>NW_023425355.1:16569206-18969206 GCF_014108415.1 Molossus molossus
CCTGAATTTGGTGACTAGTTTTAACAGATTTTTAGTGGAGTCTTTAGGGTTTTCTAAATATAATATTATGTCACCTGTAAATAATAATTTTACTTTTTTTTTTTTTTCTTATTTGGATGATTTTTATTTCTTTGTCTTGACTAATTGTTCCAGCTAGGACTCCCCATACTATGCTGAATGAATGGTGAGAGTGAATACTCTTGTTTTGTTCGTGACCTTAAAGGAAAAGCTTTCAACTTTTCTCTATTGAATATAATGTTAACTGTGGGTTTGTCATATGTAGTCTTTATTATGTTGAGGTATGCTTCTTTTATACCAAATTTGTTGAGTGTTTTTTATTGTCAAAGAATATTGTATTTTATCAAATGCTTTTCTCCATCTATAAAGAGGAATCATATATATTTTCTTTCTTTCTTTCTACTAATGTGGTGTATGAAGTTATTGATTTGCATGTGTTGAACCATTCATGCATCTCAGGGATAAATTCCACTTTGTCATGGTGTACAGTACTTTTAATGTGCTGTTGAATTCAGTTTGTAAATATTTTGTTGAGGATTTTTGCATCTATATTTATCAGAGATTTCAGTCTATAGTTTTATAGTTTTCTTATATTGTTCGTATCTGGTTGTAGTATCAAGGTAATGCTGACCTTGTAAAAGGAATTTGAAAGTGTGTGTTCTTCTTCAGTTGTTTGGAAAAGTTTGAGAAGGATTGGCAATGATTTTTCTTTTAATATTTGATGGAATTTGCCAGTGAAGCCTTTTGGTCATGGGCTTTTCTGTGTTTGGAGATTTATGATTAAGAATTGAACTTCCATTTGACCCAGTGATCCCTCTTCTGGGAATATACGGTAAGAAGCTTGAAACACCAATCAGAAAGAATATATATACCCCCATGTTTGTAGCAGCACTATTTACAATAGTTAAGATCTGGAAACAGCCCAAATGTCTATCAGTAGATGAGTGGATAAAAAAGCTGTGGTACATATACACAACGGAGTACTACGCAGCTGTAAAAAAGAAAGATCTCTTATCCTTTGAGACTACATGGAGGGACCTGGAAAGTATTATCCTAAGCAAAACAAGCCAAACAGAGAAAGACAAGTATCATATGATCTCAGTTATTTGAGTAATATAATGAACATAACAGTCTGAGGAATGGGGTAGTCCCAGAGACATGGAACTGGGGTACAGACTGACAACCCCTGGAAGAGGGAGTGGTGAGGGAGAGGTAAACCACAGTACTTATATGCATGTATGCATGAACAGTGGACATGGACAAAGAAGCTGGGGACAGGGCTGGGAGGGAGAAGGAGGGGGGAATCAGTGGGGGGAAAAGGAGAAACATCTGTAACAAAAATAAATTAATTAATTAATAAAAAAATAATAAAATAAAATGAAGAATTCAAACTCCATACTGATTAATGGTCTGTTCAGAATTTTTAATTCTTCCTGATTTTCCTGATAGGTTATATGTTTTTAGGATTATATCCATTTCTTCTAGGTTTTTCAATTTTTTGCATATAGTTATTTATAAAAATACTGTATGATTCTTTGTATTTTGTAGTATGAGTTGCAATGTCTCCTCTTTCATTTCTGATTTTACTTATATGTGTATTCTCTCTTTTCTCTTTAGCTAGCTAAAGGTTTGGAATTATGTTTATCTTTTTGAAATAACAGCTCTTGGGTTAATGTTTTCCATTTTTTTCTAAATTCCGTTTCTTTCTGTTCTGATCTTTGATATTTCTTTTCTTCTGCTAACTTTGGGCTTAGTTTGGCTTTATCTAGTTCCCTGAGGTGTAAAGATAAGTTGCTCGAGATCTATTTTTTATATATATATATCCATCTATTGTTATAAATTTCCCTATCAGAAATGATTTTGTAACATCCTATAGTTTTGGTGTGTTATGTTTCCATTATCATTTGTTTTGAGATTTTGAAAAATCTCCTTTTGATTTCTTTTTTGACCCCTATATAATTACAATCATAAATTTTTGGTGAATTGACCCTTTTATAATTATACATTGGCCTTTTCTGTCTCTTGATACTGGGCTTAGATTAAGGTCTATTTTGTCTGATATAATTATACATATCCCTGCTTTCATTTTGTTTCCACTTGTGTGGGATATCTTTTTCCATCCTTTCTCCTTGAACTGTTTTCTAAATACTGATATTAGTCTTCTATGGTAGCATATAGTTGGGTCTTGTTTATTTATCCATCCAGCCACTTTGTGCCTTTGGATTGGTGAATTTAGTCCATTTTATTTAGTTGTCTTTCATATATAAAGACTTTCTAATGTTATCCAGTTAATTGTGTGGGGCTGTTTTACATTTCTATTGTTTTATTTCCTTTTGTTTCTGCATTTAAGAAAATAGATTGGTGATTTTCCATGTTAGTATGCTCAATTTTTAACCTTTGTGTATCTACTCTAGGATTGTGTTTTGTGGTTACCATGAGGTTTACATAAAGATATCTCATAGATAAAATAGTCCATTTTAAATGGATAGAAACTTAACCTTATTTACAAAAGTTTCACCCATTTAATCCCTTCAATATTTTTATGCCATTATTTGCTACCTTCATATTGTGCATTCATGAACAAATTATGGTAGCTATGATTACTTTTAATTTTAACTTTTATACTATAGTAAAGTGGTTAACATAGCCTCTCATGACATATTTAGAGTTTTCTAAGTCTAGTGAATATTTACCTTTACCAGCATGTTGAAGACTTTTATATGTTTTCATGTCACTGTTAGGGTCTTTGAATTTCAGCCTGAAGAATTCTTTTCAGCATTTTTTTTTTTTTTTTTTTTTGGCAAGGCAGGAGTAGTGGTGATAAATTCTCTCAGCTTTTATGTGTCTCAAAAGTTTTACTTGCCCTTCAATCTAAAGAATAACTTTACCAGATAGAGTATTATTAGGGAACACTTTTGTTTGTTTCAACACTGTGAGCATGTTATTCCATTGTCTCCTGTCCTGTATGATTTCTATTGAGAAATCCACTGGTGGCCTAATGGGTGTTCTTCTGTAGGTTTAAATCATTTTTTTTCTTGGCTTTTTTTCTTATTTTTTTTATTCTTGATTTTTGACATTTTTATTATAATGTCTCAGAGAAGGTCTTTTAGCATTGAGATAATAAGGTGATCTACTGGCTTTGTGAACTTGGATGTCTAAGTCTCTACTCAGATTTGGGATGTTCTCAGCTATTATTTCTTTAAATACATTCTCTGCACCCTACTCTCAGTCTTGTCTTTCTGAAACATCAATTATTCTAATGTTGTTCCCCAACTCTTATGTATTACAGTCTAATTCTGATCTTTTAGCCAAACTAAATATAACTTTCTTTGACACATTTTCTCTCATTTCTTCAAAGAGTGAAAGTTTATCTTGCCATAGAGTTTCTCAGATGTCTGTTACAGAAATACATGGGTGTTTGTGGACATGTCTGTCTCTTTAAGATAGGGTTAGTAGAGAGAAAGGATGGCATTCTAGTCATTTATATATTCCCTGGAGCACCCGTCAGCATGGCTGACAAGTAGTAGTTGCTTAGTGAATGTCTAAAAGCAATACGAATAAATGAGTGAGTGCATGAATGCATGATTGAACGAAGTCTTATGACTGACACCAACGCAGGCCCTAGGCTGGGCTCACTGAGCAGCGTTGCAGTGCACTGTCTTATTTCCTTGTAGGACATAATTATTAAACTGTGACAACAGGTAGGAACATTTAAAATAGCCTATAATTCCTTCCCAGGAGATCAAAGAAATATTCCAATTCAGGGCCTCGGTGAAATACACGATACTGGAAGAATGAAAACTGAGACGATCAGTCAGCCAAGTGTGGGGGAGAGTAATTAGGGCAAGTAAAGAATGGCCCTATTAGAATAGAGAAGGCTGGATGGCAGTATATTAAGCTTACAGGAAATACAAAGTTTATGACAGGAATACAGCGGGAGAGAAAGTACAGATTAGGGCTAAGTTTGTCATAGCCCAAGATAAGTGGTAGGGACCGGCTTTTTTCAACAGTATTCATAAAGCCCCTACTATGTGTACCCAGAGAAAAGTGTAACTAGGCACTGGGTCTCAAATAAAGAAATGATTCTGTAAGCTGGTGATTGGCAACAAATCTTAAAAGATTTCATTTGACTTATCTTGTGTAGTGACTTTGCGGCAACCCCGTGTAAGTATTGTCAGATCTCATTTGTGGCCAAATATGGTCTTGTTCCTTGTAGTTTCAGATGTCCCTACAGAGAGTCATTTTCTGTGCCGGTCTTGCCGCTGCATTGCCCAGAGCTTTAGAAAAATGAGAATTGCAAGATGGAGTTTAAAGTGATTTTGAAAAAAGAAACAAACTCTACCGTCTATCACTTTTGCATTTTGTTTACGGAGAATCTTTTTTAAACCTGTCCTAGGAACTGTTTAGAACCATGGTGGCGATATTAATGCCTCCATCAACTGCGAAATAGAAATCAGTGTTCAAAATTTAGTCTAAAATGCTTCGAACTCTAGTGTCTGCTGTCGTGTATGCTGCAACGCAACATAGCTGTATTCTGCTTAAGATAGCTCATATTTAAATATCTCAATTCAGAGATTAGGAGAAGAAAAATGAGGGTTATTTCCCCTTTGTAGAAAAAGTGTTAACTGCACAAAAGCACTCACTAAAGTGTATTTTTTTAAATTTATTTTTTAAGGAGAGAGAGAAACATCGATAGGAGAGAGAAACATTGATTGGCTGCTTCCTACACGCCCCCTACTGGGGACTGAGCTCGCAACCCGGGCATGTGTCCTGACCAGGAATTGAACTGGGACCTCTCAGTCAATGGGACAATGCTCAATCCACTGAGCCACACCGACCAGGCTAAAGAGTGTCTTAAGACATCTGGGTGTGTTTGAAAGATATGTAACATTTACACAAACTACACACAATTTTCAAGGTGTGTATGTATATATATACATATATATGTATATACATATGTGTGTGTATATATATATATATATATTTATATTCTACAAAAAGGCCTATCTGCAATAAAATATACACTAACTTAATACCATCATGAACTGATATCAGAAATCTGCAGATTCAATTTTTGGTCAGGTAATTTTTCTACAAGGAAGGTTATGCTGAAAAGATAAAGTAAACATAGTGTTATGTGATCGTTATCAAGTGATGTCTGCTTGGGTTAATAGCACTTATATGGGAGCTATGAAGGTGAAAAGATTTCTAGGGGAAATGCAAGTAGGTTGGGAAAACTGATATATCTGGAGCTGAGGAAGAGATTGTTGCAGAGCAAGGACATAGGTACAGTGTACACTGAGCTGTAGAAGTAGTGATCTTTGCTTTAAGACCTTCCTGAAGTCCGGCCGGTGTGGCTCACTGGTTGAGCGTCGACCCATGCATCAAGAGGTCGCTGGTTCGATTTCCTGGTAGAACACATGCCCAGGTTGTGGGCCCGATCTCTAGTGGAAGGCATGCAGGAGGCGGCCAATCGATGTTCTCTCTCATCGACGTTTCTCTCTCTCTCTCACTAAAATCAATAAAGGAAAAAAAAAAAAAAAACCTTCCTGAAGCATCAATAGCCTTGTCCAGACAGGTGTGCCTTCCTTCACTGATCTTAAAAGTACATAATTGGGATCTGACATCTCACACCTAAGAAAGATAGTTTGATATAATTGTTAGCATTCAGAAATTAATTTTGTAAGCTTCTATTTTTAATGGTTCCTACATAGAAACTGCTGCAGATTTTTTTTTTCTCCACTAAATATGTTAAGAAGTTAATGGAAAAGTTGTCTCAACAACAGTTTGCTATGCCTTAAATCTAATTAAGAGCATTCTTTCATTGCAAATGTTCTCTTGATCCTAAAGGTGATTCTCATCTATACAGATGAACAAAAAGCACACAAAAGAAAATTAGATGACTGCCAATGTACATCAGAAGTAAATTACTTTCATCAAGAATTACTATAAAAGAGCACACACATTGTGTAGTTAAATATTTAATTCTTCTGGTATCCTGAAATACCAGTGAATTTCTTTTTCTTTTGGCAGAAAAGTTGGTAGATTCCCCTGGGTCCTAGGTATAGAGAATGCACTGACATCCACTGAATTTTATTAGTCATCTCTAAAGTAGATCATTATTTCTGGTAATTGTCAAGTACCAGTAAAATTACTTTGGTTCTCACCCTAGTATAAAGGCAATGCTGTATCAGAGTATTTGGGAAAAGAAATGTAAAAAGTGTTCAGAAAAGCTGTAAACTATGGGTAGAGTTTTCAGCAAGATTTTGAATTAAATCAGCATGCTAGAGTAAAATTGAAAACAGTCATCAAGTGTCATGATCCAGGTTATAAGAAACCCTTTGGCAAATGCTAACTAAATCTTCACCAGCTCTTATTTGCAGACACTTACCACCAGTTATAGAACATCAGATCATTTACCACAGAAATCATTGGATTGCTTGGATGCCCCCTCCATGATTCTAATATTAAATTTTTAGAAAAAAAGAGGCAGATCTATGATTTTACTTCAAAATGTAAGAGATTTTTCAAAAGAAAAAATAGGTTTGTTTCATCAGGGAGACTTTTCAGAAGAGTATTGATAGGCCCTCATAAATTCCATCTATATTCCTCTGTCCATCTGAAAAAATTGAGAAATTCAGATGTTACTGTTTAAGAACCCAAATATCACCTTTTGTAGCTGATAAATCCCAAAGTGCTGCATGAACTTTAGCATAAAATCTAGAAGGCTGACCTACTAACCCTCAGAATTAGAGAGATTTAGCCTCTCTGTTCGAGGGTGGTTAGGGGATTTTGCTGTAATGGGCTCATTTTCCTGCTGTTTTCTTCTGTTCTGGTTAAATCTGGTGCCATCACATTTCTTGTGAGGCTAAGTGTGAGAATGAGAAGTGGAGAGGCAGGACCAAATTCCCTGATGCAAAGATAATGTAGGAGCTGCCTCCTGCATGCCCCCCACTGGGGATCGGGCCCACAACCTGGGCATGTGCCCTGACTGAGAATTGAACCGGTGACCTCTTGGTGTGTGGGTCAATGCTCAACCACTGAGCCACACCGGCCGGGTATTTTACAAGCCTCCATAAAAATGAGGTAAGGTTGCTGCAACATCTTTCAGTTTAAGTTGCACTGGGAACAGAAAGCTATCTATGGTTGAAATGGAGCATCTGCTTCTTCTTTGGATTGAGGACTGGAATAAAAATCAAATTCCAATCAGCTTGGCTAGCATTCAGGCCAAAGTATCTAAGTGAGTAGCTGCATTGAAGGAAATGACCATTACAAGGAGACGGAGAAAAACATTTCACTGCCAGTAAAGTCTGGTTTCATCATTTCAGAAGTCGGAATGAATTGATGAGCGTTCATTTATCTGTGGAAGCTGCGACCTCAGGATAAGGATGCTACTGTGAAATTTGCGCCCAGGTTCCAAGGATTACAAGCAGTCTTGGCTTTGCACAGTAGTGCAAGACTTTAATGTGCAAAAAACTTTGCAGGATTTGGATGGAATGTAAATGGAGTTATAGAAGATGTAGATGAAGATGGGAATGTTAACACTGCCTCCATTCAAGAAGTTGTAGGTAGGCAGTCAAAGGAATTTAGTGAAGGCAAACATACAGTTATAAGTAAGGAAAGTGGCTCGGCCAGTGTGGCTCAGTGGTTGAGCGCTGGCCCATGCACCAACGGGTTGCCGGTTCGATTCCCGGTCAGGGCACATGCCCAGGTTGTGGGCCCAATCCCCAGTGGGGGGAATGCAGGAGGCGGCTAGTCGATGTTCTCTCTCATCGATATTTCTATCTCTCTCTCCCTCTCACTCCCTCTCTCTCTCAAATCAATAAAGAAAAAAAAATTTATTTTTAAAGTAAGGAAAGTGGTTGTGTTGCAAAGGATGAACGTGTTTCACAGGAAGTGATGCCGATGAAACACTTCCCATTCAAAGAACTCTCAGAGAGATTCTACTCCATTGAAAGCACAGAGGATCAAATTGCAGAAGCCAATCCAAGCTTAGAAAGAAGTGTGATGATTCGCCAAGGCATAGAAAAGATGCTCACTCCATATGGTAGATTGTATAATGAGAGCAAGCACTGTTCAAACTACTCTTGCTACTTTTTTACACAGAAATAAAACACTGTAATTTTCAATGTTAAAAAAAATTAAAGGGACTAACCCAGTCAATGGCAGACAGTACTGGATGAGGAAATTCCTGATATGTATTTAAATAGGACTACGCTGGAAAAGCAGGAAAATTCCAGGCAGAAAATAACATGAATTTAAGTTATTCTTCTGCATTTTATCAGCTGGTTAAATTGCCCTACGTTGCATGGGGGCCAGAGTGAGTAAAGGATTAAGGCAGGGCCAGGAATATGTTTGAAACAAAGTGGAGAGAGATTAGCAAACTAATTCGAGAGAAGAGTAGAATCAGCTAATATTAATAGAAATAAATTTGTCTAAGAGATTTTTGATGCAAATTCAGGAGTTAGCACAGTCTAAAGAAAATTAAGATCAAAATAAATAATATTAAAACATACTGCACTATTAAAGAGAGAAAAAAGTGATTAAAATGTTTTTAATGGAAATTTCCAAAGCTTAGATTAAATTTGAGTTAATAAATTGAGAACAATCAAGGCAGGTCTATAAGAGTGAATCTTAAGGTTCATCTTTCAGTTGCCACTTTACACAGAAAAACAAACAAACATAACCTAAGTGGCAAAGAATTGAGGAAGAATTTTTAAAATATTAGTAAAAATAGTATCAACACAATGACATAAAAATAAAAGTAAAGCTTTAGAGAATTCAGAATTCAATAAAAAGGCCAACATAAGAAAGTGATCCAGTATCATTTTTCTCTATGTATCTGTCTGGTTTTACCAATACTATTTTTAAAAATATTTTAATTGATTTTTTTAGAGAGGGAGGAAGGAACAGAGAGAGATAGAGAGCGAGAGCGAGAGCGAGAGCGAGAGCGAGAGAGAGCAGGAACATCCATAGGTTGCTCCCCATACTTGCCCCAATAGCGGATTGAACCTGCAACCTAGGTACGTGCCCTCACCGGGAATCAAACTTGTGACTGGTGCACGGGTTGATTTTCCAACCAGCTGAGTCACACTGGCCAGCCAACACCATTTATTAAAGACACTGTTTTTACCCCATTATATATTTTTGACTTCATTTTCAAATATTAATTGACCATATAAGGTGTGCATTTATTTCTAAGCTCTCTATTCTGTTCTATTGATCTGTATGTCTGTTTTTATGCCAGTACCATGCTGTTTTGGTTACTATGGTCTTGTAGTATAGTTTGATATCAGGTAGCATGATACCTCCAACTTTGTTCTTCTTTGTCAAGATTGCTTTGGCTGTTTGCAATAGTTTGTGGTTCCACATAAATTTTAGGATGATTCATTCTAGTTCTGAAAAAAAAATGCATAGATGAGGCATACACATATAAAAAATGTGCAACATTACTCATTATCAGTGAAATGTAAATTGAAAATAGAATGAGATATCAACCTTACACCTGTCTGAATGACCATTATCAGTAATCAACAAGCAAGTGTTGGCAAAGATATGGAGAAAAGAGTACTCTTATACCTTGTTGGTGGGATTGCAAATTGGTGCAGCCACTGTGCAAAACAATATGGAGGTCCCTAAAAATTTTAAGAATTGTCATATGGTCCAGCTGGTGCAGCTCATGGTTGAGTGTTGACCCATGCGCCAAGAGGTTGCCTGTTCAATTCCCGGTCAGGACACATGCCCAGGTTGTGGGCCTGATCCCCGGGGTGGGGGTGTGTGCAGAAGGCAGCCAAATAATGTTCTCTCTCATTGATGTTTCTCTCTCTCTCACTTCTCTCTCTAAAATCAATAAAGAAAAAAAAAATTACCGTATGATCTAGCAATTCCACTTCTGTGTATTTAACTGAAGAAATTAAAACCCCTATTTCAAAAAGTTGTATGTCGTCCTATGTTCATTGCAGTATTATTTACAATAGCCAAGACATGGAAGCAGCCTAAGTGGTCACCGATAGATGACTGGATTAAGAAGATGTGGTACATATACATAATGGAATATTACTTGGCTATAATATAGAAGAAAATATTGTGCAACATGGATAGACATAGAAAGTATTATGCTAAGTGAAGTAAGTCAGAGAAAGACAAATAGCATATGATTTCACTTATACAGTATGTGAAATCTAAAAAACAAAAACAAAAAAACAACAAACAGAACAGAAACAATCTCACAGATGCAGAGAACAAATTGATGGTTGCTAGATGGAAGGGAGATTGTGGAGATAGGTAAAAAAGGAGAAAAGATTAAGAAGTACAAATAGCCATTTATAAATATAGTGATGGGGATATATAGTACAGCATAAAGAATATAATCAGTAATAATTTAATTACTTTATGGTGTTAGATGGGTATTAGACTTATCTATTGGGATGATCACTTTGTAGGTTATATAAATGTCTAATCACTGGTTTACACCTGAAGCTAATATATATCAACTAAAATAAAAAAATTAAAAACAAAACAAAAAAAATAGTGTTAACATAAAAATAATAGAAATTGAAAAACACAGTCAATTCAAAAGGACAATAATAACAAATATGGTGAGAACTTCCAAAAATAGCGAGGATTTCAACTATCTACAGGCAACATATTTAGTAGGAGCTTTAAAATATTGTCGAGTCCTTCAGGACAACCAGACTTTTTACTAAATATAGAACTTGAATGGTAGGTAAACATTTTTGTTGAAATGCTAAATTTATTTATGAATATTACATTTAAATAACGCCAATGTATTATTTTATTTGTTTTGAGTCATACAAAAATGTAAGAATCTATAAAATTATGTATCGTTTTCTTGGAAATATAGGAGAAAAAGTCTTGAACTTTCAGATCAAATCCTGGGTTATTTAATTGACTCTTCTGGTTCACCTGTAAGGAAGAAACTATTTTGAGAAGTACTGTCTAGAACATAAAAATATACAAATGCATCATCAGAATATCTAACAAAGATCAGTAATTGGTAAACAAACAAATCTTAATCCACAATATAGGGAGATAAAAATATTTAATAATTTTCAAGTGCATACAGATACTCAAAGCACTGAGAACATGTTATATAAGTTTATAGACCCCCAAAATATACTTATTAATGCACAATTATTTATTGTACAGATGGTTTTTTCATAATTGTTAGGAATGCAATTAATGTTATATACATGTATTTTTTTACAATTGTAGAGAAGAAAGTCCACAACTTGCCAATTGACCAAATATCATTGATATAATAGATTGCAATTTTTAAAAATTCATATGCTATTTTTGAACAGTTTGAAGTATACAGAAAACTTAATAAAAAGTACAGAGTTATAATAAGCCATATGATCATTTACCAGCAATTTACGCTATTATTAATATCATGCACTAGTGTGGTATATTGGTCACAATAGGTTAGCCAACGTTGACTGATTATTATTAACTAAAGTCTGTAGTTTACATCATAGTTCACTCTTTGCATTGTACATCATGGGTTTTTACCAATGGATAATGAGTTATATCTAAAATGACAATGTCATAAAGAATAATTTCACTGATTTAAATATTAGCTGTGTTCCACCTATTTGTCCCTTCCGATCTCTCCTTAGACTCCTGGCAATCACAGATGTTTATACTCTTTTTGTAAATTTGTCTTTTCCGCCCGGCTGGTGTGGCTCAGTGGTTGAGCATCATCCCATGCACCAGGAGGTCGCCGGTTCAATTCCTGGTCAGGGCCCATGCCCAGGTTGTGGACCAGATCGCCAGTGGGGGGCATGCAGGAGGCAGCCAATAGATGTCCTCTCTCATCGATGTTTCTATCTCTCTCTCCCTCTCCCTTTCTCTCTCTCTCAAATCAATAAAGAAAAAAATAATTTTGTTTTTTCCAGAATATCACATATTTGGAATCCTACAGTATGGAGTCTTTTCTGTTGGCTTCTTTTACTTAAAAATATGCATTTGAGGTTGCTCCATGTCTTTCTGGTGTCTTGACAGCACACTTATTTTTATCACTGAATAATGTCCCATTGTACAGATATTCACAGTTTGCTTATCCATTCACTGAGTGAAGAATATCTTGGTCACTTTCCAACTTTTGGCAGTTATGAAAAAAAAAAAAAAACCTATTATAAACATTGGTGTGCAATTTTTTGTGGATGTAAGTTACCAATTTCTTTGGATAAATACCCCAAGTGTCACTGCTATATCATATAGTAAGAGTATATTTAGTTTAGTAAGAAATGACCAAACCATCTTCCGTTGTGGCTGTACCATTTTGCATTCCCACCAGCAATGTATCAGAGCTCTTGTTACTCTACATTCTTACCAGAATTTGACATTGTTAGCTTTTTTTAAATTTTATTTTAGCCATTTTAATAGGTGTGTAGCGATATCTTATTGTTGTAATTGTTGCTGTTGTTGTGATTTGCAATTTTCTAATGATGTGTTGTTGAGCATCTTTTCATATGCTTATGTGTCACTTATATATCTTCTTTGGAGAGATGTCTGTTTAAATTTTTACCCATATTTGCCCGGCTGGTGTGGTTCAGGTTGAGCATCGATTCATGCACCAAAAGGTCACTGGTTCCATTCCCGGTCAGGGTGCATGCCCAGGTTGTGGGCCTGATCCCCAGTGGGGGGCATGCAGGAGGCGGTCAATCAGTGCTCTCTCTCATTGATATTTCTATCTTTCTCTCTTTCTCCCTTCCTCTCTCTTTAAAATTAATAAAGAAAAAAATAGTTAAAAAATAAATCTTTTGCTCATTTTTTAAATTAAGTTGTGTTTTTACTGTTGAAAATTTGTCTACAAAAGAGTTTATTGTATATTTTGGATATTAATCTTTTATCTGGTGTGTGTTTTGCAAAGATCCCACACCCCACTCTGTGGCTTGTCTTTCCATTCTCTTAATAGTGTGTTTGCAGAACAGAATTATTTAATTTAAATAAAGTACACTATATATATGTATATATATATATTTTTTTTTTTCTTTTTTTTTTTTCTTTCATATATTGGGTTTTTGGTGTAGTATCTAAAAAGTCATGAATAAATCCAAGGTCATCAAGATTTTCTTCTGCGTCAACTCCTAAGAGTTTTATAGTTTCACATTTTACATTTAGGTCTATGATCCAGGTGTTAAGATAAAGTTGGTGCCTAGATGTATTATTTACTTATTTATTTATTATTTATTTAAAAAAATTAAAAATCCTCACCCAAAACGTGCTTACAGAGAAGAGAGGGAGAGAGAGAGAGAGAGAGAGAGAGAGAGAGAGAGAGAGAAACGTCCACGTGAGAGAGAAACATTGGTTGGTTGCCTTCTGTACATACTGACTGGGGATTGAACCCACAACCCACGTTATGCCCTGACCACGAATCAAAACCAGAAACTTTTCAATGCACAGGATGACACTCAACCAATTAAGCCACTCTGGCCAGGCAGATTACTTTCTTTTTTTTTTTTTTTAATGAGGATGTCCAGTTTTCCCAGAAATATTTGTTGAGAAGACTCTACCTTTCTTTATTATATTTTATTTGTTTTGTTTTTTTCAAATTCAGTCGACTATACAGTAAGCCCTTGATTTTGTGGACTTTGATTTAATGGACTTTGGATTTAATGGGCACAGTTTCTGGTCCACATGTCATATGTGAAAATTAACACTGTGCTAATTTCGAAACGCTTTTAACCAAGATTTTCTTATACTTAAGTGAGCAGATTATTGTTTTGTTGTTGTTATTAACCCACTGTTATTTTTAACAAATTTTAGCAAATAGGCCACCTGTTGGAAAAAACAGTGTAGTAATTTCGCTGACATAAATAAATATTACATATCTACAGCTATAGTCTATATACTTAAGTCTAAGAGTCACGGCTGGGAACAATGTTTGGCAAATAATTAGCATGTGATCCCATGTCATCGCACGTAGTAATTCTGTTGTCGTGTGGACTGACTCTCTGCAACAGTGTGAATGCGTGCTGGCCCATGTCCCCATGTGTGCCGAGCCACAGAGCAACCGTGTGCATTTGTGTACTCATAGTAACTGGAGAGTGCACACATTTACTAGACCTATTCAGTATAACTTCAAAATTACAGAAATACAGATAGAAAACTTTTCTGTGAAATTAAACTTTTCGAACATACTTAATTTTAATTATACAAATTTGTCTACAAAAGTAAAAACAGATAAACAAATTAATTCAATTGTTTAACATATGCATTTGGAAAACCTACTTTATTGTATAATAGACTTTCGGCTTTACCAGACTACCCTCGCCCGAATTAGTCCATTACATTGAGGTTTTACTGTATTTTTGTAAATCTATTTCAGGCATCTTTATATTTTTATTATGATGATTATTCTTTTTTACCAATACCACACTGTTTTGATAACTATAATAATGCTTTCAGTTGGATAATACAGTCCTCTGATTTTTCTTCTTCTTCTTATTATTATTTATCCTCACCCGAGAATATTTTTGCACTTATCTTCAGATAGAGCGGGAGAGAGAGAGGGAGAAAGAGAGAGAGAGAAACATTGATGTGAGAGAGACACATCGAGTAGTTGCCACCCACACGACCCCAACCAGGGCCGGGGACGAACTGCAACCAAGGTACGTGCCCTTAGCGGGAACCGAACCCGGGTCTCTCAGGACCGCAGGCTGACGCTCTAACCGCTGAACCAAACCAGCCAGGGCTAATTATATTTTATCTTTGCTAAGCTTGTGTGTGTGTCTGTGTGTGTCTCCTTCACCGAAGTTTTAGTAGTGCCCATTTTGGTGTTTCTACTTCCTATTTGTCATTTAAATTTTGAAGAAAGATGGTGTGGTTAATTATAGCATTACCAATTATACCTGAAATGGATGACCAGGTGGATTTCAATCAAATACAAGTAGTTGCTTTTATGCGTCTACAGAATTTGAAACTTTAACCTTGGTTCTCACCAAAAACCTAGCTCCTTTTGCAATATGTAAGTTTAGTTGTTAAAATAATGAGTAGATTGTATTCCTGTTGACAAAGGTAAAACATTTAAGAGTTGGCAGAAAAAACTATGACCATTGATAGCTGGCATTTTTAAAGCTAATATCTAATCTTGTCTTACTTTTAGTCAGGTTAATCTCTGTTTCAAATGAATGAAAACAAAACCAAAAAAAACACACAAAACCACATTTCTGGCTGGTACGGCTCAGTTGGTTGAAATTTGACCCGAGCACCAGGAGGTTACCAGTTCAATTCCCGATCAGGGCACATTCCCATGTTGTGGGCTCGATCCCCAGTAGGGGATGTGCAGGAGGCAGCTGATCCATGCTTCTCTCTCACATCGATGTTTCTCTCTCTCTCTCTCTGTCCCTGTAATCAACAAAAATATATTTAAAAACACACACACACAAAAGCAAATTTCTTAAATCTAGACTTGCAACTAAATTAAATTGTTGCCTTAAATTTAAAAATACTTTGCACATCTGCATCTATTGCTAAGAATATATATCGAAAATATTCTCAAATAATGTTACATAATGAATTTTGCAACTACATTATTTTTATTTCCCAAATTATTTTTGTTATTTTCTCCTTCAAGCACAGTTTTGATTACTGTTTAGATGGTGGAAGCTTGACATTTTGTAGGTTTTAATAATAATGTATTATATCTCCAGAAATATTTAAATTTTCAAAACAGTGAATTAAAAGAAATGATAGACAACTGCTAATTAATATCATTCTACATTTGAATCGATAGATAATTGTCAGCACTATTTTTTGAAGCACTTGCAAAAGAGTTCTGTCTCTTCTCATAAAAGACTTTAAAAACACAATTAAAAATACAAAACACATGGTAAATGGTACCTAACAACTATTAAGACCAGCATAAGAGAAGGTTGATGCATTCAGAGGCTGAAACAAATTGAAATAGTTGTAATTCATTTTGTTTTGTAGAAGCTAATTTAAGTGTGTCCTGTCATTTTAGTTAAGGCTAAATCACCAATTTTGAATTTACTAATTTTGTACATCAGGTTGACTTTATGAAATGTCTGTAATTTGAGCATATAATTCTAATAGGACTTCCATTGAGGTGATATAATTAAGTAAGAAACAAAAAGATTAGGTTATAAGTAAAAATGTGATTTTTAAAATAGTTTTGAAGGATAAGATGAGAGGTCGGATTTTTAGTTATGTGCATTTTACTAAAAAAAAATAAAGCTTAAAGGCAACATTCTGTACTTGGTATGCCATTCCCTATAATCAGAAAATATGTATATACATTTGATACCATTATAATAACCTGGCTCCAATTTACAGCAAAGGAGTGAAGGGGAGACTAGATAACATGGCCATGCCATTTATACAGCTTTGCCAGAAAGCTGCAGTTAACACTCTCCAGGTCCACTCCCCACAGATTGCTGGGGGAAGAGTACGGATGATGTGGGAAGGTGCCTACCTGTCAGTCACACCTGGGAACAAATCACTGGCCAGAATAGGCATGGCCACTGCAAGGACACAGTAATTAAATATTTAAGCCTCTGAACCAAGGAAGTTGGCTCTTGCCTCTTGGTTCTCTCTTTCTCTTGCTGCCCACGCCAGACCCCTGGATTGTGGGGCTCCCACACCCTGCATTTGGGACTCCACACATTGAATTAACGGACTGAATCTTGCCTCTATGCTGGCAGACCCAGTTTCATCATGGAGCAAAAGCTCTGAACACTGGCCCTGCTTCTAGCTTTGATAAACCCACAGCTGCACCTTTTCCAGGGCTGGACTAAGAGACACGGGACTTTGCAACCAAAGCAATGTAACTCCAGGCAAATACAGTCTTTTACCACATCTCATTCTCCTATGGAGGCTTCTGAATATGCTTATTTCAGTAGCACCCCAAGAACATCACTCCCACTAGCAACAGGAAAATCTGCCCCACTGATTTCTCCTGTGACACCTTAGTTTATCCCATATGGGTCAAGTGGATGGCCAAAAATAAATAAATCAGCTATTGTTAATGATAAAAATTTGCCTACTTGAGTTTTTGTTGTTTTCAGTGTTATTTTTTTGTTTGTTTGTTTTGGGGAGCTTCAATTATATACTTTCTAAGCATTCCAGCCAAAATCATTGTGTGA
The DNA here is from genome assembly GCF_014108415.1 of Molossus molossus. Taxonomy (NCBI): domain Eukaryota; kingdom Metazoa; phylum Chordata; class Mammalia; order Chiroptera; family Molossidae; genus Molossus; species Molossus molossus. The sequence continues at coordinate 16,586,354 of NW_023425355.1, forward strand.
GCAAATGACGCACAAACATTGCTTTCCAACTCCTTACTTCCCCCCTTACTTGCAAATACTCAAACATAGAGATGTGACTTGGTATCCTCAAACTATCTCAAGGCTCAGACATTTAAAGATTCTAGTTTATTAGTGTTTTTAAAGGATCAAAAATCCTAGTTAATAGAATGTAAGAATTTTATTATTTAATGCCTCATACTTAAATTATATGAGCAGGCAGTAACTATAAAATGAACGTGAGTGGGTAACCCACAGTATCCCTTGAATTTAGCATTACATGTATAAAATGTATAAAAATAAGATATTTTTCAATACTTTTCAGTTCATAGTCATAATATAACATGCCGTATTTATTGTGTAAGTTAAGACCAAACATTTCTACCTTACTATGGCTAATTCTCAGAAATAATAAGAATAAATAAATTTCTCGATTACTGAACCGAAAGTTCAGGGTTTCAAAAAGAGTGCTATTTGACTTAGAAATGAAATATAACTGAACAACCTTTTAAAAAGAAGTGTAAGAACAATGTCGGTCAGCAGAACCAAAAACTGTCTTCTCACAGGGTGAGCCTACCCCTAGGTAACCAGCCGCAGCAGCTGCTGGGAGACAGTGAGAACATAAAGAGAGAAGCCAAGAGAATTGACACAGGTGCCCAGGAACCTTTGAAAGTTGAACAGTGGAACATGAACACTGACAAAGACCCTCCAGCATTCGGACTTCACAATAAGCACAAAGCAGCAGTAGACCCGCTGTGGGAGGAATTTGAAGCTTGTGGTACAATGGGGGTAGTCATTGCAACATGAAAACCCAAACTGAGCTCAACTCTGGTTAAGACTGAATCCATTTCCCTGTCAACAGAAACATTTCAAATGGACTGATGTCAAGGGTACTAAAATCGGAGCCAGAAGGTCACCGGGGAAGTTGGTCTTATCCATGCCCACACCTGTTTGGAACATGGGCTTTTAGACTGTGCCAGCCACGAATAGCTACATCTTGCAGCTCAGAAAGAGGCTTATTTTGCTGAATCCCAACCTAGTAACTAGCATAGTAACCTATCTTATGTAGACTAACGTTAATTATTTTTGCCTATGCCAGTCATAATTCATTCAAAAACAGTTTATATAATTGTGTGTTTTTTGCCTCTAAAAATCCTGTTTTTCTCCTTCTGCCTCCTAACCCCCATCAGAGCACATTTTAGGGTCCTCCTGAATTTGTATTTTCATAATTTGAATTCCTAAAGTCCCAAATAAACTTTTGGTTTGCTTTGCAGTCTGTTCTTTCTTGTTGGACATGGCCAGCATCCCTCACCCTCCCTCAGAAAACACTGAAAGCTTCATAAATAAATACACATGAGTTTTCATTCAGTTGTTAAAAATATATATTTGTCATAGCAGGAGACTATAACATACTTAGTTAACACAATAACATGCATATAAGTTCTTTGGTTTATCTCATCCCTCTTCACAATAACATGATGCCCAGCCGGTGTGGCTCAGTGGTTGAGCATGGACCCATGTACCAAGAGGTCACCGGTTCGATTCCCGGTCAGGGCACAGGCCCAGGTTGTGGGCCCGATCCCCAGTGGGGAGCATGCAGGAGGCGGCCAATCTATGTTCTCTCTTATTGATGCTTCTATCTCTCCCTTTCCCTCACTTCCTCTAATATCAATAAAGAAAAACTTTTTTTTTTTTTTTTTAAATAACATGGAATATTTAGGTATATGTTATGCAGGTCTTTCCTTTTACTTTTGTTCCATGTGCACTCTTACACATATTATGGGCAAATATGGAACACAGGAAGCGACATGGCACCAATAACTAGCGTGAGTTTGAAATCTTAAGGTATTGCAGTTATTCATAAATTTTACTATGTATCGGAATGACTTGAGGAGCATATCAGAAAAGCAGATTGCAAGATACTTCTCTAGGAAGTTATGTTGTATGAGATACGTGCTAAGAATCAGTAAGATGCTTTTTTCCCTCTTAACTCCAGTGTCTAGAATTGTGTTATTCATGCTAAGTTCATGGAACACTGTTGTCACAGCCCTTTATTTATTAAAACATAATTTTATTTTTAAGTTTTTTTTTTATTAATTGATTAATTTTTGTTACAGATGTTTCTCCTTTTCCCCCCAGACGCCATCCTTCCAGTCCCCACCTCCCTGCCCAAACATTGCTGTCTATGTCCGTTGGTTACACGTACATGCATATAAGTTCTTTGGTTTATCTCATCCCTCTTCACCCTGCCCCCCTGTTAAAACATAATTTTAATTGGTTTTATTCTTTATCCTTCTTCAAATTATCTTCCTTCTCCCATTGACATTCACTCTTATGTATTTTTTTTTTTTTTTTATCCTCACCCGAGGATATTTTTCCATTTTTTGCACAGATAGAATGGGAGGGAGAGAGAAGAAGGGAGAGAGAGTGAGAAACATCGACATGAAGGGACACATCGAGTGGCTGCCACCCGCACGACCAACCAGGGCCGGGGACAAACTGCAACCGAGGTACGTGCCCTTAGCGGGAACTGAACCCGGGTCTCTCCGGACCACAGGCCGACGCTCTAACCGCTGAGCCAAACTGGCCAGGGCTGTATTTCTTATATGTCCTTTCAATCCATCTTGCATGCTATCTCTATATCTCTATATTTAATCTAGATAGAGAGATAGAGATAGATGATAGATAGATAGATAGATAGATAGATAGATAGATAGATAGATAGATAGATAGATGATAGACAGACTGAGGAAATGTGAAGTACTGTTTTTATGTGTTTTTAATATGATATTCTGCTATTATTATTATGTCTTACTTTTCCCACTGAATATTATTCTAAAACTTACACATTTCATTGTGAAGTTTTATTTACAGTGCATTACAATCTATTGTATGAACACTCATACATTTGTTCTGCTATAGGTGGACATCTAGGTTGTCTTCACCTTTTTGTTAGCGCAAGTAATACTAATGAACAAACTGATACATAATGAGTTATGCATCTGGCAAGAGTTTATTTTATTTATTTTTAAAATATGTACCCCAGACATAGAATTCTTCAATCATGGGCACACTCAATATTATTAAATATTGTGATACTTGCCCTGGCCAGAGCGGATCCATTAGCTGAGCGCTGTTCCATGAACCACGAGGTCATCAGTTCAGTTCCCGGTCAGGGCCCATGACCGGGTTATGGGCTCGATCCCCAGTGGGGGGCGTGCAGGAGGCAGCTGATCAATGTTTCTCTCTCACATCGATGTTTCTACCTCTCTCTCCCTCTCCCTTTTTTTCTCTCTAAAATCATATTTTAAAATAGTAAAATGTTCTGATAGTGTATTACAAAACATCCACAATAGTTTAAATTCCCAGTGACTATTTATGAGGGTTAATAGTTCCCCAAAGCCCTACTAACACCTTATATTAATTTACCTTCAAGTTTGTCCTCTGTAGTGCAGGTGGCATATTAGTGTTGCTTTACTTATAATCTCTCTGATTACTGGTGAAGTTTAACTTGTTTTTATATAATTGTTGGTAATTTGGGGTTTTTTTTGGTCTTTCCTCTTCAATCACTCAATATTTCCTGAGTGATTACTTTGCACTAAGAACTTTACTAGATCTCCAGTGATCAAACCATGAACAGCTTTTTTATACAGTTTGCCTGTTTTTCTGTGTTATTTTGTTTTCTATTATATTTCCTGTCATATTATTGTTGATTTGCAGGAGTTCCTAGTAAGATATTGATATTACTCTTTTGTTAGTTATAAATATTGTAAATAACCTTTCCCAGTCTCTTAACTATTACCTTTTATTTTACTTTATATTTCTTTTACTATAAACGAAGTCTTCATTTTTAACTGACACTTCAGGCCATTCCAATGCAGGTGGTACGTAGATGAAACTGGAGAACTGTTGGGTCTGGACTTGTTCTTATTTATTCATACTTTAGATAGCGTGAATGTGAACTTAATATATTTAGATATTAGTGACAAAAGTTTGCCATCTGTTTGAAGAGAGCAGAATCTCTCCAGAATACCCAATGCAGAGAATTTTGTACCGTGGAATACTGTTCTATTCAACCAACTTCTCTTATATAATTGAAGCCAGGACAGGTTACAACACAGAATAATAAATGCTATATTTTTTAACCTCTAACATAATTATATCTCCTTATAGTCACAGGATGCATGGCTCCTTTATTTATTTATTTTATTTTTTCTTCTTTATTGATTTTAGAGGGAGAGAGAGATAGAAACACCGATGACAGAAAACATTGATTGGCCTCCTCCTGCATGCCCCCCACTGGGGATCGGACCCACAACCTGGGCATGTGCCCTGACCAGGAATAGAACCAGTGACCTCTTGGTGCATGGGTCAACGCTCAACCACTGAGCCACACCGGCCTGGCCATTCCTCCTGTAAATCGAATTATCTCACTACAGTCCTGTCATTAGCTTTAACAGTTTTATAGTCAGTGGATCTTCTGAAAACTGTTACAGTGTAATAACAGAACCAGAGATAGCTTCCTCAAACACTGTCAGGGCACCTAAAACCTGCATATAATTGTGGGTTTTATTTCAGCACCATTATTCTTCAGGCTACAGTTTTATGTAAAAACTAAGATAGAAATGCTTTTTTTTTTTCATACTTAATGGTATTACAATGACCAATTCATTTTTTCTCCTTAGAGTTGGTTTTTATATCCATTATTTCTTTTTCTCTGTCTAGGTCTAATTTATACAAGGGAAATATAATCACTTATATGAGGTGGAAAAGAAATATAATAATTAGGTAGCACTGATTCTTCAATTTAATTTTTATTATTGTCCTTATCTGATATTAAAGTATAAAGTACCCCGCTCTCTCCATGAGGTTAGGTTGCCATAATCAATCTCTTCCCCATGATGTATTTTTAAGCAATGTGTTGAAAGAAACTGTTTAGCTGTGTTAAAAAATCTATTTGAACAGAGTCAGAAAGGCAGTTGAATTCTGTCAAACAGCTCCTGTTTGTATCTATTTAATGCTAAGTGCTAAGTTTAACAGATGTGTTTGCTCCTCTCCAGATATTTTGGTAATATTTATGCACCGCCAATATTTACTTTTTAAAGTTGTTTGTTTAAACCCTAGCTAAAGCTCCTGCAAGGTATAGAAAGGATACATTTTCACTACCAGATGTCCCGGATTAAGAATCATTTCTATCAGTCTGCCTTTTGGTTTCTTAGGGCAAGCATCAACTGCAGTAGCAGAAACCCAGGGGTTCCCAGAAAGGGAGTCATAGGTTTAAAAATGGATTTTTTTTTTGTAATAGGGGACATTGTCCTGAAATGCTGCTGACATACTTAAGCATGACAACGCAACATAGCAATGCTAAATTTTTTAGTGCATCCATTTTTTCAAAATTTCTATGTAACAGAGCACCCCCATGCTGTGTGGATTAAAACAACTATTTTAAGTCATTATTGTGCAGATCAGCCATTTGGGCTGTCCTCAGTTGGATGGTTCCCCCCCCCCCCCCCCCCCCCCCCCCCGCCCCGGGTTTACCCTTACATCGTGATCAGCTGCTAGGTTGCCTGGAGGCTGGCTGGTCTAGAAAACCTTGAACTGGGAGAGTGTCTCTGTTCTAAAGGCTCTCCATCCTCCAGAAAGCTAATCCCAGGCCTGTTCCCATGATAAATTGAAAAGTTTCCAAGGAATAAAGAGAAGCATGAAAACTTACAGCTTAGGCTCAGAACAGATATATGGTCATACTGTATTCTGTGGCTCGAAGCAGGCTACAATACTGACTGAGATTCAAAATAAGAAAAAAATAGATTCTATTACTTGATGGGAGGAACTTTAAAAATAGCATTGCACAAGGTCTGAATACAGGTAAGAGTAGAGGATTGTGGCTATTTTGACATTATCATGAGAGCTAACTATTTTTGTTACTTTACCAAAGCAACAATTTTACAATTTATTGATTGATACAATATTCGATTCATTAAAAAACACAGATAAACCGCCCTGGCCGGTTTGGCTCAGCGGTTAGAGCATCGGCCTGCGGTCCAGAGAGACCCGGGTTCGGTTCCCGCTAAGGGCATGTACCTCGGTTGCAGTTTGTCCCCGGCCCTGGTCGGTCGTGTGGGTGGCAGCCACTCGATGTGTTTCTTTCACATCGATGTTTCTCTCACTCTCTCTGTTCCTCTCTCCCCCCACCCCCACTCTACCTGAACAAAAAATGGAAAAATGTCCTCGGGTGAGGATAAAAAAAAAAAAACAAAAAAAAAAACACAGATAAACCAATTGCAAATGAAATAAATATATTTTAAAATTAGAACTGTAGTCCGGCCAGTGTGGCTCACTGGTTGAGCATCAACCCATGAATCAAGAGGTCACCGGTTCGATTCCTGGTCAGGGCACATGCCCAGGTTGTGGGCCCGATCCCCAGTGGGGGGCATGCAGGAGGCGGCCAATCGATGTTCTCGCTCATCAATGTTTCTCTTTGTCTCCCTCTCCCTTCCTCCCTCTTTAAAATCAATAAAGAAAAAATAAAAATAAAAAAATAAAATTAGAACTATAGCCAGCTATCTTTGTTAATAAAGGCTAAATATGTAACCTGCTAGTATAACATGCATTTCACATAGAAGTCTGCTTTTTTAAACACACAAACTTCAGAGATACTGAGGATTTAGTTCCAGAGCTATGAAATAAAGTGAATATCACAACAGAAGTAGCCACACATTTGTAAAACATTTCCTAGGACATATAAAAATTATGTTTATGTTGCACAATAGTCTAGTAAGTGTGCAATAACATTATGTCTAAAAACTGTACATACTTTAATTAAAAATACTTCATTGCTAAAAATGGTTAGCCACCACCGGAGCCTTCAGAAAGTGATAAACATTTTGCTTATGCAGGGTCTTGCTTCAATGTTGATGGCTGCTGACTGATAAGCACGGTGGTAGCTGTGGTAATTTCCAAAACAAGTCAACAATGACGTTTGCCACATCGATGTACTCTTCCATGAACAATTTCTTTGTAGCATGCAATGCTGTATGATAACATTTTACACCCAACAGAACTTTCAAAATTGGAGTCAATCCTCTCAAAATTTGCTGCTGCTTTGTTAAGTGAGTTTGGGTAATATTCTAAATATTTTGTAGTCATTTCAATGATTGTAGCCTCTTCACCGGGAGCGGATTCTATCTCAAGAAATCACTTTCTTTGCTCATTCATAACAAGCAACTCCTCACCCACTGAAGTTCAAGTCTTATTATTTAAGAAATACATTTTGTAAAATTAGAGCTGCTATAGATAGTGATTCCTGTGTTGAATCTGGGCAAATTAAAATGAAAACCCTCTAAAAAGGGTTCATCATTCTAGATGTCGTTAAGAACATGATGTTCACCCACTGCGGTTTTATCAGGAGATTGCAGCAAATCGGGCACCTCTTCAGGCTCCACTTCTAATACTGGTTCTCTTGTTATTTCCACCACATCTGCGGTTACTTCTTCTACTGAAGTTTGAAACACCTCAAAGTCATCCATGAGGGTTGGAATCAACTTCTTCCAAACTCCCGTTAATGTAGATATTTTGACCTGTTTCCATGAATCACAAATGTTCTTAGCGACATCGAGAATGTTGAATCCTTTCCAGAGGGTTTTCATCTTACTTTACCCAGATCCAACAGAAGAATCACTCTCTATAGCAGCTCTACTTTCACAAAATGTATTTCTTAAATAATAAGACTTGAAAAGTCAAAATTACTCCTTGATCCAAGGGCTGCAGAGTGGATGGAGTGTTAGTAGTCATGAAAACAACATTAATCTCGTTGTATTTCTCCATCAGAGCTGCTGGTGCTCCAGGCGTCTTGTGAATGACCAGTAAATCTTTTGAAATGAATCTTTTTTACTGAGCAGTAGTAGGTCTTAAACTCTTCAGTAATCCTTGTTGTAAACCAATATGCTATTATCCAGGCTTTGTTGTTCCATTGATAGAGCACAGGCAGAATAGATTTTGCATAATTCTTAGGGGCTCTAGGATTTCCAGAATGATAAGTGAGTATTGGCTTCAACTTAAAAGTCACCAGCTGCGTTAGCCCCTACCAAGAGAGTCAGCCTGTCCTTTGAAGCTTTGAAGCCAGGGATTCACTTCTCTTTTCTAACTCTGGAAGTCCTAAAGGACCTCTTCTTCTAATATAAGGCTGTTTTATTGACATTAAAATTCTGTTTAGTCCCCGGCCAGTGTGGCTCAGTGGTTGAGCATCAACCCATGCACCAAGAGGTCCCCAGTGGGGGGCACGCAGGAGGTGGCCAATCGATGTTCTCTCTCATTGATGTTTCTATCTCTCCCTCTCCCTTCCTCTCTTTCTAAAGTCCATAAAGAAAAAATATTTTTTAAAAAATCTGTTTAGTGTAGCCACCCTCATTAATTAACTTAGCTGGATTTTCTAAAAACTTGCTGCTTCAATCTTGCTTATGTGTATGGAAACAGCTGTTTCCCTTAAACCATACGAACCAACCTCTGCTAGCTTCAGCCTTTTCTTTTGCAGCTTCCTCACTTTTCTCAGCATTCATAGAATTAGAGAAAGGGCTTTGCTCTGGTTTAGGCTCGGGCTTAAGGGAATGTTGTGGTTAAATCTTCAATAGAACTTTGTCCCTATCAGCAATAAGGCCCTTTCACTTTCTTATCCTTGGTTGGTTTACAGGACAGCACTTTTAATTTCCTTCAAGAACTTTCGTTTGTATTCAAAACTTGGCCAACTGCTTGGCTCAAAAGGCCTAGTTTTTTTTTGGCCTGTCTCGGCTTCTGACATGCCTTCCTCACTAAGTTTAATCATTTCTAGTTTTTGAATCAAAGTGAGAGGCGTGGAACTCTTCCTTTTATTTGAACACTTTGAGGTTATTGTAGGGCTATTAATTGGCTTAATTTTAATATTGTTGTGTCTAGGGAATAAGGACACCTAAGGAGAGGGAGGGAGACAGTGGAAGGCTGGTCGATGAAGCAGTCAGACCACACAGAACATTTATCAGTTAAATTTGCCATCTTATATGGGTGCTGTTTGTGGTGCCTCCAAGTATTTACAATAGTAAATCAAAGATTATGATCCGGAACACCATAACAGACTTAATAATAATGAGAAACTGTGAAATATTGTGAGAATTAACCTACAGGGCACACAGAGACACCAAATGAGCAAATGCTGTTGGAAAAATAGTCTTGCTTGATGTAGAGTTGCCCCAGATCTTCAAGTTGTGAAACACACAACATTTGTATTAAAAAGGCAGGTCATTTTTTTATGATTCATTTTATCATTGCTATTAATTGATTTGTAGTAATCAATATGAAATCAACAGAACTTTCAACTGTGAGAAACTATTCTAACCTAGAATATTAATTAAAACTGATTTTTAAGCAGAAATGTCTGGGACAAGCATTTCTGTGATTATTATGTGGAGACAAACACACTATTTTATTAACCCTCTTCTGTTTCCCAAAGGAGCTTTTTTTTTTTTTTTTTTTTTAATTTAATTTTTTTCTCTGAATAACTGCAGTCCTGACCTTTTATTCTATAAAAATCAACAACAGACATTTCACTCTTTATTAAAAGATTGATTTCCAGAAACTTGGGGCTGTACTGAAAAAAAAAAATGAATTTTGGTTAGAAAAATATCAATGTCTCTGACCTCCTTTTTTTTGTCAGACAACAAATGACATTTTACTTTGGTATTGAAAAGTAAGCAGGTCAACCTGTCTCTAAGCTGCAAATAAAATCCAAATGATAACATACACTCTTGGGAGTACCCTGAAGGAGCCAAGTAGACAGAGTACAAAGTGAACATAAGAAAGAAAACTTTCGGGGCTTGAAGTTGAGCTGGTTCATTTTGTCCCTCAAATATACAGCAAGCAGAAACCCACTTCTTCTTTTTTTTTTTTTCCTATAAACATTTGTACAACAATCAGTCCAAAACACTGGTAGACAAAACTGTTCAGAGTCAAGCCCTTGTGGCTTATCTGAAGAAAAACTGGGTTCTCAAAGCCAATGGAATGATTGGCTTTCCTAAATACAAGTTGGAGCAGGAGAGAAGTAAGTTCTGTACGTTTAGCAGGAGGTAAACATACCATGAGAATGTTCTTTTTCACAGAAAATCAAAATCAAACATGAGTGTTTCAATCTGTTTATATGTTCTTTGCTGTTACAATGCACATTTAAAAACTGGGCATCGTTTTAAAAATATACTGGAAGCAGTCTTGGCCGGTTTGGGTCAGTGGTTGGAGCGTCGACCTGCGGTCTGGAGAGACCCGGGTTCGGTTCCCGCTAAGGGCATGTACCTCGGTTGCAGTTTGTCCCCGGCCCTGGTTGGTCATGCGGGTGGCAGCCACTCGATGTGTCCCTTTCACGTCGATGTTTCTCTCTCTCTCTCTCCCTCCCACTCTACCTGAACAAAAAAATGGAAAAATGTCCTCAGGTGAGGATAAAAAAAAAATTAATAAATATAAATAAATAAATAAATTATATATATATATACTGGAAGCAGAGTATTTCTTGATTGGAAGTTAATGTGTTACCTTCTCTTACATCTATGATTGGTATTTCAGGTATGAGGGCATGCTATTAGTGAACTCTTGTGAGAATGATTGGAATTCTTAAGGAAACTCAAGCCTGGTGGGCCATTTTGCGGAGAGATTTGCATAAATGGTGCACGGATACCTGAATCAGTACAAACCCATATCCACTGCTGAAAGACAACTTCAATCTCATATTCTTATGATAGCTTTGGGGTAGAATCAGCTGGTTTTAATTTAGATTGCATAGCTCTCACTTGGAAAAATATTTTAAAAAATGCAGCTATAGATGTATTCATTTGAAGACTCTATCTGAATGCTTATTAAAGTTAGTACCTACAATTGGGTGCTGTTTGGTGTTAATATGTTTCCAAATGCTTTTGCAAATTAGAAAATGTTTAAAGCAATGACAGCAGGAATGTGTTTCTCATTTTATTGATTTTAGAGAGAGAGAAAGGGAGAGGGAGAGAGAGGTAGAAACATCGATATGAGAGAGAAATATCGAACAGCGGCCTCCTGCGTGCCCCCCACTGGGGATTGAGCCGGAAACCTGGGCATGTGCCCTGACTGGAAATCAAATCAGTAACCCCTTGGTGCATGAGATGATGCTCAATCCACTGAGCCACACCGGCCGGGCACAAACTAGAAAAAATTTTAAAAATATAGGATAGTATCATAATAGATTTAATGTGAATAATACATATTTATTTGCTGGAGCCACAGTCTGTCATTTATAAAGCCTCATTTTATGTACTATTTTCTCCTAGGAGATATACAAATGGAAGTTTATATTCTTTTAAAAATCCAAGTCTGCTACCTGTTATTGCAAAGCAGGAATAAAGGACAATGCAGATCACTTTCTAAGCAATCAAGTGATTTGAGTCAATACTAGAACAAACCCAAACATAAATACAAATGTATTTGTTAATTTTTTTCTCCTTGTTTAAGGGTAATTGTTTTAACCTTGGAATATCCATGTCATGTACAAAGCCAGTGTTTATTCATATGCCATCAGGAACCAGATTTATCCACTGCATCTTAGAACCTTAGCAGCCAAACTGAAACTTGTAATAGTGTAAATTATTCATTATTGATTCAATAAGGAAACGTACATGTGTCAAATCTTGTACTAAGTACTAACAACTCATTGTAAAGTATTTTATATTCTCTTTTGTCCTAAGCAGTTCACATATAGGCAGACTTTCACATCAGATTTGTAAATAACTTGGGTAAATTCTTAAAATAGAATGTTATATGAAAAAGCAGGAAACAGCCCTGGCCAGTTTTGCTCAGTGGTTGGAGCATTGGCCTGCGGTCCAGGGAGACCTGGGTTCGGTTCCCACTAAGGGCACGTACCTCGGTTGCAGTTTGTCCTCGGCCCTGGTTGGTTGTGTGGGTGGCAGCCACTCGATGTGTCCCTTTCACGTCGATGTTTCTCTCTCTCTCTTGCTCTTCCTCTCTTTCCATCCCACTCTATCTGAACAAAAAATGGAAAAATGTCCTTGGGTGAGGATAAAAAAAAAAAAAAAGCAGGAAACAAAATTAAATATATTACATAATCACAGCACACACACACGTAAACACACGTACACACACACAGACAAAACACATACACATACACACATAAATTTGGTTTGAATATGAATGAATGCACATCTCAACTCTCTTTTTCCTACCTAAATTGCTTTGTGTGAATATGGAGTTATTTAGGTGTTTTGCATTTAATTAATCTATAGTCTCAGAATATAATTTTTTTTCTTAAAAAATGCATTTTCTAGGACTCATCTCAAAAAGAAAAATCCTTATTAATGGACAGTTCCATGATTGTATACGAATACATAGAATCATACAACCATTACCACCATTAAGATATACAGTATTTTGCCCTGGCTGGTTTGTCGCAGTGGTTAGAGCATTGGCCTGTGGTCCAGAGAGACCCGGGTTCGGTTCCTGCTAAGGGCATGTACCTCAGTTGCAGTTTGTCCCCGGCCCTGGTTGGGCCCTGCAGGAGGCAGCCACTTGATGTGTCCCTTTCACATCGATGTTTCTCTCTCTCTCTCTCTCTCTCTCTCTCTCCTTTCCACTCTATCTGAACAAAAAATGGAAAAATGTCCTTGGGTGAGGATAAAAATAAATAAATAAATAAAAAAAGATATATAGTATTTTTACTGTCTCTCCTAATTCCCCATGTTCTTTTGTAGTCATCACTTGTCTCTCTTCAACACCTTGGTAAACATTGATCTGTTTTCAGTTCTTATAGTTTTGATTTTTCCAGAATATAATATACATGGAGTATATATGTATATACTAAAGTAAGTATATAGTCATTTGAATAGCTTCTGTTTACCTTAATGCATTTCATATTTATCCATATTGTCAAGTGTTTCAGTAGTTTACTTTTAGTTGTGGTGGTATTTCGTTGTATGGATGTAACTCAGTTGACTCATTCATCTACCAGATTGAGAGATATTTGGGTTGCTTTCTGTTATGGGTAATTAAAAATAAAACAACTAAAATATTTATATACAAGTTTTTTGTGTGCATGTTTATTTTCATTTTTATAAAGTAAATATCTAGAAGTGGGGCTATTGAATTATATGGTAAGAATATCTTTAACATAAAATATTTCAAGATTGCTTTTCAAACTAGCTGCACCATGTGTTTTTTTTTTTTTTTTTTTAACCCTGAACAAGTTTCAGTTGTCCTGTGTCCTGTATCATCACCAATAATTGGAAATGTAAGATCATTATTATTTTTTAATTTTAGCCATTTCAGTAGGTGTGAAGTGGTATCTTATTGTGACTTTAGTTTGCATTTTATTTTTTTTTTCTTTATTGATTTTAGAGAGAGAGGAAGGGAGAGGGAGAGAGAGATAGAAACATTGATGAGAGAGAACATTGATTGGCTGCCTCCTGCATGCCCCCACTGGGGATTGGGCCCACAAGCTGGGCATGTGTCCTGACTGGGAATCGAACCAGTGACCTCTTGGTTAACGCTCAACCACTGAGCCACACCGGCCAGACTAGTTTGCATTTTCTTAATAAAAAATGATGTTGAACATCTTTTCATGTGCTTATTTGCCATCCATATATCTTCTTTACTTAAGTATCTCTCAACAATTTGGCATATTCTTCTAATGGAATATTACAAGAATAAAATATTGCCATTTGAGACAATATGGTTGAACCTAGAGGGTAAGAGGATATTTTGCTAAGGAAAATAAGTCAGACAAAGACAGATACCCCATGGTTTCACTTATATGTGGAATCTACAAAAATAGACTCATAGAGGCAGAGACCAAAGGGATGGTTGCCGAAGGGAAATGTAGTGGCGGGGAGGGGCGAAAAATTTGAAGGGGAATGCAGTCAATAATATTGTGATAAGTTTGCACAATGACAGATGATTATTAGAATTAGGGGGGGTGGTCATTACATTGTAAGGCAGAAAAATGACAGATCACTATACTGTGCACCCAGAACTAATATAATATTGTATAGCATCTATATGCAAATAAATAAATAAATATTTCCTCAGGAGATAATAAAATAATTTTTTTCCTGTATTTCCTTTAAGAAGTTTTACAGTTTGGGTTCCTTTTCTTTTCTTTTCTTTTCTTTTCTTTTCTTTTCTTTTCTTTTCTTTTCTTTTTTTTCTTTTCTTTTCTTTTCTTTTCTTTTCTTTTCTTTCTTTTCTTTTCTTTTCTTTTAATAGAATTCGTTTTGGAGAACTTTTAGGTACACACAAATATTAAGCAAAAGGTATAGAGGCCCTTACATACTCCTGTACCCTTCATATACACAGCCTCTCCATTATTGACATTGCACACCAGAGTGGTATGTTTGTTATGATGAAACCTACATTAACATATCGCTATTATCCTAAGTTCGTAGTTTATATTAAGGTTTATTCTTCATCTTGTACATTTTATGGGTTGGAAAAAATTAAAATAACATTTATTCACTATTATATTATCATCCAGTGTAGTTTTACTGTCCAAAATACACTTTGAGCTCTGCCTATTCATTTCTCTTTCCCCCCTAAACCCTGGAAAACAATTATCTTTTTTCTATATTCATAATTTTGCCTTTTCTAGAATATCATATAGTTTGAATTACACAGTATGTATGTAGCCTTTTTTTTTTTTTTTTTTTGGTATCTTTCACTTAATAATATGGATTTATCCTCCTCCAATGTTTTTTGTGGCTTGGTTAATCACATTTTTTAGTATGGAATAATATTGCATTCCACAGTTTATTTGTTCATTCACCTACTGAAAGACATCAGTCTTCATTGCTTCTAAGTTGGCAATTATAAATAAGGTTGCTATAAACATCTGGGTGCAGATGTTTGTGTGAACATAAGTTTTTATCTCCTTTGATTAAATACCATGAAACACAATTACTGAATCATATGATAAGGCTGTTTAGTTTTGTGTGAAACCACTACAATGTCTTCCAAAATGGCTCTCCATTTTGCATTCCTATCATCAATAAATGAGAGTTCCTGTTGCTTCATGTACTTGTCACCATTTCATGTTATCAGTGTGAATCTTAATAGATGTGTGGTACAATCTTATTGTGGTTTTAATTTTCTATTCCATGATGACAAAAAATGTTGAACATTTTTTCATATATTTATTTATTATGCCTTTTTCTTTTTTTTTTTTGGTGAGGCGTCTGTGAAGATCTTTGGTCCATTTTTAAATTGGGTTAATTTATTTTTCTATGTTTGAGTTTTAAGAGTACTTTGTGTATTTTAGATAACAGTCCTTGATCAGATATATATATATATATATATATATATTTTATCCTCACCTGAGGACATTTTTCCATTTTTTGTACAGATAGAGTGGGAGGGAGAGAGAGGAAGAGAGAGATAGAGAAACATCGATGTGAAAGGGACAAACTGCAACCGAGGTACATGCCCTCAGCGGGAACCGAACCCGGGTCTCTCTGAACCGCAGGCCGACGCTCTAACCGCTGAGCCAAAGTGGCCAGGGCCAGATAAATATTTTGAGAATGTTTTATCTCAGTCTGTGGCTTGTCTTCTATATCTCTTGATAGCTTCTTTCACAGAGAAGTTTTTAATTTTAATAAAGTATAGCTTATCAATTGTTTCTTTCTTGGATCATGCCTCTGGTATTGCATTTTTTTATTTTTTATTCTCACCTGAGGACATTTTTGCATTCATCTTCAGATAGAGCAGGAGGGAGAGAGGGGGTAAGAGAGAGAGAAACATTGATGTGAGAGAGACACATCATCAAGTGGTTGCCACCCACACGACCCCAACCTGTGCCGGGGACAAACCGCAACCAAGGTACACGTCCTTAGCGGGAACCGAACCCAGGACTCTGGTCCACAGGCCAATGCTCCAACTGCTGAGCCAAACCGGTCAGGGCTCTGGTATCGCATTTTGAATTAATTTTCATAGAAGGAGTAATGTCAGAGTCTACGTTTATTTTCTCGCATATAGAAATCCAATAGTTACACCATTTGTTGAAAGATTATACTTCCTCCATTTATTTGTCCATCGAACTTTATTGAAAATCAATTTTTATTATATTTGTACGGGACAACTTCTGGATTCTCCATTCTTTCCCATTGTTTAGTCTTTCATCAATAACACAGTGACAAAATTATTTTGGCTTTATACAAATTCACAAGTATTATGTGCCCTCCAAATCTTTTCTTATCAATCAAAATTATTTTGGCTACTTCCTTACATTTTCCGTATAAATTCTGGAAATACTTGACAAGTTTAAAAATATTATGCTACAATATTGATTGCAATTGTCTTGTATCTGTCTATCTATCTATCTATCTATCTATCTATCTATCATCATCTACCATCTAATTTAGGGAGAATTGACAATTCCTAACAATGCAAATTCTTCCAATATACAAACATAACATGTTGATCTGTATTTCTCCATTTATTTAGATGTTTAAAATTTTCTTTTATCAGTGTTACATAGTTTTCAGCCTATAAGATGTGTACATGGTTTGTTAAATTTATATTTAAGCATTTCACATAATTTTAAGAGGTTGTAAATGGTATTATACTCTACTTTTAGAGTTCAACTGTTAGTTGCTAGTATATACAACTGATTTTTGTATGTTTATTTTGTATCTTGAGACCTTTCTGAACTTCCTTATTAGTTCTAAAAGTTTTTTTTTTTCTTTTTGCAAATCCTTTGGCATAAAAAAGTGTCAGTAACAAGTTTTGTGTCCATTTACATTAAAACCTTCTACTTGAAATTCTTGAGTCAGTTGAAATATAAATACCATTTAAAATATTTTATTGTAATATTATATATATATTCATATGTTATATATTAAAATCTTGCTGTGGATGACATTCATTTTATTCTTTTATTCATATAACATTGTTGCTGATAATTTTTCATGTTTCAAATTCTTTGTAAAAATCTGACTAAGTGGCTGCATAAGATTTTATCAAACTCATGTCTCATTACATATGTGTTATCTATTTTTGGATACTTATTGTTTTCCAATTTTGATGATTATAAATAATATTGTGATAACTATATGTGTGTGTTTTTGTGCACGCCAGTATATAATCTTTTCAAACAATTTTCAAAGAATAGATTCTTAGAAGGGAAATTAGTATGCTAGGAATAAAAATAAATAAAAAAAATTTAAATCCCTTGCTTTTTTTTTTTAGGAAGCATGTGGTTAATTTAAAATGCAAATAAACTATTTTAATTTTAAATCTTGAATAACATTATCCACTGGTGAAAATCAGAGTTTGATTGATCCAAATTAACACAGCAAGATATATCTAATATTCTTCTTAATTAATTTCCTCATTTTAATGTGAGGTAAATTTAAAATTCTTAAAATTATTTGACTATATTTTCCCACTATTATGACTTCCCTTTATATACTTTACAGCTTTTATGTTGAAATGTCTGTAAAATTATTGCTACAAGAAGAGGAAATTGAAAATGTATAAGAAAACAGATGCACACTCAGGCATTATTTTATCATAATCTTTCTATTAGTTAATCCCTAAAAAATGATGTTGGTTAGATGCTAATAGTCAAACTCCTTTTGTTATACTAGATTAGGCTTGTATGTCTAGTTTACATAATTACTTCCATTTATGTAGGTCTTTGAGATGTTATCTATTTGACAGTAATCATAAATAATATGAGAATAAAGGAAATGGTCCATAAGGTAACTACTCATGGTTTTATTCTTCTCATTAATCGACCTTATTGTTTGTGGTTTATACCTGCTCTACCCAGTGATGCTTAATAGCCCTGCTGTTCTTACCGCCATCCATATCCAGGCCTGTCAATTAAGGACAGTTATTACTTAATGAACATGTAGTGAAGTGTAGAATCAAAAATTAGTAAGCTAATCGCTCATTACAGTTTTGATGATAAGTTATCAAAAATTCCTTCAGTTTGGTTTTACCAACATCTTTAGCAGTGATCAGCTTCATCAGTAGGAATCTGACATAAAACTTTGAGTCTTACCTGCATTAGTGCTCTCAAGTACATAAGTAAAGGAGTTATTTCAAAAAACTGTCTTAGGGTAGAAGAACACATGTTTAAATATCTAGAAGAACTTCATTTGTATTTTTCTCCTAAGTTCATCAGCAGACTGATCTTGGACTAGGATATGAATTTCTCTAAAGTTCATTTTCCTCATTTGAAATAGTTGAAAAATTCCTAATGTATTGGTTTGTGGTGAGGAGAGTTCAATAACCTAACATAAAGTGCCCAGGAAACAGTAGCTGCTGTCAGTATTTCTTATTATAGAAGATTTGATTCATTATCACTTGGACTTCTGTTTCATTTCAACCTCCTAAATGTTTTGGTTTTAATTTCATATTCTCTACAATTTTATTGTGTGTGTGTGTGTGTGTGTGTGTGTGTTAGGCTTTCTAGTTTTTTTGTTGTTGTTGTTGTTGTTGTTTTTTAATCCTCACCCGAGGACACTTTTTCATTTTTTATTCAGACAGAGTGGGAGGGAGAGAGGAGAGAGAGAGAGAGAGAGAGAGAGAGAGAGAGAGAGAAACATCGACGTGAAAGGGACACATTGAGTGGCTGCCACCCGCACGGCAACGGAGGTACTTGCCCTTAGCGGGAACCGAACCCGGGTCTCTCTGGACTGCAGACCGATGCTCTAACCGCTGAGCAAAACTGGCCAGAGCGTCTTTCTAGTTTTTAAACAGCGAATACTATAGCTCTAAAGTCACACTAAAATTAATTGATGATATTAAATGCATAAGCTTAAATAAAGAAGTACTTTATGTTTTACTGGTCTTTTTGCTGTCATATATTAATATTACACTACCTCCCGAAGTTAAATGTTAGACTCAGTAAACCTTGTATTGTAAAGCTCTCGGTCGAGGTGATGTTGGGACATTTTTATATTTAGGTCTGAGTATCTTCCTTCAAGAAAATATAAAAATAAAATAAAATTCTATGCACTCTGGCATATTTCAACCTTGCATATTGGCCAACTAAATATTTTGACATTAAAAGTAGATTTTGGCCCAGCTGGTGTAGATCAGTGGTTGAGCGTTGACCCATGCACCAAGAGGGTGCTGGTTCGATTCCCGGTCAGGGCACATGCCCAGGTTGTGGGCCTGATCCCCAGTGGGGGCATGTAGAAGGCAGCTAATTGATGTTTTCTTTCATCGATGTTTCTATCTCTCCCTTTCTCTCTAAAAATCAATAAATAAAATAAATGAATAAATGAATAAATAAATAAATAAATAAATAAATAAATAAATAGTAGATTTTGGCCCAGCCAGTGGGCTTAATGGTTGAGCATCGACCCATGCACTGAGAGGTGACCGGTTCCATTCCTGGTCAGGACACATGCCCAAGTTGTGGGCCCGATCCCCAGTGGGGGGCATGCAGGAGGCGGCCAATCGATGTTTTCTCTCATTGATGTTTCTATTTCTCTCTCCCTCTCCCTTCCTCTCTCTCTAAAAAAAAAAAAAATCAATGAAGAAAAAAAATTAAAAGTAGATTTTGAAATCTACATTCACAAAGTTGGAATATCTTGCTGCTCATTGTGCAAGTAAATAACAACAGGCAGAGATCACATAGTTTCTTTAACCGCTTGCAGCTATTTGACAGAAGGACAGAACAGTAAGACAAAGGACATGTAGCCCTTGTCCTCGGTATACAAATTGACTTCATTTTGGGGATAATGTTATTTTAAGTGGTGGTTTAAATGTTTTCTTTAATAATAATATTAAAGATGCAGTTCTAGGAAACAAGACCTTTTTGAATTTTAAAATCAATATCAAATAGGATTACATAAAGTATACCCTTAATGGGCATTGCTTGGACAGGAACTCATCAAAATATCAAATGTAAGATGTATGGTTCTTGCAAAAGTCTGTTGACTCTTGAGTAAAGGTTAACATGAATCTTTTAAGCTTTCCCAAGTTGCAAATTATTGTATACTGATATCAACAAATGACAAAAACACTTTCAATGAAAAGTGATATTAATTTGCTTCACTATCAGTTAGATTCATATATATATATTTATATATTTACATGACTATATATGTATATATTTTATATATACACATATATATAATATATATGTGTGTGTATATATGTGTGTGTGTGTGTGTGTGTGTGTGTGTGTGTGTGTGTATATAACCTGTGTGTAATCCAGATTCTGCCACTTACTAGCTGTGTATAACTTTGGGCAAATTACTTAACCCCTATAAGGCTCAGTTACTTCTGCAATTTGTGAAATGGGGAATATAATATTATCTCTCATAGGCTTGTTGTGAGGATTAAATGATAAAATGCACAAAAGATAGTTTGTAATTTCCTGGCACATAGGAAGATTCATTTTCAGACAATGATTACTAGTTAAGTGTTACTGAGATTGATAGCTTAAAATATTATTTTTCTTTTTTGGCAAAAAGAATCTTGCAGTCTGTTACATCTATAATTCTGACTAAACTTTAATATATTTTCCTCTAACCCATACCAATTCATAATAATTTCTTATCAGTGTCTAGCATGTAGTTCTAGGCCATGAGCTAACATAAGGACCTATTTCTCATCTGTCTCTCAAGCTGAAATTTTGAGATCTAATTATTATTAAGTAAGAACAAACAACATAGTTAATAAATCTCTGTTTAATTTGCACATTCCCCTCATTTATATGTGTATTCAATAACCAATTTATCTTTAATGGACTGATTTTTCTCTAATCATAATCCTGTCTGTAATGTGCCTTATCTTTTTGTTTGGTTTCTAATCTCAAATGTATCCTAACTGATACTAACTCTTACCTCCTTCCTGAGACCTCTGTTTCATATTTAATTTTCTGTACCTGGTACCTGACCCTAAGCATGGTTGATCTATATAATTCATGTTTCTTAAAAAGAAAAAATTCAAGAAAAGACCTGTCTTGGTGCAAACACTCTGTCTACAACATATTTTCCACAATTATGAGCTTTAAGATTTTTGTTTTTGGTGGAATAATAGAAAAATTATGGGGATGGCATCTGTAACACTTTCAATAATAAAGATACATTTTCAAAAGAGATTTAAAAAAATGATTGAGCAAAAATATGGCTTAAAATCAACTTTAATATGTTCTGTTGACTCAAATGCACATGCTAACCTATCATCATATTATTTTGTCAGGGGTTATTTGAAAGCTGTTCATATATAAATATACACTTCATGTTTATATATACATATGAATATCCATATGCATACACAAGCAATGAAAATTAGAAACTTTTGTCTTGGAACAAAAGCATCAAACATTATTTTCAACTTCCAAATGTTTAGGCTGGCACCATAAAACACAACTAAATAAATGTAGCAAATCATTTCAGTTGCATATATTACAGTGGCTTAAGAGAACAAACAGGAGGAAACAGAAAAGAAATAAAGAGAAGGTATCAGCACACTTGTTATTTTATTGGGGTTCAAATATAGCCAATACATAGTAGATACGAAATGCTTGAATTTGGGCTGCAATACCTAGAGTAAAGTGTTTGGGGTTTTGAATATAGATGTGCAGAGCAGTCTTTTTCTTGCTGCTGCTTTTTATTTTAATCATAATATAAATGTTACATTTTCATACAACAGAGGCTAGATATGTAGGCAGCTTCTAATCACATAGCTGTTTTTCTTATGAGGAAGCATCGCATACAGAAAGAATTTGTTCTTGGGTGACAGGGAGCACGGAACAAGCATTTAGCCCAGTATATTAGAGGAAAGCAACCGTCTATATATAGTTACTGAAACCTGTGTCAACTTGGAGAAATTGCTAATGAGTACAGTGTTTTCTAAAACTGTGCATAAGGACCGAGCAGAATGATGTGGCATAAGTGTAACTTGAAAATCTTAATTAAGGAATCAACAGAATCCAGATGATTAAAATGGAATTTGTACCAGATGAGATTACTCCCCTAGCTGGATCTGAGCACACATTTCACCAATTTATAGTGCAGAAGAATTACCGATTTAAAATTAGAACATTAGTATTTATTAATAATTGATAGCATATTGTTACACATATAGTTAAACGATTGATTTTCTTTCTGATTGTTCTCTTTCTCTTACCACATATGTGCATGTGTTTCTATATTTATATACAGAGAGCAAATAGTCACAAACACATAGCAGTCTAGTGCAGCAATTAAGCAAGAAAGTTTGGACAAAAGACTTCCTGGGGAGTTAATCTTGTCTTCATCACTTGCTGCTGAGTAACCATGGTAACGTATTAATTTTTTCCCTCATTTTTTTTTTATTTGTGAAAGAGGGATGGTGATAACTACCTCATAAGACTGTTCTAAAGATTAAATAGGACAATTACAGCAAACCTTGAGATCTATGCCTGACTCATAGTAAGCACTTAAAAATGGTGTAAGTTACTATTATTACACAGTTTTTATTCTATTTTTAATCTACCTCTTTTGCTGTATATATAAAACACTAAATTAAAGAATCATTCCATGTATTGAAGGAATAAAGTAAGGGTGAAGGAGACAGGGAGGGAGGCAGGAAGTGAGGAAAAGAAGGGAAAAAAAGCCAACAGGAGAGATCAGGTACTTTCTAAAATTAAAAAAAAAAAGAAAGAAAGAAAGAAAAGAAAACAAACTGAAGTGGGTTAAGTTTCCATTTCGGGGAAAATGGAGTAGATATACTTTAGCCAATTTCTTCTGTTAGGTACAACTAAAAATCCTGGAATGAATAAATAAACACACACACGCACGCATACACAAATACTCTGAACGGTGAGGAGAAGAAGATCGTCTAAGGACCTTTGTTTCCAAGGAATGACATGCTATTTAGTTCTTTGGGATTTCTTTTGCCTCATATTATCTCCTATATGCAGGCTAATAAAGCAGCACTCCAGAAATGCCAGTGGGAACAGGCAAGCCCTAACAAAAACCTCTTCTCTCTGGCCACAGGACCAGGAAAAAGACAGTCTAGCAAGATAGAATTCCTTCATCCAATAACTCCAGCCAAACACCACAAACACATCCATTCTGTGTCCATGTCGCCATCCATACCAGCAAAGGCTGAGTGAGGAGCTAAGATTTCCACTTTCACACCCTAAACCTCTGCTTTGATAGTGCCGGAGAAGGCAGGATTTTCATTCCTGCTAGATGGTAATGAACCTTCCCCCAGCCAAAGTGTCCACTTGGGGAGATCACATTGGGAGCCTTGACTTCCACTCCCATCCAGCAATAAAGAAGTGTTCTCCCCACTCCACCCCCCCCCCCAACACACACACAAACATTCTGGGGTGGTATTAGAGGAAGCCTAATGGAGAATGAGAAGTTCTCATCACTGTGGTCATCAGGCTATTTATCATCCCCATGCTGTTAGTGGCGGTTGCAGGGTGAACAGCAATGAGTCACTACCCCTCCCAGTAAGGGAAGACTTAGCAAGAGTCAGAGCAATGAGTCCCCCATATTGGGCATCAATGGAGACCACACAGGGAACCTGAAATTCAATTTCCACCTGGAATAATAAGAAAGCAATTCCTTCTTCCCCGACTAGATTGGTGCCAAACAAAGCAAATAAAACAGAAGATTTAGCCCGGCCGGTGTGTCTCAGAGGTTGAGCGTCAATCCATGCACCAGGAGGTCACCAGTTTAATTCCCAGTTGGGGCACATGCCCAGGTTGTGGGCCAAATCCCCAGTGGGGGGCATGCAGGAGGTGGCTAACAGATATTCTCTCTCATGGATGTTTCTAATCTCTCTCTCCCTCTCCCTTCCTCTTTCTCTAAAATCAATAAAGAAAAACATTTTTAAATAAGACAAAAAAACCCCAGAAGATTTAAATAAGATATAGACTTTCATAATACCCCAAATGTCTAGGTTTTACCTGAAAATCACATGTGGTAGAAAGTGCCAGAAAGATCTCAAAATGAATGAAAGAGACAATTGAGGACAATGCTAAAAGAACAGGGATCTTATCAAAATCTGAAAGAGATTTTAAAGCAACTATGATAAAAAAAAAAAAGTGTTAATGAGCAATTACTAATATGCTTTAAACATATTTAAAAAGACATCCTCAGCCCTGGCCGGTTTGGCTCAGCGGTTAGAGCGTCGGCCTGAGGTCCGGAGAGACCCGGGTTCGGTTCCCGCTAAGGGCATGTACTTCGGTTGCAGTTTGTCCCCGGCCCTGGTTGGTCGTGCGGGTGGCAGCCACTCGATGTGTCCCTTCACGTCGATGTTTCTCTCTCTCTCTCCCTTCCTCTCTCTCCCTCCCACTCTATCTGTACAAAAAATGGAAAAATATCCTTGGGTGAGGATAAAAAAATAAAAAATAAATAAATAAATAAAAAAAATGCAATTAAAAAAAAAATAAAAATAAAAAGACATCCTCAGCAAGCGAGTCTCAACAAAATAGAAGATATAACAAAAAAAGCAAGTGGAAATTGTAGAATTGTAAAATATAATAACCAAAACAAACAAACAAAAAACAAGAAATGGGTTCATCAGCACAATGGAGAGGCGGAGGAAAGAATTGGTGACCTTAAAGACAAAGCCATAGAAATTACCCAATATGAACAACAGAAAAGGGAAAAGAAAGAAGAGAGAAGAAGAGAGTGCACGCAAGAGAGCGAGACAGAGATTCAAGGACCTGTGATCTACCATTCATGTCACTGGAATTTCAAAAGGAGATGAGAATATGGGTGGGACCGAAAAAAGTATACAAAGAAACAATGGCTGTAAACTTTCCGATTTTGCAAAAGACAGAAATCTATGGGTTCAAGAAGCTGAGTGGACCCCAAACAGAATAAAGAAAAAAAATCTACACCAAGACACATCATAGTAAACTGAAAAATAATGACAAAAGAACGCTGTTGAAAGCAGCAAGAATGAAAGGCTACCTCATTGATAGGGGAAAACAATTCTAAGGATAGCAGGGTTCCCATCAGAAATCCTGGGTGGCAAAAGAAAGTGCCACAAATCTTTCAAGGGGTGAAGGAAAAGAACTGTCAACTCAGAATGTTATACCCAGAAAAAACATCTGTCAGGAATTTAAAGAGAAATCAAGACAGTCTCAAATGAAAGAAAACTTCGAGAATGTATAGCCACAGACCCACTCTAAAAGATTGGCTAAAGGAATTTCTTTATACAAAATGAAATAAAAAAATATAAAGGAACATTGGTACCAGGAAGGAGCAAAGAACACAAGCAAAACTATGGATAGATAAATAAATTGGCTTTCTTCTCACGTTTTGAACATTATGTTTGGTTTTTGAAGCAAAAATTATGTCTGATGTGAGTTTGAATGTAAATTGTTAGGTACATTGCTTGTGAATCACACATGTTTAAAAGAGTATCTGTTAAGACTTTGTTAAATTAACATTTATTAAGTGGAATACAGGATGCCAGATAAAACCATGGTTCAACAATACACCATAAGAGAAACTGAAATAAAGAAGTTTATTACTCACAAGTTCTAGAAGAAATACAGGCCACACCGTGAGAGGTCACAGGCAAAGTACAGACAGAAAGAGTGATGGAACCAGGGGACATCTCTCTATTTGGGTCAGTGGGTGGAATATTTTGGGATTCCAGGGCTAGGGCCATATTGGTCAATTCAAACCAAAACAAGAAGGTTTTAATGTGTTCCACGGAGGTATTATTTATGGGCCCATGAGGCGTACAGCCACTGAGAGACAGGAAAGAAAGGCTATTGTTCACAAGAGTTGTTGGGGAAGTAACATCAGGAACTTATATTTGTTTCTAATTCTTCAGGTTGCTCTGGAAACATGTTTTTGCATGAAGCAACTGGTGTCAGTTTAATGTTTCTGCAGGCCACTTGATGAAATAAAACAGTTGCAAAGGCAGCAATACTACTGAGTAGCTCAGCTAAACTTTTCATAGTACCGTTTATTACTTTTGTTACTATCATTATTATTTAACCATTTTAACATTGAAACTCATATCAAACAATATGAGTTAGAAGTGAAAAATCAGCCTTGGTGATAGACATTGATGCATATATTTTGGATAATATGCAACTGAACAGAATCTAGTAATACGTATATAAAAAGGTACAACATGATCAATTGGGATTATCGCTATAAATACAGACATCATTCAATCATAGTTTATCTATTTGCATAATTTACCATTTTTATAAAGGAGAAGAATGATCCTAATAAATGTTAAAAGCAAAGTTAATTTACAACTGGATTGCTAATCACAACCCTTGACAAATTAATCCCAAAATCTAAGCACCTTCTGGAATCATCAAGGGATATCTAAAGTTATAAAATCAGCATCTAATTATATTTGATGAATATTATCTTATCAATCTAATACATTTTATACTTGGAAAAAGTATGTTTCTCTGCTTTTGAAATACCTGTTTCTGAACTTTAAGATTATTTCATGATTATTGCACTTGTGTTCTCCTTTCTAATTTTGCTCAGGCAGTGGAATAAGGATTTTATATAACACAACATTTTGTTGTTGTGTTGGTAATAGTCATTTGCCCTTTGACATCCATCCATTCTTCACACGTCTAAGTAATTGACTCCCTTTGTAGAAAGTCTATTTTGAAAGTGACATCAGTAAAACGGTTGTGTGGAAATCCATGACCTTCCTTTTCCCAACAAACACAAAGATTCAGCAACAATTAATAAACACATTTTCTTTGTGAGAAATTTAAAAATAAATTGAAAAGTCCTGAACCTTCGATGAACATGAAACTAGACTCACCAAAGCTGGCAGCAAAATTCAGAACACTGTCTCAACAGACTCTCTACCCTTGGCATAGTGGCATACAACCAGGAAGAGACCAGGGAAGAGTTGATTCACCTGTCCATCTCTCCAACTTTTCCAAGTACGCAGAGGACTGGCTTCTGCCTTTCCAGTCTTAGAACTCTGATAGCTCTGGCATGATGTAATTAACTGAAGGGGAGAATAGAGATGGTACTTGAACTATTAGATGCCATAGCTTCTTCTTCCATCTCAGACCTAAGTGAGCAAACAGACCACAAGTTTTTAGTTTTCTAAAAATGGGGAGAGAAAAGGTGATGCATGTATCCAATGTCCCACCTTCTTTGGTGACGCTCAAAGCATAGGCAACTTTGTGAGGTGTATATTGTGACAGCAATGACATAAAAAGTATGTGGAGTGTGTTGAAGTGTAGTGTTTTTGTATAAAATTTTATACAGCTAAAATTGTTCTCATCTTAAAATAGACTGGTGTAAATATAAGATATTTTATGTAAGTCCCAAGGTAACCACACAAAGAACACTTATAGAAATTGCCCCCCCCCCACACACACACACAAAAGGAATCACTCTGGCCAGTATGGCTCCATTGGCTGGGCATCATCCTGGGCACTGAAAGGTTGCTGGTTCTATTCCCAGTCAGGACACATGCCCGGGTTGTGGGTTTGATCCTCGATAGGGGGCATGCAAGAGGGAGCCCATCAATGTTTCTCTTTCATATTGATGTTTCCCTCTCTCCTTCTCTCTTCCTCTCTCTAAAAAATCAATTAGAAATCTTGAAAAAAAATAAAATAAAGAAATCAAAGTATATCAAGACACAAAATTAACAAAATATAAAGTAACAGTAAAGGAGAAAAAAGAGACAAAATGACTACAAGACAAATTGAAAACAAGAAAATGACACAATTGAAAAGGCGACTAATTGTTGATGCCAAGGAAATGAAATGAATTTTATGAGACGACTATGGATAATTATATAACAACAAAATGGTATCCTAGAAAAAAAAAATTTTTTTTAATTCCTAGAAATATGCAACCTACTAAGACAGAATAATTTAAAATATACTAAGTCTGAACAGATATATAACTAGTACAAAGACTGATATTTTAAAATCTCACACAAGGAGAAATGCCCAGGATCATATGGGTTTACTGGTGAATTCCATAAAACATTTAAAGAATTAATGCCAATTCATCTCAAACTGTATCAAAAAATTAGAGGGGACATTTTAATCTTATTTTATGAAGCTAGCATTACCCTGATACCAAGGCTAGTTAAAGACACTGCAATATTCAACATCACTAATCATCAGAGACATGAAAATTAAAACAACAATGAGGTATCACCTCACACCTGTCAGAATGGCCGCCATCAACAAATCATCAAACAACAAGTGTTGGCGAGGGTGTGGAGAAAAGGGGACTCTAATACACTGCTGGTGGGAATGCAGACTGGTGCAGCCACTATGGGAAACAATATGGTGTTACCTCAAAAAATTAAAAATTGATCTTCCATTTGACCCAGTGATCCCACTTCTAGGGATATATCCTAAGAAGCCTGAAACACCAATCGGAAAGAATATATGTACCCCTGTGTTCATAGAAGCACTATTTACAATTGCTAAGATCTAGAAACAGCTCAAGTGTCCGTCAATAGATGAGTGGATAAAAAAGCAGTGGTACAAGAAAAAAAATGACGGCGGAGTGAATGGAGCTACACAGACCATCTCCCAGGACCAAACTGGATTTACAACGAAAATAAAGACAAATCATCAGGAAGAGGCAACCGAAAGACACCTTGAAGGACCACATAACCAGGGACACCGACTCAATGCTGGTAGGCTTGCGAGGACGCAAGAGGGGGCCGGGAGCCCACGGTCAGCAGTGGCCCAGGCTGCGACCAGCAGACTCGGCTGGGACCAGGGGACTCAGTGGGAAGCTGCTGCTGCCGCCTCGGCTGCGACCCCGCCTGAGTCCTGCGAACTCTGCTGCCTGCTAAGCCCTCGGCTGTTGCCGCACGGACTTTCTGGGACCAGGGGACTCTGCGGGAAGCTGCTGCCACCTCGGCAGTGTCCTGCTACCGCGGCTTAGTCCTGTGGCTTCTGCTGAGTGCCACGCCCTCAGCTAGAGCCACAGCCAGGCCGCCCTTGGCTGGAAGCAGCGCCCTCGGGTTAAAAGTCCCAGGCGGCTCCAGGACGCAGAGTCCAGACAGAGGCTAAATTGGCAGCAGCCACTCACCTTGGGCTCCGGCAGAGGGAGAGCGGACTGGACTGGAACTGTGTGGGGACACTCGGGATTTGGAGGGTGCACAGAGCTTTTGCTGAGTGCAGCCACGCAGGACCTTGATCATCTTACTCCTTCCCAGGGCCCTGGGAAGAGGCGATGGCCTGTCCCTTGGAGATTCAACCCCACCTGGTGGCCATTGAAATGCTAATTGAGGCCCATTAACAACCAGCAGGTGCCCCACCCTCAGGAAATCCTCTTACACTGAGCACCTGAGGGAGTTTTTCAGGCAACTCAGAAACCAAGGTTCTACAGGTGACCTCTACTAATAGCCTCCAGGCACAAAACGCTAGAGGATAACTACCATTCCCTGGCCTAGCCACTCTAACCAGAAAAGCTAAGACTTGACAGTGGTGTTTAAAGTGGGTCCTCCCTGGCTCATCCTAACCCAGGAGAGGGAGCCACAAACAGCAGAACATCAACACCCACAGGGAAAATTTGGCAGACTCCAAAGCCCACTGTGATAGCCAAAATGGTGAAAAACAGAAACAAAAGCCAAATGAAAGAACAAGAGATCTCTACCGAAGATGAGATAAATGAGGTGCAGTTAAGCAAGTTAACAGAACTAGAATTTAGAGCCATGATCTAGAGGAAGCTCAACAGCATGTGTAAGGAGATGAGCACCATGACTAAAGACATAGAAATGTTGAAAATCAACCAGTTGGAAATTAAAAACCACCAAGAAGAAATGAAGAATGACATATCAGAAAGGAAAAATACATCGGAAGGTCTAAAAAGCAGAGTAGGGGAAGCTGAGGACCAGATCAGTGAATTAGAAGACAGGGTAGAAAAAAATTGAACCACTCAAAAAACCAACAGGAAAAAATGATTAAAAAACAGGAAGACAGTTAAAGAGAGCTATGGGACAATTGTAAACGAAATAATATTTGCATCATAGGAGTTCCTGAAGAAGAAAATGAGCAAGGGTTAGAGAATATATTCAAAGAAATAGTGACAGAAAACTTCCCTAATTTGGTGAAGGAAGAAGGCATTCAAGTTCAAGAAGCACAGAGAGCCACAAGTAAGAAGAACCCAAACAGGCCCACACCATGACACATAGTAATCTAACTGCCAAAAATTAAAGACAAAGGGAGAATCCTAAAAGCAACAAGAGATAAGCAACAGGTGACCTACAAAGGAAATCCCATAAGGCTCTCAGCTGACTTCTCAACAGAAACACTACAGGCCAGAAGGGAATGGCATGAAGTAATCAAGGTCATGAAAAACAAGGATCTGAAACCAAGACTACTCTACCTAGCAAGGCTATCATTCAAATTAGAAGGTCAAATAAAGAGCTTCCCAGACAAAAAAGGCTAAGGGAATACAATAGCACCAAACCAGCACTGCAAGAAATGTTAAAAGGACTGCTGTAATTAGCAGGAGAAATGGGAAGAAAAATAGAACCACACTAAACAAAAGTGGCAATAAATAAGGACATATAAATAATCACCTTAAATGTAAATGGATTGAATGCTCCCATAAAAAGACACAGAGTAGCTGATTGGATAAGAAAGCATGACTCATCTATATGTTGTTTACAAGACACCCACCTCACAACAAAAGACTCACATAGGTTGAAAGTGAAGGGATGGAAAAAAATCTTCCAAGCAAATGAAAAGGAAAATAAAGCTGGGGCAGCAATACTCATATCTGATAAAATAGATTTCAAAATGAAGGCCATAACTAGAGACAAAGAAGGCCACTACATAATATTGAAAGGATCTATCCAACAGAAAGATATAACCTTGATAAACATATATGCACCCAATATAGGAGCACCAAAATATATTAAAAATCTTCTGGAGGACTTCAAAGGAGAAATTGATAGCAATACAATCATAGCAGGGGACTTCAACACCCCGTTGACATCACTGGATAGATCCTCTAGACAAAAAATTAGCAAGGAAATAGAGACTCTAAATGAAGCACTAGACCAAATGGATTTAATAGATAGCTACAGAGAATTACACCCCAAAACTACAGAATTCACATTCTTCTCAAGTGCACATGGGACATTCTCAAAGATTGACCACATGTTAGGGCATAAACTAAATCTCTACAAGTTCATGAAGACTGAAATCATATCAAGCATCTTCTCAGATCACAATGGCATGAAACTAGAAATCAATTGCAAGAAGAACATACAAAGACATTTGAACACATGGAAGCTAAATAGCATGTTATTAAACAATGAATGGGTCACCGAGGAGATCAAGGAAGAAATCAAAAACTTCCTGGAAACCAATGAAAATGAAGACAGAACAACACAAAATCTATGGGATGCAACGAAAGCAGTTTTGAGAGGGAAGTTCATAGCACTACAGGCCTACCTCAAAAAACAAGAAAAATCTCTAATATATTATCTAACCTCACAACTTAAAGAACTAGAGAGCAAACAAAAAGAAAACCCCAGAGCAAGTAGAAGGAAGGAAATAGTAAAGTTCAGAGCAGAAATAAATGACATAGAGACCAAAAAAAAAACAATTCAAAGGATCGATGAAACAAAGAGCTGGTTTTTCCAAAAGATAAACAAGATTGATGGACCCTTAACTAGACTCACCAAGAAACAAAGAGAGAGAACCCAAATACACAAAATCAGAAATGAAAGAGGAGAGGTAACAACTGACACCACAGAAATATAAAAGATTGTTAACAACTACTATGAACAAATATATGGCAACAAATTTGACAATCTAAGCGAAATGGACAAATTTCTAGAAACACCCAGTATCCCAAAACTGGATCAGGAAGAGATAGAAAACTTGAACAGACCAATAACAACAGAAGAAACTGAAGATGTAATCAAGACTCTCCCAGCAAACGAAAGCACAGGCCCGGATGGCTTCACTGGGGAGTTTTTTACAGAACATTCAAATAAGAACTAATACCCATTCTCCTCAAATTATTTCAAAAAATTCAAGAAGAAGAAAGACTTCCAAACTCGTTCTATGAGGCCAGCATAATTCTAATTCCAAAACCAGAAAAAGACACAACAAAGAAAGAAAACTACAGGCCAATATCCCTGATGAACATAGATGCCAAAATCCTGAACAAAATACTAGCAAATCGGATCCAGCAATACACCAAAAAAATTATCCACCATGACCGAGTGGGATTCATCACAGGGATGCAAGGCTGGTACGATATTCGCAAATCAATAAACGTGATACACCACATAAATAAAATGAAGAATAAAAACCACATGATCATATCAATAGATGCCGAAAAAGCCTTCGACAAAATCGAGCTATTTCAGATAAAAACGCTCAGCAGTGTGAGAATAGAGGGATCATATCTCGACATAATAAAGGCCATATATGAAAGACCTACAGACAACATCATACTCAATGGGCAAAAACTAAAAGCATTTCCCTTAAGAACAGGAACAAGGCAAGGTTGCCCACTTTCGCCACTCTTATTTAACATAGTACTGGAAGTCTTAGCCACAGCAATCAGACATGAAGAAAAAATAAAAGGGATCCAAATTGGAAAGGAGGAAGTGAAATTGTCTTTATTTGCACATGACATGATACTATACATAGAAAACCCCAAAGTCACCATCAGAAGTTTACTAGACTTAATAAATGAATTTGGAAAAGTAGCTGGATACAAAATCAATGTCAAGAAATTGATGGCATTCTTATACACCAATGATGAACTCACAGAAAGAGAAACTAAGAAAGCAATCCCATTTACCATTGCGGCAAAAAAATTAAGATACCTAGGAATAAACTTAACGAAAGAAATAAAGGACCTATTCACAGAAAACTACAGGTCATTGAAAAAAGAAATAGAGGAAGATATAAAAAAGTGGAAGCACATACTCTGTTCATGAATTGGAAGAATTAACATCATTAAAATGTCCATATTACCCAAAGCAATCTATAGATTCAACACAATCCCAAAAAAATACCAACGGCATACTTCACAGAATTAGAACAATTACTGCAAAAGTTCATATGGAACCAAAAAAGGCCTCCAATAGCCACAGAAATCTTGAAAAGGAAGAACAAAGTAGGAGGGATAACATTACCAGATTTCAGGTTATACTACAAAGCCACTGTAATCAAAACAGCCTGGTACTGGCACAGGAACAGGCATATAGACCAGTGGAACAGAACAGAGAACCCAGAAATGGACCCAAGGCAATATGCTCAATTAATATTTGACAAAGGTGACAAAAGCATACAGTGGAGGAAGGACAGCGTCTTTAATAATGGTGCTGGGATAATTGGACAGCTACATGCAGAAAAATGAAACTAGACCATCAACTTACACCCTACACGAGAATAAACTCAAAATGGATAAAAGACTTAAATGTGACTCATGAATCCATAAAAATCCTAGAAGAAACTGTAGGCAACAAAATTTCAGACATCTTGCGCAGGAGAATTTTCACTGATACATCCCCTAAGGCAGCAGAAACAAAGGAGAAATTCAACACATGGGACTACATCAAACTCAAAAGCTTCTGCATAGCGAAAGATACAATCATCAAAATGGAAAGGCTACCCACTGTATGGGAGAGCATCATTGCCAATGATATATCAGATAAGGGGTTAATTACCAAAACATATAGAGTGCTCATATAACACCACAAAAGGGAGACAAAGAACCCATTTAAAAAATGGGCAGAGGAATTAAATAGACACCTCTCCAAATAGGACATACAAATGGCTAAGAAACACGAAAAAATGCTCATCATCATTAATCATCAGAGAGATGCAAATTAAAACAACAATGATGTATCACCTCACACCTGTCAGAATGGCCGCCATCAACAAATCATCAAACAACAAGTGTTGGAGAGGGTGTGGAGAAAAGGGGACTCTAGTGCACTGCTGGTGGGAATGCAGACTGGAGCAGCAACTATGGAAAACAATATGGTGTTACCTCAAAAAATTAAAAGTTGAACTTCCATTTGACCCAGTGATTCCACTTCTAGGAATATACCCTAAGAAGCCTGAAACACCAATCAGAAAGAATATATATACTCCCATCTTCATAGCAGCACTATTTACAATAGCTAAGATCTAGAAACAGCCCAAGTGTCCATCAGTAGACGAATGGATTAAAAAGCAGTGGTACATATACACAATGGAGTACTACGCAGCTGTAAGAAAGAAAGATCTTTTATCCTTTGAGACTACATGGAGGGACCTGAAAAGTATCATCCTAAGTGAAACAAGCCAAACAGAGAAAGACAAGTTTCATAAGATCTCGCTTATTTGTGGAATATAATGAACATAACAGTCTGAGGAATGGGGTAGTCCCAGAGACGTGGAAGTGGGGTACAGACTGACAATACCCAGAAGAGGGGGTGGTGGGGGAGTGATAAACCACAGAACTTATATGCATGTATGCATGAAAAGTGGACATGGATAACTAACTGGGGAAAGGGCAGGGAGGGAGGGGGAGGGGGGAATCAGTGGGGGAAAAAGGAGAAGCATCTGTAACAAAAATTAATTAATAAAAATAAATAAATAAATAAATAAATAAATAAATAAATAAATAAATAAATAAAGCAGTGGTACATATACACAATGGAATACTATGCAGCTGTATGAAATAAAGGTTTCTTATCCTTTGAGATGACATGGAGGGACCTGGAGAGTATTATTCTACGTGAAACAAGCCAATCAGAGAAAGACTAATATTACATGATCTCACTTATTTGTCGAATATAATGAACAAAACAAACTGATTAACAAAATATACCCAGAGACATAGAAGCAGGGTACAGACTGACAAACCTCAAAAGAGGGGTGTAGGGGGAGGGAAGAGATAAACCATAGAACTTATATGCATGTATGCATAACCAGGGGCATAGACAACAGTGCTGGGGCAGAGCGGGAGGGAGGAATCAGGAGGAGGGTGTCAATGGGGGAAAAAGGAGAAACATCTGTAACAAAAATAAATTAATTAAATAATAATAATAAAAATAAAGACACCATAATAACATAAAACTAAAAGTCAATATACCTGATGAGTATTTATGAAAGAAAAACCTCAGCTAAACACTAGCAAACTTAATCCAACTGCATATTAAAAAGTGGAATTTATCCCTGGGATCACAAAGATGATTCAACATAAGAAAATCAAATAATGAGACATACATTGACAGAATAAAGGATAAAGATCACAGGATGGTCTCAATAGGTTCAGAAAGAACTTATGACAAAATTCAACAAGTTTTCATCTTAAAAACTCTCAACAAACTAGGAATAAAAGATAATTATTATGCCCAGGCTGTGGGCCAAATCCCCAGTGGAGGACATGCAGGAGGCAGTCAATTGATGTTCTCTCTCATCGATGTTTCTTTCTCTCTCTCTCTCTCCCTTCCTCTCTCTAAAATCA
Organism: Molossus molossus; assembly: GCF_014108415.1. NCBI lineage: Eukaryota > Metazoa > Chordata > Mammalia > Chiroptera > Molossidae > Molossus > Molossus molossus. The sequence continues at coordinate 16,621,774 of NW_023425355.1, forward strand.
AGAAAGAAAAAAAGATAATTACTACATTATAAACGCCATGATGAAAAGCCCACAGCTGGTATAATACTCAATGATGAAAACCTGCAAGCTTTTCCTAAGATCAGGACCAAAGCCAAGATGTCCACTCACCAATTCTACTCAACGTAGGTCTGGAAGCCGAAGTCATACCACTGGACAAGAAAAAGAAGTAGATAATCGAAATTAGAAAGGAAGAAGTAAAATTGTCCCTGTTTCACACATAGACTTATATGTAAAAATCCCAAAAATTCCATTGCAAAAACCTATTAGAACTAATAAATTCAGTAAAATTTTATGATATAATATCAACCTACAAAAATTACAGTTCTGTACACTGAACTTGTATAAGACCAATACAAAGTACAATACAAAGGAAGAAATTTAATAGAGAAAGTGAAAAACTTGTATATTGAAAACTGCAGAACATTGATGAAAGAAGGAAGACACAAACAAATGGAAAGGTATCCCGTGTTTATGAATTGGAAGACTTAAATTTGTTGAAATGTTCATACTACCCAGTGATCTACAGATTCAAAACAATTCCTATCAAATTCCCAATAGCATTTTTAATATATTTTCTTTCTCCCTCTCCCTTTCTCTATTCCTCTCTCTTTAAAAATCAATGAAGAAAAAGAAAATAAAAACAAAAAAACAAATGGTGTTCTGAAAATTAGAACTTATCACTTACAACAATGCACAAAAATCAACTCAATATGAATAAAGACTAGTCACAAGACCCCAAACTATAAAATTGCAAAGAGAAAACATGAGAAAAGGCACATGGCATTGCTTTGTGAATGATTTCATAAATATGGCACTAAAAGCACAGGTAACAAATACAGAAGTAAAAAACCGAGAGCACTTCAAAATAAAGAAGCCCAACATCACTAAACATCAGGAAATAAAAATCAAAACCACAATAAGGTATGACATCACAGCAGTCAGGATTGTTATTATAAGAAAAAACAAAAAAGGCAAAATTGAAACTCTTAAACAATATTGGTAGGGATGCAAAAAATGGTACAGTCTCCATGTAAAACAGCCTAGCAATTCCTTAAATAATGAAAACTAGAACTACCAGATGATCCAGCAATCCCAGTTATGAATATTTTTCTAAAGGATTGTATTCAGATCTTGAAGAGATATTAGTACTACCACATTCATTTAAGCACTATTCACAATAGCCAAGAGATGGAAACAACTTAAATCTTTATATGTGGATGAATGGAAAAAGAAAATGTGTTATACACATATGATGCAATGCTACTAAGCCTTAAAGAAGAAGGAAATTCTGCAATATGCTACAACCTGGATGAACCTTGAGGACATTATGCCAAGAGTAATAAGCCTGTCACAGAAGGATAAATACTGCATGATTTTACCTACACGACGTATCTAAAATAGTAAAACTCAGAAACAAGAGTGCAAGGATAGTTTCCAGGGGCTGGGGTTGGGGGTAGAATGGAGAATTACTAATTAGTGGGCACAAAATTTCAGTTAAGCAAAATGAATAAATTCAAGAGATCTGCTGAACATCATTCCTGCTGTCAACGACACAACATTGTACACTTGAAAATGTGTTAAGAGAGTACATTCCATATTAAGTGTTCCTAGCACAATAAAACAAAATGTTTATAAAGTTGTATTCTGAGGGGGTATTCACATTTTTTAAAATATGTTTTTATTGATTTTTTTAGAGAGAGAGGAAGGGAGAGATAGAAACATCAATATGAGAGAGAAACATTGATTGGCTGCCTCCTGCACGCCCCCTACTGGGGATCGAACCCACACCCGGGCATGTGCCCTGACCAGGAATCAAATCAGTTCCTCTCAGTCCATGGGAAGACACTCAATCCACTGAGCCACACCGGCCGGGCTATTCACATATTTTTATTGACAAAATAGTTTATAACACAAAAAGTTGATTAATTATAGCACCTGTTTGGCAGTCCTTCATCTATGGCTCTAGTTCTAACTGTTTCAATGTAACTATTTCTTCATTTTTGCCCCCTCAGAAATCATCGTGGCCATTACTTCCTTCTGTTGCTAGTTGCCAAATGACTCAATCTGCCTTACCTGTTCTCTTAATCTTTCCACAAAACTGTGACCAGTCCCTTTAGTGAATTCTCTTCAAATCCAGAGTTTGAGTGAGTCTTGTTTTCTGTCAAGAACAGCAGCAAATATATCCTCCTAGCTTTCAGGGATGGAATTTCTACTTAGGCAGAGTAGGTGGGGAGGGAGTCTTATATGGTTTGATGTAAGTCATATCAACACAGAGCTCGAGCCCTGGCCAGTTTGGCTCAGCGGTTAGAGCGTCGGCCTGTGGTCCGGAGAGACCCGGGTTTGGTTCCCGCTAAGGGCACGTACTTCGGTTGCAGTTTGTCCCCGACCCTGGTTGGTCGTGCGGGTGGCAGCCACTCGATGTGTCCCTTCACGTCGATGTTTCGCTCTCTCTCTCTTCCTTCCTCTCTCTCCCTCCCACTCTATCTGTACAAAAAAAAAAAAACAAAAAACACAGAGCTCTTTTCCTAACTATACTTATTTGTATAATAAAATACCAAAATTATTTAAAAATCATTTTAGATAAACTAGCACACTTTTCGAACGTTTGTCATTTTAGAATTGAGATGTTCACTGGATGTCTAACATATTCAGTCCCTTAAGGAGCCATGTGATTTTGGGGGCTGAGGGTCAGGAATGTAGCTCATTTACTAGTGAAATCCTGAGTACTGAAAGAGGTTCAAATAATACAGAGAGGAAACCTGATCCCAAAACTTCTTTTCCTTTCTAATTTTCTATTTTTCGTGGGCTATTTGTAAATTATTTATAATATATATATATATATAATGTGTACCCTGAGAAAGAAAATACCTACTAAGAATGGCTCCTGATGACTGACTGGGCTCAAAATTTAAAAGCAAATAAATAAACAAATAACAGAGTCCAGCGGCCATTTCTACACAGGAGTTTCTCACGCAAACTGCACTTTGTGGAGAAGCCTGCACTGAACTACCTGCCTGAATTGTAATTCTGCCCTCTGGGCCAGCCCTTTAAAGGAGTTCCTGGAATCCTATTTTAACCAATAGGACTGAGGCTTTTCCCATCCAATCGGAGCTGCACAGCTATGTCTCCATCAACATCTCCTCTGATCCATCAGAGCAGCTCCGTCCTGAAGAATCAGGAAAGGACCTTTTCAACCAATTAAACTGCAAGGCTTTGGAATCCTTATTTGCATGTGGACAGACCAATCAGGGACCAGGGTACAGGACTTCTGGCTATATGAACCAGCTCCACTCTGGCTCTGGGAATGCACTTTCCCTTTTCACCGAAGACTGAAGACTTTGTTTCCCTGGCTGAGCTGAAACGCTGAAGATGTCTTGCCTGAGCAGACTGGCGCAGAATGGAGCAGACCAATGAGGAGCGGAGCTGTGTAGCCACAGAGAGGCCTGGCCCCAGGGAGGCCTCCCAGCCGTGTTGTTTTCACCACTGTTCTGTATCACAATTGAGCTGTTTTGCACTGAAAAATCCTTCCCTTTCCACCACACTGCAAATTGTGGATTCCTGTTGCCTTTGAATTGGTGCCAACAGCCATCGGTTGACAATAGCAAGTTCTATTTCTTCACTTTTCAGTATTGGTGAGTAAATTATAAAACATGAACTGTATAATATATAAGCATATATCAAGTTATGCATGAGCATAGTGCAGGTATAGAAATATTCAAAGTAGACTAGACAGGCCCCTGGCTATTGGTTATCTAATATATTTTGGTTTCTGCTTGAAATTGGAGCAGAAAGAATCTCGAGGCATGGAAAAAGAGTGTGTACTGTCTTCTGGAACGTCATGATCTTTCTCGTGTCTTAACACACATAGTTTGGGGTCCCATCCTCTGTCCCTGGCTTATCTGTTTCATTGTAACTGATTCTGCTCGAGTTTGGGTCATGTGCTAATATTTATTGTTGACATCTCTGGACCCCAACAAGACCTTTGTTCTTAAAGACCACAGACTAAGTTCTCCTTGTCTGAAGTCCAGCCCTATATTGGTCATCACGTCTCTGAACACTTTTACAGTTTTAGGGCCTGCAGAAATACTTTGACATTTTTAGATCATGCAGAAACTTTTGGTTCTTCCCCATGACCTACCAGAACAGTGTGAAACAGAGAAAAGGCTTACCTCGGATAATCTTTTTACCTAAACATGCATCCCCTTCTGTTATACTTCTCTTATACTGTAGCTATCTCGTGCTGACATGTTATACACTGCAGTGATGTATTCTCCCAGAATTCCATAGAAGAATTAATGCAAACACTGTATTTTACTCATACTGCAAGTCTTAGAATTCTATCTTTTTGTATAACCAATAGCCAGGGGCCTATCTAGTCTACTTTGAATATTTCTATATCCCCACTATGCTCATGCAGTGTTTTTCTTACCTTTCTCCACAGTTAACATTGCCCTTGTATCATATCTAGTATCCCTAATTTATGGTGAACCTTCATAAAATCTATATTTTAGTCCTTTAGCCTTAGTCATTGAGATTTTAAAGCACAATATGCGTACAGTTCTGAGAAAATAATTTTCTCTCTCAATTACCCAGCTCTTGAAATTAAAAGCCAGGATTTTCATGGCATTTGTCTCTGTTTTTAGGTTTTAAAAGTAGTATATTTTGGAGTTCAAAAATGAGTATTTAAAATTGTTTTTCTTTGCCCAATTGGTATGGCTCAGTGGTTGAGCATCGACCCATGCACCAAGAGGTCACTGGTTCAATTCCCAGTCAGGACACATGCCCAGGTTGTGGGCCCGATCCCCAGTGTGCAGCATGCAGGAGGCGGCCAGTCAATGTTCTCTCTCATTGATGTTTCTATCTCTCGCTCTCTCTCTCCTTTCCTCTCTCTCTAAAATCAATAAAGAAAAAAATATTAAAATTGTTTTTCTTTATTTTCTTCCTAAAACAATATTCATACTCCTTGAGGCAATGAGTGCCTGAGGCTTAATAGGAAGAATGAAAGAATCAAATAAGAAAAACAATTTAAGAATTCTAATACATTTCAAATGTTGTTTTGTTCCATGTTCCATGAATGCATGTTTCCTTGGTCTTTCTCAGTTACAAACAAAATGTAGTATATATTAAAATTAACCTAAAAAATTAAATATGTATATATTATTGAGAGTTAGGAGGCTGAGAGTTGTTAATGTTATATTTTTACAGTAATAAGTATCATGATAATGTGATTAATTTGGCATGTCAATCTAGATATTGAGAAAAGGTAATTATTTTCAAAATATAAAGGAGTTTAGGTCTGAATCATTAAAAAAAATTCCCACATGGTTGTCAAATTTGAAAGAGAGGGAGGGACAATAAACATGACTTACATACAACAATACGGAATATTAGAAGATGCTACATAGTGTGGGGGGATGACTGGACATAGCAGGATAAGGGACATCACAAGTATGGAGGCATACAATGCTCAGTTTTCATTAGAGTGATCAATGACTTGAAAGAGGTGAAGGAGTCAGCCATGTAGAAATTTGGGGAAAGAACTAGAGTAGGTAGAGGGTAGGAATAATAATAACAACAAAACTTCTGATTAGGCTATGGGAGGAAAAGATAGAGAAGAGAGGTAGAAGAAAGAAGAGAGGGATAGCAAGAGAGCTAGCACAACGACCTCATGAGGTAAAGGTAGGAGTTAGGTGTAAGTAAAAGGAAGGAATGGGTACAAGGTAGGTAAAGGGGGAAAACTAGCGTAAAAGACCCAAAGGCGGGTAGGTGCCCAATATGTTAGAGAAACAGCAAGAAGGCAAGTCAAGGTAGATCATAGTAATCAAATGAGAAAATAGTAGGAGATAAAGATAGAGGGTTTGACAACAGAGTCTATTCAATCATGACAAGAACGTTTATTTTAATTCTCTGTAAGATGGAAACTTGTTGAAAAGTTATAAGCAGAAGACAGGTAGAACAAGACATTTTTGGAATAAGCAATATAACTTCAGTGCTGAGAATAGACCATAGTGGGAGAGGTGGCAAAGATAGAGACTAATTAGAGGCTATTGACATAATACAGATGAGAGATAATGGCTTGAAACCAGGCTATAGCAGCTGATGTCGTTAAAAGTTGTCAAATTCTGGATGTATTTTTTATGAAAAAGATGACAAGATTTTATTATGGACTAGAAGTAGAACACAGAAGAAAGAAAGGCATCAAGAATAATAAGATGTCTTCCAGTCAAGGTGGCAGTAGAGGTAAATGTGGTACTCTCCTCCTCCCACAACCATATCAAAATTACAACTGAACTACAGAATAACCATCATTCAGAACTGCCTGAAATTGAGCTGAATGGAATTCCTACAACTAGGGCATTAAAGAAGCCACACCAAGACTGGTAGGAAGGGTGGAGATTCGGAATTGACTGGTCTCACACCTACGTGTGGCAAATGAAAAGGCTGTGGAGGTCTGCCCTGAGGAGTAAGGGGTTATAGCCCCACACCAGGCCCCCCAGCCCAGGGTTTAGCACCAGGAAGAAGATATGGAACATACTCAATAATATTCTCATAACTGTGTATGGTGTGTTTATTAGGATCATGGATTATCAAGTTATGTAATGTCTAATCACTGGGGTATACACCTGAAACTAATATAATAATGTATGTCAACTGTACTTGAAAAATTTTTTAAATGATAGAAGTAAAAAAATAAAATAAAATGAATAATAAGAATGACAACTGGTTAGCTGGTCGCCTGCCATTCTTCTTTAACCACTAAATCTTATTATTGGAGATGGCAATTTCCTCAGGTAAAGAGAAAAATGAATTGGAAGAAGAGGCAGAAGATGAGAAATTACATTTCTTAGCTTATTCAGATAAAGGTGGCCAAGAAAATGCAAAGTTAGCCAGGCCATTATGGCTCAGTGGTTGAACATTGACCCATGCACCAAGAGGGCGCCAGTTCGATTCCTGGTCAGGGCACATGCCCACCCAGGTTGTGGTCCAAATCCCCAATGGGGGGCAAGCAGGAGGTGGCCAATCAATGTTCTCTCTCATCAATGTTTCTATCTCTCTCTCCATCTCTCTTCCTCTCTCTAATCAATAAAAGAAAAAAGAAAACCTTTAAAAAAGAAAAGAAAAGAAAATGCAAGATTAAAATTGTTGAGTGGACCTTCAAGAAAAGCATCGTAAAAGGAATTGACTCACCTAAGATTGTTTTTGTTCTTTTCCTATTGCCTTCTCTCTTTTCTTCTTTTTGACAACTGGAATGTGGCCAAAAAGGCTATTGTTATACATTTCATATCTTAAGCCCTCAAACAAATAACAACAGTTGCCCATATCTAAAAATATGTCATATTGGAAAAATACTGATATTTTTGCTCATGGAATCAGATCTCTGTTACTTGTATCTTAGCTTGATTTCTAATGAAAACAAATGAATTCAAGGTATTTTGCCTGATTAATTAAAATGATGGCATGGCCATTTGCTGGAAAGAGGAAGACAGTGGAAAGAGCAGACTTAGAGGGAAAGTTAGGAGCTCAGCTTTTCATGCATTATGTTTGAGGTATCTATTAGGTATTCAAGTGCAGATTTTCACTAGGTAAATGGACAGATGAGTCAGATGTTAAGGATGAAGCTTCGAGATTGATTATGGCAAGTGTACAGATACCTGTGAGCAATGTCTAAAGGCTGGGACCAACCCTGTGGTTTCTAAATCTTATTGATTCTTTTAAAACAAAATCTTATTGATTCTTTTAAAACAAAATTTATTTTTTTTAATCTTTCATTGTTTCCTTTTATGTATGATTGGGTAAATATTACTTCAAAACTAATTCATAAAAGATGGATAAATATCCTCTCTGTATTCCTTCCATCATAATGGCATGACAATGAAAATTTTACTAAATTGAATAGAATTTACTGTTAATATCTTAAAATCTTTGTAATAATTTAGGTGTCAATTTATTTAAATCAATTTGGACAGAAGCCATTTTTAGTATAATAAATTAAATACTAGTAAAATCATTCTTTCAGCCCGGCCAGTGTCGTTCAGTGGTTGAGCATCGACCCATGCATCAAGAGGTTGCTGGTTCGAATCCCAGTGAGGGCACATGCCCAGGTTGTGGGCCTGATCCCCAGTGGGGGGCATGCAGGAAGCGGCCGATTGATGTTCTCTTTCATCGATGTTTCTATCTCTCTCTCCCTCTTTCTTTCTCTCTCTCTAAAAATCAATAAAGAAAAGAAATGTTAAATTGAAGCAGGAATTATTCTTTGAAGAAAAAGAAATGAATAAATAAAATCATTCATTCTGTTACTTAAATTTTCATGATATTGTTCACTTGTACCAAAGTAATCATATATATATATATAAAATATGCAAATAATTATTATGAACAAAAATATAAATGATTCCATCAAAGCACAAGGAAAATATCTCCATATTTATGGCTACCGATTAACATAACTAGCTAACAGATACCTACCAACCTGAGGTTTTAGAATATATCAAAAAGGCAAATAGTAATAAAAATAGCCATGAAAATATATAACCCATTGAGTCCATCCAACCTAAGCAGTCTTACTATTGCTGAAGTAGCATTGTTGAAGAAGTATGGGTGATTACATTTCCAAAGATTCTTTCTCTATAAAAACCTTGCTCCGCACAGGCAGAATGTCAAAATTTCCATTCACATTTTAACACCACAGCTACATGTTTCTTTACTCTCACTGTAATTACTTCGAGGAAAATTAGTACCATAAAGTTGCACATTTATCATCTTATAGTGTTCTTCCCATTTTTGATTCTGCATTTATGAGCTTGCATTCAGCCAGGAGTTTATTATTATCCATTTATAAGCAACCAACAAAATAGTAAATTATGCATTTGAAAGCCCTGCTGGCTGACATTTTTTAAAGTTCACTGGACTTTTTTGGGGGGGTGGGGGGGAGTAGTAGAAATGTTCTGCAAGCACTCAGGGTCTGAAATCTGATTCCCATTTAGATGTCGTTGAGAGGTAAGTGCAATGAGTTCTCATTCATATTTCATGGTCTGAGCGTGCTGTACTTTGACACTGCTGTCTTGTAGTCATTTTTCCTACATCTAAGGAGCAACCTGTAATCAGATAGGTGTGATCTGATAGGTGAATTAAGCTTTATGATACCTCACTTTTCCTTCCCAAGAATAATTTTAAGTGATGCATTAATTAATTCGTCAGTGTTTTCTGTTTACTCTTTCTATAGTGTGATGAGCAGCATTAGGCATAAGACAACTTGCTATTAGGCCAAAAAGTAATGATATGCTTTCCCAATAATTACAAAACACTTTCAAGATACTGGAAATTTGTGACATATGTTTTTTACATTTATGAGAAGCCAGAAGAGGATGCTTTCAAGTGCTATTTTTTATAAATGCCTCATTAACTTTCTCATTGCTCTCAGATGTAGAGCTGTAAAAAAGTCATCATTTTTCTTGTCTATTAGAAGAAATCTTTTGAACTCCCCATTGAAAGAAAGCATTAGGAGTAGACGGTAGCCATATTCAAAACATTTTGTTTTACTTGTGATAAGTTGTCATGGAATAATGAGGACTAGGGAGGAAAAAGAAATGAACAAAATAGGGTCAGCCTACAGCTATGCTCTCTGACTATGAATACAACTAATTGCATCTTTGGATTTGTTTTGGAGGTCTTTCTTTAGACTAAAAGTTTGAAAAAATTGTGTAGGGGCACTTCTCATTTCTTCTATTTGCTTCTTTGAACTCAAAAGAACATGTAATGAAGTAATACTTTTTAGCAAAGTATAAAAACACTTTTTTTGATTAAAGTCAAGTGGAGTTTTTGCTCTTTTGTTTGCTTTATTTTGCTTTGGTCAAGAAATATATTTAAAACACTTTCTTTCATAGCTTTCCATTATATAGGTTGTCTAAGATATTAATCAGAAACACAATTTTCAAAGCAACGTAAATGTCTATGTTGGAGGCTCCTTGCCTTTGACTTTGACTTTGGGTGGTGGGCATGTGGTGCAGCGTACCGATCTTGTCTCATGGAGATCTACACCTACAACCCGTATGATCCTGTTGACCAATGTCACCCCAATAAATTTTGATTCCCAGTCAGGGCACATGCCCAGGTTGTGGGCCCAATCCCCAGTGGGGGGCATGCAGAAGGTGGCCAGTCAATGTTCTCACTCATTGATGTTTCTATTTCCCTCTCCTCCCTTTCTCTCTCTTTAAAATCAATAAAAGAAAAAAAAAAAAAGGCTCCCTGATCTCCTACTCTTTGGCTTTTGAAACAAATGTATGTGACAAGGTGAATTTTCTCTACACCAGACTACTTAGGGTCTCCTGAACTCTTTTTTTTTAAATATTTTTTTTTCCTTTATTGATTTTAGAGAGAGGAAGGAAGAGGGAGAGAGAGATAAAAACATCAATGAGAGAGAACAATAATTGGTCACCTCTTGCATGCCCCACTCTGGGGATTGGTCCCACAACCTGGGCATGTGCCCTGACCAGGAATCAAACCAGTGACCTCTTGGTGCATGGGTCAATGCTTAACCACTGAGCCATACTGGCCGGGCTCCAGGTGTATTTTTAATATGCTTATGCATCAAAATGAGTGTAGAAGGGAGTTTTAGATTATTCTTTGGTCTACTTGACTGCTTTACTTTTATTTTGGGTCTGTCTGGTTTTAATGGGGTTTTAGTTATTTGTTCCTCTGGCTTTATCTGTCCTTGGGTTTGGCTGGCACAAATGGCATTAATTGTGTCTCTGTCTTCTATTTCCCCAACTAGGGTGATTTAAACTATGTATTCTCAGGTTAAGGAAAAGGGTATAAACTATTTCCTCTGAAGTGTCCTTGGTTAGAGAAGATAAGGTTTTGCAATTTACTAGATGGCTGTAAGTTGTTCAAATTGTTTGGCCTTATTTAATTTTCTTGTCTCAGTTTCCCTATTTCACTTGCCCAGGAATTTTCCAAACTTCTTACTGTCCTGCCACAAAACCACTTACATTAGCCTGCAGTTGGGTAAATCATCTTGCTGTCAGCATATGTTTTGTTATTAAGTTACCTGGGAAATGGTGGAGGATTTCTCACCTATTAATAAATTTTCAATGGTGGCGATGATGGTTCAATTAATATGTTAATAGAAAGCTTTAAGATTTGGCCTGGTTATAGTTTTGTGACAGGATTTAAGAAGCTAGGTAAATTCCTGGACAAGAGGAATAGGGAAACTGAGACAAGAAACTTAAATAAGGTCAAGCAGTTTGGACGGCCTGCAGCTGCCTTCTAAATAACAAGCCATTATCGTCCCCAACTAAGGACACTTCAGAGAAAATGGTTAATACCTTTCCTCCCTGACCAGTGAATATATAGCTTAAATCGCCCTGAAACTGCTAAGGCAGGAGGGGGTAAGGGGGATGAAAAAAGGGGGAGTTTTATCTCACTCACTGAACAAAGTTTTAGAACTGGCCAAATAAGATGACCAGTGTATGTACAATCATCCCAAGAAAAGCCACAACAGTGCAGCAGGGGACTTTGAAACCCAGTCTACTATCCAAGATATCTGGCAGAGGAATCTTGAAACCTGTAGACTGAAGGGTATAAAACTCTTGAACCCCCACTGAACATGTGCTCGGATTAGCTGAGTGGCCTGCTTGAGCTTTGTGTAAGTATATTTTTAATAAATTTGCTTGCTTTGCTACAACCCTGCGGTCTGGTGACACTCATTTGAATCTTACAAAACTGACAAGAACCAAGAGGGGACAACTGTGTCCCTCTGACTCGGGGCTGTCCAATAACATCTTTTCTAGGTCCGATAACAGTTTTCTTTTTATAAGAATCATTTCCTGAATGAGCACGCATTGTGCTCTCTTAGTTTTTCTGGTCTATTTTCAAGGACATTTTAAAAATTACAAGTTACAGAAAAAAAAATTAAGCATAAAAGAAAATTTATTGGAAGCATCTCAGGAATCTTACAAAGCAATCTCAATATGGGAAGGAAAAGAATAAAGGATGGCCAGTACTCTATCAGTACTTCTGTCAGTATTTTGAATTTTTGTCTTTCTCACTTTAGAATGACTTTTTATACAAGTAGAAAACATATTTAAATATCATGCTATGTCTTGCTGTTGTGGAAGCCCAGAGGGATATTTTGCCAAATTTGCTCAAACCCAACTTTGAAAATCCTAGGGAAGATTGAAGAAAATATTGAGCACAATTCATGAGTGCAACCTTTCAGAATTAAACTATTGCCAACCAAGCTATTAGCAAAATGTTAATGAGAACCAGAAATAGCTTTGAGAATATAAAAAATAGGCAAATGAAAGTTACATAACTTATCAAAAATGATTTCTGAAGAAAACAAGTTGTCTTAGAAGTGGATCAGTATTAAATATGTGCCAATACAAAAGCTGTTTACTCTGTATAAATTCAATTTATGTTGTTTTCTCTTAGACTAAAGGGAGCTAATTAAATTTCCATAGTGACTACTACCTTTTCAGAATGCAGCTGACTTTTTAAAAGAATGAGGTATCTACAGGCAAATAAAAATATACTTTAAAATCAATGTTTTATGTATTATATCTTACCTTCAAATTCAAAGTAATATTATTATAGAACCTATACCAATTCTAATTTTAGTTTATTATCTCACACTTATTTTTGGTCATCAAAGAACACAAAATAATCTTATTATTTGGAGTTGCAAGACTTTACAACTGACTTTGTAAACAGCAACTGAACAATTTACCATACCTGCTTCTTGAAATATATCACAGATTGTGGAATGAATTTGGAATTAAGTTTTATTTGGGTGGGGGGAGTCTGTATATGTTCTTTCTTTAAGCTATAAGATTTTTGGGGGGTTGTAGAAAGGTACAAAAGACATATTATACCAATTTAATACCTTTAAATTGCTATTACTAAGAAAATGTGTGGCCCTGGCCAGTTTGGCTCAGCGGTTGGAGCGTCAGCCTGCGGTCCTGAGAGACCCGGGTTCGGTTCCCGCTAAGGGCACGTACCTTGGTTGCAGTTTGTCCCCGGCCCTGGTCGGTCGTGCGGGTGGCAGCCACTCGATGTGTCCCTTCACGTCGATGTTTCTCTCTCTCTCCCTTCCTCTCTCTCCCTCCCACTCTGTCTGTACAAAGGATGGAAAAATGTCCTCGGGTGAGGATTAAAAAAAAAAAAAATGTGTGTATTATATGTAGCCTCATCCAGTGAGAATAGCTTATTTAATATTTTTTTTAGTTTTTATTCTGAATTTAGCATTAAAACTTAATATAACCTAATCTGTCTTTTGTTAACTGTTAATATTTATTATAGCAATTACTTCTGATATCTCTGGGACAAAGAAGTAAATTAATCACAAAAGGGCAATCATATATATATATGTGTGTGTGTTTATATATAATTCTTATTTATAGGAGACATTGAAGTGTTAATTTTAAAATAAATCACTCTCATATTTTACAGTTATTATCAGGACCTGTGTTCAAAAACAGTAATAATTTCAAGTTTTTTTCTTACCAATTTTAAATCTTTAGGTGAAACCTACAAATATAAATGTTGAACTAAGGACAAATACTAATTGGATCAATTTTCAATTGTTATTCATATTAGAACAGGATGTGATGACAAGTTATAACTGCTGGATTCTGACTTCTCATATCTATTCTTGATAACAACTGCTTGGGTTAATTTGATTCAGATATTTGAGTTTTGGGGTCTTACTTTACACATAGTTAAATGATAATATAATGTAATTTCTTTGAAAACATGGTAAAGTCTAACTAGTAAACCTATAAGACAGAAAGACTCTAAGTTGGCATGCAGGATTGTTGCAAGATATTTAATACAATACTTCAAAATTTTTCTTGGAAAAGAACTAACAACCAATGTACATAAAATGTGATTTTTGAAATTTCATGTATTCTCTGAAGAGCTGTTCCTTTATTTTCTGTCATTTTAGTAACTGATTTTGAAAATTGAAACTGTGTATGTGAAAAGTTATATTTCAAAACACTATACTTTTACAGGCTTTTTAAAAATTTTATTTACTCAATACTCACAATTATCTTTCTGTATGAGAGGTGTCAAGCTATAGCCACCTGATAAAAAAATAGAACTGGTTATTTTAATAAATTAACTTAAACAACTAGTAAATTCAAAGAACATAATTACTGTGGTGGTGCTCTAAGTACTTTGAGAACCATAATTTGCTTTGTAAATGTGAGGTTTGGCTATTATGACTCAATACAATATTAAGAAATACAATATTTGTTTTTTTATTCAGGTATTTTAGAAGTTTGGCTTATATACAGTTTTTTCTTTCTTTATTTTTTTAAAAATTTATCTTTATTGTTGAAAGTATTACAGATGCCCCTCATTTTTCCCCACTGACCTTCTCGTTCATGCTGCCACGCCCCCAGGACTTCACTACACTATTGTATGTGTCACTGGTTATGCATATATGCATCTAAATTCTTTGGTTAATCTCTCCCCCCCACCCCCAAATATATAAAGAACTCATACAACTTAACAAAAGAAGAAAACAATCCAATTTAAAAATAGGCAAAGGACCTAAATAGATACTTCTCCAAATAGGACTTATAGATGGCCAAGAGACATATGAAGAAATGCTCAACATCACTAATCATCAGAGATATGCAAATTAAAACGAGCATGAGATATCACCTCAAACCTGTCAGAATGGCCGCCATCAACAAATCAACAAGTGTTGGTGAGGGTGTGAAGAAAAGGGAACCCTGGTACACTGCTGGTGGGAATGCAGACTGGTACAGCCACTATGGAAAATAGTATGGAGTTTCCTCAGATCTCGTCATTTATTTGAGGCAAAGTAGGTAAAACTTGTTAGTTATTTTCTCATAACACCTCAATGTGATCACAAATCCAGAGGTTTTCCAAACCTCATTGTTTAGGGTTTTTATGTAGTTTACATTATGTTTGCGTGACCAATGAAATCATTGATCATTGTGATTAATTCAGTCTCCAGCCTGCACGTTTCTGCCTGGAACTTGATGGTATGGGATTGAAAGTTCCAATCCTCGAATCAACATGGTTAGTTCCTCTGGCAATCAGCTCCCATCCTAAAGCTACCTCGGGGCCCACCAAGAGATACCTCATTAGCATAGAAAATGACGCTCATAACTTGAGAGATCCAAGGTTCTAGGAGTTCTTTTGTCAGAAACTAGGAACTAAAACCAAATATTATAACAAAAGATGTTCTAATCACTCTCATCACTCAGAAAATTATGAGTATTAAAATTCTTGTGCCAGTCCTGCTGGTGTGGTTCAGTGGTTGAGCATTGACCCATGCACCAAGAGATTGCCGGTTCGATTCCTGGTCAGGACACATGCCCAGGTTATGGGCCTGATCCCTAGTGGGGGGCATGCAGGAGGCGGCCAATAGATGTTCTCTCTCATCGATGTTTCTATCTCTCTCTTCCTCTCACTTCCTCCCTCTCTAAAATCAATAAAGGAAAAACAAAAACAAAGTCAGGGAGGAAAACCCAATATGACTTTCTTATTATATCATAATATCACAGGTGTGTTATTAAGTTCTCTTATTCTAACCCAAGATTGCCAACATGTTCTTTTAGGTTGTCATCTAACTGTTTTATAGCATTAATTTTATATTTAGTTAACTCCATAATGAGTTTATTTTGTATAACAACTTTAAAAAATTTTTCTTTATTGATTTTTAGAGAGAGAGAGAGAGAGAGAGAGAGAGATACAAACATCAATGGGAGAAACCATCAAATGCAGGGCAAACCTCCTGCATGCCCCCCCACTGGGGATCAGGCCCACAACCTGGGCATGTGCCCTGACTGGGAATCGAACCAATGACCTCTTAGTGCGTGGGTCGATGCTCAACCACTGATCCACACCAGCTGGACTGTATAACAACTTCTTTATACTAAGTCTTTTCATCTGGAAGAATCATGTCTCATATGCTGGTTCAGGAAGTTGGAAACGAATTTCAACACAAAATGGAACTGGAGAATATGAAATGGAGAGTCTTACACAAGCACCCTCAGGAAAATAAAACTTAAGTACAGAAAGATTGATTTTCTGTAAATGCCTGATTTAAAAAAGACCAAAATGTATCTTCTGAGCAAGAACATCTGCCAAGAATCTCCCCCCATCCTTCAGCCAATGAACTTACTGCTTGAAATCTGACGGAATTACCCCTTCTTTGCACTTCTTCCCCCCAAATTTCAGTGGACTTGCCTATAGATTGTTACAGTTTGCATTTCCTGAGTTGCAATTTCCTTCTGCTCCTGAATAAATGCAATTTCTGGTCATTTAGGTTTGCCTCAGTTTACCTCTTTATTTACATTGACAAAGTCAAAATGGTATCCTTGTACCTCAGTAACTGAATTATTGATATTATGTATAAAATGATCAACTATATACATAATAGCAATTATATATATATGCAATTACTGAGAGACACAGCGCTTCTGAATACAATAGTCCCTCCTCCCTTATCTGCAGAGACCCCTAGTGGATGTCAAAACCATGAATAGTACAGAACCCTCATATACTATGTTTTTCCTATACATACATCTCTACGATAAGTTTAATTTATAAATTAGGCACAGTAAGAAATTTAAAATATCTAATAATAAAATTAAACAATTATAACAATATACTCTAATAAAAGTTATGTGATTGTGGTATCTCTCTCTCTGATAACTGATTTGATAACCAAGACAGTTACTAAGTGACTAACAGAAAGGGTGACTCACTGGACATAGGGATGATGTACATCCCGGGTGGGATGGAGCTGGATGGTGCAAGATTTTATCACAATACTCTAAATGGCCCACAATTTAATATTTATGAATTGCTTATTTTTAGAACTTTCTATTTAATGTTTCCTGACCAAAGTTGACCATTGGGAACTAAATCCTTGAAATCTTGGTAAGTGAAACTATGGATGGAGGTGGCAGGGGAGGTACTGATATAAATTTACATATGCCCGGCTGGTGTGGCTCAGTGGTTGAGCATCGACCCGTGGACCGGACCGAGAGGTCACAAGTTCAATTCCCGGTCAGGGCACATGCCCAGGTTGTGGGCCCGATCCCCAGTGAGGGTCATGCAGGAGGCAGCCAATCAATGGTCTCTCTCATCAATGTTTCTACCTCTCTCTCCTTCTCCCTTCCTCTCTCTCTAAAAATCAATATTGAAAAAAATTTTTTTTTAATTTTACATATACATATTCTGTTATTTGCCTTTCCTTATAGGACAAGTGTTAATATCTGGAGAAATATTTGGTTTTTATACCTGGGGTAGTTGTATTACTCATATGTAGTGAGTAAAGACCATGGATGCTGCTAAAATTTCTGAATATCCTACAATGCACAGGGCATCATACCACAATAAAACTGGTTCACAAACTCAATAACATCCAGGTTGAGATACCCTATCTCTCCTAGCTAATATTCATAGTGTACCATCCTTTAAAATTGAGACTCGTCTGACAATAATTTTAGCATTTTCTTTCCCAGCACAACGTTAAACTTCAACATGTTTTGCTTACTATTTATGAGTGATTTCCCCACAGATACTACTGCATCTGGTCCCATTTGTTTTTCAGCATCAAACCAAATACAACAATTTAAGCAACCAGTGACTTCTGAATACAAGTACTAAAAAATATGATTGAGACTGTGTCTCCAGATTTAAAACAATATAACTTATTTCCATATTAACCATAGTATACATGTAGATATACCCTTGGGTATTGGGTAAAATTTTTATGGGATTACTTTTCTTCTAGAAAGTTTTATCTTTTATATATGAGTGTGTGGGTGTTTATATATATGACATATACAATTCTATGTAATTTTTTGTGCAGTTTTAAAATGATCATAAAGCCAATAAAATTTTAACAATTATACTGATTTTTTTTTAAATCCTCACCCAAGGATATTTTTCTATTTATTTTCAGACAGAATGAAAGGGAGAGATGGAAACATCGATGTAAGAGAGATACATCAATTGGCTGCCTCCTGCATGACCCCGACCAGGGCTGGGGACCGAACCGCAACCGAGGTACGTGCCCTTAATCAGATTTGAACCCATCACTCTTTAGTCCTAAGGCTGACCCTCTAACTGCTGAGCCAGACTGGCCAGGGCTATACTGATTTTTAAACCTGATTATTATCAATAGCTTTGAAGTCCTACATTAGTCCTCATGGATCTCACTTTTCTCACTACTCCTGGATAGAACAGCTCTCCTGAAATAAACATGCATAAACACTTGTTATTCCTTATCAGTTATATATCTATATCTAGATATAGATATATACATATATGTATGTACATATATTCATAAGCCATACTTTGTTTAATTTGTCATGTTTTGAAATTATAATATAACTGGAGAAACATTATAGTTATTTTTCAGTAACTTGTTTTTCTTGTCCAAAAATATCTATGAAATACTTTCATCCTTGTTCTTGGTATATCTGGAGTTCATTTTTGTATAATTTTTCACTATACAAAAATTCTACAATGGTCACTTGGGTTGTTTTCATATTTATTTATAATACAAACAATAATACTATGAACAGTCTGTAATTTATATCGGATATATGCTTTTCTCTAGAATAGTGATCTTTAAACAATATTTTCTTGAATATTCCTAAAATAATTGTAAAAACTATGCCTCCTTCATATATATTTCTCATACATATTTTGGCCTTTGTCTATAGTTCCTGGCTCACAACTTCCAAAATCTTTGGAATTCCTTGAGCAATAAGAGAATAGAGCATCTTTTGTTATAATATTCCATCTCTTATCCTCAGTTTGTGAAATCCCATCAGAGCCATAAAAGTAAGAGAGATGTCTTGTTATTCAAAACAAGCCTCTTTCCCCCCACAACTAGGTTTATGTTAATGAGGCAACTTTTGAAAAGCACCTAACAATGGGGAGGTGTTTGCCAGGAGAACCAACAAAGTAGAATAAGCCAGTCAGAGAAACACAAGTACTATACAATTTCACTCGTATGTGGAATCTAATGAACAACAGGAACTAACAAGCAAAATAGAGACAGACTCATAGCTAGAGAGCAGGCTGAGAGCTGTAGGTGAGAGAGTTGGGGCGGCTGGTTAAAAACAGTGAGGGGAGTAAGCAAAAGAAGAACTCATAGACAGACAACAGTGTGATGATTAACAGATGGGAAGTGCAGGGTAGAAGAGGGTAAAGGAGATAAATGGTGAAGGAAGGAGACTTGATTTGTGGTGTGAACACACTATACAATATATAGATGACGTGTTAGAGAATTGTACACTTGAAACCTATATAATTTTGTTAACCCAGGTCACCTTAGTAAATTCGACAAATATATATATATATGGATCATCTGAGGCTTATACATGGTAATAAGCTTATCAATCACTCTTCTGTCACTAACTTGATGAGAATGTGTCTCTGTGTGTTTTATATTTACCTATTTATTAGCTCTTAAATTAATTTCCCTTTAAGGTTCCCTGTAGAAAATGGAGTGTGGGGGATTATGGGATGGGAATAGGTCCTTACATCCCTTACATACCTTCAGGGCTGATTTTGCCAGGTAATTCTGAGAAGTCACCAAGAGAAAGTAGAACAATAAAGCTCGGTTCCCTTTCAAATTTTAATTTACAAATAAAATCCTGAAAAATTGCATTTTTATGACACACATTTATAAAAAATATTTTATTTATTTTTTGTATTGGCTGAGCCATTTAAAACCTCCATAAGGAAGTTCTCATTTATTCCCAAAGCTGAATTATAATGTGAATATTGTTTATTCTGATTCCAACCTGACTCCACTTTACTTCAACAGTTTTTATAACATATAAATAGCTCTAAGTATCCAGTACTTAATTACAGTTTCAACCAAAGGAGTTCCTTAAAAATGTAACATGGTTCCAGATTATAGTCATATTAATACTTGACTAAGACTGTGATTTGCCTAAAGTGAGCAGAAACATATTGTGGTGAGAATCAGCCTCATCTGTAGTAGGAACAGACTATGTTGTAAATTTTGAAGGATGCTAGAATGCCTTTCTCACACAATAGATCTTGCAATTACATTGACCATGGCATTTATTTGCTGCTCACTCCATTTACTTAAGGCAGTAAATACCTTGTCAAAGACAAATGTCATCAGGAAGAGTTGAAACATTGAAGTAAGACTATTCTATAGCAACTCATTGCATGTTAATCTATGCAGTATCTTTATCCAATTGAATGGGAGTCTGAGTTGTTACATACAAAAACAATGACACAAATGTCTGGAGGTTGGAGCTATTAGTACAGGAGAGCTGTCAGCATATGTTCAGAAAATTCCACAGTTGGGGGATTTGAGCTGCCAAGAAGCAGAATAAGAAGTCCAAAAATATGACTCAGTGTACACAGAATAACAACTTCTAAGTTCAATAAGTTCCAATCCTGTATACAATTATTTATACAGAATATTTTAAGTGTTCTACCTTATCACTTGAGCACAGTAAGAGCCCTCTGATTATTATTTATTTAAAATGCCTAGGTTGTCTTCTTTCATCATTAGATTAAAAAGACAACCATTGAGAGGATGGTGTCCCTGCTCAAGATGCTAATGCACTGATGTTTTCTTTATTGCTCTGGGAAATAGTGGCATTTCATGTTATTATCTTGAGTTCCTCTGTATCTGTTTAGCACTAACAATTTATTCCATAATATAATACAACAATAAAAACAAAGTGGTGACCAGCTTTACATCCAAAGCCAATTCCAACTTCGAAACTAAATAAAGTATTGTCATAAGTGAATGCATGTAACTGGTTTTCAAAATGCAACCTCTTCAGTTATTCAGGCTTTGGTTATATAGGCCATACATTATGGAGATTTGCCTGCTGTTTTTTAGCATCACCACTCGACTTTGGCCTCAGAAAGAGAGAAGAGAAAGAAGCCATGACAACCAATTCTACTACCAGGAATCAATTCTTGTACTAACTGATGCTATAGAGAGAAGATGGCAGTGCTTTGCTGAAACAAGAATCGTGGTTCCTAGCAGAATTTATTAACCCACAGTAAATACCTGTTTTATCAGAACCAAGAAATGACACAGAGTTGAAATGTCTATACATTTATAAATATATATTAACAAAAAAAATTATTTTATTTTATTTTTTTTCATTTTTTGTTCAGATAGAGTGGGAGGGAGAGAGAGGCAGAGAGAGAGAGAGAGAGAGAGAGAAACATCGATGTATATACCCATTATATGTATATATGTGTGTATATATATGTAAATCTTTACAATGTCTCTTCATGATTTTTCTTTTTACATTTAAGGTACAAAGTTCTTTCATTGTCCAAAATCATAATACACAACACAGGACTCCCATACATATATATGTATGTTATAAAAACAAAAATTCCATGAAGTAATATTTACCTTTATTATGTGTTATGCTTCGATACTTCTTTGTCTATGCATATTTCATATTTTAAAAACTTATGAAGTCCAAATAAATTGATGTAATAACCTAGCAATTAATCTAAATCAGGTTGAAATAAATGGGTTGTTTGACTTGACAGGTTATCCTGACATTGCATATGTCTAGGTAACTGTGAATTGTGCATATCAAATTCCCTACCCCTAGTAGCACACCTAGATTGCTATTGAAGGGGTTAATATCCTTTTATTTTTTTTATTTTTTTATTTTTTATTTTTATCCTCACCCGAGGACATTTTTCCATTCTTTGTTCAGATAGAGCAGGAGGGAGAGAGAGGAAGAGAGAGAAAGAGAAACATTGACGTGAAAGGGACACATTGAGTGGCTGCCACCCGCACGACCAACCAGGGCCGGGGACAAACTGCAACCGAGGTACGCGCCCTTAGCGGGAACCGAACCCGGGTCTCTCCGGACCACAGGCCGACGCTCTAACCGCTGAGCCAAACCGGCCAGGGCTCCTTTTAAAGGGTAAAGGTGAAAGCTTGCAAAAGGTGAAAACTGTGAAAAATGCATTGCTTACATGACCTTTGCTCAGCCTTCTGTTAAGTACAGATTGCCTGTAAGGCCAGAAACCACCCAGCAGACGCAGGATGTGCTACCAGACCAGTCCAATTGCAAATTTCATGAAGTAATATTTCCTGAAGTGGACAATGGGCCGTGCAGAGTACGGCAGCAGGAACTTATAGAAGCTAGAAACAGGGAACATAACCTACACCTCAACTGTGATTTGGGGCTGACTCCATTTTCGGACTTAGCCCGCCTGCACCCAGGCACATGCAATCAAGTCGTTTTGCTCTACATTGGCCTTGTGTTGTGGATGTGATCTCCCGCTGGCTCAGACCTCTTCGTTATTATATACTTTTTAAATCATATTAACTAATTTCATAATATGCTATTATGTCATACTTAAACTACTAGAGGAAGTGGAATTCATTTGAAAAATTCAAGATCTCTCCTATTAAAAATTTGCTAAGTCTTTCTGTAGTCCTGAACTCTAATGATACAATTCTAATAAAAGTAATATGAAAGCCTTTTCTAGTTTTCCTAGAGCAAGTGAAGTGGATTTCCAAGCATTTATGGAAACTGACACTGAACTGGAAATAAAAAAGAACCAGGGGTGGGGAGAGGGAAGAGAGAAGCAATCCAAACAAACTTCAGTACCTCAAATAATTTTATTGCTTTCTTCACTATATTTATTTTTAACGGGTGGTACTCTGACTAGTGGGGGAAGGTAAAAAAAAAAAAAATAGAGTATGAATGAAAACAAATACAAGAGAGTGAGATAGAGCCTTATAAATTTATCATTGAAATAGCTTTGAGTTTAAGATAAATTCTGGCTTGAAAGCTCATGAGTTCAGATACCACGCCTGTGTAACTTACCTTGGCAACTGTAGTCTGTACCATGGAGCGTGGGAGCATAAAAATCCTTCATAAATATTCATTGCATGAGTGTACAAATTGATGTGTGATTTTTGTATGTTTGTAAGTATTAAATATTTCGCAATGTTGTCTTCTGCACACATCATGCACTTAATACATATTTTTGAATGATGATCTTTCTGCCTGCTTTACGCAGCTTTCACAGACCGGTAACTTTCACTAGAACATTCAATGACTTAAAACAAAATTTCATCGCGATGATGACCATGCATAAAAAAATTCCACATTAGTCTGAATTTCACATATTTTTCTCTGTTGTCAAATGCTGCACCTCAAAATTTACTTTTGAACATACATAATAAGACAGTGGTTAAGGTTTTGGCTTCTATCACACTTTTAAAATAGTAAAAGAAACTAGGTTTTTACCACCATCATTATATATATGGACCCCAGTATAAAACCCCATTATTTGAAGTCTTTTAAAGTTCTAAATCTACACTAAAAAATTACAGTGTCTTCCCTTATAAAAGAGATTTTGTTGTTGTTGTTGTTGTTCAGATAGAGTGGGGGGCAGAGTGAGGAAGAGAGAGAGAGAGAAACATCGACGTGAAAGGGACACATCGAGTGGCTGCCTCCTGCGTGACCCAACCAGGGCCAGGAACAAACTGTAACTGAGGTACATGCCCTTAGCGGGAACTGAACCCGGGTCTCTCTGGACCACAGGCCAATGCTCTAACCGCTGAGCCAAACTGGCCAGGGCTAAAAGAGATTTTTAAGCAATTATTCAGAGGCTGCTATTTAATCTAACATGGATTCCACCCCCAAACCATAGGATCAAGTCATTTGCTCCTCAGGCCCAGACTATTGTAAATAGAATGAATTCAACCATCCCTTTGTGTGCAGGAAGCAGGAAGTGACCATAATAGAAAGATTTGAAGTGATCCCCATTATCTGCTAACTAGTAAATTATTTCCCAGGTCAAACTATATATATTGCATAAAACTTAAAACAATAAAGTTATTCTTTCGTTAGCGTTAGACAGTAATACTACTTAAATAACTATCATGTGTCAGGAACTTCCAGATATTTTTAAATGATCTTTGTTGAGATATAGACTTTTATTTCATGCAGTTTTATTTATCATGCCGTTTGATGAGTCTTGATTAATGTGTACACCTGTGTAACCATTACACCAAAGAAGACATAGACTATTTCTATCACCCCAAAATTTCCTCCCTGGCTCAGTGCTGTCAATCTCCACACCCTCTACTACAAACAAGTAGTAATATTATTTCCATCTCTGTAGATTAATTTTGCTTTTTTTAAAACTTTATATTAATGGGATGTATCTTAGCAATTGCTCTTTTATTGTATTTGCTGAGTAGTATTATATTGTTTGAATATGCCATAACATTTTTATCTATCCAGTTGTTGACAGACATACAGATTGTTCTAGTTGGAGTGTTTTTTTTTTTATAGGTGCTAATATAATTTTTGTCCAAGTAATAAGAGTTTTGTGGATATATTTTCAGTTCTTTAATTAAATACTAAGGAGCTGAATTTCTGGATCATAGATTAGGTTTATATTAACTTCATAAGAAAATGCCAAAATATTTTTCCCCACGTTGGTTATAACATCACTACCCAATCCCAGCTGTATATGAGGGTACCATTTACTAGATATATCCATATTGATATTTGGTATTATCAGTCCTTTTTTTTTTTTTTCATTTGATGGTCTGTGAAGTAATAATACCTTCACATAGTGTTTTAAATTACAGTTTCTCTAATATTAAATGATATTGAGTAACTATAGATGTATCTAATTTCCTTGAACATATCTTTTGTGAAAAATGTATTCAAATTTTTTGAATTTTCTTCAATATATTTATTTAACAGTTTATTGAAATATTTAAAGGAAAAATATGCACTTTTAAAAGCTTAAACTGTTGAAGTCAGTCAAACCTGATACCTCGTCCTTCCCCTCGCCTTCAGACTCCTTAGCAGTTGCTAAGGACACTAGGTAATTAAGCAGCTCACTTTCTAACACACTGAAGGAATGCAGTAATCACCAATAATGCAAATAGGAGGTTTAAATTTGTTAAAGTCTTTTAAAGTTATTAACATAAAATACACGTTTGTTTGCCTGGGTTTAAAAAAATAAGTTCATAGTGTTTATCTCTGTTACAAAATTTGTGAAGAAAATGGCTTGGGTAATAATTAACTTTAAAATCTCACAGAGTTTTTAAGAACTGATAGATGTAACTAAAATGAAGGGTTTTCTATAAAGCTTTTCAGTCATAATTATATAGATGCTTAAGCATAGCTTTCCAAAGTCTTTGGTAACTTAAAACTTTAGAGTATTACTAAGTTAAATAATAAAAATTATTAAATGTCTAGGTATTTTGAAATAACAGAATACTAACTCATTAATTGATTTAAGTTTACCTAATTTTGGCTTTTTATTACAGAATAGCTAGAAAATAAATTTGGATCTGTTGATGAATATCTCTTGTATATTATTTGAAGTGTATCTCTTGAAATTGTAAGGGTGTTTGCCAATGAAAAAAACTGTTTCTAGAAGTTATGAACTGTACTCATAAATTTGCCAATCTACAAAATGTTAGTTACTTACTTTTATTTGTCACTAAAAATTAAGGTTTCTAAAAGTTAAGAATTCTAATTAGCTTGGAAAGAAATTGTATGGTTTGGTAATAGAAGGTATAAAGCATGGAGATAGTTGTTGAAAGAAAAGGAAGAAAATGAGTTGTTCTAAAGCAGGTTATTTCTGAATGGATAAGACAAAGCAAACTAAAAGTGTCTAGAAAAGTTGTAGAAAGTTTGTAAAGAGAAATCTTAAGAGGAAATTACATAGCTAAGGTGAATAATGAAGTTAATTAAGTAAGTGAATTTAAAGATCAAAAGTAAGCTAATACAGAATTGGAGTTTAGGTCTTTTCCACTTTTTTTTTTAGAAGAACAAGAATTTTCCTCTTGCTTTCCATATATAAGGAGACTTACTTTTTTAAAAGCAATTTGGTGAATTATGTATTTTTCTCCCTACCTGGTCCCTCCAGAATTTGGTAACTCTTAATTAGTGAGTATTATTATTTCCATGGCAATATGTTTGTTTCATGAATCGAATAAGAACCTGATCTCTTTATCATAGAACATATAAAACCAGTTTCCAAGTGTGGTTTTATTAACCAGGACTTTAACTGGAATGTTATGTTTGAGAGAGACACGCTTAGACTCTGGATGTCACCAGAAAGACTTAAGAAATGGCCCTGGCCAGTTTGGCTCAGCGGTTAGAGTGTCGGCCTGCGGTCCGGAGAGACCCGGGTTCGGTTCCCGCTAAGGGCATGTACTTCGGTTGCAGTTTGTCCCCGGCCCTGGTTGGTCATGCGGGTGGCAGCCACTCGATGTGTCCCTTCACGTCGATGTTTCTCTCTCTCTCTCCCTTCCTCTCTCTCCCTCCCACTCTATCTGTACAGAAAATGGAAAAATACCCTCGGGTGAGGATTAAAAAAAAAAAAAAAAAAGAAATGAAGATTGACTTTGAAAGACAATAAACGCCCCCTGGGGAAATGGTCTGGTACCTTGCTTATTCACATGGTTCATGGAAGTCTTTCTGGGAAAGGAGGGAGAGGTGCTTTCCTAGAAGATGGCAAAGAACAAACCTCAAAACACTTTGAGGACCTCAAGACTGGAGGAATTTACCCACACCTATAGGTATTGCAGGCAAAGCCAGATGGCAACCATGTAGTTTGGCTTCTTCACCCTGAAGGGCTAAAGTTCAATCTAGAGATCCCTTATAAGATTACAGCAAAGTAAATTTAAGAAAGCCTAAATAATAAATTGTTATTCTTGTTGTATTTATGAAAATAATCAGACCAAATTGAAACTGGACTTCAATGCAGTAAATCAATTGCTCTTGCTTTGGCACTTTGATAAAAATAAGGGTGTTTTCAATGGAGTACTATGCAGCGGTAAGAAAGAAAGATCTCTTATCCTTTGAGACGACATGGAGGGACCTGGAAAGTATTATCCTAAGTGAAACAAGCCAAGCAGAAAAAGACAAATACCACATGATCTCACTTATATACGGAATATAATGAACATAACAGTCTGAGGAATACAGTAGACCCAGACACATGGAAGTAGGGCACAGACTGACATCCCTCAGAAGAGGGGATGGGGGGTGGGGGGGTGGGAAGAGATAAACCACAGAACTTATATGCATGTATGCATGACCAATGGACATGGACAACTAAGCCGGGGACAGGGTGGGGGGGGGTAGGGTGGGGGGTGCCAATGGGGTAAAAAGGTAAAATATCTGTAACAAAAAAATAAATAAAAATTCATATTAAAAAAAAATAATAATAAGGGTGTTTTTTTGGGGGGAATTTCTGTTGCACTAGACTAGACTCTATAATACACAGTTTTGAATATTAGACTAGTTCAGTTAATTGTCTTTAAAGTTTTATTTTTCACCTATAAATTGAACTGGGTCCTGAATTTTTCTAGTTTTCTTAAATATGTGGCTAAAACCCTCCAAACTAATGTTTCATTTTTCTTTTATCCTTTGACTTGGAATTATTGAGAACTAAAACTTTTTCCTTCTATCGACCATTTGTCATAACTCTTGTCATTCTAGCTTTTGCCCCAATAATGTTGAGATTTGTAATACAGTTTGTCTCCACCCGGCTACAAGCCCTACTCATAATCAGAGAATACCACCCTTAGATACTATCACAAACTTCTTGCATGCCCAGGCCTCACTGTCCCTCTGACAGAGAGCAAAGATCTTTTGGCTCTGAAGGAAAACATTGCCCCTCTTCAGTAGGAAGCAACTACAGAAGAAACCCTGGGCCCCTTTTCCCTGAAAGAATTCAGAGCCAAGGTCTTTGAGCGGGGAATGTAGTAGGCAGTTAGACAGACAAAATCAGAGCAAGGTCAATAGGCCAGATACAGAAGGTCACTAAGGCAAAAATCCCAGGTGCATAGCAATGGGTAAAACTGGAAAAACAAGGACCTCACACCCAGGGTGACCTTTCCTCCCCTAGTGAATTGCTGGTCATGCAGTTATGAACCCTTCCCTGACCTTTCCACTCCTGGCATTTTGCTTGGACCACGCTTACAGAGGAAACAAACAAAGGAGGCGGAGAATAGCGCGTAAGCATTAAGCCCCAAGGACAGTGAGCTTCTGACCAACATTAAATACATCTAGGCCTCAGTTATGTTTCAGCTCCAGGCTCAGTAAAGCAGAAAAACCAGACAAGGGATACCAGCCACATTAACTGAAGATCCCAAAGAGAATACGACCCCCGGGATACGAACGAAAAGGACCTGTGGATGAGAATTAATGATACATTACAGAGAGAAGTCCCAAACTCAATAAGGGAAATACAGATAGAGAAAGTAGTAAAAAGAGAGGCACATAGGCCGATGGTGGAGTGGAGCAGTGACTCTGATGATGAATGAAGCATGGGAGCTCTTCTTGATTTTTCAAAACCAGTTGTTATTTCCCCACAGGAGCCCTGGGTACAATTGACAGTGGAAAACAAATTGATTGATTTCTTAGTTGACACTGGAGTCACTTATTCAATTTTATATACAAAGATGACTAAAAGAAGTCAGGAAACCATCCAGGTAGCAGGAGTTAGCAGACAGATGAAACAAAAGGCCTTTCTCCAACTCCTAGAGTGTCAATTAGGAGATTTTAAATTGTCACACTATTTCCTCTATATGCTAGAATGCCCAATACCCTTGCTGGGACAAGATTTGTTATGCAAGCTGAATGTTCAGGTAACTTTCTCACCAGAAAAACAACAGCTCCATTTACAGGTTCTTCCAAAGCATGCATTATAGTTCCAGATGCTCTTAGCCTATCTGGGTGGAACAGAGGGAGAATTGTTCCCACCAGAGAGCTATGAAAGAGTGCACTTATCCATCTGAGAAACTTTTTCCCCCCTTTCCAACCTGGGGACAAAGTTCCTTTGAAGACCTGGAAAAATCAGAGACCTGAACACCAGTTGGCTGAAAAGTAAACAGGTCCATATGATGTACTACTGACAACTCATATCTCTCTAAATCTTGCAGGGGTAAAGCCAGGGAGCCACCACACTCAAGTGAAAAGGGCTCTATCTGAAGTGAAAGAATGTGCCACACCCACAGTTGCAACGTAGACTTGTGCTCACATATAAGATCTCAGGTTTCCATTTAAGAAGCAGAACTCCTAGGGATAAATGACTGCATCTAATAGTTGTCTTATTCCTATTTTTATTCCTCCTCTTTACTTATTCATGAATTGACAATGATCTAATCCATATCTCTCAACCCATAGCTTCCTCTGTTCACTTATCTCACTGCTGGATATGCTACCTGAAACCTTGTTTTCGACTACAACATGGAAATCTTCTTGGGTCTCCCATTTACAATTGCACATGAATTCATCCTTGCTGAAATGGAAATCCTTCACCGAAGGACTCATTTCACACCCCACTGTTCGAAGGAACCGGAGATTGGTTTGTAAGTCTGTTCTCATGGATACCTCAATGACTCAGGTCCATACAAGGAAGAATTCTTAAATTAGCTTTAACTGTTCTTTTCTTTGTAGTACTTACCTTTATTATCCTAAAAAATATTCATAGTTTGCCTTTCCTGCATCAAAAAATTATATTTGCTTGAGATGTGTCTTTAAGAGATAGACCTACTTTTAACTCATGAGATTTTGGTTTACAACAGGCTCAAGTTTTTCATTCCCCCAGAAGATTCAGAAGACATCCATATCTTCATAGACATGGCGAAATAATTGACAGTGGGGAATTGTAGCAGGGAATAAAAACTTTATACTACTCCGACTAACCATGAAATATAATTAGAATAAATGTACTAACAAACTTATAAAAAGAACTGATAAAATAACAGTTTTCTTAAGAGCATACTGCAGGCACCAGCAGTTCCAGTTTGTACAAGAAACAGCCTGACCACAAGACTTTGGCTGACACAGATCTCCCAACCGCAGGAATTTGGCTGACGCTGACCAGTTCCAGCATGGTGACAATAAAAATCCATACTGGGACCAGCAAGGACAGTGTTTGCACATCCACAGCCCCTTCCCCTGATTTCTTTGTTCTGCTTTCCCTCTCTCATCTGATAAATCCCCCTGCCTGCACCAAGATGTTAAGATGGTCTTTGGGGACTAGATGGGAGTTTGCTATCTTCTCAGGCTGTTGGCACCTGAATAAAATGTCTTTCTTTGCAACAGCACCTGTCTCTTGAGTATTGGCTTTCCAAGTGGCAGGCAGCCAAACCTGAGTTCAGTATCAGACTTATATCCACCTTTCAGTGAGCCCTTATGTTAACTAGTCTCAATTTCTAAAGCATTGAAAGAGAGGCAGGGAGTGGTGGTATTGATAAAAATGTTAGGTAGACGCAATAACTGTGAAACAATGCTGAAGTCCAGTTCACAAGTTTTCTAGAGCAATGTCTTCTGGATATACAGTTTCAAAATCAGTTATTGTATTAGTGAGGCCAAAGCTTCTTTTCTCTGTGACCTTGGGTCACTTATTGAAGATTTTCTAAGCCATAATTCTTTGTATTATAGACTCCTGAAAAAAATGAGAAAATGCATGGCTCTAGAATCAATAGAAAATATGCCAAGCATAATACAAAGCGTTATCTGTCATTTTAAACATTGATTTTGCTCACTACACACTCTCACCACACCTTCTGTGCCCAAGTTGAGTTTCCTGTTTTGATTCCTCATCTATGCCAAAATGTACTGGTTGTTAGCAGCTGGTCTATCGTTTTTATTTCACCCATTAAATAGTATCTCATGATTGTTGCTCTATGAGTCAGTCAGTGACACCAATGAAATGTGTCAGTTATCTCAATATATCTTATCCCCTACAGCTGGTATTTACATAGTATATCTGAAGCCAACTAATGATGGCTCTGTTAGGGGGGTGGTGAGAAAAAAAATGTGGTATGAATTAATTAAAGTTCCTTGGTTTCAAGGGTGAGTAAGCTTCCTTTGCCACAAGATTGGGCATTTGCATTATTAAATGTGCTGGCAGTACTCATCAGAGATTTTTCATATGAAGGAGTTTTTAGCTTTTCATCTGTTTCAAACAGGAGGATGTACTTTTCCAAAAACTGCCACATTTTTCATTTTCTTCTTAGAATTTTTCAACCACTTTTATCTTCTTTTTTCTTTGATGATCTTAAGAAGGCTTTTCTCCTCCTAAAATAACCTTGTTGTTTGTATAGTTAATTTTATACCTTTTTTTTTTGGTTAATCCTCTCCTGAGGATATTTTTCCATTGAGTGGAAGAGAGAGAGAGAGAGAGAGAGAGAGAGAGAGAGAGAGAGAGAGAGAGAAACATGGACGTGAGAGAGACACATTGATTAGTTGCCTCCCGCATGACAACAACCAGACCAGTGCCGGGGATTGAACCTGAAACTCAGGTACGTGCCCTTGACCAGGAATCAAACCCAGGACCTTTTGGTCCACAGGCCGATACTCTAACCACTGAGAAAAGCGGTGAGGGCAACTGCATACTTTGTTGTTTCTTCACCTATCCTCACTTTCTCCATCTCTCCTCGTTCCTTTCCATCCCTCAACAAATGTACAACTGCTCCAACTCCAAAAACAAAACAAGCAACCAAAACTACTGCTCCCTTGAGTCTTCTTAATATCTAAATGTAGGCTTTTATCTATCTTCTTCTATGAGCACATAAATCAATACAATATTACAAATGTTTATTTCACTTTAAAATATACATTCATAGGTTTCTGATTGCTGCTTTTATCACACATTTTGAAATTGCTACCTCAGAAATCAGCTAGAAAAATCCCGTTACAAATTTAAAAGCCTATTGTCAGTACTCAACATAATTTAAATCTGGAACACATTGTCCTGATGATTACCCACTTCGTGAAATTTCCTTTTTCCTTGGCTTCAGTGACAATGCACTGTTCTGTTTCTTATCTCAACCCTAATTTATTCTCATTCTTCTTTTTTTGTACGTGTCCCTAGCGGGAACCAAACCCCGGACTCAGGTTGACACTACAACAGCTGAGCCAAACCAGCCAAGGCTTATTCTCATTCTTTACTGACTCCTTTTTATTCATTCTTCCTGTACATAAAGATTGTTCTTAAAATCCTATTGCAATGTCTTTTCTTGACCCTTACTCCCAATCTCATCAAATTGAACTGATCTTGAAATTTCAATTGTTACATTTCTTTGATATAAAACCACATCTCTGATTCTGAATTTTGTTATAAGATCCCGCTGTGCATTTTCAATTGCCTATGGATAGTGTCATATTAATATTTAGATTTTAACATGTGCAAATCCAAATATATATAATTTTTTCTCCAAAATTCACGATCTTTGTTGTGTGTTTGCAGAACCAAAACGCTTCAAATAAACTTACAAGAATGTATTAAATATCTTATTGATATCACACTTATGATATTTTATTTTTTTCTATTGAAAAGTTAACGAGATAGATAATATTTTCTTTTACAAATAAGAAATATGAGACTTAGATTTTATACCTTGTATAAATTCATATGACATTAGGTGTCAGTTTCAGAATGTGAACTCTTTATCTCCACTAGCAAATATAGCATTATACCATGCTAAATCCCAGTCACACTCAAAACTTTAGAAATACTTTAGTCTTTTTCTTTCTTTTTTCTTTTCCAACTTTAATCCTTAAATATACATTTAGTAGGCCTTGGGAAGTTTAGCTCTGAATTTTTCCTGTATCTATCCGTCTTCTCCCATTTACATTGCTACCGCTAATTTCTAACATAAGCCCTCATCATTTCTTTCTTTTTTTTTTTTTTAATTTTTTATTTATTTTTTTTGTTACAGATGTTTTTCCTTTTTTACCCCATTGGCAACCCCACCCCACCCCAACCCCGCCCCATCCCCGGCTTTATTGTCCATGTCTATTGGTTATGCAAACATGCATATAAGTTCTGTGGTTTATCTCTTCCTACCCCCACCCCCTCTTCTGAGGGATGTCAGTCTGTGCTCTACTTCCATGTTTCTGGGTCTACCGTATTCCTCAGACTGTTATGTTCATTATATTCCGTATATAAGTAAGATCATGTGGTATTTGTCTTTTACTGCTTGGCTTATTTCACTTAGGATAATACTTTCCAGGTCCCTCCATGTCGTTTCAAAGGATAAGAGACTTTTCTTTCTTACAGCTGCGTAGTACTCCATTGTGTATATGTACCACTGCTTTTTTTTTTTCTTTTTTTTTCTTTTTTTATCCTCACCCGAGGATATTTTTCCATTTTTTGTACAGATAGAGTGGGAGGGAGAGAGAGGAAGGGAGAGAGAGAGAGACATCGACGTGAAGGGACACATCGAGTGGCTGCCACCCGCACGACCAACCAGGGCCGGGGACAAACTGCAACCGAAGTACGTGCCCTTAGCGGGAACCGAACCCGGGTCTCTCCGGACCGCAGGCCGACGCTCTAACCGCTGAGCCAAACTGGCCAGGGCGTACCACTGCTTTTTTATCTATTCGTCTACTGATGGACACTTGGGCTGTTTCCAGATCTTAGCTATTGTAAATAGTGCTGCTATGAACATGGTGGTATATATATTCTTCCTGATTGGTGTTTCAGGCTTCTTAGGGTATATTCCTAGAGGCGGGATCACTAGGTCAAATGGAAGTTCAATTTTTAATTTTTTGAGGTAACACCATATTGTTTTTCATAGTGGCTGCACCAGTCTGCATTCCCACCAGCAGTGTACTAGAGTCCCCGTTTCTCCACACCCTCGCCAACACTTGTTGTTTGATGATTTGTTGATGGCAGACACTCTGGCAGGTGTGAGGTGATACCTCATTGGTGTTTTAATTTGCATCTCTCTGATGATTAGTGATGTTGAGCATTTCTTCATATGTCTCTTGGCCATTTGTATGTCCTGTTTGGAGAGGTGTCTATTCAGCTCCTCTATCCATTTTCTAATTGGGTTCTTTGTCTTTCTTTTGTTGAGTTGCATGAGCACTCTATATATATTGGAAATTAACCCCTTATCTGATATATCATTGGCGATGATGTTCTCCCATACAGTGGGTTGTCTTTCCATTTTGATGATTGTTTTTTTTGTTTTGTTTTGTTTTGTTTTGTTTTGTTTTTGCTGTGCAGAAGCTTTTGAGTTTGAGGTAGTCCCATGTGTTCATTTTTTTCTTTGTTTCTGTTGCCTTAGGTAATGTATCAGTGAAAATTCTGCTCCGTATGATGTCCGAAATTTTGTTGCCTACATTTCTTTCTAGAATTTTTATGGTTTCACGGGTCACATTTCTTTTATCCATTTTGAGTTTATTTTTGTGTATGGTGTAAGTTGATGGTCTAGTTTTATTTTTTTGCATGTAGCTGTTCAGTTTTCCCAACACCATTTATTAAAGAGGCTGTCCTTACTCCACTGTATGCTCTTGCCAACTTTGTCAAATAATTGAGCATATTGCCTTGGGTCCATTTCTGGGTTCTCTGTTCTGTTCTACTGGTCTATATGCCTGTTCTTGGGCCAGTACCAGGCTGTTTTGATTACAGTCGCTTTGTAGTATAACCTGATATCTGGTATTGTGATCCCACCTACTTTGTCCTTCTTTTTCAAAATTGCTGTGGCTATTCGGGGACTTTTTTGGGTCCATATGATCTTTTGAAGTATTTGTTTTAGTTCTTTGAAATATGTCATTGGCATTTTGATCGGGATTGCACTGAATCTGTAGATTGCTTTGGGTAGTATGGACATTTTAATGATGTTAATTCTTCCAATCCATGAACAAGGTAAGTGCTTCCATTTTTTTATATCTTCCTCTATTTCTTTTTTCAATGTCCTGTAGTTTTCTGCGAATAGGTCCTTTACTTCTTTGGTTAAGTTTATTCCTAGGTATCTTAATTTTTTTGCCACGATGGTAAATGAGATTGTTTTTTCAGTTTCTCTTTCTGTGAGTTCATCATTGGTGTATAAGAATGCCATCGATTTCTTGACGTTAATTTTGTATCCTGCTACTTTTCCTAATTCATTTATTAAGTCTAGTAAATTTTTGAAGGAGTCTTTAGGGTTTTCTATGTATAATATCATATCATCTGCAAATAATGACAGTTTCACTTCCTCCTTTCCAATTTGGATCCCTTTTATTTTTTCCTCATGTCTGATTGCTATGGCTAAGACTTCTAGTACTATGTTAAACAAGAGTGGTGAAAGTGGACATCCCTATCTTGTTCCTGTTCTTAATGGAAATGTTTTTAGTTTCTGCCCATTGAGTATGATGTTGGCTGTAGGTCTTTTATAAATGGCCTTTATTATGTTGAGATATGATCCCTCTATTCCCACATTGCTGAGCATTTTATCAGAAATGGGTGCAGGATTTTGTCGAATGCTTTTTCAGCGTCTATTGATATGATCATGTGGTTTTTATTTTTCATTTTATTTATGTGTTGTATCACATTTATTAATTTGTAAATATTGTACCAGCCTTGCATCCCTGGAATGAATCCCACTTGGTCATGGTGAATAATTTTTTTGATATATTGCTGGATCTGATATGCTAGTATTTTGTTCAGGATTTTGGCATCTATGTTCATCAGGGATATTGGCCAGTAGTTTTTTTTCTTTGGAGTGTCTTTTTCTGGTTTTGGAATTAGAATTATGCTGGCCTCATAAAATGAGTTTGGAAGTTTTCCTTCTCCTTGAATTTTTTAAAATAGTTTGAGGAGAATGGGTGTTAGTTTTTTTTTTGAATGTTCGGTAAAACTCCCCCGTGAAGTCATCTGGGCCTGGGCTTTTGTTTGCTGGGAGAGTCTTGATTACCTCTTCAGTTTTCTTAGTTGTTATTGGTCTGTTCAAGTTTTCTATCTCTTCCCAGTCCAGTTTTGGGAGACTGTGTGTTTCTAGAAATTTTTCCATTTCGCTTAGATTGTCAAATTTTTTGCCATATAGTTGTTCATAGTAGCTGTTAACGATCTTTTGTATTTCTGAGGTGTCGGTTGTTACGTCTCCTCTTTCATTTCTGATTTTGTGTATTTGGGTTCTCTCTCTTTGTGTCTTGGTGAGTCTGGCTAAGGGTCCATCAATCTTGTTTATCTTTTCGAAAAACCAGCTCTTTGTTTCATTGATCTTTTGAATTGTTGTTTTGATCTCTATGTCATTTATTTCTGTTCTGATCTTTACTATTTCCTTCCTTCTATTTGCTATGGGGTTTTCTTTTTGTTTGCTTTCTAATTCTTTAAGTTGTGAGTTTAGACAGTCAATTAGAAATTTTTCTTGTTTCTTGAAGTAGGTCTGTAGTGCTATAAACTTCCCTCTCAGAACTGCTTTTGCTGCATCCCATAGATTTTGTGTTGTTGTGTCTTCATTTTCATTGGTTTCCAGGAAGTTTTTAATTTCTTCCTTGATCTCCATTGTAACCCATTCATTGTTCAATAACATGCTATTTAGCCTCCATGTGTTGAAATGTCCTTGCATGTTCTTGTTGCAATTGATTTCCAGTTGCATGCCATTGTGATCTGAGAAGATGCTTGATATGATTTCAATCTTCTTGAACTTGTAGAGATTTAGTTTGTGTCCTATCATGTGGTCTATCTTTGAGAATGTCCCATGTGCACTTGAGAAGAATGTGTATTCTGTAGTTTTGGGGTGCAATTCTCTGTAAATATCTATTAAACCCATTTGGTCTAGTGCTTCATTCAGAGTCTCTGTTTCCTTACTAATTTTTTGTCTAGAGGATCTATCCAGTGATGTCAGCGGGGTGTTGATGTCCCCAGCTATGATTGTATTGCGGTCGATTTCTCCTTGGAAATCCTCCAGAAGATTTTAAATATATTTTGGTGCTCCCGTACTGGGTGCATATATGTTTATCAAGGTTATATCTTCCTGTTGGATAGATCCTTTCAATTTTATGTAGTGGCCTTCTTTGTCTCTAGTTATGGCCTTCATTTTGAAATCTATTTGATCAGATATGAGTATTGCTATCCCAGCTTTTTTTTTTTTTTTGCTTTCCATTTGCTTGAAAAATTTTTTTCCATCCCTTCACTTTCAACCTATGTGAGTCTTTTGTTGTGAGGTAGGTCTCTTGTATAGAACATATTGATGAGTCATGCTTTCTTATCCAATCAGCTACTCTGTATCTTTTTATGGGAGCATTCAGTCCATTTACATTCAAGGTGATTATTGATATGTACTTATTTGTTGCCATTTTTGTTCAATGTTGTTATATTTTTCTTCCTATTTCTTATGCTAATTACAGCAGTCATTTTATCATTTCTTATAGTGCTGATTTGGTGCTAATGTATTCCCCTAGCCTTTTTTTGTCTGGGAAGCTCTTTATTTGACCTTCTATTTTGAATGATAGCCTTGCTGGGTACAGTAGTCTTGGATTCAGATCCTTGTTTTTCATGACCTTGATTACTTCATGCCATTCCCTTATGGCCTGTAGTGTTTCTGTTGAGAAGTCAGCTGAGAGCCTTATGGGGTTTCCTTTATAGGTAACCTGTTGCTTATCTCTTGCTGCTCTTAGGATTCTGTCTTTGTCTTTAATTTTTGGCATTTTAATTATTATGTGTCTTGGTGTGGGACTGTTTGTGTTCTTACTTGGGACTCTCTGTGCTTCTTGAACTTGAATGCCTTCTTCCTCCCCCAAATTAGGGAAGTTTTCTGTCACTATTTTTTTGAATATATTCTCTATCCCTTGCTCATTTTCTTCTTCTTCGGGGACTCCTATGATGCGAATATTATTATTACGTTTCCAGTTGTCCCACAGTTCTCTTAAGCTGTCTTCCTGTTTTTCAATCTTTTTTCCTTTTGTTTTTCTGATTGGTTTATTTTTCTACCCTGTCTTCTAACTCACTGATCCAGTCCTCAGCTTCCTCTACTCTGCTTTTTAGACCTTCCAATGTGTTCTTTATTTCTTATATGTCATTTTTAATCTCTTCTTGGTGGTTTTTAATTTCCAATTGGTTTATTTTCAGCGTCTCTATGTCCTTACTCATGCAGTTGAGCTTCCTCAAGATCATGGCTCTGAATTCTAGCTCTGTTAACATGCCTAACTGCTCCACATTGATCTCATCTTCGGTAGAGGTCTCTTGCTCTTTCATTTGGCTTCTGTTTCTGTGTTTCACCATGTTGACTATCACAGTGGGCTTTGGAGCCTGTCAAGTTTTCCCTGTGTGTGTTGGTGTTCTGCTGTTTGTGGCTCCCTCTCCTGGGTTTAGATGAGCAAGGGAGGACCCACATTAAACACCACTGTCAAGTCTTACTTTTCTGGTTAAAGTTGCTAGCCCAGGAATGGTACTGTTATCCTCTAGCTTTTTGCCTGGAGGCTAGCAGTTGATGAGTTTTGGGTTGTCAGTTGATTGAAAAACTCTCTCAGGTGCTCAGCATAAGGCGATTTCCCGAGGGTGGGTCAGATGCTGGTTGTTAATGAGCCTCAATTAGCACTTCAATGGCCCACAGGGTGGGGTTGGATCTCTGAGGGAGGCGCTGTTGCCTCTCCCTAGGGCCCTGGGAAGGAGCAAGATGGCCACTGTCCTGTGTGGCAGCAACTCAGCCAAAGCTCTGAGAGCCCTCCAAATCCCGAGTGTCCCCACACAGTTCCATTCCAGTCTGCCCTCCCTCTGCTGGAGCCCAAGTTGAGTGGCTGTGGCTTTTCTAGCCTCTGTCCCGGCTCTGTGCTGTGGAGCCGCCTGGGAGTGTAACCTGAGGGCAACGCTCTTAGCTAAGGCCGCTGCTGAGCTGCTGACTGTGGGCCCTCAGCCCCTGTCCCGTGCCTTTGCTGTCCTACCAGGATCAAGTCAGTGTCCCTGGCTATATGGTCCTTGCAAGCTGCTTTTCTGTTGCTTTTTTCCCGTCGATTTGTTTGTGTTATAGTTGAAATTCCAGTTTGGTTCTGGGAGATGGTCTGTGTAGCTTCCGTTCACTCTGCCGCCATTTTGCCAATCCCTCATTATTTCTTACCTTGACAGAAGCAATGACCTGCTTACTGCTCTCCCTCATTTTTAGTCTCATTATATTCCTAGTTATATTTTATATGACCACTGATATTATCTTTAGAAAACATTCTATTGTGTGTGTCAGTACACTGCTATAAGGTGCCTGAAAAAAGAAATCAAAAGATAGCATCATATTCAAGGTTATCCATGACCCTTCATCATTCTAACTATCCAAATGCTCTGTTTGTGCTTTTACTAAATCCACACCAGGCTATTTGCAATAGTTCAAAGGGTAGTGGCTTTCCCTTCTTTCAGCCTGGACCTTTGCTTATTACATTTTCCTATGCTTTTAATGCCTTTTTCTTTGTTAAAAAATTACGCTAATGTGGAAACAGTTAATATATGGACAGTTAATTTTAATGAAAGTTCAAAGCACATCATTGGAGAATATCTGGTATTTTCATTAAATGGTGTTGAAACAATTAAAAACTCATATCCAAAACCAATAAAACTTGCTGGAAAACTTGCATTTATAAACATACTGGCTCAAAATATTTCATAGACCTAAATGTAAATCCAAAAGCTCTACAACAACTAGAAGCAAACATAGGAGAAAATCTTTGTGACATTGAATTAGGAAAAATATTCTTGAATTGATCAAGTTCCACATTTTAACAAACCAATGTACACCATTCATTCATGTGTCAATATACATGTGCATGTGTGTTTTTATGTGCATCTATGTAGTTGTTCATTCCCTTATTTTGCATTTTACATGCTCAGGATCTATAAATAAACTCCTTTTGTCCCTCAGAAACTCCTCAAACACAGCTGAGCAGTCATCTTGTTGCCCAGCAGAGTTGGAAATTGAGGTATTGCAACATGGAGATGTACAATGCAATAGTGTGTTCGAAGTGGGTGGGGAAACTAAAAAGCTGTCCTCCCTGTAAAATTCTACGAGGGATGGCAGAAGTGTTGTTGAAGCATTTTATAATTTCATGACCCTTGTTTATGAAGTCTTTTGTCCTTAGTGTGTAAGTCACAATTTAGAACTTCATTATGTTTTACCCATGCTAGTGTCTATTTTTATGAATTCTCCAGATGTTTCATTTCATGGAATGTTACCTATACTGGCATGTTCTCTTCAGCAGCCAGTGTTATTAAAAAGCATCTGGAATTTAGGGTTGGCACGTTGAAACCTTTTTTTATAAAATTAACTAAATATGAACTTAATAAACATTAAATAATATATATTTCGAATGTAGATTCAGAGCCTGAATGTGAAAGTTGAAATTGCTTTCTCTGAATTACCTTTAATTCAGCTATGTTTTTTTTTTTTTTTTCGTTTATCTTCAGACAGAGTGGGAGGGAGCGAGAGAAACATGGATGTGAGAAAGACACATCGAGTGGCTGCCACCCACATGACTCCAACCAGGGCCGGGGACAAACTGCAACCGAGGTATGTGCCCTTAGCGGGAACCGAACCCAGGACTCTCTGGTCTACAGGCTGATGCTCTAACCGCTGAGCCAAACTGGCCAGGGCAATAAAGCTATGTTTTGAATGGATTCTCTTGGAGTTTCTGTTACACAAGCACAATTGTTGATGTTACATTTAATCTTTCTACAAAAACCCTCATATATTTTTTATATTTATGCCTGGACCCTGGGAAATCATAATTATAATTTGGTATTCATTATTACATAACTTAATGCAAAGTGACGAGACAGACTTTAGTTCCTTTAATCCAAGATTAGTAGCTTTTTCTTCTGAAGATGTGATAGTTGTAAGTTATGCCCCTGATTTTCTTAAACTTTCTTCTTTTTTAAAGGAGTCATTTTTTGTATTTACTGAGATATTTTGTTTTCCTCAAAGAGTTTTTTGTCCATTGTTGTCCTAAATCTTTGCTAGTAACCATCTCTAATAAATTTGTCAGTTTCTAATAAAAGCAGGCTGAGCCCGGCCGCTGTGGCTCAGTGGTTGAGCATCGACCCATGCACCAAGAGGTCGCCAGTTTGATTCCCAGTCAGGGCACATGCCCAGGTTGTGGGCCCGAACCCCAGTGAGGGGCATGCAGGAGGCAGCCAGTCGATGTTCTCTTTCATTGATGTTTCTATCTCTCTCTCCGATTCCCTCTCCCTCTCTAATATCAATTAAAGAAAACAAACAACAACAACAAAAAAAACAGCAGGCTGAAATACAGTTATATTTATGACATATATTATATATATCATCTGTATATGATAATACATGATGTGTTCTGTCAGTCAACAAATAGTTGTTTGATTGCTTTATACCTGTGACATTTTAGTTATACCTTAATGATGATATTTCTCCCCTGGTAAGTTCAGCATAGCTCTGACTTCAAGCTTCTTCTAAAAAAATGTAAAATTTAGAAACATGATGAACTGTGTGTGTACATATGTATACCACACATCATATCACATATCACAATATTTCTAAAAGAATAAGTTTCAATAGTATGATCAGATAGATTTTGTACTCGGACTACAAATTTAAGAACTGAAACCTCAAATTACTTTAATAGAGTTATTATAAATTGAACAATATATTTATTATGAAAGACCCGGGATGATCAGGACGATAGGTGAAGAAAGGATGTGAGAATAAGAACTATATAATTATTATTATTATTATTAACCTATGTGATATCATTTCTTTTCTTTTTTGACATGCAGTGTTAGAGATTTTATTAATATGAAATAAGATAAGGACAAAAAATTATAATATCAGTGAGTGCTCTAATTAAATGTCACTTAGTGATTTTAGCAATTATTTGATATTTAATTAACCAGTTGAGTACCTTGGGACTTATTATTAAAATGGCATTGCTCTGAACTTGCCGGCGTATGTTCCCTATTAAGGTAATCAGTTTATAATGACAAACATGTATCTTTGCAGCATATTGGATACAGAGAGCAATGTACTCAAGAGATTTATTTACTCATAGTAGCTGGGTAAATGCCTGTTTCAAAGTGTTTGTCAAGTACACAACAACTAAGTCAAAAACTTATCCAATAGAAATTAATGTCAGTATATTATATCTACATGGGATGCCAAATACATTTTTAGGAAGTATGTATTTGGAAAAATTATTCCATCCATTGGGAACCTTATAGTTGGACTTTCTTGTAAAATAAATCCCTAAGCATATCCACGTTGTGGAGTAGCTTCTCACACATGTGCTTTTCCGCTTGTTGATTTGTGTGGACTCCCAGAACATATCCATCGTGGTACTGAATAAAATGTCAAAATGCCATGACACTTCATTTAGTGATGATAAATTTAGGACAGTGTAATGAGATGTTTCTTCATTCATAACTAGTACCTCTTTTTATGTTTTATTTTTTATTCTTTATTAATTACAGAGAGAGAGAGAAGCATCTATGAGAGAGAACATCAATTGGCTGCCTCCTGCATGCCCCCCACTGGGGATCGGGCCCACAACCTGGGCATGTGCCCTGACCAGGAATCGATCCGACGACCTCTTGGTGTATGGGTCAACACTCAACTACTAAGCCACACTGGCTGGGCATACTGTACCTCTGCTTAAAAAGCTGACTTACACTTCAACACAATTAACAATTTCTTGGTTCAGGAAAAAAAAATTTCCTTAGCTTGGCTTGGAACCAAAATTTCTTTGTAGGATATCTTGCTATGAATTAATCAA
The DNA here is from genome assembly GCF_014108415.1 of Molossus molossus. Lineage (NCBI taxonomy): Eukaryota > Metazoa > Chordata > Mammalia > Chiroptera > Molossidae > Molossus > Molossus molossus. Next base: position 16,664,316 of record NW_023425355.1, read on the forward strand.
AGGTATTGAGACAGAAAAGAGATTAGTATGCACTTAAAATGCAATATTGACACTGATTTAGCCAGAGTTTTATCTTGCACATAACCTCAGATTAGGCATGTACTCGTGTTTTGCTGCAAAGACTAAACAATCAAGCGTAAAATGAGTAACACTTTTGTAAATCAACTTGGAGTTTAATAAAGTAACGTACAAATAAAGCAGTAATCAAAACATGTTAAAGGACATAGGCTTTCTTTCTTTATTTTTTAATCTTTATAAATTTTAGAGAGAGGGGAAGGGAGGGGGAGACATAGAAACACTGACAAGAAAGAACATTGATTGGCCACCTCCTGCATGCCCCTCACTGGGGACCAGGCCCACAACCTGGGCATGTGCCCTGACCAGGAATGTAACTGGCGACCTCTTGGTCCACACTTAACCACTGAGCCACACCAGCCGGACATATGGGCTTTATTATACTGCATATTACTTTCATTTGAGTGAGGGTATATGACCGTGTAATATTTCATACTGCTATTTCTTTGTCTTCTTTTAGATGGTATATGTTAATACCATTAAATAGGAAAAAGAAATGTTGTGAACCTATCTGGTTTGGGGTAATAACACACATGTTTTCATATCCTCGAAAACCTAACAGTAAGCTGAGCAGCTGGGATAACAAACAACTCAAAACCATATCAAAAAAGAAGAAAGGAATGTTGTACATAATCTTTCACAATACTAGTAAAATACCAGGAATTCTGGAATGTGAGTTGATAGTGGACTAATGACAGAGATAGGATTGCAGAGGTCAGAAAAGGTACAGAAGACAGTGGAAACAAGAGACAGACTAATTCTGAAGATTTTAAGGAGGTTCAAATTCCAGTTTTTACAACGAATTCTCAGGAAAAAACTACAGCTATGGTGAAATCATCAGAAAGTGGACTTGAGAACCAATGTTAAAACTGCCTTACAGGTTTCAAAATATATAAGTATTTAACCACAGTTGACAAAAAAAAAAAAAAAAAATAGGCAATGAAATGTATTTGAAGAAGTTTAAAATCTTTTAATTGTTTGGAAATTGGCAAACACACCAATGTGTCTTTTGGGCTTTAACGATTCAAGTAGAATTATCATAATGACTAGGGTGACCACTGAAAGAATAGTGAAACACTGAATAATTAGAAAACTGATACAAAGAAAAAGTTAAAAATAAAAGCATTGGAAAAAAAAAGAAACAAAGAAGGAGAAAAAAGGAATATAATACATGTGGGACCAACAGAAAATAAATAGTAGGATAATAGATCTAACCTTAAATTATAGGTAATTAAAATACATGAAAATAATCTAAAACTCTAATTAAAAGACAAAGAACAGCCCAGCTGGTGTGGCTCAGTGGTTGAGCGTCGACCCATGCACCAAGAGGTTTGTGGTTCTATTCCCAGTCAGGGCATATTCCCAGGTTATGGGCTCGATCCCCATTGTGGGGCATGCAGGAGGCGGCCAGTCAATGTTCTCTCTCATTGATATTTCCATCTCTCTCTACCTCTCCCTTTCTCTCTCTTTAAAATCAATAAAGAAAAAATAAAATAAAAGACAAAGAACAGAACACCATATTGAGGATGGTGGGGATCAGCTATGGTCATGTGCTTCCTAATGATGGGGCTACCTTCTGAGAAATGCATTGGTAGACGATTTTCTCATTGTGAAAACATCACAGAGTGCACCACAAACCTGGGGGCTGTAGCCTGCTATATGGTACAGCCTATCGCTCCTACGCTACAAGCCTTACCCATATTACTGTGCAAAATAACATAAGTTTAAATTGCACATAAGAGAAAATGATGCAATCAAAAGATGGAGTAAGCATGAGATGGATGAGGCTGCTGCTGCCATTTTGTTTTGCAGCCAACATTTTTTTTTTTATCAGAAGAAAAGAATACAGTCTAAAATCATGCCAAAATCACATTCACATCATATCTACCAAGTGAATAAATACACCAAGTGGCTCAAAGATAAAGTAAAACAAGATAATGACAAAAAGTGTAGCATAGTAAACACGTAAACCAGTTCCATAGTGATTTATTATCATTATCAAGTTTTTTGCACTGTACATAATTGTATGTGCAATACTCTTATACGAGAGGCATCATAGTGGGTTTGTTTATATCAGCATCCCCACAAACTCGTGAGTAATGTATTACACTATGTCGTTACCATAGCTACAATGCCACCAGGTGATAGGACTTTTTCAGCTCCATTATAATCTCATGAGATCCCAGGAGCATTTGTGGCCCATAGTTGAGCAAAACACCATTACACAGGAGGTGACTGAATACCAAAAAACTCATCTTAAATATAAGGACACAAGAATCTTGACACATGATATGGAATATCATATATCATGCAGTCCTTAATGAGAATAAATACCGTATTGCTATAACTTCAGTAAAAGTACACTTTATAGCAAGTAACATTACCAGAGAACAGAAAAGGTAGAAAGAAAGAGGGTCCGACCACAAGGAGCTGTTTGTATAAATCATGTAATATAGCTTTAAACTGTCCAAAGCAAAGTTGGATAAATGTACAATCATTGTGGGAGGTTTCTTTTTTAAAAGCATCATTAAGCTATATTTTACATATCATAAAGTTCCTCAATTTAAAATATGCAATTGAATATTTTAAAACTTTGATGAATTTTAAAACCACCATCATAACCCTGTTTTAGAATGTTTTCATCTACCCAGTGAGATTTCTCATACCCATTTTGAGCTAATCCCAAACATAGGCAACCTGTACTGTATTTTATGTTTCTGTAAATATCTGAACAGTTCATATAAATGGAATCCTACAATATGTGGTCTCTTGAATCCAGCTTCTTTCACTTAGCATACTGTTTCTGAAGTTCTGTCATGATACAACATGTGTTCATACTTTGCTACTTTTTATTCCTGAACAGTAATCAATTGCATGAATATATCACATTTGGCAATCTCCTCAGTGATTGGTGGGCATTTAGGTTATTTCCAGATTGGGAAAATTATGAATAATGATGCTATGAACATTCAAGTGCAAGTCTCTGTGTGGACATATGTTTTCATTTCTCCTGAGTGAAGCCTAGGAAAGGAATTGTTAAACAGTATGGTCATTTTATGTTTAAATTTTTAAGAAACTCAAAATATTTTTTAAAAAATTTTTCATTAGTTTTTAGAGAGAAAGAAAGGGAGAGAGAGAGAGAGAGAGAAAGATGGAAACATCGATGAGAGAGAACATCGATTGGCCGCCTCCTGCATGCCCCCCATTGGAGATTGGGCCCACAACCTGGGCGTATGCCCTGACCAGGAATTGAACTGGCAACCTCTTGGTGCATGGATCAATGCTCAACCACTGAGCCACACCAGTGGAGCAAGAAACTCAAAATATTTTTTATAGCCCTGGCCAGTTTGGCTCAGCGGTTAGAGCGTCGGCCTGCGGTCCTGAGAGACCCGGGTTCGGTTCCCGCTAAGGGCACGTACCTCGGTTGCAGTTTGTCCCGGGCCCTGGTCGGTCGTGTGGGTGGCAGCCACTCGATGTGTTCCTTTCACATCGATGTTTCTCTCTCTCTCTCTGTTCCTCTCTCTCCCTCCCACTCTACCTGAACAAAAAATGGAAAAATGTCCTCTGGTGAGGATAAAAAAAAAAAAAAAAAAAAAAAATATTTTTTATAGTGGCGGTTATCACATAGAACCTCAATACATGAGGTTTCTCTGTATTATTTATTATAGCCATTTTAATGGGTGTACAACGGCATCTCATTTTGATTATAGTGTGCATTTTTTCTTGTGAGGAGTGATATGGACAGATTTCAAACTGTTAATTGTCCGCTTTTACATCTACCTTGGTGAAGTGTCTGCTCAAATCTTTTGCCTATTTTTTATTAGGTTTGTTTTCCCAATGAATTATTTTGGAAACATTTGCCAAAAATCGATTGGCTGAAATGCCAAGCAAAATAGAGACAGACTCATAGATAGAGAGTAGGCAGTCAGCTCTGGTGGTGTGAGGGTGAGGAGGGTGTTGGAGGGGGTGGAGGGATTGAGCAAAAAAGAAATTAAAAAAGAACTCACGGACAACAGTGTGGTAATTGTGGCAGGTGTTGGAGGTGGAAGAGGGTATGCGGGGGAAACAGTGATGAGAAAAAAAGATAAAATATTTTAATCCACGTTTGGAATGCAAAAAAAAAAAATCAATTGGCCTAAGGCTGAGTAATTAAATGCCAGCTGAAGGAACAAAGATCAATTGGCTGAAAATAAAATAATTTATTTCTGAATTCTCATATCTTTCCCACTGATCTATATATCCATTCTTATGCCATTAAGACAGTGTCATGACTACCTTCATTTTGATATCAAAAAGTGTGAATTCCCCAGTGGTTGTTTTTTTTTTTTTTTGAGACTGTTGTTACTATTCTGGACACATTGTATTTTCATATCAGTTTTAGTATTATCATGTCAATTTCAAAAAAAAATCAGCTGGAATGTTGATAGAGATTGCATTGATTCTTTAGATCTATTTGGAAACTATTGTTGCCTTAGCAATATCATGTCTTCCAATTCATAAACAAAGGTCTTTCCATTTATTTAGGTTTTCTTTAATTAAGTTTTAACAATAGTTTGTATTTTGAAATGTACACGTCTTGCGTTTGTTTTGTTAAATTCATTTCTAAGTATTTTTATGCTGTTGTAAATGGAATTGCTTTCTTAATTACAATTTTGAATTGTCTGTTGCTAGTGTATAGAAATACAATTGAATTTTGTATGTCAATCTTACATCCTGCAACTTTGTTGAGTGAAATTATTAGTTTTAATGTTTGTTCTAATGTTTTTTATTAATTTAATTCCTTAGAATATTCTATAAACAAGATCAACTCATCTGTGAATGTAGTTCTATTTTTTTATTTCCAATTTGCATGGCTTTCATTCTATTTCTTGCTTAATTGTCCTGGCTATAACCTCTTGAATAATGTTGAACAGAAGTGGTAAGAAAAAAAAAATTTGTTTTGTTTTGAATTTTTAGGAATAAAGCCTTTATTCTTTCAACTTAAATATGATGTTAGCTGTGGGTTTTTCATAGATGTATTGTATCAAGTTGGGAAAATAAACTTTAATAATTTTAAATCATAAACATGTGTTTATTTATTTTAATTGTTCATTTCATTTATTGGGATGATCATGTGTTTTTGTCCTTTATCACAATAATATGAAATATTATACCTAAATTGATTTAAATCTAACTCAGTCATAGTGTATAAACTTTCCTTTATATTCTGCTAGATTTTGTTTGGCAATATTTTATGGAGGATTTTTGCATCTATATTCATAAGGTATGTTGGTCTATAGTTTTATTTTGTTTTGTTTTCCAATTATGGGCTTATCTAAATTTGGTGTCAGGCCTTAAACATTTGGTAGAATTAACCAGTAATGCCACCTTATTCTATATCAATGCTAATGACCTCTCTTTCATTTCTAACTTTATTAATTTAAGTCATCTCTCTTTTTATACTTGGTAAGTCTAGACAAAGAATTGACAACTATGTTGATCTTCTCAAAGAACCAACTTTTTGTTTTATTTATTTTTTAAAAGATTTTAAATGTAATGGATGCAATGAGTACTGGCATGCCTAATAATTCTATGATGTTTAGAATAAATTGTATAATTTAATTTTAATGTCTTGCTTGCATTATTATATCATCTTTTATTAAGACCTCATTTTAGAGCAGTTTTAAGTTCAGCAGAACTTGAGAGGAAGATATAGAGATTCCCATACACCTCTATTCCCCCAAATCCATAGCCTTCCCTATGATCAACATCCCGCAATAGAGTGGTACATTTGTTACAATCGATGAACATCAACACATCATAATAACCAAAAGTTCATAGTTTACATAGGAGTTTACTCTTGCTGTTGTACCTTCTATAGGTTTGGAAACATGTATAATTACAATGTCCATCATTATTGTATATTACAGAGTACTTTTACTGACCTCCTTTGTGCTCTGCCAGTTCATCCCTCCCCCCACAAACCCTTGACAAACATTGATATTTTACTATCTTCATAGTCTTGTATTTTTTTCCCCAGAATGTCATATAATTAGGACATAGCCCTTTCAAATCAGCTTCTTTCATTTAGCAATATGCATGTGAAATTCCTCCATGTCTTGTCAGGCATGGTAAGTCATTTCTTTTGATAACTGAAAAATATTCCATTGTCAGGTTGTACCAGTTTATCAGCTCACTCGCTGAAAAACATCTTGGTTGCTTTCACGTTTTGGCAATAGTGAATAAAATTGCTATAAACATCTGTGCACAGGTTTTTGTGTGGACATAAGTTTCAGCTCCTTTGGGAAAATACCAAGGAGTACAATTACTGGATTATATTAGAAGAGTATATTTAACTTTGTACAAAACCTCCAAACTTTCCCAAAGTCACCATGCCATTTTTCATTTCCAGCAACAACGAATAAAAATTTATGTTGATCCACATTCTTTTTTATTACAGTTTTATTATTATTATTATTGATTTTAGAGAGAGATGAAAAGAGAGGGAGAGAGAGAGAGAGAGTAAAAAATTGATGAGAGAGAACATCGATTGGCCATCTCCTGCATGCCCCCCACTGGGGACTGAGCCCACAACCTGGGCATGTGCCCTGACTGGGTTGAACCGGCGACCTCTTGGTGCATGGGTCAACGCTCAACCACTGAGCCACACCGGCCAGGCTGCTGCTCCACATTCTTACCAGCATTTGGTGTTGGAAGTGTTGCAGATTTTGATCATTTTAATAGATGTGTCGCAGTGGTATCTCAGTGCTGTTTTAATTTTTATTTCCCTAGTGACATATGATCTGGAGAATCTTTTTATATCCTTATTTGCCATCTGTAAATCTTCTTTCATGAGGTGTCTAAGGTCTTTCACACATTATTTATTTTTTAAAATATGTTTTTATTGATTTTTTTAGAGAGATAGAAACTTCTATATGAGAGTGAAACGTTGATCGGCTGCCTCCTGCACGCCCCTACTGGGGATTCAGCTCGCAACCCAGGCAAGTGCCCTGACCAGGAATCAAACCGAGACCTCTCAGTCCATGGGATGACACTCAATCCACTGAGCCACACCAGCCAGTCAACACATTTTTTAATCAGGTTGTTCCTTTTGTTACTATTGAGTTTTTTGTATATTTGCTTCCTTCTGCTTGTTTTTTAATAAACCATCTCTCTCTTTCCATATATATATATATATATATATATATATATATATATATATTCATCAATGTACAATGAACATATTATAGTGTTTACATGATGGACAAAATTTAATATTCCTAATGTAGAGAACTTTAACAAATTGAGAAGGAGATGCCTACAGCCTTAGAACTAAGATGGAAGGCCCAGAAGTCCCAACATCCATCTCTCCCACCCACACAAAAGTAAACAACTACAAACTAAAGAAAGTGGCTCATGGCATCCTCTGGATGACAAAGAAGCAGCAGAAACCCAGTGTTTTGTTTTATTATTATTATCATTATTATTTTTAGCTTACAACGGAACTTTATTATATCATAGTTCTGGACGCTAGAAGTCCAAGTCCAAGGTGTCGGTAGCGTTGATTCCTTCTGCGGGTGGTGGGGGAGACTGTTCCATGCCTCTCTTCTAGCCTCTGGTGGTGGCTGGCATCCTTGGTGCTCTGTGGCTTGCAACAACGTCACTCCAATCTTTGTCTCTGCCATCACATGGCATTCTCCCTATGTGTCTGTCTTCACATGGCCTTTCCTTCTTGTTGTCAAGACACAGGTCGTATTGGATCAGAGACCACCCTAACGGGCTCATCTTAACTTGATTTTGCCTGCAAAGATTCTGTTTCCAAATAAGGTCACATTCACAGGTACTAGGGGTTAGGACTTCAACATATCGTTTTGGGAGACACAATCCAATTCATAACAAGTCTTATAAAAAAAATCACCCCCAAATGTCCATGGGAAAAGAGTCATTCACTCTTCCTTAACTACTTCAACCAGAAAAGAATGATCAAGTGCTTTATTCTTCTCTATTAGAGTAGTGGCTCTCAAAGTATGTTCTTGGATCAGGAACATTGGTGTCCCCTGGGAGTTTGTTAGACACCCAGAATCTCAGGCTTTGCCCTAGACCTAGTGAATCAGAATCTGCGTTTTAACCAGATCCCTGGCTGATTTGTATAAACTTTCAAGATTAAGCAGCACTGATCTAGGAAGTCTGGATAATTATCTTTAGATATAGATGTGCTCTTAAGGAGTGCTCGAATGGATACTTGGTTGGTAGGGAGACTTTAATTCACTTTTTGTCTGTTTAATGCTCAATGTCCGTATTTTGTTTTATTTATTTAATTATTTATTAATTTTTTTTAATCCTCACCAGAGGACATTTTTACTTTTTTTTTTTAGACAGAGCAGGAGGGAGAGAGAGAGAGAAAGAGAGAGAGAGAGAGAGAGAGAGAGAGAGAGAGAGAGAGACATTGATGTGAGAGAGATGCATCCAGTGGTTGCCACCCACATGACCCCAACCGGGGCCACGGACGAACTGCAACCCAGGTACGTGACCTTAGCAGGAACTGAACCCAGGTCTCTCTGGACCATGAGCTGACACTCTAACCACTGAGACAAACCGGCCAGGGCTCAATGTCTGTATTTTAAATGACACAAAATAGTAAATAGAATTTTCAAAAGAAAACGTTAAACTAAAAAAGGCAATTTATTTGTTTATTTTTTGTATGTGCCCTTAGCGAGAACTGAACCCTGGACTCTCTGGTCTGGAGGCCGACGCTCCAAACTGGCCAAGCTATTTTTTTATTGTTGAAAGTATTATAGATGTCGCCCTTTTTTCCTATTGACCCCCTTCTTCCCGCTCCCACCCCCCTCCTGCCTTGCCCAGCTTAGTGTCTATGTAAATTGGTTGTGCATATATACATATAAGTTCTTTAAAATGATGTATTTTTTTATATGATTTAGACTGCCTTTACTGTGACAGCAACAAAACAGAGACTTTTTATGTACGATAACTTTTCTTTTATTTAGTAGCAGAGCCAATAATTTAAAGCTTTAATGAAAATAAGCAACATTTGCAAAAGGATTAATTCTTGGATTAGAACACAGTCAATTTAATGGCTTTTTGTCCCAGCAGAGAGCGGTAATTGAAAAATCATGGTTGACACACATACACATCATTATCTTTGTGTGATTTACATTTTTTCCTGAAGCCTTGAATTTCCATCTCCCAATTACAATCAGGAAGATTAGAGTATTTAATATATATAGGATAAAAGGTCATCTATTTCCAACAGGATATAATTGCAAAATCTATAAATTCCATACCAGGCACAGCAGGGGTACAGTATTACTTGTATGTAGTCACCCACTACACCCCCAGCACCCCATTTGCAGGGAACTCTGCCCATCAGTCACAATACAGGTTTTACAACAGGATTTTGGCAGTGTGTACATAGCAAAAATGGTAAATGGGCAAATCTTACAGCCTGGGTTTGCTAATTGATTCACAGAAAACTCTTCCTGTGTCAGTGTTCATTGCCTATACACAGGTTTATGCTTATATGGACATTGTTTTAATATCAGATAGTGAGATTTACTTAGTGATAGTTCTGAAAAAGTGTTTTTGAGAAAATTAAAGCTGATTAGGCTAGTAAGCAGCCATCACACATTTTGCAGTGTTTGTTAGTTTTCAACACAGTAAATCCCATTTAATGTAATGGTATTTACTGAATAGTACTCTTTATATATTTACAAATAAGATAAAAAAAATTTATGAAACTGCCCAGCCAGTGTGGCTCAGTGGTTGAGCGTTGACCCATGCACCGAGAGGTTGCTGGTTCGATTCCCGGTCAGGGCACATGCCCAGGTTGTGGGCCTGATTCCCAGTGGGGGGCATGCAGGAGGCGGCCAATTGATGTTCTCTCTCACTGATGTTTCTATCTCTCTCCTTCTCTAAATATCAATAAAAACATATGAAAAATTATGAAACTAATTGTTCTTATTGTGTTTATATATGTGTATATATTTAAGCCTATTGTCTTGAACACATTTCTGTTTTACCCTTTTGCCCTTGTCATCTACTGTGGTGGTGGTTGATGTAATGAATCAAGCCATAAATTGCTCCCTCCCATTTTGAGAGAGGATAGAAGGATTATTGCATTTAGTACATTGTTTTCAGAATAAATAATTCAGAATTAAAGACACTCTCTTAAACATGTGTAGGCCATGTGAAGTTGACAAATGGTGACTTTGTTTAATCACGCATTTTAAAGGCAAATGCCAGCAATTCTCATTTGCTTTTGCATGCTGAGCTATGGAGGAGTAATTTCTCAAGTTAAAAAATACCCTTCAGTTGGGGAAAGTAAACCCAGCCTATGAGCACATGAGCTAGAATTTGAAGAATGCTATTTGGATTCTTTAAATCAATAAATATTTGGCTTATCACATCCTGTAGATAAACTGGTTTCAGAGCAAGGTTCTATTTGTCTTTTGCAGTCTGATGGCTTGTGAACTAACTGGAGCCCTGGCTGGTGTGGTTCAGTGGACTGAGCATCGTCCCACAGACTGAGAGGTCCCAGTTCAATTCCCAGTCAGGGCACATGCCTGGGTTGCAGGTTTGATCCCCAGTAGGGGGCGTACAGGAGGCAGCCGATTGATGTTTGTCTCTCACATCAGTGTTTCTATCTCTCTCTCCCTTTCTTTCTCTCTGAAAAAAAAATAATGAAAACATACTTTAAAAAAATGAACTAACTGGACATCAGATCATCATAAACAGGGTGAGGCAAAAGTAGCTTTACAGTCATGAACACGTGAAACAGAGTTTATTCTTGTATTATTATTCATTAATTATTGGATTATTTCCCATACAAACAACTGTAAACCTACTTTTGCCACAGCCTGTATTCGCTCCACTAAAGTTACCGTGCACCTTGCTCCCTTGATCAGCCTGGTGTGAACATAACAGCCGCAACTGCATCATTTTACCAGCACTCACATGTGCGTCTCAGAATGAGAATCTCAGCTCACAGGATGTTGCAAATCAGTCTGGGGAAGTTTTAAGAAGTGGAATGGCAATAACTAAATAAATAGCCTCTTTTTCTTCTCTGCCTGTCTTGCCTTCCTTCTACCCCACACCATCCACACCATTTCATCATCATAATGATCACTCTCATAAGGACTCCTGGTTGTCTATATAACCTTCCTTAATATCTTTTTTTTTTTACTCCTCACCTGAGGATATTTTTACATTTATCTTCAAACAGCATGGGGGGGGGGGGCAGAGAGAGAGAGAGAGAGAGAGAGAGAGAGAGAGACATCGATGTGAGACAGACACATCACTTGGTTGCCACTTGCACGACACCAACTGGGGCTGGGGATGAACCACAACCGAGGTACGTGCCCTTGGCCAGAATCGAATCTGGGACTCTTTGGTCTGTGGGCTGACACTAACTGCTGAGTCAAACCGGCTAGGGCCCTTCCTTAATATCTTATTTTATCAGTTTAGTCTTCCATGTTGTGATCAAGATCTTTTCCTCATCATTGCCATTAAAATGTATGTCATTTCTATTACACTTGGCTTCTTACTTCTATGGTGACATTTTGTTTGTCATTTTCTAAACTTATATTTATTTATCAAACAGTTCTGTGGCCCTTATTGTGTGCCAGGCACTGTAGCCTGATGTCATCAGCTAGATCAATCACTCTTATTATTTACCATTTCTGTCTGTCTCACTGATAATTTTGCCAACACATGGCTGCCTACTATATAAAAGGCACTGTTCGAGCTTTATACATAGAAATACTTTCATGTCTCAAAACAACCTCATGAATTAGGTTAGTATTATTATCCCCATTCTATACAAGAGAAAACTGAGCTGTTGAGAGGTTAAGTAACTTGCTCTTGGTCTTAACGTTAGAAAGTAAAAGATCAAGGGATTATTTCAAGGCATTTTGATTATTTTGATAAAAGTTTTTAGGATTTTTCAAATGTCTGCATGTCGGTCATTAATACTAAATTCTGCATGTATAGATTCCAGTACAATATCTCTGATATGTGGAGCTGGCTTCTAAGAAGATACAAATCATTGCAAAAGCAAAGAATTAATCACAAGTGCACCTGACTTCTTTGTGAACTAATTAGACCACAGTCTCAAGACCAGAAACTAGTAGTCAAGTAAAATATCTTATTTTTCTGAAATGTGCCATCAAGTTAGGCTAAGAGAACCATTTGGATGCTGATTTACTGGGATTTGTTCACACAGAAAAGGTTTTCAGAAAAATGAATTCTATATTATATAAAGTGTGCCAACCAAATAATTACAGAAATGAATTGCTGCTGACTTTTGATTTTTGGATCAAGTATTGTTTTGTTGCATACTGAGAAATCACATATATTTAAGAGATTTAGAGCCAAGAATTAATTTTGCTTCAGAACAGCCCTATTGGGCAAACAAATAATAAGTAGCATTATTGTTACACAATTAAATGCTTTTCCTAGTAGCTCTATGAGTAAGTACCGGCTGGCATATTGTCTTCATTAGGATGCATGAAACTTTGAAACAGATGAGTAAAATAAGAGATTAGCTCAAGAAAAGAGATTTAATGATAGGTATCAATAAAAGGAATAGAATATAGAAAAATAGGCCTATAAACTCAGATCTCAGATGCTTAAGGATATATGAGAAAATTCTTTATAACATTTTTTTAATAATAAACTACTTCTGCCCAGCTGGTGTGGCTCAGTGGCTGAGCATCGACCCATGCACCAAGAGGTCACCAGTTCAATTCCTGATCAGGGCACATGCCCAGGTTGTGGGCCTGGTCCCCAGTAGGGGGCATGCAGGAGGTGGCCAATCGATGTTCTTTCTCATTAATGTTGCTATCTCTTTCTCCCTTTCCCTTCCTCTCTCTCTAAAATCAATGAAGAAAAATTTTAAAAATAAAATAAAAATAATAAAAAATAAACTACTTTTATGTAGATCTATAGTCCTTTAAAGAGTTATAGGACTGCCCTGGCCGGTTTGGTTCAGCGGTTAGAGCGTCCGCCTGCGGTCCGGAGAGACCCGGGTTCGGTTCCCGCTAAGGGCATGTACCTCGGTTGCAGTTTGTCCCCGGCCCTGGTTGGTCGTGCGGGTGGCAGCCACTCGATGTGTCCCTTTCACATCGATGTTTCCCTCTCTCTCTCTCTCCCTCTCTCTCCCTCCCACTCTATCTGTGCAAAAAATGGAAAAAATGTCCTCGGGTGAGGATTAAAAAAAAAAAAAAAAAAAAAAAAAGAGTTATAGGACTTAACTCAAGGTACATTTTTTCAACCTCATTGATTCATGAATAAATTTGTTCATTATCTTGATGTAGAAAATATTTTATTTCTCATACAGTATATAAACTACCTATATAGTAAGTGGCATTATTATTTAATCTTAAGGATAATGATATATTCATATTAATAGCATCCAATAAAATACTATTAATAATATATTTATTCTAATATTAAACTAAATATCTCCAGAATATAACTATTTCTGAAAATAGCATTTGATTATAAATATAATGCTATCACGATAATACCCAAATCCCCCAAACTAAAAATTACTGATGGGCTATAAAGTCAGAAAAAGGAGAGAAAAGAAAAAGGAACAAAGATGTATGAAAGAAAGCAATCGTAGAATAATAGCCAGATAGGGGAAAAAAGAAAAATAAATTTAACAGAAACTATATCTGTAAACACGTTTCAGCAAAAATTTCAATTACAATGTTTTAGAAAAATTGTATATATTTTAGCTTTACTATCAAAATCAAATGCCAGTATAAGAAACTTATTAATTAAAGTTAAAAAAATAGTAATTTATTTTGACTGTGCTTGTTTCTTTCATCAGATTAAATCAGTAAGTTTTAGAAATGCTGATTTATGTTTTGTTACCTAAAGAAAGTTGTACAGCATATTAGAATTCTTAAATTTAATATTGATAGTAATAAATTATATACACTATTAAAAAGTTTTCTTTACAATTGTGTGTCTGACACTAAAGTAGGGTGTAGTATAAAATTAACCTACACTTAGGAATATCTTTCTGAAGTCTATGTGCTCATTTAAGCAGTATAATATGATTGTTAAAAACCTGGTCTTTGTAATCAGAAAGATCTGCCTTAAATTCTTAGTTTTCCTATGCATCAGTTGTATGATTTTGAATCTTTAAATATTATTTAATCTCTTTGAATCTCAGTTTAGTTATCTAAAGAAATACTAATACTTCATAGAGCTGTTGAAAATATTAAATGAGATACTCTAATTAAGATATTTGATGCTATGATTGGCATAAACAGTGCTCATTAAATTCTAGTTATCATTTATTAATATGAGATGAGTCAAATTGAACAAGTATAAAGTGTTCAGTTTTGCCTCTCCATTACAAAGTAACCCAGTAGTCCTATGAGTGAAATTTATGATTTAACTTAAACAGTTCATTCGTTTTTTAAAGTTGCATCAATGACCAGATCTAAATAATAAAGTAAACTACCATTTTAATAGTGTTTGATTATACAATTTGAATAAAATATTGAAATCACATTTTTTTGGTAAAATAATATAATCTGTTGCAACTTTGGAAAACAAAAATTAGACATAGAGAGAAAATTGTGTGTGAATGTGTTTGTGTGTGTGTGTGTGTATTTTTTCATGAGACCTGATCTCATTATCATATCTAAACTAAACAAGACAATGCAGCAGGCTCCCAGGCTCTGGATTTAATTATGTAGGCTCATCAAATTCTGTGATTTATAAATCCTGATGTTTTCTATGGATGCCATGTCAAGAAATAGAGCTATCACTAGGGAAGATAATCCTCAAAGTTACAAAAAAAAAAAAAAAGGTTGTGAGTAATTAAAAACCTTGAAAATAATCTTAAGGTAAATAGAACTGTCAACATTGTATTTAAAAAGATCATTATTGAGATTCCAAAATGGTGGCGGAGTAAATGGAAGCTAATCAGGCCATCTCACAGGACCAAACTGGAATTACAACTAAAATAAAGACAAATCGTTGGGAAAAAAGCAAGAGAAAAGCAGCTGGAGACAAAGGACATATAACCAGGGACAAAAAAAAGACACTGAATCAAGCCTGGTAGGTCTGCAGAGGTGTGAGAGGGTGGGCTGGGAGCCCACAAACAACAGCTGTTTTAGCTGTGAGAAGCTCCCTCAGGGTTAAAATCCCAAGCAGGCTCCACAGCACAGAGGGTCAGGTCAGAGCACTAAATTAGCTACAGCCACTCACCTTGGGCTCTCGCAAGGGGAAGGCAGACTGGACTGGAACAGGACTGGATACTTGGGTGCTTGGAGAGCTGGGAGAGCATTGGAAGTTTTATGCTGGGTCACTCCCTTACAGGATGGTAGCCATCTTACTCAAAGAGCCCCAGAGTCCTGGGGAGAGGCAACAGCTTCTCCCTCAGAAATTTAACTCCAACCAGCTGGGCCAGAGAAATGCAAATTGAGGATCATTAGCAGCCAGCATCTTCCCCACCCTCTAGAAATCCTCTTGCCCTGAACACCTGAGGGATTTTTTCTTTCATTCAGCTGAGGGCTACAACCCAAAGATTTTCAAGTAACTGAGATGAATAGCCTCCAGGCAAAACGCTAGAGGATAACTGAACCTTTCCTGGGCTTGTAAATCTACCCAGGGAAGTAAGATTTGACAGTGGTGTTTAATGTGGATCCTCCCACACTCATTTAAACCCAGTAGAGGGAGCCACAAACAAAACACCAACACCCACAGGAAAATTTTGTCAGGCTCCAAAACCCACTGAGATAACCAAAACGGTGAAACAAAGAAACAAATCCCAAATTAAAAAAACAAAAAACAAAAACAAAAACAAGAGAACTCTCCTGAAGATGAAATAAATAAAATGCATTTAAGCAAGTTATCAGAGGTAGAGTTCAGACTGATGATAATGAGGAAACTCAACAGCATAAGTAAAGAGCTCACCACCATGAGTAAAGATACAGAAACATTGAAAACCAACCAAGTGGAAATGAAAAATGACACAGCAGAAATAAAGAACACCTTGGGAGGAATAACAAGCAGAGTAGAGGAAGATGAGATCTAGATCAATGAATTAGAAGACAGTGTAGAAAAAAATCACCAATCAGAAAACCAAAAGGAAAAAAAAACAATTAAAAAACAGGAAGACAGCTAAAGAGAACTGTAGGACAACTGAAAATGTAACAACATTTGCATCATAGAATTCCCCGAAGAAGAAGAAAATGAGCTAGAGTTAGAGAATGTATTTGAAGAAATAGTGACAGAAAACTTTCCTAACTTGGTGAAGAAAAAAGGCAATCAAGTTTAAGAAGCACAGAGAGCCCTAAGTAAGAAGAAGCCAAACAGGTCCACACCAAGACAGATAATAATTAAAATGCCCAAAATTAAAGACAAATAGAGAATTCTAAAGGCAGCAAGAGATAAGCAACAGGTTACTTACAAAGGAACCCCCATAAGGCTATCAACTGACTTCTCAACAAAAATATTACAGTCCAGAAGGAAATAGCATGAAGTAATCAATGTCATGAAAAACAAGGATCTGAATCCAAGACTACTCTATCCAGCAAGGCTATCATTCAAGATAGAAAGAGAAATAAAGAGCTTCCCAGACAAAAAAAAAAAAAAAAAAAAAAGGCTCAGGGAACATATTAACACCAAACCAAGACTGCAAGAAGTGTTAAAAGGACTGCTATAATTAGTAGAAGAAATAGGAGAAATATAGAAACACAATAAACAAAAATGGCAATAAATAAGTACATATCAATAATCACTTTAAATGAAAATGGATTGAAAGCTCTGATCAAAAAACACAGAGTACCTGATTGGATAAGAAAGCATGACTCATATATATGTTGTTTACAAGAGATCCCCCTCACAACAAAAGGCTCACATAGGTTGAAAGTGAAAGGATGAAAAAAAAATTTCCCTGAAGATTCCAAAATGGTGGCAGAGTGAATGAAAGCTACACAGACCGTCTCCAGGAACCAAACTGGAATTACAACTCTAACACAGACAAATCGACGGGAAAAAGCAACAGAAAAGCAGCTTGCGAGGACTGTATAGCCATGGACACTGATTCAACTCTGGTAGGATAGCGAAGGCATGAGAGGGAGGCTGGGAGACCACAGACAGCAGCGGTCTTAGCTGGGAGCAGCGCCCTCGGGGATAAAGTCCCAAGCAGCTCCACAGTGCAGAGATGGGACAGAGGCTAAAAAAGCCACATTCACTCAACTAGGGCTTCTGCTGAGGGAGGGCAAACTTGAATGAAACTGTGTGGGGACACTCGGGATTTAGAGGGCACTCAGAGCTTTTGCTGAGTTGCAGCCACACAGGGCTGTGGCCATCTTGCTCCTTCCCAGGGCTCTGGGGAGAGGCAGCAGCCTCTCCCTCCGAGATCCAACACCACCCTGTAGGCCATTGAAATGCAAATTGAGGCTTATTAACAACCAGCATCTGCCCCACCCTCAGGAAATCCCCTTACACTGAGCATCTAAGGGAGTTTTTCAATCAACTAACAACCAAAAACTTTTCAAGTAACCTGAACTGCTAGCCTCCAGGCAAAAAGATAGAGGATAACAGTACCTTTCCTGGGCTAGCAACTTTAACCAGCAAAGTAAGACTTGACAGTGGTGTTTAATGTGGGTCCTCCCTCGCTCATCTAAGCCCAGGAGAGGGAGCCACAAATAACAGAACAACAACACCCACAGGGAATATTTGGCAGGCTGCAAAGCCCATAGTGATAGCCAAAATGGTGAAACACAGAAAAAAAAGCCAAATGAAAGAACAAGAGAACTCCACTGAAGATGAGATCAATGTAGAGCAGTTAGGCAAGTTAACAGAGCTAGAATTCAGAGTCATGCTCTAGAAGAAGTTCAACAGCATGAGTAAGGACATAGAGATGCTAAAAATAAACCAATTGGAAATTAAAAACCACCAAGAAGAGATTAAAAATGACATATCAGAAATAAAGAACACATTGGAAGGTCTAAAAAGCACAGTAGAGGAAGCTGAGGACCGGATCAGTGAATTAGAAGACAGGGTAGAAAAAATCAACCAATCAGAAAACCAAAAGGAAAAAACGATTAAAAAACAGGAAGACAGCTTAAGAGAACTGAGGGACAACTGGAAACGTAATAATATTCACATCATAGGAGTCCCCGAAGAAGAAAATGAGCAAGGGTTAGAGAATATATTCAAAGAAACAGTGACAGAAAAGTTCCCTAACTTGGTGAAAGAAGAAGGTATTCAAGTTCAAGAAGCACAGAGAGCCCCAAGTAAGAAGAACCCAAACAGGCCCACACCAAGACACATAGTAATTAAAATGCCAAAAATTAAAGACAAACAGAGAATTCTAAAAGCAGCAAGAGAGAAGCAACAGGTTACCTACAAAGGAAACCCCATAAGGCTCTCCGCTGACTTCTCAACCGAAACACTACAGGCCAGAAGGGAGTGGAATGAAGTAATCAAGGTCATGAAAAACTAGGATCTCAATCCAACACTACTCTACCCAGCAAGGCTATCATTCAAAACAGAAGGTCAAATAAAGAGCTTCTGAGACAAAAAGAAAAGCTAAGGCAATACATTAGCACCAAAGCAGCACTGCAAAAATGTTAAAAGGACTGCTGTAACTAGTAGAAGAAAAAGGAAAAAAAATATAACCAAACTATACAGAAATGGCAATAAATAAGTACATATCAATAATCACCTTAAATGTTAATGGATTGAATGCTCCGATAAAAAGACACAAAGTAGCTAATTTGATAAGAAAGCATGATTCATCTATATGTTGTTTACAAGAGGCCCACCTCAAAACAAAAGACTCACACAGGTTGAAAGTGAAGGGATGGAAAAAAATTTCAAAAGCAAATGGAAAGCAAAAAAAAAATCTGGGGTAGCAATACTCATATTTGATAAAATAGATTTCAAAATGAAGGCCATAACTAGAGACAAAGAAGGCCACTACATAATATTGAAAGGATCTATCCAACAGGAAGATATAGCCTTGATAAACATATGTGCACCCAATATAGGAGCACAAAAATATATTAAAAGTCTTCTGGAGGACTTCCAAGGAGAAATCGACAGCAATACAATCATAGCAGGGGACTTCAACACCCCGTTGACAACACTGGATAAATCCTCTAGACAAAAAATTAGAAAGGAAACAGAGACTTTAAATGAAGCACTAGACTAAATGGATTTAATAGATAGCTACAGAGAATTACACCCCAAAACTACAGAATTCACATTCTTCTCAAGCGCACATGGGACATTCTCAAAGATAGACCACATGATAGGACACAAACTAAATCTCTACAAGTTCAAGAAGACTGAAATCATATCAAGCATCTTCTCAGATCACAATGGCATGAAACTAGAAATCAATTGCAACAAGAACATGCAAAGACATTTGAACACATGGAGGCTAAATAGCATGTTATTGAACAATGAATGGGTTACCATGGAGATCAAGGAAGAAATTAAAAACTTCTTGGAAACCAATGAAAATGAAGACACAACAACACAAAATCTATGGGATGCAGTGAAGGCAGTTCTGAGAGGGAAGTTCATAGCACTACAGGCTTACGTCATGAAACAAGAAAAAATTCTAATTGACTGTCTAACCTCACAACTTAAAGAATTAGAAAGCAAACAAAAAGAAAACCCCAGAGCAAGTAGAAGGAAGGAAATAATAAAGATCAGAGCAGAAATCAATGACACGGAGACAAAAACAACAATTCAAAGGATCAATGAAACAAAGAGCTGGCTTTTCGAAAAGATAAACAAAATTGATGGACCCTTAGCTAGACTCACCAAGAAACAAAGAGAGAGAATCCAAATACACAAAATCAAAAATGAAAGAGGAGAAGTAACAACTGACACCACAGAAATGCAAAAGATCATTAACAGCTACTATGAACAACTATATGGCAACAAATTCGACAATCTAAGTAAAATGGACAAATATCTAGAAACACACAGTCTCCCAAAACTGTACCAGGAAGAGATAGAAAACTTGAGCAGACCAATAACAAGTAAGGAAATTGAAGACGTAATCAAGACTTTCCCAGCAAACAAAAGCCCAGGCCCAGATGGCTTCACGGAGGAGTTTTACCGAACATTCAAAAAAGAACTAATACCCGTTCTCCTCAAACTATTTCAAAAAATTCAAGAAGAAAGACTTCCAAACTCGTTCTATGAGGCCAACATAATTCTAATTTCAAAACCAGAAAAAGACACTAAAAAGAAAGAAAACTATAGGCCAATATCCCTGTTAAACATTGACGCCAAAATCCTGAACAAAATACTAGCAAATCGGACCCAGCACTACATAAAAAAAAATTATTCACCATGACCTAGTGGGATTCATCCCAGGGATGCAAGGCTGGTATAATATTTGCAAATCAATAAATGTGATACACCACATAAACAAAATGAAGAATAAAAACCACATGATCATATCAAAAGATGCTCAAAAAACATTTGACAAAATCCAGCACCCATTTCTCATAAAAACGTCCAGCAATCTGGGAATAGAGGGATCATATCTCGACATAAGAAAGGCTATGTATGAAAGACCTACAGTCAACATCATAATCAATGGGCAGAAACTAAAAACATTTCCTTTAAGAACAGGAACAAGACAGGGATGTCCACTTTCACCACTCTTATTTAACATAGTACTAGAAGTCTTAGCCACAGCAATCATACATGAAGAAAAAATAAAAGGGATCCAAATTGGAAAGGAGGAAGTGAAACCGTCATTATTTGCAGATGATATGATATTGTACATAGAAAACCCTAAAAACTCCTTAAAAAATCTACTAGACTTAATAAATGACTTAGGAAAAGTAGCAGGATACAAAATTAACGTCAAGAAATCAACGGCATTCTTATACACCAATGATAAACTCACAGAAAGAGAAACCTAAAAAACAATCGCATTTACTATTGTGGCAAAAAAATTAAGATACCTAGGAATAAACTTAACCAAAGAAGTAAAGGGCCTATTTGCAGAAAACTACGGGACATTGAAAAAAGAAATAGAGGAAGATATAAAAAAGTGGAAGCACATACCTTGTTCATGGATTGGAAGAATTAACATCATTAAAATGTCCATACTACCCACAACAATCTATAGATTCAATGCAATCCCCATCAAAATACCAAGGACATATTTCACAGAACTAGAACAAATACTTCAAAAGTTCATGTGGAACCAAAAATTCCCCAAATAGCCATCGCAATTTTGAAAAAGAAGGACAAAGTAGGTGGAATCACAATACCAGATATCTGGTTATAGTCCAAATCTACTATAATCAAAACAGCCTGGTACTGGTACAAGAACAGGCATATGGACCAGTGGAACAGAACAGAGAACCCAGAAATGGACCCAAGGCAATATGCTCAATTAATATTTGACAAAGGTGGTAAGAGCATACAGTGGAGTAAAGACAGTCTCTTTAATAAATGGTGTTGGGAAAATTGAACAGCTACATGCAAAAAAATGAAACTGGACCATCAACTTACACCATACACAAACATAAACTCAAAATGGATAAAAGACTTAAATGTGACCGACCCGTGAATCCATAAAAATTCTAGCAGAAAATGTAGGCATCAAAATTTAGGACATCGTACGCAGCAGAATTTTCACTGATACATCACCTAAGGCAACAGAAACAAAGGAGAAAATGAACACATGGGACTACATCAAACTCAAAATCTTCTTCACAGCAAAAGAAACAATCATCAAAATGGAAAGGCTACCCACTGCATGAGAGAACATCATTGCCTATGATACATTAGATAAGGGGTTAATTTTCAAAATATATAGAGTACTCATACAACTCAACAAAAGGAAGACAAAGAACCCAAATAAAAAAAATGGGCAGAGGAGCTGAATAGACACCTCTCTAAACAGGACATACAAATGGCTGAGAGACATATGAAGAAATGGTCAACATCACTAATCATTAGAGAGATACAAATTAAAACAACAATGAGGCATCACCTCACACCTGTCAGAATGGCCGCCATCCACAAGTCATCAAACAACAAGTGTTGGTGAGGGTGTGGAGAAAAGGGGACTCTAATACACTGCTGGTGGGAATGCAGACTGGTGCAGCCACTATGGAAAACAGTATGGTGTTACCTCAAAAAATTAACAATTGAACTTCCATTTGACCCAGTGATTCCGCTTCTAGGAATATACCCTAAGAAGCCTGAAACACCAATCAGGAAGAATATATGTACCCCCATGTTCAAAGCAGCACTATTTATAGTAGCTAAAATCTGGAAACAGCCCAAGTGTCATAAATCTTGTGACATGCACAACATCTGGACACTGTTTCTCCATCAGGAATTCATTGTTTCAGGCTTCCTGGAATATTCAGTGGTGAAATCCTTCTAGATGTTTATGATGTGCTCTCTATCAAGGTTCTCTTCCAGAGCATCCCTGCCATAGAATACTATGTGTAATAAGCCTGAATGGTCCTTATGATCCCCTGATCTGGTCTGAATTAATGACGTGTTTGTGAACATGTAGACACCTTTGACACCATTGGTGTTAAACTCATAAGGTTCTGGGGTTGCCAACAGTGTTGTCCAACATCAAAAGAACTTTAAGCAGCAGTCTCTTACCGGCAAGGCCCTTTGTGACTTCACGAGCAAAGCATCAGTGGAACCAATCCAGACAAAGTGTTCTTGTTGCCCAAGCCTTCTTATTGTACAACCAAAAGACTGACATATGGTGTTTATCTTTTCCCTTCAAGTCCCCAGGGGGTTAGCAGCTTTATAGAAAACAAAAAAAGGTTCTGATCATAAACCTGACTGCATTTGCACAAAGCAGTAGAGTTAGTTTAATCCTTCTTACATTAAATCTTGGGGTTTACTTCTCTTACTTACTAATAAATCACTTATGGCATTTCTTTTGTCCAGAATAGGGCCCTTTTGTCTGCATTAAAAACATGTTTAGGCAAACATTCATTCTCCTAAATGATTTTAATGGCACCCAAGAATTGTCTGCTACTTCTTCATCTGCAGAAGTTGCCTATCCTGTCATTTTCATATTTTTAAAGCTAAATCTCTTTTTTAAATTATCAGACCATTATTTGCTGGCATTAAATTCTCCAGCCTTAAATTTATCACCTTCCTTTTGCTTTAAGTTATCATATAATGACTTGGATTTTCTTGAACCGCAGAAGTCTACAGGTACGTTTTCTTATATATACTAATTTTGCATGGACAAAGAAATTAACTATTTAATACTAGATAAAAGGTATTTTAGAAAAAAAAAGCCATATTTTTGCATCTACTTGAGTAATTGTATTATCTGCTTTACAGATTTCCTCTTTTTTTTTTTTTCACAATGGTCCTTAGGCTGGATTCATTTAACTAATAATGGCAGGCAAACATAGCTGCAGACCTCAGTCTATGGCACATACTATACAATTCAACTCTTTCTTGTCATGACTCTGCTCCTTGGGAGCACTTCAGCATCACTAATGGCACTTTGCATGGGTCCCATGGTGTTATTTGAGCTTTATGATATTGCACTAAATACAATGAAAAGTATGCGAGACCCTCAAGAGTTTTTGTTTGTTTGTTTGTTTTTGGTTTTAACGTGATGTGAAATTTACTGGAGACACAGATTGCACACATGGAGATGATTAGCATCACGTGGTGATTTAAGTGCGTACTTACGACACTTGAGCTCCCTGCCACAGAAACAGGAGGTGACTATAAAA
The DNA here is from genome assembly GCF_014108415.1 of Molossus molossus. Lineage (NCBI taxonomy): Eukaryota > Metazoa > Chordata > Mammalia > Chiroptera > Molossidae > Molossus > Molossus molossus. Next base: position 16,688,129 of record NW_023425355.1, read on the forward strand.
TAATTGCAGCAGTACAGTATGTACTGCAGTTATTTTTATGCATTATGATTAAATACTACATCTTTATCATTGTTTACACTTTTCTCAAATGCAAATGACTATGCACAGTTTGTAAGTTTGGGTACATTTTATTTTTTATATTGATTTATGGCATTCGATAACAAAATAGAATAATATCTGCATATGTTTTATGTGTTTATGACATAACTAACTTGTTCTTAATTTTCAAAATATTTCTAAGCTATGTGATCCATCTGCTAGTTTTGCCTCAAATCGTTACTAATCTTCAAAAATGTTTACAATGTAGTTATTTTTTAAAAATCCACATATAACTGCACACATAGTTCAAACCCATGTTATTCAGGGGTTAACTGTATATTTTATTGGTTTTATATCTCAGAAGAACACTCTGTTTATATAGATTTTAGTACTGAGAATGGTTTTAAAAAACAGAATCTTAAAGATAAGTTTTCTGAATTGGTTCTGGTAATGAGGCTATAGATAGACACAAAATATCATTGAATACTCCCGATCAAGTACTTATAGAAGGCGAGTTTCTGGGTGACCAAGTTTTAGATATTTTAGAACATTCTTCTCAAACTAGTGAGTGCAATGATATTGGTTGGTTGTCCTGATTTCACTGGACAAACTAAGAAAAGAAAGGTGAGCTCAGGGATTCAGATTACTAGCTAGAGTATTACATAAATAACCTAAAATTTTGCACGTTCCTTAAAAGAAATTATTATCTCCTGTAGCTTCAAGACTGATATGGTTGAAAAACAAACTCAGAGGTTTATCTTAATACTGGCTGAGTCACAACAGAAGTGGAATTTCCAACCCCTGAAGGTGTCTGCTGTTGAATCGAGGGCATTGACTTGGAAGAAATGGACTCCTGAAAATTTGAATGAAGAGGTGTGGAAGACCCCGACAGCTGTGGACATTAAACTCCTGAATTCTGATGTTCTTCTTTGCCAGTAGAAGCAGATTCTCCATTCCTGTCTGCGGAGATTAACCCTCCATTGACTGAGCAACTAATGTCCTTGAAAGATATTGCCGATTCTTCTCAGGAACCGTTCATGCATCCCTTACTGCTGTTAGACATATAACTAAACTTAAATCCATCAGGTCCTAACAGATAAGGTATAAATGTGGCTCATGAGAATGCTCACTACATGCCAAAAATATTTCATATTTTTCCAAATTATACAGAGAAATAGCTGCAGAATATTTGTGGAAATGGCTATTAAGAGTATAAGGATACTTAAGGACCAAAAAGGTGTATCAGGAATAATTTCTTGATACTGGTCCACTAAGCAAATATTATGAATTTAATATTTTGGCTTAAGGCCTTAGAAAGAAATCTAATTGTTTATTTATTTGTTTGGTTGAATAAAATATGGGCCAAAAGGTGGCTTATACTAAATGAGTTGACATGCTATAAATACCCAGTTATACTGCAGAGAAAGGAATCCAAAAGTTTGAAAGGATTTGAATGTTTGAATGGATTTATCATGGAAGACCCCCTCATTCTTATGGTTGCTCCAGAAGGCCCACTTTCACCATGATCGTGAGAAATACATTTTAAAGGGGAGCCCCAGTAACCTTGAAGAGGGTGGTGGTTGTTCTGTAGGTCAAGAATTACAGTGATATAAAGATCCAAGATTGCTGCAGAGTAGATAGAATTTACACTCACCTTCTCCCAGGATCTAACTGGAATTGCAATTAAAATATAGAATAATTGTCCAGCCAGTATGGCTCAGTGGTTGAGCATCGACCCATGTACCAAGAGGTTGCTTGTTGGATTCCCAGCCAGGACACATGCCCAGGTTGTGGGCCTGATCTCCAGTGGGGGGCATGCAGGAGGTGGCCAGCTGATGTTTTCTCTTATTGATGTCTCTCTCTCTCTCTCTCTCTCTCTCTCTCTCTCTCTCTCTCCCTCTCACTTCCTTTCTCTCTAAAAAAACAAAAAACAAAAAACAAAAAAAAACAATGAAGGAAAAAAATATATAGAGAGAATAATTAACCTTGGTAACCAACTGAAGACTATCTGAACAGTAGTTTTATAACCAAGGATTTATAGAAGAAGCTAAATTGTGATTGGTAGAAAGAACAGAAATGTGAAAAAAATCTGGCTCAGCTCCCACAGGTGGCTGCTGAGAAGCCAGAGAGGTATCTCAGCTGCAAAGATTCCGCATAAGGAGCATGGAGTCTCAACCCCATTCTGGGCTCCCCATCCCAGAGCGCTAGAGCTGGGAAGAGGCACCCATATAACATCTGGCTGTGAAAACCAGTGGTGTTTTTATCCACCAGGGAGAGACAAGATTCTGCTGGAGACCTAGGTGCCCTTTTAAAGGGCCAGTGCAAAAATCTCATTTGCAACCACTCGCCCTGGGCTGAGGTGGAGGGAGGGCAGAGTGGTCTAGAGTCCTGTGAGAAAAGTCTGGGATTTGTTGTTCCAGATAGAGAGCTAAAGGGACATCCACCAGGGTCTCTGTGAGTCTCTCTTCTCCGTCACAGACGCCAGGTTTCTTGCATAGAGCACTCCCTTCCAAACAGAATTAGCCTGGATGAAGGTAATAATCCCATCCTCCAGAATTCCTGTTCATAATATTTTCTGATAATACTTTGTATTTCTGTGTTGTCAATTGTTAGTTCTCTTTTTTAGTTTCTTATGTTATTTATTGGGATGCTCTCTTATTTTTTCTCTATGGGTCTGGTTAAAGGTTTATCAATCTGGTGTATCTTTTCATAGGATACATCCTTCAGATGTAAAGTTAGACTGTTTATTTGGGATTTTTTAATTTGTTTCTTGAGGTAGGCTTGTAATGCTATGAATTTCCCTCTTAGGACTGCTTTCACTGTATCCCACAAATTTGGAGTTATTGTGTTCTCATTTTCATTTGTTTTAAGGTGTCTTTTGATTTGTTTTTTGATCTCATTGTTAACCCATTCATTGTTTATAACATGTTATTTAGTCTCCATGTCTTTGTATGTTTTACAGTTTTTTCTTGTAATTGAATTCTAGTTTCATACCATTGTGGTCAGAGGAGATGCTTGATATAATTTTAATCTTTTAACATTTATTAAACATTGTCTTGTGGTCTACCCTAGAAAACGATCCACATGCCCTTGAAAACAGTGTATACTCTGTTCTTTTGTGTTGAGATGCAAAAATACTTTACTCATTGCTCTATGCTCCTTGCAGAAATAACCAAGGTAATTTCTTCCATATCCAGTAAAGTACTTCTAAGCACACAGAAGCAATACATATTTTAAATTGGATGTAGAGCTGCAGGTCTAAGACAAAATGGTCTAGACTTATTTTTTTTCTGTACCTTCTTTCTTAATAAAATCAAATACACTTAAAACAATTTAACAATCAAATATGGATTCTGGAAGGTGGAAAGACAACTATGAAATGGCTAGAAATATTAGGATTTAAAAATGTAATAGTGGTAAGTTTGTGTGTGTGTGTGTGTGTGTGTGTGTGTGTGTGTGTTTATCTATCTCTCTATATCCTGAACTGAGCACTTAGAGATCTGAAATCCAGATCTATGATTCAGGTTATCTTTGGCAAAAAAATTTTAAAGAAAGAAGATCCCAGCAGGGACCTAATGAAAAAACTTACACTTGCTGGAACCAGTAGCTCCAACTTCCTGTGACTTAGTCTCCAGCAGAGCTGCAGGGACAGCCCGTTCCCTGCCTCACACCGGCATGCAGCAGTGGGATCATACACTGGTTCAGTAGCAACAGGAGAACTTCAGAGCAATGAAAATTACTAGTGACAAAGAGAAAATTCACATAAATAGATCAATCTACCAGGAAAACATCATGATCCTAGATGTGCATGCACTTAACAACAGTCTCAAAATTGATGAAAACAAAAATCAAAGGAGCTGAATAAAGAAACAGACAGATCTACAAATATACAATGAGGTTTCTTTTGGGAATGATGAAAAAGCCCAACATTAACTGTGGTGATTGTTGCACATATCTGTGAATATGATCAAAACAGTAAATTGTAAACTTAAAATGGGTGAATTGCATGGTATATGAATTATGTCTCAATAAAGCTGCTAAAAAATACTACAAGAGCCAAATATATTGATTTTGCATGTTAGAGATTAATACACTGAATTTGCTCACTAGAATATAACCTCCATGGGAGCTGTTTTTTTATTCCTATTAACTGTTACATCCCAAGATCCTGGTTATAATTAGCAATCAATAAAATCTGTTGCTTTTCTTTAGCTATTGGTACAAATGTGTTTGCATTCATGATTTAAACCAAAGTCTCATAAAATTTGAGGCTTTCTTTCTCCATAACCACCCCTTGGTGTTAAAATAAAAACTAAAATTGAGTCACAGATTTTAAAGGAAGAGAGAGGAGAATAGAAAGAAGGAAAGAAGACTTGTCATTTGGGTTTCCTTATTGAGTAATAAATGCACTTTATTGATACAAACCTGTGCTTAGCAAATCGGTCAACCTCAGAATTAAAGTTGCAGACATTCAAAATGTGACTACAGAAAACACAATTAGTTGCTTCTAAACATACATTCCACCATTTTTTTTTCTAACAAATATATAGTTTGGCCCAACCAGTGTGACTCAGTGGTTGAGCACTGACCCATGCACCAAGAGGTCGCTGGTTCGATTCCTGGTCAGAGCACATGCCCAGGCTGTGGGTCCGATCCCCAGTAGGGGGCAGGCACGAGGCGGCTAATCAATGTTCTCATGGATGTCTCTATCTCTCTCTCCCTCTCCCTTCCTCTCTCTCTAAAATCAATAAAGAAAAAAATTATACACACACACACACACACACACACACACACACACACACACACACGCAGTTTGCTCATGTATTACATGGCCCTGTGTTTCATAAACATCAGGTTCTTTCCCATCTCAATAACAAATCATGATTAATCTAGGCTGATCATGGTATTTTATTTCTCTAGTACTCAGGGTTCTCCAGAGAAATAGAATAAATAGGATGTATGTATGTGTGAGTGTGTGTGTGTGAAGACAGAGAGAGAGAGAGAGAGAGAGAGAGAGAGAGAGAGAGAGAGAGACATTTGATTTAAATCATTTTGGGGGCTGGCAAGTCCAATATCTGCAGGGAAGTCTGACATGCTGGAGACATGGGAGAAGTTAATGTCGCAGCTCAAGTCCTAAAGCAATGTGGCAGCATGCTGGCAGAATTCCCTGTTCCTCCAGGAAGGTCAGTCTTTTTCTTAAAGTCTTCAAGTGATTTGATCAGGCTTCACCACATTATAAAGGGTAATCTGCTTTATTTCAAAGTCTAGTCATTTAAATGTTAATCTCATTTAAACAAATCTTTGCAGCAATACCCACATGTGTTTGACTAAATATCCAGGTATATAGCCTTACCAAGTTGGCACATAAAATTAACCTTCACAAGTCTGCCCCTTGTCAAGTTGACACTCATATGTATCTCCTTAAACCATACTTAACCTCTGAATAAACACAATAATAAAATTATGATTCTGAATACGATGATACAACTATCCTGTGTCAAAGCAAAATGTACTAACTCTTTCTCCAGAAAATGATGTATATACCTTGTGTGATGTTCACTGTTATCCTGATAGCCTGTAATTTAATTACTGTGATGTAAAGCTAACAATATTTAATATTATGATAGAAAGTCAATGCACAGTATGTTGTATTATAAAAGGCTAAGAGATCTAAGAAGACAAAGATATTTATTTAAATGTATATACACAGTTAAGTATATTTTAAATAAATAAGGAAGAAAGCCTATGTGATCTATGGGACACTATTAAAAGAAATAATCTGTCAGTAGTAAAGTACCAGAAAGAGAACAGAGGAAGAAGGAGGCAGAAAGTTCATGACACCGAATGTAGAAGCAACAAAAGAAAAAATAAATAAGAGGGACTATAACAAACTTAAAAGCTTCTCCGCAGCAAAATTAAAAAAAAAAAATCAACAAATAAAAAGGCAACCTATGGAATGGGAGACAACATTACGAATTATGTATCTGATAAGAAGTTAATACCCAAAATATATACGCAATGCATACAACTCAATAGTAAAAAACAAACAAAAAAATAAGCAAATGATCTGATTAAAAATGAACTGAAAAACTGAATGGACATTCAAAGAAGCGTGGGGGGCATCCAAATGGCTAGCATGTGTATGAAAAGATGCTCAGCTTCAATAAACATCAGGGAAATGCATCAAATCCACAATGTGTTATCCCTAACACCTGTTATAATGGCTTTTATCGAGAGAGAGAGAGAGAGAGAGAGAGAGCGCAAATGTTAGCAAGAATGTCAAGAAATATAAACCCTTGTGCATGAACTGTTCTTGGGAATGTAAATAGGTATAGCCACCATAAATAAGAGTATGAAGAGTCCTCAAAAAATTGAAAGTAGAATCACCATATGATCCAGCAATCTCACTTCTAGGTCTATAACCAAGGAAATGAAATCAGCATTTTCAAGAGATATCTGCACTCCGATATTTGTCGCAGCATTACTTACAAAAGCCAAGATATGAAAACAATCTAAGTGTTCACCTATGGACAAGAACATGTGAGAGGTACATGTCCACAAAATGAAGTATTATTCAGTCATGAGTAAGAAGAAAGTCTGACATTTGGAACAACATAGATGGACCTTGAGGGCAGTATGCTCATTGAAATGAATCAGATGAAGGAAGACAAATACTGTATAATATTAATTATATGTCAGATCTAAAAATTAATTATACTCATAGAAACCAAGAGTGAAATGGTATTTTCCAGAACCTAGAGAGTTAAGGAAATAAGATTTCCATTGAAGGGTACAAACTTTCAGTTATAAAATGAATAAATCATGGGGATCTAATGAACAGTATGACAACTACAATTAATAATGTCATGTTTATATATTTGAAATTTGCTAAGAGAGTAGATCTTAATGTTTACATCACAAGAAAGAAATGGTAATTATGTAAAGTGATAGAGGTGTTAACTAACCCTACTCTGGTAATCATTTTGCAACATATAAATGTATTAAATCATCATGTTTTATATCTTAAACTGATATGTTATATGTCAGTCGTATCTCAATAAGTTTGCTTAAAAATCTATAATACCTTATATATCTTTCTGAAATAAAAACGATTTTTTCATAAAAAAAAATATTTGCAGCCCTGCTGGTGTGGCTCAGTGGTTAAGCATTGACCCATGCACCAAAAGGTGGCCGGTTGGATTCCCGGTCAGGGCACATGCCCAGGTTGTGAGCCTGATCCCCAGTGGGGGGCATACACGGGGCGGCCAATTGATGTTTCCCTCTCTCTCCTTCTCTCTTTCTCTCTCTCTAAAATCAATAAAGAAAATAAAAATTGTTTACAAAAACCAATATTTGCTGGTATAAAATATTACCTTGTACTTATTCTCTAAAATTAAATAAATACATAATGGCAAAGCTTTAGAAATTTTACTCACACACTTGTGGAGAACGTTAGATCTTAAATCTGCAGGCCAGGCTGACATGCTGGAAATCTCAGGGGAAAAAAAAAATAGATCTTGCATTTTGTGTCTGAAGGCAAACTGCTGGCTTAATTTCCTCTTCCTCTGCATGTCTGTCTTTTTCTTAAGGATTTCCATTGATTGAATTAGGCCATCCATATGGAAAGTAATCTGCTTTACTCAATGTCTACTGGCTTAAATGTTCATCTCATCTAAAAATATTTTCGCTACAACATCCAGACCTGTTTGGCCAAACGTTTTAGTGCCGTGGCCTAGTCAAGTTGACGTATAAAATAACACATCACAATTGTCCTTGCCAATACTAGAATAAGCACGTGAAGCAACGTTGTCCAATGATATGCGAGAGGGAGTGTACTGGGGTACAACTGGGAGATTTCTCATCACCCTTCCAATGGAACAGGAGAAAGAGTCATGCAGTCTTTTTTTTTTTTTTAATCCTCACCCTAGGACATTTTTCTGTTCAGATAGAGCGGGAGGGAGAGAGAGGAAGAGAGAGAGAGAGAGAAACATCGATGTGAAGGGACACATCGAGTGGCTGCCACCCGCACGACCCAACCAGGGCCGGGGACAAACTGCAACCGAGGTACATGCCCTTAGCGGGAACCGAACCCGGGTCTCTCTGGACCGCAGGCCAACGCTCCAACCGCTGAGCCAAACCGGCCAGGGCGAGGCATGCAGTCTTTACCTCGCTGATACGTTGAACACAACTAACTCTGCCATCTGTATTGAGGCCCTAAAGATCAAAGTCTGGGAACAAAATGAGCAGATAAAACAGAACAGAGGAAGTAACCGGGATCTTTGATTACATCTTTGAGTCATTGAATGAATCACCTCCCTCACTCTTAAAATTGTGATAGCAGGCAATAAACTTTCTGATTAAAAAAAAAAATCAATTGATGTAATTTACCTTAGTAACAGCCTACAGAAGAAAAATTGATCATGGCAATTGATGAAGAAAATCATTGGACAAAATCTAATACCTAATCATGATAATCCTCACCAATTTTATGTCGCTATTATAGATACTAATGAAATTTTTGCTATCTTATTTTCCAGAAGAAATGCATATATCAAGTTTAAGATTTAGATTCCAGGGTTTCTCCAACCTTACTACATACCAGCATACTCATCTGGTGAGTGCATTACAAACACCGGTTTCCTAGCTCTATTAAATTAGAATTTCTAGAAGTGGGTCCTTCTATTACCTATTAAAACAACTTTATTTTCTTTATTGATTTGAGAGAGAGAGAGAGACAGAAACATTGATGAGAGAGAACATCAATTGGCCACCTTCTGCATGCCCCCCACTGGGGATTGGTCCCACAACCTGGACATGTGCCCTGACTGGTAAACGAACTGGTGACCTCTTGGTGCATGGGTTGATGCTCAACCACTGAGCCACACGGGCAGAGGTATTATCTATTTTTAACAGGCTCCCTTAAATGATGATTGAAGTAACTGGTCTCTGGATACAAATTTAGAATAATCAAAGTTGCTTTATTATTTCGGTTTTTTCTCTCATGATAATGACATTCTATTCAGTTTTACTTTGGTCCTTTTTTGTTACAAGGTGTTAAATACACTTTAATGCCAAAGAAATGACCCTTAATCCTGATACCCTGCATTCTGATGCTCAGTTTGTCATCTTGCATTTTGAACAAATGCAATGTTTACACAAAGGTGCCACAACTTGGGCTTAAAACCATTTTATTTGTACATAATATGATGAGACAGGCACTCAATTATTTTTCCCCCTGTGATTCAAGGTGAAAGGTTTAACTGTTACTGTTGATTTGCAAAAGTTTCAGGGAAGCTTAGGTTCTTTATATTTTTGTTTCAGAAAAGCAAGTTAGCTTAAATGTTAAGTAAATTACTAGAAAATGTATGCATTGATCCAATTTATTCAAGTGATTTCTAACATTTTAATACAAAATATTTATGAATACATTTTGATTCTTTGAATTCAGAATGTTCCTTTTGCATTGCTTTCACTTATTCAAAACTAAGCAGAAATTAAATGAATGCTATCTAAAATATGCTGCAATTTAATATCTGGATATTTGATTGTATACTTATCCAACTCATGAAAATTATTTTCATTAAGGTCTTTTGTCATCTTGTTTTTTCTATTTAATTTATTTATTTTTGTTACAGATGTTTCTCCTTTTTCCCCCATTGATACCCTCCTACTCCTTGCCCGCTCTGTCCCCAGCTTTGTTGTCCATGTTCATTTTTCATGCATATCTGCATATAAGATCTGTGGTTTATCTCTCCCCCACCATCCCCTCTTCTGGGGATTGTCAGTCTGTACCCCACTTCCACGTCTCTGGGTCTACCTTGTTCCTCACACTGTTATGTTCATTATATTCTACAAATAAGTGAGATCATGTGATATTTGTCTTTCTCTGTTTAGCTTGTTTTGCTTAGGTTAATACTCTCCAGGTCCCTCTATGTCATCCCAAAGGATAAGAAATCTTTCTTTCTTACAGCTGCATAGTACTTCATTGTGTAAATGTGTCAAAGCTTTGTTATCCATTTGTCTACTGATGGACATTTGGGCTGTTTCCAGATCTTAGCTATTGTAAATAGTGCTGCTATGAACATGGGGGTACATATATTCTTTCTGATTGGTGTTTTAGGCTTCTTAGGGTATATTCTTAGAAGTGGAACCACTGGGTCAAATGGAAGTTCAATTTTTAATTTTTTGAGGTAACACCATATTGTTTTGCATAGTGGCTGCACCACTCTGCATTTCCACCAGCAGTGTACTAGAGTCCCCTTTTCTCCACACCCTCGCCAGCACTTGTTGTTTGATGATTTGTTGATGGCGACCATTCTGACAGGTGTGAGGTGATACCTCATTGTTGTTTTAAATTGCATCTCTCTGATGATTAGTGATGTTGAGCATTTCTTCATATGTCCCTTAGCCATTTGTATGTCCTGTTTAGAGAGGTGTCTATTTAGTTCCTCTGCCCATTTTTTAATTAGGTTTTTGTCTTCTTTTTGTTGAACTGTATAAGCACTCTATACGTTTTGGAAATTAACCCCTTATCTGATATATCATCGGCAATGATGCTCTCCCATAGCGTGGGTAGCCTTTCCATTTTGATGGTTGTAAAGAGCTGTGCAGAAGCTTTTGAGTTTGATGTAGTCTCATGTGTTCATTTTCTCCTTTGTTTCTGTTGCCTTAGGTGGTGTATCAGTGAAAATTCTGCTGTGTATGTTGTCTGAAATTTTGTCGCCTACAGTTTCTTCTAGGATTTTTACGGATTCATGAGTCACATTTAAGTCTTTAATTAATTTTGAGTTTATTCTTGTGTATGGTGTAAGTTGATGGTCTAGTTTCATTTTTTTGCATGTAGCTGACCAATTTTCCCAAGACCATTTATTAAAGAGGCTGTCTTTACTCAACTGTATGCTCTAGCCACCTTTGTCAAATATTAATTGAGCATATTGCCTTGGGTCCATATCTGGGTTCTGTATTCTGTTCTATTGATCTATCTGCCTGTTTTTGTGACAGTACCAGGCTGTTTTGATTACAGTGGCTTTGTAGTATAACCTAAAATCTGGTAATGTGATCCCTCCAACTTTGTTCTTCTTTTTCAAGATTGCTGGCTATTCGAGGTCTTTTTTGATTCCATATGAACTTTTGAAGTATTTGTTCTAGTTCTGTGAAGTATGTCGTTGGTATATTGATGGGGATTGCATTGAATCTGTAGATTGCTTTGGGTAGTGTGGACATTTTAATGATGTTGATTCTTCCAATCCATGAACAAGGTATGTGCTTCCACTTTTTTATATCTTCCTCTATTTCTTTTTTCAATGACCTGTAGTTTTCTGTGAATAGGTCCTTTATTTCTTTGGTTAAGTTTATTCCTAGGTATCCTAATTTTTTTGCTGCGATGGTAAATGGGATTATTTCTTTAGTTTCTCTTTCTGTGAGTTCATCGTTGGTGTAGAAGAATGTGGTCGATTTCTTGACGTTAATTTTGTATCCTTCTACGTTGCCAAATTCATTTATTAAGTCTAGTAAATTTTTGGTGGAGTCTTTGGGGTTTTCTATGTATAATATCATGTCATCTGCAAATAATGACAGTTTTGCTTCGTCCTTTCCAATTTAGATCCCTTTTATTTTTTTTTCCTGTCTGATTGCTGTGGCTAAGACTTCCAGTACTACGTTAAGTAAGAGTGGCGAAAGTGGGCATCCTTGTACTGCTCCAGTTCTTAAGGGAAATGCTTTTAGTTTTTGCCCTTTGAGTATGATGTTGGCTGTAGGTCTTTCATACATGGACTTTATTATGTCGAGATATGATGCCTCTATTTCCAGATTGCTGAGCGTTTTTATCAGAAATGGGTGCTGGATTTTGTCGAATGCTTTTTCAGTTTCTCTTTCATCTTTCATTTTGTTTATGTGGTATATCTTTTCATCTTTCATTTTGTTTATGTGGTATATCACATTTATTGATTTTTGAATATTGTACCAGCTTTGCATCCCTGGGATGAATCCCACTTGTTTATGGTGAATAATTTTCTTGATGTATTGTTGGATCCGATTTGCTAGTATTTTGTTCAGGATTTTGGCATTTATGTTCATCAGGGATATTGGCCTGTAGTTTTCTTTCTTTGGAGTGTCTTTTTCTGGTTTTGGAATTAGGATTATGTGGGCCTTATAAAACGAGTTTGTAAGTCTTCCTTCTTCTTGAATATTTTGAAATAGTTTGCGGAGAATGGGTATTAGTTCTTCTTTAATGTTTGGTAAAACTCTCCCCTGAAGCCATCTGGGTCTGGGCTTTTGTTTGCTGGGAGAGTCTTGATTATCTCTTCAATTTCTTTTGTTGTTATTGGTCTGTTCAAGTTTTCTATCTCTTCCTGGTCCAGTTTTGGGAGACTATGTGTTTCTAGATATTTGTCCATTTCGCTTAGATTGTCGAATTTGTTGCCGTATAATTGTTCATAATATTTGTTAACGATCCTTTGTATTTCTGTGGTGTCAGTTATTATTTCTCCTCTTTCATTTCTGATTTTGTGTATTTGGGTTATCTCTCTTTGTTTCTTGGTGAGTCTAGCTAAGGGTCCATCAATCTTGTTTATCTTTTTGAAAAACTAGCTCTTTGTTTCATTTATCCTTTGAATTGTTGTTTTGTTCATGTGTCATTGGTTTCTGCTCTGATCTTTACTATTTCCTTCCTTCTACTTGCCCTGGGATTTTCTTTTTGTTTTCTTTCTAGTTCTTTAAGTTGTGAGATTAGGTAGTCTATTAGAAATTTTTCTTGCTTCTTTAAGTAGGTCTGTAGTGCTATGAACTTCCCTCTCAGAACTGCTTTCACTACATCCCATAGAATTTGTGTTATTGTGTGTTCATTTTCATTGGTTTCCAAGAAGTTTTTAATTTCTTCCTTGATCTTCATCGTAACACATTCATTGTTCAAGAACATGCTATTTAACTTCCATGTGTTCAAATGTCTTTGCATGTTCTTGTTGCAATTGACTTCTAGTTTCATGCCATTGTGGTCTGACAAGATGCTTGATATGATTTCAATTTTCTTGAACTTGTAGAGACTTAGTTTGTGCCCTAACATGTGGTATATCTTTAAGAATGTCCCATGTGCACTTGAGAAGAATGTGAATTCTGCAGTTTTGGGGTGCAATTCTCTGTAGATATCTATTAAAATCATTTGGTCTAATGCTTCATTTAGAGTCTGTGTTTCCTTGTTAATTTTTTCTCTAGATGATCTATCTAGTGATGTGTGCTGGGTGTTGAAGTCCCCTGCTATGTTTGTATTGCTGTTGATTTCTTCTTTGAAATCCTCCAAAATATTTTTTATATATGTTGGTGCTCCTATATTGGGTGCATATATGTTTATCATTGTTATATTTTCCTGTTGGATAGATCCTTTTAATATTATGTAGTGGTCTTCTTTGTGTCTAATTATGGTTTTCATTTTGAAAATTTTTTTTAACAGATATGAATATTGCTACCCTAACCTTTTTTTTTGCTTTTCGTTTGCTTGAAAGATTTTTTTCCATTCCTTCACTTTCAACCTATGTGTGTCTTTTGTTGTGAGGTGGGTCTCTTTTAAACAATATATATGTGAGTCAGGTTTTCTTATCCAGTCAGCTAGTCTGTGTCTTTTTATCGGAGTATTCAAACCATTCACATTTAAGGTGATAATTGATATGTACTTATTTATTGCCTTTTTTGTTTAGTATGGTTATATTTTTCTTTCTGTTTCTTCTAATTACAGCAGTCCTTTTAGCATATCTTGTAGTGCTGTTTCGGTGTTAATATATTCCCGTAGCCATTTTTTGTGTGGGAAGCTCTTTATTTTACCTTCTATTTTGAGTGATAGCCTTGCTGGATAGAATAGTGTTGGGTTGAGATCCTAGTTTTTCATGACCTTGATTACTTCATGCCACTCCCTTCTGGCCTGTGGTGTTTCTGTTGAGAAGTCAGCTGAGAGACTTATGGGGTTTCCTTTATAGGTAACCTGTTGCTTATCTCTTGCTGCCTTTAGGATTCTCTCTTTGTCTTTAATTTTTGGCATTTTAATTTCTGTGTGTCTTGGTTCGGGCCTGTTTGGGTTCTTCTTACTTGGGGCTCTCTGTGCTTCTTAAACTTGAATGCTTTCTTCGTTCACCACGTTAAGAAAGTTTTTGTTCACTATTTCTTCTAATATATTCTCTAACCATTACCCATTTTCTTCCTCTTAGGGGACTCCTGTGACACGAATGTAATTATGTTTCCTGTTGTCCCACAGGTCTCTTAAGCTAGCTTTCTGTTTTTTAATTGTTTTTTCCGTTTGGTTTTCTGATTGGTTGATTTTTTCCACCCTGTCTTCTAATTCACTGATCTGGTCCTCAGCTTCCTCTACTCTGCTGGTTAGTCCTTCCAATGTGTTTTTTATTTCTCCTATGTCATTCTTCATTTCCACTTGGTTGGTTTTCAGTGTTTCTATATCTTTACTCATCGTGCTGATGCCCTTATTCATGCTATTGAGCTTCCTCAAGATCATGGCTCTGAACTCTACCTCTGATAATTTGCTTAGCTGCATTTCATTGATCTCATCTTCAATAGAGTTCTCGTGTTCTTTCTTTTGGGATTTGTTTCTTTGTTTCACCAATTTGGCTATCTCCCTGGGTTTTGGAGCCTGCCAAAATTTCCCTGTGGGTATTGGTGTTCTGCTGTTTGTGGCTCCCTCTGCTGGGTTCAGATGAACCTGGGTGGGCCCACGTTAAACAACATTGTCAAGTCTTACTTTCCTGGGTAGATTTGCAAGCCCAGGAAAGGTTCAGTTATTCTCTAGCTTTTTCCTGGAGGCTAGTAGTCTCAGTTACTCAGTGCCTTGGAATGTAGCCCTGGTGTTCTGCATAAGAGGATTTGCAGAGGGTGGGATAGATGCTGGTTGTTAGTGAGCCTCAATTTGCATTTCTTTGCCTCACCTGGGAAACACTGAATCTCTGAGGGAGGGGCTGCTGCTTTTCCCTACAGCTCTGAGAAGGAGCACTCTGGCCACCATCCTTTGTGGCCACAACTCAGCAAAAACTCTGAGTGCCCTCCAAATCCCTGTTGTCCCCACAGAGTTCCAGCCCAGTCTGCCCTCCCTCTGCCGTACCCTCCAGGTGAGTGGCTGTGGGTATTTTAGTGCTCTGTCCTGGCTCTCTGTGTTGTGGAGTGGGCTTGGTCTTTATTCCTCAAGGGCGCTGCTCCCAGCTAAGACTGCTGCTGTCTGTGGGCTAGCCCGCCACCCTCTCTTGCCTCTGCAGATCCTACCAGTGTCCCTGGTTATATGGTTCTGTGCTGCTGCTTTTCTGTTCCTTTTTTTTTTGAGGATTTTTTTGTTTTAGTTGTAATTCCCTTTTGGTACTGGGAGATCCCCTGTGTAGCTTCCATTCACTCCACCTCCATTTTCACATCCTCTAAGCCTGTCTTGTGCGCAGCTGTATCACATAGGCCTCTCTGGTGCTTCAGCACCCCGCAGGTCCCGCAGGTAACTGGATTGCACAGTCCCTGCTGGGTCGCCCAGGACTCTCTGGTGTCCCGCACCCAGCAGTTCCTGCAGTCTTTTGTCATCTTAAAAGAAAATTTTGAAGTTACTCCTCATTTCTAACTAGTTCAAAGTATCCATTCACTTTTCCCCTGAGAAAAAGTTTTCCAAAAGGTGAATTTTCCTACTTGTTAAAAAAGTACAGTATAGAAATTAAGACAACAAATATTGATAAATCAGAGGAAATCTTCATTATTTCCAGCAGCTTTAAATTTGGGCAACATTTTATTTCCTGCAAGCAGGAGCAAAATTCAATTAATGGGAGTCTGAAGTTCTAGATTAATCGTTTTCAATTCTGTCTACACATTAAAATGAGCCTGGAGAGGGAGAAGAGTTTTAAAGTATTTGATGCCAAGTCCTTCACCCAAGATGAATTAACACAGTATATCTGGGTTAAGACCTAGGTATTTTAAAAGTGAATCTCTCTGCCCTGGCCGGTGTGGGTCAGTGGTTAGAGTGATGGCTCTAATCACTAAAGGGTCTCAGGTTTGATTCCCAGTCAAGGGCACATACCTGGGTTGCAGGTTTGATCCTGGCCCCAGTCCGGCTATATGCAGGAGGCAACCAATAATATATCTCTCTCACATGAGTATTTCTCTCTCTCTCTCTCTCTCTCTCCCTCTCTTCCACTCTTTCTAAAAATCAGTGGAAAATATATCCTCAGGTGAGGATTAACAAAAAAATAAAATTAAAAATTAAAGTGAATCTCCCTGGTGATTCCATTTGCCAGCTAGAAAGAGGCACACTTTTTTTTTCTTCCCCTTTATTTTGGAAATACCATGATTTGATGCTGTAGAAACTTCTACTACTAGATTATTAATTATGTGTAGTAAATGAGTGTTTTCAGTATAAGCCTAATTTGATATAATTATTGTACAGTCTAGAGTGAGGGATTTAATTGCATACTATATGCCACAGTAGATTAGACTTTGGCTGCTTCTGGGATTGATTTCAAAATATGCATTTGTTATATGTTACAGCAGAATCTGTGAGTTTAGGTTTTCCTAGGTTTTTTGACTGGAGTTTAATATAGGCCCCTTTATGTTTTCTTAAGTGTGCACTTAGAACATCTCAAAGCTATAAACCCATAGTATAATTAAAACCACAAAATGTATGTGAATGCTAAGTTTATTTTCAAAAAGAATGTAAATTATCCAAAATACTTGTGCTTTAATTTATTATTTCAAAGTATTTTTATTAAAAATGTAGCACACCGTCCTTATAGAGAAATGATAAATGCATCCCAAAATTATGACTCCTAAGCCAAAATCCATACTTAAGATTATATTTTTTAAGCAGATTCATACCCTGATTTTTGACTTAATAAACATTTTAATCTTAATTTTCTCATGTCATTGAATGTTCTTTAAAGTTTTTTTTTTTTTTTTATCCTAACTGAAGGACATTTTTCCATTTTTTGTTCAGATAGAGTGGGAGGGAAAGAGAGGGAGAGAGAGAGAGAGAAACATTGACGTGAAAGGGACACATCGAGTGGCTGCCACCCGCACAACCCAACCAGGGCCGGGGGCAAACTGCAACCGAGGTACATGCCCTTAGCGGGAACCGAACCCAGGTCTCTCCGGACCGCAGGCCAACACTCTAACTGCTGAGCCAAACCGGCCAGGGCTGTTCTTTAAAAGTTTTTACAAGCTGACTGTACTCTAAAACATGTGTAATATAATGTTCTATATTTTTTGTCATAAATATCAGTGTAGTAAAGATATTACAGTTAAATACCCACGTTTCAAATACTTCCAATAAAATATTAGCAAAAAACAAAGACTGATTCAGATATTTTTAGATGTTTGTCAAGTTGTTTTTCTGGTTTTACCAATTTACATGCTCAACACGTGTACCAGCAAATATCTTGTATATGTGGTGCTTGATTTTTTCTAGGTAAGAAAAATTAACTTTTGTAGGAAAACCAAACACCTTATGCAGGAAAAAAATAAAGTCTTTCAACATAATTAAGAACTCTTCCAAATTATTCACAACTTTCCAGGTTCGCTGACATGGATTAGAAAAACAAGTCCTAATGTTAGTAAATAGCAGGGCAATTCCTGTAATAAAATCTCCCAAAGGGTAGGAATTTCTGGACGAGTGGACTGGACCCTGTTTCAAACGCAATTGTAATGAGAAAGAGCAGTTATGCATATTGATGTCATAAACACTGACACTTGTCCTCTAAGAACAAATTTAACTCCTGTAAAAACAGTTATATGAGTGAATTGAAAGAGCCCTGATTGTGTAGCCTCCAAGCAAATTTTGATGTGAACCTCATCTGGACGCATCAAGAATTCTTAGGAGTAGAATTAGACTATTCCCCAATCAGCAAACTTTGCTGAGCTGATTATTGAAGCAAGGTCTTTCCAAAGGGCTCTAGCTTCAACATAATCAGAATGACAAACAATACAGGAGTATAATAAGAATAATCAGGAGTTGCACTCAGATATTTTTATTCTTGTGTGATTACTATGGTTTACAAACTCGTGGGCCGTGGAATGGTATATGTTAACATTCTTTGAAGCATTTATAAATTGTTTTCTTCCGTGAACAATTTTTATTTTATTGTGCCAGATGTCTGAGAAAATCCAATCTGACTCCTATTTCTTTCTTTTCTCTTTTCATTGAACTTATTGGTGTGACACTGGTTAATAAAATTCTATAGGTTTCAGATGCATAATTCTACAACACTTTATTCGTACACTGTATTTTGAGGTCACCACCCCCCTTTAAATTTCTGTCCATCACCATTTATCCCCCATAATCCCTTTTCCACCTCCCCCTGCTCCCCTTCCTCTAGCAATCACCACACTTGTCAGTGTCCATGAGTTTTTTTCTCTTTTTTTTCCTTAGTCCCTCCACCTCCCCACCCAGCCCCCAACTCCTCAAATCGGACTCCAATTTAAATGGAAAACTGATCTTATATTTTTGTAGACCAGGAAAATATTAATTTAGGCCCCAAATTCAAATGAGGGTAGATGGATAGCCACAGAGTAGATTATCAAGAGAGATTACCGTAATCCTCATCCAAAGCAATAAATACCTGAGACAGACTAGTTCCTTTTCATCTTCATCCATGAGGCAGATCTTATGATGGTTCCCTATTCGCTTGAGAATGAGATCTTGTATAGGTCATTTCTCATCAGTCTCTAACCTGGCTCCTTGCTCTATGTATACTCAATTTTTTATCTTTCACACTACTCACACCTCAGGTAAAATAATCACTAAACAACTGAGACTAGTTGATGCCCATAGGTGGCAGATAGCTTTGGTTTTCATCTGCCTTGCAAGATTCAAACCACTGCTTCATTCTAGGTCTCAGAGAATTTTTCTTTCTATAAATTATATATATGTCAACTTTTTAAGGGATTTTTGTAGTAGGAAGATTTCGCTAAAACCACTCTTCTCTATTGTAGTAAATAAATTTCTAGTCACTATTTCTAATATTTATATAAAATCAATCATAAGAAATGCACTTTTTGTGTCTGGCTATTTTGCTTAATCTTATGGTTTCTTAGATTCATCTATATTATCATCGTAAATGGTTCATTCTCATTGCTGTATCTTATTTTTGTGTGAGTATAACACTTTTTTTTTTAAATCTACTATAATTTTGACAAACAGGTTGTTTCTTCTTTCTTTTGCTCTCAGGAATAATGCAGCTTTAAACATTTTAGTATGCTTTTGGTGAACATATGTATGTACATTTCTTTGCTGGATATATTCCTGGGAGAAAACTTGTTATGTTCAGAATTAATAAATGATAAAGTTTTTATACTAAATCATACTCCCCCCTGCACTTCTAGTTGATCCACATCTATGCAAGTGAATGTTATTTTCTGTTTTTCTTTATTTTTTTTTTCCCCAAGCTGGTTATTATTTGGTTGACAATGTAATTTTAAATCGTACTTACCTGAGCCCAGCCGGTGTGGCTCAGTGGTTGAATGTCAAATCAACCCATGCACCAGCAGGTCACTGGTTCGATTCCTGGACAGGGCACATGCCCAGGTTGTAGGCCAAGTCCCCAGTGAGGGGCATGCGGGAGGAGACCAATCGATGTTCTCTCTCATCGATGTTTCTATCTCTCGCTCCTTCTCCCTTCCTCTCTAAAATTAATAAAGAAAAAAATTAAAAATAAATAAATTGTACTTACCTGATAATTAATGAAAATAAGAACCATGATTTCCTTATTGTATTTGGGAATTACCTGAATGATAGGAGTATCTTTTATTCATAGTGGTCCGCTTTCCAACATAAATGAATTTGTGCTAACAGAAAGACTCATCATGGGCCCTTTAGACAATTTCAAGGAAGGTCTGGCCATAACAGAAAAACCAAGCACTTGAATTGAAGATTGAAACTCTGAGCCTCATCCCCAAGGACTAGAGAAGAGACATTATAAATTAAGTTTATGCCCATGGCAAATCATTTATTCAATCATGCCACTGTAATTAAATCTCATACAAAAACTCTGGACACTAAAGCTCAGGAGAGCTTCCTGGTTGGTTAATATCAATGTATTGGGAGGGTGGCATACTCTGGCTCCAGAGACAGAAGCTCCAGTCCTCAGGACCCTCTTAAACTTTGTCCCATATGTCGCTTCATCAGGCTTTTCATTTAAATCCTTTATAAAAAGGGGTGATTCTAATAGTGCTTTCTTAGAGTTCTATGATTTGTTCTAGAGAATTATCATATGTATGGAGGTGCATGAATCCTAAATTTGTAGCCAGCCAGGCAGAAGTGTCAGTGGCTTGGGGACATCTGAAGTGGGAAGTCTGGTGAAGAATTTTGCAATGAACTTGTGGAATCTGCTGATTCTGCGTAATGTCAGAATTAAATTGAATTGCAGGACACCTAACCGATGTGTTAAGATTGGTGTTAGAACAATGTGATATGTCTTTTTCTGTCATTTTTACTATCAACCGATTTGTATCTTTGAATCAAAAATATGCCTCTGGTACATGGCCATATAGTTGAATATTTTTATTTTATCTTATATGATAATGTCACCTTTTGATTGGATTGTTCAATGCATTCACAATGAACGTTATGTTGATATAGTTGTATTTGCATCTGCAACTTGACTTTTTATTTTCTTTTTGTTTTATATCCTTTATGTTCTTTTACTCATCCTTACTACTTCTATTAACAGTAATTTCTAGTGTATCATTTTAATTCCTTTAATAATTGTTTTTTAATTATTTTCTTCTTTATCAATTTTAGAGAGAAGAAGGGAGAGGGAGAGAGAGATAGAAACATCAATGAGAGAGAACATCAATTGGCTGCCTCCTGCATGCCCCCCACTGGGGATCAGCCCCACAGCCTGGGCATGTGCCCTGACCGGGAATCAAACTGGTGACCTCTTGGTGCATGGGTCGACGCTAAACCACTGAGCAATACTGGCCAGGCTAATTTTTTTCATTATATATTTTTAGTTAATTTAGTAATGGTTACTCTAGGGCTTAACATATACATCTTAACTTAAATTGACATCAGAGATATATTAATTTTTCTTTTTTAATCCTCACATGAGGATAGGTTTTTATTGATTTTTAGAGAGAGAGGAAAGGAGAGAGAGAAACATCCGTGTGAGAGAGAAACATCAAATGTTTGCCTCTAGTATGAACCCTGACTGAGAATCAAACCCACAACCTAGGTATGTGCCCTGACAGGGAATCAAACCCACATCCTTTTGGTGTACAGGATGATGCTCCATCCAACTGAGCCACAGGCCAGGGCCAGAGTTATACTAATTTAATTTGTTTGATTTATAAATATTACTTCTCTAGCTCTCTTCTCTTTTTCTTCTTTTATTTGTGCCATTGTTATATGTTACAAACACAATTCTGCATTTTTATATATTTTACATATTTTAATATTTTTTCAATAATTTGAGAGAGGAAAAACAGTTATGTATTTCTAAATTTTGTTATATTAACCTTTTATTTGCCATCTGACTATTTTATTTGATCCTTTGGATTCAAGTTACCATCTGGTGTCATTATCTTACTCCAATACAGCTTTAATTCCACCTACCTCATTTGTGATGTTATAAGCCCAACAACACAACTTCTACATATTGTTATGTATTTTTGTGGGTTTTTAAAAAATATCAATTAAGAAAAGAAATGATAAAAATAGGAAATTAGACTGTATTTTTTTTTAATTACTTTTTTTTCTTCTTTATTGATTTTAGAGATAGAGGAAGGGAGAGGGAGAGAGAGACAGAAACATCAATGAGAGGGAACATCAATTGGCCACCTCCTGCATGCCCCCCACTGGGGATTGGACCCACAACCTGGGCATGCGCCCTGACGAGGAATCGAATCTGTGACCTCTTGGTGCATGGGTCAACACTCAACCACTGAGCCACACTAGCCGGACTAGACTGTATTTTATAATTACATCACCCTTACTGGTGTTCTTTGGTGATGTTTTTGTTTGTAAGGATTTAAATTTCTTTCTTGGGTCACATGCTTTCATCTTGAAAAGCTTGCTATAATTTATGTGTCTGCTAGTCACAAATTCTCGGATTTTTACCTGTCAAAATCTTTGTCTTTGTTTCACATTTATTTTTGAAAGATTATTTTTTCTAGATACAGGATTCTCAGTGAATATTTTTTGCTCGTTTGTTTTCCTTCTGGCACTTTGAATATGCCATTTCAACGCATTTTGGCTTTTATCTTTTTTTCAAATGGAAGTCAACTTTTTTTATTAGTTAATTTGTTTTTGTTACAGATGTTTCTCCTTTTTTCCCCATTGACTCCCTTCTCCCAATCCCACCCTCCCCAAAAAAGTATTGTTGTCTACATCAATTGGTTATGCACATATGCATATAAGTTCATTATAATTTTTTAAATAATTGCTTTTTTGATACTCTCTTTGACTAAACAATCTCATCAGATATCCTTTTTATTCTTTAAACATGGTCTTCTTTAGTTCTTTTAACATATTTATAATAGCTTCTTGGAAGTCTTCATTCAATCTGCCAAGTGAGCCTTCTTATGAGCAACTACACTAACTTGTCTACTTTTATTCCTGTATGTGGGTCAATTTTCCTGTTTCTTTGCAAACATTGTTTTTTTGTTTTGTTTCATTTTTATCCTCACCCGAGGACATTTTTTGATATTTTGTTCAGATAGCGTGGGAGGGAGAGAGAGAGGAAGAGAGAGAGAAACATTGACGTAAAAGGGACACATCAAGTGGTTGCCACCCGCATGACCCAACCAGGGAAGATACAAACTGCAACTGAGGTACGTGACCTTAGCAGGAACCAAACCCCGGTCTCTCTGGACTGCAGGCCAATGCTCTAATCACTGAGCCAAACCGGCCAGGGCAGTTTTGTTTTGTTTTTTAATGGAATGTTTCAAGTAACATATTTTAGAAACTCTCGATACTGATCTCAGCCACTCCCAGGATTTTTCTGGTTGTTGATTGCTTATTTATTTATTTTGTGATTTGGCTACACTATGGGGGTAAGGTCCATTTCTAGCTTCTAAGGTTACCCTTCAGAGAATGCAGCCTCAGGCCTGTGCATAATTACCATGGATGACAGTGGTTTTAGGAGGGCTCTCTTTCACTGTTTCTGTCAGTTAGCTCTCTGTTCAACTGTCCACTTTGTTATCACACAGAACCGGCTACCCTAAATTGCTGGTTGGTAGCTCTATATTTTTTTGACAATGCTCTATGGTAAAAAATGTTCCACTGTATGGCCCAATTAAATGTCAGCCTTATCCCTGAAGTCGTTTCTGAAGCTAATCTTGACATTTTTTCTGACCTAAGGAGGATGGTTGTTACCTCTTTTTTCTTAGTTCTATGTTAAACTAGCTGGCCTATGGTTTAAGGTTTCTTTTTGCACAGAGGAAACAGGATTTTCTTGAAGGCTTTTTATTTTTACTTGTGCTTGTGACGGTTTTGGTTTAGAGGCCTTTGCAGTACCCTAAGATAATGGTGATTCAGTAAGAAAATTCACAAAAGACAACACTATTTTATTCTGCAAGTGACCAAGGTCCCTAGACAATATATATTTTGCCACCATTTCCAGTGGTTCTCAACCTTCCTAATGCTGCTACCCTTTATTACAGTTCCTCATGTTGTGGTGACCCCCAACCATAAAATTATTTTCGTTGCTACTTCATGACTGTAATTCTGCTACTGTTATGTCTTAGGCGACAACTGTGAAAAGGTTGTTCGACCCTCAAAGGGGTTGCAACCCACAGGTTGAGAACTGCTGATTTAGACACTGCTTGTGCTTGCTTGTGGTGTTATGCGCAGGACTTTTTAGTTGTAAATGGAAGACCTGGGAGGAATGGGACCACTGCATTTTGCCTGGAACCAAAACTGTTGGCTTCATTTTAGAAAATATTTTTATTTTGTTCTACATTTATTTTTTTAAAACTTATCTTTATTGTTGAATGTATTACAGATGTTCCTCCTTTTTCCCCTATTGACCCCCTCCTCCCCACCCCTGCCCCCCTCCCGCCTTTTCCCACACTGTAGTCTGTGTCCATTGGTTATGCATATAAGTTATTTGGTTTATTTCTTCCCACCTCCCACCCCCTTCCCTTTGAGGTTTGTCAGTCTAACAACCAATTTGTACTTCTTAATCCCTTGACCTTTTTCACCCATTCTCCCAACCCCCCTCCCATCTGACAACCAACAAAATGTTCTCTGTATCTATGAGAATGTTTCTGTTCTGCCTGTTCATTTTGTTTGTAGATTCAATTGTCAATATATATGTATTTATTGCCATTTTGTTTGTTCACATTTTTTATCTTTTTCTTCAAGAAGACCCTTCAACATTTCATATAATAATGGTTTGCTGGTGATGAACTCTTTTAGCTTTTTTTTTGTCTGAGAATCTCTTTATATATCCATTGATTCTAAATGGTAGCTTTGCAGGATAGAATAATCTTGGCTGTAGGTCCTTGCTTTTCATCACTCTAAATATTTCTTGCCACTCCTTTTGGCTTGCAAAGTTTCTTTTGAGAAATCAGCTGACAGACTTATGGGAACTCCCTTGTAGGTAAGTAACTGCTTTTCCCATTCTCTCCTTGTCTTGAACCTTTTGCATTTTGATGATGATGTGTCTTGGTGTGGGCCTCTTGGGGTTCATCTTGTTTGGGACTCTCTGTGCTTCCTGGACTTAGATGTCTGTTTCCTTCACCAAGTTAGGGAAGTTTTCTGCCATTATTGTTTCAAATAGGTTTTCGATTTCTTGTTCTCTCTCTTCTCCTTCTGGCACCCCCAAGAGGCGAATGTTGGCACGCTTGAAGTTGTCCCAGAGGCTCCTTATGCTATCCTCATATTTTTGAATTTTTTTTCTTTTTTGCTGTTATGATTGGGTGTTTTTTGCTTCTTTATAGTCCAAATCAATGGTTTGCTTCTTGGCTTTACCTACTCTATTATTACAACTGTGTAAATTATTCTTTATTTCAGTTAGTGCCTCCTTCATTTCTGACTGGTTCTTTTTCATGCTCTTGAGGCCCTCACTAAGTTCACTGAGCATCCTTATAAGCAGTGTTTTGAACTCTGCATCTGTTAGGTTGCTTATCTCCATTTTGCTTAGTTCTTTTCCTGAAGTTTTGTTCTGTTCTTTCATTTGGGACCTGTTTCTTTGTCTCCTTATTTTGACTGCTTCCCTGTGTTTGTTTCTATGTATTCAGTAGAGTTGCTATGTCTCCTGCGCTTCCTAGGTTGGCCTGTTGTAGTAGGTGACCTGTAGGGTCCAGTGGCACAGCCTCCCTGATCTCCCAGCTGGGCCCTCGAGGTGCACCGCTCATGTGGAGTTTATACCCTTCTGTTGTAACTGAGTCTTGATTGTTGTTGGCACATCAATGAGAGAGTTTTACTCAGGCTGATCAGCTGCAAGGACTGGCTGTGCCCACTATCCACCGACCTCTGACTACCTTGGAGGATCAGCTGTGTAGGGCCCACCACACAGAGCAAGACTTACTTCAGCAGGGCTCTGGTTCCCACTGAGTCCACTCCCTGAGTGTGTCACTTGTTGAGGTGGTTGGGTGGTGGTGTTTTGATGTGGTCTGAAGCTGTCCACTGGTGTGCTGGTTCTGGTGCCAGGTCAGCCACTGCCTGTGTTCTATCCAGGGCCACCAGGCATAAGGTACAAAGTGATCTGCCAATGGCTGCTTCTTGTGCTGGGCTTGGAGGTGCCCAGGAGAAGCCAAGCTGTGAACCAGGGCTGGCTGCTTCTAGTGTCAGGCCTGGGGCCACTTAACAAGAGGTATGGGGCTCACTGAGACCAGATGCTGCTTCTTTGAGAGAATTTAGGAAAACCTGAAGCAGGATCCAAGACAGGTCAATCCTATGATAAAGCCTTCAGAAACAGCTTGGGTGGGCCTGAAAGTTGGGTGGGGCAGGTCCTCAGGGAATCACCAGGGCAGGGCCAACAGTGTGAGCCAGGTTGCTGGAATCCCAGATATGGGGGCTGTTTGCTGCCCCAGGGAAGGGCTCACCAAAGGAACAAAGGCCTCCGCCAGCACGTCAGTCCAGGAGAAAGCTGCCTCTCCAACCCTTGCCCCAGTGCCAAACAACTCAGTTCTTCCCCATATGTCTCTGGTGCCTTTCAAGCTGCCTCTGCCATGCTGGAGCCTAGAGGTTGCGAATCTGAGTAAGTTCATGTGTGGGCCCTTTAAGAGGAGCTGCCTGGGGCTCCAGCCGCCTCAGCCTCCCTGAGCCTCAGTTCCTGCTGGTTTTACAGCCAGAAGTGATGGGGATTCTTTTCCTGGCACTGGAACCCTGAGCGGGGCACCTGGTGTGGGACAGGGACCCCTTAGTCCTAAAGGAGGACCTTCCCAGCTGAGGTGTCCCTTCTGATTTTCATCTGCCCCACGAGGGTGTGGGACCAGCCCATCTGCCTCCGCCCCTCCTACCAGTCTCCTTGTGGCTGCTGCTTTAATTTCATAGTTGTAGGACTTTCATTCAGCTTGATGTCAGGTGGGGCTAGATCCTGGTTGTTCTGTAGTTTAGTTGTGACGTGGTTGTGGGAGGACATGAGACCCTGTTTACCTACCAGCCATCTTGGCCAAACGTCTGTTCTACATTTGAAATATTCATTCCAGTATTTTCTGGAATCTATTATTTCTGTTAAGAAGGTCTTATTGGCCCTGGCCGGTTTGGCTCAGCGGTTAGAGCGTCGGCCTGCGGTCTGGAGAGACCCGGGTTCGGTTCCCGCTAAGGGCACGTACCTTGGTTGCAGTTTGTCCCTGGCCCTGGTTGGGTTGTGTGGGTGGCAACCACTCGATGTGTCCCTTTCACATCGATGTTTCTCTCTCTCTCTCTCTCTCTCCCTCCCTCCCTCCCACTCTATCTGAACAAAAAATATCAAAAAAAAAAAAAAAGAAGGTCTTATTGTTTCTCTTTTTTAATGTACATACTTTTTCTCATTAATTTAAAGATTATCTATGCTCCCCCCACCCCCACAATTTTAGTAAGACATATTTCGGTATGGTTTTCTTTGTGTGAATGGTCTTCGAATTTATTGCACTTTTTTGAATTTCTGTGTCAATGTTTTGCATCAGGTTTAAAAGTAATTCTTCAACTATTTCTTGTGATAATATTAATGTTTTCTTTTGGCTGACCAATTCATGATTTTATTCTTTTGCCCTCATACATACCGTGTACACTGTTCTGTTTTTTATTTATTTTCTAAAACCTTTAATTTTTGTATTTTCTAGTGACTTACGTACCTTTTCATTCATTCTGGCTCCTTTTTTATTTAATGTGCTATTCACTCCTTCATTAAATTCTTAAATTCAGACACATTTTTCACTTTTAAAATATCTATATAATTTTTAAGAATTCTAGTTATCCTGTGAAATCATTATTTTGTCTGTTGTTTTTTGTTGTTGTCATTGTTTCTTCTTAAATATAACTACAGTTATCTCACAAACCTTACTGGACAATCCATGCTATGATTCTTTTAAAGAAAAAATATTCCACAAAGATTTGCCTCTTTATATGTCTATATATATATTTTTTAAATTATATTCCTAAGTACTCCAATATATTTATTGTGATAATATTAATGTTTTCTTTTGGATAACCAATTTATGATTTTATTCTTTTGCCCTCATATATACCATGTACACTTTTCTGTTTTTTATTTTATTTTTTATTTTTAATCCTCATCCGAGGACATTTTTCCATTTTTTGTACAGACAGAGTGGGAGGGAGAGAGAGGAAGAGAGAGAGGGAGAAACATCGATGAGAGAGGGAGAAACATCGATGTGAAAGGGACACATCGAGTGACTGCCACCCGCACGACCAACCAGGGCCGGGGACAAACTGCAACCGAGGTACATGCCCTTAGCGGGAACTGAACCCGGGCCTCTCAGGACCGCAGGCGGACGCTCTAACCGCTGAGCCAAACCGGCCAGGGCCACTTTTCTGTTTTTTATTCATTTTCTAAAACCTTTAATTTTTGTATTTTCTAGTGACTTATGTACCTTTTCATTCATTCTGTCTTCTCTTTTATTTAATGTGCTGTTCACTGGATAAAAGATTGAAGTGAGCCCTGCCGGTTTGGCTCAGTGGTTAGAGCGTCGGCCTGCGGTCCTGAGAGACCCGGGTTCGGTTCCCGCTAAGGGCACGTACCTCGGTTGCAGTTTGTCCCCGGCCCTGGTTGGTCGTGCGGGTGGCAGCCACTCGATGTGTCCCTTCACGTCGATGTTTCTCGCTCTCTCTCCCTTCTTCTCTCTCCCTCCCACTCTATCTGTACAAAAAATGGAAAAATATCCTCGGGTGAGGATAAAAAAAAAAAAAAAAAAAAGATTGAAGTGAATCCAGAGAAAAATGAGGATTCTGTAGCAGTCCCAAATTTGATGCAAACTGCTTTACTAATTGGGCCCTATTACCTGGGAGATCCAATAATCCTAGAGAAAATTACGATAGTAAATGATAGTCCATGAAATCTCTGGTGAGCCCCAATAGGATGATTGTAGTAGATTCTGCTAAATATTCTAATATTCTCCAGATGAGCACTAATCATCATTTGAAAATTAGCTCCTGGTATGTCGATGAGTGTGTAAGGACTGAACATAGGACCCTCTGACATCAGGGGATATGTATGCAGTTGCTGCATCAAGAGGGGAGCATTATCGGATGTACTTTAAGCAACTGTCATTATTATTTTGTACCTGGGGGCTGTCCCTGACACTCAGGATCTTACTCTGCTAAAAGCAGAAGCAATCCAGAAGTGTGACGGAGTTAACTTCCCTGGTGGCAACCATCAATCAGTGGTGGTTGTATGTCAGTGGATAAATGTCTCAGTGTCCTCCTCCTCTCCTGGGACAATTCTGAGGCACATCCCATAATTGTGTGCTTTGCTGACATTTCTCCCTTCCTCGTTTTATTTCCCCATTTCTTCACATGTGTTTTCTGATATCATCTTACAAACCAATTACTTGCTCTCAAGTCCCTTACTCAGGGTCTGCTTTTGGAGCAACAAAAAAATGTTAAAGGTACAAGTGACAGCATGAATAATATCAGAAAGAATTGTCTGGCCATCACCATATTGGGGTACTTCTTCAAAGTCTAGCTGCAGATATGTCAAGTTTGCTTTCAGAAACTGCTGAACAAGAAAATATAGAGACAGACTATGAAAATGACTTTGACTGATACCAAGTATAATAAAATTCTTAAACACTGTTAGGATTATATTACCTCTCCCAATTCCAATTTTATGTTTTAACCCTACACACTTCTTAGAAATTTGCTACATCTAAGTTCTATACTCAACTTTTCCAAATGTTCACACTTTTATTACATTGATCTTTGTTAAGGCTGCAAATACTTCAATGTCATTGGATATTTTACCTACTCTCTATTTCTTGGTTTAAACTTTATACCCTGAAATGTAAGAATTCACTCCCAGTATGTTGTCATTGTTATTGTCAAACATATTTTATTTTGTATCAAAGTCCCTTTTTCCTTTTTTTTTTTTATCCTCACCCGAGGATATTTTTCCATTTTTTGTACAGATAGAGTGGGAGGGAGAGAGAGGAAGGGAGAGAGAGACAGAAACATCGACGTGAAGGGACACATCGAGTGGCTGCCACCCGCACGACCAACCAGGGCCGGGGACAAACTGCAACCGAAGTACATGCCCTTAGCGGGAACCGAACCCGGGTCTCTCCGGACCACAGGCCGACGCTCTAACCGCAGAGCCAAACCGGCCAGGGCCCTTTTTCCTTTTTTCTCTTGCTTTTCTTAACTCTCTCCTCAGAGTCTTTAGGCAATATAATTCCTTTATGCCATAGGTAAAATAGAGTAATAATATAAGATGATTTTTTATATTTTTTCTCCATAATTATATAATCCTAAGCACATACAGGTAAATAAATGCATATATTTATGTACATCTTCATACATAATTTTTGTTATTTTATTAAATTAAGATTATAGTCTCTGCACTATTTTCATATTATCTTTTTGCATTTTTAAATATTTTCTTTTTTAATTACAGTTTACATTCAATATTATTTTGTAGTAGTATCAAGTGTACAGCACAATGGTCAGTCATATACTTTACAAAGTGATCTCCTCAATATTTCAAGTATCCACCTAGCACCATACATAGTTAACACAATATTATTGATTATGTTCCCTGTGCTGTACTTTACATACTCATGATTATTTTGTAACTACCAATTTGTATTTCTAAATCCTTTCACCATTTTCATCCAACCCCCCAAACTCCCCTCTGGCAATCATCATTCTGTTCTCTGATTTTATTTTGTTTATTAATTTATTTAGAATTCACAGATAAGTGAATCCATAATGTATTTGTCTTTGTCTGTATTGGACAGAGACATAAAAAAATAACAACAGACCACCTTCTTACACCATATTAAGAATAAACTCAAAATGGAATAAAGACTTAAATGTAAGACTTTAAACCATAAAAACCCTAGAAGAAAACATTTTTACTGCCTGTGGAATCTCTGACATTTTACTTAGCAATATTTTTTTCTGATATATCTCCTCAAGTAAGGGAAACTAAAGAAATAATTTTAACAAATGGTACTATATCAACTAAAAATGTTTGCACAGCAAAGAAAACCGTCAACAAAACAAAAAGACAACATACTGAATAAGAGAACATATTCTCCAATGATACATCTGATAAGGGATTAATATCCAAAATTTATAAAGAACTCATATAACCCAACCCCCCCAAAATCCGATTAAAAATGGGCAAAGGACCTAAATAGACATTTCTCCAAAGAGAACATACAGATGGCCAATAGACATATGAAAGATGCTCATTGTTTCTAATTGTCAGAAAAATGTAAATTAAAACCACAATGAGATATCACCTCATACCTGTAAGAATGGCTACCATCAATTAATCAGCAAAGAAGTCTTAGTGAGGATGTGGAGAAAAGGGAATCCCAGGTCACTGTTGGTGGGAATGCAAAAGTTAACTGGTTTATCTCTAGTTAAATATGTATAATTTTATAGTATGCCATGGTGTGGATATAGCTTATTCAATCCATTTTCAATTGATAAACACATTTTTTTTATTATACATCATAACAAATATGAGATAACCCACATTGTTTCTTTCTTTGTGAGAATTAAAATGTCCTCTCTCTTTGTTTTGTTGATTTTATATATAATAATGTAAAATAAGTAAAGTATTTATAAAAGGAGAGGAAGATAGCAAAAATAACCAACACTATCAATGAGAAGAGGAAAAATTGCAACTACTTCTTTAAAATTTTAGGAGTATGAGATGCACAGTTCTATGAAAACAAATTTTAGCATCTTTTAAGAAAAGGATCATTTTCTAGAGAATTATCAATAGCCAAAGTTGACTTTAAAAGTATTACATTTAAATGGGGTAATTACTAGGGCAAAGTTTAGAAAGGTAATCAATGTTTTTTTATTAACAAAGAAATGACTATAAGATATATTCACGGGTGAGTTCTATTTAATCTTTAAAAAAATAATTTATTTAATGTTAATTATATGAGATGATAGAAAATGAGGAGTAAGTAATATAGTTTATATGGTCACAATAGATTCAATATGAAATGTTGATGAATGTAGAACAAATAAAACAATAGACCAATTTCACTTATCAATATAAATTTTAAATTAATATTGAAAATTAAAAGTAGGTAAATCCAGTAATATATAAAAAAATGTATTATGACTAAATAAGGTTTATTTTAGGAATACAATGATGATTCAGATGCTAGCTCCTGATCAGCAAAACATTTTAAAAATTTCAGAATAGACTTCTGTTCTCAAGAATTTGTCTTTGCAAATCCAAAGTGCATTGGCCTTCAGAGAGTTTTCTTCACACATGACTTAAAAACTGTATCTTAAAACCATCGCTGACCAGTGACTTATAATTCTGGACTATCTATACTCTCCCTTAAGCTAATGAATGTCAAAAACTGAGCACGGTGCATCAGCACTCCCCAGCTACCAGCGGAAGGACCTGGGACTCCACAGAGGCCTCTATGGTCCAGCAGCTCATAAGAGCAGTGGGAAGATGGAGCCTGAGAGGGGCTGGTGCTATCCACTTGCCCATGGGTACTGTAGGGTGCTGGGGCCCCAGAGAGGACTGTGCAACTCAGCAGCCCATAAAATAGGCTTAGAGGATGTGTAAATGGAGGCGGAGTAAATGGAAGCTACACAGAATCTCCTAGGATCATACAGGAATTACAACTAAAATAAAGACAAATCCTCAGAAAAAAGCAACAGAAAATCACCAGGACAGTATCATATAACCAGGGACACTGGTAGGATCTGCCAAGGTGCAAGAGGGTGGTGGACTGGGAGCCCTCAGACAGCAGCAGTCTTAGCTATGAGCAGTGACCTTGGGGAATAAAGACCAAGTCCACTACACAGCCCTGAGGGCCAGGACAGAGCACTAAAATACCCATAGCCAGTCACCTATGGGTTACAGCAGAGGGAGGGCAGACTGGGCTGGAATTCTATGGGGACACCCGGGATTTGGAGGGCCCTCAGAATTTTTGCTGAGTTGCAGCCACAAAGGACGATGGTCAGTGTGCTCCTTCCCAGAGCTATAGGGAAAAGCAGCAGTCCCCCAACCTCGGAGATTCAGCCTTTCCCAGGTGAGGCAAAGAAATGCAAATTGAGGCTCATTAACAACCAGCATCTATCCCCACCCTCTGGAAATCCTCTTACACAAAACACCAGGGCTACATTCCAAGACACTGAGTAACTGAGACTACTAGCCTCTAGGAATGAGACAGAGGATAACTGAACCTTTCCTGGGCTTGCAAATCTACCTAGGAAAATAAGACTTGTCAGTGGTGTATAACGTGGGCCCACCCAGATTTATCCAAACCCAGTAGAAGGAGCCACAAACAGCAAAACATCAACACCCACAGGGAAAATTTGGCAGGCTCCAAAACCCACTGAGAACCAAAATAGTGAAACAAAAAAACAAATCCCAGATGAAAGAACAAGAGAACTCTATTGAAGATGAGATCAATGAAATGCAGTTAAGCAAATTATCAGAGGTAGAATTCAGAGTCATGATCTTGAGGAAGCTCAACAGGATGAGTAAGGGCATCAGGACCATGAGTAAAGATATAGAAACATTGAAAACCAACCAAGTGAAAATGAAGAATGACATAGGAGAAATAAAGAACACATTGGAAGGACTAACCAGCAGAGTAGAGGAAGCTGAGGACTAGATCAGTGAATTAGAAGACAGGGTAAAAAAAAATCAACCAATCAGAAAACCAAAAGGAAAAAGTAATTAAAAAACAGGAAGATAACTTAAGAGAACTGTGGGACAACGGGAAATGTAATTACATTCGCATCACAGGATTCCCTGAAGAGGAGGAAAATGGGCAATGGTTAGAGAATATATTTGAAGAAATAGTGATAGAAAACTTTCCTAACTTGATTAAGGAAGAATGCATTCAAGTTCAAGAAGCACAGAGAGCCCCAAGTTAGAAGAACACAAAGAGGCCCACACCAAGACACATAGAAATTAAAATGCCAAAAATTAAAGACAAAGAGAGAATCCTAAAGGCAACAGGAGATAAGCAATAGGTTACCTACAAAGGAACCCCCATAAGGCTCTCAGCTGACTTCTCAACAGAAACACTACAGGCCAGAAGGGAGTGGCATGAAGTAATCAAGGTCATAAAAACAAGAATCTTAACCAAAGACTACTCTATCCAGCAAGGCTATCATTTAAAATATAAGGTCAAATAAAGAGCTTCCCACATAAAAAAAGGCTATGGGAATATATTAACACCAAACCAACACTGTAAGATATGCTAAAAGGACTGCTGTAATTAGAAGAAATAGGAAGAAAAATAGAGCCACACTAAACAAAAATGGCAATAAATAAGTACATATCAGTTATCACATTAAATGTGAATGGTTTAACTGTTCTGATAAGAAGACACAGAGTAGCTGACCGGATAAGAAAGCATGGCTCACATTTAGGTTGTTTACAAGAGACCCACCTCACAACAAAAGACTCACATAGGTTGAAAGTGAAGGGATGGAAAAAAATCTTTCAAGCAAACTAAAAGCAAAAAGAAGCTGGGCTAGCAATACTCATATCTGATAAAGTTGATTTCAAAATTAAGGCCATAACTAGAGACAAAGAAGGCCACTACATAATATTGATAGGATCAATCCAACAGGAATATGTAACCTTGGTAAATATGTATGCACCCCATATAGGGGCACCAGCATATATTAAAAATCTCCTGGAGGACCTCAAAGAAGAAATCAACAGCAATACAATCATAGCAGGGGACTTCAACACCCCGCTCACATCACTGGATAGATCCTCTAGACAAAAATTAGCAAGGAAACACAGATTCTAAATGAAGTGCAAGATCAAATGAATTTCATAGACATCTACAGTGAATTAAACCCTAAAACTACAGAATTCACATTCTTCTCAAGTACACATGAGACATTCTCAAAGATATACCACATGTTAGGGCACAAACTAAGTCTCTACAAGTTCAAGAAAATTGAAATCATATCAAGCATCATCTCTGATCACAATGACATGAAACTAGAAATCAATTGCAACAAGAACATGCAAAGACAATTGAAAAAAAATAGAGGCTAAATAGCATGTTATTGAACAATGAGTGGGTTACCATGGAGATCAAGGAAGAAATTAATAAGTTCCTGGAAACTAATGGAAATGAACACATAACAACACAAAATCGATGGGATGCAGTGAAAGCAGTTCAGAGAGGGAAGTTCATAGCACTAGAGGTCTACCTCAAGAAGCAAGAAAAATTTCTAATAGATTATCTAACCTCACAACTTAAAGAACTAGAAAGCAAACAAACAAACAAAAAATACCCCAGAGCAAGTAGAAGGAAGGAAATAGAAAATATCAGAGCAGAAATAAATGACATAGCGTCCAAAAAAACAATTCAAAGGATCAATGAAACAAAGAGCTGGCTTTTCGAAAAGATAAACATGATTAATGATCCCTTACCTAGACTCACCAAGAAACAGAGAGAGAACCCAAATACACAAAATCAGAAATGAAAGAGAAGAAATAATAACTGAAACCACAGAAATACAAAAGATTGTTAACAACTACTATGTACAATTATATGGCAACAAATTCGACAATCTAAGCGAAATGGACAAATATATAGAAACACATAGTCTCCCAAAACTGAACCGGGAAGAGACAGAAAACGTGAACAGACCAATAACAAGTAAGGAAATTGAAGAAGCAATCAAGACTCTCCCAGTAAACAAAAGCCCAAACCCAGATGGCTTCAAGGGGGAGTTTTACCAAACATTCAAAGAAGAACTAATACCCATTCTTCTCAAACTATTTCAAAAAATTCAAGAAGGAAGACTTCCAAACAGGTTTTATGAGGCCAGCATAATTTTAATTCCAAAACCAGAAAAAGACACTACAAAGAAAGAAAACTACAGGCCAATATCCCTGATTAACATAGATGCCAAAATCTTGAACAAAATACTAGCAAATTGAATCTAGCAATACATCAAAAAAATTATTCACCATGACCAAGTGGAATTCATCCCAGGGATGCAAGGCTGGTACAATATTAAAAAATCAATAAATGTGATACACCACATAAATAAAATGAAGAATGAAAACCACATGATCATATAAATAGATGCCAAGAAAGCCTTCGACAAAATCCAGCATCCATTTCTGATAAAAATGCTCAGCAATGTGGGAATAGAAGGATCATATCTCGATATAATAAAGGCCGTATATGAAAGACCTACAGCCAATATCATACTCAATGGGCAAAAACTAAAAGCATTTTCCTTAAGAACAGGAACAAAACAGTGATGCCCACTGTCACCATTCTTATTTAACATAGTACTGGAAATCTTAGCCACAGTAATCAGACATGAAAAAAATAAAATAAAAGAGTTGCAAATTGGAAAGGAGGAAGTGAAACTGTCATTATTCGCAGATGACATGATGCTATACATAGAAAACCCCGAAGACTCCATCAAAAATTTACTAGACTTAATAAATGAATTTGGCAAAGTAGAAGGATACAAAATTAACATCAAGAAATCGATGGCATTCTTATACACCAATGATGATCTCACAGAAAGAGAAACTAAGAAAACAATCACATTTACTATTGCAGCAAAAAAATTAAGATACCTAGAAATAAACTTAACCAAAGAAATAAAGATCCTATTCACAGAAAACTACAGGTCATTGAAAAAAGAAATAGAGGAAGATATAAAAAAGTAGAAGCACATACCTTGTTCATGGATTGGAAGAATCAACATCATTAAAATGTCAACACTCCCCAAAGCAATCTATAGATTCAATGCAATACCCATCAAAATACCAACGACATACTTCACAGAACTAGAAAAAATACTTCAAAAATTCATATGGAACCAAAAAAGACCTCGAATAGCCACAGCAATCTTGATAAAGAAGAACAAAGTAGGAGGAATCACATTACCAAATATCAGGTTATACTACAAAGCCACTGTAATCAAAACAGCCTTGTACTGGCACAAGAACAGGCATATAGACCAGTGGAACAGAACAGAGAATCCAGAAATGGACCCAAGGCAATATGCTCAATTAAAAGGTGGCAAGAGCATACAGTGGAGTAAAGACAGTCTCTTTAGTAAATGGTGCTGGGAAATTGGACAGCTAAATGCTTAAAAATGAAACTATACCATCAACTTACACCACACACAAGAATAAACTCAAAATGAATTAAAGACTTACATGTGACTCATGAATCCATAAAAATCCTAGAAGAAACTGTAGGCAACAAAATTTCAGACATCATACACAGCAGAATTTTCACTGATACATCACCTAAGGCAACTGAAACGAAGGAGAAAATGAACACATGGGACTACATCAAACTGAAAAGCTTCTGCAAAGCAAAAGTTATAATCATCAAAATGGAAAGGCTACCCACTATTTGGTAGAGCATAATTGCCAGTGATACATCATTTAAGAGGTTAATTTCCAAAATATATAGAGTGCTCATAAGACTCAACAAATGGAAGACAAAGAACCCAATTTAGAAATGGGCAGAGGTACTAAATAGACACCTCTCCAAAGAAGACATACAAATGGCCAAGAGACATATGAAGAAATGCTCAACATCACTAATCATCAGAGAGATACAACTATGAGGTATCACCTCACACTGGTCACAATGGTCGCCATCAATAAATCATCAAACAACAAGTGTTGGTGAGGTTGTGGAGAAAAGGGGACTCTAGTACACTATTGGTGGGAATGCAGACTGGTGCAGCCACTATGGAAAACAATGTAGTGTTACCTCAAAAAATTAAGAATTGAACTTCCATTTGACCCAGTGATACCAATTCTAGGAATCTACCCTAAGAAACCTGAAACACCAATCAGAAAGAATATATATACCCCCATGTTTGTACCAGCACTATTTACAATAGCTAAGATCTGGAAACAGCCCACGTGTCCATCAGTAGACAAATGGATAAAAAAGCTTTAGTAGATATACACAATGGAGTACTATGCAGTTGTAAGAAAGAAAGATCTTTTATCCTTTGAAGTGACATGGAGGGACCTGGAAAGTATCATCCTAAGCAAAACAAGCCAAACAGAGAAAACAAATATCATATGATCTCACTTATTTGTGGAATATAATGAACATAACAGTCTGAGGAATGGGGTAGTCCCAGAGATGTGGAAGTGGGGTACAGCCTAACAATCCCCAGAAGAGGGAATGGTGGGGGAGAGATAAACCACAGAACTTATATGCATGTGTGTATGAACAGTGGACATGGACAACAAAGCTGGGGACAGGGTGGGAGGGAGTGGGAGGGGGGAATCAGTTGGGGAAAAAGGAGAAACCTCTGCAACAAAAATAAATTAATTAATTAAAAAACAAAAGATAATGAATATCACTAGCTTTATATGTGAAGAAAAGTTAAAAAAAAATGTATGAAAGAAAATTCACAGCCAAATTCTCCACATTTTTTTTCCAACTCCACAATCCTATTTCTGTAGAGACCCTGGGAGGTTATTAAGCCCACCCAAATCCCAATTCTCTAGTCAGATGGTAGAAACAGACAACTTGGTAGCTGAACATTTATGTAACTCTGGAGAAAGTCTTTTCAGAAACTTTGTAACTGAAATCACACATGGAATAAGTTTAACATTGCATAAATTCTCTGTTTGATATGCATGAATTCAAAAAATTAACGTCTATTCATAAAAGTGTGTGTTTTCTTTCTTACAAATACCTGAATGTATCTAACCTTTTAAATGCAGTCATTATAACTATATTGTTTGTCAATGTTCCTTTGAGTTTCTACAATAATAATACCAATGCCATTTAGTTTTTGAATTCAACAAAACATAATATGAAAGCCATGATGAGATTACAAGATTATATAAAATTGTTAGTATAAATACCATCATTGTGATAACCCTTAGCAACTCTCATGTCACTCACACAATAATATATCTGAAAGCAAGCGCTGTTACAAGCCATTAAAAGTCCTTATGCATTTAAACAATAAACTGCTACAAACATTCTAATTTTCTTAGATATACCACAAACCACTTTTCTGAAGTACACTCATTTCAATAAATTTTCAGTTAATTTGATTGCTTTTCCCTGAAAAATTGTGGGTCAAAGCAAATACATATGCAAAGATCTGTGCAAAAGCACGTAATAAATAGTATCAATCACATGACCAAACTTCCTCAATAGATTTTCCAGGCCACATGTGGAGAAAAATCTATTAATTTTGGTTTAAATAGGAAATTCTGGATCCCCTCTAAAGGTGTTGCTGGACTTCATGCCCTGGTTTTTTGACTTGTGCCTTTATAGTGTTATTGACTTGTTTTACAGGAAATGATAGCTAATATTATCTTCTGATTGGTCATGAGAGAATTGGATTGGCACTTTCTTTAATTTTTTTTTTCTTTATTGATTTTAGAGAGAGGAAGGGAGACAGAGAGAGAGAGAGAGAGAGAGAGAGCTGAGAGAGAACATCAACTGGCCGCCTCTTGCATGCCCCCCACTGGGACTTTGGCCCACAACCTGGGCATGCGCCCTGACTGGTAATCGAACCATTGACCTCCTAGTGCAAGGGTCAATGCTCAACTACTGTGCCACACCAGCCGGGCCAGGATTGGCAGTTTGTGGGTAAAATTAATTTTGAGGAATCTGCACGTAGCTGCTTGAGCAGAAGACACTGAAGTAAGCCAATTCACAAATTTTTTTCAATTTCATTTAAACTTTATTTACTTTCTCAAAGTAGATACTTATGATAAAAAAGAACAGAGGACATATAAGTTTTAGAACTGTTAAACAGACTCAAAAAGAGTCTGGAGGCTTTGACTAGAAATAAGTGATAAATATTTATTCAAGGCCCTTAAGGTTTGCAAACTGCAAATGCAATTACACAATACCTAAAGTGTTCCAAAGAAGAAAGAAAAGCTGAGTTCTTATAGTAAAAAGAAAATTCTTGAAAAGAATAAGTCTGCCTTCTTAGCCCTATGATTGGTCCAAAACAGTCATTAGTTGGACATCTAGTGGTCCCTGTGATGGATGCCAGGTGGTCTGGAGGATAGACATCAGGTCTGTTTATGTCCAGTAGTTTAGATAATGGGTGTCAGGTGATCTGGACATGTAAGTACTTCAGGGGGTTAGTCAGAAGGTTATCTGGAAGTCTAATGTATATCCAGGCACTAAAACAGGCCTTGAGCCCAGCCGATGTGACTCAGTGATTGAGTGTCGAAACCCATGCACCAAGAGGTCGTTGGTTCGATTCCTTGTCAGGCCGCATGTCCAGGTTGTGGGCCCATCCCAGTGGGGGGCATGCAGGAGGCGGCCAATCGATGTCCTTTCTCATTGATGTTTCTCTCTCTCTTCCTCTCCCTTCTTCTCTCTCTAAAATCAATAAAGGAAAACAAATTTTATAAAAAAACAGGGCTTGAAAATTCAAAAGTTTAAGTTCCCTGGCTGATTAAAACAAGAACAGACTTGTGTTCTCATGTCTCAACCTACTTGATTTTAGTAATGTAGCACCTCTACTGTATTGACTTCATTTTATTTATTTTTTATTCTATTCCTCAGAAAATTTTTAAAATACCTATTGCAATATTAAAAACATATATTTTTATATCAAATTATTTCCAAAATCTTTAAATAATAACCAGGAAGAACATACAGGTTGTTCTCCTCTAAATATCATCTAAAATGGGACCATCAACTTCTCATTATCTTGTGAATGAATAGTCTGTTAATATATACCCGTGATGTGATTCAGCTACTATTTCCAAATACCTCTTGAGAGTGGCCATTGAGCTTTGTCTTGATCCACTTTATTCCCTTGATGTCTAAACATTATGTATTCTGCGGAGTTAGAAGAGGTAAAAAGGTTTGGGTTTTGCTTCCTTTAAGGTATCTAAATTCACAATTCTGATTTCCTCCAAAAGATGTAAATTTGGGTCTTAAACTAAAGAGTGAGAGAGACTTCAAATACTATTGTAGATTTTGTTTTATTTAGTTCTGTTTTTGCCAATTTTTATTAATTTATTTTTGTTACAGATGTTTCTCCTTTTCCCCCCTAGACACCCTCGTCCCCATCCCACCCCCCACCAACATTGTCGTCTATGTCTATTGGTTACGCATACATGCCTATAAGTTCTTTGGTTCATCTCATCCATCCCCTGGCCCTCCTCCTCTGAGGTGTAGATTTTGTTTTAAAAGTGGTTTCTGGGTTCTAGTTCTGTAGAAGATTGGAAAATCTTTAGTTAGTAGATTCTATATGGGAAAAAAAGAATTTTCCTTTTAACACTTCTGAGTTCTTGGCTGAGACCATGGTAGTGAAACACAGCATAACAAGAG
Source organism: Molossus molossus (assembly GCF_014108415.1). Classification (NCBI taxonomy): domain Eukaryota; kingdom Metazoa; phylum Chordata; class Mammalia; order Chiroptera; family Molossidae; genus Molossus; species Molossus molossus. Next base: position 16,729,073 of record NW_023425355.1, read on the forward strand.
AAAAGCAAACATAAGTTTAACATGTTTACCTTATACATGTATGGGAGATACCCAGGGGAAAAGGAATACATTCTGGAGTTGGCCTAAGCCATTAATTTAATTACTGTCTTCAGCTAGACTTAACAGAAAGAAAGGTATGGAGAAGCCAGTTATGGGGAAGTTACCTTAAAAAAACACTGGAAGCAAGGGTGATGCTTGTTATGCAGATTTAAGTGGGTACTATTAAAAATAAAACAACAGCCCTGGCCGGTTTGGCTCAGCGGTTGGAGCATCCGCCTGCGGTCCGGAGAGACCCGGGTTCGGTTCCCACTAGGGGCATGTACCTCGGTTGCAGTTTGTCCCCGGCCCTGGTAGGTCGTGCCAGTGGCAGCCGCTCGATGTGTCCCTTTCACATCGATGTTTCCCTCTCTCTCTCTTCCTCTCTCTCCCTCCCACTCTGTCTGTACAAAAAATGGAAAAATGTCCTCGAATGAGGATAAAATAAATAAATAAATAAATAAATAAAATAAAATAAAACAACAGCCCTGGCCGGTTTGGCTCAGGGGTTATAATGTTGGCCTGGGGACAAGAGTCCTGGGTTTGATTCCAGCCAAGGGCATGTACCTCGCTTACAGTTCATCCCTGGCCCCAGTTGGGGCCATGTGGGTGGCAACCAATCGATGTGTCTCTCTCACATTGATGTTTCTCTCTCTCTCCCTCCCACTCTGTCTGAAGATAAATGTAAAAATATCCTTGGGTGAGGATTAAAAAAATAATAATAATAATAAAAAAATAAAAACAAAGCAACAGGCCCCAAATGGAATTGTTTATGCTAAGTACCATGTCATGGAACCAAGACAATTACAGTTTTAGCTTTTACAGAAGTAGATTCTTTTTATTTTATTTTATCCTCACCCAAGGACATTATTTTACATTTATCTTCAGATAGAGCAGGAGGAAGAGAGAGAGAGAGAGAAACATTGATGTGAGAGACACATACCAAGTGGCCGCCACCCACATGACCCCAACCGGTGCCAGGGACAAACTGCAACCAAGGCACGTGCCCTTAGCAGGAACCAAACCTGGGACTCTCTGGTCCATGGGCTGATGCTCTAACCGCTGAGCCAAACTGGCCAGGGCCAGAAATGGATTCTCAAACCAGTCAATCAAGAATCACCAGATCAGCACTAATTAGGTCATCTGCCTGACATACCTCTGCCATCCCCTAAACTTTGGGGCCTAAAGGAAAGTAACTGCAATGAGCAACTCTCTTTGTCGCTTAGTATAACTTTCTTAATCTTGCTCCTTTCTGCCTATAAAAATCTTTCCTTTTGTATAGCTCCTCAGACTTTCTATTTGCTAGATTGGATACTGCTCAGTTTGATTCAATGTTTGCTCAAATAAAGTCTAAAAATTTTCAATATGCCTCAGTCTATGTTATAACAGTACCTTCTCCATTCATAAAGTCTCTTGTGATTTAGTCGTCCTTCTCTTTCTGGTAAAGAGATGGAGACACCCTGACAACTTTCGATTCCCTGTATAAATATAAATTTCCTTTGTTTGCTGTTTCTCAACATGATCAGCTCAACAGAATCCTATGTCAGAAAGGCATATTTTGGGGTGGCATATTTTGCTACAGTTCAGCCTGAAGAAAATTAACTGATGTTAAAGAAAAAAAATATTTTAACACTTTATTTGGTACTATTGCAATAGGTATCAAGATAAATATAATAGAGGAGAAACATAGTCAGAGAGGGCTCAACTCTGAATACAGCAAAGACAGCTGGAGATTGATAACCAGTGAACAGAATGAGGGTAAGTCGATTAAAAAGAATTATTAAGAAAAGACATCAGAGTTAGGGGTATTTTTGCTAAATTGAATTAACAGAATTTGTGGTGAAGGCAGGCCAGGGTGATCAGATACCAATGGTGGAGGTATTCTCACTGAACAGACATAGCAAAATTCTGCTGGAAGTGGACTGATTGGTTGAAAATGGGGTCCAACGACAAAACCTAGTTGAAAAAAAAACAACTTAGAAGAGTCTGACTCAAGTTTGGTCAAAGAAATACTCTTTGTCAATGACCTCTTTCCATACCCTCCAAGTAATAAACAAATTATGTTTGCTGAATGTTTTCTGGATATTTGCTTTGGAAAAAAATTGTTATCGTTAAAAAATAAAATCAAACCCAGTACATTTGAGAGATCTGACTGGCTTTATGAAGCAATTCATGAATTGAGCAACCTTCCTACTAGCAGCGGGAAGAGCACTCTCAAGGGCTGTGCAAAATAAAAGGCCTTCTAGGAAGACAGGTGGATCAAGAGAGCTATTAGCAAAAGAAAAGAAAAGATTATTGTGGGGCCAGAACACGTTTTCTCTGGGGGAAGATAATTGGAAGGGCTTTTCCATGCAGATTGCCTCTTCTTTTTATGGAGAATAGAAAGGGCCCAGGTAACAGATAATTTACTGGTTCTTATTCAGAAAATTCCAGATTCATTGATTAAGATTATATTTCTGGGGGAGTCGAAACTGCAATTATATCAAATATTAAGTCTAGGTTTTGTATCATGGCTTCTTGCACTAGTGACAATATTTTGGGCCTGTGGTTTTTCTCTTTACCACTATGAATAGAGTAAGATACTTTCAGTAAATAACCCAGGCTATTATCTTCTTAATTGCAGGGGTTTTTCTTTATTCAGATAATGGGCTTTTTATTCTCATCAGCTCTGAATGTTCAGAGAGAGAGAGAGAGATCTTAAAGTTGAATTCTTAAAAGCTTCTTATAATAAAGAAAATAAAATTTACTCACTGCATAAGAAACTATAATAGTTATTGATTTTTCTCTAAAATAAACACAAAAATAGATATTGTTCCTCCATAACAGTAGTGCTTAGTAATTTGGATTTTCAATTAAATGGCTAATGTCTGTGATTACTTTCATGTCATTCTAATGAAAACGTATTTAATTTTTCTGAATTTCTGACTAAAAAAATGAACAACTGCACAAATATAAAAGTAGTTAACTTTCCTAGTAAGTTGTGAGAATTGGAAAAATATTTCCAGTCTACAAAGAAAAGAAAATGTTGTATTACATAAGAATTCTAATAGATTATGACTTTCTTATAAGACACTTTGGCTGAATAAAGAGGTAATTATTTATAATAGTAATATAACATTTTAATAGACAAAGAACAATTGAATGTGGATATTTTTTTAAATTTTTTTTCTTCATTGATTTTTAGATAGGGAGAGAGAGATAGAAACATCAATGAGAGAGAACAACTATTGGCCACCTTCTGCATGCTCCCACTGGGGATCAGGCCCACAACCTAGGCATGTGCCCTGACTAGGAATCAAACCTGCCACCTCTTCGTGCATGGGTCAGCGCTCAACCATTGAGCCATACTGGCCAGGCAAATATGGATATTTTCTTAACAAACTGGTCAATAAATGTGACTGTACATCCCCCCCAAAATTCCATGGAACTATAAAAAAATCAAAAGTTTTATTAATGTAAATAATCAGTGTCATGCTTTTTATTAAGATATAATGTACATTAAATAACATGCACAGATCTTAAGTGCTCCATTTTATGATTTTTGACAATTAGTAATCCATAACCCAATTCATACATAGGCCACTTTCTTTACTCCAGAAATGTCTTTCATGCTGCTTTACAGTCAGTTCTCCTCAGCTAATGGCTCCTGTCAAACACAGATCTGCTCTATGCCACTGTAGATTTGTTTTGCAGCTTTTACAATTCCTCATAAATAAAATGAAATAGCATGAGTACTTTTCCTACCTGCACTCTTACGCTCAGCATAAATTTTTGACGTCCACTAGATTTTGTATATATCAAATGTTTGTCCTCTTGTTGAAAAGCATTACAGCGTGTGAATATACCCAGATTTATTTATATATGCACCTATTGATGTACATTGAGGTTGCTCATACTCTTCAGCTATTTTGCAATTTATATTTTGACTGTTTATTTAATGGTCTTTAAATGATACATAAGGCAGGGTAGTAAGAAGCTAGGAAAATTCCTTGGCAAGTGGAATGGGGAAACAAAACAAATAGTTGAACAGCTGAGCTATTTACAGCCATATAATAAATGGTAAGGTTTTATCTTCCATAACCAAGGACACTTAGGAGCAAATGGTTTACACATTCCAGACCAAGCTGGGGTAGAACTGCCTTGGTCCTGATCCCTCTTTGGTCACATTTTTTGAAGGTGATAATGACCCTGTCTCTTCTATACACTCATTTTGGTGACATAGCATATTAAAGAATACACCTGGAAAGCTAATGAATATTCTATTGAGATCCTCCCCTGAGACCTCTTCTAAAATTCCTGCCCTTAGAATATAGATAAAAGCCCTTAAGACAAAGGACCCAGTATATACTCTCCATGGAACATGCCCATGCCTCCTGCCCTTCTTTCTTCAGGTGTGTTTCTTTGTTTTCTTTCTTCTAAATTCTAAGTTTTCATGAGACTTGAAACCAGAGGAACAGTAGGCAGTGGCAGCTCATCCTAAGCTAACCCCCTGAACCTGTCTTCAAGGGCCCTCCTTTTGCCTCTGTAACTTGTTTTCTGAGTGCTCTCAGCCAAGCCGGCTCACTTTATCTGCCTCTGTGACTTTCTTTCTTAATGGCCAAGGCAGTCTTGCCTAGGCTCAACACTTCCTCTTGTTTCCAAAGGGCCAAGGCAGTTCCACCCAGTCTAACTCTTGTTGCTATGATCTTGCATCTTCTGTCTTAAGCCTTTCCTTTGCTTCACTGTCCTCAGCTGCAATAAATGTTCTCTCAAAATCACCTGGACTTGTTTTTTGAAATATTTTCTGCACACAGTCAAGAACCCATACATTCCAGATCATGCCCAGGCAGATATGCCTCAGTTCCGGTCCCTTTCTGGTGACAAAATGACCATATTTTCTTTATCCATATATGATGGAATAAGTTCATACCATATTACACTGCAGAAAACTACTACAAAAAATAGAAATAATTTCAAAAAGTTACTGCCTTAAGGTAGTTAGCATGAACAGAAATAGAAAGACTCAAATAGAAGTGGACCATAGTAGAAAGCAGATGAGTAACTTAGTTTATGTTTCCAGGGCTTTTTAGACTAAATGTGGTCCTCTGTTTTTAGTTGAGGCAGTCTTTCTATTCTGTAACCACAAAAGAGAAGATGTAAAACTGAGAAAGTGGAAGAATCCTAATAGTGAAAGGATCATATAGGAGATCACTACACTTGGTCTACCTACATCCCTGTGAAGACACTTGAAACATGCACATGCAGACCAGACTCTAAGAAATCCAAATAAAGACAAAAATTTGAAGAGAGTTGGCTACTACACAAGAATCAGCATATGATGCTGAAAAAAAAAAAAAAATTAACCTGCCTAAAAGAAAATGTTTCAGGTACCTCTCATAGATACCAGAGAGGTGTTATCAGACAGCCCTTAAGTCAGAGGGAGAGGACTGTTTCCACCTTGATTCTTATCATGCTCAACCTCATATGAGCGAAGTCAACAGAGTGACTCTAGATGACTGCATTGTATTAAAGAAAATTTATTAAGAAAATAATTTATTAAGAAAGTAGATATGCAGCCCGGCCAGTGTGGCTCAATGGCTGAATATTGACCCATGCACCAAGAGGTCGCTGGTTTGATTCCCAGTCAAGGCACATGCCCAGGTTGTGGGCCAAATCTTCACTGGCGGGCATGAAGGAGGCAGCTGATCTTGTTCTCTCTCATCGATGTTTCTATCTGTCTCTCCCTCTCCCTTCTTTTCTCTCTAAAATCAAGTTAAAAATAATAATAATAATAAAAAAGAAAGTAAACATGCAAATTTATTAAAGGAGCAAGGCACGGAAATCTATCATCCGGCATGCAGTATGGATCAACTTTTGGCTGATCTGAAGAGCAAATGGGGTGGGGAGGTTTCTGCCTTGTATACTTTTCTGTCTATAGATCTTAAAATTTTTCTGCCAAATATCTGGGTACCAATCAATTTTCAAGGTCCCCCTTTTACTTTGCTATGGCCTTCCCAGCATTTGTGAGAAGTGTAAGGAATCGGGGGCACCGCCGAATAAAACAGAGAAGAGACTGGAGAGCCAATCAGCCGAATAAACAGGGATCAGGCTTTATTGGGTGCACTCCGGGCGGGTTCACAGACTCCGGGGGTCAGGAGTCCGAGAAGCCACGCTCAATGTAGGGGCTCCTGTCTTTTATATCTGCCAGTTGCAGCTGGAATTTGTCCCTTAGGGTTTGGCCCTGCGGGGGTTATGCATGGAGCCTCTGGAATATGAATAGATAAGATGGGAGTTAATCTATAGGCTCGAGGCAGGCCGTTCAGGGTGGGAGACAAGGCTGACCAAGGAGACAATGGTCGAGCACTTTGCCTGGCGCCAGTCCCCCAGGCCATCGGACAAGAAGTACCTGACAATTTTAGCTTGCTGAGCCCTGAACTGCTGGTTTCTCTGTTTAGGGAGTGAAATAGAAGTGCCCTTTGTTCCTTTCCCCTTTCCCCTACCTTTCCTGTATTTTCTTGTTAGAGAGGCTTTTAACCATTCGCTCTCAAATGTCCTTGGTTGCGGGAAGATAATGGCTTGTTATTTACAAGCCAGCTGTAAGCTGTCCACAGTGCTTGGCTTTGTTTAATTTTCTTGTCTCAGTTTCCTTATTCCTCCGGCCCTGGACATTTCCTAGCTTCTTGTGTTCCTATAACAGAAACAATACTCATCACAAAAAAAAATCATAGAATTCAGAAACTCCACAGCTTAACATCTGTAATATCATAGGTACAATCTCATGTTATCCCATAAAACAAACAAACAAACAAACAAACAAAAAACACACACTCTTAAAGACACAAAAAACAAATTAATAAATTCTGATCTTGAGATGAACCAGGTCTTAAAACTAATACACATGGATTTTAATTTTTGATAAATTAAAAGCTCAGCAAACAAATAGAACTCTCTGCAGAGCAACCACTTAAGCAATTAAAAAAAAAAAAAAAAAGCCAGTATAATTGATGTGCTAATGGAGGAGATAAAATGCAGTCCCATAAAATGCTCTATTAAAATAAGAGGAGACATAAAAAGAATGAAAAACAAAACACCAACCAAAAAACCCAGGGACAATAAATAGGAAATATACAAATATGGTGAATAATTTGAACATATCAATAATTTCTTTTAAATATGATCTAAATATAATAGTCTAGGAACAAAGAATGTCAGATTATGTTAAAAAAAAAAAAAAAGACTTATCTGTATGTTGTCCATAAGAAACACACTTTAAATATAAAGAGAGGTAAATTAACAGTGAAGGAATGGAGAAAGATGTACTATGTTTAATTAAAGGAAATTTGGAGTAGCTATAACAATTTCTGACAAACCAAGTTTCTTTTAAAAAAAAACTTTTTTCTTTATTGATTTTAGAGAGAGAGGAAGGGAGAGGGAGAGAGATAAAAACATCGATGAGAGAGAACATCAACTGGCTGCCTCCTGCATGCCCCCCACTGGGAATGCGGCCCACAACCTGGGCATGTGCCCTGACCAGGAATCGAACTGGTGACCTCTTGGTGCATGGGTCAATGCTCAACCACTAGGCCACACTGGCCAGGCCATAGCAAGTTTCAAAACAAGAATAATAGTAAAAAGTAAAGAAGAGCATTACATAAAAATATATGTTCTCTAAGAAGACATGATAATTCTTAATGTGTATACACCAAATAAAAGAACACCAAAATGTATAAGATCAAACTCAGTAGAGCTGTAAGGAGAAATATAAAAATCTATTTTCATATGTGGAAATTTAAACACCTCTTGATCAGTAATTGACAGATCCAGCATTCAGATAATCAGTAAGAATACATATGTTTAACTGAACAAAACATCACTCATCTTGATCTAATTGATATTTATAGAATACTTCTTCCAATAACAGTAGACTACATCTTCTTCTGAAGCTCACATGAGACTTTTATTCTGGCTAATAAAGCATGTCCTAAAAAATTTTAAAGAATGGCAATAATATAAAATATGTACTCAGAAGACAATAAATTTAAACTATAAATCAATAACATAAAGATAGCTTAACATTTTAAAGTATTTGAAGAGTAAACAACACATTTCTAAATAACATTGTATCAAGCCTCTAAAGTAATTTTTAAAATATTTTCAACTAAATGAAAATGAAAACACAACTTTGTAGACTGTAACAAAAGTAATGCTTAGAGGGAAATTTATAGCATTGAACGCATACATTAGAAGGAATGAAAGATGAACAATCAATAATATAACAGACTACCATAGGAACCTATAGAAAGAAGAGAAATATAAACCTAAGATAAGCAGAAGAAAAGAAATCAAAATTAGGACAGAAATTAATAAAATTGTAAACAGAAAAAGAAAAGCAAAAATCTATGAAAAAAAATCTCTAGTCAGGCTAACTGGGGAATTAAAAGAAGACAAAAAGACACAAATTATTGCTATCACAAATGAAAAAAGGGACATCACTAAGGATTTTGAGAATATTAAAAGAATAATAAAAAATAGTATATACAACTCTTTCCCCACTTTTTTTTTTTATCCTCACTTGAGGATATTTTTCCATTGATTTTTCAGATAGAATGGGAGGGTAGGAGGGAGCGAGAAACATCCATGATTGTTGGAAACATCCAAACTCATCAATTGGTTGCCTCCTGCACCACCTTGACCAAGGCCCTGGATCTAGCCGGTAACCCAGGTACGTGCCCTTAACTAGGAATGGAACCCAAGACCCTTCAGTCCATGGGCCAATGCTCTAATTGCTGAGTCATACTGGCCAGGGCTCCCCACAATTTTGATAATCTAGATGAAATGGACCAAAGCTTGAAAGATACAATATATTAAAATTCACCCAAGGATAGTCTGAATAGGACTATATATAGGGTAGGGCAAAAGTAGATTTACAGTTATTCATATGGAAAATAATACAATAATTAGTAAATAATAATGTAAGAATATTACCCCACTATGTGTGTGTGTGTATATATCTCTATCTCTATCTCTATCTCTATCTCTATCTCTATCTCTATCTCTATCTCTATCTCTATCATCTATCTCTATCTCTATCTCTATATATCTACATCTATATCTATTATTTATTGATTTTAGAAAGAAAGAAAGGGAGAGGGAGTGAGAGATAGAAACATCAATGAGAGAGAACATTGATTGGCCGCCTCCTGCATGCTCCCACCGGGGATCGGGCCCACTATCTGGGCATGGGCCCTGACCAGGAATCAAACTGGCGACCTCTTGGTGCATGGGTTGATGCTCAACCACTGAGCCACACCAGTCAGGCCCCACTATGTATATATTAAAGAAATGGGATCATTAATTAATAACTTGCCAAAATAGAAAGCCTCAGTCTCAAGGGACTCGTTGGTGAATTCTAGCAAACATTTAAGAAAGAAATGATACCAATTCTCTACAATAAGATTCAGAAAATAGTAGCAGAGTGAACTGTTTCTAACTCACGCTATGAGGACCACATTCTTCTAACACCAAAACTATACAAAGATAGTACAAGAAAGGAAAACCCAAGACCAATATCTCTGATGAACATATATGTAAAAGTCCTCAACAATTAGAAAATTGAATTAAAAAAAACCATTAAAAACTGTGCACCATTTATTTAATTCAGATATTCATTGTTTATTTAACATTTGAAAATGAAAAAATATAATCTATGCCATCAACATGCTAAATAAGAAAAATCGTGTGATCCTATCAATAAATGCAGAAAAATTTTGACAAAATCCAATACCCATTCATGATAAAAAACAAAACAAAAACTCAGCAAACTGGGGATAGATGGGAATAGCCTCAATTTAATAAAATACAACTGCAAATGTCCTACAGTTAACATCATACATAATGGTGAGAAATTTAGATACCTCCTCACTAGGACCAGGAACAAGATGAGGTGATTCTCACTCATAACTCCTATTCAGCATTATTCCGAAGTCCTAGCTAATACAACAAAACCAGAAAATAAAGTAAAAGACATAGAGATTAGGAAAGAATAAATAAACTCTTTTTGTTTGCTGATGGTATGATAGCCTATGTAGGAAATGCAAAATAATAAAAAGTAATAATCTTAATGATAATAAGCAATTATTGCAAGGTTGCAGGATACAAGGTTAAAATATAAGACTCAGTTGCTTTCTTATGTACAATAAATAATTGCAATTGAATTTACAAAAACACAATTTACATTAACACCTACCCAAGAGAAATACTTAGGTATTAATCTAATAAATATGTGCAAGATTAATATAAAGAAAACTACTAAGCTGTGATTAAATAAATCAGAGTTAAATACATAGAGATATTTTAAATTCATGGATAAAAAGACTTAATGTTAAGAGGTCACGTCTTCCAAAATTGATTAATAGTTTCAATAAAACCCTATCAAAATCTCAGCAAGTTCCCTTGTGGATATCAACAAACTGATGCTAAAGTTTATGTGAAAAGACAAGTCTCAGAACAACCAATACGATATCTAAGGAGAAGAACAAAGAGGATTGACACTACCTAATTTTAAGTCATACTATAAAGTTACCATAATAAAGATAGAGTGGTATTGTCAAAAGAAGAGACAAGTAGATCAATGAAACAGAGTACATAAATGAATTCACACAGGTATAGTTAACTAACCTTTGATAGAGGAGCAAAACCAATTCAATGGATAAAGGACAGACGTTTTAACAAATAGTGTTGGAACAACTGGACATCAATACAAAGAAATTGAACCTGGGCACAAGCTTTATAGCTTTCACAAATATTACTCATAATGGATCAGAAACCTAAATGCAAAATGGAAAACTATAAAACTTCTTGAAGATATCATAGGAGAAAAGCAAGGTGACCTTGGGTTTAGCAATGAGTTTCTATATGGAAGAATAGAAGTAAGGTTCATAAATGAAAAATGAGATATTTTAGATTTCATTAATATTTAAGAAAAAAACTTCTGCTCAGCCAAAGGCACTCCTAAGAAAGTAAAAAGAAAAGCCACAGATTGCAAAACGATATTTGCAAAGCACATATCCAAAAAAGAACTTGTATCTAAACCATACAAAGAATTAATACAATTCAACAATAAGAAAACCAATTTTAAAAATGGGCAAAAGATCTGAATAGACACCTCACCAATGAAGATATAACGGTGGTAAATCAGCCTATGAACAGTTGCTCATCCCCCTATGTCATTAGGAAATTGCAAACAAAAATGAGTTACCCCTACCTACATACCTATTAGAATGGCCAAAATTCAAACCACCGGAAACACTAAATGCTGCCCAGGATGTGGAGTAACAGGAACTCTCTCTCACTCACTGCTGTTGGCGATGCAAAATGGTACAGCCATTTTGGAAGATATTTGGCATTTTCTTACAAATATAAACATAGTTATACTATCCAGCAATGGCATTCTTAATGATTTGCCCAAATATGCTGAAAAATTATATTCTCACAAAAACCTGTACATAAAAGCTTAGAGCAACTTTATTCATAAATGTAAAATACATAGAAACAACCAAGATGTCCTTCAATAGGTGAATGAATATAAAATTGTGGTAAATTCAGACATGGAATATTATTCAATACTAAAAAGAAATTATCAAGCCACAAAAATATATATAGAAAAACCTTAAATGTATATTACTAAGTGAAAGAAACAAGTCTGAAAAGACTACATAATGTAACATTTCAGTTTTATGACATTTGGAAAAGGTAAAACTATAGAGACAATAAAAAAGATCATTGGTTTCCAAGGGTTTTGGGAGGAGGGAACCAGGATAAAGAGGTGGAGCCCACAGAATTTTTATGCATTTTTCAAGACCCATAGAGATTTATTGAACAAAGAGTAAACCCTAAAGTAATCTATGGACTTTAACAATAATGCATCATTCTGATCACGTCCTATTTACCTGGTTTATTAAAGGATGGATTTCTACCGCTGTATTATGAGATGGATGAACACACAACACCTGAAACCAGACACGTGAAATAAACAGCAGTTTATTACTCAAGTATAGGTAAAATCTTCAAAAGAGGGGCATCTCATGACATGCAAAGCCACACAGGGGTTGTACTCTGCAACAGAGAGAACAAGGTAGGGCTTTAGTAACCTGAGTTTGGGTGAGCCCTAATTCCCACAGAAGGATATGATTGGCTTGGTTGAATACTTTGAAGATTGACAGGAAATTGAAACCTATTGGGTTGGAAGACAAGTGTAGTATATCTGGTATTGTTGATGGAGGAACTAGCCCAATGATGAATCCCTCCCTTGATTGGGAATCAAACCCAAGTTGCTTCAGTGTACCGGCCAACACTCTAACCACTAAGCCACACTTGACAGGGCAGCTATAATTTATTTTGACAGCATCTTTGTCTAGTTTTGGTATCAGAGTAATACTGAACTCATAGATTGAGTTTGAGAGCTTTCCCTGTCTTCAATTTTTCTAATTTAGTTTGAGAAGAATACATACAACATATTTGGATATTGGTAGTATTCACCTGTAAAGCTATCTGGTTTATGACTTTGGTTGGTTGGGAGTGTTTTGATTACTGATTTGATTTCATTTCCAGTAGTTGGCCTTTTCAGATCTTCTGTTTCTTCCTGATTCAGCCTTGAACTATTGTATGTTTCTGGGAATTTATCCATTTCTTTCAGGTTGCCCAATTTCTTTTTTTTTTTTCTTCTTCATTTTTTGTTCAGACAGAGCGAGATGAAGAGAGGAAGAGAGAAACATCGACGTGAAAGGGACACATCGAGTGGCTGCCACCCGCATGACCCAATCAGGGCTGGGGACAAACTGCAACCGAGGTACATGTCCTTAGCTGGAACCGAACCCAGGTCTCTCTGGACCGCAGGCCGATGCTCTAACCACTGAGCAAACCGGCCAGGGCAGATTGCCCAATTTCTTGACATACAATTGTTTATATTAATTTCTTATAGTCATTTGTATTTCTGTGATGCTGGTTATCACTTCTGTTTAATTTCTGACTATCTTTATTTGTGCTCTCCTTTTTTCTTGATGAATCTTGCTAAAGGATTATCAAATTTTTATTTTTATTTTTTAAAGAACCAGCTATTAGTTTCATTGATTGTTTCCATTTTAGTTTTTATTTTTAGGCTCTATTTCTATTATTTTTATTCTGATCTTTATTACTCCCTCTTCAATGTAGTTTCAGCTTTGTTTGTCCTTTTTACAGTTCCTTTAGAGGTAAGGTTAAATTGTTTATTTGAGAATTTTCTTGAAAAAAGCTCATATCACTAGGATCACTCATACAACTGGTTTTGCTGCATCTCTTGGATTTTGCAATGTTGTGATCCCATTTTTGATTGTCTCAAGATATCTTTTTTTTATCCTCACCTGAGAACATTTTTTTTTTTTTTTTTTTTGCATTTATCTTCAGAGAGAGCAGAGGGAGAGAGGGGGGAAAAGGTAGAGAGAGAGAAACATCAATGTGAAAGAGACACATCCAGTGGTTGCCACCCACATGACTCCAACCGGGGCCGGGGACAAACTGCAACCAAGGTACATGCCCTTAGGGGGAACCGAATTTGGACTCTCTGGTCTGCAGGCTGACGCTCTAACCGCTGAGCAAAACGGCCAGGGCAAGAACACTTATTGCGGGTTGTGAGCTAAAATGAGGTACAGGTAGTTTCTCACTTGTCAGCAGTGTACTTCCTTCGTACACCTTTAAAAATAAATTATATACTTTCTCACTGGATCCTCAATAAGAAACGAGACAGAAACAAAATAAAATGACATCATCACAAATCACCAACTATATTATTTAAGCTCCCTAAATACATTAAATTACTGAAATTTCAGGAAGCCTGAGAGTTTTTACAAAGTCCCTGAAGCAAAATTTCATATTGTAAATGAAATCATACACAATATCATTTCCTTCCTACCAAAGAATTGAATAGGTGAGAGTGGAATACAAACTAATATTTCTTAACATTTCATTGTCCTTACACAGTATATCCGGCTATTCCAGAAAGAACTGGACATTGAGTTTATTTTGGTCTGGAACACATTAAGAAGCAGTGTCATGAAAAAAAAAAAAAAAAAAATGAAGTTGCAAGTCAAAAGAAGGAAACTTTCAGGTCCAGATACTGCATAGAGTCTTACTGATTTTGTGATGACAGATAGATAAACTTAATTATTTTTGCAGACTTCCAGGAGGGTAGGTACTTTACATGCAAGTTTCAATTGCAATTTACAACTGAAGAGTTGCTTCTAATTTTCTGTGTGATACACACATTACATCAGATTTTAGCTACCTTATCATTAGGTGCAAGGGCAGGACAATAGTGGTGATTAGCTTTTTAAATTGAGGGTTTCATGAAATATATTCAGTTAACACCATTATTGGATCTAAAAGTAGAAGGTCATTATGATATTATTAAAAAAAGTGGTCTCTTTCTAATGATATAATATTGATATAATATTATGGGTCCTGATGCATGAATATTTTTGTTTTAAATATATGTTGAAATTCAGCATTTTACTGTTAACTATGTAACCATTGAATATTTTAAACTATATAAGAATTTAATATTAGCCTTTCTCAACAAAATAATCCAAGAAAAGTGTATATTTATATATCAAGAAAAGATGTAAAATTGATTTTTTATTTATAGATTGAATCATCTTAAAGATCTTTCTATGCTTGACCACCTCTGTTATAAGCATATAAAATTTTCTATTTTCAGAAAATCCAAGAAAGTATTAAGGTAATTTTGGATCACATTTGGTACCACGTTTCCCTTTTCAAACTTCAATTCTTTCATATTGTGGAATTTATTGGTATAAATTTATATAGCAGTTCTCTTATTTCTGAATATATAAATTTGTAGTTATGTTTCTTTTTTTTTTTTAATTTCTAGTGTGGTATCCTGGTATCCTCTCCCATGAATTTGCTCATGATTAAACTACCCAAGAGTGGTTTAAACATATATACTCTATAAACCATAACTTGATTCACTGGCTTTAGGTTTTCTTAAAAAAAATTATGCAGCAGGCCGGCTGGTGTGGCTCAGTGGTTGAGCATTGACCCAGGCACCAAGAGGTGACCAGTTTGATTCCTGGTCAGGGCACATGCCCAGGTTGTGGGCCAAATCCCCAGTGGGGGGCATGCAGGAGGCGGCCAATCAATGTTCTCTCTCATCAATGTTCTATCTCTCTCTACTTCTCCCTTCCTCACTCTCTAAAATCAATAAAGAAAAAATTGTAACAGCGGCAATAATTTTAACTTACCTGTTATCTAAATTGTCTAAAGATTCTCTCCAAATCCCTCCAAGTGTAAATAAATTGACATATTCTCATTCTGAAAAAACAGGTAAAATGTTTTATTATCAAATTCAGATTTTTTAAATTCATTTTAAAGCTTATTCAACAGCTCTCAGCAATAAATAGACAAATAGGAAATGACTGGCCATACTTTATTCTGATTAAGCTCATATAAACTGCTGTTGAGTTAAAAATAATTTTATTGCATTCCTGTTACCCCTTTTATATTTCTAGGTAAAAAATGCACACCACACACACACACACACACACACACACACACACACACAGAAAATTAAAGGTAGAAAATGCTAACAAATATGAAACAAGCTTTTTAATACCAGAAAATAAGGTAAAGTCATTTTGAGAAGATTTAAAGGAGACAAAGATGCACAATTTATATTGATAAAGACATAATCTACCAGCCACAGTTCATGAGGTCCTGCACATTTTGTTCCTTCTTTTTTATTTCTCTGTTGCTGGGAGTGCTTTCAAGTTTGTTCTATCTTCAAGTTTGTTAATTTTTTCTTCTGTAAACTCAAATCTTTCATTATGCCCTTATAGTAAATTTTTTATTTCAGTTACTATGCTTTTCAATACCACAGTTTCTGTTTTGTTATGTTTTATCATTTTTGTAGCTTTATTCATGTGTTTTAGACAACATTTTGATGTTTTCCTTTAATACTTTACATGTGATTTCTTTTAGTTCCTTTAACATATTCAAATTAGCACTTTTTAAATGAGGATTATATAAATTTCAATATTTTTTAAATAACTTTTTATTAATTTATTTTTGTTACAGATATTTCTCCTTTTTTTCTGAGAACTGGAATTTTGAATAATATATTTTAATAACTCATATTAGATTCTTCGATCCCCCCAAATTTATTATTATTGCTGATTTTATTATTACTGTTGTTTCTTGAATTTGTTCTTGAACTAATTCTCTAGAGTCCATATACCCTACAGTATGTGATTTGTGGGTTTTCCACCAGTTTTGTTGTTGTTATAAATGTTTTTTTTTAGTTCTTATTTTTATTTTTAAGCCTAGATTCCTAGTGACAGCACTTGTGTCATTAGAATTTAGTGGTCTGTCAATAGTCAAACAGCAGTTTTCCTTCAGTGTCTTGCCTGTATGACTTCTACCATTTTCCAAGGGGACCTTTGTGAAAAGGCATGTCTTTAAAGCCAGCCAGTGTGGCTCAGTGGTTGAGCGTTGACCCAGGCACCAAGAGGTCGCCGGTTTGATTCCCGGTCAGGGCACATGTCTAGGTTGTGGGCCTGATACCCAGTGGGGGGGCATGCAGGAGGCGGCCAATCGATGTTCTCTCTCATCACTGTTTCTAAAAACAAACAACAACAACAAAAAAGGCATGTCTTAGAACTTCAGGCAGTTAACAAAGCAGTTTTTGCTTTCTGCTGCTCTGGGCTACAAGGACATCCAAAGGTGAGTATCAGGTGCCTCTCTCCCAGGTCTTTCCTGGCTTGCACACAGTCTTGCACACATGTGCAGCTTTTTAAAGCCCCATTTAATATGTTGGAGCTTTTCAAAGTTCCCTATGGTCTTCTAATTATCCAATTTTCCTTTAAAATTTGCCACCAGGCTCTTGCTTCTGCCATCTGGAATCACAGCTTTGGGTACCTGAGATGTTCCCAGCATTGTTTTCCTTCCGGTAGTTCTATGAGGTAGGTGGTCCCCATGTCCCCGCCCCCATACATGGCAGTACTTCCACGTTGATAGCTGCCTCATTCTGAGAAAAACTATTTTCCAAGGAGCTCCAAGTTTAGATAAAATATCAACTGATCCATGGGGATTGAGTGTTCAATGGAATTTCAAAAAGAGGCCTCTCAGGTGTTTGCAATGCTGTGGGTTATTACTATTTTTTCTTTCTTTATAGATTTTATTTATTTATTTATTTATTTATCCTCACCCAAGGGCATTTTTGCATTTATCTTCAGATGGGGGTGGAGAGAGACAGTAAGAGAGAGAGAGAAATATCAACGTGAGAGAGATACATTGGCCGCCACCCACATGACCCCAACTGGGGCCGGGGACGATCCGCAACCGTACAGTACGTGCCCTTAGCGGGAACCGCAGCTGGGTCTCTCTGGTCCACAAACCAATGCTCTAACTGCTGAGCCAAACTGGCCAGGGCTCTTTATTGATTTTAGAGAGAGAGGAAGGGAGAGGGAGAAAGAGAGAGCTAGAAACATCAATGAGAGAGAACATCGATTGGCCGCCTCCTGCATGCTCCCCACTGGGGATCGGGCCCACAACCTGGGCATGTGCCCTGACCGGGAATCGAACCAGTGACCTCTTGGTGCATGGGTCCATGCTCAACCACTGAGCCATACCGGCCGGTCTTTTACTATTATTTTGTATTGGGGAGGAAGTGGGATGGAAATTGCAGGTTAAACTGTCACAGACCACAGAGTTTTACCAAGGTCAGTATTTTTTCATGGATATATAATTTTTAGTTTGTTCTCCTTGGTTATTTGCCAGAGGTCTGAAATGGTTGATTTTAGTTAATTTTCAACATTGTCATTCTTTTTCAGTGAGAATGATTTCATCAAACTCTTTATTGTGTCATTTCAGAAGATGATTTCAATTCCTTATTAACAGATTCTACACTCTTCCCAGTTTATTATTTTTGCTATTACTTAAAATGTTCCATTTTCTAGCTTACATTTATCTCTGAATATATGTGTGAGTGTATTTGTGAATTTCTGGTATTAGAATCGGAAGGACAAAAAAAATGTGTGCATTTGAAATCTTGAGAGTTATTGCCAAATTGCTTTAAAAAGATGTATCAATTTGCACTGTCAGATATTGACAAAAACATATATTTCCTGGCCCATCAACTCTGGATATTATACAGACAATTTTTTATATTGTTTGTGAAATGTATGCAAAAATGAATAAACACTGGGGAATAAAAGCAATAATAAACGTCAGTACCCCTTACGTAGTTTAAAACAGAAACATTACAAATAGTTTTAAGGTCTTATTTGTGCTTCTACCATGTCTCATTTTATCCTGTCTCACACTTTAGTGACTAATTTCCTATTTTCTGAATTTCCTTTCCATTCTTTTACACATGTATTTTTACCACATGCCCATCTCTAAACAACATATTCTACAATTTTGTATATTTCTGGGTTTTATGTAGTTGTAATTATATTTTATATGTTTTTCTGAAATATTTTACTTTTAAGCTCAATATTTTTAAGAGATTTATTCATATTAATGCACCTAGCTTGGGTTAATTTTTATTGCTATATAGTTTCTGATTATAAGAATAGACCTAAATTTATTTGTTTGTTCTCTTGTTAGTGGACTTAGCAATGCTGCTTGTACATATATTTGCATTTTATTTATTTATTTATTTATTTACTTATTTCCTTTATTGATTTTAGAAAGAGAGGAAGGGAGAGGGAAAGAGAGATAGAAACATTGATGAGAGAGAACATCACTTGGCCACCTCCTGCATGCCCCCCACTGGGGATCGGGCCCACAACCTGGGCATGTGCCCTGATCAGGAATCGAACAGGTGACCTCCTGGTGCATGGGTCAACGCTCAACCACTGAGCCACACCAGCTGGGCTATATTTGCATTTTATTTTATTTATTTTTAATCCTAACCCGAGGCTATTTTTACATTTATCTTCAGACAGAGTAGGAGGGAGAGAGAGAGAGAAACATCGATGTGAGAGAGACACATTGACTGGTTGCCACCTACACAACCCCAACCAGGGCTGGGGACAAACCGCAACTGAGGTACGTGCCCTTGGCCAGACTGAATCTGGGACTTCCTGGTTTGCAGGCCGATGCTCCAACTGCAGAGCCAAACTGGCCAGGGCTATATATGAATTTTAAACAATGTCATTATAGACAGTTTTGTAAATATTCCTTATACACATGTGCAAGTCTTAAAATGTGGTGCAGGAACTTCCTCAAAGGTTCTGAAACATCAAAAATTTATAAATATGTTATTTGTATTTTTCATCGTGTTGATATATTTGCACTGATGGTACAAAAGCAACAGCGGTTGAAACTGCTGGTACTGAAATGAATCAAGAAACTGACACTGAACTGTACTAATAGTCTTCATGTCCTTCATTGTCATACATTCCCTCAGAGAAATAAAAATTAGAACAGAAAATGCTGGTTTTACTTAAAGATGCCCTTGATAAAGCACTAAAGTTGTTGATTCAAAAAATCTTGAGTCTTAAATATTTCTTATGAATATTTTGTGTAACAAAACCGGAGTTATATAGAAAGCACTTCTGTATGACAAAGCATAATTGTCTGGAGGAAAAACAAGTGTTATGATTTAGAGCAAAAAAAATATGATTGTATATATTTATTTACAATTTACATTTAACATTAGGTGATTTTCTTAAACTATTGGATTTTATGGCCAGATTTCTTTAGTGTTCCACTGTAGATTTCAGTTCTACATAAATACTTATTAGCTTTATTCTAGTATATTTAATATAAGTTTCAAATAATATTATTAGTCTTTAAAATTAGAGCATTGAAAATCTATAATTGAGATCTCTTTGCTATTTCCTTTGTATGTAGGATATTTTCATTGAAGATTGTTTCAAACAAACTTTTGAAGTACATTTGAATATTCATTTTCTCTGTATATTTCCACGAACATGATATAAAATTAGATTCATTTGTTTCTGTTTGTTTAAATTTTAAGGATTTATTTTTAATTATGTTTTACTTTCTAAAGATACAAAGTTTTTATTTCTTTTTTTAATTAATTAATTTTTTTTTTAATTTTTAATTTTTTTTTGTTACAGATGTTTCTCCTTTTTTACCCCATTGGCACCCCCTTCTCCATCCCCTCCCCGCCCGGTCCCCGGCTTTGTTGTCCATGTCCATTGGTCATGCATACATGCATATAGGTTCTGTGGTTTATCTCTTCCCATCCTCCCACCCCCTCTTCTGAGGGATGTCAGTCTGTGCCCTACTTCCATGTTTCTGGGTCTACCGTATTCCTCAGACTGTTATGTTCATTATATTCCGTATATAAGTGAGATCATGTGGTATTTGTCTTTTTCTGCTTGGCTTATTTCACTTAGGATAATACTTTCCAGGTCCCTCCATGTCGTCTCAAAGGATAAGAGATCTTTCTTTCTTACAGCTGCATAGTACTCCATCGTGTATATGTACCACTGCTTTTTTATCCATTCGTCTACTGATGGACACTTGGGCATCGGCCTGTGGTCCAGAGAGACCCGGGTTCGGTTCCCGCTAAGGGCACGTACCTTGGTTGCAGTTTGTCCCCAGCCCTGGTTGGTCATGCGGGTGGCAGCCATTCGATGTGTTCCTTTCACGTCGATGTTTCTCTCTCTCTCTCTCTCTCTCTCTCTCTCTCCCTCTCTTTCCCTCCCACTCTATCTGAACAAAAAATAGAAAAATGTCCTCGGGTGAGGATAAAAAAATATATATATATACATATGAGCAAGTTTTTATTTCTTTACAAATAAAAAAATTGCAAGGAGTATTCAGAAACTAATTAAAATATTTCTGTTCCTACCACCCTGCTCCATTCCCTCTAAAGGTAGCATTTGTATTACAAAAATCACCTTTGATTTTGTTCTTTGTTTATTTCTACAATATAAGCAAATGTGCATATACGTATGAATATATATCTATGATTATATCTGCATACATATATATGCACATATATTTGTTTCTTAACCCTTTTTTGAAAGTAGTAACAAATACTGTCCTGCACCTTATTTTTAAAAATTTAGTATGATTGATATACAATAAAATACATGGGTTTTAATTGTACAGTTAAATAAGCTTTGACAAATATATTTACCCAGGAATTTACTCAAATCAAAATATAGCTCCCATAAAGTTCCCTGTTGCTCCTTCCAGTCAATCTTGACTCAACCCAAAGAAATTACTCTTATACTTTCTATCACCGATTGTTAATCTTGTTTGATATTGAAAATACATATAAATGGAATCATAATAGAATCATAACTACATACTATTTTGTGACTGTCTTCTTTTGCTCATTCCATTTCATTGCTGAGTTGTATTACATTGGATGAATAGACCTTATTTTGTTCATCTGTTGTCTTCTTGATGACATTTGGGTTGCTTACAGTTTTGGGCTGCCATAAATAAGGCTGCTATAATTATCTTTCCACAGAACTTGTGCATGTATTTTCATTTTCAATAGGCAAATACCTAGAAGTGGAGTTGCTGGTAGATAACAGCAGGTATATTTAATTATATAAAAAAATTAATAAACATTTTCTTGAGGTGTTTGTACCATTTTCCACTGCCATTTACAGTGTATGAAAATTCTCCTTTGCATGGACAACAAAGGTGGGGATGGTGGGGAGGGAGCAGGGGGGTGGGAATCAGTGGGGGAAAAAAGAGAAACATTTGTAACAAAAATAAATAAAATAATTTAAAAAAAATTAAAATTAAAAAAATAAAAAAGAAAATTCTCCTTTGTCCACATCCATACCAGCCCTTGAAATCATCGTTTTTTTTTTTCTATAGAAGCAATTTTATTTGGTACCTAAGTATGGTTTTATTTTGCATTTCAGCGATTACTTATGATACTGAACACTTTTTCATGCAATTATTGGAGATTCACATCTTTTATTGTAAAGGAACTGTACAAGTTTTCCCAATGTTTTCATTTTTTCAGTTCTTTTTATTATTGATAGTTAACATTTATTTATATCAGGAAATAATTTTCTTGTCACATAAATATGTTACCAACATTTTCTCTCATCTGCGCCGTTCTTTTTAAATTACCTTAACTGGATCTTTAATAAGCTGATATTTTAAAATTTGGTGAAGTATGTTATATTTTACAGTTAGGATTTTTTAAACAGCAAGTCAATTTTAATATTTTCATATTTAAAGAGAAATATAAATTATACAAATATAGGATTATTTTTAAACATTATTGAGATTCAGTTTAAATACCATACAATTTGCCAATTTAAAGTATACAAAACAATGGCTTTTAGTATATTCACAGATATGTGGAAACATCACCACAGCCCATTTGACAATATTTTTATCACTTCATAAAGAAAACCTGCACTATTTATCTATCACACCTCTTACTCCCTTAAGGTAACCCCCCTCCAGCCTTAGGGAAACACTAATCTATTTTCTGTCTGTGTAGATTTACCAGCTCTAGGCATTTTATATGAACAGAATGATATGATATGTAGTCTTTTGTGAATGACTTATTTCATTTAGCAAAATGTTTTCATGTTCATCCATGTTATGGCATTTATCAATACTTCATTTATTTTTTAAGGTCAAGTAATACTCCATTGTATGAATAGACCACATTTTGTTTATCTACTTATCAGTTGATGGCCCTTTGCCTATTATAAATACAAATGCTATTATAAACTTTTGCGTATATGTTTTTCATGGAAATATGTTTTCATTTCTCTTGAATATATGCCTAGTGTAAATGGATAACTGTTTAATTATTTGAGGAACTGTCAGACTGTTTTGAAAATCTAGCTGTGTATGACCATTATAAATTCATATCCTATCCAACCTTGTTTTATCCATCCTAGTAGGTATGAAGGTGATTCGCACTGTGGTTTTGATTTGCACTGTTATGATTACTGAGAATATTGAACGTCTTTTCATGTGCTTTTTGGCCATTCGCATATATTTCTTGAATAAGTGTGTATTCAAACCTGTTGCCATTTTTAAATTAGGTTATTTGTCTTTTTATTAGTGAGTTGTGTCTTTTATATATTCTAGATGAAAGTAACTTTTCAGATATGTAAATTGCAACTATTTTCTTCCATTCTTTTTTTTTTTATTTTTCTTTAATGGTGTCCTTTTGAAGTACAAAGTTTCAACTTTTTATACAATTTATCCTGTTTTTCTCTTGTTGCTCATGATTTTGGTGTGACAATTGAAATTACTTTGCCAAATCCAAGTCATGGCATGATGGTCTACTCTTATGTTTTCTTCCAAGAGTTATATAAGTTTATTTCCAACATTTAGATATTTGATGCATTTTAAGTTAATTGTTATATATAGTGTGAAGTTATAATCCAGCTTTATTCTTTTGCATCTGCCTATCCAGTTGTTCCAGCACAGTTTTTTGAGTAGACTATTCTATTCCCATTGGATAGTCTCTGCTACCAGCAGTGGCAGGATACAACCTCCTTCATCACTGGTGGTGCTTCTTGACATTGGCTGAGTGGTAAAAGAACAGTAAAGTATTTGAGGTAGAAGGGGCTCCCCTGATGTGTGGAGCTTAAGAGGGGACACCTGTCAGCCATCAGTGACAGCTAATTTCCAAAATCTGTGGCAAAGTTGCCCTATCAGAGATGGACTTCAGCGGGTATCTGGTGAAACCTTGTTGAAAATAAATTGATCATAGATTTACGGGTTTATTTCTAGGATCTAAATTTTATTCTATCAATCTATGTGTCTATCCTTGTGCCATTACAATATTGTCATGATTACTGTTGCTGCTCATCAAGTTTTGAAATTGAAGTGTGCTTCTTTTTAACCTTGCTCCTCTTTTTCAACATTTTAAAAATTTGTATTCTGGGCCTGTGCAATTTTATATAAATTTTAGAATCAGCTTATCAATTTCTACAAACTCAGGTGAAATTCTGATACAAATTGCATTGAATCTGCAGATTAGTTTGGGGAGTTTTGCCATTTATACAATGTTGAGTGTTCCAATTCATGAACATGAATGTTTTCCCAATTGTTTAGCTCTTCTTCAATATTTTTCAACAATTTTTGTAGGTTTTAGACTTAAATTTTTGCAATTATTTGATAAGTCTTTTTTTTAAGAATTTTATTACTTTTGATACAATTATAAGTGGAATACTTTATTTTTAATGGTCTAATATTTATTGTACCTATCTACTTAAATTTTTAATTATAAAAATTGCACTGAAACATCAATATGCAATTATTTTCTCAGTACTCAAAATTTTAATATGTATTGAAGATTCCGGACCAGATAATATGTAAAGAGAAGACAAGGAATATCAAAGTAACCTACAACAAATTTCTAAGCCTCTCACATTGTAAAATTAGTAACACAAAAATATGATTTACAATACACATTTGCCATTATGGAATAGATAATAATTCCCATACTAAAATGAATTCATCTTACTTATCAAAAAATTTTAGTATAAGAATAAGAATGTTCAGATTCTTATAAATAGACCTGTATAAAAAAGTTTCCTTTGGACAATATTTTTTGGTGTTTATAAAACTGCATATATTATTTATATCTATCATATAGTTCTTTTTCAGACTATACATGCACCTTAAGTTGGAAATTAAAAAATATAACTCAGATATTACTATAGAAAGTAATTATATGATAAGTAGTTTGATTTCATGATGCCCAAGTGTTTATGAAGAATATTTACTTATTAAACTTTAAAATAACTACGTATGCTTTGATATTTATTTTTTTATTTAATCCTCACCCAAGGATATATTTACTGATTTTTAGAGGGAGAGGGAGAGAGAAACATTAATGTGAGAGAGAAACATCAATAGGTTGCCTCCTGTACATGCCCCAATCTGGAATCAAACCCTCAAGCTAGGTATGAACCTTGACAGAGAATCCAACCTGTGACCTTTTAGTGTACAGGATGACACTCCAACCATCTGAGCCACCCAAACAGGGCTGATATTTCTTATATATCTACATGTTCCAGTATTCGGACCCTTGCCCACAGATTGGTTCCTCCCTTGCACACTCAGGCCCAGTAAACCCGTCCACAAATAGTGAATAGTGTGGTAGTTCCAGACAGTTAGCCCAAGGACAGTCATACATAATGTCTGACATCAACCAGTACCTAACCCTGCCCAGGTTTAGTGGACCCAGAACCAACAAAATCAGTGGTGGGCTTAAGACTACACCACCGCTCAACCCACCTAGCTACACAACTGGCACACCCAAAGTGGGATTCCTGCAGGCACCAGACTCTGCTGGGAACAACTCTGCCTTGGGAAAATGCTCTGCACAATGACTCATAAACAGTGATCAAGGTTTATCCTTATAGTCAGCCAGCGTGAAGGGTTAACTCCACCCATGAAAGGGCCAATAGCACTGAAAACACAACTATAACAGGAGGGTGCATATACCCACAAGAAACATTCCTGAAGCACTGAGCTCAGGCGATCTCAAAGATTGTGACACTGAGCTCAACAAGACACCTACATATTAATGCCATCAAAACAAGTTTGGGAGTCATAGCAGATCTACCTAATGCACAAAGACAAAATGGGAAGACAAAGAAATATGCCCCAAATGCGAAAACAAGAGAAATCTCTAGAAAAAGTATCAAATGAAATGAAAACAAAGATACCAGATAAAGAGTTTAAAACAATGGTTATAAAAATACTCAAGAAACTTAGAGAAAGAATGGATGATCTTAATGTGAACATAACCAAAGAGATAGTAATCATTTAAAAGGACATAGGACCCATGAATAAAGAACCAGTCAGAAATAAAGAATACTATATCTGAAATGATAAAGACACTAGAAAGAATCAACAGCAATTTAAATGAAGCAGAGGATTGAATCAGCGATTTAGAAAGCAAAAGACAAAAAATGAGGGTCTTGGTATGATATGAATCCTTCAATTTTGTCTGTCTTTTTCTAAAGCAAGATGTAGTTCTCTTTCATATTCTGGTGGCAGTCTCAGAAGTAGAACCTGACAGGCATTTTTAATCAGTAGATCAACATGATAAATATTAATATAGCAATAAAAGAGAACAGAGGGGATCAGCAATAAACCATCCAAATTGTTTCAATACTGCCAAGTGTGTCTTTCAAAACATGTAGAAATACACTTCATGTTAGTATTCATGCCTCCACCTGCAGATCTATGGCTGTGACTGTATCCATGGTCACCAGGTCCATGTATATGTTGTGAATGGCTGTGATCAGATGAGTGACCGCTTCCTTGAGAAGCTCCATGGGTATGGATATGGGCATGACTAAAGGCACAGATACCAATAAGGTTTACCATCAACCCTCCAACTGAGATTGGTGTTAACATGTATTTGTCTAATATAGCCATGGACTCCATAAACACACAAAAATTTTGTTACCATTAGAAAAAGTCCATTAATAAATCTGAGAGAATTTTTATTTGGCCATATCCATAGGATAAAATCCTATTTGCTTGCCATCTATTCATTAAAACCACAAAATGTCCCATGAGCAAAGCAAAGTAGTCAAAGAGCACAGGAATTTTATCTGAGATCAGACCCAGTCTATTGGTCAACATGTCATAGAATAATTCCACAGAGATAAAAAGTATACTCAAACACAGGAAGTAAAAGATCTGCTTAGAGTACTTCCCCTCAAGAATTTGTATTAGTGATTCATTAATGAACCTAGGGATCAATTGGGAACTATGCTGAAAAGCATCACCCATAAAGTTATAAGGAGATATTGCTTCAGGAGAATATCTAATTAGGATGACAAAATGAAGAACATAGTGCTCACTACCAATCCTCAGGACAGGGTATGTTCAGTGCTTTCCTAGTGTACTGCTCTGTTCATAGCCCAAACTTGGTCTGTTATTGGATGAATCCAAATGTCAAACACTAACAAAGAACATTTGGAAACTTCCATTTTGACTGAACAATGGAATCAACATAGAAAATCCAGGATCATGACAAAAATGGTAATTTCTGTGAGAGGAATAATGAGAGAAGACCAAGACTCAACCATACTCTCAGTTGTCACAGAAAGAACAATAACCCATGAGCACAAGGGATGCACAGAAACAATACGGGATAAAGCTTGAAGATGCTTGACTCCACCAACATCAATAGAGAGCTTTCTGGAAGCTGTATGAAAACCAACTTTACAACACAAAGCCAGTACTAGAACAATACTCCACCCTTGTGATCTGCCACCCCAAGAAAGAAATATCTGTGTAAAGCATGTGAGTTAGAGCACTGTCATGATGTCCTCCAAGGGGTTCAGCCATTTTAGGCATGAGGTCATAAGTGTTAAAAAGCAATAGGCAGATCACAGCAATAATGAAAAAGGTAGCCCCCCTTTGTCTTTGCTTGTCCTCTTCCAGAACTGCTGTCAGGAGAAGTAGTGCTCTTCCATGATGTCACAAGAAAAGCATTTCAGGGGCTTACACATTGGAGGATGAAGGGTAGTGGTAAGATTTATTGGAGCTGGAGCAAACACAAAGGACTGTCCCCAGATGTCCAGTGTCTCATCCACGACCAAATGGCTTAGCTTCTTCCTGCCGTAGAGGAAGTCCAGCCTTGTCTTCACCAAGCCCAGAAGGGTCAGGGTTCAGAAATCTTTCACCATTGACCTGGCATTGGCAGGGCATCCAAAGCTTTTGTAGTTCAGTTCAGTTGATGTCAAAGATTAGTCCAGCTCAGTCTCTGTCTCTGACCAGCTAGCTTAGTCTTTGTTTCCAGCTGCACTCTGGCCCAGGCCTGCACTTGGAGATGCACTTGGAGCCCATGCTTTGGCCTCCTGGCCCACACAACTACTATGGACCCAAGATTGGTGGGGCGTGGCTGCTGCTCAGGGAGAACGCCCACTGCCCACGAAGGGGTGAACAAATAGGCAAATGCATGCTACCCAGAGGGGCCATAATTAAACTTTGATTATATTACCTTGGGGTTGGGAAGGAGTAAGCTTTCTTTCAAACTAACCAATCTCTTTTCTGGCTCTTTAGGGGACCTGTGTCAGGTCCTTCCTCTATCCAATCCCTTTCCAAGATCTTCCAAGATGTTGTGTCCCTTATCCAATCTGATTCTTTTACCAGATTAGACACCTCCTCTTTATGGTTGCCATCTTATCTCCTACTGTGCATGTCTCAAAGTAGAAGGATCTCCCCTGTGCCATCATGGCTTCTACTGAGCATGCACCTAGCAAAGGAATTTCTCCTTTATTGGTTCTTTCTCCCCGGGATAATCTGTGGGGAATGGGCCTGTGGTTCCCAGGGGAGACTGCGAAGTCATCTTTCCATCCTACACATGGGGTGGAGTGGTGGAATGTTAATCCCCTTGGCAGGGATTTGGCTATTCTCTGGGGGGTCTGAAGCCATAACTTCCAGACCTAAGCCTGATTGAATATAACTGCCAGACTCAATCAGGTTCAGCCAGTCCAGCTGCCTTCTCTTTTGTTAACTCCTAACTGCCTATGCTAACAGAACTAGTGAACAAAACACTGAGTAGTGAGATGACAACAAACATCACGGTGTTAAAACTGCAGCAAGCTCCTCAGTAGTACACAAAAATTGAGGCCAAAAAAACACAAGAGTGAAGATATACCCAGCAACTGTATTAAATATTTTGAGCCATTGCTGTTCTGTAATACCTTTTCCAGAAGAAAATGGCTTTTGAAAAAAATGCAAAAAAAAAAAAAAATGCAATTCCAAGTTTTAATATAAAAATAAACTGAACACTATGAACTGCTTTTAGGAGATCGTATGATTCAAACAATCCCACTGCCTTCAAAAGTTTAGTTAAACAGAGTAAAACAATATATTTCATTAATCCAACACTGGGCAAGTCCACTGGCCCAGCACTGCTTCTGTCACCACGGGGCCAGCTAGGATGCTCCTGCCTTATTTCTCCTCCATCCCAGGGATCAGGAGCTACCACTGCTACTCCTGCAACAGGGTCTCCTCAAGTCTCACTGCTGTTGTCGGTGGAACAGTGGGTGCAGGTGAATCACTTTCTCATGACAGTGACCTTGTGGTGTCCTCCCAGGCCAGGCCACCCACCCACCACTGTCCCCAGAACTGCACAGTCATGTCATGACTAAGCTGTAGGCAGTTCAGTAAGTACAGGGTTGCCAGGAGGCACACCAGAGCAGATGTTGCCAGACTGGGCCATCAGGTCCAGTAGCAGTCACTCTCGTGGGAGTGCCCAGCACTGTGCCTCCCAAGTGAATATTTTTAAAGTTCATATAGAAATATAAAATTTGTATTTCAATATTTTAACCTGGACCTTCCTGAAATCATTGATTAATTCTAGGAATTAAATTAGTTATAATAAGATAAAAAGGTAGATTCTTTAGGATTTGTTCAATATAAGGTCATGCCATCTGCAAAAAGAGATCGTTTTATGTGTTTACAATCTAGATGCTTTTATTTCTTACCCTGGTCTAATTGTTGTGGCTTGAATCTGCAGTGTAAAGTTGAGTAGAGTGATTAGAGTGGAAATTGTTGTATTGTTCTAGATCTTATAGGCAAAGCATTCAATCTTTAACAATTGTGTGGTATTATCTGTGGGTTATTCAGAGATGTTCTATATCCAGTTTTTCTCCTTTCATTTTTCAAGCAATTTAAAAACAATTGTATAAATAAAATATATTCTCTCAGCCAGTGTGGCTCACTGGTTGAGCGTCGACCCATGCACCAAGAGGTGACCAGTTTGATTCCTGGTCAGGGCACATGCCCAGGTTGTGGGCCAATTCCCCAGTGGGGGGCATGCAGGAGGCGGCCAATCAATGTTCTCTCTCATCAATGTTTCTATCTCTCTCTCTCCCTCTTGCTTCCTCTCTCTCTCTAAAATCAATAAAAAATATATATATATTCAAAATAAATGTATAATATGTTTATTATTAAGCACAAAGGAAGTAAGTCAGAGCAAAGCAGTATTATGTGAAAGAAACTACAGACTGTAAAGCAAAAATTATAAAAATTACAGAACTGATTTTTGTATTTGCAATGTTAATAGATGTAGTATATATAACAATGCCACAGAAAGGAGGAAAATGAAGTCCAGATTACCAATTATTTCTTTCATAGGTCATGCTTTTGATGTTGGATCTAAAACATCATTACTGTACTCGAGGTTATATAGATTTTATTTTGTTATCTTCTAGGAATTTTATAATTTTGTGTTTTAAATGATCATGTCATCTTCAAACAAAGTTTTGTTTCTTCCTTCTCAAACTATATACCTTTTATATCCTTCTTTTGTCTAGAATTTCACTGGTACTCTTTTTTAATATGTGTGAGTTCAAATTGACATTTGGAGGCATCTTCTTTCAGGCTGAAGAAGTTCCTTTAGTATTTTTGTTAAGGCAAGTCTGCTAGACAGACATTTTTGTTTTATTATATTTGAAAGTTTTCTTTATTTTGCTTCCATTTTGGAAAGATAGCTTTGTTGAATATAAGATTCTTGGTTGACAGTTTTATTTTTTTTCTTTGAGATCTTTATATGTATATGTTCTCCCACCGCTTTCTGGCTTCCATTGTTTCTGCTGAGAAGTTAACTCAATCATATGCGCTTTCCCCTGAGATTAATGAATGTTGTTATTTAAAAAAAATTTTTTTTCTTTGGTCCTGGCCAGTTTGGGTCAGTGGTTAGAGCATCGGCCTGTGAACCAGAGTCCCTGGGTAGGTTCCCACTAGGGGCATGTACCAAAATTTAAAAAAAAAAAAAATTTTTTTTTCTTTATCAATATTAGAGAGAGGAAGGGGGAGGGAGAGAGTGATAGAAACATCAATGAGAGAGAACATTGATTGACTGCCTCTTGCATGCCTCCCACTGGGGATCGGGCCCACAACCTGGGCATGTGTTCTGACCAGAAACTGAACCTGCAACCTCTTGGTGCATGGGTCAATGCTCAACAGCGTCACTGGCTGGGGAGTGTTTTTTGTTTGTTTGTTTTTTAACTTGCTGCTTTCGAGACTTTCTCCTTGCCTTTGACTTGTTTTTACTAAGATGTACTTATTTTTAGATTATATTTTGTTTGTGATAGTTGGACTTTGTTGAGTTTCCTGCATCTGTAGCTGTTTTTCATTAAATTGGGAAGTTCTCAGCTGTTATTTCTTTAAATATTTTTTGTGTTCCTTTTTCTCTGTTCTCTATTTCTGGTACTCCCATTGTATTTTGTTCTGGTTAATGGTGTCCCACATTTCTCTAAGGCTATCTTCATTTATTTTTCTGTTGTTTTGCATAATATCGATCAATATATCTTCAAGTGGCTTATTCTTTCTTCTGAAAGTTCAGATCAACTGGTGTACCCCTTACATTATCATTTTCTTTTTCTTTTTTTTCTTTATTTTTTTAATGTAAAACTTCCAAACTACCTTAAGGGGAAACAATGGAGTGATTAAAAGGCAAGCAAGAAAAGAGAAAATGTTTAAACAAAACATTAGAGATAAATGAACAAAATAACAGCTTTATACCCAAACATATGACTAATTATATAAATATAAATAATTAAAGGTTTCAATTAAAAGACAGTGAATATCAGACTATTAAAAAAATAAACTAAATACTCATTGTAAGAGATGTAAGCAACCAGAATGGTAGAAAGAGAAATTTAAGACTAATATCTCTTCACTAACATAATTATTCAACATTTTAATGTTATCTCCCTCCTAAGTATATTATATATATTATGCTGCATCTTTCTAGAATATATTAACTTGAACATTTTTCTTTTATTGTAAATAATTTTCAAGGGATGACATTCCTAGTATTTAGAGTTGTTTTAATTTTGAGTTATCTAAATAACTGAAGGAAAAAACTATTGTCTCAGTTATTAAAAGCAATGTGATTTTAAAATTTTTATTGGCCCACTATGCATTTAAAAGAATCCAGGGCTTACGATTGCTATTTCACATTATTTTTTATTGATCATGTTGATAAATTTTAAGTTCCAAGATGATACATATAAAATTTTAATGAAGCAAGAACTTGTAGCATTTTCTTCCAAAGAATATAGAAGTATACATGTCTCATCTTAAGAAATGAATATTTTATTTTTAAAAAAGTTAAAGCATCTGAAAAAGCATTAGACAAAATCCAGCACCCATTTCTGATAAAAATGCTCAGCAATCTGGGAATAGAGGGATCATATCTCGACATAATAACGGCAATATATGAAAGACCTACAGCCAGCACCATACTCAATGGGCAAAAACTAAAAGCATTTCCCTTAAGAACAGTAACAAGACAAGGATGCCCACTTTCGCCACTCTTATTTAACAGAGTACTAGAAGTCTTAGCCACAGCAATCAGACAGAAAGAAAAAATAAAAGGGATCCAAATTGGAAAGGAGGAAGTGAAACTGTCATTATTCACAGATGACATGATACTATATGTAGAAAACCCCAAAGACTCCATCAAAAATTTACTAGACTTAATAATTGAATTTGGCAAAATAGCAGGATACAAAATTAATGTCAAGAAATCGACGGCATTCTTATACACCAATGATGAACTCACAGAAAGAGAAACTAAAAAAACAATCCCATTTACCATCACAGCAAAAAAATTAAGATACCTAGAAATCAACTCAACCAAAGAAATAAAGGACCTATTCACAGAAAACTACAGGTCTTTGAAAAAAGAAATAGAGGAAGATATAAAAAAGTAGAAGCACATACCTTGTTCATGGATTGGAAGAATCAGCATCATTAAAATGTCCATACTACCCAAAGCAATCTACAGATTCAATGCAACCCCCATCAAAATACCAACGACATACTTCACAGAACTAGAACAAATACTTCAAAAGTTCATGTGGAAACAAAAAAGACCTCAAATAACCTCAGCAATCTTGAAAAAGAAGAACAAAGTTAGAGGGATCACATTACCAGATTTCAGGTTATACTACAGTGCCACTGTAATCAAAACAGCCTGGTACTGGCACAAGAACAGGCATATAGACCAGTGGAACAGAACAGAGAACCCAGAAATGGACCCAAGGCAATATGCTCAATTAATATTTGACAAAGGTGGCAAAGCATACAGTGGAGTAAGGACCGCCTCTTTAGTAAATGGTGTTGGGTAAACTGGACAGCTACTTGCAGAAAAATGAAACTAGACCATCAACTTACACCCTACACAAGAATAAACTCAAAAAGGATAAAAGACTTAAATGTGACTCATGAATCCATGAAAAGAAACTGTAGGCGCCAAAATTTCAGATATCATACACAGCAGAATTTTCACTGATACATCACCTAAAGGCAACAGAAACAAAGGAGAAAATGAACACATGGGACTACATCAATCTCAAAAGCTTCTGCACTGCAAAAGATACAGTCATGAAAATGGAAAGGCAATGCACTGTATGGGAGAGCATAATTGCCAATGATATATCAGATAAGGGGTTAATTTCCAATATATATAGAGTGCTCATACAACTCCACAAAAGGAAAACAAAGAACCCAATTAAAAAATGGGCAGAGAAACTAAATAGACTCCCCTCCAAATAGGACATACAAATGGCTAAGAGACATATGAAGAAATGCTCAACATCACTAATCATCAGAGAGATGCAAATTAAAACAACAATGAGGTACCACCTCACACCTGTCAGAATGGCCGTCATCAACAAATCATCAAACAACAAGTGTTGGCGAGGGTGTGGAGAAAAGGGGACTCTAACACACTGCTGGTGGGAATGCAGACTGGTGCAGCCACTATGGAAAACAATATGGTGTTACCTCAAAAAATTAAAAATTGAACTTCCATTTGACCCAGTGATCCCACTTCTAGGAATATACCGTAAGAAGCCTGAAACACCAATCAGAAAGAATATATGTACCCCCATGTTTGTAGCAGCACTATTTACATTAGCTAAGATCTAGAAACAGCCCAAATGTCCATCAGTAGATGAATGGATAAAAAAGCTTTGGTACATATACCCATTGGAGTACTATGCAGCTGTAAGAAAGAAAGATCTCTCATCCTTTGAGATGACATGGAGGGACCTGGAAAGTGTCATCCTAAGCAAAAGAAGCCAAACAGAGAAAGGCAAGTATCATATTATCTCACTTATTTGTGGAATGTAATGAACATAACAGTCTGAGGAATGGGGTAGATCCAGAGACATGGAAGTGGGGTACAGACTGACAGTCCCCAGAAGAGTGGGTGGTGGGGGAGAGATAAACCACAGAACTTCTATGCATGTGTGCATGAACAATGGACATGGACAACAAAGCTGGGACAGGGTGGGGAGGGAAGGGGGAGGGGGGAATCAGTGGGGAAAAAGGAGAAATATTTGTAACAAAAATAAATAAATTAATTAATAAAAAAATAATTTAAAAGTTAAAGCATCAGGGCAAGGCTTTAGGTTATGCGTTTTCTGTTAGCGCATTTAGTCCTTACAACAGTGCTTTAAGGTATCTATTTCCATTAAACATGAGATTAAGAAATAAATTGCTGAAGGTCCTCCCAAGGGTTATGAATCCAGGGTGATGGTAAGTCATGAACCATGGGCTTTCTTTTCCATTGCTGCTGATACAGTGACAAGAGAGGCCTTACCCTTCAAATTTCTCTCTCAACCAGAAAAAAATTCTCTGCGACATCACCTCCTCTCCTTTCTCAGAATACTGCTTAATCTTTATAATTCCTAATTTAGACTAACAGCTTCCTGCTGTTATTATAAGTAATGATGATTAATCTGAAATGGGTTACATCTGTTTCCTAGTGTATTAATTTCAAATGCTATTTCCTGAATTTGCCTTATCCCAGTTCAGGGGGCTTGAAGCCACTATGTAGATGAAGGGAAATGATCCAGATGTCAGATATCCAGCGCTCCTTTTGTGGGGGTGGAGCAGCAATGAGAAAAAAAGGTGAGACCATTCAGGGTTGAGGAACGTTCAGCCCACGACTATAGAAAGACCATGAAATCCATACAGGCTGACATCACACGCCTTAGCAAATTAGCCTGACCAAATACAACAGGCTAATTTTTTAAGTTGATAATTTTGTATGGCCTGCAAATGATGTTATAAATAGCCAATGGCCCTTGGCAGAAAAAAGGTTCCACCTCTGCATGATTCTGGGTGGGTCCCCGCAAAGGAGCTAATTGGTCTGTGAGTATTCACCAGGAATTCACACATAGTAGCTATTAAGCGTGATAACCTCAATCAAACTGACCCCCAAGGTCTCTGCTCACTTTGGAGTCAGGCTAACCCTCTGGCACATTTGGTAATTTGGGTCTGGTTCTCCAGCACAGGGTGCCCGTGTGTCCCTATCTGGCCTGCAGCCAAGAGTGTTAAGGTTGGTCTCAGGTGGATCCGGTGGTCTGGGGGGAAGGAGCAGGAAGACTTGCATGCATGCCCATGAGAGCTGTTAGGGTGGCACTCCTCCTGGTAGGGGCCAGTAGAGCAAATACAATTTGATGTCACTTGGTGGAACCCCCGCAAAAGATGATTGAGCATTAGCAGCATGCGATTCACAGTGAAGTGATGGCGGTGGCAGTGGCGGATGGCTTCAGAGCTTGGAGTGGGGAGCTGACCGCTGCTGGAGGGTGGTGGTGTTGAAGGTGAGAGCTTGCTTGTCCCTTATCACTTCTATCCTAGGACTCAGACAGAGAGTGATGGAACGAGGGACATTTTCAGGGGCTGCTGCCTTCCATGTGTGCATTGGCATCAGGAGCACAGCCCAGACTCTGCTGTAAACCCTCTGCCTCCTTTTCCACGTGCCTGGAGGAAGCAGTAACAGCAATCAAGACAGTGTCTTACCTTCCACCTGCCCTTCCCTTGTCACCCCCTCCCCCAACCAAAAGGGCCTGGATTGTGCCCCACATCTGCCTGTCTGCCTGCCTGCCATGTGGACATGGCAGCAGGTGCAGGCCCAGGTGCACTTGATGCTGGACCAATTGATGGGCACCTCCCAGATGGTAAGTCTCTGCTAGTACCCTAATATTTTCATATTAGCTACTGTAATTTTCAACTCAAGACTGTCTGTTTAGTTTTATTTTTATTATTTCATCTTCATATAGTCTATTTGATTCAATAGTCTCATTATAACGTCTTTGCTTTTATAAACATGGTTTCCATTAGTTCTGTGAATGTTTTTCTGATAAATCTGACTTTTTTTCACCCTTATAGACAATTTCAATTACCTGCTCTACAGTCTTAGGTTCAGTAACTGGGCCTATGAATGTAACTGAAAAAAAAAAGGCAAATTAACAATGTTACCTTAGACAGTCAGTCTGAGCACCTGTTGGGGTTAGTGTGGCCTGGCTGGACAATTTGGAGGTGTAGGCCACTCTTCACAGAGGATGTGGGTGCACTGGGTTCAAGGGGTACTCTGGCAGACTCCAACTGGTTTCCCTGGATGTGCAAGCCATGTCCAGCCTCAGAAGACAGGCTGAAAACTATGGCATCTCCAGGCTTCCTGATGGTGTGTCCTACAGCCCTGCTCCAACTGACCCTGATAGTGTAGACAGTCAGGGAGCACTGGGGAGTCTCTCCCATTGGCCAAGATGGTGCAGGGGGCTGTTCTTACACTGAGCACCAAAAGCTAGAAAGATGAATTGATAAGACCCAAGCCTGTCAAAAGCTAGCAAAATAATTGGATAGAAAAAAAAAGTCCTCCACCTATCAGAATGGCTGCCATCAACAAATCATCAAACAACAAGTGTTGGCGAGGGTGTGGAGAAAAGGGGACTCTAGTACACTGCTGGTGGGAATGCAGACGGGTGCAACCACTATGGAAAACACTATGATGCTTCCTCAAAAAGTTAAAAATTGAACTGTCATTTGACCCAATGATCCCACTTCTAGGAATATATCCTAAGAAGCCTGAAACACCCCTATGTTCATAGCAGCACTATTTACAATAGCTAAGATCTGGAAACCACCCAAGTGTTCATGTAGATGAGTGGATAAAAAAGCAGTGGTGCATATACACAATGGAGTACTATGCAGCTGTAGGAAAGAAAGATCTCTTATCATTTGAGATGACATGGAGGGACCTGGAGAGTATTATGCTAAGCAAAACAAGCCAAGTAGAGAAAAACAAATATCACATGATCTCACTTATTTGTGTAATATAATGAGCTAAACAAATTGATGATCAAAATTGACCCAGAGACATAGAGGTAGGGTACAGACTGATGAATCCCAGAAGAGGAGGGGGTTGGGAGAGAAGAGATAACCACAGAATTTTTATGCATGTATGCATATCCAATAGACATAGACAACAAAGCTGGGGAAGGGGTGGGGTGATGGGGAGGAGGGTGTCACTGGGGGAAAAAGGAGAAACATCTGTAACAAAAACAAATAAATAAATAAGTAAAATAGTAAAATGTTTTCATTAATATCACTATCCAAAAAAAAAAAAAAAAAAGTCCTCTCCTCTCTATCCCTATAAGAACCACAGGATTGAGCAAGAAGGGGAGATTATCTTTGACATAGGAGTCCACTATTCTCTCAGGTCTTGTCACCTGAATAAACCTCTTTCCTTTTGCACTAGCACCTGTCTCATGAGTTAGGCTTTTGTTGTGGCAAAACTTGTGTTTTTAGTTGCAATAAGAGAAAATGGATCTTTTGCATGCACACAGAAAGCCTTACAGAAAAGAAGTGAAAACCAAAAGATGAGCTTAGACCCAAGGCCTTATGTAGCATATTAACAAAGGGTGATAAAGTATAGAGAAGAGACTAGATAAGGACAAATGGACTTGGGCTTCTGGTGTTGGGATATGTTGTGGAAAGAAGATTAGAAACCGTTCAATAAATAAGGGTTTTATAAAGTGTCTTATGTAGACTCAAGTCATCTCAAGTGATAAATGTCTCTGGAGTTTTCCTCTTCTCCTTGGTATGGAAGAGAAAGATATCTTTACACATGTAAATTTCTTTTTAAAATTTTATGAGAACTCCTGCTATGTTGGCAGTGTCTTAATTGTCTTTAGGTCAAAATAATCCTTATGACAAACTGGCATATTTTGGGTAGTATATTCTGATCTCCTTCCTCTGTTTTTTTTTTTTTTTTTAAATTTTTTTCTGTATTGAGAGAGGTTTAAAGAGAGACGGGGAGAGAGATAGAAACATCGATGAGAGAGAACATCGATTGGCCACCTCCTGCACGCCCCCCCACTGGGGATCAGCCCACAACCTGGGCATGTGCCCTGAATAGGAATCAAACTGGAGACCTCTTGGTGCATGGGTTGATGCTCA
Organism: Molossus molossus; assembly: GCF_014108415.1. NCBI lineage: Eukaryota > Metazoa > Chordata > Mammalia > Chiroptera > Molossidae > Molossus > Molossus molossus. The sequence continues at coordinate 16,767,356 of NW_023425355.1, forward strand.
ACCAGTGAGCTATACCAGCTGGGCTCCTTTACCTGTTTTTGCATATTTCATTATTTTTTGTTGGAAACTGGACTTTAAGATAATATGTTTTAGTAACTCAGGAAACTGGTCCTTGCTTGATTGTTTCTTTAGTGACAGGTTAAGTTATTTTAATGATATCTAAGTTCACCCTCCATGGTATTCAGCCTCTGATGTTAATCCTCAGAGAGGCACAGGTTTGGGTATACATACCTGTTACCAAACTGAAGAGTTCCACTTGCCTGCATGCATCAAAGCCCAATAAAATGCAAAGAAGAGCTTTCAGGAAAAAATGTAAAGGTTTATTTAAGGAAATGTTACCTAGCTCTGAGACACAGATGAGGTAAGCAAGACTCTAAGACCAGGCTCCTGGATCCTCCTCAAATCATTAATCATGGTGGCTAAGGGAGTTGGGGTTGTGGGCTCTATTGATTGGTTGGGGCCTAGGGTAGGAAGTAGTTGATAATTGTATTAGGTCCTGATGTCAGCCATGGCATCTCTAATTTTGTGAGAGTGTGGCCGGTAGGGTCATTTCACTTTCATTGGCCTGGGGCTAAAACACAACTGAGGTCAAGATGTTGCCTTCAGTTTGACCAAAACTCTCTCCCTTGATCAACAGACCTGAGACTTTATTCTTAAAACTGTTTGAAGCTAACTAGAACCTGATGTCCCTGGGGCTAAATGATTAAGTGAGTGGATGTATGGTATGTTATGGTGCTAGTAGACTGGATAAAGCTAGTTTGAATTAAGGAAAAGTTCATATTAAAGAAATGAAGTTCCTGTGTGGTTACTTACCCTGGGGTGACAGTGTTTTTGAAAGACCTCAATTCCGCTCTTTCCTTGACCACATCCAGCTGTTAAACTGCACTAAGTGTGGGCTGATTGCTTAGTTGTTTTCCACCACGCCCTAGAGCAGTGGTTCTCAACCTTCCTAATGCCACCACCGTTTAATACAGTTCCTCATGTTGTGGTGACCCCCAACTATAAAATTATTTTCATTGCTACTTCATAACTGTAATTTTGCTACTGTTATGTCTTAGGCAGCCCCTGTGAAAGGGTCGTTTGACCCCCAAGGGGTTGCAACCCACAGGTTGAGAACCACTGCCCTAGAGCATAAATTGCTCTAGAAACTGACTGAGACTGTGCCTCCTTTAAAAAAGTTTCTGAGTTTAGTGTTTGATATATGCCTGCCTCCAGAAGAGTTTGTCCCACAACTCTTTTCCAAGTGCTCTCTTGCATGTTAGCATACCTACAATTTAGAGTGTATCTTAATATTTTCCCAGTGGTCTTCCATCACAACCTTCACTGTTCTTGCGAATGCCCTTATGCTTCTTCAACTTTTCCAAGCTTCATTGCAAGTGAAGTCAGTCCTTTTAGGAAGAGGAACTATCTGTTGTATGATTTGCTTTTTCACCCAGGTAAAATCTCTGATCCAGGACTCTGTAGCTAGTGGTAGGAACAATGTCAAGCAGCTTTCTGAGAGACATCCCCAGTCTGGGAGCTGAGTGCTTGGTGGAGAAAGTGACAGTTGATCTAAAGTTCTCTTGGCTTACTTCTACTTGCGCAGAGCAGAGTTAGGATAACTAACTCCATCTTGAGTTTGAACCTTATCATCTGAACACATATAAGTCTGGGCCCACAGCCAAGTTCTGGGCTGCCAGCCAAGGGAGGCAACCAACAGGTGCAAGTGATAAGAATGAAATAGGCACCGCTGCACACGTTGCCAAATATTTTGATTTGGGGCTTCGAGGGCTAATCTTGGAGACCACAAGCAAATCTAACAAGTGCAGATGAGGGGAGACACCTTCACAAGAATGATAAAAGTGAAATTAAGAACAGTGACACTTGCTATTCACCTGCCTGCAAAGAGCCATGCTGACAGCTCATGTATCTGGCTTGGTGGCCGTTGATTATTCCAGGGTCTTAGTGTATCCAGTTTGTTGAGCAGTCTTTCTAACAAGACATGGACCCCCTGGATGCAGAGGCTTCCGTGACTCTGAGTGACCAGTGACCACTGCTCTGAAGAAGAAGGAAAAATGTTTTCTCTTATTTTTAACAGAAAGAATTAAACTTCATATTTTTAATTTCTATTTGCCATTACATCTGTTAGTGCAAGTTATCCTAATATTTTTTTTCAGTAGGTTTTTAGTTACTCTAGGTCATTTTTGTTTCCATATATATTTTTAGACTCAGCTCGTCGGTTTCTCTAAACTGCCTTCTGGAATTGTGAGTGGAAATGTATTGAATCTATACCTTCATTATATCAATTACATTGGTAAATTGTATCAATTTTTCTTTTTCTTTTCCATAACATAGTGTATATTTCAATTTATTTAGGTCTTCTTTCTCTCAATAATGACTAGGACCAACACTGAAATACCAAATAGAAATTATAAAAGCAGACATTTTTATAGTTCCTGATTTGTCACAGTGGGTGGGATTGTTGGTATACTTTACCATTAAGTTTCATGTTCTTTGTTTTACTTGAAATGAGAAAGTCTCTTACATTTATTAAATGGCACTTATGTTTAGAAAGCTAATTAATTTATATATTAATTTTGTAAACAACCATCCTACTGAATGGTCTTATTATTTCCTAACATTTTTCAGTTAATTCTTTTTGGCTTTGCAGGAATGCAATTTTATTATCTACAAATAAATACAATTATTTTTGTTCATTTTAAATGTTCATGCATGATTTATTTTTCTTCTTAACTGCATTTTTAGGACTTCCAGAATTAAAATGCAATAATTGTGCGCTCTTATAGCACCCCTGACTTTAATGAATATGCTTCTAATACCTTTTTTTTTTTGGCCTGTGATTTTTTAGTTAACTTGTTCCTCTATTTTCCTAGGTTGACTTTTTATTTAGAAGATGGTAAAACAAAAGGAAAATTTGCAATAAAAATAACAAATATGTAATAAATAAATTATAGTCATAATGTAAAATCAGTTTGAATAGTCATAGAAAACAATGTTAGAAATAAATGTAATCTCTCTACAGCTATTCTAAATTTTCAGTTTGGCAAACTTTCTACTATATTTTATTTTTTCCCTCTATCTCTAAATTTAGTCTGGAATGGGACCCACTTAGTCCCAGTATGACCAAACGTTGAGGTGTATGTGACTTAAAATAGTATCTCAGGAACCTCCATAATGTTTTCAAAAATGACTGTCCTAATTTACATTCCCAATAACAGTGCTCAAGGGTTCCTTTTCTCCCACAGCATCACCAATACTTCTTATCTTTTTAAATTTTAATGATAATCATTCTAACAGATGTGAAGTGACATCTCATTGTGGATTTGATTTTATTTCCGTGATGATTAGTGATGCTGAGCATTTTTTTCATGTACCTGTTGGCCATTTGTATGTCTTCTTTGAAAAATGGGTATTCATTTTATTTGCCCATTTTTAAATCAGAGTACTTGTCTTTTTGTGCTGTTAACTCGTATGAGTCCCTTATATATTTTGGATATCAACCTTTTATCAGATACATCATTTGCAAATACGTTCTGTCATTCCATAGGTTACCTTCTCACTTTATTGATATTTTTTTCTTTTGCTGTGCAGAGCTTTATATTTGATATAGCCTGGAGGTTACTTAAATAATTAAAAATGGAACTACCCTATGATCCAGCAATCCTGCTTCTGGCTATTGATAAGGATTCTTGGCTTGACCAAATTTGGTTCGGGATCCCCGAACCTTCTTTCAGGCCTATCTGTGCACTTCCTTTCAAAATACAGTTTTAGCAAGAACTCTGCTAAATCAGTTCAACCAGAACCCCACCCTTAATATCTGATCACCCTCAATATCTGATCAGCTTCCTCATCTTCCACCATTCCCCAGGTAATGTCTGATCGACCTAGCCTGTCTCCAGCAAGAGTCTGGTTATGTCGGCATAGCCAGAATTTCCCCTTACCCCTCACGTTTCCTCTTAGTCATTTTCCATGCCCTGACCCCCAACCTGCTCCTTGGTTATAAATTCCTATTTGCCCTTGTTGTGTTTGGAGTTTAATCCAAATATTTCCTCCACTGTAAAATCCCATTGCAGTGGGCCCTATATTTATTGTAATGGTCCTTAACAAATGTTATTGAATTTTTTTTTTCTTTAACAGGATATATCTGAATAAAATTAACCACTATCTTAAAGAGAATCTGCAATCCCATGGTAGGTGTCTATCAAAATAGATAAAGAAAACAAACTATATATATAAAATCAGCCATAAGAAGAAGGAAATACTCCCATTTGCAACAACATGGATTGACCTTGAAAGTCATCATGTTATGTGAAATAAGTCAGAGTACTCTATGATCTAACATGTGTAGACTCTAAAGAAGCCAAACTCATAGAAACATATTGTAAAATGGTGATTGGCAGGGGTTGAAGGTGGGGAAAATGGGGAGAGGTTGGTTAAAGTGTACAATTTCCAGTTATGAGATGAATAAGTTCTGCAGATATAATATACAGCATGGTGATTATAGTTAACAATACAGTATTATTGTTAATCATAGTTGATAAAAGAGTGGATCTTTTTTTTAATTTTTTTTCCTTTATTGATTTTAGAGAGAGAGAAGGGAGAGGGAGAGAGAAATAGAAACATTGATGAGAGAAAACATCAATTGGCTGCCTCCTGCATGTCCCCCATTGGGGATCAGGCCCATAACCTGGGCATGTGCCATGACCGGGAATCGAACCTGCAACCTCTTGGTGCATGGGTCGACGCTCAACCACTGAGCCAAACCAGCTGGGCAAAGAGTGTTTTTAAAAAGTTTTCACCACCAAAAAAAAAAAAAAAAAAGTTAATTATGTGAAGTGATGGAAGTATTAGCCATCCTCATTGTGGTAATCATTTTGAAATACATAAATATATCCAATCATCACATTATATCATTTAGACTTACAAAAATTGTATGTCAATTTTATCTTATTAAAGCTGAAAAAGCAAGAAGCAAAAGATAAATTTTTATAATTATAAAAATAAAATGTCATTTGATATTAGTGGGTGATTATGATATTACAAGCAGTAAAACGCATTCTTTATGTATAGGTTACCTCACTCATTCTACACACTAGAGAAATCACTTGAATCCCCTTTTTAAATTGAAGAATCCTTTAAGAAACTTTTTTGTTCTGTTATTTTTCAAATATAGATATTTCCATAGTCATTTTGTATTTTTCATTCAGAAAAGAATTTACAAATGTGTAGTAGTCTCCCATGATAGCACGTTTTACCCATAATACATTCCTCAACTCATTGTCAGTTTACTTTCTTCCTTTGAATCTCCACGGAGTTTTCATCACCTTTTTGTCTACAGTTTTGATACCTTATAACCTCCTACTCCTCGCCTTCCTTTTCTGTATCTTATAATCAAGCTAAACATCAGCTTGTTACAGTCTTACGTATGTTCTGTTGAACTCCCCCAGCAATCCCTTCTTTTCTGAACTTTTACATTTTCCTACTTTGAGTGGCGTGGCTTGTTTGAAATCAACATAAACGTTTTTTACACATAGGTCTAGACCCTGTGCTAGTGACAGAGATTATGCAGTTACAAAGTTGTGTTTCTTTTGATTTAGTTTGAATATTTTATATATGTTGTACATTTCCCTCTATCCCTCAAGTCATAGCTCCTAGACATATTGCCAAGAGATACTATTGCTCGTGCTAAATATATATATATATATATATATATATATATATATATATCCCCCCAAAGCAACTAAACTTCTCTCTAGCCTCTCTCCCCTGTAGCTTCTGCCAACTTACTATTATTGTGCCAGGCAATGGCCAAAGCAGACTGCCAGAAAGCTGTGGTACATATACACAATGGAGTACTATGCAGCTGTGAGAAAGAAAGATCTCTTATCCTTTGAAACTACATGGAGGGACCTGGAAAGTATCATACTAAGTGAAACAAGCCAAACAGAAAAAGACAAGTATCGTATGATCTCACTTATTTGTGGAATATAATGAACATAACAGTCTGAGGAATGGGGTAATCCCAGAGACGTGGAAGTGGGGTACATGCTGACAATCCCCAGAAGAGGGGGTGGTGGGGGAGGGATAAACTACAGAACTTATATGCATGTATGCCTGAACAATGGACATGGACAACAAAGCTGGGGACAGGGCAGGGAGGGAGGTGGAGGGGAATCAGTGGAGGAAAAAGGAGAAACATCTATAACAAAAATTATTTAATAAAAATTAAAAAGTAAAAAAATAAACATTAAAAAAAACCCTATAGATTCCTTGAATTGCTTAATAAGCATCTATACAGAGGATAACTGACTATACCAAAGGCTTACAGTGTACAAAATTGGAGTGCCCTCATTTAACTGATTCTGGGTTTTATAATCTAATGTGAACATTTTTATTGTATTAAAATAGATTTTGTTTGGTAAACATTTTTTTCCTTTCTATTTCTTTTTATTAAGAGTTTTATAATAAAGCGTAAATTTATTTAAATTTCATCATATCCTTTTCTTTTTTTTAATTTATTTTTTATTGTTGAAAGTATGACAGATGTCTCCCCTTTTTCATCCATTGACCCCCTCCTCCATGCTCCCACTCTGCTCCTGCTTTCCCCAAATTAATGTCTGTGTCCATTGGTTGTGCATACATGCGTGCAAGTTCTTTGGTTTATCTCTTCCCACCCCCACCGCTGTCCCTCTGAGGTTTGTCAGTCTGTTCCCTACTTCCATGACTCTGGGTCTCTTTTCGTCAACAGCGTATTTTGTTTATTATGTTCTATAAATAAGTGAAATCATGTGGTATTTGTCTTTCTCTGACTGGCTTATTTTGCTCAGCATTATGCTCCCCAGGTCCCTCCATGCTGTCTCAAAGGATAAGAGATCTTCCTTCCTTCCTTCCTTCCTTCCTTCCTTCCTTCCTTCCTTCCTTCCTTCCTCCCTCCCTCCCTCCCTCCCTCCCTCCCTCCCTCCCTCCTTTCTTCCTTTCTTCCTTTCTTCCTTTCTTCCTTTCTTCCTTTCTTCCTTTCTTCTTTCTTCCTTTCTTCCTTTCTTCCTTTCTTCCTTTCTTCCTTTCTTTCTTTCTTTCTTTCTTTCTTTCTTTCTTTCTTTCTTTCTTTCTTTCTTTCTTTCTTTCTTTCTTTCTTTCTTTCTTTCTTCTGCATAGTATTCCATTGTGTAAATATATCACAGCTTTAAAATTTTTTTTTCTTTATTGATTTTTTTAGAGATAGAAGAAGGGAGAGGGAGAGAGAGATAGAAACATTGATGAGAGAGCTCATTGATTAGCATCCTCCTGCATGTCCCCCACTGGGGATTGGGCCCACAACCTGGGCATGTGCCCTGACCAGGAATCAAACCGGCGACCTCTTGGTGCATGGGTCAATGCTCAACCACTGAGCCACACCGGCGGGCACCACAGCTGTTTTATCCACTCATCTACTGATGGACACTTGGGCTGTTTCCAGATCTTAGCAATTGTAAATAATGCTGCTATGAACATAGGGGTACATATATTCTTTCTGATTGGTGTTTTAGGTTTCTTAGGGTATATTCCTAGAAGTGGGATCACTGGGTCAAATGGCAGTTCCATTTATAATTTCTTGAGGAAACACCATACTGTTTTCCACAGTGGCTGCACCAGTCTGCATTCCCACCAGCAGTGTACTAGAGTCCCCTTTTCTCCACACCCTCACCAGCACTTGTTGTTTGATGATTTGTTGATGGCAGCCATTCTGACAGGTGTGAGGTGATATCTCACAGTTGTTTTAATTTGCATCTCTCTGATGATGCAAATAATAACAGTTCCACTTCCTCTTTTCTAATTTGGATGCCTTATATTTTTCCTTCTTGTCCAATTTCTGTGGCTAAGACTTACAGTACCATGTTGAATAAGAGTGGCAAAAGTGTTCTTAAGGGAAATGCTTTTAGTTTTTGCCCTTTGAGTATGATATTGGCTGTAGGATTTCATACATGGCCTTTATTATGTTGGCTTTAGGCATATGAAAATTTAATCCTGGTTTGACTTTTTGTAACTTCAAATTATATGTAACAATGCATACAGTTTTATTGAAGTTTTATTTGAAATATTTACAAATTAGTACATGCGATAAAAAGAAATTTATTGTTGGATTTTGAGTTATGATTACTACTAAGTTAATATATAGAAACAAACAATTTGCTTAGAATGTTTATCTAGATGATAAGACATCTAAATCTCAGCAGAGTTTTATTTTCCTGTACACATCCCAGACAAATTAATTTTGAGGAATTATATGGAGTAATAACATTTGGAAGTTTTATGTCAACAAACTTTTACAGATGTATTACAAAACAGCTATTTTTTCAGCATTTATGCATCCCATTAAATAAAGTTTAAAAATAATTAATATGAATAATTCATTATGTCATAAATCTAAATAAATGTAGAGCATAATATTTTAGATATGGGGAAGATTTAAGGAATAATATAGTCCCGTGGATTACAGGTATGCCTGGCTATGACCAATAGCATGAAACAACTTCTACTTTTTTTACCCAGTAAACACACACACACACACACACACACACACACAGAATCATAACTAATCAAATTATTAATGAAACAATATTAATCCTTATTATGTTCAATGAACTTTGATATTTTCTTTTGTACTCTATATCATTAATAAATCCTGCTTATAACCACCAGAATTGATTTCACAACTAAAGATGTTTCCAAAAGTATTTTTCAAATAGTTGTATAACATCCTCATTTTATTGATGAGGAAACTGAAGCTCAGAGAAGTGAAATTCAACTGCACACATGGAAAAGAATCTTGTTATTTTACTTTCGGTTTAATTACTGTGCCTCTTTTTTGAGACAATATTATACATAAACTGTCAGAGTGGGCATTTCATTTTCCACTTTACCTATAAATTGAATATAACTCTATTCATTTTTGCTCACATATATCAGTTTCCAAACACATGCAATTTCTAAAGGTTATCACTGGAGTTTAGGGCAACTGCTTGAAAGGTGAACCCATTAAATAAATAGCTCAGTGGTTTCCAGATTAACTTTCTTATCCTGTTCTTAATGTATTGTGCATTGTTTAATAATATAATGACTATTACACTTAGGTTTTAATTAAATGTTATATTAGAGGAAAAGAGGAAAATAAAGTTTATGGCTTGAGTTCAGGGCTCTCTGTTATAATTACCTCTCTAGTGATCTACTGCAATTTCATACTACATTTGTGTTCTTATTCTTTCTTTATTTATTGCCTTCCTTTCTCCATCAGTGCCTTTATTCTTTTTATTTTGGAAGGCTTAGGGTCATGGCCTGTACTATTATACTAACTTGGCCTAAGGTTATATTACTTTCTCTTTCTTTGTATGCATTAAAATTCTTCCATCCTGTCTCTACTTTTCATAAGATCCTCAGCTCTTTTCTGGTAACCAGTGAACAAAAATGGTTCTAGAAAAACACATTTCTGTTGATGTTAAATAAATAATACAGATAACTCATATAAAGCAATCACATAATAAACTTAAGAGTCTTTAGAAAATACCTTAAAATAGGCAAGTATCCAGGGCATTTCAAACACCAAGCCAGGCCAGTGGAAGGTCTGGCTTTGATTTTTAAGACTGTTTAACCATTCATCAAAGCACCTGATGAAAAGTAGCTACCAATTCGAACTGCTTTTGTCTAACATTTACCCAGAAACCCCAGAAATAGACATGGTGATAATTCCAGTTTTCCATACCGAGACTGAGATATATCTTACTGTAAGGTATTTTTTTTAAATCAATAATTATATAGTCATATATAAATCAGTGTCACTTAATGAGAGAAGAATGCAAATTTAAATGGATGAAATAAAAAGTTTAAATTTACATTAATGTAATAATTCAGGTAGTTTTATCTAGTGAACATGAAATGAAAATTAAGATATGAATCACAGATACGTTTACTTCAGAAACATCTCAGAAAAGTGACATCATATAACAGTAACGGTTGTGCAAATAATTCAAATGAGCAGTGCAAATAGCATAATATAAGAATATGTTTTGTTTGTTTACTTCTGTCCCAACAATAGCAATCAAAGTGTGTGAACTTCATTCTATATGGTTAGTCTTACATTATAGGTTATTTGCCCGGCCAGTGTGGCTTAGTGGTTGAGCGTTGACCCGTGCACCAAAAGTCGCAGGTTCAATTCCTGGTCAGGGCACATGCCCAGGTTGTGGGCCCAATTCCTAGTGGGGACATGTAGGAGGTGGCCAGTCAATGTTCTCTCTCACAGATGTTTCTCTCTATCCCTTTACCTTTCCTCTCTCTAAAATAAATAAAGAAAAAAAAATTTTAAATAAAAAAAATAAATTATAGGTTATTTGACTTTCATTGCTTAACGTGTGATTAAAGGTCATCCTTAGTATGATTTTAATCATATATAAGAAAACTCTGTTCCCTGAAAAAGCTGAAAAATAAGATTTCCTAAGACCAATAAACTTTTTGGAACATTTTAATATATATTTTAAGAAATCTAGTATAATATTTAAGTGTATGACCATTAAAATTTTTAGAATCAGACTAACCCTAGTTTAAAATCTGGGCTCCAACACTCACGCGGGATATGACCATTAAGTAATTTTACTGTCTGGTACTTTGTATTCCCAATTGCAAAATGGAACTAATTACTTACCTTATAAACATGACAAAAATTTAAATGAGATAAAATAATATATAAAGCATCTAGTACAGTCACTAAAACACAGAGATTGCTTTAAAATGGAAGCTATTATACTTTTTCACGATCTCTTAGATATAATCCTATATTATAAACAACTTGAACAAAATTATTTGCATCCAAAAACTATGTGGTAAACAAATTAGAATTTTTTTTTTGTTAAAAGTAACAAAACTCAATTCAAGTTAGCTTAAAAATTCTGCTCCCTAAATTCTAAGTCATACTTTTGTTCTAATAATAAATATATAAATTATATTATTTTTAAAGATTATTTGAATATGATATTTTTTAAAAATATTTTTTTCTTTATTGATTTTAGAGAGAGAGAAATGGAGAGGGAGAGAGAGAGAGAAACATCAATGAGAGAGAACATCAATTGGCCGCCTCCTGCATACACTTCACTGGGGACTGGGCCCACGACCTGGGCATGTGCCCTGAAATCAAACTGGTAACCTCTTGGTGCATGAGTTGATGCTCAACCACTGAGCCACACTGGCCAGTCTTGAATTCGATATTTAGTCTGACACTAGTCCACTTCCACTCCCCTCTTCCACTAACTACATATCCACTCACATTTTAGTCAAGACCTGGAAAATAACTTTTCTTTCTTTCTTTCTTTCTTTCTTTCTTTCTTTCTTTCTTTCTTTCTTTCTTTCTTTCTTTCTTTCTTTCTTTCTTTCTTTCTTTTCTTTCTTTCTTTCTTTCTTTCTTTCTTTCTTTCTTTCTTTCTTTCTTTGTTTCTTTCTTTCATTTATTTAATCCTCACCCTAGGACATTTTTGCATTTATCTTCAGATAGAGCGGGAAGGAGAAAGGGAGGAAGAGAGAGAGAGAGAGACATCAATGTGAGAGACACAGATCGAGTGGCTGCCACCCACACGACCCCAACCTGGCCAGGGACAAACTGCAATCGAGGTACGTGCCCTTATCAGGAACCCAACCGGGACTCTCTGGTCCGCGGGCCCAGGCTCTAACCGCTGACCCAAACCAGCCAGGGCTGAAAAATAATTTATATGTGAATCTATTCTCTAAAGTTTTCTAAAATATGAGGCAGAAATGAAAGCACATATAAAATAGATGCTATTGGTGCTCACAGATATGTGGTTCTCTTTCTCCCAGACAGAAGGAAGCCTGCATGTCCCAGACGTTTTGTGGTTTTATGAGGTTAGGGCTAGGTTATATGACAAGCTCTAGTCAAAGAACCATGAAGAGGAGCATTGTGTTTCATTTCTAGGCTGAGACAGTGAAAGTGCTTCATGCCATCCTTCAGAATCTCGCTACTATTTTTCTTTTTCTTTTTTTAATTTATTTTTTTATTGATTAATTTTTGTTACAAATGATTCTCCTTTTTCCCCCCACTGATTCCCCCCTCCCCCTCCCCTCCCTGCCCCTTCCCCAGATTGTTGTCCATGTCCACTGATCATGCATACATGCGTATAAGTTCTGTGGTTCATCCCTCTCCCACCTCCCCACTCCTTAGGGGATTGTCAGTCTGTACCCCGCTTCCGCGTCTCTGGGACTACCCCATTCCTCAAACTGTTATGTTCATTATATTCCACAAATAAGTGAGATCATATGAAATTTGTCTTTCTCTGTTTGGCTTGTTTCACTTAGGATGATACTTTCAAGGTCCCTCCATGTAGTCTCAAAGGATAAGAGATCTTTCTTTCTCACAGCTGCGTAGTACTCCATTGTGTATATGTACCACAGCTTTTTGATCCATTCGTCTACTGATGGGCACTTGGGCTGTTTCCAGATCTTAGCGATTGTAAATAGTGCTGCTACAAAGATGGGGGTACATATATTCTTTCTTATTGGTGTTTTATACTTCTTAGGGTATATTCCTAGAAGTGGGATCACTGGGTCAAATGGAAGATCAATTTTTCTTTTAAAAAAAATGACAGTTGGGCCGCCTGGTGTGGCTCAGTGGTTGAGCGTCGACCCTTGCACCAAGAAGTCGCCAGTTCGATTCCCGGTCAGGACACATGCCCAGGTTGTGGGCCCGATCCCCAGTGGGGGGCATGCAGGAGGCGGCCAATTGATGTTCCCTCTCATCTATGTTTCTATCCCTTTCTCCCTCTCCCTTCCTCTCTTTCTAAAAATCAATAAAAAAATAAAAAATTAAAAAAAGATAATTGATATGCAACTTTGTATAAGTTTAAGATGTATAATGTTAATTTGGTACTTTTATATATTGCCATATTATTGCCATTCATTATAAAATTAGCTAACACCTCTTTCATGTCACATACTTATTCATTTCTTTATTGTGGTGGGAATAATTAAGATGAAGTCTTTTAGCAAGTTTGATGTTTACAGTACAGCATTGTCTATAACTCCAGGACTTATTTATCTACTACTTGCAAATTTGTACATTAAACAATATCTCTCCTATTCCCCCAACCCTCAGCTCCTGGTAACCACCATTCTACTCTCTGTTTTCATGTATTCTGCTTGTTTTAGATTCTACATGTAAATGCTATCATACATAATATGCCTGACTTCTCACTTAGCATAATGTTCAAGATTCATCCATATCATCTTACCAGGCAGAATTTCCTTCTTCCCCATGGATGAATAATGTTTTATTGTACATAGATACATCTCTTCTTTATCCATTTATCCACTGATGGACAGTTAGTTGTTTCCATAACTTTGCTATTGTGATAATGTCACAATAAATATGGGAGTGCATATACTCCTTTGATATCCTGTTTTCATTTCTTTTGAATATAAACCCAGAATTGCAATTGATTTTTGTCTTTCATTTCTTTCAGGAACCTCCATTCTGTTTTCTATAGTGGCTGAACCAATTTACATTCCCATCAAGAGTGCACAAAGGTTGCCTTTTCTCTACATCCTGGCCAGCACTTACCTCTTGTCTTCTTGATGATCACCATTCTAACAAGTGTGAAACAATATCTCATTCTGGTTTTGATGTGCATTTCCCTGCTGATCAGTGATGTTGAGCATCCTTTTGCGTACCTGTTGGCCATTTGGATATCTTCTTTGTAAAAATCTCTATTTAGTTTCTCTGCGTGTTTTTTCAATTGGATTGTTCAGTGTTTTGTTGGTGGTGTTCCTAAACTATATGCAGAATCTCTCGGTTTAAGTCCAGGTGTTTCAACTGGTTCAGTGAAAGCACAACAGAGGTTTCTTCAGCCTGAGTCGCTGAGTGACAGTGTGTAACCGAGTCTTTTCCATGTGAAATGTGTAGTGTGAGGAAAAAGTCAACTTGTGTTCAGGTATTGATTCGGAGCATAGCTGATTGGATTCAATCCTCATTTTGTCCCCCTACTACAGGGCTATTCAGAATCAACCAACCTTGATAACAAGAACAGAAATAACACAGGCATAAACACAACACAAAAAGCAGTTTCCAAATTGATTATTTGCAAGTCTAATTGAAGAGCAATTGAATAAATCCAGGATAATATCATACTTAAACCTGTTTTATGATGGACACTAGGCCAGATGAGTCTAGTGTCAAGATTTCTGTCTTGGGATTTATATCAGCACTTTCAACAATTTATATCTCCAAGCAATTTTGGTATTTCATGCAGCACTTATATTTGTAATGCCAAATATTTCAAATAACTATATGATGAGGGATTCCCTCTACACATAAGAAAAAGGTTTACCAGCAATTCTACAGAACATCTTGTGAGTCCTCTGATGCTGGGTAAACATGGAGTGAAACAGAACTTTTCTCCATATTATTGTTTAATGACAGCTAATGGCAGCTATTTTCTCACATTTATATATGGATATAAACAATAGTTCCAACTAAAGAGAAAAACCTGTTAAAAATGAAAGTTACAACTCAAGTGTGAATGTTCCAATATATTTATACTTCAGTGTCGGTACAGCGACTTAACTCTTCTTTTAAGAACCTTATCCCAGAGAATTTATTGTGGAAATAAATCAGCCTCTTTTTGCTCATAGCTTCATCGCAATTGAAATATTTTTCAGAACTTGAAAGATTGGATGAATCTTCATTTTATTATGAATTTTAAACATTGCTCTCCATGGATTTAAGCCAAGTAGATGTAAAAAGAGGAACAAAATAAATAAGAACTGTATTACTGTACTGACCTTTCTTGTTTCCACACTTGCACATGAGAAATGTTTAGATTACTTTGATATGAGGGCAAAATGTTTGCATTTTTTTATGTGTTCAAATCTTAAACTTTCTACTTTTTTTTTTTTTTTAATTAAATACCTCAGTACAGGAAAGTTGCCTAATTTTTCAGAGTTGAAATGGCACTTTTCTGGAGAATACAGTTTACAGCAAAGTTGAAAGAGAAGGTAAGACCAGCCCTGGCCAATTGGCTCAGCGGTTAGAGTGTTGGCCTGCCTACCGAAGAATCTCCCATTTGATTCCAGTCAAAGGCGTGTACCTGGGTTGCAACTTTGATCCCTGGCCCCCATCGGGGTTGTGTGGGAAGCAAAAAATTGATGTGTCTTTCTCACATCGATGTTTCTCTCTCTCTCCCCTCCACTCCCTTCCACTCTCTCTAAAAAGTCAATGGAAAAATATCCTCTGGTGAAGATTAACAAACAAACAAACAAAAAAGGTGGACCAAAAAAGGTGTACGTACATAACATAAAAATTAAATAGGCAGAGCTTTAAATTCCAATTAAATATAAGAATATTTCCAAATATTCAATGTACATTACCTACGTAGAAGATTGATTGAGTTCCCCTTATTTCCACATTTCTTGGCATCATGAGACGTTTGCCAGAATATGTTTACTCCAAGAAAACAAATTTGCGACCTGGCCAGTTTGGCTCAGCGGTTGAGCGTCGACCTGTGAACCAGAGAGTCCCAGGTTCAGTTCCCATTAGGGGCACGTACCACAAAAAAAAAAAAAAAAAAAAGAAAGAAAGAAAAGAAAACAAATTTGTGTGATTGTAGTGCTTTCAGTTTTTAAGGAATTTAGCTTCACCAGCCCAGTTGTAGCCATCCAAATCAAACTAAGAGGAGGAGGAAGAGGAAAGCAGCAAAGTTCGAATTCCCACTTTTCCTATTGTTACCCATTATGACTGTATTCTCTTGTCTTTGTACAGTGGGAAAGATTTGGACTCAGAATATTATTACCAAGTAAAAAAAGCATATTAAAATTTCTAATCTCGTCCAGCCGATGTGGCTCAGTGGTTGAGCATCAACCCATGCACCAAGAGGTCTCCGGTTCAATTCCCGGTCAGGGCACATGCCCAGGTTGTGGGCCTGATCCCCAGTGGGGGGCATGCAGGAGGCGGCCAATCGATGTTCTCTCTCATCGATGTTTCTATCTCTCTCTCCCTCTCCCTCTTTTTAAAATCAAAAAAGAAAAAAAATTTAAAAAACACCAAATAATGAAATACAACATTAAATTAAATAGGTCTGAATATTAATTTGGTGTACTACATAAATGTGCAAATAATAATTTGAAGACTTGAATGAAGAAACTAAAATGATAATAATTAAAATCCATCTTCCTCAGTCAATCATCTATAAACATTTTGGTGTCTTCTTTAGTTAGTTTTATGGCTGCCATATTTCACTAAGCGAGAAATACTGAATGGCTACCTTGCTAGGTATTAGTTGATTAATACAAAATGCTCATAAATTATATGCTAATTTTTATTCGTGAAAAGTTAATTACCAGTCTCTATTAATCTGTTTTGCTAACGATGACTCCATGAAAATATTCATTTTGCAGTAGAATTTAAATAAATATAGATAAATTTTTCTAAAAAAAACTTTGTCTCATTTTGAGTTGGTAGGCTTTTATTCTCTCCAGGTGCAAACTATTCGTATTTCATGACCATAAAAATGTAGCAGTGAATTAGATTTCTTTGATTATAGAGTTTAATTTGGAGCATTAAGGATTCTTTTAAGTGTTAATATATTATGTTAAAAATTTTTTTTTTTAATTTGGGGGAAAATTCATCCAAAGGGCTCATTGTATAAGAGGAAAAGACAAAAATTATTATGTTTTCATTAATTTTAGAGAGAGAGAGAGAGAGAGACATCAATCGGCTGCTTCCTGCATACCCCACAGTGGGGATTGAGCCCACAACCCCAGGAATGTACCCTGACCAGGAATCAGACTGGGGACCTTTTGGTGCATGGGACAACACTCAACTAACTGAGACACACTGGCCAGGACATCTCTTCCAATTTTTAAACAAATATTTTTCTTTGCTAAAGTTTGAAAATCTACATCTTACATCCTGAAAAAACATATTACACAATGAATCGATCTGATACCATTAATCTTATTTTGGAACTACAGAAGAATTTGTACATCATTAAAGCAAAAACGTTTATTTTCTTGTTTCCAGGGCATAAATGTTCACATCACTATTATTTATATTTAATTCATAGGTGTCATACAGTGAGATTCCTAGAAATACTTTACTTTACAATCCAAAAAAACCACATTGTGTTTTTTAATAATGACAATTTGATGATACTTGCCCAAACTATATAACTTAAATATTATTTCATAATTTCTTCAGGCTTTTGGCATCCTGAAGTGGAGAAATTATCCATTTTAATGCTGGTTAATTACTAACACGGTGAGACTTAACCATCTGCTTTTTTATTGTTCTGAGTATAATGTTTGGGACTGCGAACAACATATAAAAATATACATACATATAATGAAGTGACTCTAAGGGCATAGAGCTATTGTAATTTTTTCCAGCATTCAAAATATTTTTAAATATATTTTAATTGATTTTTTAGAGAGAGATAGAAACATTGATGTGAGAGAGAACATCGACCCGCCGCCTCCTGCACGCCCCCTACTGGGGATCGAGCCCACAACCCGGGCGTGTGCCCTGATCAGGAATCAAACCAGGACCTCTCAGTCCATGGGACAATACTCAATCCACTGAGCCAAACCGGCCAGGCCCAAAATAATGTAATAGTTCTCACTTGTATCTGAATGGTATTTTACTTATTTGCACTGTCAAAGCCTTGGAAGCCCACTTTGCTTTTTGTTCCAGGTGTACAAAGGTACAATATTCCACACTAGTGAAATGAGTTTGCTTGTGATCCTTTAATAGCAAACACAGAATTTCCTCTTATTAGGTTCATTCAGAAGGGCAGACACATAAAATCAAATATGTGCATTTAAAAAATTAGGACACTACTTCAATTCCCATGACATGTAACAGAGTTTAGGGTATATTGCATTAATATTACATATAGTAAATAACATGTATGCAGTACTTTATATGTGCCAGACTTATGCTAAGCATTAATCCATTGAATCCTCACAACAACACCATGAGTATTATACTAGAGATAGCTTCATAGATGAGGAAGTTGAAGCACAGATAGGTTAATTTGTCAAGGACACAATTCCAGTTAATGGAGGAGACAAAAAATTTGAACCCAGGCAATATATGTCCAGAGTGCGAAACTTCTTATCTCTGCATTGTCTTGCTTAATATAAATCAGAATTATTATTGAAAAGCTTTAAAATGCACAGTATTTTCCTAAGAATAGCTGTCTGGAAGCCACTGTAATTTGTCCATTTGCATCTTTTCTCTGAGATTCTTTCTGCTGTTTGTTTGTTCTTTGTTTTAGAAGAATGAGTTTAACTCTCTCATTCTTGTGATGTTATTCAATGAGCCTGGCACAAATTTCAGATACAAACTGTACGTGAACCTAGTCAAACACAGCAGTTTTCTCTCAGGAGAGATCATAGCATTTTTGTTTGTAATCAGTTTGCAGGCATGCAAACAACAGATCAGTTACCATTGATAAAGTTCCACAATTTGCTACAATTTTCTGTCCATTGCATCAAACTCCACATTTTCGCCATTATGTTACTTCTGCTCAGCTGCAACACTCCCTCCCTTGTAATTGATATACTTTTAATAAAAGTAGAAATTACAAATTATAGTGCCTCATTTCCCACAAAGTTGATGGGATATTTTTTATTTGCTAAAATTGTAGTACATTGAAAAATATGTCAAGCTGGTAAATGCAATATCACCTGCATTATGGGAGAAAAAATATTGCAAGTCTTTATTCTAAGCCCATAAATACTTAGGCAGTTAGAAAATTATTTTTTGCTTCCACATAAAGTACATTGTTTTGGTCTCCACACAGTTATTGCAGATCATATATTTCAAATCAGTATATTGGGTATATTTGGGATGCTAAATAGTAACATGTTTTCCCATGCCCCCTACATAAACTCAACAGTATCAGCAATCAATTACCACATCACTCTGTCTGCTGTTAAAGGTTGTTGTATACAAATCCCAAAGGTGATATACAAACTCTTGAAGTCCCTTCTTTCCCATGTATTTCTCTTAGATTTCAGATCTATTTTTTTTTTTTTTATCCTCACCCGAGGACGTTTTTCCATTTTTTGTACAGATAGAGTGGGAGGGAGAGATAGGAAGAGAGAGAGAGAGGGAAACATCGATGTGAAAGGGACACATCGAGTGGCCGCCACCCGCACAGCCAACCAGGGCCGGGGACAAACTGCAACCGAGGTACATGCCCTTAGCGGGAACCGAACCCGGGTCTCTCCAGACCGCAGGTGGACGCTCTAACCGCTGAGCCAAACCGGCCAGGGCTCAGATCTATTTGTAATGGGATTCAGCAAACACTCTCAATCTGTCTATATTCAAATGACTAAACCCTTGGCCTTACAAATTCAAGCACAGTCCTGACAGTCACCAGCGATGTTACATGCTTGACAGTTTCATATTCCACAGTAAACAGTTTATGCCGCATGGCATGCATGACCCTTGTGCTTCTCTCCCATGGCAGACAAGCTGTGTAGCCATTGTTATTGCTCAGAAGGAGTCCCTGAAATTGTCGAAATGTCTCCATCCCCAGTTTTCCAGGGGATTCTGAACTTCCGCGTCCCTTTTTGTTGTTTTATTTTTGAACATCATATTTTAAATCTCTCTCTGTCAGGAAATTAAACAGTCAGGCCTCAAAGATTAAACTACAGGTGGAGTCTAAGGAAACCAATTTCAGTCTCTGATTCCTAGCAGTTCCAAAGAACAAATTCTATAAACCTTCTATATTTTTAATGCATTTGTATAGTGATCTTAAGATTTAGTGTTCCTTCAATCAGCTAGGCTTCCATTCAAAATTACTCTTAGTAAATCAATAGAGTTGACCAAAACATTTGGGAGTATTGCTACTTTAGTGAAATATAAAATTACATTGGGCTTCACATAAGGAAGGAATCAAATAAAATATAGATTTAAGGGGGAAAAGAGAGACTAATTGTATCTACTTTCAGTTAACCAGAGGCTATATACTAAACAATGTCAGTCTTGGTTACAATAGTGTCTCCTGAGTGGGTGTCAAATACGAGCCCTTGTCTGCTCATCAGAAGTAAATAAAACTTAATTCTAGGTATACACTGTGGACAATAAATATTGCAAGAACAGAAGTAGCAGCATGCTGCATGATGCAAAAGGCCTGTTTGCTGAGGGGAAATACATCCACTTTGTCAGATTCCTTTACTGAAAATACCAAGAGAGTTCAGATTCTGCTGTGCAAAAACTTTTTGTGTACCTATTACTTGACATAAGGGAAAATATTTTTAAGGCATGGGTAAAAGTGAGACAGAAACAGTCATAACTGGACTTGACCTACATATTCCAGGGTCAATCAAAAGCACCAATACACACTTTTTGTTTGAGAAATGGGAATAGATCATTAAAATACTAGCTAATAGTGTAAAAATGTCTCTGGGAAGATTAAATGGGAGGGAGGATGGGAGAGCTATTGTTTTTCTCACCAAGTCTTAGAAAGCGAGTTGCTTCTTTCATTCCTGTGCATATTAATTTTCAATAAACTTAAAAGAATAAAATGCCTTGTCGGGCAGGTGTGGCTCAGTGGTTGAGCATCGACCCGTGCACCAGGAGGTTGCCTGTTCAATTCCTGGTCAGGACGCATGCCCAGGTTGTGGGCACAATCCCAGTGGGGGGCATGCAGTAGGCAGCCAGTTGATGTTCTCTCTCATCGATGTTTCTATCTCTCTCTCCCTCTCATTTCCTTGCTCTCTCAAATCAATAAAGAAAAAAAAAATTTAAAAAAAGAATAAAATGTTTTTAAAGTGATATTCATAGGTCTGTTGAGCTGAAGAAAGAATATTCCTTCCTCTTAAATACTCTGTTGATAGTTGTCAGAACATTCGTCCTTACGCTTAGGGTTAACAGGAAGATTTCCTATTGGTTCTTTTTTTTTAATATATTTTTATTGATTTTTTAGAGAGAGGAAGGGAGAGGGAGAGATTGCTAGAAACATAAGTCAGCTGCCTCCTTCATGCTCCCTACTGGGGATCGAGCCTGCAACCTGGGAATGTACTCTGACTGGGAGTTGAACGGGTGACCTCTCGGTGCATGAGATGACAATCAATCCACTGAGCCACACCAGCTGGGCTAGTTCTGGTATATTTCTCCCTTTCTCTCTCTCTCTCTCTCTCTCTCTTTCTCTTGCTTGCTTGCTCGCTTGCTTGCTTGCTCGTGGTCCTTTATTCTCTGCAGCAAAAATGATTCCTTCCTGCAGACCCAGAGCCTCCGGTCTGCAGAGAACTATCTATAGACGTGAGGAAGAGGACAAATAGCAATCCTGGGATAGTGATTCTACACAGATTGTGCCGTGGTGCAGGGCTCCGGGTAGAAATGTACGTGAGCATTGAGTCACAGGCTGGCACCCAAGTGACTTCCAGCTACTGCTGTGTTAGAAGGAGAGATGGCGCTATTTAGAGGTCCCAAGATTCAAATATCTGTGTGGCAGATAGAGAGCTCCTGGCTGGACAGATACATCGTGGGGTGGGGGAGATGCTTCCCAGTGGAAGCAGCCCCTCCCCTCAATTCTTCACATCTCCCAGTGGAAGCTGAGCAACGGAAGTGGCCGGCTGCAGTTCCTCCTGCAGGCAGCCCACATTATTGCCTGTGGCCCAAGCAGACACATCTTTGCCACCACCTTTGCCATCCTTGAGGCCTGATACCTGCTGCACCCACTCACTGGCTTTCAGGCCCTGGTTGGCTGCATTCTGGGGGACTTGACACAAGCACATAACTTTTTTTTTAACTATAAATTAATTTTTTCCCTTTACTGATTTTAGAGAGAAAGGAAGGGAGATAGAAACATTGATGAGAGAGAACATTGATTGGCCACCTCCTGCATGACGCCCACTGCAGATTTGGCCCATAACCTGGGCATGTGCCCTGACTGGGAACTGGTGACCTCTTGGTGCATGGGTCCAAGCTCAACCACTGAGCCACACCGGCAGGACAAGCACGTGACCTTGCCAGCCTCATTATCCACTGTGAAGAGCATGGCTGACGTCTGTGGGGAATGCATCTTGAAGAACTTCAAGGCTTCATTCGGGGCCTTGGCTGATGTGCCGCTCTCTAGCTCCAGGATGGTTGGGGTTGCTGCCAATGAGTCGCTTCTGGGCATCGGCTTTGCTAGCCCGGTCTAGGTCATCCATGTTCTTCTTCAGGGATTTGAGATTCTCCCAGAATTCATCCTTCTACCACTGGGGAACGAGAGCAGTGGCCAAGGCCTCACTAAGGTAAACGATCTCCCTCTGCACTGGTATATTTCTTATAGTACCTTTAATAGTTAGGATTCTTCTTTAAAGACCTTATATATTTTCCACTCGGCTGGTCTGGCTCAGTGGTTGAGTGTCAATCCATGCACCCAGAGGTCGCAGGTTTGATTCCGGGTCAGGGCACATGGCCAGGTTGTGGGCCTGATTCTCAGTGGGCGCGTGCAAGAGGCGGCCAGTCCATGTCTTCTCTCATCGATGTTTCTTTCTCTCTGTCCCTCTCCCTTCCTCTCTCTCTAAAAATCAACAAAGAAAAAAATATTTTTAAAGAGCTTATATTTTTCATTTTAGTGTTAAACTGTTGGAACTGCAATAAAAGTAGTTGAATTTAGAGGTAAGTTGCCAAGACCAAGACTCTAAAAGACTGCTTTATATTTCCAGTTGGTTGGCAATGCCATTGGTGACTCACTTAAAAAATCTGGGATTAAAAGTCATTATTTAAAAACCATAAATTGTAAAATTAAGATAATAAGTAGGTTAGATAAATGCAGTCTATTACATTTCTTTCATTTTTTCTGGCATTATCATTAATAATATAGAATCAAATATTACTTGGGGTTGGTAGGACAATAAGCCATTTTTCTAAAGCAAATGCAAAGTGTGACTTTCTTGAATGAGTATCAAATGAATCTTTAATACTGGAAATTTACTCTTATTATAATAAAAGAATTGGTTTAGGGTCATTTCTGCAAACTGAGACAATGCCATGTACCTTCACATTCAAGGTTTCCTCATTAAAATTTTTGTTTTACCTTCATATCACCATGATCCCAGGAGCATACATTCAGGATATTGGATAGACAGCTAGGCCATTTATGTCAGTCACTGTCATTCATGATCCTGCCTATTGAAATTGAGTGATATTTACATGATATTTAGCCAGCAAACATAAGAATAGCAAATCCTAGCTAAGCCCTGACACCATTTCTTCCTGTGAGGTTTCTGATTGAGATTAATGCATGAAAAGGCAAAATAGGACAAAAGAACACTTTATTGATTGCTAAGGTTTTGATCTAAAAACTAAATGTTAAACTCTAGTAAGTTTGTATGGACCATGTGGAAAGCTCGTTGTACCCAAATCATGTCGGTAGGAATGGAGATGAATCAATGCAGAACCAAATCTGAGTTTCAGAGCTCACCACTGTGATGAATGGAAATGTTAACTGAATCTCATCTTCCAATGAAAGAAAAGAAAAAAAGAGCAAGAGATCCAGGTTCAAAAAGAATGCCTTTGGCCCAATATCTAATGCCAGGATTTGGCAAGAAAAAATGGGACATGGGGTGTTTAAACAAAAGAACGATGCTCATAATAGAGTAAAAAAAAAAAAAAATTATCAATTTTTAACATCTTATAGGAGGTCTACATTGGCCAAGCTTATATATATTAGAGATTTCAGTGTTACTGAGAAATTCACTTACTGGGACTACGCCTTAACATTACCTGGAACATGCTTCAGTGTGTGTTTCTGTATTTTATTCAACCAGGTCATCATTTTCCACCTTGGGAACAAGGTAAAGGGTGGTGATAAAGAGATGAAACTTTCCTTCTTATTTTTCCCCGTGGGTGTCAGTTACAATTTACGTTTATCTTTCAACTGTATCCAGAAAAACACTGAATTTTCAAAAGCTGCTCACGAACTATTATGAATATTTTCTATCCTGTAGTTAGTCACATTTTATGTCATATTAAAATTTTAGTTTTTTTCTTTTTTTTTCTCTGTTCAACCTCCTTCCTCAAATTTATTTCATTTTCAGAGTCTTATATCAACAGTTTATGCTGTGACATTTTTAAATTAAATCTTCTGAGTGAAGATTAAAGAAAACGATAAGGCACTTGCCATGCTATACTCTTCCTTTAAAAAAATTTAGTCCTGGCTGGTAGGGCTCAGCCATTGAAGCCTCAGCCCATGGACCATAGAGTTGCAGGTTCGATCCCCAGCCTTGGTTGGGGTCGTGTGGGAGGCAACAAATTGATGTGTCTCTCTCATGTCGATGTTTCTCTTTCTCTCCCTTCCATTGTATCTAAAAATAAATAGAAAAATATCCTCAGGTGAGGATTAAAAACAACAACAAATCTATGACTAAGAGCAAAAGAACAGCCTTTGTTTCTGGCATACATTGATATCTTTGCTTTAATGTGTCTTATTAGCCTGGATTATTTGTATTAACACTCTCAACACTAATTCCCCTCCACAAATTAGAACTAGAACTGCAGAACTTTATGAATGTGAATTAAAATATTAATGCCCAATACACCAAAAGTGTGTACAGCTCAAATCTATTGGGAAAATAGAAATTCCCCATATATAACTGCTTGGGCCGAATGTGCCCCTGCCCAAAGTCATATGTTGAAACCCTAATCCCCAGTGTGATGGTATTTAGAGGTAGAGCTTTTGGGAGGTAATTAGGATTAGGTAAAGTAATGAGTATGGGCTCTCATGATGGGATTAATAAATGTCCTTATAAAAAGAGGAGGATACACAAGATCAATCTCTCTTTTTCTCTGCCATATAAAGACACAGTGAGATGGTGGCCATCTACAAATCAGGAAGAAGGATCTCACCAGACATCAAATCTGCTGGCACCTTGAAGTTGAGTTCTCACCCTCCAGAATTGTGAGATATAAAGGTTTGTTGTTTCCAACCTTTGAATTCCTTATAGCAACCGGTCTATAATTTCTTATAGCAACCCAAGATGACAAAAACAAAACGGAAGGAAAGAACAATAAGCCCAAGTTTTTTAGACACACTGAATTTTCAGTTTGAAATTGATTTTTTCCCTCCCATTTTCAGGCATTACAATGAACTTCTCTAAGTGCTAGGGATCTATAGGCTCTGGCAAAGTCTCTCTCCACAAACACTAACACTCACTATAAAGCAACATTGTAAACTCAAAGATTCTTGAACTTCATTTCTAATTGTAATCATCTTGAAAACTTTTTTTTCTCAATTTTTATTAATTTATTTTTGTTACAGATATTTCTCCTTTTTTCCCCTAGACACCCTTCTTCCCATCCTGCTCCCCCCAACAATGTTGTCTATGTCCATTGGTTATGCATACATGCATATAAGTTCTTTGATTTATCTCATCCACCCCTCCCACCCCCCTCCTCTGAGGTCTGTCAGTCTGAAGCTACTCCTTTCTATGTCTGTGGGTCTACTTTGTTCATCAGCTTACTTTGTTCATTATATTCCACAAATAAGTACTGAGATCATGCGGTATTTGTCTTTCTCTAATTGGCTTATTTTATTTACATTAAAGCTTTTCAGGTCCCTCCATGTCGTCTCAAGGGATAAGAGATCTTTCTTACAGCTGCAAAGTGTTCCATTGTATACAAGTAGCACAGCTTTTTTATCCACTCATCTACTGATGGACACTTGGGCTGATTCCAGATCTTAGTAATTGTAAATAGTGCTGCTATGAACATGGGGGTACATATATTCTTTCTGATTGGTGTTGCAGACTTCTTAGGATATATTCCTAGAAGTGGGATCACTGGGTCAAATGGCAGTTCAATTTTTAATTTTTTGAGGAAATACCGTTCTGTTTTCCATAGTGGCTGCACCAGTCTGCATTCCCACCAGCAGTGTACTAGAGTCCCCTTTTCTCCACACCTCCAAAACCACTTGTTGTTTGATGATTTGTTGATGGCAGCCCTTCTGGCTGGTGTGAGATGATACCTCATAGATGTTTTAATTTGCATCTCTCTGATGATTTATGATGTTGAGCATTCTTTCATATGTTTCTTGGCCATTTGGATGTCCTGTTTGGAGAGGTGTCTATTTAGGTTCTCTGCCTTTTTCTAATTGGGTTCTTTGTCTTCCTTTTGTTGAGTTGTATGAGCACTCTATATATTTTAGAAATGAACCCCATATCTGATGTATCATTGGCGATTATGGACTCCCATACAGTGGGTTCCTTTTCCATTTTGATGGTTGTTTTTTTGCTGTGCAGAAGCTTTGAGTTTGATGTAGTCCCATGTGTTCATTTTCTCCTTTGTTTCTGTTGCCTTAGATAATGTATCAGTGAAAATTCTGCTGCATATGATGTCTGAAATTTTGTTGCCTACATTTTCTTCTAGGGTTTTTATGGATTCATGAGTCACATTTAAGTCTTTTATCCATTTTGAGTTTATTCTTCTGTATGACATCTAGCTTTATTTTTTTGCATGTAGCTGTCCAATTTTCCCAACAACATTTATTAAAGAGGCTGTCTCTCCTCATTTGTATGCTCTTGCCACCTTTGTCAAATATTAATTAAGCATAATGTCTTGGGACAATTTCCTGGTTCTCTGTTCTTTTCCATTAATCTATATGCCTGTTCTTGTGCCAGTACCAGGCTGTTTTGATTACAGTTATATCTTCCTGTTGGATAGATCCTCTCAATATTATGTAGTGGCATTCTTTGTCTCTAGTTATGGACTTCATATTGAAATCTATTTTATCAGATATGAGTATTACTACCCCGGCTTTTTTTTTTTTCCCTTTACATTTGCTTGGAAGACTTTTTTTCCATTCCTTCACTTTCAACCTATGTGAGTCTTTTGTTGTGAGGTGGGTCTCTTGTAAACAACATATATATGAGTCATGCTTTCTTATCCAATCTACTATTCTGTGTTTTTTGATTGGAAGCTTCAAACCATTTATATTTAAAGTTATTATTGATATGTACTTATTTATTGCCATTTTTATATATTTCTTCCTATTTCTTCTGCTAATTACAGCAGGTATTTTAACATTTTTTGCAGAGCTGGTTTGGTGCTAATATATTCCCTTAGCCTATTTTTGCCTGGAAAGCTCTTTCTTTCATCTTTTATTTTGAATGATAGCTTTGCCAGATGGAGTAGTCTTGGATTCAGATCCTTGTTTTTCATTACCTTGATTACCTCATGCCATTCCCTTCTGGCCTGTAGTGTTTCTGTTGAGAAGTCAGCTGAGAGCCTTATGGGGGGTTCCTTTGTAGGTAACCTGTTGCTTATCTCTTGCAGCTTTTAGGATTCTCTCTTTGTCTTTAATTTTTGGCATTTTGATTACTATGTGTCCTGGTGTGGGCCTGTTTGGGTTCTTCTTACTTGGGGCTCTCTGTGCTTTTTGAACTGAATGCCTTTTTCCTTTACCAAGTTAGGGAAGTTTTCTGTCATTAGTTTTTCAAATATATTCTCCAACCCTTGCTCGTTTTATTCTTCTTCTGGGACTCCTATGATTCAAATGTTGTTACTTTTCCAGTTGGCCCACACTTTTCTTGGGCTGCCTTCCTGTTTTTTAATTGTTTTTTTTCTTTTTGGTTTTCTGATTGGGTGATTTTTTCTACCTTGTCTTCTAATTAACTGATCCAGTCCTTAGCTTCCTCTACTCTGCTGGTTATTGCTTCCAGTATTTTCTTTATTTTTGCTATGTCATTCTTCATTTCTACTTGGTTAGTTTTCTGTGTTTCTATATCTTTACTCATAGTGGTGAGCTCTTTACTCATGCTGTTGAGCTTCCTCATTATCATCAGTCTGAACTCTACCTCTGATAACTTGCTTAACTGCATTTCATTTATCTCATCTTCAGTAGAGTTCTCTTGTTCTTTCATTTAGGATTTGTTTCTTTGTTTCACCATTTTGGCTCTCTCAGTGGGTTTTGGAGGCTGCCAAATTTTTCCTGTGAGTGTTGGTCTTCCACTGTTTGTGGCTCCCTCAACTGGTTTTGGATGAGTGTGGGAGGACCCAATGTTAAACACCACTGTCAAGTCTTACTTCCCTTGGTAGATTTGCAAGCCCAGGAAAAGTTCAGTTTTCCTCTAGCTTTTTGCCTGGAGGTTATTAGTCTCAGTTATTTGATAAGTGTTGGGTTATAGCCCTCAGCTGAATGAAAAAAACCCTCAGTTGTTCAGGGTAAGAGGATTTCCAGAGGGTGGGGCAGGTACTGGCTGTTAATGAGCCTCAATTTGCATTTCTCTTGCCCAGCTGGGTGGTGTTAAATTTTTGAGGGAGGAGCTGTTGCTTCTCCCCAGGGTTCTTTGAGTAAGATGGCTACTGCCTGTGAGAAAATGATTCAGCACAAAACTCCCAATGCCCTCCCAGCTCTCCAAGTTCCCGAGTGTCCACACAGTTCCAATCCAGTCTTCCCTCCCTCTGCTGGTGTCCAAGGTGAGTTGATGTAGCTAATTTAGTGCTCTGACCCAGCCCTCTGTGCTGTGTAGCCAGCTTGGGATGGATTTTAACCAACGATGAGGGAGCTGGTCACAGATAAAACAGCTGCTGTCCGTGGGCTCCCAGCCCACACTCTTGCGCCTCCACAGATCCTACCAGGCTCAATTCAGTGTCCTTTTTTTCTGTCCCTGGTTATATGGGTTCTCTCCAGCTGTTTTCTGTTGCTTTTTATCAACAATTCGTCTTTTAGTTGTAATTTTAGTTTGATCCTGGGAGATGGTCTGTGTAGCTTCTATTCACTCTGCCATCATTTTGAAATATCCATTCTGAAAACTTTTAAAAATACAAATGTTTGAAACTGCCCTGAGAACAGATGAATCAAAGTCTGTATTAAACCAACAACAACAACAACAAAAAACTGAAAATATTCTGCACTAGGCAATTTGTGCAATCCACAAATCCAATACTACTCTGTTTATTTTATTTTTTTTAATTGCTGTAAGTTTGAACATCAGAACCTCTCTTGGCTGGATTCTTTTTTCTTTTGACATGTCCACGTGTGTGTGTGTGTGTGTGTGTGTGTGTGTGTGTGTTATAAATTTCCTTAATTTCTGGCACTACAATACTCCAGGCTTATCTTATATATTTCCTGTCTCATTCCTAGAATCAGTCACCTCTCCAGTGAGTCCTAGTACCTTGCATTGAAGGTTGGTATTAAGAGATCATGAGCTGGGCACTATGTATGTTTATTGATACTACTAGGATATCATTTTTTAGGCCTTCTCAGCTGACAGAGAGAAAAGTATATGTGTATGGTAACCATTTATATACACATATCTATACATATTTCTGTATGAAACCATCTGTAACCATATTAAGACAAACATTAGTTCACACTGATGTTTCCAACTCTCATCCATTACCACACAGATCATTCTTGATTCATCCCTTGGCTTCTTTGTGAACTTTCACTCTAATTGTGGGAAAACTGGCTCCCACTATCTGCTGTTTATATAATAGTTTCACTCCAGCATAAATGTATTGCAGAGTTGTTAACTAATATACTCATGGAAAACATTTTTATCAACTAGAGTATGGTCATAACTTACAGTTCTTTTTGTCTGTAGTCTTATACACCCCATCCATTTTCAAAGTTACTTAGGTTAGCACGTTTTCTTCCCCGTTTCCTAAAGTGAGATTGTTTTATATATTTTTCATACAGTTATCCTGTCACTTTGCTTTTTCTAAGGAAGCCCCTGGCCACCTAATTTTTAAAAAAAATTGTACACATGTTAAGGTTTAGTTTTTTAATTTTGTAAATTTCCATGGCTTTGACAAATGCATAATATCTTATATTCACCATCACACATTTATACAAAATAATTTTACTATTCCCCAAATTTTCTGATCTTTACTTATCCATTCCTCTCCCTCACCCCAAAACTCCTGGTAACCACTAACTATTTTAACTGTTTCTATACTTTTACCTTCTCCAGAATGTCATGAAATTAAATCATACAATATGTAGCCTTTTAGTGCCGGCTCCTTTAATTTAGCAATGAGCAGTTAAGATTCTTTTGTCCTTTCATAATTTGATACTTCATTTATTTTTAGTACTGAATCACATACATTGCAGGAATAAATCACAGTTCATTTATTTATTCACCTCTTGAAGGACACCTTGGTCACTTCCAATTTTGGGTGATTATAAATAAAGCTGCTGTAAACATTATGTGCAGGTTTTGGGGTAATTATAACTTTCAAATCAATAGATAAATACCTAGGAGTACACTTTTTGGGTCATGTGGCAAGATTATGTTGAGTTTTGTAAGCAACTGCCAAAATGTTGTCCAAAGTACCTCTACTATTTTGCATTGCCACTAACAATGAATTTGTATTCCTATTGTTCTGCATATTCTTGAGCATCAGTTATTGTCATATTCTTTTAAAACATTTTAATAGGTGTTTAGTGGTATACATTGTTTTATTTTCAATTTCCTGATAAGAAATGGTGATGACATATAGTTATTTTATTTTTTTCTTTATTGATTTTTAGAGAAAGAGGAAGTGAGAGGGAGAGAGAAATAGAAACATTGATGAGAAAGAATAGTGACTGGCTACCTCCTGCACACCCCCCACTGGGGATCGGGCCCACAACCTGGGCATGTGCCCTGACTGGGAATCGAACCAGCAACCTCTTGGTGCATGGGTCGATGCTCAACCACTGAGCCACACTGGCCAGGAAAGAAGCACTTTATAAACTTTGGATTCATTCTCAATCTTTTAGTGGATCTGTGTCCATTGGTATAACCTTCACAAATGTTTGTCAACTTTTTTTCCCCCTTAAGTGATATAAGAAGTCTAGAGGGGACCTGAATTGGGGCATTTTCTCTTTTACAACATTAGATAAGAATCTGGTAAAGTTGTTTTTCTTGGTATGCTGGACTTTATTTGTTTGGGTTTTTTGTTTTGTTTTGTTTTTTATTGATTTTAGAGAGAAAAGAAGGGAGAAGGAGAGAGAGAAATATCAATGAGAGATAACATCGATTGGCCGCCTTCTACATGGCCCCCACTGGGGATCGGACCTACAACCTGGGCATGTGCCCTGACTGGGAATCAAACTGGTGAACTCTTGGTGCATGGGTCAATGGTCAAACACTGAGCCACAATGGCTGGGCTATATGCTGAACTTTGTTATCGAGACTGTACTGGACATATTTGGAAGTTGCTACTCTGTCCCTCGCTCTGCCAGAATCAGAAGAGTTTTTTTTATTCTTCATCATGAGCACATGATGAAGTTCCTAGAGATCAAATACATGCAAGTGTGTGTGTGTGTGTGTGTGTTGGGGGGGGCAGGGCCCTTAACACTATGCTCTCCAGGAATTTCAAACTCTCACACTCGTGTGTACTTGATCTCCATCAGTTCATCAAAATTATCATTTAAGTGTTTCTACCAAATTATTGCTCTAACAATTTCTGCTTCTGGTTAACTGCTCTTTGTTAAAATTGTCTGTAATTACCTGTGTCTCCAGATCATAGTGGCAGTTTTCGGAGTGATATCAGTTGTTTTGTATCTACTAAATATCATTGATTTTTAGATTGTTCAGCCTTTTTTTTCTTGTTGTAAAGATGGAAATGAAAAATACCAAGCTCTTAAGATGTTGGAGGTAAAACCAAAGTCCCATGTCCAAGGTTTAAGCCTTCCTTTTTCAGCTTTGCTGTGTAG
The DNA here is from genome assembly GCF_014108415.1 of Molossus molossus. Taxonomy (NCBI): domain Eukaryota; kingdom Metazoa; phylum Chordata; class Mammalia; order Chiroptera; family Molossidae; genus Molossus; species Molossus molossus. Next base: position 16,799,026 of record NW_023425355.1, read on the forward strand.
GCCTTTCCCATTATAGGCAGAGGCAGGTCTTTTAATGATTATCCCTCATACTCCTGCTTTATTCTCTTTCCCAGTATATAAATGTATATCTATGTTCATAGAAATAAGGAGGCATGGAGAATTCCCAGCTAAACTTTTGTTTTGTTTTGTTTTATTCTCTCCCAAGGATATGTTTATTGATTTGAGAGTGGGAGAGAGAGAGAGAAAAAGAAAAACATTGTTTGGTTACTTCCCACATGAGTCCCGACCAAGGATTGAACCCACCACCTAGGTATGTGCCCTGACTGGGAATTGAACCCATAGCTTTTTGGTGTATAGGACGATGCTTCAACCAACTGAGCCACCCAGCCAAGGCCACAGCTGAACTTTTAACCCTTAAAAATATATGGACTCTAACAAAATAGAGATCTGAAAGTGTCTGACCCCTATAATTGCCACAAGCCCCAGGGACAGGCTTTTCAAAAGGTGGCCTCCTAGTGCTTCTTATCACTCAGTAATAGTGTGAAGATACACAATGCAGTGAAATATAGAATATAACACATTGGGTCTCTTCCATGACTGTCAAAGTATATTACCATAGTTTCCAGTTCTTGGTGTCCAAAACTAGCAATGCATTCTATAAGATTGCCAGAAAATTAATGTAATTTATAATTATAGTGAGGGAAAATGAGTAATCCATAAAAATATCCATAAAAATGAAAAAATTACAAAGTAGTCAAAAGAATGCAGACATTCATGTCCTACTAATTTCAGTTTGAGTTCTTAGTATACTACTTTAAAATGGCGTGATCTTGGGAAAGCAATTAACCTCACTGACTATGATTAAAATTATCATCTATAAAAAAATGCAATAGTTTCTACTTTATAGTGTTGCTGTGCTCAATAAATGATAGGTTAGACGTGTATCATTAGGGTGAACATCAGGGCTGAATTGAAATATCAGAAAAAGTCAAGGAGGTAAAAGTATGTAAGAAAAGAATTGGGAGTGCAGTGAGATGGTTTTGTATAACCAATAATAAATAAAGTTTATTATTTAAAACAAATGTTTACCTAATTCTTTCAGGGTTGAATATGGGCAGATTGCTATATTTAAGTGGCAAAATATGGCAAAAAGACAAACATCTATTCAATAATGACTGCTTCCCACTTGCACACATAATTCTGAAGGTGGTTCTTATGGTGTTCAAATATTTAAGAAATAATTTATTGTACTATCACTAAAATGCCCTTAGTAGGTTAGTTCTGTAAGTCTGAAAGAAAGACTCAGGCAGAGGAACTAAATAGACACCTCTACAAACAGCACATACAAATAGCTAAGAGACATATGAAGAAACACTCAACATCACTAATCATCAGAGAGATGCAAATTAAAACAACAATGAGGTATCACCTCACACTTGTCAGAATGGCCGCCATCAACAAATCATCAAACAACAAGTGTTGGCGAGGGTGTGGAGAAAAGGGGACTCTAGTACACTGCTGGTGGGAATGCAGACTGGTGCAGGCACTATGGAAAACAATATGGTATTACCTCAAAAAATTAAGAATTGAACTGTCATTTGACCCAGTGATCCCACTTCTAGGAAATCCTAAGAAGCCTGAAACACCAATCAGAAAGAATATATGTACCCCCATATTTGTAACAGCACTATTTACAATAGCTAAAACCTGGAAACAGCCCAAGTGTCCAACAGTAGACGAATGGATAAAAAAGCAGTGGTACATATACACAATGGAGTACTATGCAGCTGTAAAAAAGAAAGATCTCTTATCCTTTGAGATGACATGGAGGGACCTGGAAAGTATTATCCTAAGTGAAACAAGCCAAATAGAGAAAGACAAGTATCATATGATCTCACTTATTTGTGGAATATAATGAACATAACAGTCTGAGGAATGGGGTAGTCCCAGAAACATGGAAGTGGGGTACAGACTGACAATCCCCAGAAGAGAAGGTGGGGGGGAGATAAACCATAGAACTTATATGCATGTGTGCGTGAACAGTGGACATGGACAACAAAGCTGGGAACAAGGTAGGGAGGGAGGGGGAGGGGGAATCAGTGGGGGAAAAAGGAGAAACATCTGTAACAAAAATAAATTAATTAATTAAAAAAAAAAGGAAAGACTTCATTTCTTTTTCTAAGTAATTTTTAAAAATTATTTGTGACAGAATAAAATTGCTATAAAGTTAAATCATATATTACAATGATTGGAACCTGAGAAAAACAATAATAATAATAATAACAATTATGTTCTTATAATTAGAATAAAATTCTGGAAAAAAAATTATAAATACATCAACTCCAAATTTAAAACTTATGTCGATTAACTGCTCATATTGCTAAATCACCTAGTTTTTCATAAATCTTCTGAAACAATGTGTTGGTATTTTGAAAAACGAAAACTGAAATGTTCAATATTTTTAAATGAAATAAACAAAATTGAAATTAGAACTAGATATATTTCAAATGCCAAAGAATATAAGGTAGCACATTTTATGATGGAGGAATTAGGTATACTATTTTACTCCCAAATGTGTAACACAGGTCCTGGTGCATAATAAGCATTCAGTAAATGCTTATGAATAGGAAGTCATAAAACATGTGCACTATACAAAAATATTGCAAAATGTAATTATTCCCTGTATATTTAATTGATTAATTTTTTAAATAAACTTTATTTTTAGAACAGTTTTAGACTGACAACAAAATCGTGTTAAAAATACAGAGGTTTGCCTGACTGGTGTGGCTCAGTGGTTGAGTGTCAACCCATGCATCAAGAAGTCACTGGTTCAATTCCCAGTCAGGGCACATGCCCAGGTTGTGGGCCCAATCCCTAGTGGGGGGCATGCAGGAGGCAGCCAATCGATGTTCTCTCTCATCGATGTTGCCATCTCTCTCTCTCTCTCCCTTCTTCTCTCTCTAAAATCAATAAATAAAAATTTTTTTTTTAAATACAGAGGTTCCACATACATATTCTTTATCCCCACACATTCATAGCCTTCTCCACTATTGGCATTGTGCACCAGAGTTATATATTTGTTATATTGAATGAACCTACATTGACAAATCATTATTACCCAAAGTTCCTAGTTTACCGTAGGGTTCACTCTTGGTGTACATACTCTGGGCTTTGAGAAATATATACTGATATGTGACCATCATGATAGTATTATACATTATTTTCACTGCACTAAAAATCATCTGTGCTGTGCCTATTCATCCTTCCTCCAAACCTTACTAATCTTTTTATTATTGTTTCCTTAATTTTGCCTTTTCCAGATTGTCATATAGTTGATATCATTCAGTGTGTAGCTTTCTCACATTGATTTCTTTTTTTATCATTTATTTATTTTAGAGAGGGAGGAAGGGAGAGAGAGATAGAAACATTGATGAGAGAGAATATCGATTGGCCGCCTCCTGCATGCCCCTCACTGGGGATCAAGCCAAAACCTGGGTATGTGCCTTGACCGGGAATAGAACCAGGGACCTCTTGGTGCATGGGTTGACACTCAACCACTGAGCCACACCAGCTGGGCTCAGATTGATTTATTTTATTTACTAATATGCATTTAAGTTTCCCCTCTACCTTCTCATGCGTTAACAGATTTTTTTTTTTTTTAGCATTGAATAATATTCCATTGTCTAGAATATGTACCACAGCTTATTTATTCACCTACTGAAGAACATCTTGATTGTTTCTAAATTTGGGCAGTTATGAAGAAAGCTGCTATAAACATCTATGGGCAGGTTTGTGTGTGGACATACATTTTTAACTCCTTTGGCTAAATACAAAGAGTGCAATTGTTGGATCGTATCATAAAGTTATGTATTGTACAAAACTACCAAACCATCTTCCAAAAGTAGCTGTACTATTTTGCATTCTCACCAATATAGGGGAGTTCCTTTTGCTCTCCCCCTTTGCCAGCATTTGGTGTTATAAGTGTTCTGGAATTTGGCCATGATAATACATGTGTACTGGTATCTCATTGTTGGTTTAAATTGTATTTTCCTAAAGAAGTATCTTTTTATATGCTTATTTGCCATCTGTATATCTTCTTTGGTGAGAGAAACTCTCAGTCATTATTGCCTCAAATATTTCTTCTTTCTTTTTCTCTTTCTGGCATTCCAGTTATACATATGTTGCATCTTTGTAGTTATCCTACAGTCCTTGGATAGTTTGTTTGTTTGTTGTCAGTCTTTACTCTCTCTGCTTTTCTGTTTAGGTTTCTGTTGGAATATCCTCAAACACAAAGATTCTCTCTTCAGCTGTATCCAGTCTACTAATGAGCCCAATTAATGTTTTGTTGTTGTTTCTGTTGAAGTGTTATTTTATATCTAGCATTGCTTTTATCCCTTTTTAGAATTGTTATTTCTCCACTCACGTTACTTGTATGCTTTTGCATTTTGTTTCCTTTTTCCATGAAAGCCCTGAGCATGTTAATTATAGTTGTTTAAACTTTCTGGGCAGGGAATTCCAACATCCCTGCAATATATGAATCTGGTTATGACACTTCTTCTTACTTGTTAAACTGCATTTTTTTGGGGGGTGGGGGGGTGGTATGCCTTGTATTTTTATTGAAAGCTGGACATAATGTGCTGGGGGGAAAGTACTATGGTAAATAGGCATTTAGTAATGTGGTAAGACGAGAAGAGAGAAGCATTATAGATTCCAGTCTTATACTGAGCCCGTGCCCCTGAGCTGTGAATGACACTAGTCCTTCTCAGTTTGTCATTTCCACTTAGGTGGGATATGATGGTTAGAGGGGCTAGAGTTGGTTAGTTCACTTTCCTTATGAGGGAAGTAGAGTGGGCTGGAATTAGGTATTTCTCTTCCTCCAAGCTGGTTAGGCTCTGGTACAAAGTTTCTCTTGAGGGCAAGCCTTCAAAGGAAGAAGAGAATGCTCCGGTGTTACTTTTCACTTCCTTCGGCTGGAAACACAAGGGAGTTTTTCTCTGATCTTCATTGAGAGAACGTGATTGAGCTCCAGGAGATAAAACTTACAAAAGTTCTCATGGCTAGCCCAGCTGGTGTGGTTCAGTGTTTTAGCCTCGACCCATACACCAAGATGTTGCCAGTTTTATTCCCAGTCAGGATGTAATGCCCAGATTGTGGGCCCGATCCCCAGTGGGAGGCATGTAGGAGGTGACCAATCAATGTTCTCTCTCATTGATGTTTCTACCTTTCTCCCTCTCCCTTCCTCTCTCTTTAAAACAGTAAGAAAAAAAAAAATCTTAAAAAAAAAAGTTCTTATGTCTTGACCCCTCTGGATGGAGTTAATTCTATTGCTTGTCCACACTGAGTCTTCAGTAATTTATCAATTACAATTTGTTTTCCTACCCTGGTAATGATTCTTGTGGTGGTTTCTAGATATGGAAGTCAACCATTTTAAGTTGTGATTCTCTGTATCCGCTTGCATGTTTCTCCAACTCTGGGGTAGCAGTTTGCCCCATGACCTAACTTCTCTGATGTATCCATGATGAGTTGTTGAGTGTCTTTTTTTGTTTTGTTTTTGGTTTTTTAATCCTCACCCAAGAATATTTTTCTATTTATCTTCAGATAGAGTGGAAGGGAGGGAGAGAGAGAGAAACATCAAGGTGAGAGAGACACATCAACTGGTTGCCTCCCCACATGACTCTGACCAGGGCCAGGGACAACCAAGGTACGTGCCCTTGACTGGAATCAAACCCGTTACTCTTTGGTCCACGAGCTGATGCTCTAACTGCTGAGCCAAACCGGCCAGGGCATGAGTTGTTGATTTTCAATTTGTACAACTTTTTACTTATTAGAATGTAGTGACAAATACTAAGCTCCTTACATAATTTGAAAACCCAATTGAAAACCAGAACATGATTTGATTAAGTTTTCACTTAAAGTTTGTAGTTGTAATTCTTACTTGTTAGTCTTTTATACTCCTAGTTAATGTGGAATTTTATTTTATTTTTAAAATTTTTTTTATCCTCACCCGAGGACATTTTCCCATTTTTTGTTCAGGTAGAGTGGGAGGGAGAAAGAGAGAGAGAGAGAGAGAGAGAGAGAGAGAGAGAGAGAGAGAGAAACATCTACGTGAAGGGAATACATTGAGTGGCTGTCACCAGCACAACCAACCAGGGTAGAGGACAAACTGCAACCAAGGTACGCACCCTTAGCAGGAACCAAACCCGGGTCTCTCTGGACCACAGGCTGACACTCTAACCACTGAGCAAGACTGCCAGGGCTTAATGTGGAATTTTAGCATCTACTATGTGATCTTTTGAAAAGGTCTTTCAGTGATTTTCCTTAGAGAAATTGTAGTATAAGCAAAAAGTATCTTGTTCTAAATTTGTAAGAATTCCTCTCTTTATAGGTCTTCACACATAATTTTATTCATAGTGCCTATCACAGTTATACACACACACACGTATGATGATATGATGAGATTGAATATATAAAGCTATCTCTTACAGAATTCACTGTTCTGTTAGGTTTGTAGGGTGATAAATACAAAAAAAAAGTAAAAACAGATATAAACTCCTAAAAAATTTTGAATCATGTCCTACACTCATTTTGTATTTCCCACATTGAAAACTCAGACTTGTTCATGCTCCATAGGTATTTTTTGCTCCCATTTCTTTTTTCTTTTTGTTAAATCATCACCTGAGGATATTTTCCATTTATCTTCAGAGGGAGACATTGATGTGAGAGAGACACATCGATTGGTTGCCTCCCACATGACCCTTAGCATAGTTGGGACCAAACTGCAACCGAGATACATGCCCTTGACCTTAATCGAACCTGCGACTCCTGTCCTTGGACCAACGATGCTCTAACCGCTGAGCCAAACTGGCCAGGGCTTTGCTCCCATTTAAATACTTATTCTTTTATGGGGTTTTCCTAACAGATAATGTGGCTATCTATAAAAACAATCAACAAACCCAGGCAAAGCTATATATTTGCAAAACTAGATCTCATGGCACAAATTATCAATATCACTATGTGGTAAATATACTTCCATAAATTTGTTCACACCATCTTAGATTTCATGAGTCAACATTCTACTTTTAGTCTCCACTGTATCCTAAAGGAAAAATGTACAGCATCTTAAGAGCTTCCAATATTTAACATGTAAAAATTTTTCTGGTGCCAAAATTTTTTATCATTTTTTTAAAAGATATTTTTTAATTGCTTTTTAGAGGGAAGGGGAGGAAGAGGGAGAGAGAAACATTGATGCGAGAGCGAGACATCAATCAGCGGTCTCCTGCCTTCCCCACACCAGCAATCAGAGCCTGCAGCCCCAGCACGTGCTCTGACCAGAAATCAAACAAGCAACCTTTGATACACACCATGATGCCCAACCAACTGGGCCACACTGGCCAGGGCATTATCATCTTTCAACCTAAATAATTTTATGAAGTGAATTACTTATTTGAATAATACTAATATATTCCAAGCTTACTTAGCAAACCACATTTTGACATTAAGTAAATGTGTAGTTGAAACAATAGGCTACATTTATTAGTTATAAGGTCAAATTTTATTTTATGTTCTTATGGTGAGTGGAAAGAGTTTTTTGAGAAAAATTGCAGTGCCAAATGTCTAATGCTATTATGTCAGATGGGGGGAAAAAAACGTTTATCATTATCCTGTAATTGAGGAAAATAAAGGGCAGTCATATTTTCTTATCTGAACTCAATTTGCTTAAACCAGAAATTGAATGAATTTGATATTACATTCCTTACAGTGCAGTCCCTCTTTTCCTCAGATCCAATACTTAGCATGCATCGTTCTGAGTAGCCTCATCAGGGATGCGTATTCCTTGGGTGGAGAGATGGGGTAGGATTGTTAATTACTTAATCACTTCACATGTATAAATTAGGAATGAGAGAAAATCAGTCACATGAATCAAGTGTCATAAAGATCAATGGTAACAGCTGTTTCAATCCTGCTGCTACAATCTATGCTCTGTCTGCCTGATTTACCAGCTGCTGGAGATTTGATTGATAACAGGTACAACTGTAATCAAATTGACAGTCTCAATACAATATGCCAGTCAGTTCTGAAAGGAGGGGAATATTTCATTGTGGGGCGAACTAGCTTCATAAAGTACACCAATTTTACTATGAATGAGGTCCTTGAGAGAAAGGACCACTGTGAATGGTTAATACCTTGAGAAGATTTTCCTCTTTTGAGTAACCCTGAATGCTGTTATCCTCTCTAGGATCAACAACAAGCCTGCATTGTTATCACTGAGTACAGGGCTGTGACCCACATCAAATGAGATCATGAAGATGGGTTGAGTTTCTGGTGAATAGGTGACAGCAGTGCTAAATCAGTCCTCTGTGCTGACTGACACTGGCACCAGGAAAATGTCTGCAGGGATTCTGTCTAGCAGCAAGAGGACCTGACCCCAACTCAATTGTCTCAGTCATGAAAAAACTTCCCTGAATTCGAGCTTTTAGCAGTTTGCTTTCCTTACTTTTTGCCTATTGGGACAATGCGTTTTCTGGATGATAGTTGTTTTCTTTTTTTCCTTCTATTATAATTCCATTATGGCATTTATATGACTTGTATAAATAAAATAGTAGCTCTAAATTGTAGGGGGTGCTGTGATAGCATTATTTTTTCCTAAGAAATAGAAATCTTTAACATAGATACATTTCTCAGAAGTTTTGGCTTCTCAAAAGTCAATAGCTGCATTGCTGTATCCCATGTGCTGGATTAGTAAAGAAGATACTTGTCCAGCAAAAGGAATAAACTTGACAAATACATAAACCACTTTGATTTTGTTTTCGTTTTCCCTTGTCTGCAAATGTTGGGCATCAATATCTACTTTTCTGTTTTAGACCTACCTTAGCTTGTTGGTCTTACTTCTTTGAAAAATAATGAACAGTTTCATCTTTATTTAGTCCATTTCCTTAGTGTGAACAGTTTCCAGATTGACTTAGTGATGTAGACATGAACCTATGAGAAGTTAGACAATTAAAATGTTACTATAGATGATTAATTCAAATACATTTTTAGTGAAGTCCTCGGGATTTTCTATATGTAAGATAGTGCTATATGAAAATAAAGTGTGTTTTTTTTTTTTTTATCCTCACCCGAGGACATTTTTCCATTTTTTGTTCAGGTAGAGTGGGAGGGAGAGAGAGGAACAGAGAGAGAGAAACATCGATGTGAAGGGACACATCGAGTGGCTGCCACCCGCACAACCGACCAGGGCTGGGGACAAACTGCAACCGTGGTACGCGCCCTTAGCGGGAACCGAACCCGGGTCTCTCAGGACCGCAGGCCGACGCTCTAACCGCTGAGCCAAACCGGCCAGGGCTAAAGTGTGTGTTTTTTTAAAATTTATTTCTTACTTTATTGATTTTGGAAAGAGAGAAAGTGAGAGGGAGAGAGAGAAAGAGACATCAATGAGAGAGAACATCAATTGGCCGCCTCCTGCATGCCCCCCCCTGGGGATCGGGCCTACAACCTGGGCATGTGCCCTGATAGGGAATCAAACCGGCGACCTCTTGGTGCATGGGTCGATGCTCAACCACTGAGCCACACTGGCTGGACTGAAAATAAAGCGTTTTAATTATTTCTTTCCAAACTGAATGCCCTTTATTTCCATGTGTATTAGTTAGTTTTTACTTCCCAGATTTTTCTTTCTAGAACCTCTAATACAATGTTAAATAAAAGTGACAAATATAGACATCTTTGTACTTTTCTTGATCCAATGAGAAAACCAGCTGGTCTTTCATCTTTGTTTCTGATATTACTTATACATTTTTTTTATAGATGTCCTTAATCAGATTGTTAAAGTTTGTTTTAATCATATCTCTATAGCTTTACCTAATAGAAAACATTTCATAGAGCTATAATTATACAATTTTTATTTTGTATTGCACATGAAGTACATTGCTTTGTATAAACTTACATTTTTAAAAATCTGAGAGAAAAAATAAACTAATATATACTCAGAATCTGTTATATTGACCTTTTTATTTATTCTTTCTATTTAGCATTATTTTTTTGCCCTGGATATGAGTTATCATCTGCTGTCATATTTTTAATAAAATACAGTTTTGTTCCCATGTGCTTCCTTATGGTATTATTATATAAATTATACCATAAGTCTAACAATACAATCATATACCTGTTGTTTTATGCAGTTGTTTTTTAAATCAGTTAAGAGAAAAAAGGAGAATATGCAATTATATATTTTTATAATGAATTACATAGTTACCTTTACTAGTGCTTTTTTTGTGTGTAATTCAGATTACTTTGATTATCATTGCTTTCAGCCTGAATAACTTCCTTTACTATTCTTCATAATGCAAATCTGTTAGGAATAATTTTTTTTTTTTTTCAGTTTTTGCTTATCAGAGAATACCTTCATTTTGCTTTCATTTTTGGAATATAGTTTGGCTTGATATAACATTCTTGGTTGATTGATTAACTTTTTTTTCACTTTCAGTACACTGATTATGTTGTCCCATTTCCCTCTTCCATCCGTTGTTTCTGATGAGAAGTCAGATGTTATTCTTACCTTGTACATGTCTGATGTGGATCTCTTTGTGATCCACACACTTGCAGCATTTGAGCTTCTTGGATGTCTAAATTAATTTTTATAATCAAATTTGGGAAGTTATCAACCATTTTTTCTTGTATAGCTTTCCCAATATGCATAATTGACTGTGATCCCATGAGAGTTATTCTTGAATGTCTTCCTCCCTCCTTATTTTCATTAAACTTATGGTTGCTTTAACCAGAAACTTTTATCTTTCTTTAAACACTCTTCATTAAAATATTTATTATTTACAATCATGCATAGTACAATATTTCTACTTTCCAGTGAGAAATAAGACAGAAATAAATAAAAGAAAATTGGTTAATATAGAAACTTTCTCATGCTATTAACTAAAAAATGTACCTTCTTCTTTTTGTACTTTGTGCTTATTTAAAATCAGGTTTAAAAACCCAAAAAGCAAAAGCCAAAACAGAACACACACACACACACACACACACACACACTCATTTGTTATAAAGAAATAGAAAATCTGAACAAATTACTAGTAAGAAGATTGAATCCATAATCAAAATTTTCTCAAGAAAGAAAAGCCCAGGACCATATAGCTTCACTAGTGAATTCCACCCAACATTTAAAGAAAAATGAATACTGATTCTTCTCAAATTCTGTAAAAAAAAAGTAATAAAAGGAAACACTTCTCCAAACTTATGTACTAGGCCAGCATTACTCTAAAACCAAAACCAGATAAGAACACTACCAAAAAAAAAAAAAAAAAATCACAGGCCAATATCACTAATGAATATAGATACAAAAATTCTTAACAAAATAGAAAACTGAATTCAACAGCACATTAAAAGAATCATATACCATGATCAACCAAGAACTATTCCAGAGGTGTAAGGATGTTTCAACTGTGCAAATCAATTAATGTGATACATACCATAAACAAAATTAAAGATAAAAATCATGATCCTCTTAATAGATGCAGAAAAAGCATATGACAAAATTCAACATCTTTTCATGATAAAAACTCTCAGAAAACTGTGTTAGAAAGAGTGTACCTCAACAAAATAAAGGACATATATGACAAGCCCACAGATAACATTATACCCAGCAGTGAAGAGCTGAAAGTTTTTCCTCTTACGTTAAAAACAAGATAAGGATCACCATTCTCACCACTTTTTTTTAATACGGTACTGGAAGTCCTAGCCAGAACATTTAGGCAAGCCAAAGAAATAAAAGGCATACAAATTGGAAAGGAAGAAGTAAAGTGGTCTTTATTTGCAGATGATATGATATCATATATAAAACCCTAAAGACTTCACCAAAGAAATGTTAAAACTAATAAATGAATTCAGTAAAGTTACAAAACACAAAATCAACATGCAAAAATGAGTTGCATTTTTATACAATAAAAACAAATTATCAGAAAGAAATTATGAACCATACTATTTACAATTAGATCAAAAATAATAAAATTTTTAGGAATAAATTTAATCAAGGAAGTGAAAGATCCATACATTGAAAACTGTAGCACATTGATGAAAGTAACTGAAAAAACATAATTAAAAAATATTATTCCATACTAAGATAATGAAAACAATTAATATTGTTATAATAGTCATACTACCTAAAGCAATCTACAGATTTAGTGCAAACCCTATCAAAATTTCAAGGGCATTTTTAACAGAAATAGAGAAAAATCTCTATAGAACCACAAAAGACTACAAATAGTGCAAATGCTATTAAGAAAAAGAAAAAGAAAAACAAAACAAAACAAAACAAAGCCAGAGGCATTACACTTCCTGAGTTCAAATACATTACAAAGCTACAGTAAACAAAACAGTATTCTATTGGCACAAAAATGGGAAGGAATAGAGATCTCAGAATTAAGCCCATGCATACATGATCAATTAATTTATGACAAATGAAAAAAGGTAATCTCTTCAATACATGGTGCTGGGAAAACTGGATAACTACATGCTAAAGAATAAAACTGGACCCCTATCTTACATCATACACAAAAACCAACTCAAAATGAATTAAAGGCTTGAATATAGGACCTTGAACCATGAAACTCCTGGAAAAAAAACAAAAACAAAAACAAAAACATAGGGCATAAGCTCCTTCATATCTGCTATACCAGTAATTTTTTAAAAAATTTCACACCAAAAGCAAAATATAAACAAGTAGAAATATATCAAATTTAAAACAAAACAAACAACACAAAACCACTACACAGCAAAGGAAGCCATGAACAAAATGGAAAGGTAACCTACTAAATGGCAGAAAATATTTGTAAATCATATATCTGACAAGAGAGTTAATATGCAAACTATATAAAGAACTCATACAACTCAATAGTAAAAATGAAAATAATAACTATTAATAATCTGATTTTTAAAAATATGTTTTTGTTGATGTTTTTAGAGAGAGAGGAAGGGAGAAAGAAAGATAGAAACATCCATGTGAGAGTGATACATCAATCGACTGCCTCCTGCACGCCCCCTATGGGGGATCAAGTCTACAATCCGGCATGTGCCCTGACCAGGAATTGAACCGGGACTTCTCAGTCCATGGGACAACACTCAATCCATTAAGCCACACTGGCTAGGCTTAATAATATGATTTAAAAATGGGCAGGGGAACTGAGTACATATTTTTCTGGAGAAGGCATACAAATGACCAACAGGTATATGAAAAAGTGTTCAACACCACTAATTATCAGTGAAATGTAAATCAAAACCAAAATGAGATGTCACCTCGCACCTGATAAAAATAGCCATCATCAAGAGGTCAAGAGACAAATATTGGTGAGGTTGTAAAAAAATTGGAATTCTGGTGCACAGTTGATGGAAATGCAAAATGGTGCAGGTCCTATGGAAAATGGTATAGATATGCCTTCAAAAATTAAAAATAGAACTATCATATAATTCAGCAATCTACTTCTGGATCATGAAATATTATATGCACTCCTAGTATTCATCGCAGCAGTGTTCACAATAGTCAAAATATGGAAATATTACTGGACTAAAAGTGTCCATTTGCTTGCGTGCATCAAAGCCCAATCAAATATAAACAGGAGTTTTCAACCAATGTTATTTTTAAAGAAATAGCACCATTTCTGGAGTGAAAGGTAAGCTCATGCTCAAAGTACTGGCTTTTTCCTGATGGCTTCCAGGGGATAGATTATATTGGGGAAAAATCATTAACCATGGTAGCTAAAGGAGTTGAGGTCCTGTGCTGTATTGATTGGTTGGGGCCAGGGTAGGGAGTAATTGATCATCATACCAGATTCTGATGGCAGCCATGGCATTGTTCTGTCTGCTTTCATGAGGGTGTGGTCCTTAGAGTTGTTTCATTGGCCTGGGGCTGAAAAACAACTGAAGTAAAGATGTTATCTCTAGCTTGATTGAAACTATGTTTCTATGGTCAACAGACCTGAGGCTATGTTCTTAAGACAGTTTGGTGCTGCCCAGAATTTGATGCCCTAAGAGCTTAGTGATTAAGGAAGGGAGTGGATGGACAGAAAGGAGAAAGGAGTTTCTGTATATATGTACACACACACACACACACACACACACACACGTGCGCGTGCGCGTCCCCATGTTTATTTGAATAAAACTGAAAGCTCACTAACTATGATTATCTTAAATTCTTTCTTACAGAGGAATTAGGAATTAGGGGATAGATAGATAGATAGATAGATAGATAGATAGATAGATAGATAAGAAAACCATGGACAATTGATGGTCTGCCTAAGTTCTGATACAATTGTTTTATCTCTCTTTTTTTTTTTTAATTGTAAAGCTAAAACATGGTAGTCTGTCCTGTACCTGCCTTGCCATTGTGTTCTTTAGAACTAGCAGGAATTTCTAAATTGTGATGTAGTTATTAAATGCAATTTTAAATGTAAATAATTGCTTAGGAGGTTCTAAAAATTGGAGAGAAGTAGGAAAGACAAATTGTCCATGGAATTGAAGGAACCAGGCATACATATTCTAATAATGAAAAGATAACACTTTGAAGACATTTTGTGTTTTTAGTTAGCAGTTTGCTAATGCCAAGGTTTAAATCACTAGAGCCACTCTTGGAAAACAAGTATCTCATTAATACAAAGTGCCAAACTTTGATAGTGCTGCCATAATAGAGGTTGAATAGATTAAGAACACAAGAGCAAACAGTTTGCCTGTGCTAAAAAAAGAAATGAAATCCCCGTGTCTTAAGATATGGAGAGGCAATCAAATGTTTGGTGGTGCTTTTCTCCATACTGAGGCAAGAAATTGGATAGTCTGTGATTGGTCTGCTATAAAATGCCATTTTAGCTCGCAATTTGCTCAGTGTAGGCACAATTACATCCTCGCTCCATTATTAGTAACCTAAGGGGGTATTTAAAGGATAAGTGTTTCTTGTTCATTTTAGAGTTTAAAAAATCCACATGTTTTCTTGAGAAAAGTCTAAGAATAAATGCATTTAGGAAAATACAATCTACACAAGAAATGTTCCAGTGTCACTATCTTGATGAAGAAATAAAATGTGAAGAACAAATTCAGTTTACCATTAACATCTTATACCTAAAGTACCTAGAAAAAATATATTCCAGTTGTCTTGATAGTCACTTATTTCTAAATATAACTTCCTGTTTCCCAGTTCCATTTCTTGGTTATTTTTTTTACCTGACAAATATCAGTCTGCATCCATTCATCCATTCATGATGTGTGCATACATTCACATCTTAGATATTTATTCTTCATCTTACATAAGCTGAAATTTTGTATAAATTCTCTGAATATAGAACTTATCAACTATGAAAATCTTATACTTTCTTTCTGTGATCAATTAAAATCACATTTCCTTCAAGAAAGCTCTGGAATTTATTTTATAAATTTATTGAAACAGCATACCATGTTTTTATTAATCTCTATTGTGTGTGTGTGTATATACATATATGTATATATGCCTAATAAAGTTATTTGCACTAATAAATACTTAATAAATATACTTCTTGAACAGAATTAAAGATTCAAAAGGAAAAAATGTAAAATTGCTCTAAATTTGAGGAAATCTTGTGTGTCACGTTGAAGTCTACATTTCCAAAATGGTCTGTACTCCTCAGAGCTATGTACCTTATAAAGTATTTATTGCATCCCCCCCCCTTTTTTTCTTTATTGATTTTAGAGAGAGAAGAAGTGAGAGGGAGAAATAAAAATATCATTGAGAGAGAACATCAATCAGCCACCTCTTGCATGCCCCCCACTGGTGATTGGGTCCATAACCTGGGCATGTGTTCTGACCAGGAATTGAACGGGTGACCTCTTGGTGCATGGGTCAGCCCTCAACTGCTGAGCCACATCGGCTGGACTACTGCATCCCCTTTTATTAGCTTTATCGTTCTGTTTTTCCTTATTGATTTTAGAGAGAGAGGAAGGGGAAGAGAGAGAGATAGAAACATTGATGAGAGAGAACATTGGTTGACCTCCTCCTGCATGCCCCCACAGGGGATCTAGCCCACAACCTGGGCATGTGCCCTAACTGGGAATCAAACCCATGACCTGCTGATGCATGGGTTGACACTCAGCCACTGAGCCACACCGGCTGGGCTAGCTTTTTTTTTTTTTAATCCTCACCCGAGGACATTTTTCCATTTTTTGTTCAGATAGAGTAGGAGGGAGAGAGAGGAAGAAAGAGATATATAGAGAGAAACATCAACATAAAAGTGACACATCGAGTGGCTTCCTCCCACACAACCCAACCAGAGATGGAGACAAACTGCAACCGAGGTACGTGCCCTTAGTGGGACTGAACCCTGGTCTCTCTGGACTGCAGACCGATGCTCCAACCACTGAGCCAAACCGGCCAGGGCTGGGCTGGCTTGTAATAGTTACCTTTTCACCTCAAGGCATAAACATGCTTTTTTATTTGTTGAAATAGTAAGATTTTATTTAGGTTGAACTTAAACAGCTTATTTTTGAGAACAAATATGGCTTCCACTAATCTATTTTTGAAATATTTATGAGTGAATACGCTGTATTACTGGTTCTTAAACTTTGCCTCAAATTATTATCATTTAAGGGAGCTTTTCTAGAAATGGACATACTCAAATCCACTAAAGATATAAACTCTATTTAGAATATTTGTTTGAGGTACAGTGAGCAAAAGATGATGGGTAGAAACAGACGATATGATGAATATTGGCTTTGCCTACTCAACACACCTTTCTGCTTTATTTGGTAAGAGCACGTGCGTTTTGTTTGGAAGAATATCCATTCTGTTTCAAAACACATAGTTCTGGTTGAGTTACTCTCTCCCCAGTTCCTCTAAGCCCTAGGCATAATCTTAAAACAGTGTTTTGGTGGCTGATCAAAGCACTATATTTCTTTAATCACAGTGATTGGTTGAGTAATACTTAAGGGAACTTGGTATTATCAATCAGAGTCCTCTCTGGGAGTTTTATTGTAGTATATTGGAAAAAAGCACTCTTTGGCTACAGGGGTGATAAACAAGTAGAATAAAAATAGTGAAAGATCACTTTGCCATCACGTAGGGAGAACCTTTCCGAAAATTATGCCAACAGATGGGAGAGGAAGACCAAGAGATGGAAAGAGACAAATTACTTACAACATGTAATCTCTTGGCATCAGTCACGCACTCTGTGTAGGCTAGCTTTAATGTCCCCGTTTAGACATGTACCCCTCCTTCTTCCACTCTGCTTTGTGCCCTGGTAGAATGACCAGTATGTACTGCAGGAAAGTGCTTCCTTGCATTCTAGTTTCTCTTTGATTTTGGCTCTTGGAGTCAGCAACAGGAAATTGATATGTGGGATGACATTGAGGTCACTCTCCCTAGTTTATTAACTGCTAAATTGCTATTTAGCCATTTACTTATTTTTTGTTCCAAAGACCACAATTTATGTTAGAAAGGTCTCCTCCACACAGCTATCCACAATGACTTCCAGTAACTCTTCCGTCCCATGAACCATGAGGCCTAATGGTAACTGCTTCCTGCTATTTATATCCTGTATTACACTGTCTTGTCTCGATTTCTCTAATAACCCCTCTTATCTTTGTAAGTTGTCACTTGACAAGCTGTCATCTAATTAATATAAGAAGTTATTTCTTTGGAAAATACTTGACTCCAGAGATTTAGTCCAGCATAGTCACCCTCAATTTTATTGATATTGCCACAGAAGGATATCATATTATTTGCTAAATGCCTTTTCTGATTCTTTCTTGAACTGTCTGTACAAAGTCAAGGTATCTTAATAGTAAAAACAAGAGATCAGGCATTCACCAAGAAAAACAAATTAATGATAAATATTTATAGGTACTAATTCAATGGTTTGTTCCAAAACCAAATAAGAAAAAACAAACAAAAAACTCTGGCTAGATGTAGAAAGTCATTGATGGATATAATGAGAGTCCTACATTCCCAGTCATCCTAGGAATGAGCTTAGTTCAGGGTTAGTAGCCTGAAATCTGTTACTTTGATTTCCTTGCAAAGCAAACAAACAGATAAACAAGCAAATACAACAACAAAAAACATGCACATGCACACACTATACTAATATTGGAGAAAGAGTACTGCAAATAATTACCAACACTCCAAGAAACACTATGTGTTTTAGTTGAAGCTTCCCCTTGAGTGTGACCAAGCTTGACATTGAAATCAAATACATTCCCATAAGATTTGTAAACTCATAACTCTTGGCTAATATGCTAAGAATTATCTGCTATTTTCCGGAAATGAAAAAGGAAAGAGGATTTCTTCACCAGCTACTTGGAAAATCTCTGACAGTTTCAATGTTTTCTGTTTTTCAGTTTAAATGTTTCCTGCTCTATTTCTCATCTTTCATAAGTTTGTATAAAAATTAAATTTAATTGATCTCTTTTTATAGAAAGCATTTACAAAATTCCACATCACACTGCTATTAAAATAAAAAGAAATTGTTGTATATTACTCATAAATATTTATTGTTAAGATATTATTCATGAATCCAAAATATTATGAGGGATTTCTGTATCTGGATATTAATAGCGCTATTCAGATACTCACACTATTTATAGTTTTGTCCGGTAAATACTACCATTTCTCTTTCCTAAAATTTTGTTTTAATTTTTTTTTCTTTATTGATTTTAGAGAGAGAGGAATGGAGAGGGAGAGAGAGACAGAAACATCGATGAGAGAGAACATCGGTTGGCCATCTCCTGCATGCCCCCCACTGGGAATTGGGTCCACAACCTGGGCACGTGCCTGACCAGGAATCAAACTGGTGACCTCTTGGTGCATGGGTCGATGCTCAACCACTGAGCCACACCGGCCGGGCTCTTTCCTAAACTTTTGTAAGCGTTTCAATCTCAGCCCTCTGTTAATAGCCAACATTATAAAGACTGGTAATTAATAGATCAAATACTATTTGCTTTTTTCTGTCACATTAAGAAAAGTTCCTGAAGAAAAGTATTACATTTAATGTCTTATTTTATATTTAATGGTTTGTTTCATTTGTTTATTTTAATCTTTATTAGTACATAATATTCAACATGTTAAAATTATAATAAAATATAGAGCTCACTGATTTATCTCAAGTCAATACCTGTGTAATCATGAAACAAATAAAAAATAAAGTAGCTTTGGACAGTGCAGCTCAGTTGGTTGGGTGTCATCTCTTTTACCAAAACGTGGCTGGTTCAACTCCTCATCAGGGCACATACCTTTATTGGGGGCTATATTCTCCATAGGAGGAATGCAGGAGGCAGCTGCTCCATGTTCTGCTTTCACATCAATGTTTCTCTTCCTCTCTCTCTAAAAAACTTTTTAAAATATATTTAAAAAAGAAAGGATTTTGGCTGGTGTGGCTCAGTGGTTGAGCGTTGACCCATGCACCAAGAGATCACTGGTTCAATTCCCTGTCAGGGCACATGCCCTAAATGTGGGCCCAATCCTCAATGGGGGGCGTGCAGCAGGCGGACAATCGATGTTCTTTCTTATTGATGTTTCTCTCTCTCTCTCCCTTTCTCTCCCTCTAAAATCAAGAAAAGAAAAAAAAAAAGATTCTCTCTGTAAAAAAGAAACAAAGAAAGGAAAGAAGGGAGGAAGGGAGGGAGGAAGGGAGGGAGGGAGGGAGGAAGGAAGGGAGGGAGGGAGGAAGGAAGGGAGGGAGGGAGGGAGGGAGGGAGGGAGGGAGGGAGGGAGGAAGGAAGGAAGAGAAAGAAAGAAAAGAAAACATTACCTATACTAAGAAGTGTCACTTGTATTCTCTCATAATTTCTACAGAAATTGTGAAAAGTTGCTTGATATGTAATTCATATCCTACCTTTTATGGTGAATATATCCTTGATTATCTTTTTTTTTTTTTTTAACAACTAAGCATCTGTTATTCAACATACAATTTAGATTTCACTGTATTTTACATTTTACACGATTAGAATCATACAGAATATGTTTTGTATCTCATTTCCTTCTCTTAATATTTTATATGTAAACCCTGTTCATGTTTCTGCTGGTAAATGTGGTAATTCTTTGCCTGACTGTTCCACAATTTATTCTTTGATAGATAGTTTTTTATCTTTATTGTTGAAAATATTACAGATGTTTCTCCTTTTTTTCCCTGTTGACACCCACCTCCTTGCTTCCTTGCTACCCGCCCCCCTCTGCCTTCACTGCATTGTTGTCTGTGTCCATTGGTTGTACATATATGCATATCATTTCTTTGGTTTATCTCTTCCTACCCCCTACCCCCTTCCCTCTGAGCTTGGTCAGTCTTTTCCCTACTTCCATGTCTCTGGATCTATTTTGTTCATCAGCTTATTTTGTTCATTGTATTCTGCAAATAAGTGAGATCATAGATACTAGTCTTTCTCTGTCTTTGATAGATAGTTGATGATTTTCCAATGTGAAACAATTATTAAAAACTGCTAAGAACACTCTAGTATACATCTCTTTGTGCAAATTGAAATTGCTGAGCCATGCCTTCTATATCTCTTCCATGTAGCAGATGATGCCAAATGGTTTCCCAACATGGTTGTACCAATTTCAGCTCTCACCACAGTATATGAGAGTTCTTTTTGCTCAACATTTTCAATAACTCTCATAGTTTTCACCACTTTGTTACTGTAAGTGTGTAGTTACATTTTAATATAGTTTTATTTTACTTTTCTCTGATTGAAATGGATAATACTTCATATGTTCATTGTTCATTTGAATGTCTTCATTTACGAGGAGATTATTCATGTTTATATTGGACTTTTTTACTTATAGATTTGTAAACTTTGAATTCTTTATATTTGTATACTGAATACTAGCCCTTTTCAGTTATATAATTTGCAAATATCTTCTCTGAGGCTTACATTTCTACTTTCTTATGTCCTATAATGACTAGAGGATCTTAATTTCAATGCATTCCAATTTACCAACTGTTTCATTTATATTTAGGATTTTGTATATATTGTACAAATATTCTTTTCCTATCACTAGTTAATTCAAGTATTCTTTTACATTATTTTCTAGGAACTACATTGTTTGCCTTCATAATTAAATCTATAGTCAATCTAGAATTCCTTTTTATATTGACTCATATCCAGCCATCTCATTATAATACTTTATTTTCATTACCTAATTTCATTATGTTTGAAAAGTAGGAGTCTAAATTTGCTGGTGAGTCTGACATAACCTAGAAGTTTGTTTGTTTTTAAATACCTTTCTCATCTGTTTTTTGATAGCTTTATACTCATAGTGCAAAATTCAATGGGTTTTACTATATTTAAAAATATGTGCAACCAGCCTGGCCAGTGTGGCTCAGTGGTTGAGCGTTGACCTATGCACCAAGAGGTCGCGGCTTGATTCCTGATCAGGGCACATGCCCAGGTTGTGGGCCCCATACCCAGTTGGGAGCATTCAGGAAGTGGCCAATCAATGTCCTCTCCCATCTATGTTTCTATCTCTCTCTCCTTCTCCCTTCCTCTCTAAAATCAATACAGAAAAAATATGTGCAACCAATACCACAGTCAATTTAAAAACATTTTTATTACCTCAAAAAGAAAGCCTATACCCTTTAATTAGAACTTTTTATCTCTCCACCTGCCCCTAAACAATGACTAATCTACCTTTTGTTTCTATATATTTTCCTGTTCTTGACATTTTATGTAAATTGAATTATATCTGTTCTTCAGTGCCTGACTTTATTCACTTAGCATAATATTTTCAAGGCTCCCTCATGAAGTGGTATACATCAGTAGTTCAATTCTTCTTACAGCCAAATCATATTTTATTATATGAATATACTGCATTTTGTTTATCCATTACTTCGTGGACATTTAGATTGTTCGGCTACTACACATGTGTACAAGTTATTGTTTACACACCTACTTTCAAATATATCTTATATATACCTAGGAGTAGAATTGCTGAATCATATGCAAATTCTATGTTCCACTTACCGAGAAATTGCAAGATGGTTTTCCATAATAGTTGCAACAGTTTACATTCCTACCAGCATTGTATGAGTTTTGAAATTTCTCCACATCCTTGACAACACTGTTTTTTTGTTGGTTTGTTTTTAAATAATTTTTCTATATTTATTTTAGAAAAAGAGGAAGGGAATGGGAGAGAGAGATAGAGACATCAATGAGAGAGAACATCGATTGGCCGCCTCCTGCATGCCCCCTACTGGGGATTGGGCCCACAATCTGGGCATGTGTCCTGACTGGGAATCGAACCAGCAACCTCTTGGTGCATGGGTTGATGCTCAACCACTGAGCCACACCAGCTGGGCTTTTTTAATTTATTTTTTCCCCTTAGATATACTTTTATTGTAGAACAGACACAGTGGAAAGGAAGGGGTACTGAAGTGACTGTGATGACTTTTCAGAGAATGTATTGTCTGGTACATGGAAGACACATAGATCTATATAACTTTTCTAGTACCACTTTGTGCATTTTAAATTGTACACAACATATGTTTATTTGATTTTAGATTATTACTTGCAGCATGAAAATGATCTCTTTCATTCATTATTTATAACTATTTCAACATACAGGGAGGGGCAAAGGTAGGTCTATCGTTGTGAGTACACAAAACACAGCGTTTACTCTTGTATTATTACTATTTTCTCATGTATTATTTTCTATATGAACAACTGTAAATCAGCTTTTCCCCCACCATGTATATCTTATAATAAATCTGTATGGGAAAGCTCTACATATTGACTCACCATGGATAGTCAAGGTTTCAGGACATCTGAGAGCTTAATCCTTAAAGACCTTTAACATTTAAAACAATTTTTTTTTTCTTTATTGATTTTATCTTAATTATTTATTTTTTAATTTTTTTTTTTTTATCTTCACCCGAGGACATTTTTGCATTTATCTTCAGATAGAGAGGGAGAGAGAGAGAGAAACATTGATGCGAGAGAGAAACATCCAGTGGTTGCCACCCATATGACCCCACCAGGGCCGGGGACAAACTGCAACCAAGGTATATGCCCTTAGCGGGAACTGAACCTGGGACATTCCAGTCATCAGGATGACGCTCTAACCACTGAGCAAAACCTGCCAGGGCTTCTTTATTGATTTTAGAGAGAGGAAGGGAGAGGGAGAGAGAGATAGAAATATCAATGAGCGAGAACATCAATTGGCCACCACCTGCATGCCCCCCACTGGTGACCGGGCCCATAACCTGGGCATCTTCCCTGACCAAGGATTGAACAGGTGACCTCCTGGCGCATGGGTTGATACTCAACCACCGAGCAACATCAGCTGGGCATATGTATTTAATAATGATGCATATTATTTTAATAGTGCAACTTCACAGTTTTAACTGTGTTTAACAGCTCTACTCTTCATCTGTGGTCTCAAAATAAATGTCCATATACTTTCAATTCCCAAATTTAAGAATTTCAGCTTAGCCCTGGCCTGTTTGCCTCAACAGTTAGAACGTTGGCCCATGGACCAGAGAGTTCCAGGTTCAGTTCCCACTGAGGGCATGTACCTCGGTTGCAGTTTGTCCCCGGCCCCAGTTGGGGTCGTGTGGGTGGCAGTCAGTCGATGTGTCTCTCTCACATCGATGTTTCTCTCTCTTCCTCCCTCTCTCCCTCCCTCCCTCTCTATCTTATGATAAATGCAAAAATGTCCTCGGGTGAGGATTTAAAAAAAAAAAGAATTTCAGGTTATGTATATACCCACAACCTCTCCCTATATACTGAAGGATCTCTCAAGTCTTACTACAGTATGAAGAGCCAAACCTGCTTTACTTCCTTGTTGAAGTTGAAGTTCAGGTGCACATCTTTTGAGATGGAAAGAACTCGTGATTTTCACCAGAAACTAATTGCTTTTAAATTGATCACTATGCTTTCTGACTGGAAGAGGATTACAGTTGTTGAGTGAATTTTGGAAGGACTCTCCAAGTGCACTCTTCCAAAACCTCTACAATATGTGTTGAAAAAAGCATCATTTCTGCCAAAGTGATATGCAGGGTTATCCCAAAGGGACTGCTTGGTTGGCCACCAAAATACTCAATTGCTTAGGTTTTTAAATTTATATTCACCTATACTGCCTTTGTTTCCAAAGCATGTCTTAACACTCACTGTGCTTACGATCATGCCAACGGCTGAATATATACCCCAACGATGCAATATATTCCCTGGAACTGAGAGTATGTCACCAAGGCAATTTTGCTTTTCTTTACTGGAGAGTTCCCCTCTGTGAGATTACTTTTATTCTTCCTTACTATCAAACCTCATGGTCAACCATCTAAATGAATCAAGGTGTTTCTAAGTAAACATGTAGTTATCCTTGACTCCCCTCTTTCTCTCATAGCATATTTCAAGTGGATCAGGACATTTTATTGGCTCTGCCTTCAAAATATATCCAGAATCTGACTTCTTATCACCACTTTCACTCTTCTAGATTCTGCCCTGGATTATTGTAATAAACATGTAACCGATTTCCCTTATTTTACTTTTGGCCACTTGCTGTCTACTCTCAACCTAGAAGATGAAATAATTTAAAATCTAAGTCAAACATATTCATTTTTTAAATGTAAAATTCTTTGTTATTTTTCCATCTTGGTGAGAAGAAATGCTAAAATCTTTACAATACCCTACATGGCCCTAACTCGTTTTGGCCCCTCATTAATTCTCTGCCGATATATTCTACTAAACTCTCCACCAATTGTTCTACATGCACATGGATCTCTTTAAACTTCCTTGAATACATCAAGGACACTCCCACTTCAGGGCCTTTACATTAGTCAGTCTCTCTATTAGAAATGCACTTTCCTCACATAGCTAAAGGGATTGTACCCTCACCTCTTCAAATTTCTGCTCGAATATTACTTCTTTTTAAATTTATTAATTTGCAAGGAAGGAAGGAAGGAAGGAAGGAAGGAAGGAAGGAAGGAAGGAAAGAAAGAAAGAAAGAAAGAAGAAAGAAAGAAAAAAAGAAAAGAAAAAGATCTATTGTTCCACTTATTTATGCATTGATTGGTTGCTTCTTGTATATGCCCTGACCAGGAATCAAACCCAAAATCTTGGCATATCAGGAGGATGCTCTAACCAACTGAGCTACCTGGCCAGGATGGGAAATACCACTTTTTAAAAGAGATATTCCTGATGACTTTCCTAAAATCTAGCCCTCTTTCACACAGTCAATCCACCATCACTGCTTTATTTTTTCCATAACCTTTATTATCTACTTTCCTTTCTTCCCTCCTCCTCTTCCTTCTTCTTTCTTTCTTTCTTTCTTTCTTTCTTTCTTTCTTCCTTCCTTCCTTCCTTCCTTCCTTCCTTCCTTCCTTCCTTCCTTCCTTCCTTCCTTTCTTTCTTTCTTTCTTTCTTTCTTTCTTTCTTTCTTTCTTTCTTTCCTCTCTCTCCTTCCTTCCTTCCTTCCTTCCTTCCTTCCTTCCTTCCTTCCTTCCTTCCTTCCTTCCTTCCTTCCTTCCTTCTTTCTTTCTTTCTTCTTTCTTTCTTTCTTTCTTTCTTTCTTTCTTTCTTTCTTTCTTTCTTTCTTTCTTTCTTTCTTTCCTCTCTCTCCTTCCTTCCTTCCTTCCTTCCTTCCTTCCTTCCTTCCTTCCTTCCTTCCTTCCTTATTCTTTTCTATCTATCATCTATCTATCTATCTATCTATCTATCTATCTATCTATCTATCATCTATCATCCACTTATTTTTAAATATTACTTACTATTTTATTTTTTTATTTTTTTATGTCTCTTCTCACTAGAATGAGAACTTCATAAAAGCAGGGATTGTTGTCTGCTTTTTTACTAATGTAGCACAAGTAGCTGGCATATAGTACATACTCAATAAATAATTTGATAAATAGCCCAGCCTGTGTGGCTCAGTAATGAGCATCGACCCATGCACTACAAAGTCACCAGTTTGATTCCCAGTCAGGACACATGCCCAGGTTGTGGGCCCGATCCCCAGTGGGGGGCATGCAGGAAGCTGTCAATCAATGTTCTCTCTCCTCGATGTTTCTATCTCTTTCTCCCTCTCCCTTCCTCTCTTTCTAAAGTTAATAAAGAAAAAAATAATAATTTGATAAATAAATGGTCTTTAAAACTGAAGGAACCAACATATTACTATTCATGTTTTGTTTGTTAAAAAGATCTTTGGCCATCTTGTGAGTGTTTTTGTTCTTTCTGGAGCACATATAGAGGGTATTGATTATGAAGAGTGGATTTTGAAACTCTCACACACATACATACAAACACATTAACACAAACACACACACACCTAGGTCATTCAATCATTGATGACTTATGGAACTCTTAATTTACTCAGAACTAAACATTTTCTGTAAAAAAGAATATGTGACTTTCTGTTGCTACTTCTAAAATGAAACTGGTAACTTTAAAATTACAAATTTTCTTAACAAACTGAAAAAATAAAAGTGTACCATTTTACCAGGTATCCCATTGAAAAAAATATACATTTTACAACAATTAAGTAAGTTGTACTGTCAGCTTTTTTTCTGTTGAATTAAATGTCCCCAAATTTAGATGCCCCCAAATTTCTGGGCTTTCTGAGTTTTTAGCTTTTCTTTTGATAATGTTTCTGTTTTTCTTTGATTTCAGCCTGTTATTTCTCAGTGTTTATGGCTTTTAGTGTGCTATATAGATATGTGTTTCTTTCTTGTAATGTGTAAATTCACTTATTTTTAACTTCATAATAGAAATGTTTAAACATTTACAAAATTAGGGTAAATTGTATAATGAAGCATCATGTACATATCACCCAGCTTCAATGAGTGTTAACATTTCACTATTCTTGTTCTCGCTATCCCACTGCATTCTTTTTCAGGCTGGACAGTTTTAGGGCAAATCTAAGACAATTACAGAATATATCATTTCAACCATATATTTTCAGTGTATTTCTAATATATAAAGATTCAAAACAACAACAACAAAAACACAAACCACCATAGCCAGGTGACTCAGTTGGTTGGAGCGTCCTCTTGTACACCAAAAGTTTGTGGGTTCCATTTCCCATCAGGGTACTTTCTTAGTTTGCGTTTAGATCCCAGGTCAAGACATGTTCAGGATTAACCAGTTGATGTTTCTTTCTCACATCAATCTCTCTCTCTCCCTCCCTCCCTCGCTCTCTCAAATCAATAAAAAAAAAAGTATCCTCTGCGAATAAGCCAATCAGAGAAAGACAAATACCACATGACTTCTCTTATCTGTGGAATATAATGAACAAAATAAGCTGATGAACAAAATAGACCCAGAGACATAGAAAGGAGTATGGTTCAGACTGACAGACCTCAGAGTAGGGAGGTAGGGGGGATGGATGAGATGAACCACAGAACTTATATGCATGTCTGCATAACCAATGGACATAGACAACAATGATAAGGGGGTGGGGGGCAGGAGGAGGAGGAGGGGGTCTAAGGGGGAAAAAAGGAGAAACATCTGTAACAAAAATAAATTAATAAAAATTGAAAAAAAAAGTATCCTCTGGTGAGGATTAAAAATAAAGCATGTACTAAGATCCACATTATGGTGAAGAAATTAAGCAAAAAAACAAAAACAAAAAACTGATAGATACAGACAACAGCATGGTGATAACCAGAGGGAAAGGAGGGTAGGGGAGGTAGAAAAGGGTAAAAAGGAATAAATGGTGATGGAAGGAGACTTGACTTGGGTCATGAACACAAAGTACAATACACACATGATGTATTATAGAACTGTACACCTTAAACCTATATAATTTTATTAACCAATGTCACCCTAATAAATTCAATGAAAATTAAAAAAAAAATAGCCCTGGCTGGTTTGGCTAAGTGGTTAGAACGTTAGCCTACGGATGAAAGGATCTCAGGTTCAATTCCGAGGCAAGGGCACGTACCTGGGTAGCAGGTTTGATTCCTGGCCCTGGTCGAGTTCATGCAGGAGGCAACCAATCAATGTGCCTCTCGCATTGATGTTTCTCTGTCTCCCTCCCTCCCTTCCACTTTATCTAAAAAAAAATCAATGGAAAATATCCTCAAGTAAGGATTAACCAAAAATAATAACAACAATAATAATTTTCAACATTATATCTAGATAATATGTTTATATGTCTATATATGTGTATATTCACACACATACAGACACAGGTGTGTGCCTGTATCATTTTAGAAAATTGTAACTGCTTTGTTTCTTTTCTTAGTGTGATTGAAAACATGGTAGGAGAACAAATTAAAAGTTTTGCACAGTAACTTCCACTACCATAACTCACAATCGGTGCTTAATAAATACTTGTAGATTTCTGATACATGTATGCTTAGTCATTTATAAAAATCAGCACAATCTTAAATATCCCAAAAGATTGGAACCAGACACTTGTTTTCTATTTATTTATTTATTTATTTATTTTTGTTCCGGATGTTTCTCCTTTTTCCCCCATTGACACCCTCCTCCCACTCCCTCCCCACCCTGTCCCCAGCTTTGTTGTCCATGTCCATTGGTTATGCGTAGATGCATATAAGTTCTGTGGTTTATCTCTCCCTCCCACCCCCTCTTCTGGGGATTGTCAGGCTGTACCCTACTTCTACGTCTCTGGGACTACCCTGTTCTTCAGACTGTTATGTTAATTAAATTCCACATATAAGTGAGATCACATGATACTTGTCTTTCTCTGTTTGGCTTGTTTCACTTTTGAGACGACATGGAGGAACCTGGGAAGTATTATCCAGACACTTGTTTTTTATACATCAAATCCAGCAAGATGACATAAGATACTCACTTGCCTGACAAAGGGGGTGGAAAGTTTATACTATGGGAGTAAGATAGTACCTATCCTAAGTCTTTCTCTTGCTCTCTCTATGGGTTCTTGGTGCCCATAGAAGGACCATGAACCATTATACAGGATGAGGCACAAGTAGATTTACAGTTGTGAGTACGTGAAACACAGTTTGCTGTTGCATTATTATTTATTAAATGTTGTATCATTTTCCACGTGAACAAATGTAAACCTACTTTTGCTCAAGCTTGTCTTTTGTTGAACCAGAGATCTAGATAATTAAGGTCTGAAGAAAGGAGAATGCATTGAAGACTTTACCCTGTATTGCAGTTGGCAGAATTTTTGTATATAATTGGCATGAGGTTGAGCTTGAAAGTTAGCTTGCTTAAAGGAAGATTACCATGTTGTAAAAACATACCTTGACTTGAGATTTACACTCTGCTTTATGACTATATCTTTGGCTGAGTTTATGATTTTTTCCTACAATAAAAATGTTCCCTTAGAAATAATTTAAATGAAGACAGCATCCCAAGTGAAGGCTGTGTAGGATAGAATGTATAAAGAGAAGCAATGAAAGAAAAGTAAAAAGCAAGTCGAACTGATAAAACATGCTGTGGTTTTATTAAAACACTTTATCTCCACAGTCCCTGTTTAATAAAATAAGTGTTTGGAACCTAAAAAAATATTAGTGTATGGAGGTCATGTGTCTAGACTTTATTAATATCCTGACAATAGTCCTCAGAATGCATGAAAAGTAATAAACCAAGTTTTTATGGAGAAACAAAGGATATATATACTTTGCAAACATTCAACAGATGTGAGTCTGAATAATGCGTTATCCACATAGAGTCCCACACTCAAATTTATCCCAGATATTAATCCCACATGATGGAGACAAGAGTATTAAGCGTTTTATTATAACCTATGTTTTTATTATAATAAATATGAGATCAAATAGATGATGAAACTTTCACTTTTCTACCATACCAGATCAGGAAGCACAAAAAATAAAAATAAAAAATAGATAAACCTTCCATTATTTTAATAGTGATCTAAAACTATTTTTCAGCAATTGCTTGTTTTTCCTTCAATAAATATCTTACAACAGAGCCACAGTTTTCAATATTTCTAACCTTTTGCACAATTGTAATTTCATTTGGTTTCTAACTGAAATTTTTTCCAGTTACCTCAGATGTGTGTGCGTGTGTTTCTACTGAGTTGATTTTTGGCTTCAAGTGTTTGTGTATAACAAGTAGAAATAATTCACTTTTAACATCTTTCCTTAAAAAATTTTTTTTTCTTTATTGATTTTTAGAGAGAGAGGAAGAGAGAAGAAGAAACAATGAGAGAGAACATTGATTGGCTGCCCCCTGCATGCCCTCTATTGGGGATTGAATCCACAACCTGGGCATGTGCCCTGACTGGGAATCAAACCAGTGACCTCTTGGTGCAAGGGTTGACGCTCAACCACTGAGCCACACTGGCCGGGCAACATCCCTGCTTTAATGACTCTTATGGCACAACTATGGCATTCTTAACTGAAGTGGCCATCTACACAACTTCTTTCTACATACATCTAATTTATTTTTATATATTAGCAGATCGATTGGTTAGTAGACTATCTAATTGGCACACTAATAACATTAAGAAATTTTCTGAAAAAAAAAATAAAGAGCAGAAAATCAGCTAGTTTCTAGTTTTCAAAAAACTGCTCTGTGATATGTGTCTTACAAGAATAAAAATAGTGATAACATAAATATGTAGTGAATGTTTATTATAAGCCAGAATCAAGCTACTTATGACACATAATCCTCAGAGTCATGCACCTGGAATAAAGAATGTTATCACGTTTTAGAACTGAAGAAACTTAGACTTAAGAGGGTTAAATAATTTTCCAAAGATCACACCTTATTAAGTGATGGACACAAGATTCAAATCTAGTGATGTTTTGATGTTTAATATCTCAATATTCCTCTTTAATATGACAGAAAAATATTTAAAGCAATCAATAAAAGCATGTGAATTCTTAAGGGCCAGAAAGAATGTCTTCTGCAGATCAAATTTGGGTGAGAGTCTTCAAAGTTACGGGGACGATGGCACTGAATTTATTGAGAAACAGCTGAGAAAACAACCCCAAATCATAGAGGTAATAGCGGTTATTTTCTAACAAACCCCAAAGAAGCGTGTGGCCTCTCTTTAATTCATTGAAATAGATTGTTTCTTATATCATTTTCACATGCAAAATGAAAGCATCTTTCATTTGGGTAAACCAATGAAAGATTGAGAGCAGGAAATGGAGCAATTTTCAAAATAATTAATTTAAAAAACTCTTTTAGAAAAGCTGGCCCCACTGGGCTTATCTCCTCTCCAACAGAATGGCTGCCAGCCATGACTTTAGTGCCCAACTAAGAAGCCAGAAATTGCTCTCCAGAGAAACTGGATGATGCCTCGGAGAACGGATCTCAGTGTGAGTGATGAGGGTCTGAAAGAGAAGCAAGTTTGAGAGGGAAGTGAACCTAGGTCTCCACAAAATTTAGTAAGGGGAAAATCGACGGGAATGTTCTGCTCTATTTAAGAGGAAAAGACACTGATCTGCTACTCCCTCACCTCTTGCTTTAGAGTCTTCGAGTTGCTCGTTTTTGTGTGCCGCATGTTGCAGAAAGCAATTAAATCAGCAGGCTTGCACAGCTGTAAATAGCTGAATTAATTTTACCGTTATAATTTCATAATAGCCACCAAGGGAATGAACTCGACTATTTCCCAAAGCCTTCGAATATGGAGAATAACAGGCAAGGCACAATGGATTGATGAACACCATGATTTACTTTCATGGCTGTGATCCTACAATAGGTAAAATAGAAAGGTATGATTCCTAAGAGCTTCCTAAACTCCAAAGTTGTATTTTTTTTTTATTATAAATTCTTTCATTTAGCAATCATGTTATCTTATTCTAAGTTCTCTATTCAAAACCTATTTAAATATTACCCATCCTTCACCCACTCAGTGTGGAACTAAGTCTAGGCTACCCATGCGTAATACATTCTTGGTCTCTATGAAGTATATTTATTGCAACATCATTTGTATATAAGGGGGTCTCATTTTGTGACAAATAGTAATCACAGCTATACAGTCAATTCTTATTTTAATATTTTTAATTAATTTATTTATTAATTTTTATTAATTTATTTAATGTTTCCCCATTGACACCCTCCTCCCCATCTCCCCCACCCCATACTCAGCTTTGTTGTCCGTGTCCATCGGTTATGCTGCTGTAAGAAAGAAAGATCTCTTATCCTATGGGACGACATGGAGGGACCTGGAAAGTATTATCCTAAGTGAAACAAGCCAAGCAGAGAAAGGCAAATATTACATGATCTCACTTATTTGTGGAATATAATGAACATAACAGTCTGAGTAATGGGGTAGACCCAGAGACATGGAAGTAGGGTACAGACTGACATCCCTCAGAAGAGGGGGTGGTGGGGGAAGGGAGAGATCAACTACAGTCAATTCTTTATCAAGAACTAACTTAGATTCCACCTGTCAGTGGCTCATCATGCTTTTATGATCACAGGGATGTAGACTTTTCTGAGGTTTCTGATATTATCTTACGTCTATTATCTTCATGGATCTCACACTCATCCCCGTGTTCATGGCACACAGCATTGAGGCTTAGGTTGCCATGTTCACGGCGTCTATGGTAAAGACTGCTAACTGCCCAGCTGAATCTCTTCGACCCTTCTTTGATAGCAATAGAACCGCAGCTGGGTGTCTAAACTTCCTTGCAGTTAAGATTGGTCAACACTTGCTGCATAATGTCATACAGTGGCCATCACCCAACTTCAGCCATGCAGATGATGCCAATGCCAAAGAAGAGGTTATAAGGAATTTGAGTTCCTTAAAGACTTTGCAGAGAAGAGACGACTTGCTAAACTGGATCATGTCATACCCCGGCTCAAAATTCTCCATTGGATCCCAAAGTCCTTTCAATAGTATGTGAAGCAATCTGCTTCTCCAGATAAACATGACTCACTTCCGTGCTTCTTGCAGGTGTTGATTCAAGAGTCACCTTTTTGTTTTGAGGCTTTTTCTAGCTACTATATTTAAAATTGTGCCTTTCACATACTCCTTAGCCTTTGGCCTACTTAATTTTTTTCCTATACACTAAACACTATCTGCAAAAATTCATATTTTGCCTAGTTTTCTTATTTCTCACTTATCCATAAGAATGCAAGTGCCAAGAGGTCATGTATTTTTTAAATGTGACAACAATTGATTATTCTTATATTGCTGTGGTTTAAAAATTCAGGTGGAGTCCATGAACCAGAGAAACCCAGGTTCGGTTCCTGATAAGGGCACGTACCTTGGTTGTGGTTTGTCCCCGGCCCCAGTTGGGGTCGTGTGAGTGGCGGCCACTCAATGTGTCTCTCTCACATCGATGTTTCTCTCTCTCTCTCTTCCTCCCTCTCTCCCTCCCACTCTATCTGAAGATAAATGCAAAAATGTCCTCGAGTGAGAATTACAAAATAAATATAAACAAATAAAAAATAAAAAACACATTTATTATCTCACACAACTTTGGTGGGACAGAAATCTGGGAATCAGTTAGTTAGCAGGTTCTTGCCCAAGATCTCTCATGAGTTATAGTTAAGAGGATGACTGGGTCTGACTGGGGCTGTGGCTCTGTTTTCAAGGTGGCTCCCTCACATGCCTGCTAGTAACGGCCAAGTTCTGGCAGGGGTCCTCAGTTCAACATCTGAACCTGTCCATTAGACTGTGTGAGTATCTGTCTATTGTAGCAGTTACATGTACCCTAGGTGAGTGATAGGAGATAGACCATGGTAGAAGCCGCAAAACTTTTCTGTTTCAGCATTAGAAGTAAAACACCATGATTTCCAAATGATGCTATTGTTTACGAGTGTCAGCCCCTTTCTATGTAGGAGGGGACCACAGCCAAGCGTGACTGCCAAGAAGCAAAGATCACAAGGTGAAGGGAGCTGTTTTGGAAACTAGTTGGAAAAAAAAAATCTCAAAAAAAAAAATGGGATTGATATCTTAAGAAATTATACAAAAGAATAAAATGGGTAAATGTAAGACTAAAAACAATAATCAACACTAAGACCTCAATAGACATTTCTGATTTGGGACTAGATTGTGTAACAGGGACCAGGTTTACCCTCCATCCTAAATAAAATCAGCAAAAACAGGTGAAACATATGAAATAATGGTTTTCAAATGTAAGACTTTATATAAAGAAAACAGGTCCGGCTGGTGTAGCTCAGTGGTTGAGCGTCGACCCATGCACCAAGAGGTCGCGGGTTCTATTTCCGGTCAGGGCACATGCCCAGGGTGTGGGCCCGATCCCCAGTGGGGGGCATGCAGGAGGCAGCCAATCGATGTTCTCTCTCATCGATGTTTCTATCTCTCTCTCCCTCTAACTTCCTCTCTCTGTAAAATCAATAAAGAAAAAATATGGTTTTTTTTTAAATAAATAAATAAAGGCAACAGGAAACAAACAAGGTGAATCCTACAACAGGTCCAGCTTACTCCTCAGAGAGTTTTTATCTCCAGACCAATTTCTAATGTTAAAACTAACACCCTGAAAAATAAAATGGATGGGATTAATGTCATATTAGACATTAGAGAAATGAATATGAGTGGATTCTAAGACAGAGCAATAAAATAAAACACAGAGAGCCTGGCCGGTTTGGCTCAGCAGTTAGAGCGTCGGCCTGCAGTCCACAGAGACCCGGGTTCGGTTCCCGCTAAAGGTACCTACCTTGGTTGCAATTTGTCCCCAGCCCTGGTTGGGTTGTGTGGGTGGCAGCCACTCTATGTGTCCCTTTCACGTCGATGTTTCTCTCTCTCTCTCTCTCTCCCTCCCACTCTATCTGAACAAAAAAAAAGTAAAAAGAAAAATGTCCTCTGGTGAGGATAAATAAATAAATAAATAATATGACACAGAGAACAAAAATATTCAAAATCAAATGGAAAAAACATGAGTGAGATGAGCGAGGTACGAAATGACATCATATAGCCTAAACTAAGTGTGCTAAAGAGGACAGAGAGGGAGAGACACTATATTTGAGAAAATAATCGTTCACAGCTATCCAACTGTAAAACCACAGATCCAAGAAAAGTCAATGAACCGCTGGAGCCAGAAACACAAAGAAACCTATATGAAGTCACATCATGACTGGATTATTAAAAAACCAATGACAAAATTTTTTTAAAGCAGAAAGAGAAAGTGACACACTACATCTAGAGAAATAAGTTATTGAAGACAGTAGATTTCTCAGAAACAGTGGAAATGAGAAGACAGTGGGGCAACACTTTTAAAGTACTGAATAAGTCTTGGCCGGTTTGGCTCAGCGGTTAGAATGTTGGCCCGAGGACCAGAGAGTCCCGGGTTCGGTTCCCACTAAGGGCACGTACCTTGGTTGCAGTTTGTCTCCGGCCTCGGTGGGTGGCAGCCACTCAATGTGTCTCTCTTACATGGATGTTTCTCTCTCTCTCTCTCCCCCTTGTCTCTCCCTCCCACTCTATCTCAAGATAAATGCAAAAATGTCCTTGGGTGAGGTTAAAATAATAATAATAATACTAAAGTATTGAATAATAAAAAAAATCCTCAGTTTAGGAGTCTGTAGAGTGCACAAATATTATATAACAATGTATATAATACTTCCAGTTTCCACTTCAACATGTAAACAGTTTGCATGTAATAGTTTGCCTGTTTACAACAACAACAAAATAACTGGGACAACTGAAAATCAATGACTATTTTGGGATTCATCCAACAGGTGAGCATGCAGGGCAACTGCCTTCCTGAAATCTGGACAAACAGGTGAATGGAGTCACACATACGTTCTTACCTGAAGCAGAAGCTTTAGGAGCATAAACTGATAAAAACATTTAAATGGTCATTTTGACAAACCTGTGGAGGCTGAGTGTGGACTAGAGTGAGATTGAATAACTCCCGAGGGCCTCTGTATTAAGGGGGGGGGGGCATACATTTGTGAGCTTTACCTCTAAGAACACTACCAAGTTCTCATAATAAACATCTGATCAATATTCCTTCATGACTTTGTCAAGGAGAAGAAAAGAGTAATTCTGTGTTTTACATGCCTAGCATCTTTTCCATAACACAACTATCCTCCTGGGCAAATATTTAGTCAGAGCCTTGTCATAGAGCCATAGAAAAAAAAAACATTATGCTCATTCCAATCTCCTTTGACTTTTTTTTTTCCTTTATTGATTTTAGAGAGAGAGAAAGGGAGAGGGAGAGAGAGATAAAAACATCGATTGGCTGCCTCCTGTATGCCCCCCACTAGGGACTGGGCCCACAACCTGGGCATGTGCCCTGACCGGGAATCAAACCCACGACCTCTTGGTGCATGGGTCGACACTCATCCACTGAGCCACACCAGCTGGACCAATCTCCTCTGACTTTCTTGTCTCACCTTTGGAAGAGGAGGGAGCTGTACAAGAAAAAACACTTGTGAAAGTTATAGGCCCACTAAAACACTGATAAATATTTGGAAGGCTAGAGAATAATCCCATTCCCCAATACCCTTCCAACACATCAGCAGGGCTCCATTGTAATAGTAATGGATTACAACTGAAGTTGCAAGACATAGACCCTGTCTGAAGCAGAGTACTTAAGGGTGGTCAAAGTCAAGAGGGAAGACAAAAACAAGGAAACCAGAGAAATCTGAAGCTTCTGGCATCTGCAGTTCCAACAAATATCTTCTAGCAAGCTTAACATAAACTGTAGCAGCACAGGTTTATTTAACAGTTACTATCTATAGAATGTCCAGTTTTCAACTGTCAACAGACACATAGAAAATTTTTATGAGGGTTTGTTTGAGCCCAAACTGAAGACAATTGCTAGGAAGCAAGATCTCAAATGCTCTCAAGAATAACCGTTTTGCATTTTTTTAATATGCAGTTCAGATTAAGGAAGGATTTAAGGAACATTGCATGAAGGTGGAGGTAAGCAAGGCAGTGATTGGATAGCAACATTATGTGCTCTCTCTGGAGGGTGATTACGCCTTTGAGGGGTATTACTTCAAGCATTCCAAAGGTGTGTTACCTAGATGTACAAGAACAATGGACATGGCTTGTTTAAAAACCTTTCACCAAAGAAGTTCTGAGCCTGGGTCATGATCACCCACCATGACATTGCCCAGTTAGGAATTTATGATTTATTACAATACCCCTTTCTCATCCATGTGAGCACACACACACACACGACATTCTTTAAGGCAATAAAAAGCCCAGTACAAAGAAAGAAAGTAAGCATCAGAAACAGGCTCAGGGAGGGTAGGAATAAGACAGAAATTTAAAAATACCTTGCCTATAAGTAACAAGTGTGTAAATCTTACTGGACTGCATTTCAGAAACCTTACAAGCAAGAAGAGAGTGGAATCAAATCTTTACATTATTTAAAATAAAAACAACAGACTAGAATTCTATATAGAGTAACATTATCCTTCAAAGAGGAAGGAGGGAATTATAGTTTGTGCTCTGATGTATAAAAAAGCAGGGAAGTTGTCACTAGAGATGACACTGAATAAACAGAAAATCAACGATATCTAAGAAGTGAGAGATATCAAAGTGTTGATATCACAGGGCAAACTACATTTCTAAAAACTGGAGATACCATCAACTACAGAAAATCACAGCTTATTGGAAGCATAGCTGCTGAGACCTATAC
This sequence comes from Molossus molossus, assembly GCF_014108415.1. Taxonomy (NCBI): domain Eukaryota; kingdom Metazoa; phylum Chordata; class Mammalia; order Chiroptera; family Molossidae; genus Molossus; species Molossus molossus. Next base: position 16,836,453 of record NW_023425355.1, read on the forward strand.
CTAATAGGAACAGGAAGACAGTACTTGACAAATGACTAGGGATGGGTGTGGATTTGTTTGAGAGTTTAAAACTGGGAGCCTAATGTTAAGACCCTACCTTACTTTTTTTTTTTAATTGTTTTTTCTTTATTGATTTGATAGAGAGGGAGAGAGAAAGAGAGAGAGAGAGAGAAACATCGATGAGAGAGAACACCAACTGGCCGCCTCCTGCATGCCCCGCACTGGGGATTGGGCTCAGAACCTGGGCATGTGTCCTGACTGGGAATTGAACCGACAACCTCTCGGTGCATGGGTTGGTGCTCAACCAGTGAGCCACACCAGCTGGGCAGCCTCACTTTTATGTATGTGAGTTTTGCTATCAGAACACTCACCAGCTTGTCTTGATGGATATCCAAGGTAAAAATCTTTCATGCTTTAGGGAGACAGGAAAGGCAAATTAAACATTTAGGGTAATACCCATAGAAGTATGTTTTCCATAATAAAGGCTTGTTCTCAAGGGAAACTACTTTATCAGAGACTTATCTGATCTGGAAGAAGGGCTAGTAGACAATTTCCTTCTACTTTAGACATCCTCACATTAAGGGAAGAAAAATAGACTTAAAGGCTCTTCTTCAAGATACAGCCAGCCCAGGGAATCAAGTGACCTAAAACACTGGAGATTATGCAGAAGACTGAACTAGGCTATTTTAAAAATCAAACTCCATTCTGATCAGTTATTTCTGCACGAAAACACCTGAGCAGTTTTCTAAAAAATCTGGGACTGACACCCAGAGGAACCATAAAGATAAAGGGTTAGCCCTGGCTGATTTGGCTCAGCAGTTGAAGCGTTGGCCTGTGGACCAGAGTGGCCTGGGTTCAGTTCCTGCTAGGAGCACGTACCAAAAAAAAAAAAAAGAAAAAAAAAAAGTTAAGGGGTTAATGATGGCCTTGGGAAACTTGAAGGGACCATAAAAAGAAAGAGATTAATGACTGCCCTGACCCCTGCAACAGATTCCCCCTGCCTCTGGAGCAGTCTATATCAGCCCCGGCACCAGTTAAGCAGAGCGGAGAAGAATGTAGGTTTTATTAAATATAGTTTTTGTCATTTTCGTGGATGCCTATATAAGCCAGAGAACAAAAAAGGCTGGGTGCTGAGGATGTGGGGAAGCTATACCCACCCACCCCAGCCCACCGGCAAATAAAATGCTCCTTTACAATCCACTGTGTGTCTCTGGTTATCTCGCTGACACATTACAACAGCCTATAGAATGCTTCCCCTCCTCAGACACTTCTGGGCACACCAGAGGGTTCAAACACGGTTACAGAGGATGACAGCTGAGGGAGTCCCTCAACAAGGGCACTATTTAAGAAATAGTTTCTAGGAACACTCAAAGAAAACAGGGGAGACAAAACAAGAATACTAGCGAAAACTGAACCTCTCACATCTACAGCTAGAGCAAACATTCAAAATAGCCTGATCCAGCCGGCGTGGCTCAGTGGTTGAGCATCGACCCATGCACCAAGAGGTCTCTGGTTCGATTCCCAGTAAGGGCACATGCCCAGGCTGTGGGCCTGATCCCCAGTGGGGGGCAGGCAGGAGGTGGCTCTAATCAATGTTCTCTCTCATCGATGTTTCTCTCTCTCTCTCCCTCTCCCTTTCTCTCTCTCTAAAATCAATAAAGGAAAAAAAAAATTTTTAAATAAAAATAGCCTGAATTCCCAGCCAGATCAACATAAAACATCTCATTAAAACCTTATGTACCTCAGCCTCTGTTAGACAATTTCACAAACTCAGATGAGCTAGAGAAAGCTAGGATGTCAGATGTCAACATAACCGATTAAGGCAACAAGCCAAAAAATGAAAGTAGGTAGTTAAGCCTCTAATCATTGTATTCGTTTTTCAGGGGTACCATAATAAAATATGTGCCACACACTGAGTGGCTTAAACAACAGACATTTATTTTCTGACAGCTCTGGAGGCTGGAAGTCAAAGTGACATTGTCTGCAAGTTTAGTTCCTCCTGAGGCCTCTTTTCTTGGCTTGCAGATGGCAACCTTCCTGCCTCATCCTCACATGGCCTTATATTGTAAGTGTAGCCCTGATGTATCTTTCTCTCTTCTGAGGACACCAGTTATATTGGATTAGGACTCCACCCTAGTTGATTCATTTTAACTTAATCACCTCTTTGAAGACCCTATATTTAAACACAGTTACATGTGATATTTCAGATTGGTGTTTCAGTCTTCTTCGGGTATATTTCTAGAAATGGGATCACCAGGTCAAATGTTAGTTCAATTCTTAATGTTTTGAGGAAACACCATATTGATTTCCATATTGGCTACACCAGTCTGCATTCCCACCAGCATAGACCCAGAGACATAGAAAGGAGTATGGTTCAGACTGCCAAACATCAGAGGAGGGGGTTGGGGGAGAGATGAGATAAACCAAAGAACTTATATGCATATATGCATAACCAATGGACATAGACAACAATGCTTGCGGGGTGGGGGGGATAGGGAGGAGGTTGCCTGGTGGTAAAAAGGAGAAACATCTGTAACAAAAATAAATCAATTAATTTTAAAAAATAGGATAAAAAATAAGCACAGTTACAGGGATTTGGCTCATTAACCTTAATTACTTAATTTTTAAAAAAAAATTTTCTTTATTGATTTTAAACAGAGAGGAAGGGAGAGGGAGATAGAGATAGAAACATTAATGAGAGAGAACATCGACTGGCTGCCTCCTGCATGCCCCCCACTGGGGACCAGGCCCACAACCTGGGCATGTGTCTTGACCGGGAATTGAACCAGCGACCTCTTGGTGCATGGGTAGACGCTCAACCACTGAGCCACACCGGCTGGGCTAATTACTTAATTTTTAAAAAATATGTTTTTATTGATTTTTTAGAGAGAGAGGAAGGGAGAGATAGAAACATCCATGTGATAAGAAATATCGATCGGCTGCCTCCTGCACACTCCCTACTGGGGATCAAGCCCAAGACTCTGGCATGTGTCCAGACCAGGAATCAAACGGGACCTCTCAGTCCATGGGACAACACTCAATCCACTGAGCCACACGGGTGAGGTCAAATTACTTAATTTTTTATATAAAGGCCCTATCTCCAGGTAGAGTTCCATTCTGAGATTCTAGGGATAGGAACTTCAACATATAAATAAAGGGGGACATAATTCAGTCCATAATTCTCTTCCTATTGGACCCCCAAATTCATGTCTTTCTCACATGCAAAATACATTCACCCCATCCCAAAGCCCACACTGCTGAACCCATTCTGTCATCAACATTAAGTCTCAAATCTTATCTAAATATCCTCTAAATCAAGTGTGAGTGATACTCGAGGCATGATTCACCCTGAGGCCAAATCCTCTTGAGGTGTGGACCCGTGAAAACCAGACAAGTGGTCTCAGTCTAAAACACAGTGGTGGGACAGGCATCAGATAATTATTCTTACTGCAAAAGGCAGAATTTGCAAAGAATTAAGTGATCACAGGTCCCAAGCATATCCAAAACCTAACAGGGTAAGTTCTATTCAATTTTAAGTCTTAAGAATAATTATCTTTGGCTTCATCCACTGTCCTTTGGGCTCATCAGGACAGCAACCCTGCCTCCCAGGCCCACTGAGGTGGCACTGTACCGTCTTCAGTCCTGGATGGTGGCTCCATCCTCACTGCACTAGGCATCAGCATTGCAACCTTCGCTATAGGGGGAAGCTCTGCCCCCATGGCCTTGGATGGTAACCCCACTTTCATGACCCTATGTGCCACCTCAACCCCCGAAGCCCTAGGTTGCATCCGCCTGGCCTTCTGTACATTTTGGACCCTCTTAGGTTCAGTAAGTAGGCTTTCAATAACAAATCCACTCCAACATTCTAATGTCTCTCAACTTTTGAATGTCTTCCTGTACGTTAAACCAAGACAGGCCTGGCATTGCTAACTCACTATCTATGAGCCACTTTCCGGTCCATGTTTTAGCCAATAAACCAAATAAATTGTTATAGTCCTTCTAACTGGCCAGGCTGCTACAGTAAAGGCAGAATCATTGCTTAGTGAGCCCATTTCAATACATTTGGCCTAATCTAACTTTAGGTTCCTTCCAGCACTATGCTTTACCCGTAATATCCATCCCTGCACGTGTTCTCTGCACTACTGTCTGTACAGATTAGAAAATGTAAGAAGTTATTTTGGAGTTCAACTTGCATTGCAGTTGAGCCAATCACAGGACAAGATGTTGGGTCTGATTTTCAGTAGTATCAGTCCCATGGCTATAGCGCCTCAGGGCACATATAGGAGCCATCAGGTGGTTTATGCAGCCCTTCCACTAGAAATTCAAATTCCTGAACAAATCTTTTTCATTCCCCACTCTGCTCAGTCACATTAGAGGTTTCCAGTCTATCTTCATACCATCGGTTACATATAAAGTATTAAAAAGTATCATATACAGAGCCACGCAGATGCTTCCTTTTTATAAGTGGTTGGTTCAAAGTATCCAATGGTTATATTTGGTGTATAGCTGTTGTCCCATCACGCTATGGACTATCAGTATTCTCTTTACTACTGGAAATAAAGTCATTAGTGTATTTAAATAGAATCAAATTAGAGAGTCAATTTCAGAAACCTCAGATCCAGTTTAGAAAACTCATCCTTAAAATTCGGTTCCTCTAGAATCACCACTCCCCAGGGAAACAGAACTCTGTGTGTGTGTTTGTGCGTGTGTGCGTGTGTGTGTGAAGAAAGAGAAAGGGAGAGAGATTGATTATTACAAATTGCTTCACATGATTATGAAGACTGGGAAGTCCCAAGATCTACAGGTTGTGTCAGTAAGCTGAAGACTCACTCAGAAAAACCTATGGTTTACTTGTAATCTAAGTTTGAAGATGTGAGAAGGAGGAGAACCAGTGGCATAGTTCCCGTCCGAGTCTGGAAGGCTTAAGACCCAGGAAAAGCCAATGTATCAGTTTGATTTCAAAAGCACTGTGGGGGGTGGGGGGATGATGTACCAGTTTGAAGAAAGTCAAGCAGGAAAGAATTCTCTCTTACTTAGGAGAGGGCCAGACTTTTTGCTTTTTAATGTCTCTTTGAAAAAAAAAATTTTTCTTTATTTATTTGAGAGAGAAAGGAAGGGAGAGGGAGAGAAAGAGAGAAATATTGATAACAGAGAACATTGACTGGCCGCCTCCTGCATACCCCCAGCTGGGGATCAGGCCCACAGCCTGGGCATGTGCCCTGACCAGGAATCAAACTGGTGACCTCTTGGTGCATGGGTCATTGCTCAACCACTGAGCCACACTGGCCAGGCTGTTTTTTCATGTCTTCATCTGATTAGATGAGGCCCACCCATATGAAGGAGGACAATATGCTTTTCTCAGTCTGCTGAGAACATCCTCAGTCATCCAAAAACATCCTCAAAGAAACACCAGAATAATAATAATAGACAAAATATCTGGGTACCCTGTGGTCTATTCAATTTGACATATAAACTTAATCATCAAAAATGTGTTATATAATTTCCATAACAAATCAAGTTGTTGGAGGGAGTGATAAACTATTCAATAAAGTGTGGTCAGTAAGTGGCTACCTATTCAGAAAAAGTAATTTTTTATTATTCATATAACATAAGCTTATTTTAGAAAATTTTGAAAATGTAAAAATAAAAAACTAAAATCTCACATTTGTTCAGATGTAATCATTGTTAACATATATAAGAACATGCATACATTTGTGTATATGTGTGTGTGTGTGTGTGTGTGTGTGATTTTTTTACTCCTGACACTTGTGGTTTCTTCTTGCTAAAAAGAATGATAAAGTAGAATGTGATAGAAATTGACAAAATTGAAAGTACAAAGACAAAGTCTGTATGTACTAAACTGGATCATTTTTTTATCCTTTGTGAAATGAAATAATTCTCAAAGAGAAAATGAGTTGTCAGATCAGCCTTTTTCTTTTCTTTTTAATGAAGTGCAGGTATTTTCATTCTTTCAGTCATTGAAACAACTTGTAATGTTGATCAAAGCCACTAAATAGCCATAAGTATTCATTAGAAGAAGGCATTACTGACTAATGCATTAGAGACAGTCTGAAAAGGGCACAGATAACACAATTCGTCAAAACAATGTTATTTTTTTTTAAATAAGTGAATTTCCCCTCCAATTACAGGTATATCATGTAGATAAGGAAACATAGTTTGGATTTTTTTTTTTTTAAGTATGTTGGAAATAATTGAGTCTATTGTGTTGTTTAAGATCTAGAAAATAAAATCAAGCTATTTTTTTTATACCCTGGGGGGGACTCATCTTGGAAACTGCTTGTTAATTAGCGTCACATTACACTTTGCATTATTATTTATTGTAAAGCGAATGCTGTCAATGCAGGTGTCTACAACTTTGGCTGCACATAAAGTGGCCTGAGTTCTACTGCTGCAGAAAAAAATTATAAAAGCTTCAACATCGCTTTAGGAAATAATGCAGGTGAAATCATTCCCATTCCTCTACTGAATTCTCAGTAGAATTGTCTATTATAACATTGATTGACAGCAATAATATAAGACTAAAATTTTTTCCTCCCTCCCGTCTTTCTTTCCTTCTTCCTAGGTTATAACAACTATAAATAAGATGTATTGCTAACTGTCAAGGCTCACTGTGGAGTAGACTGCCTAGAAAATTAAACATTAAATATAAACACAGGTCAAACTCTGGAAGATGGTGTAAGTCTGATAATGTACACAATTAGGCACCTCTCTTTTGATTAGAAATATGTACTGCTCACCATATTATTTGAGCTTTGTGAACCGTATCCGCTGGTCTGATATCCCTGTTCTTTGGACATCTATATTTCTCATCTGGTTCTAATATCCTAACAAAGATTACTGTGTTATCGTAGGGTTTTTGTTGTTTTATTTTCAATTATTGCATTTTGATTTTTGAGTCCAGAATAACCAGGTTTCAATACTGAAACTGCAACTAAGTATCTGTATTTTCATTTTTTCTTGGATCCTCTGTATTTATCTATATTGGTATATCAGAGAGGTATACTTAATTATTTTTTAAAGAAAATTATTAAGTTTAAGGAGGGTATCATTGTACAGCATATATGAAAACATGGATTCAAATATTTGTTATCCTCATGCTTCTAGGAGATGAGTCAACGAGCTTTGGGGTCACGTAGTCTGATAGAGTATCTTCATCATTGACATTTCCACTGTTACAGTAGTTAATGTTGTTAATAAATATTCATATACATGTTTTAAATTCCACTCTTAGAAGCAAACCCACAATAAGATAACAGTACATGGAAAGAGGAATCAGATCTTCCAATTATAGTGTTCAGTCATGCAATTACATATTTAAGGCCCTGATTTAACTAATAGAATTTTGGTTGTCTTAGTTCTTTCTGTCGGATATCATATCTAATTACCTGCAGCTCTGAACTATGTCAGCAAGCACTAAGCAAATTCATTAGAAAATATTAAGGTACACTCAACAAATTTAGGTAGTGATCATTTTACAATATAACTACTAACTTAGAGCTAAAAGGAGGCTGAAATAATACTTTCTGATTATAGACTTAGAAAGATTGACAACTGATAATACATAGTTACATGGACTTATGTATTTTGGGGATGGTTTTCTTATTTAAAGCCCTGAGAATTCTCAATGATGAGAACCACATTGTCTTGAAGAGAGATGATGACTTAAAAAAAGTAAAGCCCTAGGAAATTTATGAGCGGACTTAATGTTCTGTCCTTTGAAGGCAATAACCTCATTTAAGGAAAATTAAAGAATTTCATTCCGTCATCTATTTTTGCCAAAGCTTGCTACATGTTTTTTAAGGTGTTCAAGAAATACATATTCTTTGTCCACACCAAAGAAAATGCAAAAAGCCTAATTGATATATACTAGCACTCTCCAAACAATGTGAGCCATGTATGTCATTGTTAATTTTGAACAGTCAGATTAAAGAAAATAAAAATAAATAGGTGATTTCATTTTAATAATGCATTTTATTTTGCCCAACTATAACCAAGCCGTTTTCATTTAACATGTAATCAATATGAGATTATTAGTGAGATCTTTTATATTTGAAACGTATTAAGCCTTGGAAATCCAATACACGTTTTATGCTGACAGCCCATGGCAATTAGAACTAGCCACATTCAAGTGCTCAAAAGCCACATCTGGGTAGTCGGCTAGTGTATTGAACAGTGCGGGTCTATACAGTGGACAGGACAAGGAAATAGAGAGTGGCAAGGAAGCTTCATAGGGGTGATATATTTCAAAAGTTGTAAGTTTTAGCATCACATAAGGGAAGCTGTTCATACAGTTCTTTCAAACATGTAGCCCTCCCCAGTGAGAAGGGCTAGATTTTAAGTAGAAATTTCTCCATTTAGTCCTATTTAATGAGTGCAAATATTTTAGCGTTTTTTGAATTATTTCCAACTTCCTGACAGTGCAATATCTAGCAACTATTGCCTCAATTTTGCATCTTCCTTTCTTCCTTTTTCTTCCTTTGAATTCCCCCCAAAAGAGATCCTGAGACAAGGATTTGGGTACAAGTAGTTTGTTTGGAAGATTACCTCCCAAAACACTTATAAGACAGTGAGGAAGTGAGATAGGTGAGAAAAAACAGGCAACGTCAACCCTGTTACGACTGTTGATAATTTGAACTTACTCAATGTCAACATGGAACAGGCACCTCGGTGTTAGCTCATGGGAATAGTGAAGGGTGATGACTCAGCTACTTATACAACTATTTCCATCAGTCAATGAGCGATGGCTCTTCCCAGATGGTGCTGATTCTCCAGCACTTCTGGTCTGCCGAAAGAAGGCCCTGGTCACTGAGAAAGCTTTCAAGCAGTTGACAGTCAAGAGGAAATATACTCACACACGCAGACACACTGATCTACCTGCAAACACTGTACCTGAGCTTGATTGCCACAGGACAGATGTAGCAGAAGCTGTTAATTGAACATGATCATCTTTTTCTATGTGTTAGGGTTCTTTCTGGAACAGCTTATTCTGCTAGAGACAGCAATTTCTGGGGCCCTCTGTACCTAGGTAAGGCCAAGATATTAGTCTCTTGCCAATAAAATGGGAGCTGAAGTAATGATCGTAACTTTTTTTTCTCTTGGGTCACTTGCTTCAGACAGAATTTCTGGCCCTGCACTAGACTTGTGATTTTCCTCTGCTACTCCACTTGCCTGGCTCTTAGCCTGGACCAGTGCTACTCTGTGCACCCTGAGCACGGAGTCGTCGGCCATGAATAACTGCCGAGTGCACTAGCACTTGTCATGGAATGTTAGGTGACAAACTTGCCGAACACTGCATTTCAAAAAATTCATAGTAAAAGCTATTGAATATTTTACACTAATATACCACAAATAATGAGGAGGAGGAGGAGGAGGAGGAAGAGAAGGAGTTATTATTAATATAAGTAATTTGAGCCCTGGCCGGTTTGGCTCAGCAGTTAGTAGAGCATTGGCCTGCAGTCCAGAGACACCCGGGTTCAGTTCCCGCTAAGGGCACGTACCTTGGTTGCAGTTTGTCCCCAGCCCTGGTTGGGTCCTGTGGGTGGCAACCACTCGATGTGTCCCTTTCATGTCGATGTTTCTCTCTCTCTCTCACTCTCTCTCTCTTTCTCCCTCCCACTCTCTCTGAGCAAAATATCAAAAAATGTCCTCAGGTGAGGATAAAAATAAATAAATAAATAAATAAATAAATAAATAAATAAATAAATAAATATGTAACTTGACCAAACACTGACAGGATGCCAGCTACTCTTCTCAGTGTTTAATATGTATACATTATTTGAGCTCACAACCAACATGTAAGATAGGTGCTATTATTAGCTCAATTTTATTGATAAGAAAGCAGAGGAACATTGACATCTTATAAATTTCCCAGTATCACATAGTTATTAAACGGCGGAACTGGCACTCTAGACCAGGCTGTTGGTGCGCAAGTCTCTGCTCTCAACTAGCATGCTTAGGATGAAAGTATGGATACTATAATTCTTAAGTATGGATTACACAGGGGAAGGGTGATCAGAAAAACAAATGTGTGTATGTGTGAATTGAAAGGCAAATATTAGATAGAATTTCTTAATTCACAGGCGGATAACAAAGAGAAAACAATTTATTTCAAAAAATGTTTTTTTCTTTATTGATTTTAGGGAGAGAGGAAGGGAGAGGGAGAGAGAAACAGAAGCATCGATGAGAGACAACATTGATTGGCCGCCTCCTGACTGGGGATCAGGCCCACAACCTGGGCATGTGCCTTGACTGGGAATCATCCGGTGACCTCTTGTTGCACGGATCGATGCTCAGCCACTGAGCCACACCAGCTGGATGATTTTCCCCAAATAATTTTTGACAAGTGTGCAAATATGGAACTTATATTCTGCCCTGGCTGGTTTGGCTCAATCGGTTGGAACATTGTTTCATGCACTAAAGGGTCTCAGGTTTGATTCCTGGTCAGGGCACATACCTAGGTTTTGGGTTTGATCCCTGTTGGGGAGCGTACAGGAGGCAACTGATAAATGTTTCTCTCTCACATTATGTTTCTCTCTCACATTGACGTCTCTCTCTCTACCTGTCCCTTTCTCTCTCTCTCAAATCAATAAAAATGTGTCCTTGAGTGAAGATTAAAAAATTCAAATAAACTTATATTCTTCCAATTCATTCTGCCCTTGAAAAAACAGGTGCTATCATTTGACATTTGACTACTGAAAATCTATTTTGCAATACTCTTCTGCAGGGTTTCTGTGGTTGCTTATGGCATCTCTGGTTTCTCTGATGATCTAGTTGTGATTCCTGAGATGCTTTGCCATCTGTCTGTGCCAAATCCATTTGCCTTCACCCCATGTGAAATGACCTCCTTAGCTCTGGGCAAATTTAACTAAGTCAGTGATTCTTCTGTGAACTGGAAAGGATTATAGCAGTGTCTGGCAAAACTCCACTGCTGAGAACTCTCCCAAGTGAGGCTAAGTCTGTTGATTTTTTAGAAACAACTCTGAACAACCTGAATATCAGGCTTATAGAGATGCTTCCAGTATTTACAATTTATAATTAGAAATTTCTTGGCAGTAGATGTAGCCTTGGTCTTCAGGATCCAAGGTAGATAGAGCTTTGCCCATTTCTAAGTACTCCTGGGAAACTGGAAACTCCTCAGGACCCTGGCCTCCCGCCCCCCCCCCCCCCCCCCGCCACCACTTCATTTCTTTATATTTCCTGGAAAGTGGATAGTAGCAGATTAAGTGGAGTTTAACACTATATTTATCAATAAATGAATAGCTCACTCTTGTTTCTTTCTGAAAAGATCATTACGTCTTTCCTCCTACTGAATGATTTTAGAACTTTAGTTACGATTCTGGTTTGGGCTTTATCTTGATTGCGCCTTCATATGCCACTACAATTTTAAAAACTGTGATTTGCTTCAAAAGAATGTTTGGGAGAAATATTAAAACCCCCTTTGTCAATTATCTTAACACCTATCTCTGCTTGGAAAGGATTTATTTAATCAAATCTAAATTAAATATTTTTTGCTAGACTTCGTTATTGTTTCTTTCCCCTTAGGCAAATGTATGACCTAGTAGAATATCTTTTCCTAAACTTGTTCTAATTTTCTCTCTCTCCCATATTACTCTTGCAGATTGGGAAATCTCAAGTGCATTAGCTAATTATGCTAACAATATATAAAATATTGATCACTTTTGTCTTGAAACTCAACTTAGCTTTTCTGAACTTTTGATAAAATTTAAGCCTGATACTAGACATGCTGCTTAGACAATAATCTACAATGTCATCCTATTTGACAGACAGAAAAAATCTAAGTCCTTATGATGCCCTACAAGACCACTGATGACCTGTCTTCTCCAACTCTCCCTTACTATACTTTCTCTGGCGAACTCTGCTCCGCTAACCTCCTTGTACTGCCTCTTATAAGTCAAGAACATTTCTGCCCAGGAATTTAAATTAGCAGTTCTGCCCTGAGCACTCTTCTCCAAGCTATTTATATTCACTTTATTTTTATTTTTTAAAAATTAATTTATTTTTGTTACAGATATTTCTCCTTTTTCCCCCATTGACACCCTCCTCCCGATTTCCCCCCTTCCATCCCCAGCATTGTCGTCTATATCCATGGTTACACATACATGCACATAAGTTCTGTGGTTTATCTCTTCCCTCCCCCCACACCCCTTCTTCTAAGGTTTGTCAGTCTGTACCCTACTTCTATGTCTCTGGGTCTATTTTGTTCATCAGTTTGTTTTGTTCATTATAGTCCATAAATAAGTGAGATCATGTGATATTTGTCTTTCTCTGCTTGGCTTATCTCGCATAGGATAATGCTCTCCAGATCCCTCCATGTTGTCTCAAAGGATAGGAGATCTTTCTTTCTTACAGCTGCATAGTACTCCATTGTGTATATGTACCACAGCTTTTTTATCCACTCATCCATTGATAGACACTTGGGCTGTTTTTAGATCTTAGCGACTATAAATGGTGCTGCTATGAACATAGGGGCACATATATTCTTTCTGATTGGTTTTATATTCACTTTACATTTTTGTTCACGTGTCTCCTTCTCAGTGAGGCTTCTTCTGACCTCTCAACCCCACCCTGTACTCTCCATGTCATTTACCTTGTTCTCCTTTCTCTGTTTTCCTTTGCACTGATCACATATTACATATCACGTAATTGACATATTCCTTATTTTTTTTATTGCTTATTGTTTACTTCTCCATTATCAAATGTAAACTTCATGAGGAGAGATACTTTTTTTGCTACACTGATAAAGCCCTAGCTTTTCAAACATTGCAGGGCACACAGCGAGCACTCAATAAATATATTTCGAATTAATGAATGAACAAATAAATGAATAAAGGCAAAGCTTTAAAAAAGGTAAGGTGGAGAAATGCTCCCGAGCAGTTAAGACTTGTTAACATGATTTTATTTTCTTATTAACCAATCTGCTACCTTTCGAAATTGTTACTTGAAATTGGTTATGGTAGAAAAAAAAAAAAAGGTCTTGGTATGTTATTTTATTTTTTATCTTGGTACGTTATTATTGCCCAGTTTCTGTGAGATGATCTGAGGAAAAAATAATGATAATTATAAACATAAGTGCTACTGCTCTGGCTGGTGTGGCTCAGTTGGTTGGGCATTGGTCCATGCACCAAGGGGTGGTTACCAGTTTGATTCCTGGTAGGGGGCATACAGGATGTTTTGCTCCTCACATTGATGTTTTTCTCCCTCTCACTCTCTCTTCCTCTCTCTCTAAAAACAAAAAAATAAAATCAGAGTAACTGCTGCTTACTGAGTACTACTACTGCATGTCATTAAACTAGTCATATACCTGTCTCTATAATCTTTCGTGTTTCTATCAGGTAAGTACTATTATTTTCATTTTGCAGATGAAGCTGATACTTAAAGAGGATGATGAACTTGTCAGAGTGAGGGGTAAACGTGGGCTTGATTTTGTATCTTTCTTTCTTCAAAGCCAATGCTTAAATGTTTATGTAATGACAGTAAGTTAGAACTTCCTAGATCCCAGACAGGAATGTGAACATTTAAAAAAAAAATTAAATTTTCGTAGGCTACACAGCCTGAATATTGCTTAGAAATGGGATGTATATTAGCTGATGGTTTCATTCTGACCGAGGAAATAGGTTTCCCTCTTTTGGTTCAATTGGAAAAATACTTGCTGAATATCCTGTGCATGCTAAGCCCTGTGCTAGATGCTGGAATGAGAGGGGCAAGACAAGTTATGAGGATGAATAAGACATATTGTGTGCAAGGACTTTTATTTTGATAAGAAGATAATAATCAGAAGTGTAGAAATCTTATCCCTGCCTTCTGTGTGTCTGTTAATGTGTTGTCTCCCTTCTCCGTTTGCATAAAAGGTAGCAAGAAACCATATCAAGTATACAAAACACACACAGAAACAATAGATAAAGGATTTCATTAACTGAAAATAATAAACAACTCAGGAATTTAGTGCAATCCAGAAGCGATGCAAAACTGCAAATGCTCAAACATGGGTATGCAAGTTGAAGAATACCGTATTCACTTCCTTTTCACTGATACTCATGTGGAAGGCCATTGTTTTATCTTTGTTTTGCTAGTAGCATATTTAAACAGTTTTCACTTACTAGTTCATTCAGTTCACATTTGAATATGAATGCCACGTGAATTTGAATTTCATGCTAGGTGCCCAACCTAACTTCAAACTAATGAGGTAATATTCAACTCCAACCATGTTTTCAGCTCTCTTCCTTTTGAATGAGTTCTTTCACATTTGAAAATGCAGGATTTGGGGGGCAGTCAAATTCAATCCTCAGAAAGGTCCCTAGAGTACTAGGAGCTCAAACTATTTATATTTTACTGTGATGATGAAATGACCTTTGGACTTGTTTACAATATAATGATTGTAAAAATCCATGTATACACACAAAGTTTAAAATATTCTTTGTATCTTTGGAACACTCACGATTTGTATTGAACCCTCTTTTCCTCATTAAGTTTATCCAAGTTGAGCTCATCAGCATCGTTTCGAGGAACAGTAGTAATATATATTACAAAGAGACCATGGGAAAATATAAACTTTGCAGCATATTACAAGTAATTGATAGAGTTATGGCTTCACATCATAACTGCAACATTCTCAGCTTTTAGATCCAACTGTTTAGTTGTTTCAAAATGGCTTTTCCTTATATTTATTATGCAAAACAATTCTACATTTCCTTAAATTATACAGTAGGGCCATCTCCAGAACAGAGTGAGGCCTACAGTAACCAACCCAGGACAGCTGTACAAGAAAACCACACTGTAAAAAAATCTATATTTGAGATCTTTCATAGGATTCTTATAATTAAAGACTCAAACTTTAAAATTGAATTTTAATTATGGTAAGAAAAGAGAAGTAAGTTTTAATGCTGCTTGGCATGCTCCCCAGTCTCCACAGTTGTAGGAAGACATTATAGCTATCTAAGGAGCCAGTTGGGCCCATAGATTCTTGACAATATGGCTACAATTTTATTTTACATTACTTTATTTGTTTTTTAAATATGTTTTTATTGATGTGTTTAGAGAGAGAGAGAGAGAGAACATCAATCGGCTGCCTCCTGTACGCCCCCTACTAGGGATAGAGCCTGCAACCCGGGCATGTGCCCTGACCGGAAATTGAACCAGGACCTCTCGGTCCATGGGATGACATTCAGTTCACCAAGCCACACCAGCCAGGCTATGGTTACAATTTTAATCTGGTTGAGAAGTATTGTATTAATAAAAATTTGTGTCTGAAACGTCTTACTTAGATGTGAAAATTACCAGATATTCATATCTATTATATCTTTTCATAACAACAATCAGGTGATGATAAGCAGGTAGATATATTATCTGTACTTTATCAAAGAGAGAACAGGGGCTTAAAAAACTAAGTGACTAATTTAAGTCACATAAATAGTTAGTGAGAGTGCCAACTTTTATATGCTTCTACATCCTGTAGCCTTTGAATTAAATCACAGTCCTCTCCATGTCCAAAAAAATAGAAAAGAGATACTTTAACAACTAGATAATTTATTTTAAAATGTAATTAACTGTTGTTTATCTGTATGGATTAATGAGTTGGCTTCCAGAGCACTTGGCTTTCTTAGCTTTCTTCATATCATGAAGGAGAAGTCATAAATAAATGTTGCATTATTAATTCCAAGGCTATTAATTAGCATTGATAACATAAGATGATTTTTGCAAATAGGTATTATTTTACATGTATTTTTATTACATATAATTTCAACCTTTAGTTTCTACCATGCTCTAAGTGAGTGCTTCCAAAAGAAAATTTTTTTTTATAATCGGTAATTTAAAGTATATCAAGGAAGTATACTTAAAAGCAATGACATTTCAAACAAAGTCTAGATGATTTATACAAATTAGCCTCATTACGGGCATGGCTTATTTCTTCATGCATCTGTTCAACTGCTGTTGGGGATGTTTAAATATGTTACATTTTTGCAAATTCCAACTATACCAATCTGGATATATTCAAATGAACTTTCTAACTATATTCCACCAAAAAAATGGGGAGAAAAATTCAGTTCTCTACTTGTATCCTATTCCCTGTGTATCTTCTCTACTCATTCCAACTAAATTAGATGAAAATTTCAATGAAGATGTCAGCTGTGACATTAAATAAAAATTCAAAAGCAGGAAGGAACTCAATTTGTTTTACTATTATTTGTGGATTTTGAAACTTGGAAATTTAGATAACAAATGTGGTCTTCAGAGCTACTCTAAGAGGCAGTAAGGATAAAGTTATATTCATAGAGTATGAAAGATTATTCACATACTTTCATATGATAATATATTTATTTGAATTAGAAATCATCCAGGTTAAGCCAGCACCGTCATCTTTAGGAGACCATGTCTCAGCGTGGCTGACATTGAGATCACAGAGTCAGGGAAACGTCCCCACAACAAATATTAGGTTTTTTTTTTTCTGTTGCACATGGAACACTTTAGGCAAAACCATAAAATAAATAAAAGTTCTTATTTAGAGCTTGCTGTATCATCAATTTTTCTTTGTCATTTCTGTCTGGCCAGGGTCCATATTTTCCCTGGAATACATAGTACCTTCTGACTTAAGGTATTCCATAATGTAGTTTATTAGAGAAGTTAAATAACTCCCAGAGAACTTAATAACAATATTAAAATCTGGAAAAATAAAAAAGTTTATTCTGAAAAGGATAACACTGTATTTTCCACACAACCCAGCTTTTGCTGTTCTTAATTGATGACTTAAGCTAAGAAGGAAAATATGTGTCAGGTACAATTTTTTCTCCAGTATTAATATTGGCAAATGTTCTTGGGGATCATGCTTGCCCCACAGTCAAACTACGACATGAAGAAATTCAATATATTTTTTGAAAACCTACTATGGGTAGGTTAACATATTAAGTACCAGGCATGCCAAGATAAATACAGCATATTTCCACACTTAAGAATTTCACAGTCTAGCAGGAGTGAAAACCTATATATAAAAGTAATTTGAAAAATATAGATTGGGCTGATTATAATAATAGAGATATGAAAAACTGTTACAAGTGAACAAGGAGCAAATGAGAGACAAGTCCAACTCAGAAAATCTAGAAAATCACTTAGATGAGGTGTGATTTGAACTGAGTTTAGATTAGTGGGTTATGCAGACCAGAGGGGGGAAAAAAAAGTTATTTCTCAACTTGAATGAAAATATATTGTTGGATAATAAAGTGAAGGTTGATAACTGGAATATTGGAAGCACATGGAAATGGATGCAGAAGCAATAAGATTGCAAAGTTTGTTTGGGGAAAGATTTTCAAAGATCTTGAGGGTTATGCTGAAGAGTTCTACTTTTATTATATCTACAGTGGGATATATTGAGAATTCTAAGGAAGAAAATGCTTAAAGTGATTAAAATAGCTCTGTGTTAGGCGCATGAAATGCACTTAAATAAGAGATGCATTGAAGACCAGTCAAGATATTGTATTAATTAAGGTGAGATGTTAAGTACGTTCTGAACTTGGGCAAGAAGATCAAGAATGTTTGTAAGAAAGAAATAGTAACTGATGAGGACTTTGCAGGCTTGGTTTTGCAATATGCTGGATGACGTGGGGGTCTGTGACAGAGTATGGTAAAAAAAAAAAATGACTAGAATTTACCACTATTTTAATGTTTTTAATGGTATATTACTGTTATATGGAATTTTCATACCAACCCAATGAGGTAGCAATTTTTTGTTATTTTTTCTGTCCAGAAAACAATATGCCTCTTTTTTTCTCCTTGATTTATTTTATTATTATATTTTATCCTTGGATCTCATTTTCACTAATATGGAAATTAAAACTGTATTTCAATTATTTGAGTACCACATCCATTATAACACATATACTTGACTATTCAGTTTTAAGACGGACAATAACTCTTCTTTGCTCTCAGCTTTCCAGATGGGGCGTCTAGTATTTTATTCCCCAACCTGAATGGATCCAGGGATTTGTGTTCCATACTTGGATCTGAAAGGGTTAGTAATGTTTTAAAGGGTAAAGGTAAAAACTTGCAAAAGGCAGAAACTGTGAAAATTGTGTTGCTTGCATGACCTTTGCTCAGCCTTCTGTTGAGTATGGATAAGGATTATCAGATTATCCACAAGACAATGAATCACCCAGGAGATACAGGAGGAGATACGGGACCAGTCCAACAGCAAATCAGACAATGGGCCAGGCAGAGTACGTCAGCAGGAACTGCCGGAAGCTAGAAGCAGAGTATATAACCTACACCCCAACAGTTATTCGAAGCTGACCCCTTTTCGGCTCAGCTCGCCTGCACCCAGGCGCATGCAATAAAGCCGTTTTGCTCTACATTGGCCTTGTGTTGTGGATGTGATCTCCCGCCGGCTCAGATCTTGGATGTGAAAACTGAAATTCAAGTTCATTGGATTAAACAATGCTCTAGAGCCAACGCAGCGTAAGTCCATTATTTACTATCCTAGATGTCTGTCTTTAATGGTAGTTTGGCTTAATGATTACTTTCTATGTTGCCAAGCTTTATATACTTTTGAAATACCATTTTTTAAATACTTTACTCAACATTGTATTTGTTTTAAGAGAGATGGTTATTTGGGACAATTTGTCATATTACTAAAAATGGAAGTTCCACATTAATATTTCACCCGAACTGTCTTTGTATTGTGTAATGTTATTACATAGTCAACTCTGACAAGTGGCCTTTTTCAAAGTTACTTTAGTACCTTATATTGCACAGAAGTACCTCTTCTTCTTTGTGAATGCTTATTACCCAAATGCTTCTATAACATTCTTTACATCTAGTAGTTGACATTATCTTAATAACAAGTAATTAATAATGTGTTCCTTTTATGAGAATAGAAGATAGGATCAGAAGGCATTATATTTACTAATCCATTAGAAAAAGATTGCTTTCTTTATTGGTGAGCTATTTTAGTTAGAAGCAGAAAGATGAAGGAATTGTTGGGTCTAATTCATTATTTATTTGAATTTTAAGTAACAAGAACATACCAGTGATATTAATTTCATGAAGATGAAGGAGACATTAAAAGAGAAAAATAATCAGTAGTCATCATATCACAGATAAAATCAGCTAAGAAAAGTAATGTTTTGAGTAGTGAACCACAAAAAGAATACTAAAGTTTTATTCAGGGTGGAAGGCAAAACCCAAAATGATAGATATGTTTTAAAAGACTGCGTGCAATTTCAAGAACCGAGTAATTGCTATTTTCTTCTACTTTTTAAAATGTTCACCAATTCATTTACAGTTTGTTTCAAAGCAGGCTGTTGCCTAGGGGTAAGAATCCCTTAAAAAGAGAATTTGAATGAACAATTCACTAAGGGTTTTAAAAGGCTTTTAAAGATAATCTAACTTTTAGTTTCAAGTTTCATATATTAAAAATGTATAAGAGTATATAATCAAGTTAAACTACAAAGTCTAGTTATGATTATGCAAAGCTGTCTAATTATATAGCTGAGAGTCCATGATCGATCCTGCAACAGCACAATGGTTTGTCTGATGTTTATCTAGATAAATTTTTCAGCAACCTACAAGAATGTTGTAGAGTAACAGAACAGCTTGACAATAAAAAAAGGAAGGGGAATGTTTATTTTCCAAGGAACAGGCAGGAAACTAGGGTTGAGACAGTACATCCAGTAGTTTTTCTGAAAATAATAAAATGGTATTCTGAATAGACCTTTATTTTTTTTCTTAATCCTTGGATATAATATACATCCTCAGAAATAGCAAGGGGTTTATTGGAAGTAAAGTTGTCATGTTATACCCTAGGTAATCTTATGCATGTAAACTTTGTGTTGTAGACTTGAAAACAATGAACACGTTATTCAGAATAATCAATGGATTGTATTTAAATATAATAAAATCTAGGCCAGTAACCTAATCTTTTTAAAATCTGAATTAATTAATCAATCAATTGTTTGATTTACTCATTTATTTGTTATTTATCTTTGACTATGCATTTTAAATAAATTTGTCTTTTATATTATTACCTTTACACATGCACTTTGAAAATATTAATAGAGCCCTGGCCGGTTTGGCTCAGCGGTTAGAGCGTCCGCCTGCGGTCCGGAGAGACCCGGGTTCGGTTCCCGCTAAGGGCACGGCACGTACTTCTGTTGCAGTTTGTCCCCGGCCCTGGTTGGTCGTGCGGGTGGCAGCCACTCCACGTGTCCCTTTCACGTCGATGTTTCTCTCTCTCTCTCTCTCCCCCTCCCACTCTATCTGAGCAAAAAATGGAAAAATGTCCTCGGGTGAGGATTAAAAAAAAAAGAAAGAAAAAAAAAAAAGAAAATATTAATAGACAACTTTATTTTTAGAGCAGTTTTAGTTGTACAAAAAAAGTTGAGGAGCTATTACAGAAAATTTCTATATTTCCCCTCACTACTCTCTCCCCACAGTTTTTTTACTTTTGTTAATATCTTGCATAAATATGATACATATGTGTTTGTTTGATTTTTGCTATTGGGTTATATAAGTTACTTATATATTTAGCATTTTGACATCTAATCAGATATAATTTGCAAATATTTACTCCCATTATATAGTTGCTTTTTCATTTGTTAATTTTTAATTTGGCTCTGCAGAAGCTTTTCAGTTTGATATAGCCACATTTATAGCCACATTTTTTTTTTTAATCTTCACCCAAGAACATTTTTTTTTTTTTTTGCATTTATTTTGAGATAGAGAGGGAGGGAGAGAGGGAGGAAGAGAGAGAGAAATATCGATGTGAGAGAGACACATCTAGTGGTCAACACCCACATGACCCCAACCAGGGCTGGGTACAAACTGCAACCGAAGTACATGCCCTTAGCGGGAACCAAACCTGGGACTCTGGTCCATGGGTGGACGCTCTAACCACTGAGCAAAACCGGCCAGGGCTGATACAGCCACATTTAATTTTTTTCTTTTATTACCTGTGTTTTTGTTTTAAAGCATGATGTTGCCTGAGGGCAAGAAACCCTTAAAAAGACAATTTGAATGAACAATTCACAAATGGTTTCAAAATGTCTTTTTTTTTTTTATCCTCACCTGAGGACATTTTTCCATATTTTGTTCAGATAGAGTGGGAGGGAGAGAGGGAGGGAGAGAGAGAGAGAGAGAGAGAGAGAGAGGGAGGGAGGGAGAGAAACATCGACGTGAAAGGTACACATCGAGTGGTTGCCACCTGCACAACCCATCCAGGGCCGGGGACAAACTGCAACCAACGTAAGTGCCCTTAGTGGGAACCGAACCCAGGTCTCTCTAAACCCCGGCCGACACTCTAACCGCTGAGCCAAACCGGCCAGGGCTCAAAATGTTTTTAAAGGTAGTCTAACTTCTTATACAAAAAGTCATTGCCAAGACCAATGTCAAGGAGATTACTGCCAATGTTTTCCTCTGGGTGTTCTATAGGTTAAGACTTTAATCCACTTCAGTTTAATTTTTGTGAGTGGTATAAGGTAAGAGTTCAATTTAATTCTTCTGCATGTGGTTATTCAGTTTTTCTAACATCATATATTGAAGAGACTATACTTTTCCCATTGAGTATTCTTGGAACCTTTGTCAAATATTGACTGATCCTATACATGATGGCTTATTTCTGGGCTCTTAAGTTTGTTCCGTGGGTCCATGTGTCTACTTTGCTATCAGTACCATACTGTTTTGATTTCTATATCTTTGCAGTACAATTTTAAGTATGATGCCTCCAGCTTGTTCTTCATCAGAAATGCTTTGGCTATTTAAAGTCATTTATGTTTCCACACAAATTTAAGATTGTTTTTTCTATTTCCATGAAAAACATCAATGAAATTTTGACAGAGATTGTATTGAATCTCACAGATAGCCTTGGGTAGTATGAATATTTTAACAACATTAAATAAATTACCAAATTAAATTTTCTGATCATGAACATGGGCTATTGTTCCATTTGTCTGTATCTTCTTCAAATGGTTTCATCAAAGTCTTGAAGTTTTCAGCATACAAAACTTTCACTTTCATGGTTAAATTTATTCCCATTTCATTTATTTATTTATTTATTTATTTATTTATTTATTTTTTGTTATGTTACTGTAAATGGGATAGTTTTCTTTATTTCTTTTTTGGATGTTTTATTGTTAGTATATAGACAGGCAACTGACTTATGTGTGTTGATTTTATTTCGGCAACTTGACTTAATTTGGTAAGTATTTCCAACAGGTCTTTGGTAAAGTATCATGTTACCTGCAAATAATGACAATGTCACTTCTTTCTTTCTAATTTGAATGTCTTTATTTTTGTATACCTAATTGTTCTTACTAGGACTTTCAGTGTATGATGCTATACAAGAGTGGTAAGAGTAGGCACCCTTATCTTGTTTCTCACAACTTTTTAACTTTTCATTGAATGTAATGTTAACTGTGGGTTTGTCATGTGTGGACTTAATTATGGTGAGGTGTGTTCTTCTATGCCCAATTTGCTGATAGTTTTTATAATGAAAGGATATTGTATTTTGTCAAATGCTTTTTCTCCATATATTGAAAGCATCATATGATTTTTACCTTTTATTCTATTAATGTAGTGTATCTAATTTATGGATTCCCATATGTTGAACCATCCTTGCATCTCAATGATAAATCTGATTTGGTCATGGTATACAATCCTTTTGTTGTGTTGTTTAATTTAGTTTGCTAATATTTTGTTGAGAATTTTTGCATCTATTGTCATTGGGGTTATTGGTCTGTAGTTTTCTTATAGAGTGTCTTTGTTTGAATTTGATATCAGGGTCATGCTGCCTTTCAAATGCTTTGAAAGCTTTTGCTCTTCTTTAATTATATAAATGAGTTTGAAAAGAATTGACATTGATTTTTCTTTAAAAGTTTAACATTTTCCAGTGAAGTCCTTTGGTCATCAGTTTTTCTGTGTTTGAGGTTTTTTGTTTTAATTAAGAATTCAATCTCCTCACTCATTACTGATCTGTTCAGATGTTTTATTTCTTCTTGATTCACTGTTGGTAGGTTGCACAGTTCTAGGAATTTATCAATTTCTTCTAGGTTATTCAATATTTGGCATATAATTGTTCATAGCAATCTCATAATCCTTTATATTTCTGTAGTAGTAGTTGTAATGTCTCACTTCTCATTTCTGATTTTTTGTTAAATTTGTGTCCTCTCTCTTTCTTTTCTCAGTTAGTCCAGGTAAAGGTTTGTGAATTTGGTTTATCTTTTAGCCTGGCCAGTGTGGCTCAGTGGATTGAGCATCAGTCTCATGGACTGAGAGGTCCAAGTCAGGGCACATGACCAGGTTACAGGTTTGATCCCTGGTAGGGGGTGTGCAGGAGGCAGCCGATCAATGTTTTTCTCTCACATTGATGTTTCTCTCTCTCTCTCCCTTTCTCTCTATCTAAAAAAATCAATAAAAACATTTGAAAAAAAAGAAAATATTGTATTTTACCTTCATTTATACTTTCTGCAACCCCTTTCCCTTTCTTTATGTAGATTCAAGTTTCTGACCTATATTATTTTCCTTCTCTGTGAAGAACTACTTTTCACACTTCTTTTAGTTCTGATGAATCTCTCTCTGTTTTGTTTTGTTTGTTTGTTTTAAGAAAACCTTTGTTTCTCATTTACTTTTGAATGATTTCTGGATATAGAAATCTAGTTTGGTATTTATTTTCGTCAACATTTTAAACATTTCACTGCATTCTGTTCTGGTGTGATATCTGAAGAGATGTCCAATTGTTTCTCTTCTCTTCTCTTCTCTTCTCTTCTCTTCTCTTCTCTTCTCTTCTCTTCTCTTCTCTTCTCTTCTCTTCTCTTCTCTTCTCTTCTCTTCTCTTCTCTTCTCTTCTCTTCTCTCTTTTCTCTTTTCTTTTTTATCCTCACCCAAGGACATTTCTGCACTTATCTTCAGATAGAGCAGGAGGGAGAGAGGAAGGAAGAGATAGAGAAAAACATTGACATTAGAGAGACACATGCACTGGCTGCCACACACACGACCTCAACCGGGGACAGGGACAAATTGCAACCAAAGTATGTGCCCTTAGCAGGAACCAAACCTGGGACTCTCTGGTCTGCAGGCCAACGCTCTAAGCGCTGAGCCAAACCGGCCAGGGCTGTTTCTTTATGAGTACTGTTTTTCCTTTCTCTGGCTTTCTTCATGAGTTTATCTTTTTCTGTCTTTTTTTTTTTTTTTTTTATCTTGAATATGATATGCTTAGGTGTAGATATTTTGGGTGTTTTTTTCCTGACTGTTATTTTCTAAACTTCCTGAAATCCTTCACAATTCTCATCTGTTATTTCTTCAATTATGTTTTGTCTTTCTCTTTTTTTTCTTTCTCCTGGTTCTTCTATTATGTATATGTTTTACATTTTGCACTTATCCCTATAATTTTTGGATATTTTATCCTATTTTTAAATTATATTTTTCTGTTTGTTATTTTATTTGGTAAATTTCTACTGACATATCATTAAGTTCAATGATTTTTTTCCTAGGCTGTGTCCAGTCTACTGATGTGCCCATCAAAAGCATCCTTCATTTCTCTTATAGTATTTTATTTCTAGCTATTTCCTTTTAATTATGTTTAGAGTTTCTATCTCTGTTTACATTACTCAGATGTTTTTGCATGTTGTCTACTGTTTCCATTAGAATCTCTGCATAATGAACATAGTTATTTCAAAATCTGCTTTATCTAAGTCTGATTCTGATGCTTTGTTTCCTCAGATTTGTTTCTTTTCCTTTTAGCATGACATTATTTTTGTTGTTGTTTAAAGCTGTACATGACACATTGGGCAAAAGGAACTGAGGTAAATAGGCTTTTAGTGGGATTTTTTTTTTTTTTTTTTAAATCTCTCTAGGACTTGGGTCATGTTTATTGTTTATTGAAGCTCTAGGTGTCAAAGGTTAAATTTTTCTGTCATGTCCTTGTTTTTGTTCACACTGCTGTTTGGGATTTTCTTAGAGACTGATTCTTTAATAGTCTAAAACCTTCCTCTTCAGCTGTTAACTGCTGTTATTATACAGCAACTTTATTGATGTTATGGTGATGTGTGTCATGGTAGGAAAGCTTTCTCTAATGTTATGGGGAAGTATTATTCTTTCAGTAAATGTATACCCTGTTTTTATAACGTTCTCAAGTCTTTCCTCCCTTACCTAAGACAGGAAAGCTAGTGGCTGTAGCATTGGTTATTTCCCTTCCCACAGGTCAGTTTGGCTCAGGTAAAATAGTTCTCCCCAAGGGCAGGCAGAACAGAACACTGTTTACGTATTTTAAATGGCTACTTCCCCTTTCTTTGGTAGAAGCACAAGGTGACTTTTCTCTGACTTTCACCTTGAGAATCTAGTAGGGGCCTGTATATGTAAGTCTCATAAATATTTTACCCCTCCTCCCAAAATTGGGCTCCCAGGAATTTATATATCTCAAGCTAGTCCCTGCTAAAATTTCAGTAATTTTTTAAATTATCCTTTAAGTGTTCCTATGTGTTGCTGGCTGCATCAGTGGTGTCGGCTTCCTGTAACCTGTGATTCTCTGTGTTCACGTTTCTTCAGTTTTGGGGTCACTGGCTCGCCCCATGACTTCGTTTTTTTCCCTGACAGACTGAAGAATTATTAATATTCAGGGGTTTTTTTTCCTCATCCTTTTTTCTTGTTTTCAGGATGAGAGTAAAGCTCTTTGTATATTGAAGTAAGAACTTGAAGTCTGCCTATATTTTTAATGGTAATTGTGCAATAATTAAAGATAAACAAAGATTTTGAAAGCTTTTACGTACATTCAAAATGAATGGCTCTATTCTATGTATATGCCTTATTTTATTTGACAAAAAATGAAATATCTTAATATTTTTGTATTTGGAGATGCAGATTTTTCACCATATTCTCTTCTCCCAGAAATTAGAATGTAATTTACAATCCGTTGGTGTTGTGATATTTGTGTGTGTGTGTGTGTGTGTGTGTGTCAGAGAGCAGTCTTCAATGACTATGCTTCTGTAAACTAGTTTAAAGCTGTTCCTACTGGCATTTCCATTGAATTGTGCTTATTGTTGGTGTTACACATTTTGAGTTTAATAGTCATGTCAGGTTTTTGAAGATTACAATACGATAAAACAATGAAAGAAAAAGTACGCACTGAAAGTCTCAGGAAAAAGCATGGGCAAATTTGGCAATCGTGAAGCAAAAAGATTTTTGGTGAACTGATCAAGACAGGAAGATTCGCACAAGTACACGAGGATGTACTGCTTCACTACTGACACACGTTGAGAATGGTTACTGATGACTAGAGCCAACCCTAGGGTGTGGTTGCTGGTGTACAATCACGGTGGGGGGCGCTGTCTATAAAGGGCCACGAGGTGCGGGGCTTGCTCTCAGGTGCATATGTGTCCACAGAGCGCGGAGCCAGACGACAGGGGCAGAACTCGGTGTGAAGTTCCGGGGTCAAAGGTGAGCGGCAGGTACATCCGGGTGACGGGGTGCAGGGACCGCAGACCCGCCCGCGGTTATTCGGGTAACTCGGCGGTGGCAGTGCGTGTGGTTCAACTCTGTCAGCCTCACAGCACAGCAGTGGGTGAGCCAGGGGGCCGGGGTTCCCCCCACCTTCCACCCCAGTCGCCACTCACCCCCTTCCCGGTGTCCGCCCTGCACTGCGCTCCGTCCCCCTCCGTGTGCTGTCCCGCCCTCCGCCATCTTCCGCCATCCGCCATGACACCGCCCCTGCACGCCCGCTCCCCTGCGGCCCTGTGTCCCTGCATCCCTGTCCATCCGCCTCAGGGGTGCCCCCCTCGTGCCCTCCACCACCTTCCATTACCCAGCACGTTCCCTGCCGCCCTGCACTCCCCTCCTCGTTCCCTCCTGTGCTCCGGGCCCCTCCATTACCAGCCCTGGGCCTCAGGCCCTGCCTCTCCCGCCATTACCCACCATGTTCCCTCCCGCTTCGCACCCTTCTCTGTTCCCTCCACAGTGTCCCCCTCCTGCCCCCCACCCTCCCCATCACCGCCTCGGTTCCCCCTGCCCCCCACCCTCCCCATCACCGCCTCGGTTCCCCCTGCCCTCCACCCTCCCCATTACCCACCACGGTTCCCCCTGACCTCCACCCTCCCCATTACCCACCACGGTTCCCCCTGACCTCCACCCTCCCCATTACCCACCACGGTTCCCCCTGACCTCCACCCTCCCCATTACCCACCACGGTTCCCCCTGACCTCCACCCTCCCCATTACCCACCACGGTTCCTCCTGCCCTCCACCGTGTTCTGCCGTCCGCTGTGAGAGCCCCCTCCGCCCTCTTGCACTGTCTTCATTCCTCCTGCCCTGCACCCGTTTCTATTTCCCTCCAGGGTTTTTCTCTTCCCCCACCCCCATCCATTTCCCTCAGGGGTGCCCCCCTCGTGCCCTCCACCACCTTCTATTACCCAGCATGTTCCCTGCTGCCCTGCACTCCCCTCCATTGCCCTCCATGTTCCCTCCCACCCGCCACCCCCTCCATTACAGGCCATGGTCTCCCTTGCCCTGCACCTCCCTCCATTACTCAGAATATTTTCTCCCACCTGGCACCCTTCTCTATTCCCCCCCATGGTGCCCCCTCCACCCCCCATGGTGCCCCCTCCACCCCTCCATGGTGCCTCCCGCCCTCCACCATCTTGCATTATCCTGCCATTATAAATCCCACTCGCCACCATCGTTCATTACCCTCCGTGCCACTATGACCTCATTCCTGCCACCGTTTGACCCAGCCTCTGCCTCCTCCCTTTACTTGGTGACATCATCAGGTGGACACTGTGAGCTCACAGAGCAGATCTCCTACTGTCGGCAGGCACCCCAGTGTGGACGGCAGGGCCGAGCGGCAGCAGCAGGTGGTGCTGAGCAGCAGAGTCTTCAGGTGAGGACAGCCGGGAGGTGGTGGCAGTTGTGGAGGCAGAGGGAATGGAGCCAGCAGGGTGCAGGACACAGATGACCAGGAGCCATCAGTCCAGCCGGTCCCATTGCTCCTTCCTCAGCCTCCCCCACCACAGGCCCTGTCCCCAGTCACTGGCCCTGTCTCCGTCACCGGCCCTGCCCCCATCACCCCTGACCCCTCTCCACCCCACCCGACCTGACCCACCTGTCCCCTGACCTGGTCCCCACTTTCTGTCTCAGGACCTCGGACAAGGGTCGGCCATGGCACTGTCTCTGGCCGTGAGACGCCTGCAGAAGGAGTTCCTCGACCTTTCTCGACACCCCCCCGAGCTGTGCTCCGCGGGGCCCCTGGAGGAAGACATCCTCACATGGCAGGCGGTGGTCATAGGGCCCCAGGGCAGCCCCTACGAGGGGGGGGTCTTTTTCCTAGATATTGTGTTTCCAAGTACTTACCCCCTGAAACCACCACAGGTCCAGTTCAGCACCCCCATTTACCACCCGAACGTAAATGAAAGTGGGTGCATCGGGCTGGACCTGCTGACCTCCAAGTGGGCGCCCACGTGCACCATCTCCCAGATGCTGCTGGCCATCTGCGCCATGCTGGCGGACCCCAGCCCAGACGACATCCTGGATCCAGAAATTGCAAACATGTTCCTGGAGGATAAGCCCAAGTTTGACCTCCAGGCCCGCAAGTGGACCGAGGAGTACGCCATGTAATCCCCAATAGAGGTGTGCCGTGTGCCCCAAAAAGATGTGCTCTGTGATCCCCAATAAAGATGTGCTCTGTGATCCCCAATAAAGATGTGCCATGTGGTCACCAATAAGTGGTGTATGTCCCTCAGTCACAGCTCTTCACTGGTTTTCTCTGCTTTCTGGGAAGCACGTGCCTCATTGTTCTGGGCACATTGTACACCTGACACAGCAGGGTGTGCATGCAGGGGGTGGGGGGCCCTGGAGGTGGGGAGGATACAGTGGTGGGGAGCACGAAGGTGGGGGACCCACAAGGTTGGGGGGCCCTGGGGGTGGGGCAAGGTTGGGGGAGGAGGGGTGTGAGACAGACCAGCGTTGATCCCCATTGGACCGAAAGCTTTCTCTGCTGATTGAGGAGGGACAGCAAGACCAGGGGGTGGAGTCTTCAGGACGAGGGGGCAGTCCCGCCAGTCAGTGGGATGACTGTCAGTGAGGATCCTTAGAGCTGACCACGGGGAGCACACACTGGGTGAAGACCACAGAGCTGACTAGGCATCGCTTCTATGCGGAAGAACCTGGGTCTTCGGTTCCTGTTTCTGACCAAGATCAGTAGGAACCCGTATCATCTACACCGAGGTCTAAATTTAATGGGACAAAAATGAAGTGGACTAGGGGTTGGTACAAAATAAAGGGATGTGTTTTGCTCCCAGACATCTCCACCTCCCGCACCTTCAGTCCCCACCTTTGACCACTCTGCCTGTCCCCCACTCTGGGGCGTACCCCACTTCTCAGGACACGTCTACTTAGACATAAGGACATTCAACCCCAGAGAATTTTATAAAAACATATTTGAGCCAAACAGACGATACGCCTGGAAGCAAGATCTCAGCAGACTGAAAAAAGTGCTTCTCATAATGACAGTCTGCAGGTTCATTTATACATTTTAAATTACACAGGGAAGATTACAGGAAGGTGGGAGAAAGCAAGGGAGGAGTGGATTACAGGACAGTTACCAAACTGTGGGCTCTCCTGAGGGTGGGTTTCCACATTTCAACGGTGTGTTAACCTAGATGCACAGGAACAATGGACAGACCTTGCTTAAGGCAAACATAAATCTTTTTATAAAAAGGTTATATGTCTGGATTGTGATACCCCACCAGGACCTGCCCGGGAAGGAATTTATGACCAGGTCACCCTGGGAGGTTATTTTCCATAGAACCCCTTTTTGCATCCACACCTACCAACTCTAATTTGTCTTATTATCTCAAGAGCTCTGTGGGGTCTGAGATTTCACCCAGCTTCCAAGCCCACATGGGAGCCGGTCACAGTGTCGTGGAGGCTGCTGACTGACACAGACGCTGGTGTACACACAACGTGAGTCAGGGCCCAGCAGGCAGCATGAGTTCCCCTGACCCCAAGACCAGACCCAAGGGGGACATGGGGAGTGGGCCGTGGGTGCACACATTGTGGGTTCATGTCACAGCTCAGCGACCACAGGCACAGGAACTCCCCAATCCCTGAAGAAGCCAGCAAACCTGACCAACCTTTCCCAGAGAGAGATGTTATCTTGAACCTGCTCAGGAAACAAATCCACCCCCTGCCCTGGAGGGAGCTCTGTCTTCCAAGGCTGTTGGCTACACAGATGCCCTGGACACTGAGAGTCCTGGACACCTGCCATCACATGACGTGTAGAAACACCACAGAGAACGTCACCCTGATAGTCCTAACTGCTGGGATCTGTCTGGTTGTAAAGGTAAAAATCAATTTCATGGAAACCTGTGTGTAATGAAAAAATCCTATTTTCCCTTTACAACTTGTACATTCAGAAATGTCTTATCTGTGTGATAAGCAGATTATGACCATCAGTACTTTAAAAACACTTTATAATCTACGCCTTTTAATGGGTTGAAAGATATAATTAAAAGGAGAAACATAAAAAGCAGTGGCTTAGATTTTTTAAGTATTTATCAAAATAAGTTTGTCAATATATAAAAAGTTTTTGTTTCTGCACCAAAAGTACCAACCCCTCAAATATAAAACTTCCTTTTACCTCTGCATTCAGGCAGTGCTGCCAAATAGGATTGTCTATGTCTATACATTAAATAGTGTAGTTAACTTTAAATTAATATAGTAAACTGATGCCATTGGAATAGCCATGTGGGTCACGGGCTCCTGTATCATAAAATAGAACGTAAGGTAGGACATCGTATGTCTCCTTTTGCTGTAACCCAGGGACTACTCAATACCATGGCTGATGACGTACCAGAGCTGGGAGAATTCACCACGGGACCTGCCAGGACCGAGCTGAGACCGAAGAAGCAGAGAGAATGTGGAGAGAAGACAGTGGGAGAGTCCTACCAGATTCACTACTGGGCAAGCAACTGAGGATTTTGGCAACATGGGAATATGTTTTCATTTTCTTTTTCCCACTAATGACTGCTTTGATGTTTTACCATCAAAGGTAACATGGCAAAAGCATGAGTTTTGAAGCAAAAACCTGTGTTCTAACCCAGGCTCCAACGGCAACTGTTGTGTGACCTTGAACAAATTACTTGTCCTCTATCAGCCTGAGTTTCTCCAAGTACTAAAGAAGAGTATTATCTGTAATACTTCTTAGAGTTTTAAAAATAACATGATGTATGAAAAACACCTAACCTGTCCCATTGAATATAATTCAATAACGGGAGTTGTCTTAATTATTTCTCTTCATTATGCATATTCTTTTCAGGGAATCTCGTGCTGGGCTGCCAGTAAGATGGTTTGACTGGGAAAATCTCTATTTCCAGTATCTCTAGGGTTGCTCGGGGAGAAGGCAGGGACTGTGAGAATCTGTGAATTAAATCGATTTGGGAATTCATGAAAGGTACATTGACTAAGAGGACACACAGAGTATCGTCCCCCCACCCAACATTATTTTAGGAAGACACACAAAGTTCAGAGTGCAAGAAAATCTATTTGAAGGGGAATTATGCAGATTAAAAATGCAGATTTTGAGTTCTACTTTTAAAAGGGCCCAATAATCTGCATTAACAATCATCAAAAATTATTTATAAGCGGGTTGATAATGAGCCCACCTTGATAGACAGTGGATTTCACTGCACTGCTTATTCAGTTATTTAAAAAAACAGGGTGAAGGTCTGTGTTAATGGAAGTCCGAGATTTAATGCATTTTTACTTAGTTACCTGCACATGTCTTCTTTCACTGATAATTTTGACCTAAAAATATTTTTATTAACTTTACCAACAATACTCTAATTCATTTATGATTATAGACATGGTTTAAATACTTTATAGTTTTGCAAATAAGAGATTTTGAGCTATTCAGTCTTCTTATAAATTGCATGAAAGACCACAATAAAGTGTGCCCTTGGGTTCATTAAATAATGAGTGCAATTCATGTTTAAATTATTTTGAACATTTCTGATTGAGCACTCGAAAAGAATATGATTTTCCAATGAATATATCTAGTTGAGTTACCTTTATCCATCACCACTTACTATAGGAAACAGAATTTTATTTATGTATATTTTTACTAAATCTGTGAACCTGTACTCAATTCTGACTGGGAGTCCTTCACCAAGATCATTCTAAGAACTGACACTGTGGATTACATTGTGTTTTTATAAAATGTGAAGATTATCTGGATGGTGAAGTAGACAAACGAATCTTGGGCAGGTGGGAGGCAGAACTCTTTGTGGCTTAGACTTGGAACGTGACGAGGCTGCCACACTGGGAGTGGCACCAGGAACAGGGTAACGAGGGGCAGCTGTCATGGCAAGTGAGAGAGGGGCTACCCAGGCCCCCCATTCTCCCTGTGGGTCGGCTGAAGGGGACGCGTGCCCGGGGTCCTGGCACAGGGGCTTCCCTAGCTCTCTGGTGCTGAGCTCTGGGCTGTGGAAGCCGGTGAGGGCGGTGGTTGGGGTGGGGGCTCAGCAAACTGACTGAAGGAGAACCGAGAGTTTCTGAGACTAATGCAAACTATGTTGAATGCTAACTCTGAACCACCCGCTCTAATTTCTGAAATCTAATACCCAGTCCCTCCTTTCTCCTGTGTCCAAAAATGTCTTATATACTCAATTCTTCCTCAATGTCTTTGGAATTTTCATGGAATTGTCAAGTCTATGTGAATTTCCCATGTGCATTTTTCTAAACTTTGATTTTCTGCTGCTAAAAAGAAAAACGAAAAAATAGATAAATAAAAGCTTTCAGTGGAAAAAAAAACAACAACAAAACACTGGTTCAAGACAGTATTTATAAAAAAATTGTATTACAATGACCTTTCCTTATCTCCTCCCAAATTTACTGTAGCTGTGTGAATGAAGCTTCACAAACATTTAATGCTCGTAGTAAGGGAACAAAAAAAAGCAGGGATTTACACACTGTAGAAAGAATATCAAGCATTCACTGAGCACGTTTTACTTGGTAAGGATTTTGTGATGTGTTAATACACGTCTTCCCTATTTCCGTTCTGCTAGAGATACCAAAAGCCACCCAGTTCCGGCATGAAGATGCTAAGGGACAGTGGTAGTAGGTAATTATACCTGAGCTAAATCTCGAGGAATGAGTATGATTTAATTAAGTGGAAAGGGACAGAAGGAGCACTATGGATGGAAGGAACACACACAAAGGTACAAAAAAATGAGAAAGTATATTGGGGCTTTTTATTCCCGTTCAGTGTGACTACAGCACAGATTAGTTTAGAGGTGGGTAGAGAGCTAACCGTGGACGGGCTGATGTGCCATGTTAAAGACAAGTTCAGACTTGACCCTTTAGGGGAGCAAGAACAATTTAATAGTTGAACCAGGTAGTGACATGGTCAGATTTGCAGGTTAGAAAAGTCATTCTGAGGACAGAATGGAAATCAGAATGCAAGAGTCCGGTTGCACACAGAGAGCAGGTGGGGGTATTTGCGACTCCACATGAGAGATGATTAGGGTCTGACTGAAAGGAGTGTTAATAAAGCTGTAGAAGACAGGACAGATGGGAGATTTTTCAATTATCTCTGTTCTAAGATGAGGAAGCTGGTCTCACGGCAGGTTGGAGGTGGCATGAGAAAGAGATCTGACCCAGGTCTTGTCCCAGGACTCTCAGGTCCTTGGGACCTCGCAGGCAGTCTGCACGGTCCTCCCTCTTCCAACCACCTGTCTGAGTGAGGCCAGACCTTCTTCATATACTTCAACCCAAGCAGTATTTTACAATAGCTCCCAGGAAGAAGCAGACATGAATCCCGCTCTCTTCATTAAGCCCCAAAGTAAAGAGTTTTGTAAAAATGCCATTTCTTGCCTGGCTGGTGTGGCTCAGTGGTTGAACATCGACCCATGGACAAAGAGGTCGCCAGTTTGATTCCCAGTCAGGGAACATGCCCAGGTTGTGGGCCTGATCCCCAGTGGGGGGCATGCAGGAGGCGGCCAATCTATGTTCTCTCTCATCGATGTTTCTATCTCTCTCTCCCTCTCCCTTCCTCTCTAAAATCAATAAAGAAAAAAATGCCATTTTCCTCACTAAATATAGATAATTGTATTTTTAAATGTTATTTATGTTAACATGTAATATGTTTATTATTATTTTTAGAATAATACTTTTGAAATTTCTCTTTTAATTTTTCCCTTTAGATAAAAAGAATAGGGGCCATGAGCATCCATGTTATTATAAGTCGGATTAAGTAATAGTTGAAGCTTTCAATAGCTAAATTATTTTTGTTTTGATGGTAAATGAAGTTTTCTTTCTAAAAGTGAATATTGAAAATGAGCAGTTCCAACAGACCCACTCTAAATTCTGTGAGCAAACAATGAAGTTAATAAATTGTTTTCAAACTCATGGCATTCTTGAGAAACTACTGAACATTCTTAAAGATTTTCCCAATATCTACTGCCATGGCAAGGTAAAAGATACACCTCAGACACCTAATTCTTCCTGAATTCTTAGCCCACTGAAGCTTTCTCAGTGTAAACTGTTTGAGGACAGTGGCTTTCAATCTTCTGTCACCACAACGCACAGTAAGAAATACACAATGCATCATGACCTGTAATACACACACACACACACACACACACACACACACACGTATTAATAAAATAAACAAGCAGCATTAAAAAATATGTAAACAGCCTAGCAGGTGTGGCTCAGTGGATTGAGCATCGTCCCATGGACTGAGAGGTCCTGCTTTGATTCCCTGTAGGGCACATGCCCAGGTTGTGGGCTCATTCCCCAGTAGGGGGCGTGCAGGAGCCAGCCAATGGATGTTGCTGTTTCTCACATCGATGTTTCTATCTCTCTCTCCCTTCATCTATCTTTCAAAAAATCAATAAAAATGTATTTTAACAAAATATGTAAACATACTGTCTGCTGTGACTCATGTATATTCTCCTGTTTGAATGTGCTAGTTGTGACCCACTGAAGAGATTTAATGACCCACCAATGGTTCTTCATGTATGTCTCATGTTTGCATGAGCATTTGCATTGTCTTAGTCTGTTCAGGCTGCTATAACAAAATACACAGACTGGGTGGCTTATAAACAGCAGAAATTCATTTCTCACAGTTCTGCAGGCTGGGAAGTCCAAGACAGAGGTGTCACTGAAGTCTTCCCCATGACTATTCTGTAACTACCAATTTGGGCTTCTTTCTTTCTTTATTTTTTTTTATAATTAATTAATTTATTTTTGTTACAGATGTTTCTCCTTTTTTACCCCACTGATTCCCCTCTCCCTTTCCCTCTCTGCCCTGTCTCCAGCTTTGTTGTCCATGTCCATTGTTCATGCATACATGCATATAAGTTCTGTGGCTTCTCTCTCCCCCACCATCCCCTCTTCTGGGGATTGTCAGTCAAAAAGCTGTGGTACATATACACAATGGAGTACTATGCAGCTGTAAGAAAGAAAGATCTCTTATCCTTTGAGATGACATGGGGGGATCTGGAGAGTATTATCCTAAGCGAAACAAGCCAAACAGAGAAAGACAAGTATCATATGATCTCACTTACTTGTGGAATATAATGAACATAACAGTCTGAGGAATGGGGTAGTCCCAGAGATGTGGAAGTGGGGTACAGACTAACAATTTGGGCTTTTTAATCCCTTTATCTTTTTCACCCAGTCCCCCAAACCCCTCCCTTCTGGCAATCATTAGTCTGTTGTCTTTATCTGAGAGTCTGTTTCTGCTTTGTTTATGTTGTTCTTTAGATTCCATATATAAGTGAAATCATATGGTATTTGTGTTTCTCCAACTGACTTATCTCGCCGATCATAATATCCACTAAGTCCATCCATGCTGTTGCAAATGGTAAGGCTTTATTCTTTTTTATGGCTAAATACTATTCCATTGCATACTATATACGACCACTTTTTTATCTACTCATCTATTGATGGGCACTTCCATATCTTGGCTATTGTAAATAATACTGCAATAAACTTAAGGATGTATGTGTTCTTTCGAATTAGCATTTTGGGTTTATAGATAAAACCCCAGAAGTGGATTTGCTGGGTCATAAGGCAGTTCCATTTTTAATTTTTTTAGAAAACTCCAGACTGTTTTCTATCATATCTACACCAATATGAATTCCCACCAATAGTGCATGAGGGTTCCCTTTCCTTCACATCCTTTCCAGCACTTGCTGTTTGTTATTTATTGATGGCGACCATTCTGACAGGTGTGAAGTGATACCTCATTGTTGTTTTAATTTGCATCTCTCTGATGATTAGTGATGTTGAGCAAATTGTCATATGTGTATTGGCCATCTGTATGTGTTCTTTAGGGAAGTGTTTATTCAGTTTCTTTGCCTCATTTCTTAATTGGATGCTGGGTTTGCTTGTTTTGTTTTTGTTTTTGTTTTTGTTTTTAGTTCTTTGGGGTTTTTTTTTTTTGGTGTTGAGTAGTATTAATTCTTTATACACTTGGGATATTAATCCCTTTCAGATTTATCACTGGTAAATCTGTTCTTTCATTTAGTAAATTGTCATTTTGTTTTGTTTGTTTGTTTTGATAGTCGATACTGTGCTAAATTGGTGATAATCACCAATGCAAGCCTTGCTCAGAATATTTAAAAAATGTAAATGTGAATGTCTTTTTTAGTCATGTTAGACATACCATACGAAAATTCTTAGCACTACTGTAGAATAATCTGTCTTTCAACCATGTCTTTTAAAAACATTTTTTTGATTGATTTTAGAGAGAGAAGAGAAAGAGGAAGAGAAAAATAGAAACATCTATGAAAGAGAACATCAATTAGTCACCTCCTGCATGCCCCCCACTGGGGATCGGGCCCACAACCTGGGCATGTGCTCTGACTGGGAATCGAACTAGCGACCTCTTGGTGCATGGGTCAGCGCTCAACTACTGAGCCATACTGGCCAGGCCAGCCATGTCTTCTTTTCATCTTATTAGGCTGCAATTACTATACTTTTATAAT
Source organism: Molossus molossus (assembly GCF_014108415.1). Taxonomy (NCBI): domain Eukaryota; kingdom Metazoa; phylum Chordata; class Mammalia; order Chiroptera; family Molossidae; genus Molossus; species Molossus molossus. The sequence continues at coordinate 16,873,450 of NW_023425355.1, forward strand.
GAAATTCCTTTTAATGATGATCAAAGTCCTGTCTACCACGTATCATCAGAAGGGAAGGAGATGGGTAACAATCCCATGGGCGTAGTGAGAAGGGTGGTCCCATTTTTATAAGAAGTGTCCATTTTTCTACTACTGTGGATTAATACTGATCTGAGAGAACACAGCCTCACTACATCAAAGCAAGAGAGGGCATTCACTGAGAGAATCCAGGGGCAAAAGGAAGCAAATGTCTTAACAGCTCTCAGAAAAGCTAGGTATAGCCTTACTTGAAGGACTATAAAAAGGTAATGTTACTGCCATGTGTCCCAGCAACAGGGGAGGCCTCCTTCACCCCCACTGACTTTAAGTGTTGTACTCTCAGCTCCATGGCAGGAATGTAGAGGAGCAAGAGCTAATGCAAGGGATCACACATGCAGCTCGAGCCCAAGGGTCACCGGCTGATCTTCTGTAGCTTATAACCCTGAATGTGTCCTCTGTTGGATACAAAAATTACTAAATTGAGAACATCATCACCCTCCTAGAGTTCCCTAATGTCATTTTAGGTAATGTTTTTTATTTCGTTACTCCTGTTGCTGCAACATACATTGAATCAATGATTATCTCAAAGGTTGGTACAGTTCCAAATTAATGATCATTACCAGTGCAATGGAAGCTCAATCTCATGCAATCCAATAAAAGAAATAGCAGTCCAACCAGCATAAAGTAATCCACTAGCAGGCTAGATGCATTTTTGGAAACTAGGCAGGGTCACATGACTCTGGGATTCCTCTGTAGAGAGTCTTTAAGCTCCTTAGGACATCTCATTGTTTCAATGCACAGAGTATAGGTCTGGAGAGTTCTATACAACCAAAATGTAGAAATAGGGATAAAGGCCCACATGGTCCCTCTCTGACCACAGGGTACCTGCTCATAAGACACTTTCAACCAGGATTGTCCCAGGCATCATAAGAGACCTAATTAAATTTTTTTTTTTTATCCTCACCCGAGGACATTTTTACATTTATCTTCAGATAGAGCAGGAGGGAGAGAGGAAGAAAGAGAGAGAGAGAGGACATTAGTGTGAGAGAAACACATCGACTGGTTGCCACACGACCCCAATCAGGGCCGGGGACCAACTGCAACCGAAGTACGTGCCCTTAGTGGGAACCGAATCCGGGTCTCTCTGGTCCGCTGGCTGACGCTCCAACTGCTGAGCCAAACTGGCCAGGGCGAGAGACCTAATTTTTTTAAAGAAGATACTACTAAACATGGGACCTCAGAGTCACAGGATCCCAGGCACACACATTGATCACCTGTCTCTGAGGGAAACGCTGCCTATCATACACCAAACGATACAAGTTACACCAAGACATATTGTTAAGTAATTATAAGACATGAAGTAAATTCCAAAATTTCAAATTAAAGAACTGCTGTGACCAAATTATGTGTGGCACAAGACTACTATTAAGGAACCTTTGTTGTCATTTTTAGTGTCACATAAAATAAAAGTGCATTATAAATTAATGGCAGTGTATTAGTCAGGATGCTCCAGAGAAGCAGAATAGGAGATATATATATATATTTATATATATATATATAAATATATATTTATATATATATATAAAATCTCCTTTTTATATATATATCAATTTATATATATAAATTAGGATGCATTTAATAAAAGGCATATTATATAAAATATATATTTAATTATATGTTATTAAATATATATTTCTATATAATTAAATATATTTCTATGTTAATATATTTCTATATTATTAACTATATAAATAATTATATTTTATTAAATATATTTCTATATTATTAAATATATTTCTATATTATTGAATATATTTCTGTTATTAAATATATTTCTATATTATTAATATATTTCTATATTATTACATATATATTGTTACATATACTTCTATATTATTAAATATATACAACTAATTATATATTATTAAATACATTTCTATATTATTAAATACATTTCTATATTATTAATGTATTTCTGTTATTAAATATATTTCTATATTATTAATATATTTCTATATTATTACATATATTTATATATTGTTACATATATTTTATATTATTAAATATATACAACTAATTATATATTATTAAATATATATTTCTATATTATTAAATATATGTCTTTATTATTAATATATTTCTATATTGTTACATATACTTCTATATTATTAAACAGATACAACTAATTATATATTATTAAATATATATTTCTATATTATTGAATATATGTCTTTTTCATTAATATATTTCTATAGTATTACATATATTTTATATTATTAAATATATGTCTTTATTAATATATTTCTATATTATATATATTTCTATATTAATAGATTTCTATATTATTACATATATTTCTATATTATTACATATATAAATAATCATATATTAGTAAATATATATATACACATATATGAGAGAGAGGTTGGTTTACTCTGAGGACTTGACACAGGATTGCGGAGGCTGAGCAGTCCTAAGCTCTGCAGTCACCAAGCTGGAGCTCCAGCAGAGCTGAGGGTTCAGTTCCAATCCAAAGCCAGAATATTATAACTAGTAAAATAGAACTATCATCAGATTTACTTTTGCATGTGTTCTATACAGTGAAATAGTATTAATCTCAAAATAATCTTGCTCCAAGTTTGGCAAACTTTAATAGAGATATTTCTGCCCTGTATTAAATTCACCTTAATGATGAGAGTAGTTTTTCAGATCAAACTAATACAATTCCTTAGGTATTTATTCCATAGCACATCAAAGGTTTGATTCTGCTGTTTGCTAATATTGAAAGAAGGAAATGCATATTATCTTCATATATTCTAACAAAGAACAAAATAATTATTTTTATGACTAAAAAGTGACAGACAGTCATAATAGCTATAATTCCATGTCCTTGGAAGTCATACCAGAATCTTTTTCCTTTGCTATAATGTATGAAATTTTGAGACTGGGTTCAAATTTCAGTTTACCAACTGGGTGTCCTTAAGTAATAGCACCTTTTTTGAGTCATTGATTATTCATTGCTTCAATTGTGTTGCATAATAAATGATTACACAACCTCAGTTGCATAAGACAATAAACATTTATTAAGCTTATGATTTTGTGGAGTTTAGCTGAATTCGGGTGGATTTGGCATTTACTGGCAGTGTCTTCTCATAGACCTGCAGTCAGCTGGTGGTTATCTCTGCAACTGTGCTGGTTTGGGCTAAGCTTGCTCACGTGTCTGGGCATCCAGTGGATGTTGGTTGACCAAGGATGGCCTCAGATCAAATTACTGTGATGACTAACATTTGTGCCATTTGACTGCAATCCTCCATCAATTTACACCAGGCATGTTTTCATGGCAATCATGGAAGAGAAAAAGTGAGTAAGATTAATTTTGCAAGTGTTTTTCAAATCTCTGGTTACATCTTATAAGCCAACATCCTACCGGCATGTCATAAGGTAATGCCCAGAATCAGAGTGAGAGGGCACTACAATGTTACTTGGCAAGGGACATGGATACAGTGAAGGGGAAAACTCAAACCAATATTTCAGTAAACCTACCACAAAATTCTTTCTCACGCTAGCAGGAAAAAGAAAAATATACTTCATTTTATTGTATGACTTGAATGAAATAATGTGCATATGAACGCACTACTATTTCTCTTCTAAAGCAATGACAATAAAATCACATTATCTTATTTTTTTTTAAAAAAAGAAAAAGAAAAGGTTAACTTCAGCTACGAGGAAGAATTCTGACATCATTTTAGACTGGTAAGAATCACTCTTAACAGAGAGAAAAAAGGATCGATTTTGGTAAAGCAACTAATCTTTTGCATATCTTAGCTCACTAAAGATTCAAAGAAACCTGTCAAATGAGTATCATTGCCTAAGACCATACCATAAGTAAGTGGTGAGAATAGTATTCTGATTCCAGAATTCATGTCTACACATCTTTGTGTGATTTTAAAACGCACAAAAATGTCTACAAGGAAAAGATATTTTATAAGGGGAAGATAAATTCTTTTTGGGTATTAACAACTGGGATTGTGCCCACCAGGTAGATAGTGCCTGTCATCCAACTATTGGAGACATTTAAGAAAAAGGAGCCCTGGCCGGATTGGGTCAGTGGTTGGAGCATCAGCCTGCGGACCAGAGTCCTGGGTTCGATTCCAGCCAAGGGCACATACCTTGGTTGAAGTTTGTCTTGGCCCTGGTTTGGGTCGTGCGGGTGGCAACCAGTTGATGTGTCTCTCTCACATTGATGTTTCACTTTCTCTCTCTCTCTCTCTCTCTCTCTCTCTCTCTCTCTCTCCCTCCCTCCCTCTCTCCCACTCTGTCTGAAGATACATGTAGAAGTATCCTTAGCAGTCTAAAATAATGTCAGAATTCTTCCCGGTAGCTGAAGTTAAACTTCACTTTTTATTTATTTATTTTTTTAAATAAGATAATATGATTTTATTGTCATCACTTTATTTATTTTGTATAAAAAAATAAAATAAAGAAAAAGGACATGACTTTTCTATCTTTATTAGCCTACATATTTTTGTGCATGGCATGTACTAGTCAATGTTAAATATTGATCGAGCACTTCAGGCATTATTTGAAGTGCCATGCATAGATTAATTTATTTAATCCTTACAGTATCCTTTTGAAGTATTAGTATTATTTTCACCTGATCAATAAGGCACCTCTAATAGGTGATAGCTCCAGATACAAACCCAGACAACCAGCTCCATACTTAAATATTTTTTTTTTTTTTTTTTTTTTAATCCTCACCCGAGGACATTTTTCCATTTTTTGTCCAGGTAGAGTGGGAGGGAGAGAGAGGAACAGAGAGAGAGAGAGAAACATCGATGCGAAAGGAACACATCGAGTGGCTGCCACCCGCACAACCGACCAGGGCCGGGGACAAACTGCAACCGAGGTACATGCCCCTAGCGGGAACCGAACCCGGGTCTCTCAGGACCGCAGGCCGACGCTCTAACCGCTGAGCCAAACCGGCCAGGGCCCAGCTCCATACTTAATACACTACACTGCCTCATGGAAGATATATGTCACTATGGGGTTGGTAACTACCTAAATTTGCTTCTGCTTCAAGTTCCAGTTTGTGAAAAAGAGTCCTGTTTCTCTCATTTATGCAACTGCCAGTGATGCTATTTTATTGTTGGTTTGTTAACTTTCTTGAAAATAACAAACAAGAAAAGAATTTTGTAATCTGCAGGCTGTTTTGCATTTTACCGTCCTTATAGTACCTATTGAGTATGCAATAAAATCACTTCCAAGAGAGCTGACTCTCTGGTATGAAGCGGAAAACATTCCACATGAACTAATGTTGCTTTGCGTATGCTTTTAATTAATATTTCCTATCAGCCTTCATTCACGAAGGCCCACTGAGGAAGCTGATATGAGAATATCTCGCAAAGCACAAAGCTGATTTGGCTGTCATTTCATAATTGATATAATTATTGGGAACTAATTAGGTGCTAATGAGTGTGGGCTTTCTACCAAAACCTCTTCTCTGATAAATTTATTCATCAGATATTCTAATGTCCACATTAGGGATTTCTACCAACTCTGTGAAATACACATGGGTACGAATGTACACATCTCTCTGATCTCACCACCTTTTACTATCATTTTCCTGCAGCTGGAGCTTATTTTCTACAGCAAAATGATGTTTCACTTATATTTTTAGTTGTTGTCTTTTATATTTAAAAGATTGTCAACAAAGAATTATTAACTTTCGGGAAACTATCTTTTCTCTGGCTGTAATGCTATCATAAAAATTACTTGCTTGTGTGTGTGTGTGTGTGTGTGTGTGCCCATGTGTGATTTTTTCCTCACTCTTGACCACTTCTTTAATTGCTATTCAGCCGATAAAATAGACATAAATGGTTATGGAAGCAGTTTTTGTATTTTAGTCTGCTTCTAGCCTTGTTTTTATTGCTTGTTTTGGGAGTAGAGACAGGTGTGGATAATGATCTGCTAAGCTGAGGAACAGGAATGGAGTTAAACATATTAAATACCAATTCCAGGTCTGTCTGTGTCTTGATAGGTGGTTTTGGAAAAGTTAATTAACATTACCATTTTTTAGGTTCTTGGACACAGCACGTTGTTGTTATTTTTCTCAGTCCGAAGGATGGCTTGGTCTCTTCCCATGCCAAGAGGAAGATGAGAATTGATGAGAATAGATATTATAGCAACATTTGCTTCACGTTGATCATTTTGGATTCACTTGATTCTCATGGCAACTCAATGTATAGGCAGAACAAGGATTATTAGTCCTGTTATTGCTAAGAAAACTGAAGTGAAAGGCAGTTGAATGGCTAATTATCAGTAACAGTGCACATGAATTGTATCTATGTATTCCTGGGACCTAGCATTTTTGTCTGTAAATGTAGGATGCTAAGATTAAATCTCAACAATATTCTGTTGTGGATTCAAGTAGTGCTGATTAAAGAAAGACAAAAATAATAAAAAAAAATTTTTGCTATCAAATTTGCGTATGGTTAAAATATTTCTGAGGTTTGGTGAAACTGTACAGAGACACATATATTGCTTGAGGGTTTCCAAAAATATACAACTGTTTTAGAAAACATATGATCAGGAGCCTTTAAAATGTGTATATATTTAATTACAGTAATAAAAGTGTGTGCTTGCATGATCTTGTCATGTACATGTATATACATGTATTGTTGTCCGGGGTTATATTATACTGGTGGGATTTTGAGATTGTTAGTAATCTTTTTTTTTTGTAATTTTTTTTTAATCCTCACCCGAGGACATTTTTGCTTTTATCTTCAGATAGAGAGGGAGGAAGAGAGAGAGGGAAACTTTGATGTGAGAGAGACACATCCAGTGATTGCCACCCACATGACCCCAACCAGGGCCGGGGACAAACTGCAACTGAGGTACGTGCCCTCAGCGGGAACAAAATCCGGGACTCTCCGGTCTGTGGGCTGACGCTCTAACTGCTGAGCCAAACAGGCCAGGGCAATTGTTAATGATCTTTACAACAAATATAAACACATGTTACATAATAATAATTTTAAAATACGTAAGTATTTTAAATTTTGATATCTTTTTTGGTTTGTTTGTTTTTTAATTTTTCTTCTTTATTGTTATTACACAGAAAGAGGAATGGAGAGGGAGAGAGAGAGAAACATCGATGAGAGAGAACATTGATTGGCCGCCTCCTGCATGCCCCCCACTGGGGATCGGGCCCACAACCTGGGCATGTGCCCTGACCGGGAATGAACCTGGCAACCTCTTGGTGCTTGGGTCAATGCTCAACCACTGAGCCACACTGGCTGGACAGTATTTTAAATTTTAAAAGGGCATGAAATTTTTGCTCTGGTGAAACTTTGTGTTTTGTCTTTATTATCTCTATAAGAAGCTGTACAAAGTTTTAATGATCAAATTTTGCACTTCATTCTTTTTTTTTTTTTTTTATCCTCACTCAAGGATATTTTTCAATTTTCTGTTCAGATAGAGTGGGAGGGAGAGAAAGGAAGAGAGACAGAGAGTGGGAGGGAGAGAGAGGAAGAGAGAGAGAGAGAGAGTGAAACATTGACGTGAAAGAGACACATCAAGTGGCGGCCACCCACACGACCCCAACCAAGGCCAGGGACAAACTGCAACCGAGGTACATGCCCTTAGCGGGAACCGAACCCGGGTCTCTCTGGACCATAGGCTGACACTGCAACTGCTGAGACAAACCAGCCAGGGCTGCACCTCATTCTTAAGAGATCTCTTTGTCATCTTCATATAGTTTGTTGCTAAAAACAGAAGAAATAAATTTCCCCGAACAAAAAGAAGATATAAAAATGCATACCTACACATATTGTTATGTAATGTAACTGGGTGGTCAAGTCTCTAATGTATTGATAAAGTCAAGATTCTGTGACACAAACAGCCACCAGTTCCTTGTCCCTTAGTACCTTAGATAATTTGTGTTTTATGTCAATACTGTTTAAAATTCAATGTCAGGTTATAATTTGCATCTGCTAGATGGCATTTTAAAAATAGGTTTTGAAACTACTTTGGAGACTTTCAAATGAACATGAAGAAAAGATTTCTAATTACCTCCTGTGCCTATGGGCAACACTATCTCTGGTCTCATTGGATCACGTGACCACAAATGCATTTATACCACAACTGTGCAATTTTCTTGATCATCTTGTTAATTAAATCCATAAAAGGGATTAATAATTGCAAGAAAAAGTAAACAGTATTTGAAGAATTGTTAGTTCGACATAACTGAGCTTCAGAATATTGGTGGTCAACTCAGTTCTCCTAACTTTAGAAAAGAACGGTTATTTTTTTTTTTTTTTAATTTTTCTTTCTTTATTGATCCTAGAGAGAGAAGCGGGGAGAGGGACAGAGAGATAGAAACATCGATGAGGGAGAACATAGATTGGCCACCACTTGCATGCCCCCCACTGGGAATCGGGCCCACAACCTGGACATGTGCCCTGACCGGGAATTGAACTGGCAACCTCTTGGTGCATGGGTCGGCCAGACAATGCTGAAATCTTTTAAAAGCTCATATGCAGTGTAACTTCCTCTTTCAAAGTAAGCCTCTAAATTTAATGGTAAAACTTGCAATCTACAAAGTTTAGGCCAGTTGTATGAAGAAGTTTACAGATGGCCATATATTGTCTAAGTGCTTGCAGACTTTAAGGATGTAACTTGAATGTGGATGAGCATTTTCTTTTATTTCTTTTTTTAAATTAATTTACTTTTTATTTTATCCTCACCCGAGGACAATTTTTTTTTGTTTGTTTGCATTTATCTTCAGATAGAGCAGGAGGGAGAGAGGGAGGAAGAGAGAGAGAGAAACATCAATGTGAGAGAGACACATCAACTGGATGCCACCCACACGACCCTAACCGGGGCTGGGGACAAACTGCAACGGAGGTACGTGCCCTTAGTGGGAACCGAACCTGGGATTCTCTGGTTTGCGGGCTGACGCTCTAACCACTTAGTCAAATTGGCCAGGGCTGCTTTTTTTTCTTGAGAACACCTATATGCCAGCTATATCTGAAAAACAAATGCAATCTATGATGGAGACATAAAGAACACCTGCTAGAAATTTAGTGCCAGACTTTAACAAAAATTGGTTCTTCTCATTGATTGAAGAGGTTTGGAGGTGGAAGAGGGTATGGGGGGATAAATGGTGATGGAAACAAAATAAAATACAGAAAAATTGGATTTTTCTCATGGAAGAGAATTCATTAGCACAATGATAATAATCTAAGGTTGATGCTACCCTAAACAAAGACCTAAACTATGGAATTTGAGGCCAAATTTCTTCTCTGTAGCAGTGGATCAAAACAATTATGAATGAACCAGTAGAAGAGGAAGTTATGAAATGCTAGCTCCCACCAAACAAAGCTCTGATATTACCATTATCTCCAAAATAACCACGAAATGAAAAAAATTACAATTTCTTCCAGTTCTGAAATGAGAAAAGTGGAATTCTAAAAGTTCCCATAAGTTTCCCAAGTACACACAGCTAATAAATGCCTGAGCAAAAATATAACCCTGATCTGTCTGGACCCAGAGGCAATGTTCTTTTAACTGTGCCTTACTACTTACAACTTCCTAAATGTAAGAGTTGTGAGACTCAGGTTATGGTAAGTAATATTTCCACTGTTTAATGGAAAGGTTGAAAGACTCATATGAAATAGTTACAAAGAGCCCTAGGAAGTCAGATGATACTGGCTTTTTTTTTTTCTTTGATTTTAGAGAGTGAGAGGAAGGGAGAGGGAGAGAGAGATGGAAGCATCGATGAGAGAGAACATCGATTGGCCGACTCCTGCATGCCCCCACTGAGGATCGGGCCCACAACGTGGGCATGTGCCCTGACAGGGAATCCAACCAGAGACCTCTTGATGCATGGGTCTGCACTCAACCACTGAGCCACACCGGCCAGGATGTATACAAATTTGAGATAGATAGATGATTGATTGCTATAGTGAGATAGATATAGCATATATGTATATATGTGCATATATGTAAATTACAAGCCCTTCTAATAATTAATAATTTGATGCTAATGTGGAAGGCTTAATAAATGTCCCCATGATTAATATGCTGGACCTTACTTGTGTGATTAAGTTTTTACATTGAATGAAAAGTTACATAAATTGGTGTTCTACCTTCATTTTTTTGCAAGTAGCTGTTCAACTTTTCCAACACCATTTATTGAAGAGACTATCTTGACTCCACTGTATGCTGTTGCCACCTTTGTCAAATATCAATTGAGCATATTGTCTTGGGTCAATTTCTGAGTTCTCAATTCTGTTCCATTGATCTATCTGCCTGTTCTTGTGCCAGTACCAGGCTGTTTTGATTATAGTGGCTTTGTAGTATAACCTGAAATCCAGTAATGAGATCCCTCCTACTTTGTTCTTCTTTTTCAAGATTGCTATGGCTATTTGGGGTCTTATATGGTTCCATATAAACTTTTGGAGTGTTTGTTATAGTTCTGTGAAGTATATCATTGGTATTTTGATGGGGATTGCATTGAATCTATAGATTGCTTTGGGTAGTATGGACATTTTAATGATGTTAATTCTTCCAATCCATGAACAAGTTACATGCTTCCACTTTTTTATATCTTTCTCTATTTCTTTTTTTCAAAAAAAAAATGAAGCTAGAACACCAATTTACACCATACATGAGAATAAACTCAAAATGGATAAAAGACTTAAATGTGCCCTGGCCGGTTTGGCTCAGCGGTTAGAGCATCGGCCTGCGGTCCTGAGAGACCCGGGTTCAGTTCCCGCTAAGGGCGCGTACCTTGGTTGCAGTTTGTCCCCGGCCCTGGTCGGTTGTGTGGGTGGCAGCCACTCGATGTGTTCCTTTCACATCGATGTTTCTCTCTCTCTCTCTGTTCCTCTCTCTCCCTCCCACTCTACCTAAACAAAGAATGGAAAAATGTCCTCAGGTGAGGATTAAAAAAAAAAAAAAAAAAAAAAAGACTTAAATGTAACCTGTTAATCCATAAAATTCTAGAAGAAAATGTAGGCAATAAAATCTCAGACATCACATGCAGTTGAATTTTCACTGATACAACACGTAAGGCAACAGAAACAAAGGAAAAAATGAACACATGGGGGACTACATGAAACTAAAAAGCTTCTGCACAGCAAAAGAAACAACCATCAAAATGGAAATGGATCCTACTGAAAGAGAGACCATAATCACCAATGATGCATCAAATAAGGGGTTAATTTCCAAAATATATAGAGTCCTCATACAACTCAACAAAAGGAAGACAAAGAACCCAATTAAAAAATGGGCAGAACCTAAATACATACCTCTTCAAAAAGTACATACAAATGGCCAAGAGACATATGAAGAAATGCTCAACATCACTAATCATCAGAGAGATGCAAATTAAAACAACTATGAGGTATCACCTCACACCTGTCAGAATGGCCGCCATCAACAAATCATCCAACAACAAGTGTTGGCGAGGGTGTGGAGAAAATGGGACTCTAGTACACTGCTGGTGGGAATGCAGACTGGTGCAGCCACTGTGGAAAACACAATGGTGTTACCTCACAAAGTTAAAAATTGAACTGCCATTTGACCCAGTGATCCCACTTCTAGGAATATACCCTAAGAAGACTGAAACACCAATCAGAAAGAATATATGTACCCCCATGTTTGTAGCAGCACTATTTACAATAACTAAGATCTGGAAACAGCCCAAATGTCCATCAGTAGACGAATGGATAAAAAAGTTGTGGTACATGTACGCAATGGAATACTATGCAGCTGTAAAAGATCTCTTATCCTTTGAGATGACATGGAAGGACCTGGAGAGTATTATGCTAAGCAAAACAAGCCAAGCAGAGAAAGACAAATATCACATGAACTCATTTATTTTTGGAATATAATGAACTAAACAAACTGCTGAACAAAATTAACCCAGAGACATAGAGGTGGGGTACAGACTGACAAGCCTCAGAGGAGGGGGTTTGTGGGGGAAGAGATAAACCACAGAACGTACATGCATGTATGCATGACCAATGAACATAGATAACAAAGCTGGGGATGGGGTTGGGGGGAAGGGGAGGAGGGTGTCAATGGGGGAAAAAGGAGAAACATCTGTAACAAAAATAAATTAATAAATATCAAATTTAAAAAAAGGAAAAGTTACATAAAGTAAAATTCACCATTTTAAAGTATAAAATATTTTCTTAATGTTGTTTGGTATATCCATTTACAATGTCGTGCATCCATCACTATGAGCAGAATATTTTCATTACTCTCAAAATAAATGTTGTATTTGTTAAAGTTTCACTCCTAATTTTCCCCAGCCCTCCAAACCTTTAGGTGTAGAAGTGCTAGGTCATATGGTACATGTATGTTTAACTTTTGAAGAGCAGGCAAAGAGTTTTTCATACCAGTTACACCACTTTACATTTCCACCAGCAATGCAGGAGGGTTCTAATCCACCCGCAGCCTCAGGAACACTTGGCTGTTTTCTGCTTTCTGATTCTGCTTATCCCAGTGAGTGTGAAGTGGTACCTCATTGTGATTTTGATTGGCATGTCCCTAATTGTTAATGATATGGAGTATGTATTCATATGCTTATTGTTATTTGCATATTTTATTTGAATAGATGTTTACTTAATTCCTTTGTTTATTTTTAATTTGGGGTCCTTCTGCTGCTAAGTTTTAAGAGTTTTTATATATTCTGAATACTAGGCCCTTATTAGATATATGATTTGAAAATATTTTCTTCCAATTAATAGTCATTTTGCTTTCTTAATAGTGTCTTCTGATAAACAAAAGTTTTGTTTGTTTTTTAATCCTCACCAGAGGATATTTTCCATTTATTTTCAGGCAAAGTGGGAGGGAGAGAGAGAGAGAAACATCAACGTGAGAGAGACACATAAACTAGTTGCCTCCTGCATGACCCTGACTGGGGCCAGGGATGAACCCCAACCGAGGTACGTGCCCTTGACGGGAATTGAACTCATTGGTCTGCAGGCTGACGCTCTAACCACGAGCAATACCGGCCAGGGCTAAACAAAAGTTTTTAATTTTGCTGAACTCCAACTTATTTTTTTTTTTCTTTTAATGATTGTGCTTTTGGTGTCATTTTAAGAAATTATTGTCTAACCCAAAGTTACAAAGATTTGCTTCTCTGTTTCCCTCTAAAGTTTTATGTCATTAGCTATTATTTTTAGGTACTTGATCTATTTTGAGTTAATATTTGTATGTGGTTTGATATAGAGTTCCAAATTTATTTTTTGTATGTGGATATAGAACACCATTTGTTGAAATATTACTCTTTCCCTGTTGAATGACATTGGCACTCTTGTAGAAAATCAATTGATCATGAATATATTTGAGTTATTGTAATTTTCAATTTGTTAATATTGAAGGAGAGTAAAGTTTTGCCACTCCAAAATGTGCCTTTTAGGATATTGATTCAAGCTGATTATTAAGAAACGAAAAACTCAGAAAGAACCTTTGACCCTTTTCACTTTCCTGCCTAAAGGGATTCATTTTAAAACAAAACAAATCAAAAACTGGTTCAGGGAGGAAATCTTAGCATCTTTACCTTAAGATTTTCACCTTAACCCTGGCCGGTTTGGCTCAGCGGTTGGAGCGTTGGCCTGCGGACCAGAGAGTCCTGTGTTCGGTTCCCGCTAGGGGCACATACCAAAAAAAAAAAACAGAAAAAAAATGTTCACCTTAGCTCATTTGAATTAAGTATGGTGGATAGGGAAGATCTGTGAAAAGACCTGTTCTGATGGATTCTCGCCTCCTTCCTTTTATTTCCAGGCTTCCCAGCAGGCAATTTTTTTGTCATGTGTTCTGTTCTTTCTAGGCTGTACATGAATTGCTTATTTCCCCTTTTAAATTTCAGATCCCCACCCACTTTCTCTTTATTTATTGATTTATTTTTTAAATTTTTTAAATCCTCACCTGAGGATATTTTTCCATTTATCTTCAGATAGAATGGGAGGTGGGAAAGAGAGAGAGAAACATCAATGTGAGAGAGACACATTGATTGGTTGCCTCTCGCCGGACCCCGACCAGGTCCAGGGACCAAACTGCAACCAAGGTACATGCCCTTGACTGGAAATGAACCTGCGACACTTTGGTCCGTGGGCTGACGCTCTAACTGCTGAGCCAAACGGGCAACACCCAAATGTACATTCATGTAATAAACTTTGCACATTTTTTTCTGTTAATCTGTCTCTTTAATTGGATTATTAGCCCAACTAAAAGAACTTCGAAGGTGAGAAGAATATTATTTTTTTATGGTCCCACCATGTCTGTTTATAATTCCTACTTATTGATTTGTCTGTTGATACTTTATTGATATTCTCCATTGTATTGACTGCTATATTTAATTTCATAAGATACCATTCTCATAATTTATTTTTTAGTTCTTTGGTCATGGCTTATTTTAGCTGCTTGAATATATTTAAAACAGCTGATTTAAAGCCTTTGTCTAGTAAATCTAATATCAAGGCTTTCGTGGGGCAGTTTATATAAATTGCCTTTTTTCTCTGTGTATGAGGCATACTTTCTTTTTTCTCCCCATGCCTTGTACTTTTTGTTGAAAACTGGACATTTTGTATATTGTAATGGGGTAACCCTGGGATTTTGATTCTCCCCTCATCCCAGAAATTATGCTCCTTATTGTAGCTGTTGTTATTTGGCTTGTATGTTAAGTGATTTCTATGAACTAATTTTGGAAGGTCTGTATCCTTTGTCACATGAATAGATTGAAGTCTATGTTGATAGATTAGTAGTCAGGTAATGAATGATTTGACTGAGGTTTTCTTCCATATGTAAAACCAAAAATGTTTTTTTTTTCAATTTTTATTAATTTATTTTTGTTACAGATGTTTCTCCTTTTTACCCCCTAGACACCCTCCTCCCCATCCCGCCCCCCGCCCCCAGCATTGTTGTCTATGTCCATTGGTTACTCATACATGCATATAAGTTCTTTGGTTCATCTCATCCATCCCACCACCCCCCTATGCTGAAGTTTGTCAGTCTGAACCGTACTCCTTTCTATGTCTCTGGGTCTATTTCATTCATCAACCCACCTTGTTCATTATATTCCACAAATAAATGAGATCATGTGGTTTTTGTCTTTCTCTGTTTGGCTTGTTCCACTTAGGATAATTCTTTCCAGGTCCCTCCATGTCGTTTCAAAGGATACAAGATCTTTCTTTCTTACAGCTGCATAGTACTCCATTGTGTATATGTACCACAGCTTTTTTATCCATTCGTCTACTGATGGACACTTGGGCTGTTTCCGGATCTTAGCTATTGTAAATAGTGCTGCTATGAACATGGGGGTACATATATTCTTTCTGATTGGTGTTTCAGGCTTCTTAGGGTATATTCCTAGAAGTGGGATCACTGGGTCAAATGGCAGATCAATTTTTAATTTTTTGAGGAAACACCACACTGATTGGGCTCTGTGTGTTTGCTGTGGCAGGCTCTAACACATACCCAGCTTGTGACTGTTCTAACATTCACATACGGCTTGCAAAGACCATGAGGATCAATCAGAGGTGAGAATTTATGGCTTTCTCTTGTCTTTCCTGAGCTGTGCACAATCCTGGGCAAGTCTGTGGCCTTCTAGATTCCTAGGAATATGTCTGAGCTTTTTTTTTCCTTAAATATTTTTTCTTTATTGATTTTTACAGAGAGAGAAGAAAGGAGAGAGATAGAAACATCGATGAGAGAGAACTTCGATTGGCCGCCTCCTGCATGCCCCCCACTGGGGATCGAGCCCACAACCTGGGCATGTGCCCTGACCAGGAATTGATCCAGTGACCTCTTGGTGCATGGATTGATGCTCAACCACTGAGCCACACTAGCTGGGCTATGTCTGAGCTTTTTAAAGCTCATATTGTCCAAGGCATCTCACTAAGACTTTCCTTCCAAGTGTTTTGGCTAGTCTATTTTTCCCCCAAACATAGCAGTTGATTCAGGCAGCAGTGATTAATACATTTGACTGTGAATATTTTCAGGATATGCCATCCCAAGTGGCCAATCTATCACTGAGAGACTCTGAGTGAGGCAATAGTTTTACTGAGATTCACCAGTTTTTCTTGACTAAGCATTTAGTCAAGGTTGCAGCAAGCTGTTGATTATCTTCTAGACCAGCGGTTCTCAACCTGTGGATCACGACCCCTGTGGGGGTCGAACGACCCTTTCACAGGGGTTGCCTAAGATATAACAGTAGTAAAATTACAGTTATGAAGTAGCAACAAAAATAATTTTATGCTTGGGGGTCACCACAACATGAGGAACTGTATTAAAGGGTCATGGCATTAGGAAGGTTGAGTATATAGATGCTGAAAAAATTGATTCTGACAGGTGTTTCTGGCCAATTTTTTATGACTTTATGGAAGAGTTTTAAAATTCCTTACTGCCCCATTTCCACTAACATCATCTCTGATGAAGCTTTGCAATGCCTCCCCATTTTTTTCATCTATAATAACTAGGTTATTGAGCTGACTTGTTATTTACCCTTAAAACCAGAAACAACCCTGAAAATGATACCATTACAGGAATCTGGTTATTTTGTTGTTGTTGTTGTTCAGATAGAGCGGGAGGGAGAGAGAGGAAGAGAGAGAAACATCAACGTGAAAGGGACACATCGAGTGGTCGCCACCCGCACGACCCAACCAGGGCCGGGGACAAACTGCAAACGAGGTACATGCTCTTAGCGGGAACCGAACCCGGGTCTCTCGGGACCACAGGCCCATGCTCTAACCGCTGAGCCAAACTGGTTAGGGCAGGAATCTGGTTATTATTCAACAGGAAAAGAATGAAGGGGAAACTAGATAATATAGGCATGCCATTTATACAGTTTTGTCAGAAAGCTAGTTTAACGTTCCAGGTCTGTTCCCTGCTAATCAGTGGGGGAAGGGACTGGACAAAGGCAATTTAGATACATGCTCAGTAAGGTCTGAGTGATGTTTGAAAGGTGCTTACTTGTCAGTCACTCCTAGGAACAGGTAATTGGCCAGAGTAGGCGTGGCCACTGCAAGGACATAAAACCTGATTATTTAATCTCCTAGACAAAGGAAACCTCTCTCTTTCTTGACACTCGTGTCAAACTTTTGGCTTGTAGGACTCCCATGCCCTGAATTTGTGAGCCACATGGACTCTACACAATGGACTGAGGGACTGAATCTTTCCTGATATTCTGTCGGACCCAGTCTCATTATGGAGAGGAAACTCTGGACCCTGGTTCTGCTTCTAGCATTCCTGAATCCATAGCTGCCCCCTTTCCACAACTAGATTAAAGGAACTTGAACTTTACAACCCCAGGAATATAACTCCATGCCAATAGAAATCACTCATTATCCCATGCATATCTTAGAAAATCCATTTTCTGAAGATATTACAAGAGCCACCCCACTCCCACTAGTGTTGGAGAAATCTGGCCCAGTCATTTCTCTGGTAACAGATTGAGGAACAAAGCAAGACTATAAGAATCAGAAGAGTGGACACATGGAATAAGTCAGAAAAATCCCTCCATACCAGGACTTGGAGGACGAAGCAGCAAAGAAGGTGAAGGCTGACCAAGAACCTGGGAAGCCTGGTAAGAAATAGAATCTAGCTTCCCTATTCTTGGAATTCTATAATTCCTCTCTCTCTCTCTCTCTCTCTCTCTCTCTCTCTCTCTCTCTCTCTCTCTCTCTCTCTCCCATTCTAATCCCTGTATGAGCAATTCATTTTCTTTCCTATGCTTTTTGTCACCTTGAGCACTGATGTTTCAGATGCAGGGCCAGCCTTGTACGGATGGGGCATCCAGCTGACAGGAGGGCGCACATGTTGAGTGCCAATCTCATGCATTCTTTGTCTTGTGCAGGAAATTTGAGAAGCCTCCTTGGCACACAGATTCGTGCTGCCTTTGCAGCCCCTGACCTCACTCTGAAAGCTATTTTGAGGCATCTTTGGAGCAATGGCCCACATACCAGAGATACTAAGCTCTGGGACCCAGGGGAAGGAAAGTTTAAGGGTGACTTCCCAGCCAAAGATGCTCCCAAGCCTCTTTAAGCCCTTGCACCAGCAACCCCCTACCTCTAGCCTGGGCTATAGTGACTCACAGCCCAGCTGTTCCATCCCCCTCTCCCTCCGATGTGCAGAATAGGAAATTTGCCTTTTTTTTTCTCCCCTTTGCTAACATGGAGTGTTTGCAGATAATGGAAATTTCCCCCCAAATGCTGCTTGGAAATTTTCCCTTTTCTCCCCCAAAGCCTTGCAGGCTGAAAGTACTGCTAGTACCTCCTGTGTGCTGGGAAGGAGTGGGGAGGGGGTGCTCATTAGAAACTCCACTGTAATTAATTGCCCTTGGCAAGCTGATTCTACTCCCCAGGATGGCCCTGCCCTCTCTCTGCTGGGCTGCTGGACCCAGGACACCACCCCTGGCAATCACGTTACTAGAGGGTGAAAGCCAAAGGGTCACTATTCTGCCATTTTGCTTAAGGGCAGAAAATGTCATCGGGTTGCTTGGCTTAAAGGCAGAAGTCCAGCCTCTGGGGCCATGTTGTTTGGGGCAAAAGGTTGTAACCAGAGAATGAAACCAAACTGCCGCGAGTGTTTTAACCTAATGTTTATTTATTGTGCAAACACAATTATGTTTAAATTCATACAAATGTTACTGCTTGTTAAGTAATGCCTCTTCCACAGATACGGTTAATAAAAAAGGCTTCAAATGTACAGTGTTCAGAGAAATGAAGTGTTTTTGTTACTTGATCTTGGAAACTGACTGAAAATAGAATTTAAACCCAGGGCCTGGGGCATTAAATTCAATCCAGTCAAATTTGGCAGGGAATGCTCATTCATTTATTAAGATAAGCTGTATGCTACCAAGCCTCTTAAGGGAATGAGGCTGTTAAACAAATATAAGACAGTGACAAATTACTGGCTCAGCTATTAAAAACCAGTTAAAGGAGCCAGACTTTTTCTATAAAGGCCTCCAATCAGCTCAGAGGCCATCAAAATGGCCCGTATGGAATGAAATAATTTCAACACAAGGGTGCTTGATCAACACTGACCTTGGTAACCTTACATGCCTGGGCAAAATTGTATTGCCATTTTGAGAAGGCCTCTGCCCGAGCTTCGGGATGGAGGGCAAGGTACTAGTCTCTGGACATGAAGACTGGCAGTCAGTGGGCGGTCCTGTCCAGACCCTAGGCCCTGGCACACGACCAGAAAGTGAGGGAAAATTGAGAATGTTCACACATTTTCTTCGCTTTCCAATCTCTCTGCCACCCCCCGGGAGGAGATTTTTTTTCTCTCTCCCTGAAATGAACAACAAAACAATCTCCATTTCTCAAGAGTGCCCACTCTGGCATGGAATGTTATTCCTGGTTGTCAAAAGAAACTGTCTGCTTTTATAATCTCATCTGAGCCTCAACTGTCTAAACCATCAGTTTAATTCAGTTCACCTACGGTTTGCTAAATCAGTGAATTTTGATATTTGCCAATAAAAAGCCTGTGTTTGTAAAAGTTGTGAAATATGCTTGGTTAATCTAGGAAATGCTAATTACTTTTAGTTTTTTCCGTCCCTACCTAATCCCTCGGATTTTGGCAATTCTTAATGAGTGAGTTATGGCAATGCATTTCTTTGCATAAATCCAAAAAGACCAATTCAAAACGATGTGGTCTTACTGACCACGACTTTGACTGGAATTCCATCTCTAAGAGAGACATGCCTGGATTCTGGATGACAGCAGAAATGCTTAAGGAACTGAGATTGACTCTCAAAACTGATCTAAGCTCATCAGGAGCCACTTACAAAAAGAAACTTGATACCTGGCTTGGTCACATGGCTCATGACAATCTTTCCAGGAAAGGAGTGAAGGTTACTTTCCTGAAAGGTTACAAGAAAGGAAACTCTAGACACTTTGGGGACCTCAAGAAGTTGAGGACGCAGCCTAAATCTACAGGCATTCCAGGCATGGCCTGATGGCAACTGTGCCTTTTGCTTCTCCACCCCGAGGGGCTGACTATTTGCTAGAACTCAATCTAAAAATTCACCATGAATAAGTAAAATTCCAGCAAAGCAAATTTGAGAAAGCCTGTGTGATCAATTTGATCAACTGCTATTCTTGTTATTCTTGTTGCATTTATGCAAATAATTAAGCCAAACTAGAACTAGACTTAATACAGTCTCTTTAAACATGAGGATAATTTTATTTTATTTTTTATTTATTTATTTTTTTATCCTCACCCGAGGATATTTTTCCATTTTTTGTACAGATAGAGTGGGAGGGAGAGAGAGGAAAGGAGAGAGAGAGAGAAACATCGACGTGAAGGGACACATCGAGTGGCTGCCACCCGCACGACCAACCAGGGCCGGGGACAAACTGCAACCGAAGTACGTGCCCTTAGCGGGAACCGAACCCGGGTCTCTCCGGACCGCAGGCCGACGCTTTAACCGCTGAGCCAAACTGGCCAGGGCTAAACATGAGGATAATTTTAGAGAGAGAAAAAAATTGTGCTTCAGTGAAAACCACAATGCCCAGTTGTGGGTATTGGATTTCAGTGCAGTTAACTATCTTCAAAGTTTTGTTTCTAAGGTGGTGTCTGTGTATGCCACACAGACCTCAGCACCAGATGACATCACCACACATGTTCTAACTGCAGACAGTTTATTAGATGGTCACTGCTTGCTTTCATTCCAGCAAAAGCCTTGCATTTGGAAGTCTTCTCAACTGGTCTATGATTAACCTTTGTGTTTTGTTTACTTCTATTTTCATAACATATAGGACTATGTCCTTGTGTACCTAATTGATTGTACACACAATATAGGCCTCACTTTAGAAGCCATCTTCATGGCTGTCTTCTGAAATGAGACTCAACTGCTTGGACTTACAATTGAGTCAATGAAACTTAGATGGTCTATCGGCTTCATTGTAAACTGCTTTTCCTTTTATGCTTAAACAAGTCAGATAAAAAAGGCCCACAGTTTCTCATCCGGAAAATATTAGAATATTTCCTTTAGCTTAATTTAGTTTAAGTACAGTAGACAAAAAGGCTTCAGACAGGTGCGATACACCTACCTCCAAAAAAGGCACTTCTCTAACCTAACTGGGAACACTGTAGGTTAATTTTTCCCCTTTGTCACATGAGTTTTACCTCTCACTAGACCTTTCATTGTTATAAGTATCCTCGCTTTTGAGTTTTGCTTTTAACCTTCTTGTCAAGTTTGTCATTTCCAGAATACAACAAGAATGTCAGCTTGTCCAATGTATCATTCTTCTGGACATCATACATGTCATTTCCCAGGGACACTAGACCAACCTGGATTTTGCAGAATCCCTCTTCCCTGCATGAAGACTCCTTTCAATTTTTGATTCCTCCTTCCTCTGTCAGATAGGGAGAAACTCTCAGCCTTGGGATAGACAGGTCTATGCCCTTTGACAGCGGGAAAAGTTACAGAAGATAGAGACCTTCACTCATTTCTCCTTTATATGATTATAAAGAGGTTCTGTTTTTGTCAGGGGGAATTTGATGCCATTACAATAACTTGGTTATTATGAACAGGAAAAGAGTGAAGGGGAGACTAGATAATATAGGCATGCCATTTATACAGTTTTGCCAGAAAGTTAGTTTAACGTTCCAGGTCTGTTCCCTGCTAATCGATGGGGGAAGGGACTGAAAAAGGGCAGTTTAAATGCATGCCCAGTAAGGTCTGAGTGATGTGGGAAGGTGCTTACCTGTCAATCACTCCTAGGAACAG
This sequence comes from Molossus molossus, assembly GCF_014108415.1. Classification (NCBI taxonomy): domain Eukaryota; kingdom Metazoa; phylum Chordata; class Mammalia; order Chiroptera; family Molossidae; genus Molossus; species Molossus molossus. Next base: position 16,895,210 of record NW_023425355.1, read on the forward strand.
GTAATTGGCCAGAGTAGGCGTGGCCACTGCAAGGACATAAAACCTGATTATTTAATCTCCTAGACAAAGGAAATCTCGGTCTCTCTCTCCTGCCACTTGAACCCAGCTTCTGGCTTCAATGCAGGGCTCTTATGCCTTGCATTTTCCCACATGGCTCATGGCCATGAGGACTCCACACAATAGACTGATGGGCTGAATCTTGCCTGACATTCTGCTGGACACAGTCTCGTCATGGAGAGGAAACTCTGGACACTGGCTCTGCTTCTAGCTTTTCTGAATCCACATCTGCTCCTTTATCAAGACTGGATTAATAAAACTGGGGCTTTAAAACCTCAGGAATGTAACTCCATGCCAATAAAAATCATTCATTCTCTCATGTGAGTTTGAGAAAACTCATATTCTGAAGATATCACAAGAGCCAGCCCACTCCCACTAGTGTCGAAGTGATCTGGCCCACTCATTTTCCTGATAACAAAATGACTTAGGACTGCCCTGGCTGATTTGGCTCAGTGGTTAGAGTGTCAGCCCATGGACCAATGAGTCATGGGTTTGATTACAGTCAAGGGCACATACCTTGGTTGTGGTTCATCCTCGGCCCTGGTCGGGGTTGTGCAGGAGGCAACCAGTTGATGTGTCTCTCTCACATCGATGTTTCTCTCTCTCTCCCTCTCTACTGATCTCTCCCTTCCTCCCACTCTATCTGATGAAAAATAGAAAAATATTCTTGGGTGAGGATTTAAAAAAAAAAGACAGGACCTAAAATTCACCTATGACAATTTGCCCTTTTCACATTAGAAAAAAAATTATTTTTCACCCTAAGTTTTTAGTATTTATAGTCAGGAGTGACCTGCGAGGAAGATACAGAGACAGAGTATTTTGGAGGGGGTTTTGAATTTTATCATATAGTCAGCTGCTTGCTATGCTTTTAAAAATATGTATTTATTGATTGTTTTAGAGAAAGAAGGGAAAGAGAGATAGAAACATCGATGTGAGAGAGAAATATCAGTCAGCTGCCTCCTGCATGCCCCCTGACTGGGAATTGAACCAGGACCTCTCAGTCTATGGGATGACGATCAATCCACTGAGCCACACCAGCCAGGCTATTTGCTATGCTTTTAAATACAAAAGTACGAATGGAGTTAATGCTTTTCAAATATTTTCTCTATACAAAGAGCTTTACATATGTGATATCTCACAAAATCTTGAGCTTACTATTATTATTCAAACAGCAATTTTACTAGTTTTCTACTGCTTTTAACAAATTACCAAAAACATACTTTCTTAAAATAATACTAATTTTTTATCTCAAAGCTATGTAAGCCAGAAATTTCACATGGTGTGGATGGGTTTTGTGCTCAGAGTATCAAAACCTAAAATCAGGTGTTGAGGGGGCCAATTAGGACAGTGAGCCATATCAAAGAAACATTCAAACTTTAATTTACTTACTGTGATAGCATAAGCAAGAGGCAAACTAAAAACAAAAAAATATTAGTTTTAGCTCCCCCCATTCATTTTTCTCTGCAGAACTGTATGACGTGAGGGTCAGGTGACATAAAGCATATAGGTAGAGAAAACTGTCTCACTGATGAAGGTCCTGAACGAAAGGCTCCTGTCATTTTATGGTCCAAGGGGATGAGGGGTGAAAAGGGGGAAGAGTTAGAAGTAGAAAAATACTCATGTTGGTCAAGGTCCCTCTGTGAGGAATTCTCATTGGAGGTGCCTTGAAAGTAGTACTCAACTGAGGTTTCCTCCAATAAGGAGAAGTCTAATGGAAGTGTATGTGTTAAGAATGCAGATATGGTGCAGCTGGTGTGGCTCAGTGGTTGAGCACTGACCCATGCACCAAGAGGTCACCAGTTCCATTCCCGGTCGGGGCACATGCCCAGGTTGTGGGTCTGATCCTCCGTGGGGGGTGTGCAGGAGGAGGCCAGTCGATGTTTCTATCTCATTCATCTCTCTCTCTCTCTCTCTAATATCAATAAAAAGATGTTTTTTAAGTAATTTAAAAACAGCCCTAGCTGGTTTGGCTCAGCGGTTAGAGTGTTGGCCTGTGGCCCAAAGTGACCCGGGTTCGGTTCCGGCTAAGGGCATGTACCTCGGTTGTGGTTTGTCCCTGGCCCTGGTTGGGTCGTGCGGGTGGGACCACTCGATGTGTCCCTTTCACGTCGATGTTTTTCTCTCTCTTTCCCTCCTGTTCTATCTGAAAAAAGAATGGAAAAATGTCCTCCGATGAGGATAAAAATAAATAAATAAATAAATAAATAAATAAATAAATAAATAAATAAAAATAATTTAAAAACAAATGCAGATATGGCCTTGGCCAGTTTTGCTCCGTGGTTAGAGCATCAACCCACAGACCAAAGAGTCACGGGTTTGATTCCGGTCAAGGGCATGTACCTTGGTTGCAGTTCGTCCCTTGCCCTGGTCATGTGGTGCGGGAGGCAAGCAATCAATGTGGCTCTATCACATCGATATTTCTCTCTGTCTCTCTCTCTCTCTCCCTCCCTCCCTCTCACTCTATCTGATGATAAATAGAAAAATATCCTCGAGTAAGGAATACAATAAAAGAATGCAGATATGTATATGAGCATGGCCAACCCAGGAGGCCTCAGCCCTTGACAGCAACTCCCTGTGGAGACTGCAATGCACTGGCTTGTGCCCCAAATCTGAGAAGAGGTCCTCGAATAATGTTATTCTGTACTCCACCTTCTCCCACATCTCAAGGCTGGGCAGTAGGCTAATTGGCATATCTAAATTGTTCTAGTAGAGTGAGTGAGGGTGTGAGAGTGCCCTGTGTGGAAGGGCATCCCTCTCAGGGCCGGGTCCTTCCTTGTGCCCTGCACTCCCAGGTAGGTTCCAGCTACTCATGATCCGGAACTGCAATCAGCAGGTTGGAAAATAATTATCTTACTTGTTTTTATTAATCTTTTTAAAATGTATATATACCTTATATCTATTTCAATATTTGATATTCGAAGTGTTTTAGGTCTTAATTTGTTGTGGCAGAAATTCGGTAGGCAGGAAGAGACAGACTGCACGCACTCAGAGGCTTAGAAAAGGACTGCTCAATGTGCACCAGTGCTGGCCCAGAGGAGTCACCTCCAAGGTGACCCGAGCCCACCTTTTATACATGATAGGACTCCGGGCATTTGGGAGCCTTCTAGTTCCGCTGTAGTTTGGGCAGTTGGTGGATATAAGGGAATTACAAAAGCCAAGGGCGGGGTCTCTGCACTGCCTAAGGGGCTGTACTTGGCCTGCCTTCTCAAATTTAGAAGTTGGTGGTGTCCTTGCCACCAAAAATCTGTATGACATAGAAACTTAATTCTTGTTTATATAAATTAGCCTACAGTAAATTGGTTTCATCCTGCCATTTTGCTTCAAGTTGCAGTTCCCAAGAACCTTAAGTCAATGTATTGACAAGGTTTAGTAAATACTTGCAATACAGCTCTTGCCTCATGAGACCTACCAGTAAAGTCTTTATAATTGCCTATGGTCAGACGGAAAAGATCACACATAGGATTTAGGCCTGGAGCTGGCCTCTTCATCCGGGTGTCATCCAAGCTGAGTTTTCATGTGGAAGCTCTGAGGAAGAATATGCTTTTAAAATTATTCTTTTTCAAGTCTTGGTCCTTATTTTGCTGGATATGTATATATTTTTATTGTTGACGGCATTACAGATGTCCTCCATTCCTACCCCTTCACCCCTCTCCTCCCAGCTTCTGCCCCACTCCAGGCCTTCACCACACTGTTGTCTGTATCCATGGGCTATGCATATATGAATATAAGTTCTTTCTTCTTTATTGATTTTAGAGAGAGAGGAAGGGAGAAGGAGAGAGAGATAGAAACATCAATTAGAGAGAACATCAATTGGCTACCTCCTGCGTGTTCCCCACTGGGGATCGGGCCCACAACCTGGGCATGTGCCCTGACCAGGAATCAAACCAGTGACATCTTGGTGCATGGGTCGATATTCAACCACTGAGCCACACCAGCCGGGCTGAATATAAGTTATTTAGTTACTCTCTTCCTATGTCTCCATCACCCTCCCCTCTGAGATCTGTCAGTCTGTTACACACATCCATACTTCTGGACCTACTTTGTCACTTTATTTTGCCCATTAGTTTCCACATATAAGAATTCATCTCCTTGTAGTTGTAGAACTGAGGTTCCTCTGTCCTTGTTGTCTGTAAGCCAGAAGCCACTCTAAATCTTAAAAACCATCCATCTTTTTTTCCACTTGGCCCTTCAATATTCAAGCAAACAATGACACATTGAATTCCTTTTATGCTTTAATTGTTTAATTTCCTCTTTTGTAACCTGTCAGAGAAAATCTGCTGCTTTTAAAGTGCTTGTGTGATTAGGTCAGGCCCACATGGATAATCTTCTTACACCAATTTGAAACCCTAATTACACTGACTAAATCCCTTCACAGTAGTATCTACATTAGTGTTTGAATAATTGGCAGAAGTGTAGGGCAGTGACATTTTTCAGTAGGTCTGAAATGAATGAAGCATATGTAGGCTGCTACCCACTAGTCCTAAGAGTAAGGCCAGTCTTAGTTTTCAAACACCCTGAATGATGTGCTTTAGTTATAAATGCCAACATCTGAAAAATACAGGCACACCTCTTTCTACTGTGCTTTGCTTTTTCTGTGCTTCACAGATGTTGCCTTTTTCACAAACTGAAGGCAAAACTCCACCAGCAAAAAAGTTACGACTTGATTTATTGCTATACCAGCTTTATTGTGGCTAGAATGAAACCCATAATATCTCTGAGGTATGCCTGTATTCAGGAAAAGGCTATTCACAAAAAGAGATATATAAATTTTCAATAAATATAAATATTACGTCACTTATAATTATATGAATGTAAATCAAAACAGCGATATGATATTTTGATGACCCCCTGTTTGATGTGGAAATTAGATACTTTCACAGAATGACTGTGGTAGTAAAAGTTTGGCAATTTGGAATTCTGCATCTGCAATCTTATTGTCCATAAAATGTGATTCAGTAATTGCATATCCAGGCACCTTTTTTTCTGAAGAAGTAATTAGAACTAAGCATAGATATTTATTTTAAATGCTATTAATTCCAATAGTAGTATAACAGTAAAGTAAAAAGAAATAGATCCCTGATCAAAGATGATGCTGTATAGAAATAAACAAAAATCTAGATATTAGAAATGGATTATATAAAATTTACTATTTACTAGCAAAGTAGGGCTATGTAAGGAATAGGGCAATTGAGGAGAGCTTAGTGAAGTTTAATTTTACACAGTTAAATGAATGCTTAAGAGAGCCTACAAGAGATGATGAAACACCATGGTGTTAAATATGCCCGGCTGGTGTGGCTCAGTGATTGAGCGTCGACCCATGCACCAAGAGGTCACAAGTTCAATTCTCAGTCAGGGCACATGCCCAGGTTGTGGGCACAATACCCAGTGGGGGACATGCAGGAGGTGACCAATGTTTCTATCTCTTCCTTCCTCTCTATCTAAAATCAATAAAGAAAAAAAATATAATACTTCTGAAAAGTTTCCATTCTGTTTTACATAATGTCTGCATTATTTTGCATATCCATCAACACTGTGTAAGGGCTCTAATTTCTCCACATCCTCACCTACACTTGTCTTTTTTTTAATATGTAATAAACACTATTGTGTGTGAGATGATATATCACTGTGGTTTTTATTTGCATTTCTCTTACAATTAGTGATGTTTAACATCTTGTTGCATCTTGTCATATATTTTTTGACTATCTGTATATTACTTTTTGAGAAATGTCTATTCAAGTCTGTCTTTTTTTCCTATCAAGTTGTAAGAGCCATACATGTTTGAAAAGAATCCTTTCTCTGATATATTATTTATAAAGAATTTCTCTCATTCCATAGGTTGCCTTTTTACTCTGTTGATTATTTTCTTTAGGATGTAGCTTTTTAGTTCGAAGTAGTCTCACTTGTCGATTTTTCCTTTTGCTGCCCGTGGTTTTGGTGTTCATATCCTTGAAATCACTGCCAAGCCCATCATAAAGCATTGCCTCCATAGTTTCTTACTTGTGTTTTACAGTTTTCAGTCTTATGTTAAAGTGTTCAACTGATTCTGAGTTGATTTTTTGTTTTGATGTACAATACGGGTTCAAATGTATTATTTTACACATGGATATTCCATTTTCTTCACAGCATTTGTTGAAAAAACTAATGAAGGAAAGGAGAATCTGCTACCCCAAAGTATGCCTTTTTGGTGTAAGAAAACTTCCATATCAGAAAGTGAGAGGGAGAGAGAGACAGAAACATCAATGAGCGAGAACATCAATTGGCTTCCTCCTGCATGCTCTCCACTGGAGATCGGGCCCACAACTTGGGCTTGTGCCCTGAACAGGAATCGAAATGGCGACATCTGGGTGCATGGGTCGATGTTCAACCACTGAGCCGCACTGGCCAGACAGTGCAAGAATAATTTTGAGAAACAGTAGACAAGCTAAGGACTGAAAACTGAAAGTTACTTTTTGTAAGGGAAGTTTATATTTATAAAAGAAACCACCAACTGTAAGAGTGCTTTCCTCTGCATATCAGAAAGAGAAGGATGACATTAAATCAAGAAAGCATACTGCCATTCAGAAGGCACTAACTGAAATCTGAAAAATGATCCTCACTCTACTTCACCATGGAACCCACTGCATGGCTGGTACTAATGCCCCTCACACTTTTCTTGTTCCTAGCTGTCTCTGGACATCTCTGCTAGCCAATCTCACTAGTGATTCTGTGTGGTTGAGAAGGCAAGCCAGGTACAGCTCCTTAGGCAGCGCAGAGACCCTGCCTCTGGCTTTTGTAATTCCCTTACAGCTGACAACTGCCTAAACTACAGCGGAACTAGAAAGCCCCCAAATACCCAGAAGCTTATCATGTATAAAAGACAGCTGGAAACCAGACATGGGGCTCAGCCTCTAGAGATGACTCCTTTGGGCCAACACTGGTGGACATTAAACAGTCATGGTCTCATCCTCTGAGTGCATGCAGTCTGTCTCTTCCTGTTAACCGAATTTCTGCCACAACATGGGTATTCTCTGTTTTTCATTGCATAGTGTTGTCATTGGTTTTTATCTAGACACTTGAACCTTCCAATTTTATTTTATTTCTTTTATGGGTGAACAAAGTATAGTATCTCCTACTCTGCCATTTTTCTGATTTCACACATCAAACTTTTAAAACAACTCATTAGGGTAGTCTGAGATTGTGTTATAAATCTCCACCTCTGTACCTTTAACATAATTTTAATTTTTTTGTTAATCCTCACCTAAGGATATTTTTTTCATTATTATTATTATTATTTTTTTTTTAGAGAGAGAGAAAGAAGGGAGGGAAGGGGGAGGGAGAGAGCGAGAGAAACATCAATGTAAGAGAGACACATCGATTGGTTGCTTCCCATATGCACCCAGATCAGGGGCAGGGATCAAACCTGCAACCCAGGTATGTGCCCTTGACCATGGGAATTAAACCTGTGACCTTTCTGTCTATAGGCTGAGCTACTAACCACAGAGCAAGTCTGGCCAGAGATCCACCTACATACGTTTTAGATCTTATATGGTAGTATCTGCAATTCTGTAAGGGATGATATATTTCTCTAGGACTACTGTTTTGGCAGAGAAAGGAGAGGATGTCTCATATGCTTCTATCTGGCCATTTTTAAAATGATATCCTTTGGCAGAGAGAAAAATGGTGGTGGAGTGAATGAAAGCTACACAGACGAACTCTTAGAACCAAATGGGAATTACAACTAAAATAAAAAAATAAAAAAAATCTACAGAAAAAAAGTAACAGAAAAGCAGTGGGACAGGACCATATAACCAGGGATACTGGTAGGATCTGCAGAGGTGCAGGAGGGTGGTGGGCAGGGAGCCCACAAACAGCTGCAGCCTTAGCTGTGAGCAGTGCCCTCAAAGATAAAATACTAAGTTTGGTCGACAGCACAAGGGCCAGAACAGAGCACTGGATTGACTAAAGCCACTCAACTGGGGCTCTGTCAGAGGGAGGGTGGACTGGACTGGAACTCTGTGGGGACACCTGGGATTTGAAGGGCACTCAGAGTTTTTGCTGAGTCATGGCCACAAAGGACAGTGGGCAGTGTGCTCCTTCTCAGAGCTGTGGGGCAAAGCAGCAGCCCCTCCCTCAGAGATTCAGCCTTTTAACAGGTGAGGCAAAGAAATGCAAATTAAAGCCCATTAACAACCAGCATCTGTACCACCCTCTGGATATCCTCTTACTGCAGAACACCAGGGCTACATTCCAAGGCAATGAGTAACTGAGACTACTAGCCTCCAGGCAAAAACCTAGAGGATAACTGAACTGTTCCTGGGCTTGCAAATCTACACAGGAAAGTAAGACCTGACAGTGGTGTTTAACATGGGCCCACCCAGGCTCATCTTAATACAGTAGAGGGAGCCACAAACATCAGAACATCAACACTCACAGGGAAAATTTGGCAGGCTCCAAAACCCACTGAGATACGCAAAATGATAAAAAAAAAGAAACAAATCCCAAATGAAAGAACAAGAGAACTCTATTGAAGATGCGATAAATAAAATGCAGTTAAGCAAGTTATCAGAGGTAGAGTTCAGAACAGTGATCTTGAGGAAGCTCAACAGCATGAGTAAGGACATCAGCACCATGAGTAAGATATAGAAACATTAAAAACCAACCAAGTAGAAGTGAAGAATGACATAGCAGAAATAAAGAACACATTGGAAGGACTAACCAGCAGAGTAGAGGAAGCTCAGGACTGGATCAGTGAATTACAAGACAGGAGAGAAAAAAATCAACCAATCAGAAAACCAAAAGGAAAAAAAAACATTAAAAAACAAGAAGACAGCTTAAGAGAACTGTGGGACAACTGGAAACGTAATAACATTCACATCGTAGAAGACCCCAAAGAAGAAGAAAATGAGTAAGGGTTAGACAATATATTTTAAGAAATAGTGACAGAAAACTTTCCTAACTTGGTGAAGGAAGAAGGCATTCAAGTTCAAGAAGCACAGAGAGCCCCAAGTAAGAAGAACCCAAACAGGCCCACACCAACACAGATAATAATAAAAATGCCAAAAATTAAAGACAAAGAGAGAATCCTAAAAGCAGCAAGAGATAAGCAACAAAGGAACCCCCATAAGACTATCATCTGACTTCTAAGCAGAAACACTACAGGCCAGAAGGGAATGGCATGAAGTAATCAAGGTCATGAAAAACAAGGATCTGAATCCAAGACTACTCTACCCAGCAAGGCTAGCATTCAAAATAGAAGGTCAAATAAAGAGCTTCCCAGACAAAAAAAAAAAAAAAAAAAAAAGACTAAGGGAATACATTAGCACCAAACCAGCATTACAAGAAATGTTAAAAGGACTACTGTAATTAGTAGAAGAAATAGGAAGAAAAATATAACCACACTAAAAAAAAAAAAAAAATGGCAATAAATAAGTACATATCAATAATCACTTTAAATGTAAATGGTTTGAATGCTCCAATAAAAAGACACAGAGTAGCTGACTGGATAAGAAAGCAGGACTCACATATATGTTGTTTACAAGAGATCCTCCTCAGAACAAAAGGCTCACATAGGTTGACACGGAAAGGATGGAATTTAAGAGACTGGCAAAATGGCAGTGGAGTGAATGGAAGCTAAACAGACTGTCTCCCAGGACCAAACTGTAATTACAATGAAAATAAAGACAAATCGTCGGGAAAAAGCAACAGAAAAGCAGCTTGGAGGACCAAATAACCAGAGACACTGACTCGATTCTGGTAGGATGGCGAAGGTGCGAGAGGGGGGCTGGGAGCACAAAGACGGCAGTGGCCTTAGCTGTGAGCAGCACCCTCGGTTAAACTCCAAAGCAGCTCCACAGCGCAGAGCTGGGACAGAGGCTAAAAGAGCCACAGCCACTCACCTTGGGCTCTGGCAGAGGGAGGGCGGACTGGACTGGAACTCTAAGGGGACACTTGGGATTTTGAGTGCACTCAGAGCTTTTGCTGAATTGCAGCCACGCAGGAGTGTGCTCATCTTACACTTTCCCAGGGCTCTGGGGAGAGGCTGTGGCTCCTCCCTTGGAGATTCAATCCTACCTGGTGGCCATTGAAATGCAAATTGAGGACCATTAACAACCAGCATCTGCCCCACCCTTGGGAAATCCCCTTACCCTGAACACCTGAGGGAGTTTTTCATTCAACTGACAACCAAAAATTCTTCAAGTAACTGCTACTGATAGCCGCCAGGCAAAAAGCTAGAGGATAACTGTACTATTCCTGGGCAAGTAACTCACCAGGAAAGTAAGACTTGACAGTGGTGTTTAACGTGGGTCCTCCCTCACTCATCCAAACCCAGGAAAGCGAGCCACAAACAGCAGAACACCAATACTCACAGGAAAAAATTGGCAGGCTCCAAAGACCACTGTGATAGCCAAAATGGTGAAACACAGAAACAAAAGCCAAATGAAGAACAAGAGACCTCTACTGAAGATGAGATAGATGAGGTGCACTTAAGCAAGTTAACAGAACTAGAATTCAGAGCCATGATCTTGAGGAAGCTCAACAGCATGTGTAAGGACATGAGCACCATAAGTAAAGAAATAGAAATGCTGAAAATCAACCAGTTGGAAATTAAAAACCACCAAGAAGAAATGAAGAATGACATATCAGAAATAAGGAACACAATGGAAGGTCTAAATAGCAGAGTAGAGGAAGCTGAGAACCGATCAGTGAATTAGAAGATAGGGTAGAAAAAATCAACCAATCAGAAAACCAAAAGGAAAAAAAACAATTAAAAAGCAGAAAGACAGCTTAAGAGAACTGTGGGAGAAAAGGAAACGGAATAATATTCGCATCATAGGAGTCCCTGAAGAAGAAGAAAATGAGCAAGGGTTAGAGAATATATTTGAAGAAATAGTGACAGAAAACTTCCCTAATTTGGTGAAGGAAGAAGGCATTCAAGTTCAAGAAGCACAGAGAGCCCCAAGTAAGAAGAACCCAAACAGGCTCACACCAAGACACATAGTAATCAAAATGCCAAAAATTAAAGACAAAGAGAGAATCCTAAAAGCAGCAAGAGATAAGCAACAAAGGAACCCCCATAAGGCTCTCAGCTGACTTCTCAACAGAAACACTACAGGCCAGAAGGGAATGGCATGAAGTAATCAAGGTCATGAAAAACAAGAATCTGAATCTAAGACTACTCTACCCAGCAAGACTAGCATTCAAAATAGAAGGTCAAATAAAGAGCTTCCCAGACAAAGAAAGGCTAAGGGAATATATTAGCACCATTCCAGCACTGCAAGAAATGATACAAGGACTGCTATAATTAACAGGAGAAATAGGAAGAAAAATAGAACCACACTAAATAAAAATGGCAATAAATAAGTATATATCAATAATCACCTTAAATGTAAATGGATTGAATGCTCTGTTAACAAGACACAGAGTAGCTGATTGGATAAGAAAGCATGACTCATCTATATGTTGTTTACAAGAGACCCACCTCACAACAAAAGACTCACATAGGTTGAAAGTGAAGGGATGCAAATAAATCTTCCAAGCAAACGGAAAGTAAAAAAAGCTGGGATAGCAATACTCATATCTGATAAAATAGATTTTAAAATGAAGGCCATAACTAGAGACAACGAAGGCCACTACCTAATATTGAAAAGATCTATCCAACAAGAAGATATAACCTCGATAAACATATATGCACCAAATATAGGAGCGCCAAAATATATTAAATATCTCCTGGAAGACTTCAAAGAAGAAATCGATAGCAATACGATCATAGCAGGGGACTTCAACACCCCGCTGACATCACTGGATAGATCCTCTACACAAAAAATTAGCAAGGAAACAGAGACTCTAAATGAAGCACTAGACCAAATGGATTTAATAGATATCTACAGAGAATTACACCCCAAAACTACAGAATTCATATTCTTCTCAAATGCACATGGGACATTCTCAAAGATAGACCATACGTTAGGACACAAACTAACACAAAAATCTCTACAAGTTCAAGAAGATTGAAATCATATCAAGCATCTTCTCAGATCACAATGGCATAACACTAGAAATCAATTGCAACAAGAACATCCAAAGACATTTGAACATATGGAAGCTAAATAGCATGTTATTAAACAATGAATGAGTTACTAGGGAGATCAAAGAAGAAATTAAAACTTTCTTAGAAACCAATGAAAATGAACAAACAACAACACAAAATTTATGGGATGCAGCGAAAGCAGTTCTGAGAGGGAAGTTCATAGCACTACAGGCCTACCTCAAGAAACAAAAAAATTTCTAATAGAATACTTAACCTCACAACTTAAAGAACTAGGAAGCAAATAAAAATAAAACCACGGAGCAAGTAGAAGAAAGGAAATAGTAAACATCAGAGCAGAAATAAATGACATGGAGACCAAAAAAAAAAAAAAAAGAAAAAATTCAAAGGATCAATGAAACAAAGAGCTGGTTTTTTGAAAAGATAAACAAGATTGATGGAACCTTAGCTAGACTAACCAAGAAACAAAGAGAGAGAACCCAAATACACAAAATCAGAAATGAAAGAGGAGTAATAATAACTGACACCACAGAAATATAAAATATTGTTAACAAATATGAACAATTATATGGCAACAAATTTGACAATCTAAGTGAAATTGACAAGTTTCCAGAAACACATAGTCTCACAAAACTGAACAGGGAAGAGATAGAGAACTTGAACAGACCAATAACAACAAAGAAAATTGAAGATGTAATTAAGACTCTCCCAGCAAACAAAAGTCCAGGCCTGGACAGCTTCACGAGGAAGTTTTACCAAACATTCAAAGAAGAACTAATACCCATTCTTCTCAAACTTTTTCAAAAAATTCAAGAAGAAGGAAGACTTCCCAACTTGTTTTATGAGGCCAGTAGAATTCTAATTCCAAAACCAGAAATATACACTACAAAGAAAGAAAACTACAGGCTAATATCCCTGATGAACATAGAATCTAAAATCTGAACAAAATACTAGCAAATCCAATCCAGCAATATATCAAGAAAATTATTCACAATGACCAAGTGGGATTTATCCCAGGGATGCAAGGCTGGTACAATATTTGCAAATCAATAAATGTGATACACCTCATAAACAATATGAAAAATAAAAGTCATATGATGATATCAATAGATGCTGTAAAAGTATTCAACAAATCCCAGCACCCATTTCTGATAAGAATGCTCAGCAATGTGGAAATGAGGGATCATATCTCGACATAATAAAGGCCATATATGAAAGACCTACAGCCAACATCATACTCAATGGACAAAAACTAAAAGTATTTCCCTTAAGAACTGGAACAAGGCAAGAATGCCCACTTTGGCCATTCTTATTTAACATAGTACTGGAAGTCTTAGCCACAGCAATCAGACATGAAGAAGAAATGAAAGGGATCCAAATTGTAAAGTAGGAAGTGAAACTGTCATTATTCACATATGACATGATATTATACATAGTAAATTCTAAAGACTCCATCAAATATCTATTAGACTTAATAAATTAATTTGGCATGGGCCGTGTATAGTGACTTCCAAAGCATGCAGTACAGAGAGGGTTAAACAATAGTTATTTTTAAGGTGGGGGTCAATGGGGGAAAAGGAGGACATCTGTAATACTTTCAACAATAAAAAAACAATTGGAAAAAAATCGTAATTTTATAGTGGTTATGCCTGGAATAAACTCCCTCTATCAGATGATTAAGCCTAATATCCACAGTGATAAGTTGTATTCACAGTATGTACACTTGTTCGAATGTTATGAAAATAGAAATTTACCTCTGCTTTCTTTCTCTGAAAAATCTATCACCCAAGTCTAAGTGTGAAAAAAAACTAAAACATCCAAATCCTTGTTTAGAGAGATTCTAAAAAACACCTGTGCATTATTCTCCAACATTAAGGCCATCAAAAGCAAGGAAAGTCTAGTGAGTGTCACAATCAAGAGTAGTCTAAGAAGCCATGCTGGTGTGGTTCAGTGGTTGAGCATTGACCCATGCACCTAGAGGTCACTGGTTCAGTTCCCAAGGGGCACACGCCCAGGTTGTGGGGTTGATCCCCAGTGGGGGGCATGCAGGAGGCGGCCAGTGGATGTTTTCTCTCATCGATGTTTCTATCTCTCCTTCCTCTCTAAAAATAAATAAAGAAAAAAATAAAAAGTTAAAAAAAAATAAAGGGGGAAAGGTGTTACCTGACATTAGTCAGCATCACCTACCCATTGAGGAAGAGGTCTGTCCATTCCAATGAAGCACTCAATGTTCTTGGTAGGTGGGCAAATTACTAGAGAAAGCTTAAGATTGGGGTCTCATTCAAAAGAGAAATCTGGAGCAATATAGAGAAAAATTGGATAGAAAATAGAGGAGTAAAAATATATTCTCACTTTAGATTTATATTTAAAAGAATAAATCAGATATATCAGCACAAAGGGTTAATATTCATCATGTCAACTTGAACAGATCTCTTTCTTAGACCTTAACAGCACTTGTATTTGATTAATATATATATATGCTTGCATCTTAAAATTTATAAAGCAAGAGTGATTGGGAGGGTGATCTATACAGAGATAAGTTTCACATAGACTACATGTAAAATGTATAGTGTGTGTGTATTAAGTCTAGCACAGAATAAAAATGTTTCATCCAACTTTGGCATTAAACAGTGCACTTAGACCTATATCTTGATCTAAGATAATTTATCAAGGGTTGCATTCTTATAGCAAATAAACACTAAAGACATTTTGAGAACAATTTGGTTTATCATTTGGAAAAGGTCAGAATGTTAAACTAATAAAAAAAATCTAAGAAACAAAGGGATTTGAAAAATAAAACACAGGTGTTTTTAACAACACGCTTAGGAAAGATTTTTATTTTTTAGTTCTGCACAGGGTTGCATTAAATAAAAGATCATGACAGATGACACCCATCATATCATATACTGTCATATGTTATGTTCAGGGGTTGAACTAATTCTAACTGACACTGTGGTTCACCTCTACCAGCTCAAAACATCCTTGAAATCCAACATAGGTGAATTCTACATTTCTCAAACAAAACAAACAGTGGATACAGGTAAGAGTCATTATTCTTGGTATAGAGGGATCCTTTGTTTTATAAAATCCTTCATCTTAAGATTCTATTTTTATTTATTTATTAAAAAAAATTTTTCTTTATTGATTTTAGAGAGAGAGGAAGGGAGAGGGAGAGGGAGAGGAAGAGAGAGAGAGAGAAAGAGAGAGAGAGAGAGAGAAACATCGATGAGAGAGAACATTGATTGGCCGCCTTTTCCATGCCCCTCTTGCATGTCCCCCCACTGGGGATCGGACACACAACCTGGGCATGTGCCCTGACTGGCAATCGATCCAGCAACCTCTTGGTGCATGGGTCAATGCTCAACCACTGAGCCACACCGGCCAGACCTAAGATTCTAATTTTAAATTGTCAGATCTCCTGGCACATTAAGAATTTATTGCTGGGACATTAACTATCTGAAAAAATAGCTGCCACTCAGAGCACTTTGAGATTCACAAGCCAGTTGCAATCAAATGCCATTAGAAAGTAAGATTAAGGTTATAAATGACAATGTGTGATTTAATTAACCAAAGACTGATTTTTAACATAATGCATTTAAGAACTCAAGTATTGTGGACAGGAAGGCCTACGTGAAACTTTGAAGTTGCTTTTTATGAAAGGGTTTGTATTTACTTATTTTAATGATTAAATAACACTTATTTTAGCTGTACATTTCTCTAACACCAGAATGTTTTGCTCTGCGACAGATGGATGGACAATAAATTTATATGTGCTACTGTGAGCATTTGTTCCGGGCATAATAATCACCCTGAGATTTTTTTCCCCTACCTTTATACCTAAGGACATCCAAAAATTGTCTTGCTTTTGATCCTTCCTTTTCAATATCTTATCTTGCTTAGAGAAATTATTTATTTGAAATATTTTCTTTTACCCTGTATACTTTAAGTAAATGTTATTTATTTACCATGTGCATAAAATAAAATTCATCCTATTTATGTGTATAATTTTATGGTTTTGACAAGTATGTATAATCGTATAACCATAATAGAAAAAAATAAAATATTTCTTCTTTTTTTAAATTTTATTTCTTTAACATTCATCCATTTTGTGTTGAGTAAATTTGTCGCTGATTATAATATATATAGCATAGTTTTTAAATGAAACTCTGCAAGGACTGGTTTCCATTCTCTTGAGTGGAGAATATCATTCTTTCTGGTATGTATTCAGTCAGTCAAAATATGTACTTTAAAGATTTTATTTTTTTATAATTTTTTTCTTTATTGATTTTTTTAAGAGAGAGAAGAAGGGAGAGGGAGCGAGAGATAGAAACCTCAATGAGAGAGAGCATCAATTAGGCACTTCCTGCATGCCTCCCACTGGGGATCTGGCCCACAACCTAGGCATGTAACCTGACTGGGAATCGAACCAGCGACCTCTTAGTGAATTGGTCGACCCTCAACCACTGAGCCACACTGGCCAGACAAAATATGTATTTTAAATAGTTAGACAGCAAACTAAAAAACTGCAAAGCAAACTCTTTCATGCTTACCTCTGTGCCGTAGTTTTTCCATAAACTTTTTAATCGCTACACAAAAATTAATATGTCTCTCTCTTTGCCTCAGCTGCCAAATACATTAATCAGTTTAAGCCTTCTGCACATCTCAGGAGTCTAGTAGTATTCATTAGTATCTAGTCGTTGGCTTTCTTTACAACACATTGGTGAGCAATGATTTCCACATGAAGGTAAATTCAGAAATGTAAAACTGATCATCAGCCTGGTTTTCATTCAAAATAAAAATAGCTCTATTGAGCCCTACAGAAAAATGCATCTTTTTACAACTCAGACTGCATACTATAGAAAATAAAAAATGCAAACAAGAAAGTAAGCACTGCATCGGAGTCACTAAAACATTAATGTGCAGGCATAAATGAGAAGACATAATATCGACATATTTTTTCTATTCGTTAATCCTGAATAAGCCATCTGTAATCTTTAGGCCATAAATCGTTCATCACTGTTTCAATGTAGTCTCTCCGGCGTTTATACGGATCTACTGTGCACTGTATCCTAACCTGCAAGTTCTTTAAATGCCTCTTCTGGCTCATGAGAAAGTACACATTTCAAAACAACAGGAAGGAGAGAGGCAGAGAAAGATGGAGAGAGATGGCGAAGAAGAAAGGAATGTATCTGCTTTCCTTCTGACATCTTTTTCTAAGTAAGAAAAATTTATGGCTTGGCAATGTTTATTTTTAGAGACACTAAACATTCTTATTTCCTCTTTGAGTTGCCTTGGAAATGACAAGATAGGAGAAAGAGGCTTGAGAAATGTTCAGGAGTATTGGTCTTTTATATTAGATCATATTCTTTATAATGGCTTTTTTGGAGTTATTGAATATTGTTGGCCAGGAAGATGATTATTTTGACATCTATAAATAGTTTTGAGTTTTAAAATAAAAATAAAATTTGAATTTTATAATAAAAACATGAGAAAACAAAAATGCAGTAATATACTAATAGATAAAAATATTCCAGCCATCAAATCAGAAGAGCACAATGAGGAAAATGAGAAGTCAAAAATAAGAACAGCTTGGCTGGTGTGGCTCAGTGGTTGAGCGTCGACCCATGCACCAAGAGGTCACCAGTTCCATTCCCGGTCAGGGCACATGCCCAGGTTGTGGCCCCGATCCCCAGTACGGGGCATGCAGGAGGCGGCCAATCAGTGTTTTCTCTCATCGATGTCTCTATCTCTCTCCCTCTCCCTTAAATCAATACCAAAAAAAAAAAATGAAGTAAATAGATTATCTGACATAATAGAACATTATGAAAATTCACGTTTCTCAAAGCATTTTAAAACAGAAATATATATTTAGAATATTAATCAGGTGAACAAAAGAGGCAGAGTCTACTAGAATTCTGTTTAAATTTTCTCTCTTGTACATGTTGCATTTATCCTGAAGTTAATAATTGCTATAAATGGTAAATTCTGATTCCTTTATTATAATTTTTGCTATATACATACTTAGAGGTTCAGACAGAAAAACAGTACTTTTAAATACTATAATTCTATCACTGAAGTAAGATAACTGATAGTGACAAAAATCAATGTATGAAAGAAGGGTCATATACATATAGTATTTTGAACTATGTGTATAAATGTATAAGAACAGTAAAAATGAAAGCATTTGCCTCTGAGTCTGCATTTTTTGTTTGTTTTTTATTGAGAGATGCTTGAGCAGAGAATCAATTCCTTTTTCTCTCTCTCTGTCTCTCCTTTTTTCTCTCTTAGACTTATGTAACCAGGGTACCATTTTGTTTGTTTTAACTTTTTTTTTAGATAACTAGAGAGTCACATGGAAGTATTAAAAAAATAAATAGGATATGGTTGTAGCACTTACCCTGTTGCCCCAATGGTAAATTTTTGCAAAAAAATAACACAATATGTGACATCATTATTGATATGAAACAGTCCAGATGCAAAACGATTACATCACTGCAAAGATCCCTTAGTTACCTTTTTAATACTGACGTCATCTCCATTCCCCCAACCCCATCCCTAACCACAGGCAATTCCTAATCTTTTCTCCAAATCTAAAATCTTATCTTTTCAAGAATATTGTTGCATGTATCAATGGTTTAATATGTACTGAAAGCATTCATTTGTTTCATGTCAAGCAGTATTTTATAATTTACATGTAGCATAGTTGGTTTAAACATTTACCCATTGATGGAAATCTGGGCTGTTTCCATGTTATGACAGTTATGAAGCTGCCATGAACATAAGTATGAATATAAGATTACATTTCTTTGAGATAGATACCAAAAAGTGTAATTTCTGGGTCATGTGGTAAGTGCATAGTCAGTTTTATAAAAAAAATGCAGCATTTTATTTTTAATTATATGCAATAACGTAGAATTTTAAAAAATCAAAAAAGTCAAATAGCCTCAACAAACAATTGTTTTTAATATGGCAAAACTCCATGTTTCCATAGTTCTGAGGCAATGCCATCTTTTATTTGTATTCTCTTAAAGAACATTGTAAGAGCAGAAAGACATATAAAGTAGAAGATGTGAAGTTGAAGTATGGTTTTAAAATTTACTCCATTTCTTTCTCCAGTAATTGATCTATTTCTTCGCTTCCCTATCTTTACAACACAGCTCTTCAAAAGTATCTATACATGGTGTCTTCACTTTACATTTTCCAAATGTATTTTGAATATAATTCATTTATTATTTCATCTTAACCACTACATTTGCTCTTTTCAAGGTCATGACCTCTACATTGCTGAGTCCAGTGGTCAGTCATCACTCTTCAATTTGTGTACATCCAGCTTAAAATAAAAGGGGAAATGAATTTGACCTTTGTATTCTGTGCATTCAGTTTCTCTCTTCAGCATGTTCTTTTAGAATCAGTCTTCACACAGTAAATAATTGATTATAAATGCTTTTTAAATTTTCTTTTACTTTTTTCCTTTATTGATTTTTAGAGAGAGAAGAAGTGAGAAGGAGAGATAGAAACATCAATGAGAAAGAACATCAATTGGCCGCCTCCTGCATGCCACCCACTGGGGATCGGACCCACATCCTGGGCATGTGCCCTGACCAGGAATCAAACCGGTGACCCCTTGGTGTATGTGTCGATGCTCAACCACTGAACCACACTGGCTGGACTGATTATAAATGCTTTTTATATGAAGAACTGATGATCACAGATTTTAAAATAACAAGAAAAACAAACTAATAAACAAACAAATGAACAAAAAAAACCTTGTCTTGCAATGTAGTCAACCACTAGGAAAATGTAGATGTGTATATGCGAAAAAATACAGCTTTCACACCTTGGTACCAATCTAACTCTGAGCCTTGGGAGACTCTAGAATGTTCTATATTTTACCCAAGAATCAAATATACTTTTATGAGTTTGCCCCTGGAGTTGGAGTTTATTTTCTTCATATACTGATAGTCTATGCTGTATAGACTGAAGATATTTCCTATTCTTTCTGTAGTATTTTTACTTACTTAAAAATTATTTTGGCAGTGGGTTTGTCATATATGGCTTCACTGTGTTGTATGTGCCCTCTATTCCTACTTTGCTGAGAGTTTTTTTTTTTTTTATCATGAATAGGTGTTGTGTTTTATCAAATGCTTTTTCTGCACCTATTGATATGATCATGTGGTTTTCATCCTTCATTTTGTTCATGTGGTATAGTATGTTTATTGATTTGAGGATATTGCACCAACTTTGCATCCCAGAATAAATCCCACTTGATCATGGTTTATAATCTTTTTAATGTATAACTGTTTCTGGTTTGCTAATATTTTGTTGAGGATTTTAGTATCTATACTCAGCAAGGATATTGGCCTATAATTTTCTTTCTTTGTAGTGCATCTGGCTTTGAAATTAGGATAATGATGGCCTCATAAAATGAACTTGAGTAAGATTCTTTCCTCCTCTTGAATTTTTTTGTAATAGTTTGAGAAGAATAAGTGTTAGTTCTTTTACTGTTTGGTAAAATTCACCTGTGAAGCCATCCAATCAAGGACTTTTGTATGTTGTGTTTCTTTATTATTTTTATTATTATGGCTTCAATTTCATTAGCTGTAATCTGTCTATTCAATTTTCTGATTCTTCCTGATTCAGTTTTAGAAGATTATATGTTTCTAGTAAGTTATCTATTTTCATCAACATTGTCCCATTTGCTGGTATATAGTTGTTAGTAATATTTTGTGATAACCTTTTGTATTTCTTTGGTGTCAGTTGTTACTTCTCCTCTTTCATTTCTGATTTTACTTATTCTGGCCCTTTTTCTTTTTTTTTTCTTGATGACTCTGGTTAAAGATTTGTCAATATCGTTTATCCTTTCGAAGAACCAGCTCTTGGTTTCATTGACCCTTTGTATTTTTTTAGACTATTTTGTGTATTTCTGTTCTGATTTTTATTATTTTTGTTCTTCTAATCACTTCAAGCTTTACTTGTTGTTCTTTTTCAAGTTCCTTTAAGTGTAAAGTTAGATTTTTTTTTTTTTTGAGATTTTTCTTGTTTCTTAAGAAGACCTGCAATGTTACGAATTTCCCTCTTTGGACTCTTTTCATTATGTCCCATAGATTTTGGGTTGTTATATTCTCATTTTCGTTTGTTTCAAGGTGTCTTTTGATTTCTTTCTTTATCTCATTGTTAACTCACTCACTGTTTAGTACCATGTTATTTAACTTCCATGTCTTTGTGTGTTTTGCGGTTCTTTTCTTGTAGTTGATTTCTAGTTTCATACATAATAGTCAGAAAAGATATTTGATATGATTTCAGTCTTCTAAAATTTATTGAGACTTGTTTTGTGTTTTAACATGTGGTCTATCCTAGAACATGTTTCATGTTCATTTGAAAACCATGTATATTCTGCTGCTTAGGGGTAAAATGCTCTGAGGATATCAATTAAATCCATCTGATCTAGTGTGCCATTTAAAGCTATTGTTTCCTTGCTGATTTTCTGCCTGGAGGATCTATCCATTGATATCAATGGGGTATTAAAATCCCCTACTATGACTGTATTATTGTCAATCTCTTTACATCCACTAAGACTTGCTTTACATAATCAGGTACTCCTATGGGTGTATAAATGTTTACAAGGATTATATCCTTTTTTATTTGTTCAGATAGAGTGGGGAGGGAGAGAGAGAGAGAGAAACATCAATGCAAAAGGGACACATCGAGTGGTTGCCACCTGAACGACCCAACCAGGACTGGGGACAAACTGCAACTGAGATACATGCCCTTAGCGGGAACCAAAACCGGGTCCCTCTGGACCGCAGGCCGACGCTCCACTGCTGAGCCAAACTGGCCAGGGCTATATCCTCTTTTTTGATTGCATCCTTTATCATTATGTTGTGTCCTTCTTTGTCTCTTACTAGAGCCTTTGTTTTAAAGTCTTTTTTGTCAGATATACGTATTGCTACCCCATTAAGGCCATATATGACAAACCCACAGCCAAAATCATACTTAAAGGGCAAAAACTACAAACATTTCCCTTAAGATCAGGAATAAGAAAGGGAAGTCCACTTTTACCACTTTTATTCAACCTTGTGCTTGAAATCCTAGCCACAGCAATCAGATGAGAAGAAGAAATAAAAGGCACACAAATTGGAAAGGAAGATGTGAAACTGTAAGTATTAGCAGATAATATGATATGGTATATACAGAGCCCTAAAGATTCCACCAAGAAGCTACTAGAACTAATAAATGAATTCAGTGAAGTAGCAGGATACAAAATAAATATCCAGAAATCAGTTGCATTTTTATATACCAATAATGAACTATCAGAAAGGAAAACTAGAAAAATAAATTTCATTCACATTGCTTAAAAAAAATTAATACATAGGAATAAATTTGACCAAGGACATAAAAGACTTGTATTCAAAAAGTTATAACACATTGAAGAAGATATCAAAAATTGGAAGCATATACTATGTTCATAAATAGGAATAATTAACATCATTAAAATATCTATACTACTCAAAGTAATCTATAGATTCAATGCAATTTATATCAAGGTACTAATTGCATATTTCACAGAACTAGAAAAAATATTCAAAAAATTTATATGCAACTACAAAAGACCCTGAATAGCAACAGCAGTCTTGAGAAACAAGAGCAAAGTTGGAGGAAAAATTCTATCAAACTATACTATAGATCCATAGTAATCAAAGCAGCAAGGTACTGGCATAAAACAGACATATAGACCAATGGAACAGAATACAGAGCCCAGAAATAAACCCATGTCTTTGTAGTAAATTAATCTTTGATATAGGAGGCAAAAACAGACAATGGGGTAAAGACTATTCAATAAATATTGTTGGGAATACTGGACAGATAAATACACAAAAATGGAATACGATTACTTTCTTACACCATACACAAGAATAAACTCAAAATGGATTAAATATTTAATGTTAGACTCAAAACCTTAAATATCCTAGGAGAAAGCATAGGCAGGAAAATGTCAAACATTTCTCATAGCAACATTTTTTCTGATATATAGCCTCAGGCAAGGGAAACAAAATAAAAAATAAACAAATGAGACTACATGAAACTAAAAAGTTTTTGCACAACAAAGGAAACCATTAACAAAATAAAAAGATAACGCACTCAGTGGGAGAACATATTAGCCAATGACACATCTGGTAAGGAGTTAATATCCAAAATTTCTAAAAAATATAAAACTCAACACACACAAAAATCCAATTAAAATAAGGGCAAAGAACCTAAATAGACACTTCTCTAAAGTGTCAATAGTCATATAAAAAGATGCTCAGCATCCCTAATCATCACAGAAATATAAATTAAAATGGCAATGAGATATCACCTCACACCTGTCAGAATAGTTGACATTAATAAATCCACAAACAAGTGCTGGCGAGGGTGTGGAGAAAAGGGAACCCTAGTACACTGCTGGTGGGAATGCAGACTGGTGCAGCCACTATGGAAAACAGTGTGTAGTTTCCTCAAAAAATTAAAATGGAATTACCTTATGACCCAGGAACAGCATGGATGGACCTGAAGAACATTACGCTAAGTGAAATAAACTGGTCAGAGAAAGACAAATACCATATGATCTCACTCATATGGAATCTAATGAACAAAATATACTAACAACTGAAATAGAGACAGACTCATAGATACAGACCAGGCTGACAGCTTTTGGAGCATGTGGTTGGTGGGGCCTGTGTGTGGGGATTGGAGGGATTGAGCAAAAAAGAAAAAAAAGAGAAAAATCTCATGGACAGAGACAACTGTGTGGGTGTCGCCAAGGGGGAGAGGGTGAGGAGATGTGGAGGAGGGTACAGAAGGGATAAATGGTGATGGACAGAGACTTGACTTGGGGGAGTGAACACACACTACAGTGTACAGATGATGTGTTGTAGAATTATGCACTTGAAACCTGTATAATTTTTAACCAGTGTTGCCCCAATAAATTCACTAAAGAGAAAAAAATGTGTTAGTGTTTTCACATTACTCTTCTCCAAGTGAATGGCGTTCCCTAAGCTTTTGATTAAATTCATGCAGTGTTCCTTTTCCCTTTCCACCCCCACCCCTTCCACACGACTGACAGTAACTTTTCGAATTCAGTCAGTTTGCTGAATTGCCTGATGTGAGAAAGCAAAGGATTATTTACCCCATGAGCACACGTTCAGCATGGGGAAAATAGAAAGTGTCGTCAGGACAAATGGATACCTTTGTGAAGTAAACTTAGCTTTCTAAAACAGCAAGTGGGCAATTTTCTGAGTGCTGTGAACCACGAAGAACTCATTGAAATACAGCTTAATGCATGTTGCTTCAAGGTGCTACAAAAAATTTCCAAGAAAAATTATGTATCATAATTGTAATGATTAAAATAAAATGCTCACCTTTATTTCTTATGTGCTTATCAAGAACAAAAGGACTATTGAAATTACAAGCACGATCAACAATCTAACTTCTATTTGTTTAGAAATTGTTGTAAGAACTACACGTTTTAAACAGAAATCTCAGTTATCACTACTGTCATTAGAATTCAAGGTTGGGCAAAGGTAGGTTTACAATTGTTCGTATGGAAAATAATACAGTTATTAATAAATAACAATTCATAAATAAACTGTTTTGCTTACTCAAAACTGTAAACCTACTTTTGCCCCACCCTGTATAAAGATCACTTTAAAAATAATGAACATGGCCCTGGCCAGTTTGTCTCAGCAGTTGGAGCATCAGCCCCTGGACCAGAGAGACCCGGGTTTGGTTCCCGCTAAGGGCACATACCTCAGTTGCAGTTTGTCCCCAGCCCTGGTTGGGGTCGTGCGAGTGGCAACCAGTCGATGTGTCTCTTTCACATCAATGTTTCGATGTTTCTCTCTCTCTCTTCCTCCCTCTTTCCCTCCCGCTCTATCTGAAGATAAATGCAAAAAATTGTTCTTGGGTGAGGATAAAAAAATAAAATAAAATAAAATAAAATAAAATAAAATAATAAACATGTCCAGCTAGTGTGGCTCAGCGGTTGAGCATTGACCCATGCATCAAGAGGTCACTGGTTCCATTCCCGGTCAGGGCACATGCCCAGGTTGTGGGCCTGATCCCCAGTGGGGGGCATGCAGGAGGCGGCCAATCAATGGTCTCTTTCATCATTGTTTCTATCTCTCTTTCTCTCTCTCCCTCTCTCTTCCTCTCTCTCTAAAATCAATTAAGGAAATAAATAAATAAATAAAAATAATGAACATTTTCTTAGGTGCTATAACATAACAAAAATATATTCAAAACAATGTTCTTTAATTATATGCTTGGTTTTATATCACAATTTTTTTTTTTTACTTTCTGTTTATATAATAAAGACAACTTACCACTAACCCATAGTGATAAGGGAAGCAAGCTAACAAAACTCCTAAAAATATTCTAAAAATATTCTTTATTCTATGCTATTAACAAAGAATATTATCTTTTTTCCTTACCAAAGGAAAGCTGCAGTTGAGGGCAGAGTTGATTCTTGGGGATGTAAATCCCTGGGCATAGCAGACTTTCAGACATCATGTAGGGTGTACAAAGGGAGATCAGCAAGCAATAAAAGGTCTCAGGTACTATCTGGGTAAGAGGTGAAATAAATAGAAAATTTCACTAAGTTGAAATGTATGTTGAGTTGAAAGGGTGGAGATAAAATTTAGGTTGGAGGGATCTAGAGGGATATGTAGGGATGAGCAGATCTGTTGGGCTAGATGATGGAGTGGGGGTGGGGACAACTATTAAAGGCTAATCCTGTTTTTGGTCTTAGCACTATTTTTTTGTTTTATTATTTTATTTTATATTTCCATCACCATTTACCTTTTCTATGCCCTCTTCCATCTCCACCCCGCCCCCCACAGTCACCACACTGTTGTCCATGTCCATTAGTTCTCTCTCTCTTTTTTCTTTTATGCTCAATCCTTCCACATCGCCAGCCCCCCCCCCTCCCGCAACACCCCTACCACCAGAGCTGTCAGCCTGCTCTCTATGAGTCTGTCTCTATTTTGCTTGGTAGTTCAGTACCATCTAATTTCACTCATACGTGGAATTTAATGAACACATGGAATCATAAAGGCTAATCCTTTATTTATTTTTGCTTGTTTGTTTTTTATCTTTCCAAAGAACCAGTTTTTGGTTTTGTAGACTTTGTTCTATTGATTTCCTTTTTACAAGGTCATTGATATCTTCTCTAATTGATGTTATTTTTCTTGCTTCTGCTTATTTTGGAATTAATTTGTTCATCGTTTTCTAGTTTCCTAAGGTGAAAGTCTAGATTATTGATTTTAGATAAATTTTTCTTTTCTAACATATACATTCAATAATATAAATTTCTGTATAAGCACTGCTTTTTCTGCATCCCATAAATTTTGAAAACATGTATTTTTCATTAGCTTAAAATATTTTTGTCTTGAGATTTTTTTTTGACCTATGTGTTATTTAGAAATCTGTTGTTTAATCCCCAAGTATTTTGAGATTTTCAAGCTACCTTTCTAAAATGTATTTCTAGTTTAATTATATTGTTATCTATGAGCAACCATTATGTGACTTCTATTTTTAAATTTGTTCAAGAGTGTTTTATGGCCAAGAATATGTTCCATCTTGATGAATATACCATAAGCTTAAGAAGAATATATATTCTTTGGTTGTTGGATAAAGTAGCTATCACATAGAAGGCTAGACAGGTTAAGGCTGAATATTTCCCTTCATCCACATGGAAAGACAGAGGAGGCTGGAGTTAGTATTTCCCTTCTCCAACTTCGCCAAGCTTGGCCCTAAATCATAAAACAAAACAAAACAGTAGTTTGGGAACTGGTAAATTACCTTCTCTCTTTTTTAAAAAAAATACTTGCTGGAATTATTTCAAAAAATTTTTTTAATTTATTTTTAGAAAGAGAGAAATGGAGAGGGAGGGAGAGAGAGATAGAAACATCGATGAGAAAGAACATCAATTGGCCACCTCCTGCATGCCCCTCACTGGGGATCGGGTTAAAAACCTGGGCATGTGCCCTGATCGAGAATCAAATCGGCGACGTCTTGGTGCATGGGTTGACACTCAACTGCTGAGCCACACCAGCTGGGCAAATTATCTCCTTTTGAGGGCAGGTCTTATTAGAAGAACAGAATGCTCTGGAATATTTCAAAATGGTTACTTTTCCCCTCGTGATGGAAACACAAGGGGATTTTGATTGTTTTTAATTAGATCCATATAAGACTATTTCCTTGTGAGGTAAATAGTGTCCACCACTACCTCAACAGAGCAGAAGATTTTGACTTGTCTGAGGTTTTAGACTGAAATAGTTTTCATTTCTACTTCACCTTTATTAGAAGCTACTTATGTACTGCTTAGAAAATACCTCAAAATTCATCCCTACAGATCTATATAAGCTAATTTCATGTTATCTCAATGCCCCTTTTATGTGATTATAAAAGAACTAGACACTGTTAACACATTTGGAAAGCATTTTGATTTGTAACTATCTATACACAACCTAAGTTTTTTTTTTTTCTCTTAGATTTTGAAATACCAAGGCAATCATTTTTGTAATTTGTATATGTTTGAATTTTAATGAAGACAAATTTAAAAGAAGCTAAAGGGTGAATAAAGAGAAAAAATCAACTAGACGGAAATGGTAAAACATTTGCTATTATCATGTTGTAAGTGCTTCTAAAACAGAAGTTGAAAGAAAAAGTAGTGAGTGACCAGCTAGCTGAGGTGCTTTCTTGCAATGGAACATTCATACCAGCAAAAGGAAAACCTTATGCTTACATAGTATTTTATAGGTTACCATGACTTTCGATGAGTATTTCCTTTTTTTAATGTTTCCCTTTTCCCCAATTAATCAGGGCAGTCAGTATCCTATTTTCTAAATAGAAAACTAAAGATTAATAGATCTATTGGCCTGGCTGGTGTGGCTTAGTGGTTGAGCATTGACCCCTGCACCAAGAGGTGGCTGGTTCAATTCCTGGTCAGGGCACATGCCCAGGTTGTGGGCCCGATCCCCAGGGGGGGGCATGCAGGAGGTGGCCAATTGATGTTCTCTCTCATTGATGTTTCTGTCTCTCTCTCCCTCTCCCTCTCCCTTCCTCTCTCTCTCTCAAATCAATAAAGAAAAAATATTTTTTAAAAATAGATCTATTGGATTTTCCAAATTTCCTAAGAGAAAGTGGTAGAATGTTTACCAAAAACCAGGTTCTCTTAACATTTATCTGATTCTTCATCTATTATACTACTACTATAATTTTCCAGAGACCATTCTTGTCTTTCTCAGTAGGGATGATATCTCATCTGACGTTTTAGCATAGGGCTGTTGTTGTTATTCTTATAATTGTATACCATAACTACCTACTCATACATACATTTCATCGGCTTCAACCCTTAAAAAAGCACCATCACTGATATAGTATTATAGGTGCCGAACAAAAAACAATTTCTTTCTTTATTTAGGAATTTTTTTTCTTTATTGATTCTAAAGAGAGAGGAAGGGATGAGAGAGAGATAGAAACATCGATGAGAGAGAAAATCGATTGGTTGCCTCCTGCATGCCCCACACTGGGAATCGAGCCCACAACCTTGGCATATGTCCTGACTGGTAATTGAACCGACAACCTCTTGGTGCAAGGATCAATGCTCAACCACTGAGCCACACCAGCTGGACATTTCTTTTTTTATTTATATATTCATTCATTCATTTATTCATTCATTCACTAAATGTTCATTGTATTTTTGCTAATGCCAAACACTCTATTAGGCACTGAGAAAAGAATTGAAACACAATAGCAATAATAACTAACACTTATAATAGTTCACACATTGCATCAGGAACTTTTCTATGCACTTAATATATTTATTAAATTCTCTCAACTTCTTGAGGAATATGCATGATATCATTGTTTTACCCATGAAGAATTGAGGTACAGAGAGGGTAAGTAACCCGTCCAAGCTTCTTGACTAGCAAATGGTAGAGTTTGGATTAAAAACTGGGTAGCCTGGTTCCAGAACCCAGGCTCTTTCTATTATGGTGTAGTAGAATAGGTCTTGATCTCATGGATTTTACAATCTACTGGGAATGCAGATACTAAAGTAGACAAATAAGTTTAACTTTATGTATAATATGTGATAATTAACCCCAAGTGAATAAGAATAAAATGATATGAGAAAGAATAGAGAAATAGAATTAAGATGAAGGATTAAGACAAACCTAAGTGGATAAACACAGGAATCAAAGTATCATGTTCAAAATAGTATAGATAAAGATATTTTTATATTCTTTTAAAAAATCAGACCTAAAGAGTTATATCGTAATATATTTCAGTCTTTCAAAATCCAAAATGGTATCTTTAGAGATATTTTTCAAAATTAAAAATAAATTGGAACCACAGTGGGAATGGTGGGGTGGGAAGAGATAAACCAAAGAACTTACACGCATATATGCATAACCAATGGACACAGATAATAGTGTGGGGAAGACATGGGGGGGGGGGCAGGAGCTGGAAGGAGATGATCAATGGAGGAAAAAGGGGGGGGATCTATAATACTTTAAACAACAACAACGATCAATTAAAAATAAATAAATAAATGAATAAAAATCTATCCATCTGAGAGTAGGGAAAAAACTTCTTTTAAATAAAAGGAAATTGGATAATTTTTCACTTGGTTCAGTTTTACAACTAAAATAAAAGATACAGAGTAGTTGAGCTGGTTTGATTTGTTTAACTTATAAAAACATAAATGCTCAAATTACCCATAGACTTAGTGTCTCATTGACTGTGAAGCAATTTTAAGTAAAATGTGACTCTATTACAATAAGAATGATCAATAGGGAATTGCTTAAATTGGCATTTAAGTGATGTGTCATGCGAAAATTGCTGTTTGTCTGAGATGCTGCATGACAATTCCTCTAGCTGAAATGATTTTCATGAGTTTTATGCTGCCAAATCAAAGAATAGAAGACCAAAGTCAACAAAATAATTAAAGATCAAGAATATGTATTTTGCAAGAATTTTAAATAGGAAAAAGACATTTGTATGCTACATATTAAAAAACTTGCATAAAATCTAAACTGCATAGATACAAATTTACATTTGATTGTCAAAATAAAAATGTTTAAGATTCATATTCAGGTTCTAAGGCTGTTTTTCCTGAACATTCTTTTTTTAAAAGTTTAATTGTGTTTCTTATGTTTGTATGTAATATGCAGATGTCAATTTCAGAAAGGAAATTTTAAAGAGATATATACCAATAAATGCTTGCTAATATAATGGACAAATTACCTATATATATTCTTTCAAAATTAATCATAGTCAAACCAAGCACTTTAAACTTTTATCTCATAAAGTATTAATTTTATTTATTGTTATAGTCACATTTTTCTTTAAAATTATTTTTATGTTTAAGTGTTTTATTTTTGAAACCTTAAGTTATACAGCTTTGGTTAAGTATATTAAATTTTAGCAAAACTTGCTTAGTTTATTTTCTAGATTTTTAAGTGATCCCGATTTAAAGTATAATTATTCTAATGGATTTCAAAGTTTCTATCGTCCACTTGGTTTAATTATGTTGATCATAAATAGTCATCAAATGAAGCATTATCTAACATTTAGAAGGTTTAACAAAATATTTCTCTAATTTTGTTTCCTTAAAACACACACATTGTTAAAACAAAATCAAAATGGTGTTTTCATAGCACCATAGCAATCAATAATTATGGTTTTTAAATTGCTCATCTTCATAAAGAAAAAAATAATCCCCAAATTTAGAGAGCTGGAAAATATTAAAGAGACACTGAAGAAGTAGAGTGTAAACAATACAGAAATTTGAGTTTATGAATGTAATTGAAAACTACTTTTTTTGGATATGAAATCAAAATGAAATAAAAGAAAGCCAAATAAAAATGAAATAAAACATAAATGCATTGCCCTGGTCGGTTTGGCTCAGCAGTCAGAGCATCGGCCAGTAGACCAGAGAGACCCGGGTTCGGTTCCCGCTAAGGGCATATACCTCGGTTGTGGTTTGTCCCTGGACCCGGTTGGGGTCGTGTAGGTGGCAGCCACTTGATGTGTCTCTTTCACGTCGATGTTTCTCTCTGTCTCTTCCTCCCTCTCTCTCTCCTATTCTATCTGAAGATAAATGCAAAAATGTCCTCGGGTGCAGATAAAAACAAACAAACACATAAATGCATTGCATCAGAATGATGAGAGGAATAGTATTAAACATCTAAAGGTTAGTATTAAAATACATAAGAATATTGCAAACAAATGTCTTGTCATAAACTTGGAAATATAATTTGAATATGATAAAAGTGAATTATTAAAAGTAATTATATAACAATAAGAAAATAACAAGAAACCAGTAATCATAAAATAACAAATTGTCAAAAATACTGGCCCCACAAAATGCACCACAGTGAAATGGCTTTATGAGCAAATGGTATTTTAAACCTCAAGTAACAGATTATTTTGTTTTTTCTACTTCTAAAATATAGAAACACACACACACACACACACACACACAGAAAAATTCTAAACACTTCTGCATTCAATCGATGACTGCAACTCTAACAATGACAAGTCTCAATCAATAAAACAATTTTACTTCTAAATGCTATGTACAAATCATGAATATAATATTAAAATCTAATCTAATTAATCTGATCAAAGCTTATTGCTGCTTTACATATATAATCAATATTATTGCCAACATTAATATAATTTTTTGAACTTATAAAATTAGATGAGTAATATATTATTTTTCAATATTACAGAAAAGGTATTTGACATGATACCAACAATTGATTTGAAGAAAGGAGCCCGGCCAGTGTGGCTCAGTGGTTGAGCATCAACCCATGTACCAAGAAGTCGCCAGTTCAGTTCCTGGTCAGGGCACATGTCCAGGTTGTGGACCTGATCCCCAGTGGGGGGCATGCAGGAGGAGGCCAATTAATATTCTCTCTCATCGATGTTTCTATTTCTCTTTTCATCTCTCTCTAAAATCAATAAAGAAAAGAAATTTAAAAAAGAAAGATTTCTTTATATGACAGAATAAATTTTTCACACTTGGGAAGAGTTCAGTTTTATATACAATGTGTTTGCATTACTCCATACTTATTTTAAAATATTTTGGTTTTATTTTGATTAAATAACTAAATATTGTCTATCAGGCATCTATTATTCCATCTTTATCTTACGATCAAATTTTTTTTGATAATTGTTTTAGTTTTTGTGTTTCAAAATTTGATAATAAATGTAGACAAAATAAAACAAATTTTACAGAATATATCTTGTAACTAAAACTATTTTGAGATTTCTCACAGGACTTCTAAAAAAAATCACAGAGATTTAATATTTTATCATATGGAAAAGGGGAGGCTATAAACATTAAGAACTGTTTGGTGTGTTCCTATTTCTTAATCAGCTCATTACGGGGTGTGGCAAAAGTAGGTCACAGTTGTGAGTTCACGAAACAAAATTTCTTCTTGTATTATTATTTATTAATTAACAAGATGAACAACTGTAAACCTACTTTTGATCTATCCTGTATTATTTCAAGAACTACATGGAAAAATTGTAACATTCAACAAGCTTGTATATGGATGAGATAAACGAAAGAACTTATATGCATGTATGCATAACCAAGGGACACAGACAACAATGCTGGGGGTGGGGGGGCGGGATGGGGAGGAAGGTATCTAGGGGGGGAAAAGGAGAAACATCTATAACAAAAATAAATTAATAAAAATTGAAAAGAAAAAAATAAACAGAAAAAAAGCTTGTGTAGTTAAATGTCATTAATATAAATAGTTCAAATACTGTATATTTTATTGGAAGGCCCAGGAGACTGGTCAATGGCCTCAATGCCCCTATGTTCATAACCTCAGAAGTAGCATTGATCAATAAAGAGTTTTACTACATTCTATTCTGATACTGTTGATCACTGTAATTAATGATAACTATTCAGGCTCATTATCAGGCAGTATTTGCTTCCACCTTAGGTATGGTGAAAGACTCCGCTGTTTATACAGGTTAAAATTTTTATCTTTGAGAAAAGGCAGACTCAGAGACTCATAGAAATGACTGTAACAAGTGCACTAGACTATTAACCATTGAAAGAATAGACTCTTGAGTGCAAGCATCTGAGGCATTACTTAGACCACCTTCTGAGATGTCCAATGAAAAAAATAGGATTTCTAGAAATAATGTCAGTTCAGAATCATGAAGCGAGACATGTTACATTAGATCTGGCAGAATAAGAATAAAAAATATAGTACTAAATTCCCTGATGGGAAAAATTTAATTGATGTTCTTTAAAATATTTTTTCTATTTCTCATAGAATGGTTTGGTTTGATTTGTTTTTATGTATATGAGTCTATGGTTTTTAAATTTTACATTTTTGTACAATAAAATTGATTTTTAATTGTTTTCTGAATTGTAATACTTATATATAGATTGTATATTTGTGGTATTTAACCTCTACCAAAATGAACATACAGAAGTTTTATCACCCCAAATCTCCTCATGTTATCTCTTTATACTCACTCTTTTCTACCACTCCCAAAACCTGATAACTATTTGCTTGGTTTCTATCATTGTGCTTCTAACTTTTTGCATGTATTTTATACAAATAGAGTCATACAGTAGGTAATCTTTGTGTATGATTTCTTTTCCTCACTGTAGTGTCTTTGAGATTATTAAAATTAGTTATTTGAGCCCTGCCCCATTTGGCTCAGTAGTTAGAGCATCTGCTCATGGACAAAAGAGTCCCAGGTTCGATTCCGGTCAAGGGCATGTACCTCAGTTGCAGTTCAATCCCGGCCCTGGTCAGGGTCGTGCAGGAGGCAACCAATTGTTGTGTCTCTCTCACGGTGATGTTTCTCTGTCTCTCTCCCTCCCTCACACTTTATCTGAAGATAAATAGAAAAATGTCCTCGGGTGAGGATTAAAAATAAGTAAAAAAATAAAAATAAAATAAAATTAGTTATTTGCATTAGTAGTTCACTTTCTATTATTGCTGAATAGGATCCTCTGTTAAAGATGTGCAACAGCTTATTATTTATTCACTCATTGAAGGACATGTGGGATATAATGCAAGAGCAGGTGATTTAAAGGTAAGGTTGCACATCAAAGATTCTTGAATAAAATAACATTAATAAAATAATAAAATGGCTAAAGCATCATCAAATATAACTTTTTCTTAAAAGAACTAAATAGGTAAATAAATTGACAGTTGTTTTTTTCCTTGTTTCTCAAAAATGTTTCTCAAGTTTGACCCTGTTATTGATTTAAATTTTTCTGATGATAGAAAGATAATGAGCCCTGGCCGGTTTTGCTCAGTGGTTAGAGTATCGGCCCACAGACCAGAGAGTCCCGGGTTCGGTTCCTGCTAAGGGCACATACCTCAGTTGCAGTTTGTCCCTGGCCCTGGTTAGGGTTGTGTGGGTAGCAGCCACTTGATGTATCTCTCTCACATCCATGTTTCTCTCTCTCTCTCTCCCTCCCTCTCTTTCTCCTGCTCTATCTGAAGATAAATGCAAAAATGTCCTCGGGTGAAGATAAAATTTTTTTTAAAAAAGACAATGAGATAAAAGCATAGAAGACCTGAAATTCAGATGTATAAATCCAATTTTGATTTGCCAACTTTATATTAATGAGTACTATTTAACAATGTTTATTGAAGATGCACAATAAGAAGTTTGTATTTGGTCAAATTTTATTTTATACTTCTGAAAATTTTGAAATTGTTACACAGGACTAGTACATGCTCTGTAAAGTCTCCTGCTATTCAGTTTTTACTTTTCTTTTTCTTCTTCCTTTTTTCATAAGTGTTTATATCACACCAGGTTATTCTCTACTTGTATTTCATTGATTATGTTTTTTATTTAAAGATTTTTTCTTTATTGATTTTAAAGAGAGAGGAAGGGAGAGGGAGAGAGAGATGGAAACATCGATGAGAGAGAACATCGATTGGCCGGCTCCTGCATGCCCCCCACTGGGGATCAGGCCCACAACCTGGGCATTTGTCCTGACCGGGAATTGAACCGGCGACCTCCCTATGCGTGGTCGACTCTCAGTCACTGAGCCACACAGGCTGGGCTTGTTTATTTTTTAAATGTTCAGTACATTATGGTTTTTTTTTTGCTTTGTTTTGTTTTTTATGTTTTCAATGATACCAGTACCATTACATTTTTTATATCTACAGAAAAAGTCTTCAAAAAAAAAAATGTTTGCCTTTATGTTGTTTTCTTTCTAATCATTCCCAAATGATCTGAAATTTTTCCAAATTTAATCATTTTCCATGTGTAAAATATGTGACTGATCTTCAGCCATGTCTTCTATCCATTTGATGGTATCTAACCAATATCTCTCATACACATAGATGAACAGAGAATCTCTCATGATGTAAATGCAAAAAATCCCCAACAAAATATTAGCAAGTCAAATACATTAATGTATAAAAAGAATTAATACTAGGACCAAGTAAGATTTATTCATGGTGTATAAGTCTGCTTCAGCATCTGAAAATCAATTAATGCTATCAGTCACATCAAGCCAGTCAGCGCACGTACAAGAATCAACCAATGACTGCAGAAATAAGTGGAAAAACAAATCTCTCTCTCTCTCTAAAGTCAATCAAATAAAATAAAAGCTTAACATATGTAAATTAAGTTATTGGTAAAGAATATACTATTTCTTATTGCCTACCAAAAAGCAGGCAATAATGAAAGTGATTATTAATAGGTTAGCCATATATATGATAGGTACAAAGAAATGTGAATAAAAGCATTTTACTCTTTAGTAATATAGCTACTGTATTTCATACATGTTTTATGCACAAAAGGTACTAGAAAAATATTTCAATGAACACATAAGAAGTTAACAAGAAATTATAAGTTGATTTGCATATTTTTAACACAAGTTTAAATATCACAGCCGTCATGCTTCCATTAAGATTCCAGGATTGCTGATTCTGGAGTAGGCAACACAGGACAATAGACAATAATGGAATGTTGTTTAGGATGGGGAAATTGAACCCATTCAAATGTTAGCTTTCATGCTACTGTCTTCATCAATAAAATATCTTTTTTTCTACCAAGTGTGTGTGTGTGTGTATCTGTGTGTGAGTGTTGGGGTGGGCGGCTCACTCCTAACTATTCGCCGACTGATCACCCTAGAGGGGCCAACAGAGAACCATCACGGTTGTTACAATTATTTATTTGCTTGTATTTTTTCAGTAAACTACCAGGTATGAGGGTACAAAATAATCTACATAGTACATTTTTGCATTTCCAAGATTTTTCAAATCGTTATGGTTAGAAAATACTCCAAAATATACCAGCAATTAATGCTTTCAATTATTTAGAGGATAGTTTGCCTTCTAAAATTTGAATGTATTTCATGTTCTTCTGTGAACATTGGAAATCATCTCAGAAAGACTGACAAAGATGGATTCAGCCTTATTGCTAGTTCATTATCAGAATGCTGCCAACTGATTGCAGATTTTCACCTTGATTAGATTAAGTGACACATTGTCACACATCTATGTGGTAAGAATACTGCACAATTCTATCCATTGTCTCCTAAGGTAATGCCATCAAGGGCACATCACACACACAAAAATAACGTTTGATGGTTCAGTTTTAGCCCCTCATATAGTAAATCCCATATCAAGTCACAAATAATTCCTTTTATGTATGCCTCCATAAGCTGGTGTCAACTTTATTGCATGAGTGTGACACCATTAATGTAATGTAGTGGATAGTCTTTCGCAATGATGAATACTCTTTTTGAAATATAAGCCTGCAGTTAAATTTTTGTTTCAATTTTTATAAATTTATTTTTGTTACAGATGTTTCTCCTTTTTCCCCCTAGACACCCTCCTCCGATCTTGCCCCCCCCCCCGCCCCAGCATTGTTGTCTGTGTCCATTGGTTATGCATACATGCATATAAGTTCTGTGGTTTATCTCATCCCTCCCCCTCCCCCACTCCTCTGAGGTTTGTCAGTCTGAATCATACTCCTTTCTATGTCTCTGGGTCTATTTTGTTCATTAGCTTATTTTCTTCATTATATTCCACAGATAAGGGAGATCATGTGGTATTTGTCTTTCTCTGATTGGATTCTTTTACTTAGCAAAGTACTCTCCAGGTCTGGAGTTAAATTTAATGCATGTTTAAATAACAATAGAGTTTGCCTGGCTAGTTTGGCTCAGTGGTTGAGCGTTAACCCATGCACCAAGAGGTTGCCAGTTTGATTCCCTGTCAGGGCACAAGCCCAGGTGGGGGCATTCAGGAGGGGGCCAGCCAATGTTCTCTCTCATTGATGTTTCTCTCTCCCTTTCCCTTCCTCTCTCCCTTAAAATATCAATAAAGAAAAAAAAATGAAAATCAATAATAGTAGAGTTTTATGGCATGTTGGCCCTTGAAGGCATGTTTTAAATAGTTACGTTCTTAGACTCGTCAAAATTTGGGCAAATATGAAAGGTAAAAGGGAAAAAATAAGGGCAGAATAAGGAAGGCTTTGCTTTTCAAAGCAAAATTATTAAAAACAAGCAAACAAAATATTTGACAAATTCACAGAGGGAAAAACATAGCAGTAAAAAGAAGTTTCATGTTAAAAGTTAGAAAATGGATCTTCTCACCCATTACACAGTAATTACCAACCGTGTTATTCCTCCTGCCTTGCCCTAAGAGCAAACGAAATAAAAGAGGCTAGCATCAGAAATGCAGGATTGGGAACTCTCAGAGCTGAATGGCTGAATGTCAGAACAAATCAACTTCCAAAGAGCTCATTTCAAATTAAGTAAAGGCTACCTCTAACATTCTCGCATTTTACTTAGTGTCATCCTCACCAAAGTGAATATTATATACATAAAAACATAGCCAGTATGACTAATAACATGATACCCAGGAGCAAAGGAAGAAAAGGCTAAAAATGGTTTTACATGAAGAATCAACAACCACGAAATAATTCTAGCCTAATAGCTCTGTCCACCCAGAAGAATCATCATACAAATTCAAGCAGCAGGGACATATGTAATCAACCCTGCTTCACAGTTTTATTTTTATTCCTCACCTGAGGATACTTTTCTATTTATCATCAGATAGAGTGGGAGGGATGGAGAGAGAGAGAGAGCGAGAAAGAGAGACAGATATATATAGAGAGAAACATCGATGTGATAGAGAGACTGGTTGCCTCTCACACCACCTGACCAGGGCCAGGGACGAACCGCAACCGAGGTATGTGCCCTTGACCAGAATCGAACCTGCGACTCATTGGTCTGCAGGCTGATGCTCTAACCACGGCAAAACTGGCCAGGGCAACCTTGCTTCACATTTTCCTTTTTTATTTATTATTATTTACATTTTTTTCTTTATTTATTTTAAAGAGAGAGGAAGTGTGAGAGAGAGATAAAAACATCGATGAGAGAGAACATCAATTGGCCGCCTCCTGCATGCCCCCCACTGGGGATCGGGCCCACAATCTGGGCATGTGCCCTGACTGGGAATCAAACCAGTGACCTCTTGGTACATGGGTTGACGCTCAACCACTGAGCCACACTGGCCAGACCACATTTTTATTTTTATGTTTATTATTATTATCTTTTTAATTTTTAGGATTCCTGCTTCACATTTTCAAACCCGACTGACCACTGATCAGGTAATCCCTCTTCATGAAATTGCCAACTCTTTCCTCCTTTGAGGCCGCCTGCAGCTTGACAGATGTGCTGGTCCTAACCCTCCATGTGCTTCTACAATCTCCTGGGGCCCTTCTTTCTCTTACTTTCAACACTATAGAACTCAAGGTTATAAAAAAATTTACAAAAATAATTCAACCTGCTTTCAGGGTGTGACAGAGACTAAAAGGAAGCTTATATTTTAAATGGCTCTCATGACACTTTTATGTAGAAAATCTTGGCATTTACTATTGATGGTCAATAGCAAG
This sequence comes from Molossus molossus, assembly GCF_014108415.1. Classification (NCBI taxonomy): domain Eukaryota; kingdom Metazoa; phylum Chordata; class Mammalia; order Chiroptera; family Molossidae; genus Molossus; species Molossus molossus. The sequence goes on from NW_023425355.1 coordinate 16,934,244, forward strand.
TAAGACCTAGATTACTGCAGCTTTCAAATGTTTCTAGAGCTGAAGTTACATTGTTTTATAAAGAGCACATATTTCAGAGCTTTGACTCACCAACATTATAGACATTTCTAGGACATGAATCTAAGATGCTTCTCTAGAGTTTACCAGATTATAAATTTACCAAAGGAAATAGATCCATTAAAATGTGAAAGCCAAACCTCAATTATCCTTGGTTTAGGAAAAAAAAATATCCCATGCAAATAATCCAGCACTGATTTGAGCCAAACAAGATATTCGTAAATAGCCAACAGAGTTTGGAGAAGAAAGTAAGACTTTCCTATCAATTTGCAGAATGTATTTTGGTCAAATAATTTCCCTAGTTCCATGTTTTATTTTTATTTTAAAGATAATGCAAAATAATCAATAAAATTTATACTTTGTTATTATCAATGACTTGTTTCATTTTAAGACAGGATTCTAAATAAAAACATGAATAAAACCTACCATGGTTCACAGTAATTTTAAAAAATATAATCTTTGAATTAAATCACACATACTTTCTATTTACCTCAGTCCTCTCTATTTATACTACTTATTTTCCCACTTTTGAAGTTTTATTTCTCTTTTTTCAGGTCTCGCATTTAAAATATAATTTGAAAACATTATTTCTGGACAAAGTTATAGAAGAAAACCCGAAAACCATTTGCAAATAGAGAAATCCAATTGATAATTTGTCAATAAAGAATCCAATTTGTCAATCAAAATACCTCTATCTACAAAATGTTGGTAATGATATCTGCCAGTATTTTCATGAACCACTTAAACAAGGACTTCAAATTTAGAATAGAAATCTAGTGAGAAATATTATATTTGAAGTCATTGTTTCATACAGAGCCTAGAAATTGTATTATAAGTGATTAAGCTGCCTGGTCGGTGTGGCTCAGTGGTTGAGCGTCAACCCATGCACCAAGAGGTTGCCAGTTCGATTCCTGGTCAGGGCACATGCCCAGGTTGTGGGCCTGATCCCCAGTGGAGGGCATGCAGGAAGCAGCCAGTAGATGTTCTCCCTCATTGATGTTTCTATCTCTCTCTCCCTCTCCCTTCCTCTCTCTCTAAAATCAATAAAGAAAAAAAAAATGATTAAGCTGTTTAGAACATATGACATAAAAGTGATGGATTACGTTCTCTTTCCACTCAAAATAACAAAATATGTTTTAGGTCTCTTGATAAAAGAAATAAATGTACAGCAATAGCCTTTCTCATAGATCAGGCGATTTTAGGACATTGTTTAAAATGAGTAAAGAATATTTAAATGAGTAAAGAATATTTAAAGTGAGTAAAAAAAAAAAATTAAAGTAAATTTTTCTTATTTTAAGAAGGAATTGATTAAGTCAGTGCTTGAAGCTTAGTGACTGAATAAAAGGAAAGTAGATTTTCTTAGCGAAGTCATAAAATTAATTCCTGGGATTCATTCAGTGACTTTACCATTCATTCTGAGGAAATTGAGAGGGCATTCCTGTGAAGAAATCTATTTGAATAGATTTGAATAAGGAATGAGTCTGATAGCTAAGACCTGAATTCCAAAGGAAAAGAACACAGAAAAGACTTCAAATAATCAGTTTCATCATGTCAACTTAAATCTAAAGGGAATTGGGAGTAACGTATTGTTCAGGACAAGTCATCAAGATTCATAATAATTTAACTGATACCAACTCAGGTATGTTTCTGGAGAAGACCCTCAGCACTCCTAAAGTGGATTCTGATTACATGACTTGGTAGCCTAGAGATTGAAGGTTCAGAAAAGAACCTAGGAACATTATCTCCAGGCTATCAATATATACAGGTGTTTATTGTATAAATCCATCACTGAGATTAGAGAGTTTTATGGTAAAATGGATCACAGTGTTTTTGTTACAAAGAAGAGGAGCATTTATCTTGCCAATCTTTTTTTTTTTCTTTCTACTAGCCAAGATTTGCAAATGTACTTCAGTTTAAAGGAAAATTTCATATTGCATTTCTTGACAACATTATAGAAGTCAATTAGTAGTATGAAAAACTCACTGTACTCACTTAAATGGAATGAATGATAACTTGCAATAAAGTTAGTGGTAGAGAAGGTTATGACTTAGAACGATGCAAGAAGCTACCGTATATAAACAATTTTGTTAGCAAGGAGATAGGATATTATCTGAATATTCAATGATTTCTTGTGGTTTTGCCTTTTTTGTTGTTGTTCATTTTGAGAGAGACAAAGAGAGGGAGAGAGAGATAGAAACATTGATGAGAGAGAATATCAATTCGCTGCTTCCTGCATGCCCCCCACTGGGGATCGGGCCCACAACCTGGGCATGTGCCCTGACCAGGAATTGAACTGGCAACCTTTTAGTGCATGGGTTGACGCTCAACCACTGAGCCACACCAGCCAGGCTGGTTTTGTCTTTTTTGCAGAGTTTTAGTCAGGGAAGTATATATCTATACTTGAAAAGCATTTTAAATATGACAAGATGTCTAATCTTTGAGTTGTTAAAAATAAAATTTTAATGTCTTAGAATAAATAATGACTTACTAATTTCCTTGGAAGCTAAGTGCAACAGATAATTATTGGATGGGCTTAAAGAAACTGTTGAGCATTAATCCGTTAAAACATGGTAATTCAACAAGGATAGATACTTTCAAAAAGTTTGTTATGATTGATACATTTATCTAATTATAAATTTTATAAAGTGTGTCTTACTATTTTTCTAAAGATATTTAAAAATCTAGATTAATTTTAATATTTCAAATGCATAGAAAAGCTAGTTTAAATGCATTATGAGAGATGTTAAGATATTTTTGGCCTGGCTGGTGTGGCTCAGTGGTTGAGCCTTAACCCATGCACCAAGAACTCGCCAGTTCCATTCCCGGCATTCCGGGTCAGGGCACATGCCCAGGTTGTGGGCCCCCTCCCCAGTGGGGGGGCATGCAGGAGAGGGCCAATCCATGTTCTCTTTCATCAATGTTTCTATCTTTCTCTTTCTTCCTCTCTCTCTAAAATTCAATAAAGAAAAAAAAAAAAAAAAAGTTCTCACCAAAAAAATAAATATGTAAATACAACCACATAAGCTGATGGATGTGGTAACTGACCTTATTGTGGTAATCATCTTGCAATATATACATGTAAAAAATCAATATGGCACCTTGCTCTGGCCGGTTTGGCTCAGTGGTTGGAACATTGGCCTGCTAACCAGAGAGTCCCGGGTTCAGTTCCTGCTAGGGGTCTGTACCAAAAAAAAAAATCCCATTTTAAACTTACAAAATGTTTTATGTTGATTGTAGCTCAATAAAGCTGGGAAACATTTAAAATTTTGATTGAATTATACATAGGGGAAAGAGGAAAGACTTGGAGGAATTAGTGGCAATCTAAATTTGGAAATCAGAAAGTTGTTTAACATGCAAGACAAATTGATCTGTTATGGGCAGAGAAGGACATCAGCCTATCAGCCATGTCTTCAGAAAACAAAACAAAGCAACAACAACAAAACCTGGACAGGGGGTTTTCTTAAGTATATAATACCAGGCAACTTTGCTCTCTGTTTTTGACAGAGAAATGCCAGTCATGATGGAAAGTGCTTAGACAGAAGACATTGATATTTTAACGCTGGGTCAAGCCAATTGTAAATCTCCCTACTTCATGTTGTCACTATTATAGTTTTTTTGTCTCCAAATTTTTCTCTATTTTGCTTTAAAATGGTTTCCTATTTAGACCACACCAGACTGTAGTCAAAACCCTTGATTGTTTTTCAGTTTTCAAGTCTATAAGTTTCTAAGCTCTGCAGCATTTATGCCTATATTACACGTTGAATCTCATGTCTAGACATTGCAATGTTTCTGTGAAGAGTTGGCATTATACATCAATGGAGTACACAGGTATACATATTGCATGATGTCAGGGTTCCAGGGAAGTGCTTTTACAACAGCACCTCAGAAGCCCTCCCTGGATGTCTCAAATTTCCATACTAAGGCCTCTGCTAAAATGCATGTGTATTATTTGCTAGTGGCAAAACATTGAGCTTTTATCTGTACTTAACATTTAGCAAAAATAATTTCAGAATATCAGTCAGCTGACTTGGAAAAATGACCAGACAGTCAAGCTGAGTTGGAATAAAAGTGTCACATATAAATTATATCAGGAAATCTCTTCTAGGGCTCATCACATGGTGAGTCCAAACAGAGGGAAAAAGAAAAATACTTATTTGTAGTTTTATCTCTATAAGTCCATACGTTTCTCCTATTGCTACTCCTTCATGCTCCAAACCCTGCACATGAAATAACTTATGTGCCTCCTCCTATATATTCTCCACATGTTCTCAATTTTCACAGTAAAATAGTAGGATATAGTAGGAACTGCATGAACCCTGGAATGAGACAGATCTAGAATTCACTGCTCTATGGCCCTGGGTATTTTTTAAAAATCTCTCTACCATAATTTACTATCTTTAAATCTAGAGTTAATATACACCTTTAGATTGTTTTAGATATTAAATTATGAGTCTGTTATTTAAATCTTCTATAAGTGCTTGAAAATAATGGGCATTCTTCCCTTGGCTAGTAAAATACTCTATACTCAGTCTTATTAATTATGCTTTTAAGCAGCAGAATGGTGTAAGGGTTCTGCTACTTACCAGTTACATTACTTTGGTTAAGGCAGTTAAACCCCATGTCCAATAATTTCCCATCTGGGAAATAAGGATCATGTCAATACTAACTTCGTAAGTTTGTTTGGAGTTTCATCGAGTTAATGCATGTAAAGAAACTTGCACATTGTTATTAATATACATCATAGATTTATGTCTATTGATCGAACCATCTTTGAAAGACAAGAGTTAAAACTCTAAATTATGTTGTGATCTCTCCATTTACCTTTTCAGTATTGTTAATGATCTGCTTTATAATAGTTTGAAGCTACGTCATTTGGTCTAGATATTATATAGTATACACATACTATATGCCACTGATAAATGTGAACTTTCAACTTGATTCAGTTAGCTTTTCTATTCATAGTAATGCTTTTTGATTGAAATCCTATTGTGTTTTCTATTAACATAAATACATAAAATCTATTTTATTGAGGAACAGTCTGGTATTTTTTTCTTGCAAATGTCTGCTTTCATATTTGCTCATTTCCTTTAACTGTGTATCTTGTAAGAAACATACAGATGTCTTTTGTTAATCTTATTGGTTAATCTTTATCCCTTTATTTTGTTCATATATGTTTTAAAGATAGTTTGCTTCAATTTTGAAATAGTTGAAGATTCACAAGAAAGAGCAAAACTGTTACAGACTTCTGGTTTCAAATCCTACAAATAAAAATCTTGGGAAGTGTTACTCCCATTCTTACAGAAAGAAAAAAATTGGGCAAACTAAAAATCAATAGCTATTCTTGGACCTATCAAAGAAAGGAAACAGCCACCCTAAATTTTGAAGATACAGGTTCATCCAGAGACATAAAACAACTGAGATATACTTACCTGGAGGAGAAATTGCTGGACATATAAACTGTAATTTTGATAAATTGCTGGAGGCCTAGTGGAGACTAGCATGAAACAGAGAAACTCCTTGGAATCATAGTCTTAGAGAAAACCTCCCACTCCCATGGACTTTTCTCCCAGGATACCTACAAATTCTAACAGAGAGAGAATCTCAAAATGATCTTTTATGGACCTGGTAGTGGGAAGAGAAGAGTAGCTATTGTGAAACTATCCAAGCCCTTCCCCTTACCAAGGTTCTACTCTTCATGGAAGACTTCACAAGATAACGGTAGTGAGGCATTGCTCACTCCATTGTTGTAACGTATCAGTGAGATATGCACAGTCAAATTTTAAATGAAAGGAACACTTTATTCACTGGTGGGCTGCGGTGGGGGGGGGGGGGTAGTCTTCCCAAATCAACAGCAGCAAGCCTTCTTTGCTGCCTGCTTTTAAATACAAAAACTACATTCTCTTGGCGCTGTTTTTGGCACCATTAATGGGGGTACTTATACAGAAGGGGGCAAGAGGAGCTGTTACAGAAGTCAGGGTAATCATTAATCTCTTTCTCTTCATGGTTTCTCTGAGTTTTTTGAAGGCCATCATTAACTCCCTTATCTTTATGTTTTTCTCTGGGTTTCCCAAGGCCCTCATGTTTACCAAAGGAACCCAGGGTGTGTACGTGCAGTAATTGAGAGTCAGAATGGAGTTACTTCATGATCTTTCATGGACCTGGTAGTGGGAAGAGTAGCTATTATGAAACCATCCAAGTCCTTCCCCATATCAAGGTTCTATTCTTCATGGAAGACTTCACCAGACAACAGTCATGAGGCATTGCTCCAGCTGGCAGGGGAAATTTGTATCCTATCTCAGATTTTTCTGATATGCTGTTTCTCTAAGGAAAAAATATAGTTACCAGGGCACAAGAATTCAAGGAAATGGGTTGGAAATGCTGAAAAAATGGTAAGTAGTAAAGGGTGTGGAAAAAACCTATACCTCTGGTGTAGGGAAAGAAACACTTGTTAAGGTTATAGCCTTGAGGCATTGGCCCATTAATAGACTGAGAATTAGAGGACTATGGAATAATTCCTTTTCCCTACACACCACTATATGCCAACAAAACTCCAGTATGATAACAGTATCTTACAGCTGTAAAAGCTGCAGGACAGACTGTCTCAGAGAAGCAGTGCAAAGAGACACCCTAAACCAAGAAGAGAGACAAAAATAGGACACTGGATGAATTTGTGGCTTCTGGTGCATATAACCATAATAAACATTAACTAAAGTCCAACTCTTAGCTAAACTGAGACAGGATTGCCACCATAGTGTAGACTAACACCTCGTCCTGTCACATAATTGTCATTTGTTTTTTTGTGGTGAGAACACTTAAGATCAGCTTTCTTAGCAATTTTCAAGTATATAATACATTCTCCATATGAACTTTATGGTTAGTTTGTTGATATTCATAAAATATCTTGCTGGAATTTTTATTAGGTGTGGAATGAATCTATAGATCAATTTGGGAAGGACTGACATGTTAACAATATTGATTCTTCTTGCTCAAGAACAAAGAATATCTTTCCATTTATTCAGGGTTTTCATCGATTTTATTCATCAGATTTATAGTTTTTCTCATATAGATTTTCTCATATTATGTTAGATTTATACTTCACTGCTTCATTATTTGGATGCTAATGTAACTGGTATTGTGTTTTTAATTCCAAATTCTACCTATTCATTTCTAACATATAAGAAAGTGGTTGACTTTTTATATAATAATATCTGATCCTGCAACTGTGCTTAGTTGCAGGTTTTTAATTTTAATTTTATTATTTTGGAGGATTTTCTACATAAATGGTTATCATCTGCACACAAAGACAAATTATCTTTCTTTCTTCCCAATCTGTATACCATTTATTTTATTTCCTAGTTTATTGTATTAGCTAAAACTTCCAATGTAATGTTGAAAAGCAGTGAAGAGAGAGGACATCCTTGTTTTCTATTTGATCTCAGTGTAAAAATTGAATTTATAGCCCGGACAGTGTGGCTGAGGGGTTGAGCAGCGACCCATGCACGAAGAGGTCGCCGGTTCGATTCCCGGTCAGGGCACATGCCCAGGTTGTGGGCCCGATCCCCAGTGGGGGGCATGCAGGAGGCGGCCAATCAATGTCCTCTCTCATCGATATTTCTCTCTCTCTTTGAAAAAAAAACAAAAACAAAAAAACAAATTTATCACCATTAAGCATGATGTTAACTCTAGGTTGATTTTTTTGTTTTTGTTTTTTGTCCACATTCTTTCTCAAGTTTCCCTTTATTCTTGGTTTACTGAGAATTTTTATCATTAATGGCTGTTGGAATTTTTTCAAATGCTTTCTGCATCTGCTGATATGATCATATATTTTCTTTTCATTTCTGGCATACTGAAGTGATAAATGACATTAATTGATTTTCAAATGCTGAACATCTTGCATACCTGGGATAAATGCCACTTGGACATGATGTATAAAATTTTTTATGTGTGTTGGACTCAATTTGCTAAAGTTGTCAGGAGGATTTTATGCACCTATGTTTGTGAAAGATATTAGTCTGTAGTTTTCTTTTCTCGCAATGTCTTCATTATTTTAGTATTAGTGTGATGCTGGCCTCACAGAATGAATTAGAAAGTACGCTCTCTGTTTTTATTCTCTGAAAGAGACTGTAGAGAATGAGTATCATTTCTTCTTTAAATGTTTGGTAGAATTCATCAGTAAACCCATCTGGACCTGATGAGGATTGAAAGGGATGATGTCTGAGTGCTAACTATCTGCATGAAATGGTGGAAAGAAGTGATAAATAAGAACAACTTACTGTTGGGCCTGTGTGGTTCAGTGGTTGAGCGTCGACCCATGCACTAAGAGGTTGCTGGTTCAATTCCTGGTCAGGACATATGCCCAGGTTATGGACCCGATCCCAAGTGGGGGGCATGCATGAGGCAGTCAATTGATGTTCTCTCTCATTGATGTTTCTATCTGTCTCTCCCTCTTACTTCCTCTCTCTCTAAAATCAATACAGGAAAAACATTTTTTAAAAAGAACAACTTACTGTTTATTCTTTCTAATGTTCTGTTTTCTCCCCCTCCTGCTCATTGTTCACAGCCCAGGGTTGAGAGTGGGGGTTGGAACTCTCTATAATTGATCCTAACAGCTTCTATTTTCACTACCTGAGAGGCTGTAGAATGTCACCTTCAACCCTTAGATTTTCTATAAATGTTTGGTAAAGCTGGTTTTGACATAAATTCTTAGGGATACCTGCTGCTCATCTGGACAGACCATCCAGAAAAAATGTTTGCCTTTCAGACCCACTAGGTTTCTTAGGTCTGTTAATTTTTTCTAAAACTGGTGAATAGTGTCTTTATGCACAATTCTCAGGAGACAGGAGTTCATTGATATTGATAAAGTTGATTCAGATTTTGGGAGTCACAAATTGGAGCATGACTGAATGGCCTGGACCGCATCAAAAATCTAAACCTAAGTCTGCCTGCATTTATGGGAAACACCTGTCAAAGGAACCTAACATATGTCAATCACAATCTTCCAACTCAGCTTTAGCTAGCTTACCTTATCCTAGAAAGTAGGATCTGCAAGCTTTACAAGAAAATCTCTGACCTCCTAGCCAATCATTCTGTCTCCATAGTGTTTCTTCTAAAGATCTATAAAAGTCACTGTTGCCCCAAATCCCTCAAGAACAGTGCTCCACTGCTTGTGAGGCACTATACTCCCCTAATTAATGGATTGTTTTTCATCAAATAAAGGATGTCAAGCATGTTGATAAATTGCATTATTTTTGTCATTTGTTACTATAACATTCAGGCTATGGATTGTAAAACTTAGAATATAATTTTAGAATTAAAAAGTCTTGCCTTGACCAGTTCAGTTCAGTTGTTAAAGCATCAGCCCTTGGATCAATGATTCATGGATTAGATTCTGGTCAAAGGCGCATACATCTGTTGTGGTTCATCCCTGGTCCTGGTCAGGGTTTCGAGGGAGGCAATCAGTTAATGTGTCCCTCTTACATCGATGTTTCTTTCTCTCTCCCTCTCTCTCCCTTCCTCCCACTCTATCTGAAGATAAATAGAAAAATATCCTCAGTGAGGATTAAAAAATAATAATAATAAAAATAAATAAAAAGTCTTGTGTTGACGACTTAGTCCCAATCAACTCTTTAAAAAAATTTTTTTTTTCTTTACTGGTTTTAGAGAGAGAGGAAGGGAGAGAGAGAGAGAGAAACATCGATGAGAGAGAACATCAATTGGCCGCCTCCTGCATGCCCCACACTGGAGATTGAGCCCACAACCTGGGCATGTGCCCTGACTGGGCATCAAATCCACAACCTGCTGATGCATGGGATGATGCTCAACTACTGAGCCACACCGGCTGGGCCCAACCAATTCTTATTGATCTAAAACTTAGTTCCAGATGTGGTACGTGACTTAGAGAGTTTTTATGGTGGTTCCTTGTTATAATTAGAAAAAGGGGTTTCTAGACACACTTTAGCAATCTTTCCTAAGCTAGTTACATATTTTTTTTCAATTTTCTGAATAGTAAGTACTGAGTAGAAAGGTAGGTTGATACATGAATAAGTTTTTTTTAAATAAAAGTATATATTTCAAATTGCATATAATTTTATCATTATACATTACTTGCTCTTAGCACTGCCAGATGAGAGTCAGCAAAAGAAAATCCACATCTAAGGGCAGCAAAGTTTGTTCTCTTCTTTAAGAATAACTACCTTGCCCTGGCTGGTATTGTTTAGTGGTTAGAGCATTGGCCTGCAGACCAGAGAGTCCCGGGTTCAGTTCCTGATAAGACACGTATCCTGGTTGCAGTCTGTCCCCAGCCCCAATTGGGGTCATGTGGGTGGCAACCACTCAAAGTATCTCTCTCACATTGATGTTTCTCTCTCCCTCTTCTTCCCTCTCTCCCTCCCACTCTATCTCAAGATAAAAATGCAAAAATGTCTTTGAGTGAGGATAAAAAAAAATAAAAAAAGAATACCTTCCTTGGACTGTTGTGTCTGCTGCCCACCTTCCGCCCGGTGTTGATAAGCATGGAGCCTGTGGGGTCCCATGAGGAGACACATTTAAAAACATATCACTAATGGATTCCAAAATGGCAGTGGAATGAATGGAAGCTACAGAGACCATCTACCAGGACCAAACTGAAATTACAACTAAATAAAGACAAATCTATGGAAAAAAGCAACAGAAAAGCAGCTGGAGTGGACCCATATAACCAGGAAAAAAAAGACACTGAATTGAGCCTGGTAGGATCTGCGGAGGAATGAAGGGGCAGGCTGGGAGCCCAGGCAGTGGCTGTTTTAGCTGTGAGCAGCTCCTTCAGGGTTAAAAATCCCAAGCCAGGTCCACAGCAAAGAGGGCCAGAACAGAGCATTAAATTAGCTACAGCCACTTACCTTGGGCTCTGGCAGAGGGAGGGCAGACTGGACAGGAACTGTGTGGACACTTGGGAGCTTGGGAAGGCATTGGGAGTTTTGTGCTGAATCATTACTTCATACGACAGGAGCCATTTGACTCAAAGAACTTTATCCCAGAACCCTGGGGAGAAGTAACAACCCTTCCCTCAAAAATTTAACTCCACCCAGCTGGGGCAGAGAAATGCAAATTGGGGCTAATTAACAACCAGCATTTGGCCAACCCTCTGGAAATCTTCTTCATCTGAACACTTGAGGGATTTTTTTATTCATGTGAGGGCTACAACACAAGGCTTATCAAGTAACTGAGATGAATAGCCTCCATGCAAAAGAATAGAGGATAATTAAACCTTTCCTGGGCTTGTAAATCTACCCAGGGAAGTAAGACTTGACAGTGGTGTTTAACTTGGTTCCCTTCACACTGATCCAAACCCAGTAGAGGGAGCCACAAACAGCAGAACAACAACACCCACAGGGAAAATTTGACAAGCTCCAAAACACACTGAGATGGCCAAAATGGTGAAACAAAGAAACAAATCCTAAATGAAAGAACAAGAAAACTCTACTGAAGATGAGATAAATGAAATGCAGTTAAGCAATATATCAGAGATAGAGTTCAGATCAATCATCTTGAGGAAGCTCAACAGCATGAATAAGGACATCAACACCATGAGTAAAGATACAGAAACAGTGGAAACCAACCCAGTAGAAATAAAGAATGACATAGCAGAAATAAAGAACACATTGGAAGGACTAACCAGCAGAGTAGAGGAAGCTGAGGACTGGATCACTGATTTAAAAAACAGAGTAGAAAAAATCAATCAATCAGAAAACCAAAAAAAAAAAAAAAAACAATTAAAAATCAGGAAGAAAGTTTAAGAGAATTGTGGGACAACCAAAAATGTAACATCATTTGCATCATAGGAGGCCCAGAAGAAGAAGAATATGAGCAAGGGTTAGAGAATATATTTGAAAACATAGTGACAGAAAACTTTCCTAACTAGGTAAAAAAAAAAAGCATTCAAGTACAAGAAGCACAGAGAGCCCCAATTAAAAAGAACCCAAACAGGCCCACACTAAGACACATTATCAATTAAAATGTCAAAAATTAAAGACGGAGAGAATCCTAAATTAAGCAAGAGAATAGCAACAGTTTACCTACAAAGAACCCCGCCCCCCATAATGTTATCAACTGACTTCTCAACAGAAACACCACAGGCAAGAATAAACTGAAATGAAGTAATCAAGGTCATGAAAAACAAGGATCTGAATCCAAGACTACTGTATCCAGCAAGGCTATCATTCAAAACAAAAGGTCAAATAAAGAACTTCCTAGACAAAAAAAAAAAAAAGCTAAGGGAATATATTAGCACCAAACCAGCCCTGCAAGATATGCTAAAAAGACTGCTGGAATTAGTAGAAAAAAATAGGAAGACAAATATAACCACACTAAACAAAAATGACAATAATTAAGTACATATCAATAATAACCTAAAATGTAAATGAATTGAACACTCTAATCAAAAGACACAGAGTAGCTAATTGGATAATAAAGCATGACTCATATATAAGTTGTTTACAAGAGATCTACCTACCTCACAACAAAAATCTCACATAGGTTGAAAGTGAAGGAATAGAAAAAAATCTTCCAAGGAAATGGAAAGAAAAAAAAAAGCTGGGGTAGCAATACTCATATCTGATAAAATAGATTTCAAAATGAAGGCCAAAGCTAGAGACAAAGAAGGCCACTACATAATATTGAAAGGATCTATCCAACAGGAAGATATAACCTTGATTAACATATATGCACCCAATATAGGAACACCAAAATATATTAAAAATCTTCTGGAGGACTTAAAAGGATAAAGCGAAAGCAATACAATCATAGTAGGGGACTTCAACACCTTGCTGACATCACTGGATAGATCTTCTAGACAAAAAATGAACAGGGAAACAGAGACTATAAATAAAGCACTATATCAAAAGGATTTAATAGATATCTACAGAGAATTACACTTCAAAACTGCAGCATTCACATTCTCTCTAGTGCACATGAGACATTCTCAAAGATAGACCATATGTTAGGACACAAACTAAGACTCTACAAGATCAAGAAGATTGAAGTCATATCAAGCATCTTCTCAGGTCACAGTGTCATGAAACTAGAAATCAAGTGCAAGAAGAACATGCAAAGACATTTGAACACATGGAGGTTAAATAGCATGTTATTAAAAAACAAATGGGTTACCAAGGAGATCAAGGAAGAAATTTTAAAATTCTTGGAAACCAAAGAAGATGAGCACACAACAACAAAAAATTTATGGGACACAGCAAAAGCAGTTCTGAGGGGGGAGGCCATAGCAATACCAGCCTACCTCATAAAACAAGAAAAGTTTCTAATTGACTATCTAACCTCAACTTAAAGCAAACAAACAAACAAACAAACAAACAAACAAAAACACCTCAGAGCAAGTAAAAAGAAAGAAATAGTAAAGATTAGAGCAGAAATAAATGATATGGAGACCAAAAAACACTTCAAAAGAACAATGAAACAAAAAGCCGATTCTTTGAAAAGATAAACAAGATTGATGGACCTTTAGCTAGACTCACCAAGAAACAGAGAGAAAGAACCCAAATAAACAAAATCAGAAATTAAAGAGAAGTAAAATCTGACACAATAGAAATAGAAAAGATCGTTAATAAATACTATGAACAATTATACAGCAACAAATTGGACAATCTAAGTGAAATAGACAAATTTCTAGAAAAATATAGTCTCCTAAAACTGAACCAGGAAGACAAAGAAAACTTGAACAGACAAATAACAACTAAGGAAATTAAAGATGTAATCGAGACTCTCCCAGCAAACAAAAGCCCAGACCTGGACGGCTTCATTGGGGAGTTTTACTGAACATTCAAAGAAGCACTAACACCCATTATGCTCAAACTATTCCAAACAATTCAAGAAGAAAGATTTTCAAACTCGTTTATGAGGACAGCATAATTCTATCTTCAAAACAGATAAAGACACTATAAAACAAACAAACAAACAAACAAAACCTACAGGCCAATATCCCTGATGAACATAGATGCCAAAATCCTGAACAAAATACTAGCAATTCAAATCCAGCAATACATCAAAATAATTATTCACTATGACCAAGTGGGATAAATCCCAGGGATGCAAGGCTGATACATTTTTTGCAAATCAATAAATGTGATACACCACATAAAGAAAATGAAAGATAAAAATCATATGATCATATCAATAGATGCTAAAAAAGCATTCGACTAAATCCAGCACCCATTTCTGATAAAATGCTCAGCAATGGGGGAATAGAGGAATCATATCTCGACAAAATAAAGGCCATATATGAAAGACCTACAGCCAACATCCTAATAAACGGGAAAAAACTAAAAGCATTTTCCTGAAGAAGAAGAACAAGACAGGGAAGACCACTTTCACCACTCTTATTTAACATAGTACTGGAAGTCTTAGCCACAGAAATTATACATGAAGAAAAAATAAAATGGATCCAAATAGGAAAAGAGGAAGTGAAACTGTCATTATTTACAGACTACATGATATTGTATGTAGAAAACCCTAAAGACTCCATCAAAAATCTACTAGATTTAATAAATGAATTTGGCAAGGAAGCAGGATACAAAATCAACATCAAGAAATTGATGACATTCTTATAAACCAATAATGAACTCACAGAAAGAGAAACTAAAAAAAAAAACAATCCCATTTACCACTGCAGCAAAAAAAATTAATATACCTAGGAATAAACTTAATAAAAAATGTAAAAGACCTATTTGTAGAAAACAATAGAATATTGAAAAGAATAGAGGAAGATATGAAAAAGTAGAAGCACATACCTTGTTCATGGATTGAAAGAATCAACATCATTAAAATGTCCATATTACCCAAAGCAATCTATAGATTCAATGCAATCCCCATCAAAGTACCAACGACATACTTCACAGAACTAGAACAAATATTTCAAAAGTTCATATGCAACAAAAAAAGACCCCGAATAGCCACAGCAATCTTGAAAAAGAAGGACAAAGTAGGAGGGAATCACAGTACTAAATATCAGGTTATACTACAAGGCTACTGTAATCAAAACAGCCTGGTACTGGCACAAGAACAGGCATTTGATCAATGGAAGAGAACAGAGAACCCAGAAATGAACCCAAGACATTATGCTCAATTAATATTTGACAAAGGTGGCAAGAGCATATAATGGAGTAAAGACAGCCTCTTTAATAAATGGTGTTGGGAAAATTGGACAGCTACATGCAAAAAATGAAACTAGACCATCAACTTACACCATACACAAAAATAAACTCAAAATGGATGAAAGACTGTAATGTCACTCGTGAATTCATAAAAATCCTAGAATAAAATGTAGGCAACAAAATTTCAGACATCATACGCAGCAGAATTTTCACTGATACAACGCTTAAGCAAGAGAAACAAAGGAAAAAATGAACGCATGGCACTACATCAAATTAAAAAACTTCTGCACAGCAAGAGAAACAAACATTAAAATGGAAAGGGAACCCACTCTATGGGAGAGCATAACTGCCTATGATACATCAGATAAGGAATTAATTTCTAATATATAGAGAGTGCTCATACAACTCCAAAAAAGGAAGACAAGGAATCCAATTAAAAAATAGGCAGAGGACCTAAATAGACACCTCTCCAAACAGGACATACAAATGGCCAAAAGACATATGAAGAAATGCTCAACATCACTAATCATCAGAGAGATGCAAATTAAAACAACCTCACACCTTTCAGAATGGCCGCCATCAACAAATCATCAAACAACAAGTGTTGGCGAGGGTGTGGAGAAAAGGGGACTCTAATACACTGCTGGTGGGAATGCAGACTGGTGCAGCCGCTGTGGAAAACAATATGGTGTTACCTCAAACGTTAAAAATTGAACTGCCATTTGACCCAGTGATCCCACTTCTAGGAATATACCCTAAGAAGCGTGAAACACCAATCAGGAAGAATATATGTAACCCTATGTTGATAGCAGAATTATTTACAATTGCTAAGATCTGGAAACAACCCAAGTGTCCATCAGTAGATGAGTGGATAAAAAAGCTGTGGTACATATACACAATGGAGTACTATGCAGCTATAAGAAAGAAAGATCTCTTATCCTTTGAGATGTCATGGAGGGACCTGGAGAGTATTATGCTGAGCAAAATAAGCCAATCAGAGAAAGACAAGTATCATATGATCTCACTTATTTGTGGAATATAATATCAAAATAAACTGATGAACAAAATAAACCCAAAGGCATACAAAGGAGTACGGTTCTGGCTGGCAGACTTCAGAGGAGGGGTGCGGGGGTTATGGAAAAGATAAACCAAAGAACTTACATGCATGTATGCATAACGAATGGACATAGACCACAATTCTTGGGGTGGCGGGATGGGGAAGAGGGTGTCTAGGGGGAAAAAAAGGAACATCTGTAACCAAAATTAATTAATAACCTGGGGAAAAAAAAGAATAACTCTTGTCCTGACCAGTTTTCTCAGTGGTTAGAGACTCGACCCACAGACCAAAGCTTCACATGTTTAATCCTGATCAAGGACATGTACCTATGTACCTTGGTTGCAGTTCGTCCCTGGCCCTGGTTGGGGTTGTGCGGTAGGCAACCAGTGCATGTGTTGCTCTCATATCCATGTTTTTTTCTCTCTCTCTCCCTCCCTCCCAGTCTATCTGAGATAAATGAAAAATTATCCTTGAGTGAGGATTAAAAAAATAAAGAAAGAAAGAACTTCTTTTTCTGCGACTCCTGGGGTTTTCTACTAATCAATTTGTCTCAAGCAGATGTAATGGGTAGAAAATCAGTGTGAAAAGGCTAAGTTTGGGCACATCATATGTGTATTTTGGCACCAATATAAGGGGTAAATTTTGAAATCTTATGCATCAATATTATAGCATTATTTTTTCCTGTACTTTGTCCATCTTCATATAGATACTGGAAAAAAATAAGATGTGAAAAACATTTCATATTTTCACTTTGATTTAGCCTCACTCTATTCGAGTTCTATTTCCTCTCTTCGCCTTCTCATGTCTAATAGAAAATATTTTTGCTCCTTGTCTTTCACTGTCATCTCCATTAGTTCAATAGAAAATGTATCTTTTCCATTACAAAAAGTATCCAAGAACATGTAGAGATGGTTAGAGAGCCTTGTCTATGAGTGAGAACCATTATATTTGGATCAAAATTCCTTGACAGGCATCTATAGAACCTAAAATCAGATCCTGCTGAGACTTCTTTTCTACCACATAATCAGCTCCCATGAAAGGGAGGAAATGACTAATTTGAAATGCTATAATGTCCCTTCCTCCATTATAAGAAAATTCAATCATAGTGATGTCAACACATTATTGCCTATGAAACTTCTTAACATATTTGACAAAGGAGATTTGGAAACATGCAAAATAAATTTTCTCCCTGGTAGTTTGAATAACTTGTACTGATTCCTCAAAGTAGGACTAAAATTCACCAACCTGCACTATACCAAAAATCAATGATTTAAAAGCTGATGTCTAAATCAATAGGTCAGTGAACTATACTTAAAGGACATGGGTTCAAATTTGAACTCTGTCAGTATTTGCTGTATGACCTTGAACAAGCTACTTTCATAATAGGAGTTTTGGCTTTTATACTGTGTAAAAAATGGGGTTGAATAAGATAGTTGTTTGATACCATTTTGTTAAACCTGAATCAATGATAATAAATGCTCTCTCTAGAAAAATTTGAAGTGTAAAAAAGCAAATTCAGGCCCAGCTGGTATGGCTCAGTGGTTGAGCATCAACCCATGCACCAAGAGATCGCTAGTTCAATTCCCTGTTAGGGCACATACTCAGGTTGTGGGCCCAATCCCCAGTGGGGGGCATGCAGGAGGCGGTCAATCCATGTTCTCTCTCATTGATGTTTCTTTCTCTTCTCTCTCAAATCATAAAGAAAAAAAAAGTTTTTAAAGCAAATAGCAGAAAATCAAAATAAGATAATTAAAAGCTCTTGTTTTAGCATTATTTAGGTAATCCCTCCTGGAAAGACAGTAAGTTGTGCAACAGAGATTTGTACTCCCTTCCACAAGGTAGAATGTTTACTGGGAATCGACTACCATACCAAGGATTTCCCAGCCCCCATCCTTGCAAATAGGTAGAACTATGTGATCAGATCTTTCTAATAGTTTGATGATGAAAATGTATTTTTTTCCAGCTTGAAATGGTTAAGAGTTTGAGTCTCTTCTTCACATTCTTTCTCCCCTCCCAACTAGGATCTGGAAGTAGATGGCCAGGGAGAAGTTAGAAGACACTGGTTGAAGATACCAGCTTCAGTTAGGCTGATGTTGTGAATAGTCACATGGAGCTAAGGATCTTAACAACTTTTTAAATTTTTTTATTGATTTTAGAGAAAGAGGAAGGGAGAAAGAGAGATAGAAACATCGATGAGAGAGAACATCGATTGGCCACCTCCTGCATGCCCCCCACTGACCAGGAATAAAACCAGCTACCTCTTAGTGTATGGGTAGACGCTCAACCACTGAGTCACACAGACTGGACCATCCTGACAACTTTTGTTTCAACTTTATGAGTACAAGAAACAATAATTGTGTTATGCCTCTGAGAACTGAGTTTTACATTTTATAGAAGATAGCATTACTTTAATACTCTACCATAACCAGTTTGATAGTAACATATTGTTCATTTTATCAATATCCACTTTTCTCAATGTTTTGGTGAGCTCCACTTTTCTTCATAGAAAAGAGAGTCAGAAAACAATAAAGAGGCAGTAAATTTCCACAAGTGTTAGTAAGTCAGGTTACCATACCAAAAAAAAAAAAAAAAATGCTACAAAAAAGAACAACAACAACAACAACAATAATCTTTATAATTTCTCAGTTCTGAAACTTCCTCATATGAAGCAACTAACAGGGCATCAACGATAGGCAGAGCAAATTGGATTCATGAAAATAATTAGGTTACTTTCACTGCCTCAAATCAGTGACGGAGACAGGCTTACTCTAGCCAAGAAGGACCTAAGCACACTAAATAAAATCACTTTTATTTACATCCCAATCTAATTCCAGTCTCATCATTTGCTTGCCTTACAAACCATCCATCCCAAATGCTGAATGAGAGATTTGCCAGTGGCAGAACTAGCTAAGCCATTTACTACACTTCCAATCAAAACTATCCTTACTCTGTTTGAACATTACTTCTCTCACCATATTTTATTAAAATAAAGAAGATACTAATACCTAGGCAGAGAAGAAGGTTGAAAATTGGTTAAACTTGACCTATTCTTAGCTCACCTTCTTATGTGAGCCCTAAGCATAAATACTGTATATTTTCATCTACTTTCATTGTTTATATCATTTAATATTTCTTCTGTTATAACTGGCTTCACATTCTTCATATCTTTTATTTATTTATTTATTTTTTTTTATCCTCACCCGAGGATATTTTTCCATTTTTTGTACAGATAGAGTGGGAGGGAGAGAGAGGAAGGGAGAGAGAGAGAGAGAAACATCGACGTGAAGGGACACATCGAGTGGCTGCCACCCGCACGACCAACCAGGGCCGGGGACAAACTGCAACCGAGGTACGTGCCCTTAGCGGGAACCGAACCCGGGTCTCTATGGACCGCAGGCCGACGCTCTAACCGCTGAGCCAAACTGGCCAGGGCTCTTCATATCTTTTAAATAACTATATTGTTAAAAACACAACAGGCCTAAAATGTAGTCACCAATCTTCATGTAACCGAATTGTCCCCAGAAATAATGTTTTAATCAGAAATTGTCTGATTAGCACCAGTTAGGTGATCTGCCCGATGTACCCCTACTCTCCCCTAAGGAATGTAACCTCACATTAAGCAACCAATTTTTTGATCTTCATTGTATCTGCTCTCCTCTGCCTAGACAAGATTCTCATTTTGCACAGCATCTCAGAATTCTCTGCTAGACAGAATGCTTACTGATTCATGAATCATTGAATAAAGCTATAAGACTTTAAAAACTTACTAAGCTAAAATTTCTTTTTAACAGTTTGGTGGCAGTGATGGGATCTAAAAGAGACTTCTGATGGCTTTG
Source organism: Molossus molossus (assembly GCF_014108415.1). NCBI lineage: Eukaryota > Metazoa > Chordata > Mammalia > Chiroptera > Molossidae > Molossus > Molossus molossus. The sequence continues at coordinate 16,954,334 of NW_023425355.1, forward strand.
GGACAATGAGAAACACAGGTACATGCTGATCCTTCAAGTTCTCTTTCTTGCCATTTTTGAGAGCCGTGGATAATTTGCTCTCAGATTCGAGCTCCATTCTCTTTGCACTGAGCTTTCCAGTCAAAGGTTAATGTGTCAGTCTAAAGTGACAGGCTAATAGAGCAGCAGACCATAGCCTTCATTTAGTTCACAGTTCCAGTTCAGGGTTTAGTGGGTCAGATTGACTGGCCTGTGGTCCACACAGAACTCGAGTCCCCTAGCCCTTGGTTAGTCTGCAGGCCTGATTGGTTGTGTTCTACTGGTTTGGTCAATAGTTCCTCTGCTAGTTCGGTCAATAGTTCCTCTGCTGGTATTACTGGTGTTCGCATAAAGCCTTTCCTTGGTCAGTCTGCAGAACCATTTTTTTGCCTACTGCTGGTGTCTACAATTTTATTTCCTCAGTTACTCTTGGTTCCTACTAATATGGACATGAATTAAAGGAATAATCACAGGTCTGTGGTTAATGGAAATTGCTGAAACCAAGGCCATAAAATTGGTGGGTTCATGTCAATCACTTTATTATTTTTAATGGTTTTATTTCTTTATTGATTTTATTTATTTATTTATTTATTTATTTATTTATTTATTTATTTATTTTCCTCACCCGAGGACATTTTTCCATTTCTCACTCAGATAGAGCGGGAACGAGAGAGAGGAAGAGAGAGAAACATCGATGTGAAAGGGACACATCGAGTGGCCGCCACCCACACGACCCAACCAGGGCCGGGGACAAACTGCAGCCAAGGTACATGCCCTTAGTGGGAACCGAACCCGGGTCTCTCTGGACCGCAGGCTGACGCTCTAACCGCTGAGCCAAACCGGCCAGGGCTTCTTTATTGATTTTAGAGAGAGAGGAAGGAAGAGGGAGACAGAGATAGACACATCGATGAGAGAGAACAACGATTGGCCGCCTCCTACATATCCCCCACTGGTGATTTGGCCCACAACCTGGGCATGTGCCCTGACCAGGAATCAAACCTGTGACCTCTTGGTGCATGGGTTGACACTCAACCACTGAGCCACACCAGCTAGACTCATGTCAATCACTTTAAAGTTGTGAGAATGCTCACCACTTGCCTCTTAGACTCCCATGGTGGGATAATTTGGTTATAGAATGGGTTATATCTATACTAGCTCGCCTACTAACTTTAAGATGTTGTCTGTGTATTAAGGTGCATTGTAAAGCCCCACAAACTAACAAGCCTAGTGGTCCAACCCTCTTAGGTAATAATTTGACTTCTCAAGACTTAAGGCTTAGCTAAAGAAATAAGATCCTTATACAGAGCGAGCAAAAGTAGGTTTACAGTTGTGAGTAGACAAAGCACAGAGTTTATTCTTGTATTATTATTTATTAATTGTATTACTTTATATACAAGCAACTGTAAGCCTACTTTTGCCCACCCCTGTATTTCAATGAATTCAGTGTGCCAACTTCTTATATATTTTTTAAAAATAATTTTTGTTTGTTTACTTATTTATTTAATCTATTATTATTTTTTGTAACAGATGTTTCTCCTTTTACCCCCATTGACACCCTTCTCCTTCCTCCCTGCCCTGGCCCCAGCTTTGTTGTCCATGTCCAATGGTTATTCATACATGCATATAAGTTCTGTGGTTTATCTTCCCCCGCACCCACTCTTCTGAGCATTGTCAGTCTGTACCCTACTTCCACATCTCTGGGACTATCCTGTCCTTCAGACTGTTATGTTCATTATATTTTACAGATGAGTGAGATCATGTGATATTTGTCTTTCTCTGCTTGGCTTGTTTCACTTAGGATAATACTTTCCAGGTCCCTCCATGTCGTCTCAAAGGATAAGAGATCTTTCTTTCTTACAGCTGCATAGTGCTCCATTGTGTATATGTACCACAGCTTTTTTATCCATTCATCTACTGATGGACATTTGGGCTGTTTCCAGATCTTAGTTATTGTAAATAGTGCTGCTATGAACATGGGGGTACATATATTCTTTCTGATTGGTGTTTCAGGCTTCTTAGGGTATATTCCTAGAAGTGGGATCACTGGATCAAATGGCAATTCAGTTTTTAATGTTTTGAGGTAACACCATATTGTTTTCAGTAGTGGCTGCACAAGTCTGCATTCCCACCAGCAGTGTATTCCCCACACCCTTGCCAACACTTGTTGTTTGATGATTTGTTAATGGTGGCCAGTCTGACAGTTGTGAGTTGATTAGTGATGTTGCGCATTTCTTCATATGTCTCTTGACCATTTGTATGTCCTGTTTAGAGAGGTGTCTATTTAGGTCCTCTGCCCAATTTTTAATAGGATTCTTTGTCTTTCTTTTACTGAGTTGTATGAACACTCAATATATTTTGGAAATTAACCCCTTATCGGATGGATCATTGGCAATTATGCAGGGTAGAAGCTTTTGATATAGCCCCATGTGTTCATTTTCTCCTTTGTTTCTGTTACCTTAGGTGATGTATCAGTAAAAATTCTGCGTATGATGTCTGAAATTTTGTTGCCTACAGTTTCTTCTAGGATTCTTATGGACTCAAGAGTCACATTAAAGTCTTTTATCCATTTTGAGTTTATTCTCATGCATGGTCTAAGTTGATGGTTTAGTTTCATTTTTTGCATGTAGCTGTCCAATTTTCCCAACACCATTTATTAAAGAGGCTGTCTTTACTCCACTGTATGCTCTTGCCACCTTTGTCAAATATTAATTGAGCATATTGCCTTGGGTCCATTTCCAGGTTCTCTGTCCTATTCTATTGTTCTATGTGCCTATTCTTGTGCCTGTACTAGGCTGTTTTGATTAGAGTAACTTTGTTGCATAACCTGATATCCAGTATTGTGATCCCACCTACTTTGTCCTTCTTTTTTAAGATTGCTGTGGCTATTTGGGGTCTTTTTTTGTTGCATATGAACTTTTGAAATATTTGCTCTAGTTCTGTGAAATACGTCGTTGGTATTGTGATGGGGATTGCATTGAATCTATAGATTGCTTGGGGTAGTATGAATATTTTATTGATGTTAATTCTTTCAATCCATGAACAAGGTATGTGCTTCCACTTTTTATATCTTCTTCTATTTCTTTTTTTCAATGTCCTGTAGATTTCTGCAAATAGGTCCTTTATTTCTTTGGTTAAGTTTATTTTTAGGTATCTTAATTTTTTTGCCACGATGTTAAATGGGATTGTTTTTCAAGTTTCTCTTTCTGTGAGATCATCATTGGTGTATAAGAATGGCATCGTTTTCTTGACATTAATTTTGTATCCTGTTACTTTGCCAAATTCATTTATTAAGTCTAGTAAATTTTTGATGGAGTCTTTGGGGTTTTATACGTATAGTATCATGTCATCTACGAATAATGACAGTTTCACTTCCTCCTTTCCAATTTGGATCCCTTTTATATTTTCTTTCTGTCTGAATTATGTGGCTAAGACTTCCAGTACTATGTTAAATAAGAGTGGTGAAAGTGGGCATTTTTGTCTTGTTCCTGTTCTTAAGGGAAATGCTTTTAGCTTTTACCCATTGAGTATGATGTTGGCTGTAGATCTTTTATTCATGGCCTTCATTACGTTGAGATATGATTCCTCTATTCCCAGATTACTGAGCTTTTTTATCAGAAATGGGTGCTGGATTTTGTCGAAAGCTTTTTCAGCATCTATTGATATGATCGTATAATTTTAATGTTTCATTTTGTTTATGTGGTGTATCGCATTTATTGATTTGCATATATTGTACCAGCCTTGCATCCCTGGGTTTAAACCTACATGGTCATGGTGAATACTTTTTTTGATGTATTGCTGGATTAAATTTGCTTGTATTTTGTTCAGGATTTTGGTATCAGGGATATTGGCCTGTAGTTTTCCTTCTTTGTAGTGTCTTTTTCTGGGTTTGGGATTAGAATTATGCTGGCCTCATAAAATGAATTTGGAAGACTTCCTTCTTCTTGAATTTTTTGAAAATGTTTCAGGAGAATGAGTATTTGTTCTTCTTTGAATGTTAGGTAAAACTCCCCCATGAAGTCATCCCAGCCTGGACATTTGTTTGTTGGGAGAGTTTTGATTACATCCTCAATTTTCTTAGTTGTTATTGGGCTGTTCAAGTTTTCTATTTCTTCTCCGTCCTGTTTTGGGAGACTATGTGTTTCTAGAAATGTGTCCATTTTGCTTAGATTGTCAAATTTGTTGCCATATAATTGTTCTTAATATATGTTAACATTCTTTTATATTTCTGTGGTGTCAGTTATTATTACTCCTCTTTCATGTCTGATTTTGTGTATTTGGGTTCTCTCTCTTTGCTTCTTGGTGAGTGCAGCTAAGGGTCCATCAATCTTGTTTAACTTTTCAAAGAACCAGCTCTTTGTTTCATTGATCCTTTGAATTGCTTTTATTTATTTATTTTTTGGCCTCCATGTCATTTATTTCTGCTCTGATTTTTACTATTTTCTTCCTTCTACTTACTCTGCGGTTTTCCTTTTGTTTGCTTTCTAGTTATTTAAGTTGTGAGATTAGGTAGTCAATTAGAAATTATTCCTGTTTCTTGAGGTGGATCTGCTGTGTTATAAACTTCCCTCTCAGAACTGCTTTTACTGCATCCCATAGATATTGTGCTGCTGTGTGTTCATTTTTATTGATTTCCAGAAAGTTTTAAATTTCTTTCTTGATCTCCTTGGTAACCCATTCATTGTTCAATAACATGCTATTTAGCCTACATGTGTTCAAATGTCTTTATATGTTCTTGTTGAAGTTGATTTCTAGTTTTATGCCATAGTGATCTGAGAAGATGCTTGATATGATTTCAATTTTCTTGAACTAGTAGAGTGTTAGTTTGTGTCCTAACATATGGTCTGCCTTTGAGAATGTTCCATGTGCACATTAGAAGAATGTGAATTGCGCAGTTTTGGGGTGTAATTCTCTGTAGATATCTATTAAATCCGTCTGATCTAGCACTTCATTTATTTTTTATTTTATTTATTTATTTTTATTTTTTTTATTTATTTTTTTAATCCTCACCCGAGGACAATTTTTTATTTTTTTGTTCAGATAGAGCAGGAGGGAGAGAGAGGAAGAGAGAAAGAGAGAGAGAAACATAGACGTGAAAGGGACACATTGAGTGGCTGCCACCCGTGCAACCCAACCAGGGCAGGGGACAAACTGCAACCTAGGTACATGCCCTTAGCGTGACCCAAACCCGAGTCTCTCTGGACTGCAGGCCGACACTCTAACCGCTGAGCCAAACCAGCCAGGGCTAGCGCTTCATTTAAAGTCTGTTTCCTTGTTAATTTTTTGTCTAGATGATTTATCCAGTGATGTCAGCGGGGTGTTGAAGTCCCCTGGTATGATTATATTGCTGTTGATTTTTCCTTTGAAGTTCTCCAGAATATTTTTAACATGTTTTGGTACTCTTATATTGGGTGCAATAGCTTCCTGTTGGATAGATCCTTTCAATATTATGTAGTGGCCTTCTTTGTTCCTAGTTATGGCCTTCATTTCAAAATCTAATTTATCAGATATGAGTATTGCTACCACAGCTTTTTTTTTCTTTACCTTTGCTTGGAAGATTTTTTTCCATCACTTCACTTTCAACTTATGTGAGTCTTTCGTTGTGAGGTGGGTTTCTTGTAAACAACATATATGTGAGTCGTGTTTTCTTATCCAGTCAGCTATTCTGTGTCTTTTTATTGGAGCATTAAAACCATTTACATTTAAGGTGATTATTAATATGTACTTATTTATTGCCATTTTTGTTTAGTGTGGTTATATTTTTCTATTTTTTCTATGTTTTGTTTTTTTTTTCTTTTTTTTTCTTTTTTGTCTGGAAAGCTCTTTATTTGACCTTGTATTTTGAATGATAGCCTTACTAGATAGAGTAGTCTTTGATTCAGGTCCTTGTTTTTCATGACCTTGATTACTTCATGCCATTCCCTTCTGGCTTGTAGTGTTTCTATTGTGAAGTCAGATGATAGCCTTATCGGGGTTCCTTTGTAGGTAACCTGTTGCTTAACTCTTTCTGTCTTTAGGATTCTCTCTTTGTCTTTTATTTTTGGCATTTTAATTATTATCTGTGTTGGTGTGGGCCTGTTTGGGTTCTTCTTACTTGGGGCTCTCTGTGCTTCTTGAACTTGAATGCCTTCTTTCTTCACCAAATTAGGGAAGTTTTCTGTCACTATTTCTTCAAACATATTCTCTAACCCTTGCTCATTTTCTTCTTCTTCGGGGACTCCTATGATTCTAATGTTATTACATTTCCAGTTGTCTCACAGTTTCCTTAAGCTATTTTCCTCTTTTTTAATTGTTTTTATTTTCTGGTTAGTTGATTTTTTTGTACCTTGTCTTCTAATTCACTTATCCAGACCTCAGCTTCCTCTACTATGCTGGTTAGTCCTTCCAATGTGTTCTTTATTTCTGCTATGTCATTCTTCATTTCCTCTTGGTTGGTTTTCAATGTTTCTATATCTTACTCATGTGCTGATGTCCTTACTCATGCTGTTGAGCTTCCTCAAGATCATGGCTCTGAACTCTACCTCTTATACCTTGCTTAACTGCATTTTATTGATCTCATCTTTGATAGAGTTCTCTTGTTCTTTCATTTGGGTTTTGTTTTTTTTGTTTCACCATTTTGGCTATTTCAGTGGGTTTTAGAGCTTGCCAAATTTTCCCTGTGGGTGTTGGTGTTCTGCTGTTTGAGGCTCCCTCTACTGGATTTGGAACAGTGTGGAGGACCCATGTTAAACACCACTGTCAAGTCTTTCCTGGGTAGATCTGCAAGCCCAGGAAAAGTTCAGTTATCCTCTAGCTTTTTGCCTGGAGGCTATTATTCTCAGTTACTCAGTGCCTTGTAATGTAGCCCTAGTGGTCTGCATAAGAGGATTTCAATAGGTTCAGATAGATGCTGGTTGTTAATGAGCCTCAATTTGCTCTTTGCCTCACCTAGGAAAGGCTGAATCTCTGAGGGGGTGCTGCTGCTTTTCCCCACAGCTCTGGTAAGGAGAAATCTGGCCACTGTCTGGTGTGATCGAGAAGGAGCAAGCTGACCACCATCCTTTGTGACTGTGTCTCAGAAAAAACTCTGAGTGCCCTCCAAATCCCGGGTGTCCGGACAGAGTTCCAGTCCAGTCTACCCTCTTTCTGCTGGAGCTCATGGTGAGTGGCTAGAGCCGATTCAGTGCTCTGTTCCGGCCCTCTGCACTGTGGAGCAAGCTTGGTATTTTAACCCTGAGGGGACTAGTCACAGCTAAGACCGCTGCTGTCCATGAGCTCCCAGCCCACCACCCTCTCGTGCTTCCGCAATCCTACCAGTGTCCCTCTTTATATCGTCCTGTCCTGCTTCTTTTCTGCTGCTTTTTTTCCGACGATTTGTCTTTATTTTAGTTGTAATTCCCATTTGGTTTTAGGAGATCATCTGTGTAGCTTTCATTCACTCCGCCACCATTTTATCCAGCTGTTTATTTATTAATTTTTTATCCTCACCCAAGGACATTTTTCCATTTTTTATTCAGAGAGAGCAGGAGGAAGAGATAGAAACACCAACGTGAAAGGGACACATCAAGTGGCCGCCATCCACATGACCCAGCCAGGGCCGGGAAGAAACTGCAGCCAAGTTACATGCCCTTAGCGGGAACCGAACCCAGGTCTTGGTGGACCGCAGGCCAACACTGTAACCACTGAGCTAAACCGGCCAGGGCTATTTTTTTTTTTTTAATTTATTTTTGTTACAGATGTGTCTCCTTTTCCCCCATTGACATTCTCCTCCTGAACCGTTTGTTTTTTTAATATCTAAGAACTGTGGTCCTTGAAGCTGTAGATATCTCCAAGACTTGCAAAATATTACTAAGACATTCCACTGGCTATTACAGAAAACATTCCAATTAGATAAGATCCTTTACAAAGTATATGTAAAAGCAAGGTTTCCCAAATCAAACACACAGAATGAAATGCTGATTTTAATTGTTAAGCAAAAGTCTGCAAAAGACTTTAAGATTCCAAACTAGCTTCATTGAAAGGTCCATTGCACAAAGTTAATGAAAAATTCAAGACACAAGAGCTACCTGAGCAATAGGCTATAAGACTGACAGACTCCAAATATTTCCTTCTATTTTTCTTTATGTGCGTATTTAATCTACTACAGCTCAATCAAATTACCTTTTCTCTCTGGAGAGACTGCAAAACCACAAACAAAAATCTGCCAAGTTAGTGGCCTTACAGCTTTCAATTGCTCCAAGGCCAGAAAATTAAAACAACACCTGGGTCTCCCTGGTGCATCCTCCTAGGGGTCCATCCTCTAACCACTGGCACAGATTCAGGTGTCTCGTTTGCAATCAAATAGGACACTGAAAAAATCAGACTTGAAAGTTTCGTCAAATTCTTCCACACCAAATTGAATGCCTCTTTATTTAGCATCAAAGGTTGGTCCATTATGAGCCCCTACCAGGGTTGACAGGACTCCAAGAGATTTTTCAGGAAAGTGCTACCAGTTATTCCCTTAAATAGCCAAAAGTAAACTGAAATTAAAAATGAAAACCCTGCCTGACTGGTGTGGCTCAACCATCAACCCCTGTACCAAGAGGTCAATAGTTCAATTCCTGGTCAGGGCACATGCCCAGGTTGTGGGCACGATCCCCAGTGGGGGGCATGCAGGAGGCGGCCAGTCCATGTTCTCTCTCATTGATATTTCTCTCTCTCTCTCCCTGTCCCTTCCTCTCTCTCTCAAATCAATAAAGAAGGAAAAATTTAAAAACCTTATAAAATTCTGGTAAAAACACAGGCCACACTCCATTTTTATTTTTTTACATTTATTTTCCAATTTTTAATTATAGTTGACATACAATATTATGTTAGTTTCAGGTGTACAACATAGTGATTGACATTTATGTGACTTAGAAAGTGATCCCCCTGTAAGGGTGGTACATACCTGGCACCATACATAGTTTTTACAATATTATTGACTATATTTCCAGTGCTGTACTTTACCAATAACTAGCATTTTATAATTCTTTTATTTTATTATTTTTCCTTTATTGATTTTAGAGAGAGAGGAAGGGAGAGGGAGAGAGATAGAAGCATCAATGAGAGAGAACATCGATTGGCCGCCTCCTGCATGCCCCCCACTGGGGATCGGGCTCACAATCTGGGCATGTGCTCCGACCGGGAATCGAACCAGTGACCTCTTGGTGCATGGGTCGACGCTGAATCACTGAGCCATACTGGCCGGACATATTTTGTACTCCTTCATCACTTTTACCTTTTTCACCCATCTTTCCAACTCTCCTCCCATTTGGTGACCATCAGTTTGTTTCCTGTATCAGTGAGTTTCTTCCTGTTTTGTTAGTTCATTTATGTTTTTTAGTTGCCACATATATGTGAAATTATGTAGTATTTGTCTTTTTCTGTCTGACTCTCTACTTGAATCTTCATTTGCTGTGGAGTATCCAGATACAATAGTGGGGAAACTGGCAGAAGCTAGCAAAAGGTGAGAATTCTTACTAGTCTCAGCTCTCCTGGATCTCTGAAGTGCCCAGTCAAGAGAAAAAGGTAACATTTTACTTTGTCCCTCCTTTTCCAAATTCAGGCTCTTACAAACTTTATTTTGGGGTACCCATTGCTTATTGACTTTTTTCCTCCCAGGGACAGTTATTGCTTTTTGTTTGTCTCATTTTGTGTTCTGAGAACTTGCTTTGGCTTTTACCTGCCTGAGGCACACAGGTTATCAGTTCCTGTGTATACAGGGAGCTCAAATGTCAGTTTGGGGGCCACAAAAATATGACTGGACAGATATGTAAGTTGCTCCCCATTTGAAGCTAGGGTCCTACCAACTGTAGACCAGCTTGCAGTGGAATTGTCTAAGACCTTCTTTCTCTTGGCTATATTTGAGAGTGGCTCTGGATCTTGGGAGGGTAAGATCTATTGTACCCTCTTTGTGGATACCTCTTGAATACAAATAATTTGAAAAAAAAATTTTTTTATTGAGTTTTTTAGAAAGAGAAGAAGTGAGAAGGAGAGAGAGATAGAAACATCAATGAGAGAGAACATCAATTGGCCGCCTCTTGCATGCCCCCCACTGGGGACTGAACCCACAACCTGGGCATATGCCTTGACTGGGAATGCAACCAGCGACCTCTTGGTCGATGCTCAACCACTGAGCCACACTGGCCAGATGAATCCAAATAATTTTTAATACTACCAGGAATATGTACTGTTTGTTCCAGCTGAACTTTGACAAGATACTTGAAAGGATCTTTGTTTAATTAGCTCTATAGTCAGAAGTTGGCCATGTGGAAAGCTGATATTCATCCAAAGTTTTTTTAAACCTTCTCTCCTAAGCTAAATAAAACTATGTACTCAGAGGAAAATAACATTACAAAGACAGTCAACTATAAATCTAGAACATAGAAATAATTAGATTTTCATCTTAGTTAAAAATTTTTCTTCTTGATATAAAAAAAGCAAATTGTAGATAATGTAGTTCAGGTTAGAACCCAATCCTTAAAGGAGTTAAAAAAGACTATCCTTGTGTTATAAGTTGAGTCTTTGTAAGAACAGAAATGCGTTTCTAGAAGCAATTCAAAGCCCACCTATAATTTTGCCAATCCCTGTATCTCCCTTATTTATCTCAAAAGCTTTGTAGATTTGAAAAAAATCTGACTCTAGGAAATAAAAATTGTTCTTGGTGGAACTTACATTATTTCTTCGTGTCTTTTGAGATGTAAAAGTTCTACCATCTCTTCTCTGAGAACCCAGCTAATTATTATCTGAAGAAAAAAATAAAAAACTGTGAAAACTAGGCCTATGAAAAATCTTAAAACTCTTTCCTACAAATATTAGTAAAAAGTTGTGGCCATCTGAGCAGGTCACCTTAACTTATTCTATCTGCCAGTAATGTAAATTTGGATTCAACTGTTCATTTATAAACTAATGAGTTTGCCCGGCCAGTGTGACTCAGTGAATTGAGCAATGTCCCATGGACCGAGAAGTCCTGGTTCGATTCCCAGTCAGAGCACAGGCCTGGGTTGGAGGCTCCAGCCCCAATAAGGGGTGTGCAGGAGGCAGCCCCCATCGATGTTTCTTTCTCATCAATGTTACTCTCGCATCGACGTTTCTATCTCTCTGCCTTCCTCTCTCTCTAAAAAATCAATAAAAAAACATATTTTTAAAAGAATAATAAATTAATTAATGAACTATTGAGTTTTGCATTGTCAGACCTGTCTCAAGGCTAAAATTTTAAAAGATCTCTCTTTATGCCTATCTGGATGTTTATGAATGTCTATCCATATATACCATAGATGTGTGATATTTTTCTACCCCTAGATGATATTGTCAAGTTTAATTTTTAAAGAGCTTTATTTAATTGGGCTAAAGATAAATAAAAATTTATATAAATTAAGTAAAATATCAATAATATGGAAACTAACTCAAATATTATTCAAGTTCATGTGATCTGGGATAATCTTTGGTAAATGAAAGGTAGTCTAAGCTTGTTGATTAATTAAAACAAGCATGTTTTTAGGGTTATCAACATTAAATATAATTCAGACATGCAACTTTTATATTCAACCTAGATTTACTAAAACTCAAATAAGCTTATGTTATCAGTGTTAAAGAATTTTTCAGCAAGTAAGATAACTTCAGATGATGGTTACTGTTTAATGTTTCATGACAGTTTTATGAGTAATCTAAACATAATTGCTAAGAACAAGTAAATTAAATAGATGTTAAGTAAGAAAAAAGTTTATAAATAAACTTTTCAACAATAATTGTGCTTAATGGTGTGTCTATTTAAAAATAGTTTTCTAGCCCAGCCGGTGTGACTCAGTGGATGGAGCATTGTCCCATGGACTGAGAGGTCTTGGTTCGATTCCGGGTCAGGACACATGCCTGGGTTGCAGGCTTGATCCCCAGTAGGGGGCGTGCAGGAGGCAGCTGATAGATGTTTCTCTCTCACATCAGTGTCTCTATCTCTCTGTCCCTCATTCTCTCTCTAAAAAATCAATAAAAACCTATTTTAAAAAATAGTTTTCTAAGTCTTTGCAGTAACTTGAAACCTTAATATTATACTAACTTAAATGATAGATATTCACTGAATACCTAGATTATTTTCAAATAAGATAAAATACTGAGATGTCGATAACAGCACATGCCTTTATCCACTTTCAGCATTGTTTTAGAGGAATTAAAGGTTTTTGGATTTAATAGAATAGTAGCATAACAGAAAGCCCACATTGCTTACTTCTTAGTTTTCATTAGAAATGATGAATGCTAAGGGTTAAGTATTTTAATCAATATACATAATTAAATCTTCTGAGAAAGAATAGGATGAAAGGAATCAACTGTGTATGAAAAGTAGGTAAAAAAAAAAAAAGTCGAATAACAAGGTTTTCTAGAATGAGAAAGAGAAAAACAGGACAAAACCATTATGGATATAAAACAGTTGTAGAAGGTTTATAGAAAAAGAATCTTGGAAAATGAATTTTATGTGTGGTCTGGCTGCTTAAAATGGGAACAGACTTAAGTTTTTAAGTAATGAGTTTTCATACAGAAAGTACACTGGTGTAAAATTAGAATTTGTTTTATTTCTCTGTCAGGGTACATGCCTGGGTTGCAGCTTGATCCTGGATAGGGGGCGTGCAGGAGGCATCTGATCGACGCTCCAACCTCACATTGATGTTTCTCTCTCTTTAAAAATCAATAAACTATTTTTAAAGATCCAGGATGCTGAAAAGATTGAGGTTGGGACTGAAGTGGGAAGAATAAGAATGTAATTGTGGACATGATGAATTTAAAATATACGCAGGGCCGTAGATTGGAGATAGCCAGAAACCAGGATAGTGTATGGCTCTTCAATATATATATATATTTGAACATGGATTATCTTCATTATTAGAAGTGAAAAGGGAAGACTGGGACATTCTGAGTAAGACGTTTCCTCCTCTACTGTCTCTTGTGCATCAGTTGGTAGAAGTCAAGAATGAGCCCTGAGCCTTGTTCAGGGAGAGATTCCATGTTTCCCCACATTCACCGGCAGGAATGAAGCATGTGTCTTTCACGCTTTAAGTGAGACCACTACCTCTACTGACCTCCACTGATGGAAGTCTCATGAGTTCTGAGTATGACTAGCCCTATGCATGTTCTCATGTTCTCATTGGCTGGACATATTCTCATGTCCCACATTTTTCCCCCCCATTGGATGGTATCAAAATAGAATAATCTTTTATTGGTGTGTAACTCCCCAATCCTCATGGCTCCCCCACCCCCTAGGTTCTCCCACCCTCATGGCCCATCTACCCCCAGGGTTTTCCCACTTTCATGGCTCCCCCCAAGACCATCCCACCCCCATGGCTCCCCCACCCCCAGGGCCCCCACCCCTGCACACCCCTGCTGGGGACAGTGTACAACGCGCCCAGGAACGCGGGAACGGCGGTCCTAGAGAGCAGTCCGAGACAACCAAGGGAAGGAACTGTTTTATTGGGGTGAGGGTCCTATCACTCATTTTTCAGTCACATAGCATATTTCTTCGTCCATGCTCGAGCCAGCAATGCATACTTCGGCCTGTCTATTGTGTACACGGTCGCGATCTCGGGAATCAGGATATGGTGAGGGCTCGGATCGCTTAACATGGAGCTGATGCACAGCAGTACTTTGGAGAGGGTGTGTACGGGCGACCACTCGGAGGTCAGGATGTCCAGACCAACGCGCCCAGCTTTAGTGACGTTGGGATGGTAAATGCGGGTGCAGAATTGGACCTTGGGTGGTTGGAAGGGGTAAAAACGTGGGAACACAATATCTAGGAAGAAGACCCCCCCCCTCGTAGGGGCTGCCCTGGGGCCCTATGACCGCGGCCTTCCACGTGAGCATGTTGAACTCCACGGGCCCCGCGGAGCACAGCTCGGGGGGGTCTTTGGAAATGTCGAGGTACTCCTTCCACAGGCGCCTCACGGGCAGAGACAGCGCCATGGCCCACCTTTGTCCGAGTTCCTGAGAGAGACAGGTGGGGACCAGATCAGGGGATGCCACCCTCCGGGTCAGGGGACAGGTGGGTCAGGTCAGGTCGGATGGAGAGGGGTGAGGGGTGGTGGGGACAGGGCCGGGGACGGGGAACAGGCCGGTGATGGGGTCAGGGCCAGTGATGGGGGTCAGGGCTGGTGGTGGAAACACAGGGCCAGTGACAGGGGACAGGGCCGGTGATGGGGACAGGACTGGTGATGGGGACAGTGCCAGGGATGGGGGGCAGGGCCAGTGACAGGACACAGGGCTGGTGACGAAGCACAGGGCTGGTGACGGGGGACAGGGTCAGTGATGGGGACAGGGCTGGGGACAGGGACGGGGACAGAGCCAGTGATGGGGGCAGGGCCGGTGACTGGAGAGGACTGAGGAAGGAGCGATGGGATCGGCTGGACGGATGACTCCAGGTCACCTGTGTACTACAAGCCGCTGCCACCACCTCCCGGCTGTCCTCACCTGGAGACTCCGCTGCTGAGGGCCACCTGCTCCTGCCGCTGTCCCTGCGGTTCACACCGGGGTGTCTGGCAGCAGTAGGGGATCTGCTCTGTGACGCCACTGATGACGTCATCATAAGGAAGGGCCCAGTGAGAGCTCTCCCTGCAAGGAGCATGCTCTCAGCACATTTCCTCCCAGAAGCTCTCCTGCCTTTCCCTTCCCCCTCCTTCCCCTGCAGCTCTCCTCAGTTCTGAGGGACCCCATGAGACCTGCAGCCAGGGCGCACTGGGCAGCGACAGCTCATCCTGGTCTAACCCCCTGAACCTGTCCCCAAGGCCCCCTTTTCTCTGACTTCCCAGAGAGCTATAGCAGCCCAGCCTGGGCTCTCCTGTTGCTTCTTCTAAGTGTGTTTTTGCTGGACTCAATAAATTCTTGCTTATTTTTCCACACTTTGTCTCTTGATTGAAATCTTTCCTTCAAGAAGACAAGAACCAAGGTCTCATTGTCTCACCAGTAACAGACTAAGTTTCTGACTAAAAATCTTGCAAATTGGTCTTGAGGCCTTTTATGTGCTAAGCACTACACTAAGCATTTCAAATGTATATCATTTAATTCTTAAAACAACCTCAATATGTCCAGCCAGTGTGGCTCAGTGGTTGAGCATTGACCCATGCACCAAGAGGTCACCGGTTCAATTCCTGTTCAGGACATATGCCCATGTTGGGGACCTGATCCCCAGTGGGGGGGGCATGCAGGAGGCGGCCATCGATGTTCTCTCTCATCAATGTTTCTATCTCTCTCTCCCTCTCCCTTCCTCTCTCTCTAAAACCAATAAAGAAAAAAAATAAATAAATAAATAAAACAACCTCAGTAGGATTCATATTACTATCTCTAATTTATAAGTAAACATAGACACAGAGAGGTTATTGGAGTTGAAAAATACTGCAAATTGAGTAATTTTAAGAGCCAATGTTTTAAAATATTTACTTTGCCTCAAGAGACTGCACTCTAACTATAACATTAAAGTCTTAACTGATGTAAACTCTGTAGCTACAACTTGAATTAGAAAGGTATAACTATTACTCCAAAAATTCAAGTTTCTGTGAATTTAATTAATCATGTAAATTAAAGAGGAACAAAAAGTTTGGGTTTATCTCATGAGGAAGTGGAAACACAGGACAAATGTCAGAAGAATGACCCTAATAAACTGTTGCTCACCACAATAACACCATCAGAAGGAACGTGAGAGCTTTTTCTCTTTAATGCATTGTGTCGAGAAGCTGTATTGACCCAGTTTGAAATGTACATCTGAGATGCCATATTAACCACATTGTACACCATATAATTCAGCATAGGGGCAGAAAAGAGTTAATTCAACAGGTCTGGGTAACTGAAACTCCGCAGATCCCAAACAAAGGCCTGTTTGTTTGTTTGTTTGTTTATTTATTTATTTATTTATTTTATCATCAAGAGAAGATATTTTTCCATTTTTTGTTCAGATAGAGTGGGAGGGAGAGAGAGAGAGAGAGAGAGAGAGAGAGAGAGAGAGAGAGCGCGAAACATCGACGTGAAAGGGACACATAGAGTGGTTGTCACCCACATGACTCAACCAGGGCTGGGGACAAACTGCAACCTAGGTACGTGCCCTTAGCGGGAACCTAACCTGCGTCTCTCTGGACTGCAGGCCGAAGCTATAACCGCTTAGCCAAACCGGTCAGGGCACAAAGGCCTGTTTTAAAGGATTGTCCCTTGGCAGGCTTCTGAGATCACCTCTGAGTCCCTTGCAATGTTCTGCAGAGGAGTGTTTTGTACGCCTCAGGCTTTCATCCATGCTGGAGCAGTTTGACAAGATCAGTTTATGAATAACAATGTTATTTATAGTGAAAGCCTGTGTGTGCTCTAGGGAAGGTTGGAATCTGAGTAGCTGAGGTCAGTCATGTGGGTGTTGTATGCTTACCTGATTCCCAATAAAAACATGGGAATCCAAGGCTTAGGTGAGCTACCCATTTTGACAATACATCGCACAAGTAAGATACAACTGTTGAGAAAATAAAGTGCGCCCTGGCCGGTTTGGCTCAGCGGTTAGAGCGTCGGCCTGCGGTCCCGAGAGACCCGGGTTCGGTTCCCGCTAAGGGCACGTACCTCGGTTGCAGTTTGTCCCCGGCCCTGATTGGTCGTGCGGGTGGCAGCCACTCGATGTGTCCCTTCACATCGATGTTTCACTCTCTCTCTGTTCCTCTCTCTCCCTCCCGCTCCATCTGAACAAAAAATGGAAAAATGTCCTCGGGTGAGGAAAAAAAAAAAAAAAAAAGTGCAACCCTGTGTCAAGGCATACCTGGAATCTATAATTTTTAAAATCATGAATTGTTGTTAAATAGCAGCAACTGTTTTTTTTGTATATATTGAGATAATCATATCTTATTACTTTTATTCTTTATTATTATTATTTTTTCTTTATTGATTTGAGAGAGAGAGGAAGGGAGAGGGAGAGAGAGATAGAAACATCCATGAGAGAGAACATCGATTGGCCGCCTCCTGCATGCCCCCCACTGGGGATCAGGCCCACAACCTGGGCATGTGCCCTGACCAGGAATCGAACCAGCGACCTCTTGGTGCATGGGTCGATGCTTAACCAGTAAGCCACACTGGCTGGGCTACCTTTATTCTTTTAATGTGAGGAATTTTATTAAGTTTTAATTTAAAATTAAATGTATTTTCTCAAAATAAAAACAAGCTCAACATGGATCTGATTTATTATTACTTCTACATTTTTGCATATTGCTGGATTTATGTTGTTGATAAATTATACCTATATTTATAAAAGACATCAGTCCATAATTTTTCATTGTGATATTTCAGATCATGTATCGAAGTTTATTTGGACTTTGGAACAAGATGTGAAATGTGTCCTCTCTATTCTACAAAAAAGTTCTTTATTGTGTTATTTCCTCATTAAATTTGGAAATAAACTCGCAATATTTTTTGTTTTTAATATGTGTAGAAGTGGCATCATACTGGAGTACTCCTTTGTCTCTGAAATCACCTGGTCAACAATATGGTTGTGAAAATCATCCATATATTTGCTGTGGACATTCTTTTCCTTTCTCATTTAAATACCATATCCTATTGTTTTAATATACCAGAAGTTATTATTTTTTTCTTTCTACCATTATGAAAATTTGGGTTGATTACAGTTTTAAGTAGGATGAATAGTGAAACTATGAAACTTATGACATATGTCTATATTTCTGATGAGTGTGTGATAAAAGTTGTTTTTTGCCCTGGCCAGTTTTGCTCAGTGGTTAGAACATTGGCCTGTGGACAAAGGAGTCGCGGGTTTGATTCTGGTCAAGGGCATGTACCTTGGTTGCTGTCTCCATCCCCGGTACGCACTTTGCTTGGATCATGCAGGAGGCAGTCAGTCGATGTGTCTGTTTTACGTTGATGTTTCTCTCTCTCTCCCTCCTACTCTATCAGAAGATAAACAGAAAAATATCCTCAAGTGAGGAGTGAGGATTTATATATATATATATATATATATATATATATATATATATATGAAGTAGTTTTTTTGTGTGTGTCATAGAATTTAGTTTTAGAAGGGACTGTAAGGGTGTCAAAACTTTACCTCTATCTTGCTAGCATTTTGGGCTGAGCCTAATGATTAAGTTAAAATAAGACAGGTTAATAGAATAAAAGCATAAAAATTTTATTTTTATGTGTACATGGAAGCCTGAAGAAAAAAATGAAGAACACCCCCTCTCCCCAAAAAAGTTCTAAGACCAAAGGGCTTATATATGAGATTTAACAAAGAGTAGTAATTTTGAAAAAGTCAATAAAATGTATGGGGAGGCTAAAGGAAGGATAAGAGTTATTTTAACAAAACGTGTACATATTTTTCTTGGAATCTACTTTCTGTCTCTGGTGATAAGAATGTTGTTTAACAGCAGGTGCAGGAAAGGCATCTTTTACATGAGTTTCATCTCCTTTTTTTCAGAAAGAAAAGGGGAGGTCAGAGTGCCTTTCTTGCACCTGTTGTTTTTCAAGTACCTTTAGCTCAAAATATTCAATATGCCAAACAAACATATTTTGGCGTAGTGTGTGCTGAACCTCTTAGGTATTCGTAAACTTTCATTTTCCAAAATATTTCTATCAGTTTGCACTTTCACTATCAGTGTATGAGAGTTTGCTCTCCATACTCATTGAAAGTTGATCTTTATTGCCTACATTTCTATTCTGATTATTCTAGTGGGTGTATATTTTTAATATGTGTTTACTGATTTTTAGAGAGAGAGGAAGGGAGAGGGAGAGAGAGATACAAACATTGATGAGAGAAACATCCATCAGCTGCCTCCTGCACAACCCCTACTGGGGATCGAGCCCACAACCCGGGCATGTGCCTGACTGGGAGTCAAACTGGTGACATCTTGGTGCACGGGTCAACACTCAACCACTGAGCCACACCAGCTAGGACTAATGGGTATATATTTAATTGTCCTGAATAATAAAACCATATTAGAGAAAAGAATCACAATCAGAAGAGTTAACCTACAAGATATAATGTATTATTATAAATGCACAACAAGTAAAACATAGTGTTATAGGTGTAAAGATAGACAGATGGCCAGACATTGACTTACACATTATGTGTTTTATGGTAAAGGTGGCACTGTAGTGCTTGGACCAATGATATCCTTTCCAATGAAGAGAGCTGAGTCAACTGAATATCTGTATAGAAGAAAATAATTCTAGAGCTCACTAGTCACAGTACAAAAATACATAATAAATTCCAGATAAAGGGATATCAACTGCAATAGCAGATTAAAGATCTTAACAAAACAAAACAAAAATTCTTAAAATATCTATTCTTCCATTAAAACAATGAGAAAAATGCACAAACTGTCAAAATCAATGTTTTCAGAATTCTGGAAATTAACTGAAGGCTTTCAACAGTCCAAGGGGTAATTATTCCAAAAAAGTATCTGAAACACTAAAAGCAGTGAGTTTGTGTCATTTTAACTTGCTTTATTTCCATCCCTTCTGCTACAGATCCTGCAATTATATTAAAAACTAAGCCCAGCCAATGTGGCTCAGTGGTTGAGCACCGACCCATGCACCAAGAGGTTGCTGGTTGGATTCCCAGTCAGGCATATGCCCAGGTTGTGGGCCTGACCCCCCGTGGGGGGCATGCAGGAGGCGGCCAATTGATGTTTTCTCTCATCGATATTTCTATCTCTCACTCCCTCTCCCTAAAATAGATAAAGAAAAAAAAAAAAAAAGTTCATAATGAAGATGAAAAACAACAGCCTGATAGCCATCACAGATGGCAGAACACAGTTGGAGCTCCTTTAAAGTTTTAAAACTGTAGACTCCACTTTCAAAGTTGCTTTTTAAAAATTTGACCTTAGAGCTAACCTAATGCAAAATGCCTATTCCCCAGTCACATTTGCCATAAAAATAAAGGCAATTTATTAAGGTTTTAGATGCCTAAGGTTTTGACAAAATTTAGTTTAGAAAATAGAATCATTAAAAATCTTAGAAAGAAAACCTAGGAAATGAGATATTCATAGGCATGTATCTGTCCACTTTTCCCAACACCATTTACTGAATAAACTTTCTTTACCCATTATTAAGTTCTTGCATCCTTTGTTAAATATTCATTGATCATGTAAGCTTGGGTAGATTTCTGGTCTCTCTATTCCATTGCATTGATTTATATGTCTGTTTTTATGACAGTACCATGCAGTGTTGATTATTATAGCCTTATAGTATAGTTTGATACCAGGTAGCATGATTCCTCCAACTTTGTTCTTTTCTTTAACATGCTTTGGTTATTTGAAGTCTTTTGTATATCCATATACATTTTTTAAATATTTGTTCTAGAGTTGTAAAATATGCCATTGGTATTTTAATAAAGATTATATTGAATCCATAGATTGCTTTAGTATGGACTATTTAATGATGTTAATTCTTCCTATCCATAAACACAATATATGCTTCCACTTATGTGTACCTTCTTCAATTTCTTTCTTCAGTGTCTTAACATTTTTTGAGTAGTGGTCTTTTACATTTTTGATTAAATTTATTCCTTGGCATTTTATTCTTTTTGAAGAAATTGTGAAAGGGATTGTTTTCTTTGTTCCCTTTTCTTTTTTAAAACATGTTTTTATTGATTTTTTTAGAGAGAGAGGAAAGAAGAGAGAAATAGAAACATCAATGAGAGAGAGAGAAATATTGAGGAGCTGCCACCTGCATGTCCCCTACTGGGAAATGAGCCCACAACCCGTTTATGTGCCCTGACTGGGAATTGAACCAGGTCCTCTCAGTCCATGGGACAATGCTCAGTTTCAAGAAGATCGGTTGCTTCCTACATGACCCTAACTGGGGCCAGGGATAAAACTTACAACTCAAGTATGGTTGACCAGGAATCTAACCTGAGACCCTTTAGTCTATGGGCTGATGCTGTAACCACTGAACCAAACTTGTCAGGGCTAAATAACAGTCTTAACTTTTAGTTCAATGAAGTAATTGCTATGACTACTAATGGAAGCATTCCTACCTTTGGAACTAAGACTGGTAGGCCAGTAGAACACAAAGTTGTGGGAACAGGAAGCAACAATTTTGCTAGTGGGGTACTAAGGTTAATAGTGACTACTGTCTCTCTCATTTCTATCCCTTGAGTCCTAGAGTGGTGACTTATGATTGTCAGAAAACAGCACCACATATTTGATGTGATACAGAGAATATGAAGCCTTCTGGAGAACCTTGTATTAGTCATACAAGGTATTTCCACCTATCTTATGCTGTAACTGAGTATTCAGAAGACCATTTCATGAAGCTGTTGAGTGAGCTGCTTTAGAATGGTGTGGAATATGATAAGACTAGTGAATTCCATGGGCATGGGCTCATTGATTGACTTCTTTTGCTGAGAAGTACATCTATTGATTGAAAGCAATGCTGTGTAAAATACCTTGATGAGTGGTGTAATTCCATGGATGGTAGTACTGATAGAATCATTGTGTGCAGGGAAGTCAAATATTCATCCAGAGAAAGTATTTATTCCATTAAGGACCAAATTCTTCTCATTCCATGATGTAAGCTGTCCAATATAATCAACCTGTCATTAGGTGGCTGGCTGATGACCCCAAGAACTAACTGGGGAGATATCCCAAAATGGGGCAGAGTGAATGGAAGCTACACAAACCATCTACCAGGACTACACTGGAATTACAACTAAAATAAAGACAAATCATTGGGAAAAAGCAACAGAAAGGCAGCTTACGAGAACCATATAACCAGGGACAATGAATCAATCCTCGTAGGATTGCAGAGGCACAAGAGGGGGGCTAGGAGCCCACAGACAGCAGCATCTTAGCTGTGAGCAGTGCTCTCAGGGTTAAATTCCCAAGCCCCCTCCACAGCGTAGAGAGATAGAACAGAGCACTAAAATAGCCACAGCCACTCATCTTGGGCTCCCGCAGAGGGAGGGTGAACTGGACTGGAACTGTGTGGGGACACTTGGGATTTGGAGGGCCCTCAGAGCTTTTGCTGAGTTGTGGCCACGCAGGACTGTGGACATCTTACTCCTTCTCAGGGTTCTTGGGAGAGGTGGTGGCCCATCCCTTGGAGATTCAACCCCACCCGGGTGGACCATTGAAATGCACATTGAGGCTCATTAACAAGAAGCATCTGCCCCACCTTCAGAAACTTCCCTTATGCTGAATACCTGAAGGAGTTTTTCATTCAACTGAGAAACCAAGGCTCTTCAAGTAACTGTGACTAATAACCTCCAGGCAAAAAGCTGGAGGATAACTGAACCTTTACTGGGCTTGCAAATCTACCCAGGAAAGTAAGACTTGACAGTGGTGTTTAATATGGGTCCTCCCATGCTCATCTAAGCCCAGTAGAGGGAGCCAAAAACAGCAGAACACCAATGGCCACAGGGAAAATTTGTCAGGCTCCAAAACGCACTGAGATAGCCAAAACGGTGAAACAAAAAAACAAAACAAAAAAAATCCCAAATGAAAGAACAGCAGACCTCAACCAAAGATGAGATAAATGAAATGCAGTTAAGCAAGTTAACAGAGCTAGAATTCAGAGCTATAATCTTGAGGAAGCACAACAGCATAAATATGGACATCAATACCATGAGTAAAAACATTGAAAATCAACCAACTGGAAATAAAGAAACCACCAAGAAGAAATGAATAATAACATAGCAGAAATAAAGAACACATTGGAAGGACTAAACAGAAGAGTAGAAGGAATTAGAAGACAGTGTAGAAAAAAATCACCCAATCAGAAAACCAAAAAAAAACAACAACAAACAAACAAACAAAAACAAAAACAATTAAAAAACCGGAAGACAGCTTAAGAGAACAGTGGGACAATTGAAAAGGTAATAATATTTGCATCATAGGAGTCCCTGAAGAAGAAGAAAATGAGCAAGGGTGAGAGGATATATTTGAAGAAATAGTGACAGAAAACTTCTCTAATTTGGTGAAGGAAGAAGGCATTCAAGTTGAAGAAGCACAGAGAGCCCCATGTAATAAGAACCCAAACAGGCCCACACTAAGACACATAGTAATTAAAATGCCAAAAATTAAAGACAAAGAAAGAATCTTAAAGGCAGCAAGAGATAAGCAATAAAGGAACCCCCATAAGGCTATCATCTGACTTCTCAGCAGAAACACTACAAGCCAGAAAGGAATGGCATAAAGTAATTAGGGACATGAAAAACAAGGATCTGAATCCAAGGCTACTCTATCCAGCAAAGCTATCAGTCAAAATAGAAGGTCAAATAAAAAACTTCCCAGACAACAATAGGCTAAGGGAATACATTAGCACCAAACCAGCACTGTAAGAAATGTTAAAAGGACTGCTGTAATTAGCAGGAGAAATAGGAAGAAAAATAGAACCACACTAAACAAAAATGGCAACAAATAAGTATATATCAATAATCACCTTAAGCGTGAATGGATTGAATGCTCTTATAAAAAGACACAGAGTAGCTGATTGGATAAGAAAGCTTGACTCACATATATGTTGTTTAAAAGAGGCTCACCTCACAACAAAAGACTCACATAGGTTGAAAGTGAAGGGATGAAAAAAATCTTCCAAGCAAACAAAAAGCAAAAAAAAAAAAAAAAAAAAAAAAAAGCTGGGGTAGCAATACTAATATCTGATGAAGTAGATTTCAAAAGGAGGGCCATAACTAGAGACAAAGAATGCCACTATATAATATTGAAAGGATCTATCCAACAGGAAGATATAACCTTGGTAAACATATATGCACCCAATATAGGAGCAACAAAATATATTAAAAATCTTCTGGAAGACTTCAAAGGAGAAACCGATAACAATACAATCATACCAGGAGACTTCAACACCCTGCTGAAATCACTGGATAGATCCTGTAGACAAAAAAAATTAGCAAGGAAACAGAGACTTTAAATGAAGCACTAGACCAAATAGATTTAATAAATATTTACAGAAAATTACACCACAAAACTAAAAAATTTACATTCTTCTCAAGTGCACATGGGACATTCTCAAAGATAAACCACATGATAGGACACAAACTAAGTCTATACAAGTTCAAGAAGATTGAAATCATATCAAGCATCTTCTTAGATCACAATGGCATGAAACTAGAAATCAATTGTAACAAGAACATGCAAAGACATTTGAACACATGGAGGCTAAAGAGCATGTTATTAAACAATAAATGGGTTACTGAGGAGATCAAGGAAGAGATTAAAAACTTCCTGGAAACCAATGAAAATGAACACACAACAACACAAAATCTATGGGATGCCACAAAAGAAGTTCTGAGAGGGAAGTCCATAGCACTACAGGCCTACCTCAAGAAACAAGAAAAATTTCTAATAGATTGTCTAACCTCACAACTTAAAGAATTAGAAAGCAAACAAAAAGAAAACCCCAGAGCAAGTAGAATGAAGAAAATGGTAAAGATCAGAGCAGAAATAAATGACATACGGACCAAAAAAAATGATTCAAAGGATCAATGAATCAAAGAGCTAGTTTTTCAAAAAGGTTAACAAGATTTATGGAACCTTAGCTAGACTCACCAAGAAACAAAGGGAGATAACCCAAAAACACGAAATCAGAAATGAAAGAGGAGAAGTAACAACTGACACCACAAAAATACAAAGGATCGTTATCAAATACTATGAACAATTATACGGCAATAAATTCAATAATCTAAGAGAAATGGAAAAATTTCTAGAAACACATAGTCTCCCAAAACTGGACGAGGAAGAGATAGAAAACCTGACCAGCCCAGTAACAATAAAGAAAATTGAAGATATAATCAAGAATCTTCCAGCAAACAAAAGCCCAGGCCCGAATGGTTTCATTGTGGAGTTTTACTTAACATTCAAAGAAGAACTAACACCATTCTTCTCAAACTTTTTCAAAAAATCCAAGAAGGAAGACTTCCAAACTCCTTTTATGAGGCCAGCATAATTCTAATCCCAAACCCAGAAAAAGACAACACAAATAAAGAAAACTACAGGCCAGTACCCTGATGAACATAGATGCCAAAATCCTTAACAAAATACTAGCAAATCGGATCCAGCAATACATGAAGAAAATTATTCTCCATGACCAAGTGGGATTCATGTCAGGGATGCAAGGCTGGTACAATATTCACAAATCAATAAATGTGATACACCACATAAACAAAATGAAGGATAAAAACCATATGATCATATCGAAAGATGCTAAAAAGCATTCGACAAAATCCAGCACCCATTTCTGGAAAAAAAAAAAAAAATGCTCTGTAATCTGGGAATAGAGGGATCATATATCGATATAATAAAGGCCATATATGAAAGACCTACAGCCATCATTATACTCAATGGGCAAAAACTAAAACATTTTCCTTAATAACCGGAACAAAACAGTGAAGCCCATTGTCACCACTCTTATTTAACATAGTACTGGAAATCTTAGCCACAGCAATCAGACAGGAAGACAAATTAAAAGGGATCCAAATTGGAAAGGAGGAAGTGAAACCGTCATTTTTCGCAGATGACATGATATTATACAAAGAAAACCCTAAGGACTCCATCAAAAATCTACTAGACTTAAAAAATGAATTTGGCAAACTAGCAGGATACAAAATTGATGTCAAGAAATTGACAGCGTTCTTATACACCAATGATAAACTCACAGAAAGAGAAACTAAATAAAAACAATCTCATTTGCCATCACAGCAAAAAAAATTAAGATACCTAGGAGTAAACTTAATCAAAGAAGTAAAGGACCTATTTGCAGAAAACTACAGGACATTGGGGAAAAAAAAAAAAATAGAAGAATACATAAAAAATTGGAAGCACATGCCTTGTTCATGGATTGGAAGAATTAACATCATTAAAATGTCCATATTACCCAAAGCAAACTATAGATTCAATGCAATCCCTATCAAAATACCAATGACCTATTTGACAGAACTAGAACAAATACTTAAAAAAGTTCATAAGGTACCAAAACAGACACCGAATAGCCACAGCAATCTTGAAAAAGAAGGACAAAGTAGTAGGGATCACAGTACCAGATATCAGGATATGCTCCAAAGCTACTGTAATCAAAACAGCCTTGTACCGGCACAAGAACAGGCATATAGACCAGTGGAACAGAACAGAGAACCCAGAAATAGACCCAAAACATTATGCTCAGTTAATATGTGACAAAGGTGGCAAGAGCATACAATGGAGTAAAGACAGCCTCTTTAATAAATGGTGTTGGGGAAATTGGACAGCTACATGCAAAAAAAAAAAAAAAAAAAATGAAACTAGACCATCAACTTACACCATACACAAGAATAAACTCAAAATGGATAAAAGACTTTAATGTGACTCGTGAATCCATAAGAATCCTAGAAGAAAATGTAGGCAAGACGATTTTGGACATCATATGCAGCAGAATTTCACTGATACATCACCTAAGGCAACAGAAACAAAGGAGAAAAAGCTTCTTCACAGCAAAAAAAAACAACCATCAAAATGAAAAGTGAACTGACTATGTGGGAGCACATAATTTCCAATGATACATCAGATAGGGGCTAATTTCCAAAATATATAAGGTAGTCATACAACTCAACAAAAGGAAGACAAAGAACCCAATTAAAAAATAGCCAGAGCTGGCCGGTTTGGCTCAGCGGTTAGAGCGTCGGACTGCGGTCCAGAGAGACCCGGGTTCGGTTCCTGCTAAGGTTATGTACCTAGGTTGCAGTTTGTCCCTGGCCCTGGTTGGGTTGTGAGGGTGGCAACCACTCGATGTGTCCCTTTCACATTGATGTTTCTCTCTCTCTCTCTCTCTCTCTCTCCCCCACTCTATCTGAACAAAATATCCAAAAAAAAAAGGCCAAAGGAACGAAATAGACACCTCTCCAAACAGGACATACAAATGTCCAGGAGACACATGAAGAAATGCTCCACATTGCTAATCATCAGAGAGATGCAAATTAAAACAACAATGAGGTATCACCTCACACCTGTCAGAATGGCGCCATCAACAAATCATCAAACAACAAGTGTTGGCGAGGGTGTGGAGAAAAGTCAACTCTAGTACACTGCTGGTGGGAATGTAGACTGGTGCAGCCACTATGAAAAAAACTATGGTGTTACCTCAAAAAATTAAAACTTGAATTGCCATTTGACCCAGTGATCCCCCTTCTAGGAATATACCCTAAGAAGCCTGAAACACCAATCAGAAAGAATATATGTACCCCTATGTTCATAGCAGCACTATTTACAATAGCTAAGATCTGGAAACAGCCCAAGTGTCCATGAGTAGATGAATGGATAAAAAAGCTTTGGTACATATACACAATGGAGTACTATGCAGCTATAAGAAAGAAAGATCTTTTATACTTTGAAATGACATGAAGGGACCTGGCAAGTATTATCCTAAGCAAAACAAGCCAAGCAGAGAAAGACAAATATCACATGATCTCACTTATTTGTGGAATATATTGAACATAACAGTCTGAGAAACAGGGTAGACCGAGAGAAGTGGAAATAGGGTACAGACTGACACCCTCAGAAGAGAGGGTGCTGGGGGGAGGGAAGAGATAAACCACAGAACTTACGTGCATGTACGCATAACCGATGGACACAGACAACAATGCAGGGGATGGGGTGAGGGGATAGGAAGGAAGTTGTCAATGGGAAAAACAAGGAGAAACATCTGTAACAAAAATAAATTAATATAAAAAAAGAAAAAAAATGATATCATTGGGGCTTTGTGTTGGTCTCTGTTGCTGGTAGATTGGATACTCAAAAATATCTTCATGTATTTTTTTACCCATTCACATAGGTCAATCCATATACCTGCTCCCCAAATTTCTTTAGCACCAATTTTCCAACCATGTTCCTTCTACATCCCTGATTGTTCAGCCAAAACCAATTTCCATAGGCCATGATCAGCATATCAACTAATATGTGGTCATTTCTCCTTTCAAGCAAATTGAACAATCAGGTGTACTTCCTGCGGTTCTGTCCACTGAGAAGATTTTACTTTACCATAGTCCTTCATGGATAGTCCAGGGGAGTTGTAGTGACATAGCTCCCCACTTTCAGATGGTGCTTGCATGTAGTGCAAAACCATGGATTAAAAAGACCCGACTCTTTTCTTCCTCTGTGAACTGATTGTAGGGCCCTCCCACTGAGGCCGCAAGTGCAGGCTGGGAGAGAGAAGGCAATGTAGCAAAAGTGTGGACTCTGGGAACTGGGGCCATTTTTGTTGTTTAATCCTCACCTAAGGATATTTTTCCATTGATTTTTTAAAAAAATTTTATTTGTCTTTATTGATTTTTTAGAGAGAGAGGAAGGGAGAGGGAGAGATGGAAACATTGATGACAGAGAATATTGATTGGCTGCTTCCTGCATGCCCCCCACTGGGGATTGGGCCCACAACCTGGGCATGTGCTCTGACCGGGAATTGAACTGGTGACCTCTTGGTGCATGGGTCAATGCTCAACCATTGATCTACACCGGCCGAGCTCCATTGATTTTTTGATAGGGTGTAAGTTATGGAGAAGAGAGAGAAACATTGATGTGAGAGAGACACATCAACTGGTTGCCTACTGCATGACCTCGACCAGAGTCAGGGACTGAACTGCAACCGAGGTACATGCCCTTGACCAGAATTGAACCCGCAACTCTTTGGTCCATGGGCTGATGCTCTAACCACTGAACCAAACCAGGCAGGGCTGAGTCATTTTTAATGTAACTTACTTTTGCCTTCAGGGTTTTCCCAGGCCCAATCACATGTATACCACTTCTATGATAGAATGTGTTGTGTGAACTCTGCCTTGTGGCTAGTCAAATCAATGAACAAGCAATTCATGAAGGGCAGCAGTTGCATAGTAATTTGGTCCCTGTGGTTAAGTGTTCATTTTCCAGTAAGGCCCAATAGCAGATCAAAATCTGGTTTTTAAATTTTTTTTCTTTATTGATTTTAGAGAGAGAGGAAGTGAGAGGGAGAGAAAGATAGAGATATCAAAGAGAGAGAACATCGATTGGCTGCCTCCTGCATGCCCCCCACTGGGGATCGGGCCCACAACCTGGGCGTGTGTCCTGACTGGGAATCAAACAGGCAACCTCTTGGTGCATGGGTAGATGCTCAACCACTGAGCCACCCAGCTGGACCAAAATCTGTTTTTTTTTTAAAGAAGAGTAGTTATTTACAGATGGTGAGAGGGCCTTGCTCCAAAATTCTAAAGGCCTGTGCTATAATTCATCTGTAGGGTCCTACCCGAGACTACTAACAACATCCCTGTTTGCCACTGTTATTTCAAGGATAATTGGATCTGCTAGATCACATGGCTCAAACGGCAGAGGAACTTACATTCAAGCCTTGACATTCTTTTGTTCTTGGTTCTGTTCAAAAGTAGCATCCTTTTGGGTTACTCCACAAATGGCCTGAAATAACATACCCAAATGAGAAATATGGTACCTCCAAAATCCAAAGGAGCACACTCGGTGTTGTGCCTCCTTCCTGGTTATAAGAGAGGTCAGATGCAACAATTTATTCTTTACCTTAGAAGAAATAGCTAGGCATGATCTACACCACTGGACCCTAAAGATTACTCTGAGGTAGAAGGTTTCTGAATTTTAGGCAGATTTTCTTTTTTTACCTTCTGACACACAAATGTCTTACCAATAAATCTAAAGTAATTGCTACTTCTCACTCACTAGGTGCAATCAGCATACATAATGCCATTAAATAAGGCACCAGTGTGAAAACTTATGGAAGAAAAAGGTGATCAAGATCCCTATGAACTAAATTGTGACATAAGGCTGGATAATTGATACAGATATATCCTTGAGATAGGGCACTGAAGGTGTGTTGCTGGGCTTGGTAGCTGAAAGCAAACTGTTTTGTTTGTGCCTATGAACATGTATAGAAAAAAAGGCATTTGCTAGATCAATGGCTGCATACCATTTATCAGAGTACGTGTTCATTTGCTTAAGCTATGGACCACATCTGATACAGAAGCTGCAGTTGGAGTCACCACTTGGTTAAGCTTGGGCTGATCCACTGTCATTCTCCAAAATTCATTTGTCATTTGCACAGGCCAAGTAGGAGAGTTGAATGAGGATGTGGTGGAAATCACTACCTCTGTATTTTTTGATCCTTCATGGTAGCATCAATCTCTGCCATTTCTCCAGGAATGTGGTATTGCTTTTGATTTACTATTTTGTTAAGTAGAGGAAGTTATAATGACTTCTATTTGGTTTTCTCCACCATGATAGCCCTCATTCCATAAGTCAGAAAACCAATATGGAGATTCTGCCAGTTGCTAAGTATGTCTGTCCCAATTACGCATTCTAGAAGTAGGGAAATAACCTCAGAATGAGACTGAGGACTTTTTGTACCCACTGTGAAATGAATCTGAGCTAAAACTCTATTTACCATGTGATCCCCATAAGCCCCTACTCTGACTAGAGGGCCATAATAATGCTTTGAGTCTCTTGGAATCAATGTCAATTCTGAGCCAGTGTCTAGTTTTTCTCTAAAGATTTGATTATTTCCTTTTCTCCAATGTGCAGTTACCCTGGTAAAAGGCTGTATAACCCCCTGGGGAAGGCTGGGAGAAAGACTAACAATATAAATTTTGTAGTGTACCAAGGTCTTTTCTCAAAGACACCTAGCTGCCCTTTTGTTTAAGGAGTTCTGGGTCTATCAACTAGTTCAAGTGTGAAAATTGACTGAAGCACCATGACTTTATTTTTTATTATTTGAGTTACACTTTGTTCACTTTTCTGCTTGTACAGATCAAGAAAGAATTTAGTAGGCTTCTTATTTTTTTCTCTTCAAGAAACACCATGATTAACTAGCCAGAGCCATAGACCTTTACAAGTCAGCCTACTCTATTTCTGCTTTGACCCTGCAGTCCATTACGATAACTACCCCCACCTTGCCTTTGGCAGTTGAGTGCTGCCACTGGCCTCTGGCCCCCTGGGATCTAATTAGTCTCATTACATTATATTTTCCCATTGAGAGGCTGTGGTTCTGACTGAAAAAATCTAGCCTATAGAGAAGAGCAACATAGAGAACATCTTCAAGAATGTTGCAGCTGCCTTCACAGATTTATTTCTCAAAGTATTGGTGGAAGGTATGTCTGCTGTCCCCCCCCCCCAAGCACGGGTGATTAAGTTTTAAATGACAAATATATATTTTTTTGTTATTATTAATCCTCACCTGAGAATATTTTTTCCATTGATTTTTAGAGTGTGAAAGGGAGGGAGGAAGCAGGAGAGAGAGGGAGAGAAAGAGAGAGAAACATCAATGAGAGACACATCATTGGTTGCCCCCTGTATGCACCCTGATGAGGTCCAGAGATAGAACCTGCAACCCAGATATGATATGTGCTCATGACTAGGAATCAAACCCGAGACCCTTCAGTGTGTGGGGAAATGCTCTAACCACTGAGCAACACCAGCCAGGGCACTTTTAACATTCCAGTCTCTAAGTCTTTGAATCTCTTACCCTACATTGAACCAAAAGAGGTTGGGCATCTCTGGTTTGCTCATGGTGGGTCAACCTTTGATCCTGTTTCAGAGGATCAACCAAACAAATGATTAAGTCATTTTCTATTCCCTTAACCTGCAATGTTAAGTGTAGAACCTCTGCCTAATGAAATCATAACAATACATTTGGCCTGATCCAACTTTGTGTTTCTACACACCCTTATTATCCATCCCACACATTTCTCAATTTTGGTTTGTACAAATTAGTGCACTCAGGTAGTAGTTTTCTTTTAATTTTTTTTTCTTTATTGATTTTTAGAGAGAGAGGAAGGGAGAGGGAGAGAGAGAAAGAAACATCAATAAGAGAGAACATTGATTGGCCACCGCCTGCATACCCCCCACTGGGGATTTGGCCCACAACTTGGGCATGTGCCCTGACTGGGGAATCAAACCGACGACCTCTTGGTGCATGGGTTGATGCTCAACCGCTGAGCCACACCAGCCAGACAGTAGTAGTTTTCTTTTAGAGTATAGCACACCTCCTCATGAGTCACACTATACAACACTTTTAGAAACCTGTTAGGACTTGTGTTTAATTAAAGTTCCAGAAGCAAAAAATTTAAAAATGTGGTACATGTGGATCCTGGGGAGAATTAGCATTGTCTTGCATGATATCTGCCTGAAATCAGGCCATTATAGTTTTCTTAGCCAATGCAATATTAACCCCCTCAGATAGAGGGAGAAAGGTCACTACCACTTTGGGTGTTAAAGCTACTACCACAGGGAGTATCAATGACACTGGGAGTGGGGAGGCCACTTTTGCTAGGTTTGGGGAGATCTTTATTACTGGCAAAGAAGACATCAGAATTTGAGGCTCAATGTTCTCACCTCATCAGAATCTTTCTAAGTGTCTTCAACCCAATTGAGAGGATCTCAGTCTCCCTTCCAAATCAAAACTTTCACTCTAGCAATGGGCACCATTCAAAGCTGGGAGTTTAACTTCTATTGGATTTCAGCAAGTCCCTAGATAAAGTTTTGCATTTGATTTTAGCAGTTTTAGCCCTGCAGCTAACGAAGGTAAGAGTCTCTTTCAGGGCACACAGAGAAGGTGTTAGGTCATTTATGTAGCACATGAGATGTGAATTCAGACCCCTGAGCTCATCCTTTTCTTTCACCACTCTGTTCAGCAATATTAAGAGCAAACCACCAACATCATTTTATTCTTTAATTTCCCGAATATGTTTGAAAGTTTTATATACAAAGTAACTTAACTTCTTGCTTCTTGCAAGCAATTGATTAGGAATATCCAATGCAGCTATTTTGACTATCTGTATAAACAGTTTAAAACATGGGCTATTAGTTCTCTCATTACTTCTGGAAATAGAGTCATTAATGTCTTTAAATATAATTAGGTCAGAGAAATTGTATCCTTAAAATTCAACTGTTTTATAGCCTCCTTCACTACCAAAATCTATGTGACTCAGGGTTTTTGTGAAAAACTATATATATAATGAGGGATTGGCTTACACAATTATACAATTATAGAGGGATGAGAAGTTTCACACTGTGCTATCTGCAAGCTGAGCTGGAGTCTCAGAAATGCTGTTAGGCCTGGCTGGTGTGGCTCAGTGGTTGAGCATCGATTCATGCACTGAGAGGTCACCGGTTCAATTCCTGGCCAGGGCATACGCCCAGGTTGTGGGCCTGATCCCCTGTGTGGGACATGCAGGAGGCGGCCAATGGATGTTCTCTCTCATTGATGTTTCTTTCTCTCTCTCACTCTCACCCTCTCTCTCCTAAAAAAAAAAAAAAAATCAATAAGAAAGGTAATGGAGAGAGCCAATGGTGTATGTCCCAATCTGGGTATGAATAACCAGAGGGCTAATGATATAAATTCTGCTCCAAGTCTGAAGACCCAAAAACAAAGACTGACATTTTCTTGGTTGAATTCCAGCCTTCAAAGCTTGAATAATGTTCACCCACAAGGATGAGGGCAATCTTCTTTACTCAGTTTACTGATTCAAATGCTAATCTCTTCCAGAATGCACCTTCCAAGACACACTCAGAAATGATGTTTTAGCTGCTATTTGTGCATCCCTAAGCCAAACCAAGTTGATACATAAAATTAACCATCACAGTGATGTTGGTAAAAATGGTGAAGTAAGAGTCTCCATGATCTAACCTATTTGAAAATTAAATTAAACACACATAAACACACAAAACTGGTGACATATTTGTAGTAATGGAGGAAACAAGACACAGTTGGAGTTTTTTCAAATTTTGATTCCCAAGACACAGTCATTGTTTGCCCTGTCAGCTGATTTCCTGAAAGATCTGACTTAAAGCATTTGTTTGTCTTCATTTCACCTGACTGGGAAATCAGATAGAGCTAAAAACTTTTCTTTGAGAAAAGGGAAATTGTAATGAAATGTCAAGAAATGTAATGTCACTGATGCTTTAGACATCAGATAATAGTTGAGGCATATAATAAAATAATGACAGTACATTTAAGAAAATGTTAATGAATGAAATGTCCTTACAGTCTTTGAAATGTTCCAACATATTACTAAGTATCTACAGGGTCACATGTATGTGTACGGTTGTTGTATGCTCAGGTAACACCTAAAAAGACCCTATTTTATAACATTTGTATGACCTTGAAGATCTATACAAGCAGGGAGTAAAGGTCAATTCAGAGTTGAAAGTGTCTGGTTTTGTGATGAAGGCATGGCCCTATCTGCACACTCAACAAAGAACAGGTTTTGAAAAGCTCCAAAGTATTCCAGAAATCTAAAAGGCCATTTCTATGCACAGGACTATATGCATGCTCCTCAAAAGAACCAAGAAGGTCATGTGCTCTTATCCCTGTCTGATTTTGAGGCTATGCACAAGCAAAAAGTGAATGAAAGGTAGACTTGTAGGCTGCCTGGTTTTATTGAAGGCATTAGTTTATTTGTTTTTGTAAAAACCAAGATATATTTTTTTCTTTCAGTCATTTAAAGAAATCTCTGCTCAGTCTTTTGCTGACAACTAAGTTAGTGAAACAAAGATTCTGATGGCTACATTCATCAAAGAAAAAGAACCTTGCAGAATTCATTTTGAAAACTTCCTAAACAAAAAATAACAATGCAAATTAATAATAATAAAACTAGAGTAGCTAGGGCTATCTTGAACAGCAACACTGTAATATTAAAAATGTACAGTTTTAGCAAGTACTTCTAAGACATGCAAAGAAACAGGAAGTAGGACCAATCAAATACACAGAGAAAAAAAACAATCAATACAGAGCTTAGATATCACTTCCTATACAAAGATTTTAAATTAGTTATTTTAAGTCTTTTCAAAGAGCTAAAGGAAATCATATTCAAAGAACTACATCATATATAACAACCGTGTCTCAAAAAATTTAATAGAGATAAATTATAAAATATAACCAAATAGAATTTCTAGATTTGAAAAGTATAACTAAATTTTTTTAAAAAAAATTCTAGAGCAGATTTAAACAGACAGAAGAATATTTCAACAAACTTGAAAATAGGTTTATTGAAATTATCATATCTGAGTAAAAGAATAAAGATAAATAAACAGATCCTCAGAGATCCGTGAAAAACTATTAATCATATCAACATATACATAATGATAGCCCCATAAGGAGAGGACTGAGCTAAAGAGGCAGAAGACTATCTGAAGAAACAATGACCAAAAACTTCCCATGTATAATAAAATAGATAATATACACATCCAAACTCTCAGTAAACATCACAAATGTTCAATCTAAAAAGTTCTACAATTAGACATATTGTAGTCAAACTGTCAAAAGACAAAGAGATAATCCTGAAAAGCAAGAGGGAAGCAACTTACCTTATACAAGGGATCCCAGAATGACAGCAGGTTTCTCATCAAACTGCTTAAGGCCAAAAGACAGTGGGATGACATTTAAACTGCTGAATAGAATGGCATGCAAAAATTCTATCTCAGAAAAACTATCCTATAAAAATAAAGACGAAATTAAGGATTCCTACACACATACACACAAAAACAAAAACAAAAACAAAAAAAACTGAAAGAAGTCTTAATTACAATAAATGACCTATAAGAAATAATAAATAGTGTCTTTGAGGCTCAGCAAAACAACACCAGATTCATAACTTACATCTACACAAAAACATAAAGATAACTGAAACAGGTAATATATAGATAAATATA
This sequence comes from Molossus molossus, assembly GCF_014108415.1. NCBI lineage: Eukaryota > Metazoa > Chordata > Mammalia > Chiroptera > Molossidae > Molossus > Molossus molossus. The sequence continues at coordinate 16,989,985 of NW_023425355.1, forward strand.
AACACAAATATTATTGTATTTGTTGTTCATGACACTTTTTTTCATATCTGATTTAAAAGACAAATACATGAAACAGTAGTTATAAATCTCTGTTTGTGAGCACAAGATGTAAAATGATGTAATTAGTGAAAACCCAAAACAATGGGGAGAGTTATATAGACTCAAAATGTTCAACTATTGAAATCAAGTTGGTATTACTTCAAACTAGATTGTTGTAAATTAAGATGGACAACCCCAGAACAGTCACTAAAAAAATGTATATTTTATTCTATTTTTTAAATTTTATCTTTATTGTTGAATGTATTAAAGATGTTTCTCATTTTTCCCCTATTGACCCCTCGTCCCCACTCCCACCACCCACCTGCTTTTCCCCACATTGTTATCTGTGTCCATTGGTTACGCGTATATGCATATAAGTTCTTTGGTTTATCTCTTCCCACCCCTCACTCCCCTTCCCTTTGAGGTTTGTCAGTCTAACAACGAATTTGTACTTTTTAATTTCTTCACCGTTTTCACCAATTCCCCCAAACCCCTCTCATCTGGCAATAAACACAATGTTCTCTGTATCTATGAGGATACTTCTGTTCTGCCTGTTTATTTTGATTGTAGATTCAATTGTCGATAGACTGTATTCATTGCTATTTTGTTTGTTCATTTTTTTAATTAATTTATTTTTGTTACAGATGTTTTTCCTTTTTTCCCCATTGACAGCCTACTCCCCATCCCCACAACCCTGTCCCCAGCTCTGTGGTCCATGTCCATTGGTTATGTGTACATGCACATAAGTTCTGTGGTCTGTTTCCTCTCCCTCTTCCCCTCTTCTGAGGGTTGTCAGTCTGTCCCCTACTTCCACATCTCTGGGTCTACCCTGTTCCTCAGACTGTTATGTTCATTATATTCCACAAATAAGTGAAATCATGTCATATTTTTCTATCTCTGCTTGGCTTGTTTCACTTAGGATAATACTCTCCAGGTCCCCCAATGTCGTCTCAAAGGATAAGAGATCTTTCTTTCTTACCGCTGCATAGTACTCCATTGTGTATATGTGCCAAAGCTTTCCCACCAGCAGTGTACTAGAGTCGCCTTTGCTCTACACCCTCACCAACACTTGTTGTTTGATGATTTGTTGATGGTAGCCATTGTAGCAGGTGTGAGGTGATACCTCATTGTTGTTTTCATTTGCATCTCTCTGATGATTAGTGATGTTGAGCATTTCTTTATATGTTTCTTAGCCATTTGTATGTCTGTTTGGAGAGGTGTCTATTTAGTTCCTCTGGCCATTTTTTAATTGGGTTCTTTGTCTTCCTTTTGTTGAGTTGTATGAGCACTCTATATATTTTGGAAATTAACCCCTCATCTGATGTATCATTAGCAATTATGCTCTCTCATACAGTGGGTTCCCTTTCCATTTTGATGCTTGTTTTTTCTTCTTTTTTTTTTTTTTTTTTTGCTGTGCAGAAGCTTTTTAGTTTGATGTAGTCCCATGTGTACATTTTTTTCCTTTATTTCTGTTGCCTTAGGTGATGTACTAGTGAAAATTCTGCTGCGTATGATGTCCAAAATTGTGTTGCCTACATTTTCTTCTAGGATTTCTATGGACTCACAGGTCACATTTAAGTCTTTTATCCATTTTGAGTTTATTCTTGCATATGATGGTTTGGTTCATTTTTTTGCATGTAGCTGTCCAATTTTCCCAACACCATTTATTAAAGAGGCTGTTTTTACTCCATAGTATGCTCTTGCCAACTTTGTCAAATATTAATTGAGTATAATGTCTTGGTTCATTTTTGGGTTCTCTGTTCTATTCCACTGGTCTATTTGCCTGTTCTTGTGCCAGTACCATGCTGTTTTGATTACAGTGGCTTTGTAGTATAACTTGATATTCGGTATTGTGATCCTAACTACTTTGTCCTTCTTTTTCAAGATTGCTGTGGCTATTCGAGGTCTTTTTTGGTTCCATATAAACTTTTTTTTAAATTTATTTATTTATTTTTTGTTACAGATATTTCTCCTTTTTAACCCCATTGCCACCCTCCTCCCCACCCCACCCCCCATCTCGTCCCCGGCTTAGTTGCCCATGTCCATTGGTCATGCATACATGCATATAAGTTCTGGGGTTTATCTCTTCCAACCCCCCCACCCCCTCTTCTGAGGGATGTCAGTCTGTGCCCTACTTCCATGTCTCTGGGTCTACTGTATTCCTCAGACTGTTATGTTCATTATATTCCGTATATAAGTGAGATCATGTGGTATTTGTCTTTTTCTGCTTGGCTTATTTCACTTAGGATAATACTTTCCAGTTCCCTCCATGTCGTCTCAAAAGATAAGATATCTTTCTTCCTTACCACTGCATAGTACTCCATTGGGTATACGTACCACTGCTTTTTTTATCCATTCGTCTACTGATGGACACTTGGGCTGTTTCCAGATCTTAGCTATTGTAAATAGTGCTGCTATGAACATGGGGTACATATATTCTTCCTGATTGGTATTCCAGGCTTCTTAGGGTATATTCCTAGAAGGGGGATCACTGGGTCAAATGGAAGTTCAATTTTTCATTTTTTGAGGTAACACCATATTGTTTTCCATAGTGGCTGCACCAGTCTGCATTCCCACCAGCAGTGTATTAGAGTCCCCTTTTCTGCACACCATATAAACTTTTGAAGTATTAGTTCTAGTTCTGTGAAGTATGTCGTTGGTATTTTAATGTGGATTGCATTGAATCTATAGATTGCTTTGGGTAATATAAACATTTTAATGATGTTAATTCTTCTAATCCATGAACAATGTATGTGCTTACAGTTTTTTATATCTTCCTTTATTTCTTTTTTCAATGTCCTGTAGTTTTCTGCAAATAAGTTCATTATTTCTTTAAATTTATTCCTAGATATCTTAATTTTTTTTGCCGCAATGGTAAATGGGATTGTTTTTTAGTTTTTCATTCTGTGAGTTCATCATTAGTGTATTAGAATCCCATCGATTTCTTGACATTAATTTTGTATCCTTCGACTTTGCCAAATTCATGTATTAAGTCTAGTAAATTTTTGATGTAGTCTTCAGGGTTTTCTATGTATAATATGTCATCTGTGAATAATGACAGATTCACTTCCTCCTTTCCAATTTGGATCCCTTTTATTTTTTCTCCCTGTCTGATTGCTGTGGCTAAGACTTCCAGTATTATGTTAAATAAGAGTGGTGAAAGGGGGCATCCCTGTCTTGTTCCTGTTCTTAAAGAAAATGCTTCAAGTTTCTGCCCATTGAGTATGATGATGGCTGTAGGTCTTTCATATATGGCCTTTATTATGTTGAGATATGAACCCTGTATTCCCACATTGCTGAGTGTTTTTATCAGAAATGAGTGCTGGATTTTGTCGAATGCTTTTTCAGCATCTATTGATATGATCATGTGGATTTTATCCTTCATTTTGTTTATGTGGTGTATCACATTTATTGATTTGCAAATATTGTACCAGCCTTGCATCCCTGACATGAATCCCACTTGGTCATGGTAAATAATTTTCTTGATGTATTGCTGAATTCGATTTGCTAGTATTTGTTAAGGAGTTTGGCATCTATGTTTATCAGGGATATTGGCCTGTAGTTTTCTTTCTTTGTAGTGTCTTTATCTGATTTTGGAGAAAGAATTATGCTGGCCTCATAAATCAAATTTAGAAGTCTTTCTTATTCCTGAATTTTTTGAAATAGTTTGTTAGTTCTTCTTTGAATGTTTGGTAAAACTCCCCCGTGAAACCATCCGGGCCTGGACTTTTATTTGCTGGGAGAGTCTTGATTACATGTTCAATTTTCTTAGTTGTTATTGGTCTGTTCAAGTTTTCTATCTCATCCCGGAACAGTTTTGGGAGACTATGTGTTTCTAGAAATATTTCATTTTGCTTAGATTGTTGAATTTTTTGCCATATAATTGTTTATAGTATTTGTTAATGATCCGTTGTATTTCTTTGGTGTCAGTTGTTACTTCTCTTTCATTTCTGATTTTGTGCATTTGGGTTCTCTCTCTTTGTTTCTTGGTGAGTTCAGCTAAGTGTCCATCCATCTTTTTTACCTTTTCAAAAAACCAGCTCTTTGTTTCATTGATCCTTTGAATTATTTTGGGGGGGCTCTATGTCATTTATTTCTGCTCTGATCTTTACCATTTTCTTCATTCTACTTGCTCTGGGGTTTTCTTTTTGTTTGCTTTCTAGTTCTTTAAGTTGTGAGGTTAGATAGTCTATTAGAATTTTTGTTTGTTTGTTTCTTGTGGTTGGCCTGTATTGCTATGAACTTCCTTCTCAGAATTGCTTTTGCTGTATCCCATAGATTTTGTGTTGTTGTGTGTTCATTTTCATTGGTTTCCAGGAAGATTTTAATCTCTTTCTTGATCTCCTTGGTAACCCATTTATTGTTTAATAACATGCTCTTTAGCCTCCAAGTGTTCAAATTTCTTTGCATGTTCTTGTTGCAATTGATTTCTAGTTTCATGCCATTGTGATCTGAGAAGATGCTTGATATGATTTCAATCTTCTTGAACTTGTAGAGACTTAGTTTATGTCCTAACATGTTGTCTATCTTTGGGAATGTCCCATATGCACTTGAGAAGAATGTGAATTCTGTAGTTGTGGAGTGTAAATCTCTATAGATATTCATTAAATATGTTTGGTCTAGTCCTTAATTTAGAGTCTCTGCTTTCTTAATTTTTTGTCTAGAGAATGTATCCAGTGACTTCTTTGGGGTGTTGAAGTCCCTGCTATGTTTGTATTGCTGTTGATTTCTCCTTTGAAGTCCTCCAGAAAAATTTTAATATATTTTGGTGCTCTTATATTGGCTGTATATATGTTTAACAAGGTTATATCTTCCTGTTGGATAGATCCTTCCAATATAATGTAATGTTCTTCGTTGTCTCTTGTTATGGCCTTCATTTTGAAATCTATTCAATCATATATGAGTATTGCTACCCCAGCTTTTTTTTTTCTTCCCATTTGCTTGGAAGATTTTTTTCCATCCCTTCACTTTCATTCTATATGCGTTTTTTTGTTGTGAGGTAGTTCTCTTATTAACAACATATATGAGTCATGCTTTCATATCCAATCAGGTACTCTGTGTCTTTTTATTGGAACATTCAATCCATTTATATTTAAAGTGATTGTTGATGTGTACTTATTTATTGCCATTTTTGTTTAGTGTGGTTATATTTTTCTTCCTTTTTCTTCTACTAATTAGAGCAGCCCTTTTGACATTTCTTGCAGTGCTGGCTTGGTGCTAATGTACTCCCTTAGCCTTTTTCTGTCTGGGAAGCTCTTTATTTTTGACCTTCTAGTTTAATGATAGCCTTGCTGGATAGAGTAGCCTTGGATTCAGATCTTTGTTTTTCATGACCTTGATTATTTCATGCCACTCCCTTCTGGCCTGTAGTGTTTCTGCTGAGAAGACAGATGATAGCCTTATGGGTTTTTTTTTTGTAGGTAACCTGTTGCTTATCTCTTGGTGCCTTTAGGATTCTCTATTTGTCTTTAATTTTTAGTGTTTTTATTACTATGTGTCTTACTTTGGGCCTGTTTGGGTTCTTATTACATGGGGCTCTCTGTGCTTCTTGAACTTGAATGCCTTCTTTCTTCACCAAATTAGGGAAAATTTCTGTCATTGTTTCTTCAAAATATTCTCTAACCCTTGCTCATTTTCTTCTTCTTCGAGGACTCCTATGATGCAAATATTATTATGCTTCCAGTTGTCCCACAGTTCTCTTAAGCTGTCTTCCTGTTTTATAATTGTTTTCTCTTGGTTTTCTGATTGGGTGATTTTTTCTACCCTGTCTTCTAATTCACTGATCTGGTCCTCAGCTTCCTCTAGTTTGCTGTTTAGTCCTTTCAATGTGTTCTGTATTTCTGCTATGTCATTCCTCATTTCTTCATGGTGGTTTTTTATTTCCAATTAGTTTATTTTCAATCTGACTATGATCTTTACTCATGATGTTGATGTCCTTACTCATGCTTTTGAGCTTCCTCAAAATCATGACTCTGAATTCTACGTCTGATAACTTGCTTAACTGAATTTTATTTATCTCAGCTTCAATCGAGGTCTCTTGTTCTTTTATTTGAGATTTTTTTCCCACCATTTTGGCTATCTCAGTGGGTTCTGGAGCCTGCCAAATTTTCCCTGTGGGTGTTGGTGTTCTGCTATTTGTGGCTCCCTCTGCTGAGTTTGGATGAGGGTGGGAGGGCCCCCATTAACACCACTGTCAAGTTTTACTTTCCTGGGTAGATCTGCAAGCCCATGGATGGTTCAGTTATCCTCTAGCTTTTTGTCTGGAGGCTGTTAGTCACAGTTACTTGAAGAGCCTTTCTCAGTTGAATAAAGAACTCCCTCAGGTATTCTGCATAATAGGATTTCTTGAGAGTGGGGCATATGTTGGTTGTTAATGAGCCTCAATTTGCATTTCAATAGCCAACCTGGGTGTGGTTGAATCTCAAAGGGAGGGGCCACCTTCTCTCCCTAGAGCCCTGGGAAGGATTAAAATCGCCACTGTCCTGAGTAGCTGCAACTCAGCAAATGCTCTGAGCTCCCTCCAAATTTCGAGTGTCTTCACACAGTTCTAGTCCTGTTCGCCCTTCCTCTGTCAGATCCCAAGATGAGTGGCTATGGCTGTTTTAGCACTCTGTCCAGGCTCTCTGCTCTGTGTAGCCGGCTTGTGAGTTTAACCCTGAGGGCACTTCTCATAGCTAAGACCGCTACTGTCTGTGGCCTCCCAGCCTCCTTCTCACACTTCTGCAATCCTACCAGGATTGATTCAGTGTCCCTTGTTATATGGTCCTCACAAGCTGCTTTTCTGTTGCTTTTTCCTGGCGATTTGTCAGGAAATTTTCGTTGTAATTCCAATTTTGTCCTGGGAGATGGTCTGGATATTTTCCATTCACTCTGCTGCCGTTTTGGAATCTTATTCATATCTTTTATCTTTTTCTTCAAGAAGACACTTCAACATTTCATATAATAATGGTTTGGTGGTGATGAAGTCCTTTAGCTTTTCCTTGTCTGGGAAACACTTTATATGGCCATCAATTCTAAATGACAGCTTTGCAGGATAGAGTAATCTTGGTTGTAGGTTCTTGCTTTTCATCACTCTGAATATTACTTGCCACTTCCTTCTGGCCTGCAAAGTTTCTTTTGAGAAATTAGCTGGCGGTCTTATGGGAACTCCCTTGTACATAACTAACTGCTTTTCTCTTGCTGTTTTTAAGATTCTCTCTTTGTCTTGAACCTTTTGCATTTTGATGATGATGTGTCTTGGTGTGGGCCTCTTGGGGTTCATCTTGTTTGGGACTCTCTGTGTTTCCTGGACTTGTATGTCTGTTTCCTTCACCAAGTTAGGAAATTTTCTGCCATTATTGTTTCAAACAGGTTTTCGATTTCTTGTTCTCTCTCTTCTCCTTCTGGCATGTTCAAGATGTGAATGTTGGTACACTTGAAGTTGTCCCAGAGGCTCCTTACACTATCCTCATTTTTTGGTATTCTTTATTCTTTTTGCTGTTCTGATTGGGTGTTTTGTGTTTTTTGCTTTTTTATATTCCAAATCAATGGTTTGCTTCTTGGCTTTACCTACTCTACTATTGAATCTGTGTAAATTATTCTTTATTTCAGTTAGTGCCTCCTTCATTTTTGACTGTGTATTCTTCATTTCTGACTGCTCCTTTTTTATGTTCTTGAGGCCCTCACTAAGTTTATTGAGCATCCTTATAAGCAGTGTTTTGAACTCTGCATCTGTTAGGTTGCTTATCTCCATTTTGCTTTTTGCTTTTCCTGGAGTTTTGTTCTATTCTTTCATTTGGAACATGTTTTTTTGTCTCCTCATTTTGGCTGCCTCCCTGTGTTTGTTTTAATGTATTACTTAATGAGAATTATGGGCTCACTGAGACCAGATGTTGCTTGTTTGAAAGAATTTAGAAAAACCTGAAGTAGGATCTAAGATGGGCCAATCCTATGGTAAAGTAAATGGCAACAGCTTGGGTGGGCCTGAAAGTTGGGTGGAGCAGGGCCTCAGGGAATCACCAGGGCAGGGCAAACTGTTTGAGCCAGGTTGCTGGAGTCCCACATATGGTGGCAGTCTGCCACCCCAGTGAGGGGCTCACCAAAGAAACAAAGGCCTCTGACAGCACATCTGTCCAGGAGAAAGCCACCTCTCCAGCCCTCGCTTCAATGCCAAACAACTCGGTTCTTCTCCATATGACTTTGGTGCCTTTCAAGCTGCCTCTCCCACGCTGGAGCCTGGAGGGAGGGAGTTTGAATAAGTACATGTGTGGGCCCTTTAAGAGGATCTGCTGGGGCTCAAGCAACCTCAACCTCCTTCAGCCTCTGTTTCTGCTGGTTTTACAGCCAGAAGTGATGGGAATTCTCTTTCTGGCACTGGGACCCTGAGCTGGGTGCCTGGTGTAGAATGGGGATCCCTCAGTCCTCAGGGAGGACCTTCCCAGCTGAGGTGTCCTCCTGATTTTATCTACCACCCATGGGTGTGGGACCAGCCCATCTGCCTCTACCCTCTTACCATTCTCGATGTGACAACTTCTTTAATTTTGTAGTTGTAGGACTTTCATTCAATTTAATTTCAGGCAGTTTTGAATGATTGGTGTGTTGTAGTTTAGTTGTAACTTTGATGTGGTGGTGGGAGGACACGACACCACGTTTACCTACACCACCATCTTGACCAGAAGTCTCAGTCAAAAAAAAAAAATTTAATATATTTTTTATATATAATATATAATTATTATATTTTATGTAGCCTATTATTATATGTTTTTATTATATATAAAAGTTTACATATATGTATGTATGTGTCATTATATATATATAATAACAAAGCTTTAAAATGGTACATTTGAAAAAAGTCTCTATTTATACTTTAGATTCAAAGACACATATAGATTGAAGGAAAGAAATAGAGTAAGGTATTTCATGCAAAGCATAACCAAAAGAAAACAGAAGTGGCTGTACTAAGACAAAATAGACTTCATGACACAATTTTTACTAGAAAATAGCTTTTAATGATAAAAGGGTCAAATCTCCTAAGAAGATACAATTACTCTAAATATTATATTACAAATAGAATAACAGACTTGAAATACATAAAACAATAACTGAAACAATTAAAAAATAGAAAAGTAAACAATATTTGTAGACTGGAATTCCTCACTTTAAATAAAGGATAGAACAAGTACCCACCTGTTCACAAGGAAATAGAATATTTGAACAAGACAAAAAATCAATGAGACCTGAAATATCTGTAAAACACTTCATCTAATAATAGCAGAATACACATGATTTTTTAGTTAATGTGGAACATTCTCCAGGATAGACCATATGTGGGCCACAAAACATAAGCCATATAGAGTACATTCTATCACCACAGTGGAGAATTCACAAATAGGTAGATCACAAACAAAATAATTCTCAACAAAATAATAGCAATATCAAAACTCCAATACTAAGTTCAGGAGGGAATGTGAAGAAATTGAAACCTTAATAAATTGCTGGTGGGATTATAAATAGATAGAGCCACTGTGGTAAAATAAGTCTGACAATTCCTTAAACAGTTCAACATGAAGTTAATATATGACCCATCAGTTCTAAGTATATACCCAAGAGAATCAAAGACTTGTTGCACACAGAATTTAAACAAAAATGTTTATAATAGCATTATTCATAATAGCCAAGAATGGAAACAACCCAAATGTCAATAAACAGATGAATGAATAAACAACATTTGCTATACACATATACTGAAATATGTCTCAGCTATAAAGAAGTTGTGTACAGGTACCTGTTACAACATGAATGAACTTTCAAAGGTTTATTTATATGATGTAAATTCATTTATATGAAATGTCCATAATAAGCAAATCTACAGACAAAAGGTAGATTAATGTTTGTCAGGAATAAGAAATAGGAATAATTAAAAGTGATTGCTAATGGCTAAAGTTGTTCTTTTGTTTTTTTTTATTTGCTTGCTTTTCGAATAATAGAAATATTGTAAAATTAGATGGTAGTGTGGTTGCACAACCTTGTAAATATACTAAAACACACTGAATTATATACTGTAAAATGACAATGTTGTGTTAGGTAAATTTTTTTTTTATTATATCTCAATAAAAATAAAAGCTAATAGGGTTACAGTTGTGATTTGATCCCTGGCCCTGGTTGGAGTCATGTGGGAGGCAACTGGTCTATGTGTCTCTCTCACATCAACATTTCTATCTCTCTCTTCCTCCCTCCCTCTCTCCCTCCCACTCTGTCTGAAAATCAGTAGAAAATTATCCTCAAGAGAAGATTGAAAAATAAGATTAGCCTATTTTTTACTTTTCTAGCCTCACAGTCAATAATAGATATAATTCTAAAAAGCAAAAAATTTTAGCCCGACCAGTATGGCTCAGTGGTTGAGCATTGACCCATGCACCAAGAGGATACTAGTTCGATTTCCAGTAAGGGCACATGCCCAGGTTGTGGGGCAAATCCCCAGTGGGAGGCATGCAGGAGGCAGCCAATTGATCTTCTCTGTCATTGATGTTTCTATCTCTCTCTCCCTCTCCTTTCCTCAGTCTCTAAAATATATAAAGAAAAAAAAATTAAGCATAAAATTTAAAAATATCAGTGCAATAATTTGCATTTTTGAGAGCTTTATACTAAAAGTTATTAACAGTTTTATTTTTTTTAACTTTTAAAAAACTGAATTAAATTATGGCTTCTATATTATAAAATCAGCAAAGCATTGGTTCAGTCTGGTTGAGTAAGTTGTTATAAACTTCTTTTCACTCATAGATGGTAGAATTCTTTTTCTGCTTAGTTTTTTTAATATAAAACAAAGAATATACATTTAATGTTTTATTTGCCATATTCTTCAATGTCCACCTAAAAACTCCCAATGCAGAATGAACTTCTTAGTGCTGTTTATAAGGTAATCTCAGTTTGATATATGTGTTATTGCTGAAGACTAATTTTTCTTTGCTGACAGACATTCAGATTATGAGTTTCCCTTCAAAATATTTTTTGTTCTGCCGAGTATAAAGTGTACTTTAGATTATAGTTTCAACCTCAAGCTCCTGACTTAAACTTCTTTCTGTTTGAGTTGTATTGCCCTGGGATTACCATGATTTATTAAGTTTTAAAAAATGTTCTGAAATTGGTTTCTGTATAAAAAGATATGCAAAGTAGATCTCTCTGTTCTCGCCTATTTACATCCCCTCACCTTTATAGTTGAAGTAAAGTATAACTGAGATATTTGATAGAATTTGATGGAGGTTATTTATATTCAAAGTTTTAAAACCCTCTACTTGCATTTGACTCCAAAATGTAGCAATAGTATTCACCATGCTATTTATGAACAATAAATGGTCATAATTTAAATTATTTAAGCATACTAAATTTATCTTAATGTAGAATAATATATTCTCAAAGGGTGGATTAGAATTTACTAGATTTATTTATTTCTTTTTTAAGTATGTTTTTATTGATTTTTTTATTTTAGAGAGAGAGGAAGGGAGAAAGAAATAGAAATGTCAATATAAGAGAGAAATGTCAATGTAAGAGAGAAACATTGACTGGCTGCCTCCTGCACTCCCCCTACTGGGGATTGAGTCTGGAACACGGGCATGTGCTCTGACTTGTAATCGAACCAGGACCTCTCAGTCCATGGGGCAACACTCAATCCACTGAGCCATACTGGCTGGGCCTAGATTTATTCCTATTATTTGAAACCACTTGAATAAAAAAAATTAGTTTATTTACTTATTTCTTTTTTAAAAATGTATCTTTATTGTTGAAAGTATTACAGATGTCTCCACTTTTTCCCCCAATGACTCCCTCCTCCCTGCTCCCATCCCCTCCTGCCTTCTCCACACTATTGTCTGTGTCCATTGGTCATGCATGTATGCGTATTAATTTTTTAGTTTATCTCTTCCTGCACTTCCCCTTCCCTCTGAGGTTCATCTAATGACCAATTTGTACTTCTTAATCCCTTCACCTTTTTCACCCATCCCCTTAACCCCTCTCCCATCTGGCAACCAACAAAAAGTTCTCTATATCTGAGTCTGTTTTTACTGTTTGTTCATTTGGTTTGTAGATTACAGTGTTGATAGATATGTATTTATTGCCATTTTATTGTTTATATTTTTTATCTTCTTCAATAAGACCCTTCAACATTTCATTTCATACTGGTTTGGTGGTGATGAACTTCTTTAGCTTTTACCTGTATGGGAATGCTGTATATGTCCATCAATTTTAAACGATAGCTTTGCAGGATAGAGTAATCTTTGTTGTAGGTCCTTGTTTTTCATCACTATGAATATTTCTTGCCAATCCCTTCTGGCCTGAACAGTTCTTTTGAGAAATCAGCTGACAGTCTTATGAGAGCTCCCTTGTAGGTAACTATCTGCTTTTCTCTTGCTGCTTTTAAGATTCTCTCTTTGTCTTTAATCTTTTGCATTTTAATTATAATATGTCTTAGTGTGGGCCTTTTTGGGTTCATCTTGTTATGGACTCTCTGTGCTTCCTGGACTTGTATGTTTGTTTCCTTCACAACTTTGGAAAGTTTTCTGTCATTATTTTTTCAAATAGGTTTTCAATTTCTTGCTTTCTTTCTTCTTCTGGCACCCCCAGGATGTGAAAGTTGGGACACTTGAGGTTGTCCCAGAAGCTCCTTACACTATCATCATTTTTTAAAAATTCTTTTTTCTTTTTGTTGTTCTGAGTGGGTGTTTTTAGCTTCCTTATATTCCAAATCAATGGTTTAATTCTCAGTTTCACCTACTGTACTTTTGATACCCTGTAAATTATTCTTTAATTCATATAGTACATCTTTCATTTCTGACTGTTACTTTATTATGCTCTTGAGGTCCTCACTAAGTTTCTTGAACATCCTTATAATCAGTGTTTTGAACTCTGCATCTGTTAGATTACTTATCTCCATTTTATTTAGTTTGTTTCCTGAAATTTTGTTCTGTTCTTTCATTTGGGACATGTGTCTTTGTATTATTATTTTGACTGCCTCCCTGTGTTTGTTTCTATGTATTAGGTAGAGTTCCTACATCTCCTAGGCTTGGTAGGGTGGCCTATTGTAGTAGGTGTCCTATAGGGTCTAGTGGCACAGCCTTCCTTATCACCCCATCTGGGTACACAAAGTGCACCTTCCATGTGGGCCGTCCATCCTTCTGTTATAATTGACTCTTGATTGCTGTTGGCACATCAATGGGAGGAATTTACTCAGGCTGATCAGCTGTAAGGACTGGCTGTGTCTACTGACCACCAACCTCTGACCTCTTTGGAAGATCATCTGAACAGGAGCCACCAAAATAGAGGAAGACTTACTTGAGCAGGGCTCTGGTAGCCACCGAGTCTACTTCTTGTGTGTATGGCTTATGGAGGTAGTTGAGTGGTGGTGCTTTGACATGGTCTGAAGCTGTCCACTGGGTGTGCTGGCTCTGGAGCAAGGTCAGCCACTGCCTGTGTTCTACCTGGGGCCACCAGGCATAAGCTACAAAGTGATCTGCAGAGGACTTCTTCTTTGCTGTGCTTGAAGGTGCCCAGGAAAGGCCAAGCTGTGAACCAAGGCTGGCTGCTGCTAGTGCCAGGCCTGGGGCTGCTTATCAAGAAGGGCCGCTTCGCAAGAGGTATGGGGCTTGCTGAGGCCAGATGCTGCTTGTTTGAGAGATTTTAGGAAAATCTGAAGCATGAGCCAAGACATGACATTCCTATGGTAAAGCCACCGGAAACAGCATGGATGGGCTGAAAGTTGGATGGGGCAGGGCCTCAGGGAATCACCAGGGTGGGGCAAACAGTGCGAGCCAGGTTGCTGGAGTCCCAGATATGGTGCCTGTCTGCCTGCCCCATGGGGGAAGGACCCACCAAAGGAACAATGACCTCTGCCAGCATGTCTGTCTGAGAGAAAACTGCCTCTGTAGCTCTTGCCCTGATGCCAGACAACTCAGTTGTTACCCCATATGTCTCTGGTGCCTTTCAAGCTGCTTCCCTTGTGCTGGAGCCCAGGAAGAGTGAGTCTGAGTAAGTCTGAGTACTGGCCCTTTAAGAGAAACTGCTTGGGATTCCAGAAGCCTCAGCCTCCTTCAGCTTCAGTTCCTGCTGATTTTTCCAGCCAGAAGTGATGGGGATTCTCTTCCTGGCACTGGAACCCTGAGCTGGGTGCCTGGTGTGGGACAGGGACCCCTCACTCCTGGAGGAGGACCTTCACAGTCAAGGTATCCTCCTGATTTTTATCAGCCACACGTGGGTGTGAGAGCAGACCATCTGCACCTTCACTCCTCCTACCAGTCTCGATGTGTCTGCTTTTTTAATTTTGTAGTTGTAGGGCTTCCATTCAGCTCGATTTCAGTCCCTTCTGAATGATCTGCTTATTTCTTTATGCAACTAATATCTATTGAGGGTTTACCATGAGCCAAACACTGTATTAGGATTGTTTCTGTGATTAAAACATTATAGAAAAGGCCTACATATTTTAAAGTATTGTCTTTGTAAACAGTGGAAAAAAGTAAGAGTGGTATATTAAAGGAAACTATTTTCATACATATTCATCCATAAAAATTTAATGATGTTATTTGAACACTTGAACAATCAGCTTCAATAATTGATAAAACAAATAAACAGGAAATCAGAAATGATATAGGAATCCTATATATAATGATATGTATATATAATCCTATATATAATGATATAGGAATCCTAAGGAATAATATTACTGAATTGATACGAGTGATGTCTATAAAACACTCCACTTAAAACAAAACAGAAAACATCCTTCTCAAGTGGAGGTGAAACATTTTTTTAGGATAGAGAATTTTCTCTGCCAAAAACCAAGTCTCAAATGTATATGAAAAGTGAAATCATACGAAGTCTGCACTCCATGCTGGCTGGTTTGAGCATCAGCCTGTGGACCGAAGAGTCTCAGGTTTGATTCCAATCAAGGGCATGTACTTTGGTCTTTTGGGAGGCAACCAATTGAGGTCTCTCTCTCACAGTGATGTTTCTTTCTCTCTCCTTCCTACTCTGTCTGAAAATAAATGAAAAATATCCTCTGGGGAGGATTAAAAAAAAATAAAAGTAGCCAGGCCGGTGTGGCTCAGTGGTTGAGCGTCGACCCATGCACCAGGAGGTCGCTGGTTGGATTCCCAGTCAGGGCACATGCCTGGGTTGTGGGCCCGATCCCCGGTGGGGGGCATGTAGGGGGCAGCCAATCAATGTTTTCTCTCATCGATGTTTCTATCTCTGTCTCCCTTTCCCTTTCTCTCTCTATAAAATCAATACAGAAAATAAGTTTAAAAAAAAGTAAACTGCCTTAATATGAATAAAGTACATTGAAAACAAAACAAAAAACAAAGTCTGCACTCCAAATGCAAAGGAATTGAACTCACAAAATAAAAGTGTTTCAAATTAATAGCCTATCTTTTCAACTTAAACTATAAAACTCAGTGCAAACTAAACAAAAGCAGGTAGAAAAAAAATGAGAAATACTAGGTTGAGTCAATAGAACAACAAGAAAACAGTAAAAAATAATGAAATCAAAAGTCTGTTTTGTCAAAATATAAAAAATTAGCAAATGTTTACCTAGACTGAAAAAATGAATAAAAAAGACATAGATTAACAAAAGTAAGAATAAAAGAAATAACATTGACCTATGAAAATTTTTTTAAAAATGTAATAGAGCACTATTAACAACTTTTGTCAACAAATTAGACAAGTATTTGAAGTGGATATTTTCCTAGAGAAAAACAAATTAGCAAATTTCACTCAAATAAAACAAAAAATCTGAAGAGACCTATAAGAGTAAAAAATTAGAAATAAAAATCTATCCACTGGGCCAGAAGAATTCACATATGAATTCTTTAGAATAGTTAAGGAAGGAGTATTAGCAATCTTTCAGCTACTCTTCTGAAATATAAGTGGAAAGAACACTTCTTAACTTATTCTAATAGGCCATTTACCCTGACATAATAGCAAAACAAAGACATTACTAAAAAACAAAAGTGCAGGGGAGGGACATTACCATCATAGTGGCATAAGATGTCTAAGTTTGTTGCCACACTAAACAACACAATTTCAGCGCCCATACAAGAACAAAAGTGCCTTTGTGAGAGTTGTGGGATCTAGCAACATATGCCAAGGGAACTGGGAGGAATCTTCCACACTGTGCATCAGATAATAGGCAAATAGACCTCTGTACCTGTTGTGGCAGAAATTTGGTCAGCGGGAAGAGACAGACTGCATGCACTCGGAGAATTAGAAAAGGACTGTTTAATGCACACTGGTGCTGGCCCAGAGGAGTCATCTCCAAAGGCTGAGCCCCGAGCCTGGATTCCAGCCACCTTTTATACATGATAAATGATAAGCCTCTAGGCATTTGGGGGTTTTCTAGTTCTGCTATAGTTTAGGCAGTTGGCAGATGTATGGGAATTACAAAAGCCAAGGGTGGGTTCTCTGCACTGCCTAAGGGCGCTGTCTGCACCTGGCTTGCCTCCTCCCACCAGCTGTGGACTCTGTAGTAGCCAATGAACCAGTTCTGGCACCCACTGGCCATGGTCTTGGAACACCTAGAGATCACTGCCTTGGGCAGTCACTTATGGTTAAGAGGGCCTTTGTGGAAGTCCATGTTTCCAGAGAAGCACCAGAGCTTTACTGAGGTAAAACACACACACACACACAAACACAATATATATACATGTATATTGGAATACATTGGAGTAAGACAAACAGTTTGACTCTGCCTATATCACCTCACCCTCAAAAAGGCACAGCTTAGGGACAAATGAAACATTCACAGTATAATTTCTCTCTCTCTCTTTTTTTTTCCCCCACAAGGAAAAGGAAGGGAGAGAAACCAAGGACTTTCTGGCTCCCCCAGCTGTGTTGGATGCTACTGAAACCACCAAGCAGTGATTGGGGTCCTTGTCTTGCGACATGGAAAAATGAGTTCACAGACCAAGAGTAAGGAATAGGAAAGTTTATTTAAAAGATAGACAGACTCCCGGAAGCTCGCAGTGGGGAGGGGAACGCAAGTGGGTTGCCCATGGGGCTCTGTTGTCTAGGGGTAGATATATACTTAGCTAGCCTCTGATTGGTCCTTTCAAGGAATTCTGCCATAGCAACATTCACACATTTTAAAGATTGTGTTTTCCAGACTGGGATCAGCCCTAGGTCATCTATAGGGTCTTAGTGGCTACCCTTTTTATGATAATTTCAACTTCTCCCAGGCTATTAGTGAGGAGGAGGGGAAACATCCTTGGAGCAACCTTATGCTAGCTTTTGGTTTCTCCCCCAAATCTAATCATTCAGCAATCCTGCTGCCTGGCTCCCAGCAGAACTGCCAGCACTATATTCTTTAAAAATAAAATTCCTTGGTTTTATACAATCAATCGCTGTTTCCCTCTTGCCTGAAACCAGCCTTCTGGGTTTTTTTGCTGTTTTTTGTTTTTGTGTGTGTGATGTACTTGACCTGTGCTCCTTCCAGGAGCTCCTAATTTGCATTTCTATAAATGGGAGCTGGGAGTTTCTGTCCTTGAAGGCAAAAATTTGCCAGGTTGATCTTAGTTTTTATTTTGAGATCTGCAGAGTCCGAATAAACCTCCATATGTACTGTGTAGTGGGTTGCCTGCCTGTGTGCTGAGCTCCAAGTCATCTCAAACTTCCCCATGTCTCAGCCTTCCCTTCCCATGGTCCTGTCCCTCACTGCCTAACCTGCCTCTGTCTCCTCACTACCAGGGACTCAGTTATTTCTCACAGCATTCAGACTACTAATATGAGAGCTTCCTGACTGAAGAGATTGGGAGAGCAGCAGATGAGATTCTCAGAGGGCATTAGAGAAATATGTTCCCTAATGACTGCATTATGGACTCTCAGAAATTCCTCCCTTGAGCACTGGAAAAGCCTTACCCACCGGCACCCAAACTGGTCTGAGTACCTCCAGGGACCCGTGTAGACTCAGCCATACTTCACCCACTCTGTGGCCAGCTCTCGTTGTCCACTCCCAAGGGAAGAAGTGAAAGAAAGCTTTGGTAGAAGACTAGGAAACATGAGCAGAAAGCTGGCCAGGGAGAAAACACAAAAGTGAATTTTAGTTCTACCTTTAGGAAAACAAACCAGCCCGGTACATTGCAGAATCAATCAGAAGATATATAAGCTTATGAATTTTGCCACAGAAGGGAGAAACAGCAGGTGTGTTTATACAAGTTCTGAGAAACAACAAAATCTCCAGTTGGGCTGACAGAAAGTATATCTGTCCTGAAGGCAGTCAGTAAAGATTGGAGGAGCTGATTGCTACTTTATAAATATCTTTGTCTCTCAATGAAGGACACCAAAAGTGTATCTTAATCTCAAAAGATGTACCCACAGGCTTTCCCTTGAATTTGAAATGATCATAATTAAAATTTTCTTAAAATTTAAGTTTATTTCTAGTACCTGGAAATGATTGTAAGGTTTTAAGACATGTGATCTCACCTGGTCTGTGTGACTAAATGGCTGAGCATCGACATAAGCACCAAGAGGTCGCCAGTTTAATTCCTGGTCAGGGCACATGTCCAGGTTGTGGGCCTGATCCCCAGTGGGGGGCATGCAGGAGGCGGCCAATCGATGTTCTTTCTCATTGATGTTTCTATCTCTCTCTCCTTCTCCCTTCCTCTCTCTCTAAAATCAATAAAGAAAAAAAAAATTTAAAAAGACGTGATCTGTAGAACACTTTTAATAATAGGACTATGTTAGGAGTTCCAGTTACTTATGGATATTGTAAATATCTATAAGCAATTTTGCAATGCTAGAGAATACAAGTAACCAAATACTAAAAATCTTTTTGTTTCCATGATTTGCCTAATCTGGACATTTTCTATGAACAAATCATATAATGTGATCTGTTATGTCTGCTTTCTTTCATTTAGCATAATCTTTTCAAGGTTCATCCATGTTGTAGCATGCATCAATTATTATTATTATTATTATTTTTTTTGGTCTAAATAACATCCCATTGAATGAATATATTACTTACTGTTCATCCACTAAACATTTGATGGCATTTGAGTTGCTTCCACATTTTGGCCATTATGAATAATGCTGACAAATGAACATTTATATACAAGACTTTTTGTGGACATATGTTTACACTTCTCAGGGTATAAAGTTAAAAATGGAATTGATGAGTTATATGGTAACTTTAACATTTTGAGGAACTCCTGATTGGTTATGAGAAGTTACTGCACTATTTTCTAACCCCAACAGCAATGCATGAGGCTTCCAACATCTTCACATTTCCACCAATCACTATTATTGTCTTTGCAATGCCAAGATATGTATGAGTGTTACAACTTTCCACTTGCTAACTAACATTTCTTATATTCTGCCTTTTTTTATAATCATCATGGTGGATGTGGAGTTGCATTTCATAGCTTAGATTCACATTTTCTTTATGGCTGATGATGTGTAGCATCTTTTTCTTTTCTTACTGACCATTTATAGATTTTTTTGGGAAAAAAAATATCGTTAAGACCCTTTGCCCATGCTTTATAAAAATTGTTTTTTATTTTTGACTTCTAATAGCTGTTTTTGTAATCTACATACAAGTTTCTTATCATTTTCTTGATGGTGTCCTTTGAAGTACAAATGTTTTATTTTGATAAAGTCCACTTCATGTATTTTTTGTTGTTGCTTGTATCTTTGGAGTGATATCTAAGAAACTATTGATTGATGAAAATTCAAGAGGATTTCATTGTTTGTTTGTTTTTTCTAAATTGTTTCTTGTTTTGTTTAGATTTTCTATTTATGTGATGCTTTATTTTGAGTTAATTTTTATAAGCTATTAGTCATTTTAAAATGTAGTCAAAAGTTATTCTTTTGCAAATAGATATTTATCTCAGCTCCATTTATTGAAATGATATTATCTTGTCTTGGTACCCTTGCCAAAACCAATTTACCGTAAATGTAAGAGTTTATTTATGGTTCCCGATTATATGCTATTGATCTGTTTGTGTATTCCTACATCCGTAACTCAATATTGATATTATATTTAAATAAGTTTAGAAATTTGGAACTGTAAGTCCTCCAACTTTACTTTACTTTTTCAAAATCATTGTGGATAATGTCAGTTGCTTGCTTTTCCGTATGAATTTTAGTATCAGCTTTAGAATCAAAAAAGTGAACTGGGATCTTGATAAAGATTGTGTTGAATTTGTGTATCAATTTGGTGATTGTTGTCATTTAAAAAACATTGTCTTCTAATTTATTCATGTGAGCTGTCTTTCCTTGCAGTTGGATTGTCTTAGATATTTTTCATCATTTTTGGCAGTTTTCTGTGCAGAAGACTTGCAATTTTTTCATTAATATTTCTAACTATTGTATGATTTTTTATTGTAGAAAATAATTGTTTTCTTAATTTTTTGGATTATTAATACATCATCTATAGAAATACAGTTGATTTTTTTAAAAAGCAAAATTGTATCCTGAACTTGCTAAACTCATACTGTACTTCAAATATGTCTTTGTGGATTCTTTAGGGTTTATAAAAGACCATGCTGTCTACAGATGAAATCTTACTTTTTATTTCCAATCTGGTGGGTTTTTAAAAATTTAATTGTTTTCTTGTCTAATTGTTCTGAATAGAAACTTCAATATAATGTCAAATAAAAAAGGTGCTACCAGACATCATTGTCTTTTTCCTAATCTTAATAGAAAAGCCTTAATCTTTTATAATTAAGTATAATTTGTACTGTGTTTTATAGATGAGTAATTTTATCATAAAGGATTTTAGATTTTCTTCAATGCTTTTTTTACATGTATAGAGATGGTCATGTTTTTTCTTATTCTATTGATATGAGGTATTGATTGATTAATATTTAGTTGTTAAACCCAGCTGGTATACCTAAAATAAAACCACTTGGTTATGGTATATAACCCTTTTTATATGTTGCTCAACTGGGTTGGCTAGAATTAGTTTTGAATATTTATGTTCCTGTATTTATAAGGAATATGATGTGCTTTTCTTGTGATGATTTTGCATGGTTTGGGTATTAAAATAATTCTGTCTTTATATAGTGAGTTGAAAAGTCTATACTTGGTTGTCTGAGTAGTCAGCCAATGGCTGGATAGAGGTTTTATTAAATAACTAGAACCAATAACTTTTCTACTTTTTGTCAAGGAACTGTGTGTGTGAATATGTATGTGTGCATGTGCGCATGCACTCATATGTGTGTGTGTATGTGTGTGTGGTATGCTTTCAACATTCTAGCAGGTAGTTTACATCTCTGTATTACCCTTTCCTTTATGCTTGTGGGAGCCTCAAGTCAGCCAGAGGAGAGAAATGAGATCCTTCTGAAGTTTTTCTGCATATGCAAATAACCCTACGCATGCACGTGATTTTCTAGATCCCTAGATAGTTTTCAGATCTTTTCAAAGATCCCAAAGATCATGTCATTTTCTTTTTTCCTTTTAAGATTCTGGTCAGGTTTTTGT
This sequence comes from Molossus molossus, assembly GCF_014108415.1. Classification (NCBI taxonomy): domain Eukaryota; kingdom Metazoa; phylum Chordata; class Mammalia; order Chiroptera; family Molossidae; genus Molossus; species Molossus molossus. The sequence goes on from NW_023425355.1 coordinate 17,011,459, forward strand.
TAGCCTTAACTTACATCACTGCTTCAAGAAGCTGTGATGTTAAATAATTGCCACTGATGGTTTTCTACAGATGCCTTAGAGATAGAGCTGTTCCACAGAGAACATTCTGAGTCATGTTGAATACAGACAAGCCCCCCAAATGGGGCTTCTCTTGGAGCTGACTGACAAGTGAAATAGTGGAAATGGCTTTTGATGATATCCAAAACCATTTGTCACCGCCAGTGGCAGCTAGGCTGCTAGTTTTCACAGTTGTAATGGTTGTGGCATGGCTGAGGTTCAAGGTTGTCATGAAGATGGAAAGTAGGGGATAGGGATAGGACAGAAATCCCACGAAACTTATTGTTCTTAATAAGACTTAGCTGCTTTTCTTGAATAAACACTCCTCAGATTATGAAACTCTTTGGATAATTTCCAGAGTTCTGAAATTGATGATTTTCACCAATGTGTTTATTGCTTTTATGGAGGAGATTTCCAGAGGCTCTTACTCTGCCATTCCAAAACGCTTCCTAATTACTCATGAACTTATTTTTCTCTTCCTCCTCCTGCTTCTTCTTCTTCCTCTTCTTTAGAGAGTAAATGAAGGTAAAGTTGGAAGATGAAATTGATTTGTAAGGAAGATGTCTTTGAAGACATCACACACAGCAGAATTTTTACTGATACAATGCCTAAGAGAAACAAAGGAAAAAGGTAATACATGGGACTACACCAAACTAAAAAGCTTCTGCACAGCAAAAGAAACAACCATCAAAATGGAGAGGGAACCCACTGTATGGGAGAGCATAATTGCCAATGATACATCAGATAAGGGGCTAATTTCCAAAATATATAGAGTATTCATACAACTCAACAAAAGAAAGACAAAGAACCCAGTTAAAAAATGGGCAAAGGAACTAAATAGACACCTCTCCAAACAGGACATACAAATGGGAAAGAAACATATGAAGAAATGCTCAACATCACTAATCATCAGAGAGATGCAAATTAAAATGACTGTGAGGTATCACCTCACACCTGCTAGAATGGCCGCCATCAACAAATCATCAAACAACAAGTGTTGGCAAGGGTGTGGAGAAAGGGGGACTCTAGTACACTGCTGGTGGGAATGCAGACTGGTGCAGCCACTATGGAAAACAATATGGTGTTTCCTCAAAAAATTAAAAATGGAACTCCCATTTGACCCAGTGATCCCACTTCTAGGAATATATCCTAAAAAGTATGAAACACCAATCAGAAAGACTATATGTACCCCCATTTTCATAGCAGCATTGTTTACAATAGCTAAGATCTGGAAACAGCCCAAGTGTCCTACAATAGATGAGTGGATAAAAAAGCAGTGGTACATATACACAATGGAGTACTATACAGCTGTAAGAAAGAGAGATCTCTTATCCTTTGAGATGGCATAGAAGGACCTGGAGAGTATTATGCTAAGTGAAATAAGCCAATCAGAGAAGTCAAATACCACATGATCTCACTTGTTTGTGGACTATAATGAACAAGGTGGGCTGATGAACAAAATAAACCCAGAGACATAGAAAGGAGTATGGTTCAGACTGACAAACCTCAGAGGAGGGGGGTGGGGGAGGCAATGATGAGATGAACCAAAGAACTTATATGCATGTATGCATAACCAATGGACATAGACAACATTGCTGGGGGGGGGGGGGGGATAGGGAGGAGGATGTCTGGGGGGAAAAAGGAGAAACATCTGCAATAAAAATTAATTAATTAAAAAATGAGAAGAAGAAATTTGTATTGTTGCTCTCATAGCCTCCCTTTTATAAGTAGAAGAGATATATTAGGGTGCCCGACTCTACTCAAAACTTAGTGAGGGAAGTCTTTTGGGGAGCTTTGAAGTTGGAAGATATGATCAACTATCATTTCTTAGAAATATAATGTACTACTGTATTGAAATAAATCTGCACCAAGGAATTTGTTGTCGGAAAGAATGTGCATTATTTTCGACCAGAAAAATCACAAGAAAAAAAAGGAGAAATCAAAACAGAGAGTGAGCAAGGACACTCACAAATGTGAATGAATCTTAGATATCGTCTAATAGGAGCACTGTGCTAAATATCACTCCTTTACTTTTTAGATACATTCTTTATTGTTTTTTGTATCCTGTGAGTATCGCTGGAATGGACTGCACTGTAAAATGATCTTTTGATCAGCTTTAGGTTGATTATGTTTAATGAAAGACAGTAGTAGGAGGTTGAAGGGTGGGAGAAGAATAAATCAGAGTGTTCGCGCCCTGGTCAGTTTGGCTCAGCGGTTAGAGCGTTGGCCTGCGGTCCGGAGAGACCCGGGTTCGGTTCCCGCTAAGGGCATGTATTTCGGTTGCAGTTTGTCCCCGGCCCTGGTTGGTCGTGCGGGTGGCAGCCACTCGATGTGTCCCTTCACGTCGATGTTTCTCTCTCTCTCTCCCTTCCTCTCTCTCCCTCCCACTCTATCTGTACAAAAAATGGAAAAATATCCTCGGGTGAGGATAAAAAAAAATAAAATAAATAAATAAATCAGGGTGTTCGCTTCTCTGCTTTCCTCCTTGCCAGGTTACCTCATTTGGTCAAATTCCTCTTACAGAAGCTTTTTCAAGTTTCTTTTACAGCTCAGTCTCCCTCCTCCGCCACCACACACACACACACACACACACACACACACACACACTTTCTCTCTGTCTCTCTCTCACACTCACAACTGCTCTCTTTCTCTGGATCCTGGTAACTCTTGAGTCCTGTTCCTCCTAGGATCCCCACGTGTGCTGGCCCTAGATGATTGCGCCATACATTGTTGCTCTCCCAGGCACTCAACAGCTTTGTAAACTGCCCGTTTTTAAATTCTCTTACAATTACTCAGTTTGAGTGAGCTTTGGTTTCCTGCTAGGACGCTGAAGGACCCACCTAGCAGAGAAGAGCAAACTCGACATCAAGAACTGGAGGAAAATATCTGTGGGCGCCAAATGGCATTATAAATCACCACTTGGCATAGAAATGCATTCATCCAAGAAAAATGATTTCACAAAACAGGGTCACATGGGAGAATCTCTCAAGACCTCACAAAATGGCCCAAAGCGAAAGAGGCAGTTTTTCTTCTGCAGTCCATAGAGCATGCATCCAGATTTCAGTGATGCCAGTTTGAATAAAAATGATTTTATGTTTATTCCTCTGTTCCCTTATCCCTCCAACACTCTTATACCAGGAGGTATATCTGTTCTGAGGGAAGAAGATTTAAAGTTAAATTCAGAATTTTGATTAACATTTTAGATTGGACATTCGAATTATTTAATTGAGAGGGTGCTTGTGGCTGAAATCAACTGACAGATGTTTGAATTACCTGGTAATGAATAGAAAGTGATGGGAACTGCCAAGTTGGCATCCAATGTTGGAGACTATGACATCTGTGAATGTATTTAAAATAAATAATATAGCCCAGCCAGTGTGGCTCAGTGGTTGAACATCGACCCATGCACCAAGAGGTCACCGGTTCAAGTCCTGGTCAGGGCACATGCCCAGGTTGTGGGTCTGATCCCCAGTGGAGGGCATGCAGGAGGCAGCCAATTGATGTTCTCTCTCATCGATGTTTCTATCTCTCTCTCCCTCTCACTTCCTTTCTCTCTAAAATCAATAAAGGTAAATATTTTTAAAAAATAATGATAAAGATTAAAAAATTTCTTTTTTATCTCATGAGTTTTGTTCATTTAAAATTTTAGTAACCAAAAAAAAAAAGTGATGACTGCCTTACATTTTATTAATTATGGTTGTACACTGGATTCTTACAGTAAAATGTAAATTAGGGTAATGTGGAACAATGATTTTTCATTAAAGAGAGCATATGCTGGATTTGGACATAGAGACTTTGTAAAATATTTACTCAGTGTTGTATGTTTATTCAAGAAATACTTATTGATTCTTAACCATGCGACTCACACTGTTCTAGGCCCTAAGGGTACATTAAAGGGGTAGAAGAATTACTTTATAATTGAAGTATATATATAATACACAAAATAAACAAGTATAACAAATATATTAAATGGTGATAAGTACTATAAAGAAAAATAAAGTAGAAAAAAGGATAGGGAATATTGGGGGATGACATTTGAAATATGGTAAAGAGGAAAGGCATAATTTAGTAGCTAATGTTCGAGTACATTTTCTGAAAGAGGCAAAAAAGAAAGTCTTGTGAGGATTTGAGAGAAGAACATTACAGGCAGGGTGAGCAAGTGAATGTAGCCAGAAGCAGGAGCATGTCTGGTATGTTCAAGGAAACAAACAGAAAATGCCAGTGTGGCCCTGCCCGTTTGGCTCAGTGGCAAAGCATTGGCCCTCAGTCCAATGAGTCCCAGGTTCGATTCCGGTCAAGGGCACGTACCTCGGTTGCAGTTCATACCAGCCCTGGGGGGGTCGTGTGAGAGGCAACCAGTCAATGTGTCCCTCTCACGTCGATGTTTCTCTCTCTCCCTCTTTCTTCCTCTCTCCCTTCCTCCCACTCTATCTGAAGATAAATAGAAAAATATCCTCGGGTGAGAATTTCAGGAGCTGACTGTCATTTTAAGGGGAGTAAGAAATGAGATGAGAGAGGTAAAAGGAGACCATATCATATAAGCCTCATAGGGTATTGTAAGTGCCTTTTTTTTTTTTTACCAAATGAGACAGAAAACTACTGAAAGGTTTTAAGTAGAAGAGTAATATGAAGTAACATATTTTTAAAAAATAATTTTTTAAATCCTCACCTGGGCGTACATTTAATTTTTTTTTTTTAATTTTTAGAGAGAGGAAAAGAGAGACAGAGAGACATCAGTACTAGAGAGAAACATTGATTAGTTGCCTCTCATACTCAACCTGACCAGGGATTGAACTTGCAATCTAGGTATGTTCCCTGACCCAGAATCAAAGCCAAAACCTTTTTGGTGTATAGGATGACGCACCAACTAACTGAACCGCCCGGTCAGGCTGGTCCAACATATTTTAAGGGATCAGTCTGGATGCTGGGTAGATAAAATGGTGGGAGAGAGCTAAGAGATAAAGGAAGGAGACCAATTATACAGGGTGGGGCAAGTGTAGATTTACAGATGTCAGTGCACAAGACACAGAGTTTACCTTTGTATTATTACTTATTGTATTATTTTCTGTAACAACAAGTGCAAACCTCCTTTTGCCCCACCCTCTATTCTAATAATCCAGGTGAAGCATGGTACAGATTGATGGATCTCAGACGGGGGCAGGGGGAGAGATTAAACAAAGAATTTATGTTTCTCCTTCACTTTGAGGTCTCTATTTCTCTCCCTTCTTCTCTCTTTAAAAAGTCAATAAAAACATATTTATAAAAAAAAGAATTAATTTTGTAATGAAAACATGTACAATTTATCAAGAAAACTAGTATGTAAAATTTTCAGTTGTTTTGAGAACAAAAGAACAAGAAAAAAATTGTTAATTGTAGGAGTTTGAATGGGGAGCACCAATCTAGAAATGAGAATTTGAATGATTTAGTAAACATCTTTAGGTACCATTGTGATTGTAGTTTTACTATGATAAAGGTCACAATATAAGAGATTTTTAAGGGAAGTCTGCATGTATGCAATTCTGGAAAGGTTACATTGATTATGAAAGAAAATGTGTCCACATGGGAAATATTCCAAATTTATATGGTGGTAATATATTAATATTCAACTATGGCTGAATGGTGGTTTATGTATCACTCTATGAGGAAAGCTGTGTTGTACATAAGTTAAATAGGAAAAAATTTTAAACAGCAAAATTTGAAAACAACAATGCTCCAATCAAAAGTGAGAAAAATTTAAGTTTTTGTATGGGCGATACACATACTATTCTTCATTAGCAGTAGATTCAGGTGAACATATAAACAAACCCAATTCTCTGAGAAACCATTACTTAATAAATGCTAACTAGAAACTCTAAATCAGCTAATGGAAACTCTATGTATTAATGCACCAGCGCTCATTAATACTTTATGATGACCTACGTGAAATATTATTTTCATGTCTGGAACAGAGTACGTATTAATTTTCTCAACTACTTATCTCTTTATCTGGTTCTAGACTTTGAATACTCTACAGGATCCCAGACAAGAGGTAGCATTTAGGGAGCCAAGACTTGTGGAATTATTGATACAAAACTTCTGGTAGAGACTGAAAATTACTACACACAACACTGAGTAATTTTCTAGTAGCTTGTCTTCTAGTGTAATAGAGCCCAGAAAATGAAAAAGTAGATTTCTGAGATCAGAAAAAGGTGAAGGGATTAAGAAGTACAAATTGGTAGTTACAGATGTAAAGTACAGCATAGGGATTATCAATAATATTGTATTAGCTGTGACAGGGGAACACTTTGTAAAGTCTAATCACTGTGTTGTACACCTGAAACTAATACAAAATAATGTTGAATGGAAAGTGTAATTGAAAAAAATTTAAAAATCAACAACTAGAGGTTCTAGTCTTCATGATGTATTTTCCCTATTATACCAAGTAGATGGCTCACTCAGAACTTCAAAGGAGAAATTCAGCCAATTCATGGGTTAAACAACTCTTGAAAGTATGGTGGCAGAAGCACTTTTGCTCTCCTGTGGCAGCAGGGACAGAGGCTGTAGTGTTTGCTGGGTCACTGTATTTGTTGATGCTGAGCAATGATTGGATCTGACTTCTGATTTAACAGTTTTCCTGATTATAACACAGGCAGTGTAGATCTTAAATAAGTAGTGACAGTAACAGTAATAAAAATTTTCTTTTTATTTATTTTTTCTTTATTGATTTTAGAGAGAGAGGAAGAGAGAGAGAGATAGAAACATCAATGAGAGAGAATATTGATAAGCCACCTCCTGCATGCCCCCCATTGTGGATCAGGCCCGCAACTTAGGCATGTGCCCTGACCTGGAATGGAACTGGTGACCTCTTGGTGCATGCATCAATGCTCAACCACTGAGCTATACCGGCCAGACAATAACAAATTTCTTATTAGACCAGTTTTGAATAGTGGATCGAGGCTTTCTTTCTGGACGTTCTGTATGAACCCTTTCTTCAGCTTGTCCAAAGTGTTTGTAAATCATTCATTATCTTACAATAAGTACCATTTTAATCTAGGGAGATTAGATTCTGTTTTCTATACCTAAACCATGTCCTATGCAAGGAATAACCCAGAAATCATGTGTCAGTAAGTTTCCTGAGGACAGGAACTAAACTTGTTTTTTGTCTTGATTATATACCCAAATGCCTAACATCCTTAAGAGAGCTCATATAAAACTTATATTATTATTATTACATTAATTTAGTCATTGCACTAGACTGATGAAATATTTTGAAGTCGAGGAACTTGTGATGTTCTTCCAGTTAAACCACAGAGATGGTAGCCTATTTCACCTACATAGAAGAATTTCCCTCAATGCAAGCAAGGATGCTTTGATTCTGTTATTTTAGAATACATATTCAAAAATTCTTTGGTAACAAAATGTTTAATTGCCATAAAACTTACTGAAATGTCATATATTAAGGCAATTTTTAAAATGGGTTTTTAAAAAGTCATCAAGACAGCAGAATCAAAGAAAAAGAAAAATATAGTTTTGCCATGAATGTTCACCTAAATAGAATACACAGATATTTATTTGCCATAAATATATATCCACCAATTCCTATAATGATCTGAGTAGATAGAGTTTTATGTGATTTTAACGCCTAGAGAAGAGAAAAGGAAATAACACAGACTCCCTACAAGTATACATTCTTTCACTACCTCATTAGGCAAAGGAACAGAGACTCCACAGCCAGACTCCCCTGGCCACTTCAGAGGAAGAAAATAAACCAAAGTGTGATGCTTTCTCTATGCTAAGAAGATTCACAGTTAAATTCTTCAACTAAGATAATAAAAAGAAAGATAGAAAAATAACAGATTCTGTTATGAAACATCCTCACAAATGGAACTATCCTAATTAGGGAACTGAAAAACACACAGAAAAAATTGTGCTGTGATCTGGTCCTCTGGAGATTGTGTCTTCTTCTGATTGGGCATTATTTTCTATAGCCTAAGAAAATAAGAAAAAGAGAATACATCTGTGAGCATATTTTAGAAAATACTGTGTGACTGTATTATAACTCAAAAATTCAAATGAAAGTGATATTTTATAAAACAGATTTTAAAATTTCATAACAGAAGAAGAACTTAGAAATGAGCCACACAAATGTATCAGACAAAAAGCTATTTTTAGGCAAGTACATTAAAGGCAGAACAGAAATCAATGTTATAATAACAATAATGATAATGATGGTAATTTAACAACAAATTATTTATTATCCATGATGTGAAGCAGAAGACAATATCTAATAGTCATGTTTCTTGTTCTTTTTTAATGGAATTGGTATAAAGGGCAATGGTATGGAGGGATGTGGAGAGTATTATGCTAAGCCAAATAAGTCAGTCAGAAAAAGACAGTATTACATGATCCCATTTAAATGTGGAATCTAATGAAAATAAACTGATGAACAAAATAGGTCCAGAGACATGAAGTATAGAACAGACTGGGGAAAGGGGATAGGGGTGTGGGAAGAGATTAACCAAAGAACTTATATGCATATATGCATTGCCCATTGGCACAGAGGATAGTGTGGGGAAGGCCTGAGGTAGGTAGGGAACAAAGAGGAGAGGGCCAATGGGAAAAAGGGGGGGGGCATCTGTAATTCTCTCAACAATAAAAAAAAAAAAAAATACAAAAGAGCATGAGTCCTGTAGTCACAGCTGAGCAGCAACAACTTTCTTGCTTGGAGATCCGAGCGGAGCATCATCCTGTCTGCCACAGTTACTGACAAAGGGATTGAGTGAATCATGACTGACTGGTTATGTAATCTTTTTTAAGGACATATTATGAGTAAAGGGTAGAACCATAACTTAAATGTGCTAACTCTAACATTCATGTTTTTAACTCTTCTCCTTCAAGACACTGACAATGAACAAATATTCTGTAACAAACACAGTAAAGACATTAGGTACTCAAATTCAACTGTCAGTTTGATTGGATTCAAATCCTGATTCTATTCCTTAACTAAGTTTAGGACCTTGGGCAAGGCATTTAACTTCTCTGAGGCCATTTTCAGTGTTGTATAATAAATAATAGCCATTATTACCTTTGTTACTAGTAACTTCTTTGTACTAATAGCTAATGCTTACTGTTTACTAAATACCAGACCCTTCCTCCTTATAACACTCTCCAGATTGATAGATAGACAGATGATAGATGATAGATAGATAGATAGATGATAGATAGATGATAGATAGATAGATAGATAGATAGATAGATAGATAGATAGATAAGTATTCCCACAACAACACTATGATGTAGACATACATTTTTTAAACCAAATTTATAGATAATGAAGCTAAGGCTCAGAGACATAATATAACTTCTACAAGTCTCAGGTTTCTCATAATGGGAAGCAGTGGAGCATATTATCATAAATATTGTTTATATAGAGGGTTTTTGAAAACTTGAAATAGTGAGATACTTTTGACATTTTACAATCAACCACCCCTGAAATATGTTCACAGTAGAAGTGAATTACACTAATCTATTGCAAATCAGTTTAGCTTGTATAGCTGTACCCATGTTTTAACCAAAAGTATATATAACACTCTAGCAACAATGTGGAAATAATTATTACTTGATAAAAAGCATTGGATGTATTATATATGATATCTCTATATATGTATATATATGTTATAGTTGTTATTTTGATGGATTAACACTCATCATTATAAAATAGCCATCTTCATCTCTTAAAATATTTATTAAAATCTATTGTCTGATAACATTGCCACTCCAGCTGTTGAATTTTGCTGTTTGTCTGACATATTTTTTTGTTTCCTTTAATTTTCAATCTATCTTTATAAGTGAACCTAAATTGTATCTTCTGTAGAAAACACAGTTGCAAGTTGTTTTAGGTCTAATTTTTCCACCTGTGCCTTTTGATAGCGTTGTCTAATTAATTCACATTTAATGTTAATATTGATATATTTGAAAATATGCCAGCCATATTGCTCTTTGATATTTGTCTGATTTATTTTCCCCATTCTCTCTTAATGCTTTTATTTACTTTAAGCCAATATTTTCTGCTATACTATTTTAGAAGTCTTCATAATTTTTCACTATATTTTAAAACATTTTATTTTATTAAAAATTTTTTTTCTTTTTATTGATTTTAGAGAGAAAGGAAGGAGAAGGAGAGAGAGAGAGAGAGAGAGATCGATGAGAGAGAACATCAATTAGCCACCTCCTGCATGCCCCCCCCTGGGGAACTAGCCCACAACCTGGGCATGTGTCCTGACCAGGAATCAAACCAGCAACCTCTTGGTCCATGGGTTGACGTTCAACCACTGAGCCACACTGGCAGGGCTTAAAACTTATTTTTTTAGTAGTTGCAGTAGGCTGAACATATTCACCTTACCTTATCATCATCTACTTCAGAGTTAGACTAACTTAATTCTATGAAGGGATGAAAATATCACTCCTGTATGACTTTGTCCCCTTTCCCATTTCTGTGCTATTATATTGCTATACACAGTGTCAGGAGCTCAGCAGATCTGGGAGACCGAGCTGAGTTTCTGGGCATCATCATGGCTGATTAAAGCAGCACTGAGCCAAAATGAAGGTTCCAGTGAAGGCTTTGCCTACTATAATGCTATAAAGCAAGAGTCTAAAACTGGAAAAAGTACCAACTCCCTGGTTATATTTTTCCCCATGGAGCATCATGCTAATTGAATGGAGGGTAGATCAGCACAAACAGGGAGATCATCTTTCTATGGAAGGCCCAGAACAAAAGACTCCAGCAGTTTTCTGGACTCTGGCACCAGGAGGACAGTTAAAGAGAAGAGCTAGAATTGAAAAAGAACCGAGTACTGAGTCAGAATGGGAAAAAAAAAAAAATGTCTTCAATGTTCAATGTTTTCCCTTTCTTCCCTCATAAGGAAGCTACAGTAGGAAGCTACCTGATGAGGACTATGGCCAAAGGTCTCATGTAAAGACATGTAGAAATGCCCTAGCTGGGTGGCTCAGTTGGTTGGAGCATTGTCCGGTACACCAAAAGGTAGTGGGTTCTATTCCAGTCAGGGCACATACTTGGCTTTCATGTTTGATTCCTGGTCGGGCCACTGCAGGAGGGTGCGTGCAGTAGGCAACTGATCAATGTTTCTCTCTCTCTCTCTCTGTCTTCCCCTTCCTCTCTCTCTAAAAATCAATAAAACGTATGCTAGGGTGAGAATTAAAAAAAAAAAAGACACGTAGGGTCTGGCCAGTGTGCTCAGTGGTTGAGCGTCAACCCATGCACCAGGAGGTCGCCGGTTGAATTCTCGGTCAGGGCACATGCCCAGGTTGTGGGCCCGATCCTCAGTGGAGGGCTTGCCGTAGGTAGTCAATCTATGTTCTCTGTCATCGATGTTTCTATCTCTCTTTCCCTTTCCCTTCCTCTCTCTCTAAAATCAATAAAGAAAAAAAAAGGGGGGGGGGCATATAGGAATGAAGGCACCTGGGTTATGAATGAGAATGTGGAGAATATGCATAAGAGAAAAATTGGTCAGCAGGGCCTGAGTTCTTGACTGCAACTGTCCTTGAAGACTGCGATGCACTGGCTGTGCACCAAGTCTGATGTGGAAAGAGCTGCTCTCACAATGAGGGCTGTTAGGGAAAACCTTTGCAATGGCCTCTGGTTGGGTCTGAAAAATCACAGAAATGTTGTTTGGCTAGGATCCAGACTTCTCAACTTTACCCCTTGATTTTTCAGGACTTGAGCAATAAATAGACTATCCTATCATGCTCCCAAATGGGTTGGGTTTTAAGGGCTGAGACAAAAAACAGGTCATTAGTTTGAAGCAACAGTAGGCCAGGGCCATGATGATGGTCACTGCAAATCAGCACTGGCTGGTGTGGCTCAGTTGGCTGGGCATCGTCCTCTGCTCTGAATAATTTCCAGTTTGATTCCCAGACAGAGCAGGGCACATTTGTGGGTTGCAGGCTTGATCCCCAGTAGGGGGCGTGCAGGAGGCAACTGATAGATATTTCTCTCTCACATCAATGTTCTCTCTCTTTCTCCCTCTCCTTTCTTCTCTCTCTAAAAATCAATAAAACATCTTTTAAAAGAGAGTGAAAATTACCTTTAGGAGAAAAATAGGTCACTGCAAATGAGATGAATAGGCCCACCTGGAGGACTGAATATAATTTTGAGCTCTAATGGCTACCAAGCCAGGAAAATATGTTCCATAGCCCATTAAAGTATATTTTAGAGAGCTAGGAGGATTCCTCTTTAAGTTTTTGTATGAGGTGTTTCTGTTTTTGTTTTTTACCTGACCCGAGGCATCAATTTAAGCACAGCACAACTCTGGCCAGTAAATTTAGGTTGACCTGAATGCCTTCCGGTATGAGGCAATATCATAATAGGGTACGAATATAAGAAGTACAGTCCCAGAGAGCACATGTGGTCTTCCAACTTGGAAACAAAAATTTTGCAACGTTCGGGAACTCCAAATAGTTCATGCATTATTCAGGAAGCAGTTAGGTTAGCAAGACTTTCAATGTGGCCTCCCATCCAGACCTCCTGCTCTGGGATTGCCAATCCACTCCAGATAATTCAGCTTAGTCCTTCGTTTTAGAACTGATTGAGGCAGTCAGCTCCCAACAGTTTTGTTTGTCGTTGATATTAGTCTGTTGGCCTCTTGAATGTGGATGATACATGGAGATGTTTTGAGTGTAAGTGTGGGAGCTGAGGCCATCCCAAGCTGTCTCAGAGTGAGCACTGAAGACACAGTTAGGTAGATGTAATTGTTGACTCAGCACTCTGAAGCCAAAACACTCACAACCACTGGGAACATGGTATTGGTGGTTTTCTTCAAAAACAGGGGAAAAGTTAAAAAAAAATTTTTTTTTCATTAATTTTAGAGAGAGTGGAAGGGAGAGGGAGAGAGAGATAGAAACATCGATGAGAGAGAACATCAATTAGCCACCTCCTGCATGTCCCCTACTGGGGATTGGGCCCACAACTTGGGCATGTGTCCTGACCGGGAATCCAACCAGCAACCTTTTGGTGCATGAGTCCATGCTCAACCACTGAGCCACACCGGTTGGGCTGGAGGGGAAAGCTTTTAAGAGCATTCCTGAAAAACAAAAATCATTTATGTCCTCTCCCCTTTGCCACACCTCCTTAGGTGCCATGTTTTAGGTTTTGGTTATTGTTGTTATTATCAGTGTAATGTTAAAATTACATTTTCCAAAGTATCTCCAATTTTTATCTAGCCTCTATTTGGAAGGGTTATATGCAACAGGAATAAAAACATTTTCATAGAAAGAAATTTAAAATAATTTTTTTTCTTTATTGATTTTAGAGAGAGAAGAAGGGAGAGAGAGAGAGAGAGAGAAACATCGATGAGAGAGAACATCGTTTGGCCGCCTCCTGCCCCCCCACTGGGGATTGGGCCACAACCTGGGCATGTGCCCTGACTGGGAATTGAACCAGCTACCTCTTGGTGCATGGGTCGACACTCAACCACTGAGCCACACTGGTGGGGCTAGAAAGAAATTTTTATAAAAATATATCATATTTGCCCTGGCCAGGTAGCTCAAGCTGGAGTGTTGCCCAGTGCACCAAAAGAATGTGGGTTTGATTCCCCATCAGGGTACATACCGATTGCGGTTTTGATCCTGGTCAGGGTGCTTATAGGAGGCTACTGATAGATGTTTCTCTCTCACATTGACGTTTCTCTCTCTTTCTCTCTTTCCCTTCCTCTCTCTCTAAAATCAATAAAAACATATCCCTAGGTGAGGATAAATATATCTCATATAAGAATTGGAATAAATCCTAATTTATAAACAATTTTAAAATGAATTTACATAACCTCTACTCCTTGCTGTTTAACAGCCATCTTAATTTTCCATCTATTTGAGTCTTTGAAAAAAATTCCAAGATGGTGGAAGGCCCTTGCAGGATTGAGGGGTCACACTGTAAAAGAAGGACATACAATTGTAGGAAGAGGAAAGACCATGTGATACAACAAATTGCACAGATGAGAAGTGCCCTTCTAGGGAATTACTATGTTGAGATCAGATGCCCACCTGAGATGTATAGTCTGGTGTGGGGTTGTCTTGTCTCCTCACATCAACCACTTAAGTCTGTCCTTTAATTGTCTATAAAAATGCTCAATCACCTCTGTTGCTTTTGGGGTGATACAGAAAATGAAGATTCCATCCTATGCCTCATGACAGGGCCTACTGATGTACAGCCCGGGCTATTAATCCAGTTATCGGATGCAATGTGCTCAAGAAATTCGAACAGGTAACAAATTTGGACCTTTCAGGCCTGGATTTTGTGTCCTGAGTCAGTGGAACACATGGGGATGGCTGACCTGGAAAAGGTGTGCACCTCAGGCAGCATCCAGTAAGCCCCTCAGGATGGGACTGGAGGAAGAATATGAAACTAACTGCCCAGCATGTCCTGGCCTGTTGGCTCAGTAGTCTGTCCTTGGGCAATGTATTTAGCCTTGGCTAGAATCTGGCAGACAGGACATGTTTTCCATGAGTTTTGTTTTTCTTTATTGATTTTAGAGAGAGAGAAAGTTGGAGGGAGAGAGAGAAACATCAATGAGAGAGAACATCGATTGGCCGCCTCCTGCATGCCCCCCACTGGGGATTGGGCCCACAACCTGGGCATGTGTCCTGACCAGGAATTGAACCAGCGACCTCTTGGTGCATGGGTTGATGCTCAACCACTGAGCCACACCGGCTGGGCTCTAGGAGTTTTAGAGGACAATGGCTGTCCATAGCTATAGGCCCAATCTAGGATAGTGTCTGAATTCCTATCAACATTTTCTCCAGGAGGCAATCAGTTTATATTTGCTTGCTCTGGGGACAGTTTAGTCTTCAGATTTAGTTGACAAAATTGATCTGCTTTTGGATTATCTTTTCTCTTTTCAGTCTAGAGACCTGTCTGGTGAGGAAGCATATGGGTTCCAAAAGTTTTTGTTTTTATTTTTTAATGTTTTTATTGATTTTTTTTTTTTTTTTTTTTTTTTTAGAGAGAGAGAGAGCAAGGGACAGAGATAGAAACATTGATGAGAGAGAACATCGATTGGCCGCCTCCTGCATGCCCCCCACTGGGGATCGAGCCACAACCTGGGCATGTGCTCTGACCAGGAATCAAACTGGGATCTCTCGGTTCATGGGACGACGCTCAATCCACTGAGCCACACTGGCTGGGCACGTAACCAAAAGTGTTTAGTAGTAGAACTGATTTCTGTCCAAATGTATTTTCTCTACATGGTGACTTGCTTTTTAGGTCAGGTCACGGCTTGTCAGTGACTCCATCAAATGGCCGGGCTGTCAGCTATACTCCAGGAGGCAGGTCGGTTTAAAGTGTCCCACCTGCTCCTCTGTAGTGCTCCTCACAACAGCAATTACTGTAAGGGCTTGTGCGCAAAGGCTAGCAGAGCTGTACATCCACCTTTTTTTATTTTTAAATTCAGAAACTTTCATTTTAAACAACTGGAGACTAGCCATGCTGAGGAGTGACAGGAGACAGTGGAGGACAGGAATACCTGCCAGCCGTGTTTCCTCATTTAGTATTCTTTGGCCTCTGCTTGCACCGAATTCATGCTTACCTCTCGTGTTTCTTTTGTTTGTTTGTTTAATTGTTTGTTTGTTTGTTTGTTTTTTCATTATTGATGTGACAGAGAGAGGAAGGGAGAAGGAAAGAGGGATAAAAACATCGATGAGAGAGAACACTGATTGGCCTCCTCCTGCACACACACCCCCCCCCCCATTGGGGATCGGGCCCACACCCTGGGCCTGTGCCCTGACCGGGAATCAAACTGGTAACCTCTTGGTGCATAAGTTGATGCTCAACCACTGAGCCACACTGGCCGGGCTGAACTTTTTTTTTTAAGTTTTAGCAATTTGCTGCAGTGCAGGATGTCTGTCTTTGCCAAGGACCTGTTTAGAGACACACAGTTCACAGCAGCCCCCTGACTATCTCCAGTGCCATTGTTGGGAGACCACAAGCTGTGGTTGCGAAATGTTTCTTTAGCTTTTTTCAAAAACTACTCACTTGGATCTCTAATCTGACCCACTGAGCGAGCTCAGCTGAGGATTGGAAGGCTAAAGGGAAAAATCAATGTACCCTCTTGGAACTGAAAAGATTATATAAACAATTCACTAGCATCCTTCAAGAGTGATCTCTGGCTTCTCTTAGCAGTTCCCAAGACCCAGTGACAAAGTACGCTGTAGGAACCTCAGACTCCTGAAAACAATCTAGCACTCCAGTAAAATGTTCCACACACTCCGCTAGCATCCCCTGAAGGTACCCAGCAGGATTTTAAAGTTTTTCCTCTCTCAGATTGGCATTGTGCTTAATGGACTTCCCTGCTCACTGTACCAATTTGTTAGGTGCTCAACTGAGCTGGGAGAGAGTGCTTACCTAGGAGGTATTGGAGTAGCCCATTCAACTAATGTAACAGTGAAACCTTTAATAAATTACTGTAATGGTGTAAACAAGAGTCAGAAGCAGAGAAAGCATTTCCCCAGTGGAAGAGTATACCAGTCCAAGGCCAGGTGCATCAGCACCGAAGTGGGAAGCATCTCATTCTTAAGGGAATCCTGACCAAAAGACCAGAAGTGCTATGGACCCTGTAGTTGGGTGTAGGGTGAAGGGGAAAGCTGATGAGTAGAAAAGGACTGAGTACTAACAGTGAAAGAAGTAAAAGATTCCCTCTCCTGAACCTATAAGGAGGCCTTGGCAGACACCTGAAGAAGACGTTGGCTGAAGGTCTCAGATAAAAAAAACCTAGGAATGTCCGGCCAATGTGGCTTAGTGGTTGAGTGTCGACCCATGCACCAAGAGGTCACCAGTTTGATTCCTGGTCAGGGCACATGCCCAGGTTGTGGGCCTGATAACCAGGGGAGTCATGCAGGAGGCGGCCAATTGATGTTCTCTCATCGATGCTTCTATCTCTCTCTCCCTCTCTTTTCCTCTCTCTAAAATCAATAAAGGAAAAAAAAAACAAAAAACCTAGGAATAAAGGGGTGTGGGCTAGGAATGTGACATGTAAAAGAAAATGATCAACCAGAAGAGCCTGAGTATTTGACAGTAATTTTCTGTAGAGACTATAGGGCATAGAATGTGCACCAAGCTTGGTTTGGGGAGGGCGGCTGATCCCATTGAGGTCCGCCAGGTGAAGCTTTTGCAATTGTCTTTTTTTTTTTCCCTTTTTTTTTTTCTTTATTGATTTTAGAGAGAGAAGAAGGGAGAGGGAGAGAGAGATGGAAACATGGATGAGAGAGAACATTGATTGGCCGCCTCCTGCATGCCCCCCACTGGGGATCGGGCCCACAACCTGTGCATGTGCCCTGACCGGGAATCGAACCGGCAACCTCTGGGTGCATGGGTCGATGCTCAACCACTGAGCCACACCTGCCGGGCTAATTGTCTTTGGTTGGGCAGAAAAAATCACACAAAACTTACTGGCTAGGAGCAAGATGCCCCTCATGGTACCTCTGTATAAGTTAATAACCAATACTTTGTTATAATTGTTACTTTTTGTTACATTATATGACATCATGTCTTTTAAGGAAGCTGACAGAAGAAAAGAGCACACGTATATTGACAGGTTTTTAAAATATTAACTTTCTTATTTATCATTTATGAGTGCCTTAATTTCTTCCTGTGGATATGAGTTACCATCTGATGCAATTTATTTATTACAGTATAGCCCTGCTCCCCCCTGCCTCCTTTGTGCTATTCCTTTCAAACGCATTACATTTCTGTATGTTGTAGACCAATAATGTAATTGTATACATTACTGTTTTATATAATTGCTCTTTAAATCAGTTAAAAGAAGAAATGCATTTGTACTAGCTTTTATAATTATATAATTTTGCTAGTGATCTGTGTGTTTGTTTTGCTTTGTTTTTGTAGATTCAAATTACTTTCTGACATCACTTGTTTTTTTTTGTCTGAAGACATTTTATTTATTTTAATATGAGTCCACCAACTCAACATTCTTTCAGTTTTTGTTTATCTGGTTATATCTTTATTATATCTTCAGTATAAGATTTTTGATACACAGTATTTTTCATTTATCACTTTGACATATCATTCCACTGCCTACTGACCTGCATTGTTTCTGATGAGGACTCCGATGTTAATCTTTTAAAGATTTCCTTATAAATGAAGACTCAGCTTTCTTTTGCTTCTTTCAAAATTTGTTTTTTATTCACCCTTTTCACTATGATGTGTCTTGATGTAGATTTATTTGTATGTGTATCCTATTTGGATTTCATTTAAGTTATATAATATATTGATTAATAGTTTTCATCATATGTGGAAAGTTTCCAGCCACTAATTCTTTAATTTTGTTTTTGCTTCTTACTTTTTCTCCTCTCCTTTTACTACTCTTTTATGCATATATTGTTATAAAAATAAAACCACATTTCTCTGAGGTTTTATTTTTCTGTATTCTCTTTTTTCTTTCTTTCTTTCAATTGGATAATTTTTGTTGTTCTACACTGAAGTTTACTTATTCTTTTTATCAGTTCAACTCTATCTTTGAGCCCCTATTGTGAATTTGTGTTTGTTATTATATTTTAAAACCCCAGAGTTTCCATAGGTTTTATTTTGTTTTATAATTTTCATCTTTTATTGATATTGTATATTTGATGAGATATTGTCATAATCTTTATTTTTTATTTAAGCATGGTTTTGTTTAGTTTTTTGAATAGATTTATAATGGCTACTTTGAAGTAGTTGTCTATTAATTCTTATATCTGGATCCTCTTATAGGTAGTTTCTGGTCCCCCCTACCCCCATGTATGGGTTCCACTTTCCTGTTTCTTTACATGTACCTACGTTTAGCTGAAAACTAGATATTTTAGGTAATATGTTAAAGCAACCTAGACACCGATTCCCATTCCCCACTGTGAATTTCTTTTGTTATTGTTTGCTTATTTATGTGTTAAGTGACTTGTCTACACTATTTTAGTGAAGTATATTTCCCCTACAGTGTCAATATTCTGATGCCTCTATTCAGAGGGTACAGTCTCTTGAATCATAGTGGTTTTAGCAGACTTCTGTTTTATTGGCTCTTTCTCTGATCTCTCTAGTAATTTATCTTCTTTTGCTATCATTCTCATTATTAGGCTCCACTAAAAACCAGTTTATTTTTCTATGGCTTTCAAACATGCCCCGGACCATAAATTGTTTTATAGTCTGATCCAATTACATCCAGGACCTTGCATACATACTTTGTGAGACCACACTTTCTGGTTTATTCTGACCACAGAAGTTCAATACTCAACTTTTGTCCTGGTTCTTTCTGAAAGACTAGCTGAGCTATGATTTTTCTTGTTGCTTCCATAGAGCTACCAGTCTCCTTGTAGTTGTTTACCACCAAAAAAATCATTGTTTTTTAAGGCCATCCTTATTTCAGGTCATTCTCATGTTCTTCGAAAAAAATCAGTTTCTTTAGGGAGTGCTTTGGCACTCTATATTCTTATTAAAGTCTTTATTTCCTTCTGGGTACAGTTCATGAGCCATGGATACAGAGTTTAGAGTGGATGCGACACCCAAGTTTTATGAGCAGGTCACAAGAAGAAGATGGTAACCTCTAGTCTTCTCATTGTACTTTTCCTAGCATGGATATTCTAATTTATATTAAGCTTAAATAAGAGCAATGAGGAATCTATTATACTTGGTTTGCCCATATTAGTGTGGAGCTTTTACTCTATGGGTGGGACTTAAATGAAAAAAGAGAGCTCCTAACCTATCAGCCATATTGGCAATAAATTTAGTCTCCAGAGTTCAAAGATGAAGAAGATGTGATATGAAATACTGATGAATTGTTTCTCCATGTGAGAGATTCTATTCCTTTTTTCTTTCTTTATTCTATTTTTTTAATCTTTATTGTTGAATATATTACAGATGTTCCTCATTTTTCCCCCATTGACCCCCTCCTCGCTCCTGCCCCCCTCCCACCTTTTCCCACACTATTGTCTGTGTCCATTGGTTATGCATGTAAGTTCTTTAGTTTATTTCTTCCCACCACCCAACCCCTTTCCCTTTGAGGTTTGTCAGTCTAGCAATGAATTTGTAATCCTTAATCCCTTCACCTTTTTCACCCATTCCCCCAAACTCCCTCCGATCTGGCAACCAACAAAATGTTCTCTGTATCTATGAGAATGTTTCTGTTCTGCCTGTTCATATTGTTTGTAGATTCCATTGTCGATCGATATGTATTCATTGCCATTTTGTTTGTTCATATATTTTATCTTTTTCTTCAAAAAGACCCTTCATCATTTCATATAATAATGGTTTGGTGGTGATGAACTCCTTTAACTTTTTCTTGTCTGGGAAACTCTTTATATGGCCATTGATTCTAAATGACAGCTTTGCAGGATAGAGTAATCTTGGTTGTAGGTTCTTGCTTTTCATCACTCTGAATATTTCTTGCCACTCCCTTCTGGCCTGCAAAGTTTCTTTTGAGAAATCAGCTGACAGCCTTATGGGAACTCCCTTGTATGTAACTACTTGCTTTTCTCTTGATGCTTTTAAGATTCTTTCTTTGTCTTGAACCTTTTACATTTTGATGATGATATGTCTTGGTGTGGGCCACTTGGGGTTCATCTTGTTTGGGACTCTCTATGCTTCTTGGACTTGTATATCTGTTTTCTTCACCAAGTTAAGAAAGTTTTCTGCCACAATTGTCTCAAACAGGTTTTCAATTTCTTGTTCTCTCTCTTCTCCTTCTGGCATCCCCAAGTTGTGAATGTTGGCATGCTTGAAGTTGTCCCAGAGGCTCCTTACACTATCCTCATTTTTTTTGGATTCTTTTTCTTTTTGCTGTTCTGATTGGGTGTTTTCTGCTTCCTTATATTCCAAATCAATGGTTTGCTTCTTGGATTTACGTACTCTACTATTGAATCTGTGTACATTATTCTTTATTTCAGTTAATGCCTCTTTCATTTCTGACTGTGCATCCATCATTTCTAACTGGTCCTTTTTTATGCTCTTGAGGCCCTCACTAAGTTCATTGAGCATCCTTATAAGCAGTATTTTAAACTCAGCATCTGTTAGGTTGCTTATCTCCATTTTGCTTAGTTCTTTTCCTAGGGTTTTGTTCTGTTCTTTCATTTGGGACCTGTTTCTTTGTCTCCTCATTTTGGCTGCCTCCCTGTGTTTGTTTCTGTATATTACTTAACGAGAGGTATGGGGCTTGCTGAGAACAGATGCTGCTTGTTTGAAAGAACTTAGGAAAACCTGAAGCAGGATCCAAGACAGGCCAATCCTAGGGTTAAGCAACTGGCAACAGCTTGGGTGGGCCTGAAAGTTGGGTGGGGCGGGGCCTCAGGGAGTCAGCAGGGCGGGGCTACCAGTGTCAGCCAGGTTGCTGGAGTCCCAGATATGGCGGCTGTCTGCCGCCCCATGGAAAGGCTCACCAAAGGAATAAAGGCCTCCGACAGCACACTTGTCCCAGAGAAAGCCCCTTCTCTAGCCCTCGCTCCAGTGCCAAACAGCTCAGTTCTTCCCTGTATGTCTCTGGCGCCCCTTGAGCTGCCTCCTCTCCAAGCTTAGAGGGAGAGAGTCCGATAAGTCCGTGCATGGGCCCTTTAAGGAGCTGCCTGGGGCTCCAGCCGCCTCAGCTTCCCTGAGCCTCAGTTCCCGCTGGTTTTTCCAGCCGGAAGTTATGGGGAGTCTCTTCCTGGCACTGGAGCCCTGAGCGGGGCACCTGGTGTGGGATGGGAACCCCTCAGTCATCAGGGAGGACCTTCCCAGCCGAGGTGGCCTCCTGATTTTTTTCTGCCACACGTGGGTGTGGGACCAGCCCGTCCCCTCCCCCTCCTACCAGTCTCGATGTGGCTACTTCTTTAATTCCGTAGTTGTAGGACTGCCATTCAGCTTGATTTCAAGCAGTTTTGAATGATGGTTGTTCTGTAGGTTAGTTGTAGCTTTGATATGGTTGTGAGAGGACTCAATACGGTGTTTACCTACCCGCCATCTTGACCGGAAGTCCCGGAGATTCTATTCCTTGACTGGGAGATGAAGAGGGAGGGAGCTGTGTGGTTTTGGTTATTCCCCCACCAGGAGCAGAGCTTACATCATGCTGGGCTTGCATAGGAAACAAGAGAGGGAGTTATTCATGGGTCAAATGCCACATACTTTTACTGTTGTTACTATAATTTAGTAGATTTTCTTGAATATGTTTCTTCATTTTCTGTATTCTTTTTTGTAAAATTTCCAGATACTATAAATTTTTCTTTTTATAATTTTAACAAGTTATAGTTGTTTCATTTGGAAATGTGTCCACTGACCTCCAGATGACACCATTCCAGAAGTGAAAATCTAGTGTTGAATTTTCAGTTCTTCATATATTCTAGATATTAGTCCTTTATAAACTATGTAGTTTGCAACTATTTTCTCTCAGTCAGTACCTTGATATTTTGTCCTCTTAATGTAGTCTTTTGTACAGTAAAATTTTTATTTTGTTATGAGGTCCCATTTATCAACTTTATCTGCATCATGCTTTAGGTTTCAAGTTTAAGAACTCTGCATAGCGCTGCAATATTTTCTTTCATGTATTTTTTTTATAAGTGTTTTGGAGATATATATTTTACAGCTTAGACTGAAATCCATTTTTGTTAATTTCTATATGAGATGAGAAGTTTAGTTCAAGGCTTTTTGTTGTTGTTGTTGTTGTTGTTTGGCCCATAGGTATTCAGTTGTTCCAACAGTATTTGTTGAAAAGACCCTTTATCCTTCATTAAATTGTTACTCTATCTTTGTAAAAAGATTAGTTAAGCATTATTGTCTGAGTCTATTTCTGGGTTCTTCGTTCTGTTTAGTAACTTATATGTGTATCCCTTCACTAGAACCATAATGTCTTGATTACTGTAGTATGTCTTATAGTTGGAAAGAGTTATTCTTTTCAAAGGTTGTTTTAGCTATTTTAAAGCTTGTATAAATTTTAGAACCAACTTTATGTCTGGACAAAATACTGAGTTGTTATCCTGAAAGGATTTATACTACATCTATAGACCATTTGGGGATAAGGAGACAATTCACATCTTTACTGTGTTGAATATTCTAATCGTGAACATTGTATATCTTCCTTGAATTTTTTTCATTAGAGTTTTGTAAATTTCATGTATGGAGGCTATACATGTTTTGTCTACATTTATGCCTACATATTTTTTTAAAATATGCTTTTATTGCTTTTTTTTTTTAGAGAGAGTGGAAGGCAGAGAGAGAGAGAGAGAGAGAAACTTCAATGAGAGAGAAACATTGATTGACTTCCTCTTGCATACCCCCTACTGAGGATCGATCGGGAAACCTGGGCATGTGCCCTGACTGGAAATAGAACCAGTGACCTTTTGGTGTATGGGACAATGCTCAATCCACTGAACCACCCTGACCAAGCATGCTTACATATTTCATTTAGGGGGAGCAATTGTTAATAGAATGTATTTATTTTTAAATTTAAATTTCCAGTTGTTTGTACTTAGTGGATAAAATTTGATTGCTTTTTTGTGCATGTTAATCTTCTATCACATGACAATTCTCTTTTTAAAATAATGTTTTTTTAATTGATTTTTTAGAGAGAGAGAGAGAAATAAAAACAATGTGAGAGAGCCACATCCATTGGCTGTCTCCTGAACGCCCCCTACTGGGGATTGAGCCTGCAACCCTGGGCATGTACTCTGACAGGAATCAAACTGGGACCTCTCAGGCCATGGGACGACACTCAATCCACTGAGCTACAACAACCAGGCTATTACATGACAATTATTAACCCACTTATTAGTTCTTATAGAAGTTAACCCAGAAATGTTTGACATTTTTATGATCTTAAAACATATTTTGTATTAAATTTAGATTTGATTAATAAACCTGTATCAGTTTAGAGGGGACAAGAAGAATAAAATGGATATTGTATTATATAAAACACTAAAAAAAATTATCAGCTAGCTTTGTTTACCAAATATTTACCTAAATTATATGAACTTGAATTTTCAAATTATTTCTGAGATGTCTTTCATAAGAATTTGCTGTTAATATTAGCATTGTTATTGTTGTTGCTGTTCAACTGTAGCATATTTAAAGTACTAGACTTTCAATGCTCTTTATTTGGAGGAGATTTAAGAATGTTTGTTCTTCATAAGCATTTATTTGGTTTTATAAGACAATTAGAATCGAGTTTCCTTAATTTACAGCATACGCAATGATAAACTCAAAATAGATTAGACTTAAATGTTAGACTCAAAACCATAAAAGTCCTAAAAGAAAAGATAAGCACTAAAATCTCAGACATTTCTCCTAGCAATATTTTTTCTGATATAGCCCCTCAGACAAGGGTATAAAAAAGAAAAAAATCAAATGGGACTACATCAAACTAAAACGTTTTTCCACAACAAAGAAAACCACAGCAAAATGAAAAGACAACCCACTGAATAGATCTGATAAGGGATTAATATCCAAAATTTATAAAGACCTTATAAAACTCAACACACACACACACACACATACACATACACACATACACACACACACACACACCAAGCAATCCAATTGAAACTGGGCAAAGGACCTGAATAGATGGCCAGCAAACATATGAAAAGATGCTCAATGTCACTAATCATCAAAGAAAAAAAGTTAAAACAACAATGAGATATCACCTCACACCTGTCAGAATGGCAATCATCAAAAAATCAACAAAAAACAAGTGTTAGGAAGGATGTGGAGAAAAGGGAACCCTCGTGCACTGTCGGTGGGAATACAGATTGGTACAGCCACTGTGGAAAGAAGTATGGAATTACCTCAAAAATGTAAAAATGCCTTATGACACAGCGATTCCACTTCTTGGAATATATCCAAAGAAGCCCAAAATACTAATTTGAAAAAATATATGCACCTTTATGTTCATTGCAGCATTATTTACAAGAGCTGAGATTTGTGCCCATCAGTAGATGAGTGAATAAAAAGCTGTGGTAGCCCGACTGGTGTGGCTTGGTGGTTGAGTATCGACCCATACACCAAGGGGTCATCAGTACAATACCTGATCAGGGCACATGCCCAGGTTGTGGATTCAATTTGCAGTGGGAGGCATGCAGGAGGCAGCCAGTTGATGTTCTCCCTTATTGATGTTTCTATCTCTCTCTCCCTCTCCCTTCCTCTCTCTCTTTCAAGTCAATAAAGAAAATATATATTTTTAAAAAGAAGCTGTGGTACATTTACAAAATGGAATACTACTTGGCCATACAAACAAAGGAAATCTTACTCTTTGCTAAAGTATGAATGGACGTGCAAAGCATTATGCTAAGTAAAGTAAACCACTCAGAGAAAGACAAGTACCATATGATTTCACTGATGTGTGGAATGTAATGAATAAAATAAAGTAACAAACAAAATAGAAACAGAGTCATAGATAGAGAACAGAATGACAACTGTCAGAGGGGAGTGGGTTTGCAGGGCTGGCTGAAAAGGGTGAAGGGATTAAACTAACAAACAAACAAAACAACCAAAAGAGTCATAGACACAGACAACAGTATGGTGACTACTATAGGAAAAGGGGGGTAGGGAAGGTAGAAAAGGGCATAAAGGGGGTAAATGATGATGGAAGGAGACTTGACTTGGGGTGGTGAACACACAGTACAATATACAGACAATGTATTATATAATTATACACTTGAAACCTATATAATATTTTTAACCATTGTCACCACAATAAATTCAATAAAAAATAATAATATATAATAACCTAAAAGCATTTCACAAATAAATATTTACTTATTTATAAAAAAAGAAACTGTATAATCAAATTTATTAGGTCAATATGAAGATTACCAAAAAATTACATAATCACACTATTACAGGTAAAGGTCTTTCCTAATTATTGACTCATAAACATACGAATATCCTATAACATTTCTACAGTTTTAGATTTAGATCAAGAGAAACAAAATAAAATAAATAAAATAGTTTGTAGGTCTAGAAATAAAATAGCTGTTTTTTTTTTTTTTTCCTAGTGGGAGCACAGATTTTAAGTGATTTGAACTAAAAATATATAAACAGCCTGGCCGGTGTGGCTCAGTGGTTGAGCATCAACCCATGCACCAAGAGGTCATCGGTTTGATTCCTGGTCAGGGCACATGCCCAGGTTGTGGGCCTGATCCCCAGGGGGGGCATGCAGGAGGCGGCCAATCGATGTTCTCTCTCATCGATGTTTCTATCTCTCTCTCACTCTCCTTTCCTTTTTCTCTAAAATCAATAAAGGAAAAAAAAGTAAATAAATAAAAATATGTAAACAAATAGAAGCTGACCTAAATTATCTGCTATCTTGCACTCCAAAGAGTACAAATCTCTATCATTATTAATACATAAAGATCAGCAGACATTCATACCATAAAATTAAATTCCCATTCATGTTGGCCACCAATGATGAATAACTGATAAACTGTAAATAAACTAACAATAAAACATAAAATTAGTATAGAGATAAACATAACTAGAGCAACAGAGAGTCAGTAAATTTATAATTTGGTTGCCATTTGCTATACACCTCTGAAAAGTAGAAAAAAAAAATATGCCTGTGCTGAAGCCATTGATGCAATGCATTGTTTTGACAACACAATTTACCTGGCTTTGTAAACTGCAACCATTGAGTATCACAGTGGATAATCTCCAAAAGTATTAAAAAATAAATATTAAGGAAAGGCAAAATTGTAACTCTCATAAAATGAGTATGTAAAAATATGTTATTTATCTCACTAATAATGAACCAATGAGATGTTACAATTATGAAAGAAGAATAAAAAAATAGAACATATTAGTAGGCAGGTAATGAATGCACAAATACATTTATAAATAAATGCAAAATGGGTTAATAACCAAATGTTCCACTGGAGATAACTAACATGTGTTATAATATCTATTTGAATGAATATCAATTTTCTATATTTTACATATTGTAAAACAGCTCAAAGACAATGGAAAGCAAGGAAAAGTGCTTGCTCCTGAAAGATTTCAATTTGATGATATACATTAATTAAGAACTTTATACACATATTAAAATAATATTTCTGTAACAACGATAGAGGAAGAAGACAGATTTTTTTCTGGTCTATGTATACTGTTGATGTAAAGTGTTATTTCTTTCCATTTTGTTTAAAATATTATAGTATCCTAACCCTGTCTGGTTTGGCTCAGCGGTTAGAGCGTCAGTCTGTGGACCAGAGAGTACTGGGTTTGGTTCCCGTTAAGGGCATGTACCTCAGTTGCAGTTTGTCCCTGGCCCTGGTTGGGGTCATGTGGGTGGCAGCCACTCGATGTGTCTTTCTCACATCGATGTTTTTCTCTCTCTCTTCCTCCCTCTCTCCCTCAAGATAAATTCAAAATAAATAAATAAATAAATAAATAAATAAAAATATTATGGTATCCTTAATGCTTACTTATTTTTGATTGATTGTGGGTGAATAACAATGTCACATTTGACAATGCATGCTAATTAATTATTTGCACCAGAACCTTCACTCAAATAGGTAGAAGCGCTTTAAAACTAAACTCCAATATATCTCACAGGAAATCTAGTGATGATTGAGTTTTAAGATCATTGCTTCTGTGACTTACAGAAACTGAAATTATAGCCAGAGCTCGCTCTTAATACATGAAAACAATATAACCCAGAAAATCATCTAGCTTCTGCTTAAACTGCTCCTTGAGAGGGACCTCACTATTGGTCTAGGTGAGATCAAGGTTTTGTTTTCCCGTAGAGATTTAGTTGAATCTGACTTGGAGATATCAAGTTTGTTTGGCTTTAAACCTTAGACTTAAATTCACAATATTGTGTCTTATACCTGCCAAGATACTGAAGTAAGTAATTCAGATTTTCAATAATTACTTACTCAGACAGACATACTCTGGAATTTCATTGCACTTGCAATTGATAAACAATGTTTCATAGTTTTAATATCCCTCCAATGTATTAAGTATAATCTTTGATTAAAATTGAAAGATAAAAATGTATCTCTCAGATTATATTTTTTAAAAAAGAATCCAGTAATTGAGAAATATAAAATAATGTGCTTATTCTAATCCATTAGAAAGCATCCATAGTAATATTAGAATGTATATGTATGTTGAACATAGGTTTATAGTCTTTGCATTTACTAGTTTGACACATTCTAAAATGACAAAATGTTTATTAGGTAATTTTCTCTGTAAAAAAAAAAGTTATATCTTCTATATAATGCTATGGTACCTACAAAGTGGAAACAGGGCTATATATATATTTGCTTGTCACAAATCAGTAATCAAAGCCACTTGACAACTCACTAAATGTTTTTATTCAAGAATGCCTTTGGCAGAACTTGCTAATGGACTAATAACACTCAATAGAATCATGCACAAGTGAAGTGACAAGAGAAAGTCATAAATGGACTTGGAAATGGATATTAGATAATACTTAAGTGTACTTAAAATTTTATTGGTGAAGTTTGTATATTTATCAAACTTATACAAGCACAATAAGGGAAGTTTAGATGGCGTTGGTACCACTTTACTTAAAGTTAGTCCACATAGAAGCAAAACCAGCACACTTTTTTAACGATGAGAAAGGCACAGAAAGAAAAAGGCATATTTTGTCCTATGCTTGAAAAAAGAGGAAAAATGCAAAATGGAAGCAGCGTTTCTTTTTATCATTGAAACAAATCAATGACCAAATAAAGATCTCTCAATGTGCACTGATTGAAAAGAAGACCCAGAATCCATCCATGGGAAGATGGCAGGGGGCAGGACCAGAGGGAGGGTGAGTGTGTGAGAGAGTGTGAGTGGACGTTAAGGTGGACGACCAAACCCGAGCAGTACAGAGCCATGGAGCAGAGGGTTCCTGTGCTGTGGACGGAGCAGCCGGCTACCGCAGTAAGCAGCCCTTCAGGGCACTTCTCCCGGTGCCGTGGGGAGATCCCACCATTTTGGAAGATCCGGGGTCTTCCCTAGGAGGACGCAGTGGGAGCGGCTAGTGCCCAACAACCTGAGCCCACCAGCATACCTGGCAAAATTGGACCAGTGGACACTCTGTGTCAACACAGACCGACGCACAGTAGTGGAGCTTACAAGGTGCCAGGTGTGGAAGCCGCAGACAGCCAAGAGCCCAGCACCATCCCCCACAGTAGCAGCCCAATCAGAGTGGAGATATACCCCCAGCAACAGAGGCTAGAGAGCAGATATCCATCCCCAGGCAACAGAAGCACAGACCAGCAGCTGAGACCCATCCCCCAAAACTACAGCAAATGCTGAACAGGAGTTGAGCCCCACGGGGCAGCAGCATTCCCCAGCCACCATCGGCGGAACCTGGAGCTCCTCAGAGGCCTGTGTGGTCCAGCAGCTCACAAGAGCTATGGGAAGCCAGAGCCCAAGAGGAACTGGTGGGATCCAGCTGCCTACACATGGAACCTGTAGGGTGCGGGAGCACCAGAGAGGCCTGTGAGACCCAGCAGAGACTGTGTGATCCAGTTACCCATTGGGACCTGTGGGGTGCTAAAGCACCAGAGGGGCCTGTGCAACCCAGCAGGGACTGTGCCATCCAATTACCCATGGGACCTGCGGGGTGCTAAAGCACCAGAGAGGGCTGTGCGACCCATCAGCCCATAACATAGGCATAGAGCCGGGTCTCCAAAGGGACTGTGCAATCCGGTTACCCGCAGGACCTGCAGGGTGTGGGGGCACCAGAGAAGCTTGAGCGACCCAGCTGCGCACAAGATAGGCATAGAGGATGTGAAAATGGAGGAGAGGCAATGGAAGCTACAGACTATCTCCCAGAACCAAATGGGAATTACAACTACAATAAAGACAAATCCTCAGAAAAAAGCAACAGAAAAGCAGCAGGATAGGACCATATAACCAGGGACACTGGTAGGATCTGCAGAGGCACGAGATGGTGGCAAGCTGAGAGCCCATTGACAGCAGCAGTCTTAGCTGTGAGCAGCGCCCTTGGGGAATAAAGACCAATCCCGCTCCACAGTGCAGAAAGCCAGGACTGAGTGCTAGAATACCCACAGCCACTCACCTGGGGGCATGGCAAAAGAAGGGCAGACCGGGGTGGACTCTGTCGGGACAAGCGGGATTTGGAGGGCACTCAGAATTTTTGCTGAGTTATAGCCACAGAGGACAGTGGCCAGTGTCCTCCTTCCCAGAGCTGTTGAAAAAAGCAGCAGCCCCCCACCTCAGAGATTCAGCCTTTTCCAGGTGAGGCAAAGAAAATGCAAATTGAGGCTCATTAACAACCAGCCTCTATCTCACCCTCTGGAAATCCTCCTTTGCAAAACACCAGGGCTACATTCCAAGGCACTGAGTAACTGAGAATACTAGCCTCCAGGAAAAATCTAGAGGATAACTGAACCTTTCCTGTACTTGTAAATCTACCCAAGAAAGTAACAGTTGGCAGTGGTGTTTAACGTGGGCCCACCCAGGCCCATCCAAACTCAGTAGAGGGAGCCACAAACAGCAGGCCACCAACACCCACAGGGAAAATTTGGCTGGCTCCAAAACCCACTGAGATAGCCAAAATGGTGAAACAAAGAAACAAATCCCAAGTGAAATAATAAGAGAACTCTATCGAAGATGAGATCAATGAAATGCAGCTAAGCAAGGTATCAGAGGTAGAGTTCAGAGCCATGATCTCTCTCTCTTTTTTTTTTTAGATATTTTGTTCAGATAGAGTGGGAGAGAGAGAGAGAGAGAGAGAGAGAGAGAGAGAGAGAGACATTGACGTGAAAGGGACACATCAAGTGGTTGCCACCCTCACAACCCAACTAGGGCCGGGGACAAACTGCAACCGAGGTACATGCCCTTAGCGGGTATATGCCCGAACCCAGGTCTCTCTGGACTGCAGGCCGACGCTCTAACCACTGAGCCAAACCGGCCAGGGCCAGAGCCATGATCTTGAGGAAGCTCAATAGCATGAGTAAGGACATCAGCACCATGAGTAAAGATATAGAAACACTGAAAAACAACCAAGTAGAAATGAAGAATGACATATCAGAAATTAAGAACACATTGGAAGGACTAACGAGCAGAGTACAGGAAGCTGAGGACCGAGTCAGTAAATTAGAAGACAGGGTAGATAAAAACAACCAATCCGAAAACCAAAAGAAAAAAACAAAAACAAAAAACAATGAAAAAACAGAAAGACAGCTTAAGAGAACTGTGGGACAACTGGAAACATAATAACATTCGCATCATAGGAGTCCCCAAAGAGGAAGAAAATGGGTAAGGGTTAGAGAATATATTTGTAGAAATAGTGACAGAAAACTTTTCTAACTTGGTGGAGGGAGAAGGCATTCAAGTTCAAGAAGCACAGAGAGCCCCAAGTAAGAAGAACCCAAACAGGCCCACACCAAGACATATAGTAATTAAAATGCCAAATATTAAAGCAAAGAGAGAATCCAAAAGGCAACAAGAGATAAGCAACAGGTTACATACAAAGGCAATCCCATAAGGCTCTTAGGTGACTTCTCAGCAGAAACACTACAAGCCAGAAGGGAGTACCATGAAGTAATCAATCTCATGAAAACAAGGATCTGAATCCAAGACTACTCTGTCCAGCAAGGCTATCATTCAAAATAGAAGGTCAAATAAAGAGCCTTCCAAACAAACAAACAAGAAAAGGCTAAGGGAATATATTAACACCAAACCAGCACTACAAGATTTGTTAAAAGGACTGCTGTAATTAGTAGAAGAAATAGGAAGAAAAATAGAACCACACTAAACAAAAATGGCAATAAATAAGTACATATCAATTATCACCTTAAATGTGAATGGTTTGAATGCTCTGATAAAAAGACAGAGTAGCTGACTGGATAAGAAAGCATGACTCACATATATGTTGTTCACAAGAAACCCACCTCACAACAAAAGACTCACATAGGTTGAAAGTGAAGAGATGGAAAAAAATCTTCCAAGAAAATAGAAAGGGAAAAAAAGCTGAGGTAGCAATACTCATATCTGATAAAGTTGATTTTAAAACGAAGGCCATAACTGGAGACTAAGAAGGCCACCCCATAATATTGAAATGTTCTATACAAGGGGAAGATATAACTTTGCTAAACATATATGCACCCAATATAGGAGCACCATCATATATTAAAAATCTTCTGGAGGACTTCAAAGGAGAAATTGGCAATACAATCATAGCAGGGGGCTTCAACACCCCAGTGCCATCGCTACATACATCATCTAGACAAAAAACTTAACAAGGAAACAGAGACTCTAAATGAAGCGCTAGATCAAATGAATTTAATAGATATCTACAGAGAATTACACCCCAAAACTGCAGAATTCACATTCTTCTCAAGTGCACATGGGACATTCTCAAAGATAGACCACATGTTAGGACATGAACTAAGTCTCTACAAGTTCAAGAAGACTGAAATCATAGGAAGCATCTTCTCAAATCACAATAGCATGCAACTAAAAATCAACTGCAACAAGAACATGAAAAGACATTTGAACACATGGAGGCTAAATAGCATGTTATTGAACAATGAATGTGTTACCATTGAGATCAAGGAAGAAATTAAAAACCTCCTGGAAACCAATTAAAATGAACACACAACAACACAAAATCTATGGGATGCAGCGAAAGAAGTTCTGAGAGGGAAGTTCATAGCGCTACAGGCTTACCTCAAGAAACAAGAAAAATTTCTAATAGACTATCTAACCTCACAAATTAAAGAACTAGGGAGCAAATAAAAAGAAAACCCCAGAGCAAATAGAAGAAAGGAAATAGTAAACATCAGAGCAGAAATAAATGACATGGAGACCAAAAAAACAATTTAAAGGATCAATGAAACAAAGAGCTGGTTCTTTGAAAAGATGAACAAGATTGATGGACCCTTAGCTAGACTCACCAAGAAACAAAGAGAGAGAACCCAAATACACAAAATCAGAAATGAAAAAGGAGAAGTAACAACCGACACCACAGAAATACAAAAGATCGTTAACAACTACTATGAACAATTATATGGCAACAAATTCGACAATCTAAGCGAAATGGACCAATTCCTAAAAACACAGAGTCTCCCAAAACTGGACAAGGATGAGACAGAAAACTTGAACAAAGCAATAACAACAAAAGAAATTGAAGATGTAATTAAGACTCTCCCAGCAAACAAAAGTCCAGGCCTGGATGGCTTCATGGGGGAATTTTACTGAACATTCAAAAAAGAACTAATACCCATTCACCTCAAACTACTTCAAAAAAATTCAAGAAGAAGGAAGACTTCCAAACTCCTTTTATGAGGCCAGCATAATACTAATTCCAAAACCAGAAAAACACACTACAAAGAAAGAAAATTTTAGGCCAATATCCCTGATGAACATAGATGTCAAAATCCTGAATAAAATACTAGCAAATCAAATCCAGCCATACATCAAACAAATTATTCACCATGACCAAGTGGGATTCATCCCAGGGATGCAAGGCTGGTACAATATTCGCATATCAATAAATGTGATACACCACATAAACAAAATGAAAGATAAAAATTATATGATCATATCAATAGATGCTGAAAAAGCATTCGACAAAATCCAGCACCCATTTCTAATAAAAATGGGAATAGAGGGATCATATATCGACATAATAAAGGCCATATATGAAAGACCTACAGCCAACATCATACTCAATGGGCAAAAACTAAAAGCATTTTCCTTAAGAAAAGGAGCAAGACAAGGATGCCCACGTTCGCCACTCTTATTTAACATAGTACTGGAAGTCTTAGCCACAGCAATCAGACAGGAAGAAAAAAATAAAAGGGATCCAAATTGGAAAGGAGGATGGGAAACTGTCATTATTCACAGAGGACATAATATTATATGTAGAAAACCCCAAAGACTCCATCAACAATCTACTAGACTTAATAAATGAATTTGGCAAAGTAGCAGGATACAAAATTAAAGTCAAGAAATCGATGGCATTCTCATACAACAATGATGAACTCACAGAAAGAGAAACTAAAAATTCAATCCCATTTATCATTGCAGCAAAAAAATTAAGATACCTAGGAATAAACCTAACCAAAGAAATAAAATACCTATTCACATAAAACTACAGGACATAGAAAATAGAAAAAAGGGAGATATAAAAAAGTGGAAGCTCATACCTTGTTTATGGATTGAAAAAATTATTATCACTAAAATGTCCATACTACCCAAAGCAATCTGCAGATTCAATGCAATCCCCATCAAAATACCAACAACTTACTTCACAGAACTAGAACAAATACTTCAAAAATTCATATGGAACCAAAAAAGACACTGAATAACCACAACAATCTTGAATAAGAAGAAGAAAGTTGGAGGGATCACATTACCAAATTTCAGGTTATACTACAAAGCCACTGTAATCAAAACAGCCTGTCACTGGCACAAGAACAGGTATATGGATCAGTGGAACAGAACAGAGAACCCAGAAATG
Source organism: Molossus molossus (assembly GCF_014108415.1). Taxonomy (NCBI): domain Eukaryota; kingdom Metazoa; phylum Chordata; class Mammalia; order Chiroptera; family Molossidae; genus Molossus; species Molossus molossus. The sequence goes on from NW_023425355.1 coordinate 17,045,949, forward strand.
GACCCAAGGCAATATGCTCAATTAATATTTGACAAAGGGGGCAAGAGCATACAGTGAAGTAAGACAGACTCTTTAATAAATGGTGTTGGAAAAATTGGATAGCTACATGCAAAAAAATGAAACTAGACTATCAACTTAGACCACACACAAGAATAAGCTCAAAATGGATGAAAGACTTAAATGTGACTCATGAATTCATAAAAATCCTAGAAGAAATTGTAGGCAAAAATTTCCAACATCGTATGTGGCAGAATTTTCACTGATACATCATGTAAGGCAACAGAAACAAAGGAGAAAATGAACACATGGAACTACATCAAACTCAAAAGCTTCTGCACAGCAAAAGATACAATCATCAAAACGGAAAGGCTACCCACTGTATGGGAGAGCATAATTACCAATGATATATCAGATAAGGGGTTAATTTCCAGTATATATAGAGTGCTCATACAACTCAACCAAAGGAACACAAAGCACCCAATTAAAAAATGTGCAGAGGAACTAAATAGACTCCTCTCCAAACAGGACATACAAATGGCTAACAGACATATGAAGAAATGCTCAACATCACTAATCATCAGAGAGATGCAAATTAAAACAACAATGAGGTATCACCTCACACCTATCAGAATGGCAGACATCAACAAATCATCAAACTACAAGTGTTGGCGAGAGTGTGGAGAAAAGGGGACTCTAGTACACTGCTGGTGGGAATGCAGACTGGTGCAGCCACTATGAAAAAAACACTGTTGTGTTACCTAAAAAATTGAAAATTGAACTGCCATTTGACCAAATGATCCCACTTCTGGACTATACCCTAAGAAGCCTGAAACAACAATCAGAAAGAATATATGTATCCCCATGTTTGTAGCAGCACTATTTACAATAGCTAAGATCTGGAAACAGCCCAAGTGTCCATCAGTAGACGAATGGATAAAAAAACAGTGGTACATATACACAATGGAGTACTATGCAGCTGTAAGAAAGAAAGATCTCTTATCCTTTCAGATGACATGGAGGGACCTGGAAAGTATTATCCTAAGTGAAACAAGCCAAGCAGAAAAAGATAAATACCACATTATCTCACTTATTTGTGGAATATAATGAACATAACTCTCTGAAGAATTAGGTAGTCCCAGAGACGTGGAAGTGGGGTTCAGACTGACAATCCCCAGAAGAGGGGGTGGTGGGGGAGATAAACCACAGAACTTATATGCATGTGTGCATGAACAATGGACATGGACAACAAAGCTGGAGACAGGGCGGGGAGGGTTGGGGAGGGGGAACCAGTTGGGGAAAAGGAGAAACATCTGTAACAAAAATAAAGTAATTATAAAATATATATTATAAATTATCAAAATATAGTAAAATAAAAAAAAGAAGAATTAACCAAAATCCAAAGTTAGCACAAAGAAGAAAATAATGAGGTTTAGTGTAGAAACAGGGGGTAAATGATGATTTTTCACATACTGGGGAAATAAGAAGTTGCTGGTCAACAGATCACCTTTCAGTTATGCAAAACGACTAAGTTCTAGACATCTGTTGCTCAGCCTTGTGCCTATAGTTAACAATACTGGATTGTACACTTAAAAACTTAAGAGGGCTCAGCCAGTGTAACTCAGTGGTTGGGTGTCGACCCATGAACCAAGAGGTAGCCAGTTCAATTCCTGGTCAGGGCACATGCCCAGGGTGTGGGCCAAATCCCCAGTGGGGGCATGCAGGAGGTGGCCAGTCGATGTTCTCTCTCATTGATGTTTCTATCTCTCCTTCCTTCTCTCTCTAATATCAATAAAAAATAAAAAGAATAATGATTTCCAGTGAACTCAAACTGGCCCTCAGCACATATCCAACATTAGCTGAAGACAGCTCTGATTTGTGAGAAGCAATTTCTGTAGCCCTCATGCCTGAAGAGCAAAAACACACGAAGAGAGCCCTGGCCGGTTTGGCTCAGCCGTTAGAGCATTGGCCTGCGGTCCCGAGAGCCCCGGGTTTGTTCCCACTAAGGGCATGTACCTCGGTTGCAGTTTGTCCCCGGCCCTGGTTGGTCGTGTGGGGGGCAGCCACTCTATGTGTCCCTTTCACATCAATGTTTCTCTCTCTCTCTCTCTCTGTCTCCCTCCCACTCTATGAACAAAAAATGGAAAAAAAAAATGTCCTCAGGTGAGGATTAAAAAAAATAATAAAATAAAAAAAAAACACAAAGAGAGAGGACAGCAACACGAACATGATGCAAAAACCCCTTGGAAAATTAAAAATCTATTTTGTTTTTCTTTCTAGTTCAGACTTTTCTTGAAATTGTTGTGGATGTTGTTGTCCTGCATTTATTGTAGCTCTACTGGGAGTAGTAAAATAACCAATATGGACAGACAAGTTCTTCATTATAGTCAGAAGAATTTCACATATGTTTAATTTTTTGTCTGTATGTTTATTTAAATGTTCTGGAGTTTTATGTGAGTAGTCATAGGCTAAATATCATTGTAATATTGGCCTGATTTTGATAACTGCAAAGAGAATGGTGCTTTAATAGTTCAAATGAGATCTAGACCCTATTGCTATTAAAACAAACAAACAAAAAGGATGCAAGCATTCTTTAAGAGTAGTGTTTATAACAAACCCTGCATTTGGGTTCAAAATACTCATGTATTTTGTGGAAAAGCCAAGAAACCAAGACCAAAAGAATCAGAGATATTTTTCTCTCTCTTTTTTAAAAATATTTTTTCTTTATTGACTTTAGAGAGAGAGGAAGGGAGAGGGAGAGAGAGATAAAAACATCGATGAGAGAGAACATAGATGGCCGCCTCCTTCGTGCCCCCCCACTGGGGATTGAGCCCACAACCTGAGCATGTGCCCTGACTGGGAATTGAACCAGTGACCTCTTTCTTGGTGCATGCGTCAGGGCTCAACCACTGAGCCACACCAGCCAGGCAAGTCAGATATATTTCTTAGATGATCTCCATCTGCATTTTACTGCCTCAAAGGGTATAAATACCCTGCACTATGCATCCAAATTACCAAAATAATCTTTCAAACCATAACCTGACTACTGTTTCCTACTTTATTCCATAATTGAACCTCACCACAGTAGGCAACATAACATAGCAACGTTTCCCCATTGTGATTTTCATGCAACATTAGTCATTTGATAAAAGCTACCTGAGAGAAACTGGGTAGTATGAACCACATACTGGAGATTCCAAATAATTATTAGTATGCTAAATTAGCAATTTTTGAGAAATCCTACAAGTGAAATATTTAACTTTGCTTAATCTAGAATTTTCATTGTATAATTGAAAATATTTTTCCTGTCCCTAAAGAAAATATTTATTCAGTTTTAATACTGCTAAATAATTTTGTTAGCAGTCAATTTGTTCATATTTTATATTCCATAAATTTTTGTTCAATGTTATAACGATTAAAATATAATTCATCAATTACTATTTATTTTCTATTCACTTAGTGATAGGTCCTAATCTATATGAATTGGGATACACAACAGAGGTCAGAGCAGATCTTGCTAGCATGTTGATTAAATACTAGAGGTGATGAACTACTTGAATCAGTATTACTAAATATATAATATGTGTTACAATTTAGTAACCTTAACATATCTATTGTTTGTGGATTTAGTTAGAAAATGTTTTTCCTTGTAATGTCGCCCACTTACCTGACATTTTTCCTCATGTATATTTGGACAACACTTGAAAAAAGAATACATTGCCCGAGGAGCCTGATAACTTATCTTTACATGATGGTTCTTCCACATATTAGGCGCATAACTGCCATACACTCATGTTATTCATTGATTTATTTTTATTATTTTTTTATGTTTTTATTGATTTTTTAGAGAGGGAGGAAGGGAGAGAGAAAAATATCAATGTGAGAGAGAAACATCCATTGGCTGCCTCTTGTGCACCCACTACTGGAGACTGAGCCCACAACTGGGGCATGTGCCCTGACCAGGAATCAAACTTGGACCTTTCAGTCCATAGGATGATGCTCAATCCACTGAGCCACACTGGTTAGGCTACGCTCATGCTATTTTTTAAAAAAAGTGCATACTAAGCACCTCTCTAAAATGGCTCCCAATGATATTTATCTCCTGTTAATCACACACTTGTGTAATCCTCTCCCCTTGCATGTGGGCTATTCATGATTTGTACTTCATGAATAGAATGGGTAAGAGTAATGATATGTCAATTCCAAGATTAGGTTATAAATGACTACAATTACTTTCTTGCTGGTATCCTTTTGTTCTCTGTTTCTTCTCACGTGCATGGTCTAATGAAGATGGCCACCTGGCAAGGAAATTAGTTTCTTAGTCCAATAACCCTCAAAGAACTGAATTCTGCTAACACCGAGTGAGTGAACTTGGCAGTGGGTTCTTTCCAGTTGAGCTTTCATATGAGACTACAGCTTTGGCTGACACCTTAAGTGCAGTTTTTTGAGGGATCCTGACACTAAGTTGAGCTACACCTGGATTCCTGAGCCCTAGAAATTGTAAAACAATAAATATGGTTGCCTTAAGCAACTAAATTTTGAGGTAATTGCTATAACACAGTTAATTAATATAATTTTTTTATAAAGTAGCCATTAACTGATAATAATAAAATAATTATATTGACTTATTAGTGTTGACTATTTTGAACAATTTATATATGCCATCAATTCATACGAGATTATATATTATAACTAGTGACAATAATATATATTATTATTTTTCTCATTTTACAGAGAGGTAATTTGTTGTTGAATGTAGTTTCCTGCATGTGGTATTTTGACCTCAACCTGGCCACATAAATATTAACCTTGGGCCTGGAATATCTCCTTACCTAGAGATCAAGAACAACACAGTTTATGCTGGACTTATCACCTTGTATAGAAATATCTTTCCTTGTTGCAAGCTACATGTATGCTCTTGTTGCTGCTTATGGATGTTTGTCACATGACCCCTGGCCAACCCTGCTGCTCTATCTGTCCTCTGGAAGGAGCAAACTGGGTCCTTTCACTACAGGAGAAGAAAGGTGTGTGTAGGTAGTCCTGCGTTTGCTGAAGGGAGGGATCCATTGACCATGGGGGACCAGTGCCCACCACTAAAACTGATCTTGCTTGCTTTCTTCTCTATGTAAGTCATGTTGTTCCATCTATTACTACAGTGCATTGTCTTTTCCTTAGCAATTCTAAGACAGATGCAATGGAGAGAAGTCTACCAAGTCCTCCTCTGGGATTAGTAACTAGCACACAGTGTTCTCCTTGACAAAAATTAAATGCAGAACAATTAAATAATTTGCTTGTGGTGACATAGCTCCTTCTTGAGAAAATTGGGGTATGGTCAACTGTTCTTTGTCTTCACTCTTCTTGTTCACATTAGTTTCTTCCTCAGTTCTCTCTATCTGTTCACGTTGCAAAGGTGCAACCTTTCACCACTTTGTTGCACTTATCAACTCTTTCTCTCAAGGTCTTCTCCATTCCCCAGTTGCCTCCTGTATTCAACCAAATTTAATTAAATAAATAGCTCTTGGGGACTTGTATTGGATGCTATGTGAGGCTCTGAGTGTATGTTAAATGAACAAGGAATGCTTTCATACATTGTAAAATATAGTTGGAGAGACAACCAAAATATCTGCTTACAATAAAAATACTAATGAGGACAGCATAGGGTGGTGTTAAAATACATAGCATATGGACCTCATCCGTTCTGAAGGTTCATAGAAAGTTTCTCCTAATAACATTGTCTAAGATGGGAAATAATGGATTAGCATGAGTTAGACAAACAATAGGGGGAAATTGAGTTCCAAGCAGAATAAATCAAGCATGCAAAGACAAAGGCAAAAAATAACTAGGTGCATTTGGAAAACTGAAATAACGTTAGTTGGATAGAATAAAGGATTAGAGGTTGGCAGTGGATCAGGAGGTGGTTGAAGAATTGAATATGTAAAAGATAATGTAGGACTTTGAAAAAATTTAATCTTTACCCTAATATAAATCATAAGGCATTGAATAATAAGGCAGACACCTAATCAAATGTGCAATTTTAATACTATCACTTTGATGGATGTGCTGAAAAAAAAAATTGGAGAAGAAGAGTGGATATAGGGAGACCATTTAGAAGAGTGTCATAGTAGCACAGGAGAGTGATAATCAAAACTTGGTTTGAGGTTGAAATCATGATGTTGAGAAAAGCAAGGCCTTAGATATATTTTGAACATAAAACAAAACTTTCTGATGGATTGTAGAAGTGAAAGAAGGAAGAAAAAGAGGTGTCAATAATGTCTCTCAGGTTTCTGGCACGATTAACTGGAGATATACACATATATATGTTTATACATATACATATACATATATAATATATATTTATGGAGAAAACTGATATGAGAGCATGTAATTTTTGATTACTAAGGAATGGGTGGTGATTATATAAATGGAGACTATCTAATTGAAATAAAATGAAAGTATCTACCTATAATATCTTCAGACACAGAACAATTTTAACATGGATTAAAATATAAATTTAGCAGTATAAGTATGTGATGTCAAAAGAAGACATCGAGACAAAAATTTTAGTGATGAAATTATATTTACTTACAGAGAGGTGGAGGCAATCAGATTTCAGAAAGACTGACTCACCAAATCCAAATCCAATCAACATTTTAATGCAAAAGTAAACACATCTGATCACCAAGCTTCTAAGTGTCCAATAATGCATTCATGGTGAAAACACACACACACACACACCACACACACACACACACACACACACATACACACAAATAATTAATCTTTACTCATCTTGTTAAGGAATCTAGTCTTGCAATAATGTATAAGGGTTTGCTTATTTTGTGTATCTAAATTAGATTAGTAACTCTATTAATTTTGGTTTCTTTCAGTATGCAAAGTGTAAGTGTGTGTGTGTGTGTGTATGTGTGTGTGTTTGAGACACTGTAAGATAAGGTAAAATTAGTCATGAAAGAAACAGTATTTCTTTTATTTCATCTCTTTTGTGGTCCATTCAGCTCCTAAGATAGAGATTTGACTTCATTAGTTGCTTAACAATTTTCTGATTTAGTATCAAAATTTAATGTTTTGTTTTATGTGACCATTTTATTTATATTGGTGTAACAAGAACTGTTGATTTATAAAATGACTTCTTTATTGTTCTGGCAACCACTTCCAATTATGGCTTAAGATTTTACTTCTGTCTTGAGGGTTTGGTACGTCTCTACAGTTATCATTTACTTTTATGTCTCTAAATATTTATTGCTCTTTTCACATCTACTAAAAAAACATCTAACTCACCTGGTAGGTTTCACATATAATACATATAACTGAAAAAATAATATATTTCTCTAAAATCCCTATATTTATCAGTGCTCCTAGACTATTAGAATGTTATAAACTTTATAGTCTATAAAACTGTGATTCCTTATCCATAGGAAACACGAACCCATTTTCTAGGATAACCTTATAGTCAGTAAGTGCCATAAGTTGTCACATGAAAACTGTAGTCTCTGTTCTTTAATAGTGGACTTATACAATTTAGTTATATAATTAATTCTGTTACCAAGAACATGGTAACAATTAATTTGTAAAACTATTTTATTTTTCCTAATTGAATTTATTTGAGTGGCATTGATTAATAAAATTATATAAGTTTAAGTTGTACAATTCTATAATACATCATCTGTATACCGTATTGTGTGTTCATCACCTCAAGTCATGTCTCCTTCAATCACCTTTTATCCCCCCCTTTACCCTCTTTTCAATTTATTTATTTATTTTTACTTTTGAAAGTATTACAGATGTCTCCCACTTTTTTCCCCATCCATTGACCTCTCCTCCCTGCTCCCATACCCTCCTGCTTCCCCCAAACTAATGTCTGTGTCCATTGGTTGTGCATATATGCATATAAATTCTTTGGTTTATCTCTTCCAACCCTCTGTCCTCTGAGGTTTGTCAGTCTGTTCCCTACTTCCATGACTCTGGATCTATTTTGATCACAGTTTATTTTGTTCATGATAATGTATAAATAAGTGAGATCATGTGGTAATTGTCATTCTCTGGATGGCCTTTTTCACTCAGCATAACACTCTCCAGGTCCCTCCATGTTGTCTTAATGGATAAGAGACCCTTCTTTTTCACAGCTTCATAGTATTCCATTGTGTAAATGTACTACAGCTTTTTTATCCACTCATCTAGCGATGGACACTTGGGCTGTTTCCAGATCTTAGCAATTGTAAATAGCACTACTATGAACACAGGGATGCGTATATTCTTTCTGATTAATGTTTCAGATTTCTTAGTATATATTTCTAGAAGTAAAATCACTAGGTCAAATGGCAGTTCCATTTTTAATTTTTTGAGAAAGTATCACATTGTTTTCCATAGTGGTGCACCAATCTGCATTCCCACCAGCAGTGTGCTAGAGTCCCCTTTTCTCCACACCCTCGCCAGCACTTGTTGTTTGAGGATTTGTTGATGGCGGCCATTCTGACAGGTGTGAGGTGATACCTCATAGTTGTTTTAATTTACATCTCTCTGATGATTAGTGATGTTGTGCATTTTTTTACATATCTCCTGGACATTTGTATGTCGAGTTTGGAGAGGTGTCTATTCAGGTCCTCTGCCCATTTTTTAATTGGGTTCTTTGTCTTTCTTTTGTTGAGTTGTATGAGCAATTTATATATTTTGGATATTAACCCCTTGTCTGATGTATCATAGGTTATCCTTTTTAAAAAACTTCTTATTAAAAATTGTTTATAATGTGTCATTTCAATGTATGTTTTGGCAACTTATAGTTCATCCTTAAGGTAGTACATGCTGATTGTTAAGGATAAGGCAAAGAGACCACTTGGCAAAACTTGCACCTACTACTTAATATTTGAGACCTTTTATATTACATTTAAAATTTCAGTGGAGGCTATGCTGATGGAGTACATATTTAAAGAGTGGGAGAATTTGTTTGCTAAACTTAACTGTATATCAGGTTTGAACCTGGTGTATAAGGAAAAAAATGTTATTTATGTAATTGATATCTGACTTTCATTCTGGTTGCTAATTAGGATGAGAAGCCAGCGTTAATTAGCACCCACTATAGCCAAGCACAATACGAAAAACTTTTACAAAAACTCTTTTATACATGCTATTACTTCCATCACGCACAAGAGAAATGAGGATGAATACTATGTCACATAACTGGCCTAAGTTCATATAGGTAATAAGAGTAGCTGATTCAGGATTTGAACTCAGGTTTATGACTTCAATATTAGTGCTCTTAATTAATTTTTATCCTTATAATTTAGCAGACTCTTCATTACTGGAAACCAGATGTAAAAGAAAATATCTTTTTGAAAACTTTAAAGGTATAGATTTGACACAAGATTAAATAGTCTAATGCACATCTATTTTACTTCTAAAACAGGTAATCATTAAATACTTTTCCCATTTTTAATTGTCTTTACAAGAAGGAAAAATCAAGATGCATCTAAAACACAGTGTTATGAATGTACATGCATAAAACATTGCGCTCACTCTTGCTTTCTTTTTAAATAAAGTCAACGAATTATAACTTGGCAAACTACATCAGAAAGATGAACCACCAATACATCAAAGCCTGTAAGCTCTCTGATGTTTTTCTACTAAGAACATTTGAAATTTTCACGAGGTTTTTTTGAATTTTTAAATGAGATTTTAGCTATATTTATTCAGTGATTATATTTATTCAAATTTAAGCTATAGCTTTTAGTTTGGGTAGGATTGAATAAACACTCTCCATCCTGGGTCTCCCAATGAATTGCTATTTGAAGACTCTGAAAGGTAAATAGTAGCAGTTAAATTTGCAAGGATAATGAGAATTTAGAGTGTCATTGAAGCAGTGGAGATTTTACAGGTTTTTTTTGTTGTTTTTTTGTTTTTTGTTTTTGATGCTGATATACCCTGCTGTGAACTCAACACTACCCCAAATCTGAAAGTGAGCATCAACTCTAAGACAATCCCTCTAATTTAGGATTCACAAAACCAAACGATGCCCCCTACCGCTCAGAGAAGGTATGTATAGCCCCTATTTTTTTCTGGATATCCTCATATCTCAGTTTCCAAGCCAATCTTGTGGTCGAGACAGCAGTAGTAGCAATAGGGGACCTTCAGGAGCCAAACCCTTGGAAAGAAAACATTCCTACCAATCAGAAAATGTGTGGTCTCAAGGGTGTGGGTGAACCATCATTGCTTTTTTTCTCTCCCTGCTTTTGTGCTATTTGGTACCAATCTGTGCAGTTGTGGAATGTAAATTGGAAGAAATTGATAGAATTGGAAAAAAAAAAACAGAAATTTCTGGTTGAAGATTCTGGAAAAAGACATCTGAGGGAACTGGAAAGTATCAGACTGCCAAGAGAGAAACCCTCAACAAAGTGACTCTTTGAAGTTTATAAAGCCCCGGATACATCCCCAAGCTGTGCTTGCCCATAGGTGACCCCAAACAGCATACATCAATTTGGAACGTAAAATATGAGATAGATAAGCATACACAGAGCATTGCAAGGTCTTTTTAAATAGCCCTGACCTCAGAACAATAACTCACAGAAGCCTTGTCAGAACTTGAGGAGGGAACGCAATGGAATTGATTTCAACAAGACACGGAGTCTAACATAACACTGAAAATATCCATGGTACCATATAAAATTATCCAGCTTATAAATAAACAGAAAAATTTCAAGTCACATGGGGAAAGACAATGAACATGTCCCAGCACTGAGGTGACACAGATATCAGAATTATCTTAAAAAGCCTTTAGAACATCTATTTTAAAAAATTGTTTATAGTAAAACCAAACAATTTTAAAACTAATGGCTAGATTGAAAGTTTTAGCTAGAAAAGAGAAGATATAAATTTTTTAAAAAGGTAATCTTAAAACTAAATCTATATTAACTGAAAGAAAGAAAGAGAGTGAGAGAAAGAAAGAAAGAGAAAGAGAGAGAGAAAGAAAGAGAGAAAGAGAGAGAGAAAGAAAGGAAGAGAGAGAGAGAAAGAGAGAGAGAGAAAGAAAGAAAGAAAGAAAGAGAGAGAGAAAGAAAGAAGGAAAGAAAGAGAGAGAAAAGAAGAAAGAAAGAAGAAAGAAAGAAAGAAAGAAAGAAAGAAAGAAGAAAGAAAGAAAGAAAGAAAGAAGAAAGAAAGAAAGAAAGAAAGAAAGAAAGAAAGAAAGAAAGAAAGAAAGAAAAGGACAGACTGAAGAGCAGAGTGGAGATGATGTCAGGGGAAATATTTAGTGAACGTAAAGAGTGATGAAGAGACAAGCCCTGGCCAGTTTGGCTCAGTGGTTAGAGCGTCGGCCTGCGGTCCAGAGACACCTGGGTTAGGTTCCCGCTAAGGGCATGTACCTTGGTTGCAGTTTGTCCCCAGCAGCCACTCGATGTGTCCCTTTCATGTCGATGTTTCTCTCTTTCTCTTCCTCTCTCTCCCTCCCACTCTATCTGAACAATAAATGGAAAAATGTCCTCAGGTGAAGATTTAAAAAAAAGAAAACAAGAGTGATGGAGAGAAATAATCTAATCTGAAAAATAAAAAGGAAATATTTTTTTCTTTATATGCATGAACATACTACCAGGGAGCTATGGGTGAATAATAAAATATCTGACACTCAGGTTACTGTGATCAAACAAAGAGAAGGAAAAAAGATTGGTACAGAAGTAATATTTGGAGAAACACTAGCTGAGAACTTCCCATATTTGACAAAACACAGAACCTACATATTTAAAAACCTCACCGATCTCCAAACAGAATAAAGCCAAAGAAATCTGCTCGCAGACACATCATGGTCAAAGAATGGAAAACTGAAGACCAAAAAAAAAAAAAAAAAAAAATCTTAAAAATATTCAGAAAGCAATAATGCACTATTTATATGTGAACAACAATTTGATAGATTATAGTGTTGTTGTTTTTTAATTTGAAATTATGGAGATCAGAAGAAATTGGAGCATTTTTAAAATGCTGAAAGGAAGATATTCTAAACCCAGAACCTTATATCTAGAAACATTTTTGAGAAGTGAAAGTGAATTAAGGACATTCTCTGATGAAAGAAACCTAAGAGTATTTGTCGTCTACTCTAAAAGAAATCCTTCATATAGCAAAAATGTGATAATGGAAAGAAATTTGGAACATGAGGAATAAAGAAACTGTAATGGAAAGTATAAACATCTGGGTAAAAATAAAATGCTGTTTTCTCATTGACTCATTTATAAGATATTTGATGGTTGAAAGCACAAATTATAACTTTTTGATGAGGTTCTCAATTTCCGTAGATGTAATACTCAAGACATCTAAAGTATGTTATGGGAAAGGAAAAGGGACTATATGGTGTGAGATAAAGTGTTATCAGTCATTGCCTCAAAATCATGATCCAGCTCTGGATGGTTTGGCTCAGCAGTTGGAGCGTCAGCCTGCGGAACAGAGAGTCCTGGGCTCGGTTCTTGCTAGGGGCACATATCAAAAAAAAAAAAAAGGTCACGATCCATAAAAAAATAATAATAAAAAAAGTCCTCATAATTAACATAATTTTCTCCCCAACAGATATTCAGAAGAGAAAAAAAAAGATAATCTACAGACTGAGAATATATTTTGAAATCACACCAAATAAAGGATTTGTATCTAGAATATATAATGAAGTCTCAAAACTCAACAGGAGGAAAGCAAGCTATTCAATTAAAAAGTGGACAAAAGATTGTGCACGTCACTAAGGAAGATGATAAATAAGCACATAAACAGGTGTCCGAAGTCATTAGCCATAATGGAAATGCAAATTAAAGCCAGCATGAGACACCCCTAGTAGAGACTAAAATAAAAACTACTGACCATACCAAGTGTTTACAAGGATTGCGAACAACTTGAAATCTCACAATTACTTGTACGAATGCAATATGGCATTCGGAAAAACATGTTGCAGTTTTCTATAAAATTAACCAAACAGACACTACCACATGACCCAGCAATTCCACTTCCCTCAAGAAATGACAACTTATGTTCACAAATCTTTATAGTAGCTATAGTCATTATTCTCCCCAAAATGGAAACAACTCAAATGCCCTTCATTGTGTGAAAGGATAAACATTGTAGTATATTAATCCAATGGAATATTACTCAGCAATAAGTAGTAATGGACTATTGATACACACAGAATTTTGATTAATCTCAAAACCATTATGCTGAAATAAAGCCATTCTCAAAAGGTTATATACAATATGATCACATTTATATATTTATATCACTCTTTTTGTTGTTGTTATTAATCCTTACCCAAGGATATTTTTCTACTGATTTTTTTTTTAGAGAGAGAGTGAAAGGGAGGGAGGGAAGGAGAGAGAGAGAGAGAGAGAGAGAGAGAGGAGAGAGAGAGAGAGAGAGAGAGAGAGAGAGAGAGAGAGAGAGAAACATTGATATGAGAGAGAAACATCGATAGGCTGCCTCCTGCTCCTGCACACTACTTACTAGGGATTCAGCCCAACACCCAGGCATGTGCCCTGACCTGAAATCTTGGTGCCATTTTTTTCCCTTTATTGATTTTAGAGAGAGAGGAAGGGAGAGGGAGAGATAGAAACATCGATGAGAGAGAACATCAATTGGCCGCTTCCTGCATGCCCCCCACTGGGATAGGGCCCAACCTGGGCATGTGCCCTGACTGGGATCCAATCTGTGACTTCTTGATGCATAGGTCCAGGCTCAACCACTGAGCTACACTGGGTGGTCTGACCTGGGATCTAGCTGGGACCTCTCAGTCCATGGGACAAAGCTCAGTCCACTGAGCCACACTGGTCAGGCATCATTTTATTTTGTACCAACTCCTAATCCACTTAATTTTTGTCCCATTAAATTCAGACCTCCAAGTAGATGATTCGGGTTCGTACTGATCTTGGTCAGAAACAGGAACCGAAAACGGAGGTTCTTCCGCATAGAAGCGATGCCTAGTCATCTCTGTGGTCTTCACCCAGTGTGTCCCCCCCGTGGTCAGCTCTAAGGATCCTCACTGACAGTCATCCCACTGACTGGCGGGACGGCCCCCTCGTCCTGAAGACTCCACCCCCTGGTCTTGCTGTCCCTCCTCAATCAGCAGAGAAAGCTTTCGGTCCAATGGGGATCAACGCTGATCTGTCTCACACCCCTCCTTCCCCAACCTTGCCCCACCCCCCAGGGCTCCCCACCCCATGGCCCCCACCCCCATGGCCCCCACCCCTAGGGACCGCACCCCCATGACCCCCACCCCCAGGTCCCCCACCCCCATAGCCCCCACCCTCAGGGCCCCCCCCAAATCCCCCAACCTCCATAGACCTCATGCTCAAGTCTTCCCACCCCCAGGTCTCCCCCACCCCTATAGGCCCCACCCTCAGGTCCACTCTACCCCCAGGGCCCCCACCCCCATGGCCCCCACCCCCAGGGCCCACACCCCTGTGGGCCCCACTTTCATAGCACCCTGCCCCCATGGCTCCCCACCCCTATAGCCCCCACCCCCTGGTCTTGCTGTCCCTCCTCAATCAGCATAGAAAGTTTTCGGTCAAATGGGGATCAACTCTGGTCTGTCTCACACTCCCCCCTCCCCCCACTTTGCTCCACCATCAGGGTTCCCCTACCTCATGGGTTCCCCCACCCCCAGGGCTCCTCACCCCCAGGGTTCTCCCACCCCCATGGACCCACATTCCCAGGGTCCCCATCCCCATGGCCCCCCACCTGTAAAGTCCCCCCATAACCCCCACCCCTGCACACACCCTGCTGGGGACGTGCCCAGGAACACCGGAACGGCGGTCCTAGAGAGCAGTCCGAGACAACCAAGGGAAAGAACTGTTTTATTGGGGTGAGGGTCCTATCCTTCATTTTTCAATCACATAGCATATTTCTTCGTCCATGCTCGAGCCAGTAATGCATACTTCGGCCTGTCTATTGTGTACACGGTCGCGATCTCGGGAATCAGGATATGGTGAGGGCTCGGATCACTTAACATGGAGCTGATGCACAGCAGTACTTTGGAGATGGTGTGTACGGGCGACCACTCGGAGGTCAGGATGTCCAGACCAACGCGCCCAGCTTTAGTGACGTTGGGATGGTAAATGCGGGTGCAGAATTGGACCTTGGGTGGTTGGAAGGGGTAAAAACGTGGGAACACAATATCTAGGAAGAAGACCCCCCCCTCGTAGGGGCTGCCCTGGGGCCCTATGACCGCGGCCTTCCACGTGAGCATGTTGAACTCCACGGGCCCCGCGGAGCACAGCTCGGGGGGGTCTTTAGAAATGTCGAGGTACTCCTTCCACAGGCGCCTCACGGGCAGAGACAGCGCCATGGCCCACCTTTGTCCGAGTTCCTGAGAGAGACAGGTGGGGACCAGATCTGGGGATGCCACCCTCCGGGTCAGGGGACAGGTGGGTCAGGTCAGGTCGGATGGAGAGGGGTGAGGGGTGGTGGGGACAGGGCCGAGGACGGGGAACAGGCCGGTGATGGGGTCAGGGCCAGTGATGGGGGTCAGGGCTGGTGGTGGAAACACAGGGCCAGTGACAGGGGACAGGGCCGGTGATGGGGACAGGACTGGTGATGGGGACAGTGCCAGGGATGGGGGGCAGGGCCGGTGACAGGACACAGGGCTGGTGACGAAGCACAGGGCTGGTGACGGGGGACAGGGTCAGTGATGGGGACAGGGCTGGGGACAGGGACGGGGACAGAGCCAGTGATGGGGGCAGGGCCGGTGACTGGAGAGGACTGAGGAAGGAGCGATGGGACCGGCTGGACGGATGACTCCAAGTCACCTGTGTACTACACGCCGCTGCCACCACCTCCCGGCTGTCCTCACCTGGAGACTCCGCTGCTGAGGGCCACCTGCTCCTGCCGCTGTCCCTGCGGTTCACACCGGGGTGTCTGGCAGCAGTAGGGGGATCTGCTCTGTGACGTCACTGATGACGTCATCATAAGGAAGGGCCCAGTGAGAGCTCTCCCAGCAAGGAGCATGCCCTCAGCACATTTCCTCCCAGAAGCTCTCCTGCCTTTCCCTTCCCCCCTTCTTCCCCTGCAGCTCTCCTCAGTTCTGAGGGACCCCATGAGACCTGCAACCAGGGAGCACTGGGCAGCGACAGCTCATCCTGGTCTAACCCCCTGAACCTGTCCCCAAGGCCCCCTTTTCTCTGACTTCCCAGAGAGCTATAGCGGCCCAGCCTGGGCTGATTTCCCCACCTAGTCTCCCCCGTTGCTTCTTCTATCCTAGGCCCTTCCTTGCTTCACTGTTCCAGCTTTCATGAATGTTATCTAAAAGTCACCTGCACTCATCTTGTTGCATTTTTCCTACACTCAGTCCAGAACCCAGACACTACTGTCCCGCTGTAGGCAGACACATTTGTGGCCAGTCCCCTTTCTGGTAACAACATCCATCCAATTATCATCTATCTATCTTATCTATCTATCTATCTATCTATCTATCTATCTATCTATCTATCTATCACATCTATCTATCTATCATCTATCTATCTATCTATCTATCTATCTATCTATCTATCTATCATCATCTATCTCATCTATCTATCTATCTATCTATATCTATCTATCTATCACATCTATCTATCTATCATCTGTCTATCCATCTGTCTATCTACCTATCTATCTATCATCTATCTATGATCCATCTATCATCTATCTCTATCTATCATCTATCATCTATCTATCATCTATCACATCTATCTATCTATCTATCTATCTATCATCTATCTATCACATCTATCTATATATTTATCTATCTGTCTGTCTGTCTATCTGTCTATCTACCAATCTATCATCTATCTATCACATCTATCTATCTATCTATCTATCTATCTATCTATCTATCTATCATCTATCTATCACATCTATCTATATATTTATCTATCTGACTGTCTATCTGTCTATCTACCAATCTATCATCTATCTATCTATCTATCTATCTATCATCTAACTATGATCCATCTATCATCTATCTCTATGTATCATCTTTCTTTCTATTTATCTATCTATTATCTATCTATCATCTATCTATCTATCATCTATCTATTTATCTATCTATCATCTATCTGTCTATCACATCTATCTATATGTTTATCGATCTGTCTGTTTGTCTGTCTATCTGTCTATCTATCTATCATCTATTTATCACATCTATCTATCTACCTATCTCTCTATCTATCTGTCTATCATCTATCTATCTATCTATCTATCTATCTATCTATCTATCATCTATCTATCTATCATCTATCTATCTATCATCTATCTATCATTCATCTATCATAGGCCAGCCAATGCATTGCAGTCTTTGAAGGTTTTTATAAAAGACTCTGCATTAACACCACCACCATTACCACCATCACCACAGCTAGTCATGTTCTTATGCAGATTTGCTTTCCTAATCCAGACACCATTATTGAGAGACCTCTTTATCTGGGGCTGAAGCAGAGGTTTTCCCCAGGTGCCTCTGCTGAGATCTCCTCATCAAGAGACAGAAAATATTAGATACTTTGCACTTGTGCACTCCTAACCCTTCCTCCTCTCTCCCTTTTTGGCCCCCTGGTCCATAAAACTACAGGATACTTTTGTTTGGGCCTAATTCAAGAGTGAAATGAACCCACATCTGTGCACCTGACCCTCAGCTGGTGACTATTTCCCCTAGGAAAGCACAGAATAGGAGAGAGCCTATGCTTTCTCTGGTTTAGCCCCTGGCTCACATGATTTTACTGAGTTAGCAAATGTGTGACTGTTACTTTATTGTGTCTTGTTCTCTTAATTGGCTACTTAGACAGCTGACAGCCCAGCTCTGTCCAGCTCTGCTGAGCTTTTGACATGGGATTTGTTTGTGAAGTGGGAAAAAATAGTAAAATTAAGTTTTGGTGATAGTTGTACAATTGTCTGAATATACTAGAAAACACTGAATTGTATATTTTAAATGAGTAAATTATTTGGATGTGGAGTCTATGCCAATGAAACTTTTAAATGTATACCAACTTTATTAGTTGTTTTTGAGGGGTAATGCTGCAAAAATAGAGAAATGTATGGTCTCACAGTTGTATGTCCTAAAAGCTTTTTAAAAAACTACTTACATCTACAATGTGACTCTATTTCAAAATAATTTCACAATCTGGGGTATTATTGAGAATTACAACAATTTTTGGCGAGAAGACAAATTCAACTCTTAGCAGTCTGCCAATATCTTATCTAAGTGTAAAGAACTCAAAAAGTCCCAAATCTCATCATCTAAAGAGTCTAAATTTTTATTTTTTAATTTTTTTCTTTATTGATTTTAGAGAGAGAGGAAGGGAGAGGGAGAGAGAGATAGAAACATCGATGTGAGAACATTGATTGGCCGCCTCCTGCACGCCCCCACTGGGGATTGGGCCCACAACCTGGGCATGTGCCCTGACCAGGAATCGAACCAGTGACCTCTTGGTGCATGGGTTGATGCTCAACCACTCAGCCACACCAGCTGGGCAAGAAGCTAAGTTTTATATGAGTGAGAGTCTGGGTATGGTTCATCCTGGGACAAAATTTTTTTCTATCTTTGGGCTGGTGAACCTAGAAAACTAGTAATCTGCTTTTGAAACACAATGCTGGGACAGGCATATGATAAAAATTTCTATGTCAAAATGGAGAGTTCAGGGAAAAATAAAAGATCACAAGTCCCAAGCAAGTGTGAAACCCATCAAGGTAAATTCTTTTAGATTTAAAGGCATGGAAATAATTATCTGTGGCTTAGTTTTTTCTCTTCTGGGCTAAGGTTCTGGCTCTGATCTTTTTACCCACTGGAGAAGCTGCCCCATGTTCTAGGTCTACCAGTGCCTTGGCCCCTCCCCTTAGACTGACAAGGGTGATAGCCCTACACTTTCAGCCAGAAAATATCTCATTGGCCCAGACCTCTGCATCTATGGCTCTGCCTTTGTAGTCACTTTTCATTCATTTTATCCCATTTCTATCCTTTCCAGTCCAGTCTGACAGCATTTCTGCAGGCATAAAATTCTCAGGAAACTTGTTGGTCTCCTGTTCAATCCACAGTGTTTCAAGTCATCAGACAAAAGGGTCATCCACAGATCTTTTCTGGTTAACCACCTCTCTAGTTCTGGCTTCAGTTGAAATGGTTATTTGAATTCATAAGTCACATGACTTCTCTCTCAGCACATGGTTGTACCTAGTTGACCACCCATACTTTGGGGCCTGTTTCCCAGGACATGTTATCTGAATTGGCAGAGACATCCAAATCACAATATGCTGGTTTCTTTCTGCTCAAAAGTTTCTTTCTCAATTTATGTCTTTCCTATAACAGTGTACTGTAAACACTATCTTAGTCAGCTTAGTCTGCCATTAAAAAAAAAACAAATCATAGAATGATTGGCTTATACAACAGAAATATATTGTCTCACAGATCTGGAGTCTGGAAAGTCCAAGATCAAGGTTTTGGCTGATTTAGTTTCTGTTGCGAGTTCTTTTCCTGGTTTATAGGTGACTGCCTTCTCAATGTGTCCACATATGGTAGAGAGAGAGAGAGAGAGAGAGAGAGAGATATCTTGGTATCTTTTTCTCTTATTAGGACATTAATCTCATCATGCGGGCCTCATTGTAAAGACCTCATGTAAATCTAATTATTTCTTGAAGGAGAAATCTCTAAATAACCATCACACTGGGGATTAAAGCTGCAATATGTGAATTTCTGGGGGACAAATTTTAATCCATAGCAGTAAAGAGAAATCTTCCATATTTTGCTTGAGACTCCTTACAGTTAAATATCTAATTTCATCACTTGCAAATTCTACTTTTAGAGAAGTTTTCTACCACTTTATGACAATGATCACCTTTCCTTCAGCATTCAATAACTTCCTCATTTATGTTAAAAAGAAATTCACCAGAAACATCTTTATCATTCATATTTCTAGCTACATTCTGTTCCTGATAATATGTGTATTCTCCAATATGATAGAAGTTTTCTCTACAGCTCTCCACAATTTTGGGGGCCCCTTATGAGAAATTTTGTTAACATTTGTACCAACAATCCAAGGTGTTCTAAGCATACTCTGTCAAGTGCCTCTAAACACTGGCAGCTTCTACTCATTATCCAGTTCTGACTCAACTTCTACATTTTTAGGTTTTTGTTACAGCAGCATTCCACTTTCTTGTACTGAAATCTATATTATTATTATTATTATCATCATCATCATCATCTTTTGACTTAAACAACAAAATTGTACTGTTTAATAGCTCTGGAGGCTAGAAATTTGAAATAAGTTGTTGGTAAGGCCATGTTTCCTCTGTAACCCATAGGGAAAAATCTTTCCTTCTCTCTTCCTAATTTCTGGTGGTTTGCTGACAATCTTTGGCATTGTTTGGCTTGGAGCTGCACCATTTCATAAAATATCATTCTCCCATCACAGTATCTCTGTGTTTCTTCTCTTATTATATGAATACCAATAATATTGGATTAAGATCCCACCCTACTCCAGTATCGCCTAAATTATCTAATTACATCTGCAAGAACCCTATTTCCAAGTAAGGTCATATTCTAAGGCACTACGGGCTATACCTTCAACACATTTTTTTGAAAAACACAATTCAACCCACAATATCAATTTTACACTTCTTGTGTATTTTAAAAAACAATTTAGTCATAAATGTGGTCTAATTATGTAAGACTATATATTTTGTCTCTGCTAAAGCATTTTGCTGAGTTTTAAATGATTGGCAGACTCAAATTTTTCAAGTTTTCTAATACTTTTTACTTAAAAAAATCAGTTAACTAACTTAAATAATATTTAAATACAGTATATGTATCTATATACACACACGCACACACACACACACACACACACACATATATATATATATATGTTATATTCTTTCAGACAAAAAAATCTAAGCAAACATTCAAATTTAATTGCTAGGCTTAATGTTGGGAGCATGAGATAGCAATTCTGAAATGACTCTTTGTGCACTATAGGACTGAAAAAAAATACGTCAATATGTTTTGGTTAATTGTAGCTAGGTTTCACACTGTAGGAGAAAGGAGTTCTTTATCAATACAGAAAAAGACAATCATAGAATTAATTCTGCTTATTGTAGTGGAAGTATAATTATCACAGGTTGCCCATAGGTTTGAATATATATACATAGGTAGATATATAGAGAAGGATTGAGATGATATGTATGTGCACATATACACACGCAGATACAGCATGGTTTAACTAGGTTCTTTGCTTAGAGTCTCACATGCCCTGGTCTCTTGTCTGCAGTCTTAGGGAGAAATCATACTACCAGACTCATTTAATTTCTTCATAGAATTCAGTTTCTTGCTATTGTAAGATTGACGTGTTCATTTTTTTAACGCATGGTACTTTTCATCTTCACGTCAACAATGGATGTCAAGAAGTTCTCACAATTAAAGTAATAGTTAGAGATTCTGGGGATTAGGATGCAAATGCCTTTGGGGCATCATACTGCCTACCACAAACTCCTTGGGGAATGGCTGACTCCAGGGCTGGGCAGGGACAATACACTGGTCAGGATAAACCTAAAACATCCAGCCAAAAAGCAAGAAATGTATGTTATGTGAACTATATGCCAATAAAAAATAAGTATATGCTCAAATAATAATGAAAAAGACACAAGGACCATCTGTAGAGGCTGCTCCAATTTGTTACATTTGGGATGATTCGAGTATCAAAAGAAGTAATGATAGCAAGAAATTTGTCCTTGCTATCTTTCTTTGAATAAAGTAAAAATTCATGAATCCACATTTATATAAATTAATTAATTAATAAAAAATAGCACAGAAGAGTAATTTCTGCCTTAGAATAATAAACCAACTATCTGCCCAGCCGGTGTGGCTCAGTGGTTGAGCGTCGACCCATGCACCAAGAGGTCGCTGGTTCAATTCCTGGTCAGGACACATGCCCAGGTTGATATTTCCATCTCTCTATCTCTCCCTTCCTCTCTCTCTAAAATCAATATAGAAAAATATTTTATAAAACCAAATAAATAAATATAAACCAACTATCAATTAGAAAGTGAATGATGGAATTTAAAAACTCCAGTTCCTAGCCATTTTATTATTAATTAATTAATTTGGCCAAAGATAATTAAAAGATGACAGAACTAATGCCTAAAAATTTGAGAAGTAATAGTACATTTCTGTGGTATCAAAGTGCATCCTCACTAGAGAATTTCACAAAGGATAATATCTTAACTTTACAGGGGGAAATCTGGCATAAATCACCTTATCCAAATAATCACAATGAACTCTGTCAAAATTTGACCCTTAATATAATGAATCAAAAACTCAGCGTGATGGTTAATTTTAAGTCAACTTGACTAGACTTTGGTCCTCTGTTCTTTGATCAAACATCCGTCTAGATGTTGCCGTGAATATATATTTTAGATGTGATTAACATTAAAATTAGTAGACTTTGGGTAGCCTCATCTAGTTAGTTCCAGGCCATGAGAATAATGACTGAGAACCCCTGAAGGGTAAGGAATTCTGCCTGCAGATTGCAACATAAAAATTGGGTTTGAGTTTTCAGTCTTCAGAATCAAGACTGCGACATCAATTCTTGCCGGAATTTCCTGTCTGCTTGCCTTCCCTTCAGATTTCAGAGTTGCTAGCCCCCACAATCATATGATTACATGAGTCAATTCTTTATTTATTTATTTTTTTTATTGATTTGAGAGAGTGGAAGGGAGAGGAAGAGAAAGAGAGAAACATCGATGAGAGAGAACATCAATTGGCTGCCTCCTGCATGCCCCCCACTGGGGATCGGGCCCACAACCTGGGCATGTGCCCTGACCAGGAATCGAACTGGCAACCTCTTGGTCCATGGGTCGACGCTCAATCACTGAGCCACACCAGCCGGGCTACATCTACATGAGTCAGTTCTTAACTTTAAATTAGTGATACTCATTTGAGGGAAGTTCTCATCAAATATATATATATATATAATTTTAATAGTTTTGCTTTATTGATTTGAGAGAGAGAGAAAGGGAGAGGGAGAGAGAGATAGAAACATCAATGAGAGAGAACATCAATTGACAACCTTTTGCATGTCCCCCACTGGCCGGTGGTATCAAATCTATTCAATTACAAAAATGTGTTTATGAACAGCCCCTTGACCTCCAGTCTTTACACCATACATAGTTTACCTTTGCCAGAGCTTCATGATAACAATTTTTTAGAATAATTCTCCTCAGATTTTTGTTGGTTGTATGTCACTTTAGGGGATTTTTCCCATTCTGGCAGGAAGCATTCAAACATCAGATAAATAAACCACAATGGCTAGATTTCCTTTTTTTTTTTAAGTGCTACCATATATTACCATTGCTCTAAAGCGATATATTTATTCTTTTGTTTCAAAGCTATTGACTTTTAAGTATATAATTACAGTTTTTTAGTTGATTTCACCCATTCTTAAACTTTGTTTTTGTTATTCTAGTTCTCTTGTCTTTAAAGTACTCAGTTTTTCCCTGGTCCATAAGTTGCCTACTAATTCTTGGTTCTTATTGGACACTTGATAATTTTATATATAGCTTTGTTTCAGAAATTTGGTTTATTTTCAACATAGAAATTCCTGACTTTCAAGAGAACACATTTTGTGTTTATGGTAGTAAATGGACATAGGAACAAAACTAAATCAAAAGAGAAAGAATTACTTTGCATATTAGTTTGAAAAATTATATATATATATCACATGTTAAATCAATTCTTCTGTTTTAGCATATTTATATTTTATAATAATGATGTTATGTTGAATAAATCATATATTATTTCAGGAAGTTATTCTTAATTTATTTTTTTCTTAAATTTTTTTTCCTGTATTGATTTTAGAGAGAGAGGAAATGAGAGGGCGAGAGAGATGGAAACATTGATGAGAGAGAACATCAATTGGCCGCCTCCTGCATGCTCCCCACTGGGGATCGGGCCCACAACCTGGGCATGTGCCCTGACCAGGAATCAAACCAGTGACCTCTTGGTGCATGGGTCAGCGCTCAACCACTGAGCCACACCGACTGGGCAGCAAACTATTCTTTAATAGGTAATGGATTAAAGCATTTTTATACCACTCCTGAAGTATCCATTACAATATTAGGTTTAGTGTTGACAAAATAACAAAAAGGATTTTATGTCTCTAGCTGAGAAAAGTATTTTGAATTTTATTAAAGCCCTGGAAGGTTTATCTCAGCGGTTGGAGCATCGACCCATGGATCACAGTCCAGAGTTTGGTTCCCGCTAAGGGCAGGTACCTCGGTTGCAGTTTGTCCCCAGCCCCAGTTGGGATCATGTGATTGGCAACCACTCCATTGTGTCTCTCTCACATCCATGTTTCTTTCTCTCTCTTCTTTCTTCTCTCCCTCCCGCTCTGTCTGAAGATAAAGGCTAAAAACAACAACAACAACAAAAAAAAACAAAACAAAAATGTCCTTGGGTGAGGATTAAAAAAAAAAAGAAGAATCCTCCACTCTCTATTGTATTTCTTTGGCCAAATCCACCTTCGGATAATGCATATTTGATGCCTGTAATTATCTGAATAACAACATCTTCCCTAACTGGTATAATTCTCATGTCCCTAAGCTTCCTTTTGACTATAATAGTATTTTAGTAATGAGAAGCATCAAGCATAGCAACAAATCTCAGAAAATGAAACAATTTGGGGGAGCACTAAATAAGACCTCCTCCCTTAATTCCACTTTCTGTAAATAAATTATTACTTCCTACAGATAACAAAACATTTGTTAGAGTATTACTGGGTCAATTCATGTCTAGAAATGGGCAGGTTTACTGACTCAGAGCTTCAGGAAATGGTTAACTAAAAGATGAGGATATCCGGACTGCAGTGTTATACTTGGAAAGTTAAGTAGCTCTAAGACAAAGACAAGCCAGGTCAAGGGCTTCAGAAATTTGGATAGTTTATGCCAAAAATCCACCTTCTGCTGGAAAAGTGGGGAGTTTCTATTGTATTTTATAGTTAGATCCATCTTCATGAGTGTTCCCCATTTGCTGGAAGCATTAGAAACTTTTACTTGAAGCTGTCATGCTTCAGTTTTTGTTATGTTTTCTAGCTAGGAAAATTATACAGTTGTCAAGAGGTGTGAACTACACATAGGAACTTTTCATGTGACTTCTAGGAAGTAGAATCTTTGGACATCCCTTAAATCACTTCTATACGGCCTACTCTTCTGCATACAAAGCATCTGATATAATATAAATATTCAAATCAGAAGAACATCATGACACCCTGCTGAGGCCATTAGTAAAATACAAACTGTCATTTGGGAATTTGCCATTGCTTTGAGACAGCACGGAGGACGACGGAGTCCCTCTCTGACAAGTGAGAAATGAAAAAGGTTAATCTCATCATGAAAAAATGCAAAGTAGGCCTTTGGTTATTTTAACCATTTGGATTACTACTAGTATTTGAAAAATTTATTAATTTTCAAATAATTAATTAGAAGATAATGAGAAGGTCAGATGATAGTAAGAAGTTGATAAAGTTTTTTTCAGAAGCACACCACCTCAGATTAATTTAAGTGTGCTCCATAAAGAATGACAGGCCACACTGACCAGAGAATCATAATGGATATATACAATGGGGATTCATTTTGTTATTTAATATGAATTTACTTATTTTAAAATTGTTTTTTCTTTTTTATTGATTTAAGAGAGAGAGGAAAGGAGAGGGAGAGAGAGATAGAAACATCCATGAGAGAGAACATTGACTGGCCATCTCCTGCATGCCCCCCACTGGGGATCAGGCCCACAGCCTGGGCATGTGCCCTGACCGGGAATCGAATTGGTGACCTCTTGGTGCATGGGTCAACGCTCAACCACTGAGCCACACCAGCCTGGCTATTTTTTATTATTTTTAAATTTATCTTCATTGTTGAAAGTATTACAGATATCCTCTCTTTTTTCCCCCATTGACAACCTCCTCCCCACTTTTGTTTTCAGACTATGAAAAATTGTCAGGGGAAATAAAGAATTTTGGATAGACCATCCCACCCAAGGAACTTATCAAGACTATATTATCAAAGAAAATGATCCAATGGGGAGACTTCCGGTCAAGATGGCAGCGAAGGTAAATGGGGTATCGCGTCCTCCCACAACCACATCAAAGTTACAACAAACTACAGAACCACCATCATTCAAAACTGCCTGAAATCAAGCTGAATGGAAGTCCTACGACTACGAATTAAAGAAGCAGCCACATCGAGACTGGTAGGAAGGGCGGAGGGGACGGGCTGGGCCCACACCCACGTGTGGCGGATAAAAATCAGGAGGACACCTCGGCTGGGAAGGTTCTCTCTGAGGACTGAGGGGTCCCCATTCCACACTAGACACCCCATTTAGGGTTCCAGTGTCAGGAAGAGAAGTCCCCATAACTTCTGGCTGGAAAACCAGAGGGAACTGAGGCTCAGGGAAGGTGACGCGGCTGGAGCCCCAGGCAGCTCCTTAAAGGGCCCGCGCACGGACTGCTCGGACTCTCTCCCTCTGAGCTTGGAGGGGAGGCAGCTCCACAGGCACCAGAGACACTCAGGGAAGAACTGAGCTGTTTGGCACTGGAGCGAGGGCTGGAGAGGGGGCTTTCTCCGGGACAAATGTGCTGTCGGAGGCCTTTATTCCTTTGGTGAGCCCTTCCCTGGGGCGGCAGACAGTCGCCATACCTGGGACCCCAGCAACCTGGCTCACACTAGTAGCCCCACCCTGTGACTCCCTGAGGCCCCGCCCCGCCCCACCCAACTTTCAGGCCCACCTAAGCTGTTGCCAGTTGCTTAACCATAGGATTGGCCTTTCTTGGATCCTGCTTCAGGTTTTCCTAAATTCTTTCAAACAAGCAGCATCTGGTCTCAGCCAGCCCCATACCTCTCATTAAGTAATACACAGAAACAAACACAGGGAGGCAGGCAAAATGAGGAGACAAAGAAACAGGTCCCAAATGAAAGAACAGAACAAAACCCTAGGAAAAGAACTAAGCGAAATGGAGATAAGCAACCTAACAGATGCTGAGTTCAAAATACTGCTTATAAGGATGCTCAATGAACTTAGTGAGGGCCTCAAGAGGATAAAAAAGGACCAGTCAGAAATGGATGCACAGTCAGAAATGAAGGAGGCATTAACTGAAATAAAGAATAATTTACACAGATTCAATAGTAGAGTAGGTAAAGCCAAGAAGCAAACCATTGATTTGGAATATAAGAAAGCAAAAAATGCCCAATCAGAACAGTAAAAAGAAAAAAGAATCCAACAAAATGAGGATAGTATAAGGAGCCTCTGGGACAACTTCAAGCGTGCCAACATTCGCATCTTGGGGGTGCCAGAAGGAGAAGAGAGAGAACAAGAAATCAAAAACCTGTTTGAAACAATAATGGCAGAAAACTTTCCTAACATGGTGAAGGAAACAGACATACAAGTCCAAGAAGCACAGAGAATCCCAAACAAGATGAACCCCAAGAGGCCCACA
The DNA here is from genome assembly GCF_014108415.1 of Molossus molossus. NCBI lineage: Eukaryota > Metazoa > Chordata > Mammalia > Chiroptera > Molossidae > Molossus > Molossus molossus. Next base: position 17,073,416 of record NW_023425355.1, read on the forward strand.
CCAAGACACATCATCATCAAAATGCAAAAGGTTCAAGATAAAAAGAGAATCATAAAAGCATCAAGAGAAAAGCAGTTAGTTACGTACAAGGGAGTTCCCATAAGGCTGTCAGCTGATTTCTCAAAAGAAACTTTGCAGGCCAGAAGGGAGTGGCAAGAAATATTCAGAGTGATAAAAAGCAAGAACCTACAACCAAGATTACTCTGTCCTGCAAAGCTGTCATTTAGAATCAATGGCCATATAAAGAGTTTTCCAGACAAGAAAAAGTTAAAGAGTTCATCACCACCAAACCGTTATTATATGAAATGACAAAGGGTCTATTTGAAGAAAAAGATAAAATATATGAACAAACAAAATGGCAACGAATACATATCTATGGACAATGGATTCTACAAACAAAATGAACAGGCAGAACAGAAACATTCTAACAGATACAGAGAACATTTTGTTGCTTGCCAGATGAGAGGGGGGTTGGGGGAATGGGTGAAAAGGATGAATGGATTAAGAAGTACAAATTCATTGCTAGACTGACAAACCTCAAAGGGAAAGTGGTTAGGGGGTGCGATGAAATAAACCAAAGAATTTATATGCATAACCAATGGACACAGACAATACTGTGGGAAAATGTGGGAGAGGGGGCGGGAGTGGGGAGGAGGGAGTTAATGGGGGAACAATGAGGAACATCTGTAATACATTCAATAATAAAGATTTTTTTAAAAATAATCCAATGGGAAAAATATTTATTTTATTTAAAAAAAAATTTTTTTATTGATTTTTAGAGAGAGAGGAAGTGAGAGGGAGAGAGAGATAGAAACATCGATGAGAGAGAACATCGATTGGCCGCCTCCTGCATGCCCCCCACTGGGGATCGGGCCCACAACCTGGGCATGTGCCCTGACCAGGAATTGAACCAGAGATCTCTTGGTGCATGGGTTGACACTCAACCACTGAGCCACACTGGCCGCGCAAGAAAACTATTTTAAAAATCAGTATTTCTAACATCTTTTATCCAATGTTTTAATTATGGATGTATGCAAGGGGTGCTGACCAGCTAGACTTGCATTTTATAATAAAGTAGATGGATATGGTAATACTGTGGATATTGCATAGAAGAAAATAATCCCAAATCTTTCAAGCTTTATTATTGCAACTTATTTTTAACTGTAGCAGTTTTATTATTTTCAATCCATTTCATAGTCTAGCAACTCTCCATCAAGTGTGCTTTGCATAAAGAGTAAATATATAGAGTGGTTTCTTGTGATACATGAGAAATGTGCTTCTTCAAAAAATACAAGTTAAGCCCGGCCGAGGTTGCTCAGTGGTTCAGCATTGGCCTATGCAGCAAGAGGTCATGGGCTCGATTTCCAGTCAGGGCACATGCCCAGGTGTGAGCCAAATTCCCAGTGGGAGGCATGCAGGTGGCAGCCAATTGATGTTCTCTCTCGTCGATGTTTCCATCTCTCCCTCTCCTTTTCTCTCTTTCTAAAGTCAATAAAAAAATGTTTAAATACCAGTTAAAACAAACAAAAAATTGTCACGGTTTTTAACTCAGGACTAAGGAGGAAAAAAGTAGTTGAAAAGAGCAAAACAAACATTATCATCTATTGTATATAAACAAGTTTCTTAATATATAAACTGTGAACCACTCAAAATAGTATTACCTTGTATGATAGTTGACAAACCTTCAGCCTAGACCTACTAAAGCATAGATCTTATGATCTGAGTACCATATACTTGCATTTTCATAAACTCGTCCAGGTAATAATTGTGTACATTAAATTTGAGAATCACTAACATGAAAGTATACTAGGCAATGACGCAATGACCTGGGTATGCATATCAGTTCATTACATAGGAGTTACAGATGCTTATCAGCAATACTTTGTCTTCATTTCACTTCCTCATCATTAAAGATTGATAAAATGATAAACATTCCCTTAAGTTATGTACGTAATATACTAGGTTGTTGGTTTTTTGCACTGTTATACTACCTAATTTTGCCTCTTTGTAATTCCATATCTATTACTTGCATGTTGTTATTTCAGAGAGACATTTGATGCACTTGGGGAGAAGACACAACTAACCTTACATTTGGTACAGCACAAGAATCTGATTGACTCAGTTTCCCTGTTAGACCCTAAATCTTGGGCTAAACTCACCCATCATCTATAATTAATTATATTGCTTTGTTGTCTGTGATTTTAATGACTGATCTTTTGATTTATAAGTATACCTTTGTTGTTCTGATTCCATGAAAGATCGACACTTTACCAGCTTACCAGTGAACGCCAAGGACCCCCTCCCAACACATTTTATTTATTTTTCTGCTCATCACCATGGTTACCTGGATTAATTGTCAGAAGGACATTTCTGCTTCACTTATATTTTATCTTTCATAACTCTTTTACTCTCAATGGTCTTATTAATAGTTTAAGGTCTTATTTCCAATGATTGATTTTACGCTCTTTTTAGAATATTGAGAAATTGTTCTTAAAATTGTTGTTAAATAATTTAATTTGAATTTTCTTTTTGATTTGTGTAGAAAATATTTTTGTTTCTAACTAGGTCTAACATTACTTGAAGCTCCATCACCAACCAAGAAACAATTCTCTCTCTCTTTGTCTCTCTCTCTCTCATCTTTGTTCTTGCATAACTAGGTAAAAATGGCATCGTCTACTATAAGTGTCACTATAAAGCTGATATTCATATTGCTACTACCCAAACTGAAAAAGGTAAAACACCTCTTTATAATACTTGAACATCTTTTCAGTGATTTCCTTTCCCATTTGTGAATTACACAAAGGTTTTAGAAGGTCGAAGCTGGGCAGTAATTCCAAAAATTTTAAAGATAAAAAGGAGTACACAGAATTCACTTTTGTTTTCATTTTCCAAGAAGATAGAGGAGTCTAATTAACATCAGAGATAATATAGAAAAATGTGTCACATTTAATAGTATTTTTCCCGAAATAATAACATTTGTATAGTAAGAAAAAAACCTTTATTTTTACTCATACTAAATAGCATGCTCCTTGCAATATCACCACCAATAAAAAAAAAATCACTTTTGAGTAAATATAAGTTATAGTATGTTCTGAGATAAGTTTTTTTGTAAGTCACAAGTCTGGGTTGAAAAATATCACTCATATTTTCTCCAACCTCTAAATGAGAATCACCTCCTACAGCAGCTCCAAATAGTTTTTATATTTGTTATATACTTTTTTTTTTTTTCAATTAGCTTTTGAAAGAACTGCCTTCAATTCAATAGATTAAATAGTACTTTCTCAATGGAAAAGCTGCCATTCTCAGGGGAATCTGAAAATGACTCAATAAATTATTGAACATAGAAATCATTTATTTTATACTTTCAAATTTTTATCTTGTCTGCTTAAATTGTTTTATGTAAAAATAAAATCTCTTGAGAGAAATGGTACAGTTTGAGGAAAGTTTTAATGACAGTGGCATATTTCACACAAATCACATAAATTAAACAACAACTTTCATTTTAATTTTTTTTTCTCCTATTGAAAATTATAAAAAAGAGTCAACAGGACGTTTTTGTTTGTGTGCAATGTTGCCATTTGCCTGTATTAATAGTTGCTTTTCCTTTAATATTCTATCTGGACTCCCCCCTATTTATTATACTATCCTTTAACATGATGCAATGAAACATTTTAAATATCAAATCACCTCTTTCTCAACAATTTTCTCATATTTTTAAAACACATAAGCTATGTAGTAATTTATTCATATCAAACATTCTTAAACAGAATGCTTAACTCTCTTCAAATAGAGTATTTTTATATTGGTGTAATAGAATTTCACACTGAGATAAACTGGAGACATAGCAATATGTTGCTATGTCCTGTAATGTACTCAAGTCCATGTACCTGTCTATGTTAACACACAATATCAACGCACAGAATAAGCACTAAGGCTTATGTATGTTTGGTTTAACATCTTCCAAGAACTTATACTTATTATCTGTGCTATACCACCATGGTAATAAGACATGTAACAATAAGTCTGGAATGCAGCTAAAAGAACTGCAAAAAAAAACAAACTCTCCTGGGAGCAGTACAAAGGAGAACGCCAAAGCCAAAGGGAATACAAAATAAGGCATTGCTGGAGGAATGTGAAGTCGGTATTGCCCACAGGATAAACAAAGTATAAGTCTGGAAAGCCGAGGAACAACTTTAAATACAGTTAGACACTAAACTATATTAAAACAAATCCCACCAGGCCTGTGTGGCTCAGTGGTTGAGCATCCACCCAAACACCAAGAGATCACTGGTTTGAGTCCTGGTCAGGGCACATGCCCAGGTTGTGGGCCCGATCCCCAGTGGGGGGCATGAGGGAGGCGGCCAATCCATGTTCTCTCTCATCGATGTTTCTCTTTCTCTTTGCCTCTCTCTCTAAAATCAGTAAAGAAAAAATATTAATTAAAAAAAAAAAAAAACTCCCTCATATAAAACAGAGCCAGAAAGAAGAGCTAGATACTCTCCAAGGAACACCATGGGTACCTCAGTTGGGTATTTACTGCTCTAAAAATGAAGCCCAGGTTACAACCAAAATTATAATGCCTGGCAAAAAGCAGGAATAGCCGTTCCAGGGAAGATAAATTATAACTCAGAACTGGTCTCAGACAGGACAGGCATGTTATATATATCAGACAGAAATACTTTTAAAATTGTTGTTGAAAAATTGTAAGGTTCTAACAAAAAATTGGGGTAATATTCAAGACTGAATAGGTAATATCATAGGAGAGACTGAAGCTTTAAGAAAGAATAAAATGGAAATGCTTCAGAGGGCAGAGCTATGAGCCACAAATGATTATTCTTAGGAAAATGCTCAACATCCCTAATCATCAGAGAGATGCAAATTAAAACAACAGTGAAGTATTACCTCATACCTGCCAGAATGGCCACCATCAATACATCATCAAACGAGTGCTGGTGAGGGTGTGGAGAAAAGGGGACCCTAATACACTGCTGGTGGGAATGCAGACTGGTGCAGCCACTAGAAAACAGTGTGAAATTTCCTCAAAAACTGAAAAATGGAAATTCCATTTGCCCCCGTGATCCCACTTTTAGGAATATAGCTTAAAAATCCCAAAACATCAACCAGAAAGAATATATGCACCCCTATGTTCATAGCAACACTGTTTACAATAGCTAAGATCTGGAAACAGCCCAAGTGTCCATCAGTAGATGAGTGGATAAAATGCTTTGGTACATGTACACAATGGAATACTAGCAGCTGTAAAAAAAGAAGTGTCTCTTAGCCTTTGTGATGACATGGAGGGACCTGGGGAGTATTATTCTGAAAAAAATAGTACAGTCAGAGAAACACAGGTATCACATAATTCACTTATAGGTGGAATCTAATGAACAAAATAAACTGACAAACAAAATAGATGCAGAGACATAGAAGCAGGGAACAGACTGAGGAACCTCAGAGGACAGGGGTGAGGGGGTGAGAAGAGATAAACCAAAGAACGAATATGCAAAAATACACAACCAATGGACACAGACAATAGTGTGGGGAAGGCAGGTACAGGGTTGGTAGCGAAAAGGAGGGGATCAGTGGAGGGGGGTGCATATGTAATACTTTCAACAATACAGAGAAATTTGAAATAAATAAAATAAATTGAATGGAGTTTTCTGGGCTGTGAAATTCCTGAGAACTAGTGCCTCATTTTTCCCTCCTTTTTTTTTTCTTCTCCTTTTTGAACCTGATTGTCTATAACTGATATCCTATGTTAGTCCCTCCACTTTATTTTGGGAACTGATAAATTGTTCTTTTAATTTCACAGATCCACAGATAGAGAGGAATTTTGTCCCAGAACTCATCATATCCAGAGTCTTATCTATATCTATATCTGCCTTACATCACTTAGAGTTAAGATATGACTTTTGATCCTATAAGATTTAGATAAGAACTTGGGCTTTGTGTTGAGGGTATAATTAGTTGATCATGTAGGGGCCTGTGCATCAAAGGAATGCACATGGGATACACATGTATCTTTGGGGGCCAGGGGACAGACTGTGATAGCAGAATAATGGCCCTAAAAATATGTCCACGTCCCAATCCCTGAAACCTGTGAATGTTACTTTACATGGCCAAGGTGGATTAGAAATGCAGATAAAATTAAGGTTGCTAATCAGCTGGCCTTCACTTGGAGAGATTATTCTGGATTATACAAGTGGACCCAATGGAATCATGAAAAGTAGGAGAGACACTGAAGAGAAAGCAAGAGGGAGACGATGTGAGGCGGACTGAACCCACTATGACTGGCTCTGAAGTTGGAGGAACGGAAACAGACGTCAAAGAATGTAAACGGCCTCCGGAAATTGGAAAAGACAAGGAAACAAATTAGCCTCTTGATCCTCCAGAAAGAAACACAGCCCTGCTGACACCTTGACTTTAGCCGACCCAATCTGATACCACTCACGCAAATTAACTGAAAATGGATTAAGGATTTAAAGGATCTGAAACTGGAAAACTGGAAAAACACAGGAACAAAGCTCCTTGACATTGGTCTTGACAACATCATTTTAGATATGACCCCAACAGCACCAGCAGTAAAAGCACAAGCATTAAACTAAAAAGCTTTTCAAGAGCAAAAGAAATGTACAAAAAAGAAAGAAAAAGTAACCCACAGAATAAGAGGAAATATTTGCCAATCATCTATCCGATAAAGGGTTAATACACAAATATATAAATAATTCATAAAACTCAAGACCAAAAAAATAACAAATAAAATAATAAGGAGAGGTGTGAATAGACTTTTTTTTTTCTTCCAAAACAGACAGCTAAATGGCCAACAGGTACCTGAATAGATGTTCAAGTCATTAATTATCAGGAAAATGCAAATCAAAACCACCTGTTAGAATGCCTATAATAATAAAAAGCTGAGAGCAAGTGTCAGGAAGGATGTGAAGAATGTAGGTGGGAATGTAAATTGGTGCAGCCACAATGGTGAACAAAATGGAGAGTCCTTAAAAATCCCACTTGTGAGTATATGCAGTCCCACGTTTGTTGCGGCATTATTCACAATAACTAAGATAGAGAAAATGCTTCCGACTTTACTATTGATCAGCAGATGAATAAATAAAGAAAATATGCATAAAATAGAATAGTTTTCAACCACGAGAAAGAAGGAAATCTTGCCATATGTGATAACACGAATGAACTTGCGGGACCCTATGATGCTAATTGTAATAATCGAGAGGCAGAAAGATAAAGACTGTACTATCTCACTTATATGTGGAATTTTATTTATTTATTTTTTAATATTTTTTTAATTGATTTTAGAGAGAGAGGAAGGGAGAGAGAGAAAGAGAGATAGAAACATCGATGAGAGAGAACATCGATTGGCCACCTCCTGCATGCCCCCCACTGGGGATTGAGCACACAACCTGGGCATGTGCCCTGACCAGGGATCAAATCGGCAACCTCTTGGTGCGTAGGTTAACACTCAACCAATGAGCCACACCGGCCAGGCACAACTGAGTTTTCAAATGGTAGAAATTTATCATCGTTCCAATTATTAGGTAAGGGTGTTATCAGCAGCATATTTTTTGTTTAATATTTTTTCTTTATAGATTTTAGAGAGAGAGAAAAAGAGAGGAAGAGAGAGATAAAAACATTGATGAGAGAGAACATGGATTGGCTGCCTCCTGCATGCCCCCTACTGGGGATCAGGCCCACAACCTGGGCATGTGCCCTGACTGGGAATCGATCCGGCGACCTATTGGTGCATGGGTCGTTGCTCAACCACTGAGCACACTGGCCAGGTAGCAGCACATTTTTAAATAACAAGTTTAAATATTATGAAATAAAAACTGAAAACCAGCAAAATAAATAAAGAAAAACAAAATTCTAGCCAAATTTAATTTTTAGACATTGGTCTGTGGTTGTGTAATGATTTTCTATGCAAGAAATATTGCTTCATGCATTAACTGGGAATGTATTTCAGCATGTTTCGTGATGAATTAGAAGGAATTACAATTTTATTTTATTTTGACTAAACTTAATATTTCAAATTCCTCTAATATAATGGCTTGTGGGAAACAACTGTGAATTGTCATATCTTCAGTCCGTCACATTAATTTAGACGTATGTTGTGGAACTTTTTATTTCAGAAAAAAATGACAGAAATAACTTATTTACATTATATTGTAGTTTCATGAGGCTAGAAATTTGTAATATGCAGAATTTGAAAACATGTAATTAAACTGAACAGGTGGTACTCGCCATCAAAAACTACTGGGAAAGAAAATCCATTGAAAATTGGGGCTCGTTGTAGCAGATGGTGTGGCCCTTGTACGAATTTAGTGATGGCCGTGCCCAATCTTCCTTCTGGGGTTTGTTGAACACATTTCATTTATGCATTAAAGTGGAAATAAAAAATAAAAGCAAACACGAATTCTGTACCACGTTGGTAAATAAGGCATTTATATGTGAAAGTTTCCAGCTGTCCTTATCTGATGTGTAATATACAGAGCGAATAAGCTCCATAGCGCCATGAAGTGAAACCTGTTTTAACTAAATCATCTCTTTGAAACACAGTCCAATATGTTAGATCACTGCCAGGACTACAATAGCAGCAAAAATATACCAAGGCAATCATCAATATACTTCATGTTCATATTAAAAACAAAATACATTCATCTGTTACTTTTTGAAAGTAGTACTCTATTCAAAGATTCATGAGGGGGGAAAAAAGACTATATAACCTCACATATCATATCCAAGATCATATATTCTGGTCAAATTCTCTCTTCTATTTTCATACAAATGTCAATTCCTATGTTTAAAAATCAAATCCAGTATGGGATAAAAGATAAAGAAAAAGGTTTAAGAAAAGTCTGCTATTCAACATCCGAAAAGCAATTTGGGGGTGAAATTCCATTCATTCACAAACATTTGAACATTTAAATCAGGTTTGTTTAGTTAGTACGATGCAAGAATCAAAAGCCACGCATGTGGAATGAAGGGAGTCAGTTTTGCAAAGGAAAGTTTATAAAAGACTTTTCAAAGTCACACAATAGCACAATTAAATACCACTGAAAACTGTGGCTGAATGGCAACCCTGATGATTGTAGATGTTGTTGGCCGGTATGACCAGGAACGGTCTGCATTCTGAGAGGTAAAGCAAGGTCAGCCCAGTTCTTTGACTATAAACAATAGATTTTGACATTCAGTTGCAAATTCGGATCATAGGTCAGCAAGTATAACCATGTTTGTTCTGAAGAGGGCTCAAAATAGTACTTTAAATTAATAAAGAAAGTATCTAGGAAATGGTTTTGAGTTGTGGCCATTGACCTCAAATAACAAAAAGTGTTCCTAATTTGCAGTTGTAGGACAGGGAAATGTGACCAGCTCAGTGAAAAATAGACATTTTTTAAAATATATTTTTTTTATATTTAATATATCAGTTTTATTTACTGTAAAAAAGAAAAGAATGCCAAAAGGTCAGTAAGGAATATTGAGTTATGTATATGTGGTAAGTGGTGAGAATATTTACAAATTAATCTCTATGGCTATGAAATAATAAACAAGCAGAAATGAGCCAAAGGAAATTTGATCTCATTTGATATCTGAGGTAGAATTTTTAGCTATCAATGTAATGAGCATCTGAATGACACTTCGGAATCTTCATACTTGAAAATCTTCCATAAAAGAACACATAGCTACTTACTATACAAGTACATTTACCTGACATGAACTAGGTTACTACAGAGAAGAGGTCCAATTTCATTCATCTGAGATTGGAAAAACTAAGCCTCTATGTCCTTGTCTAAAATAAAATCCACAAAAATAGTTTCACTTTGGAATATGCTAATGCATACATCTCTTACCACAATTTATTCACAATAGAGTCAGTCGGATAAATAACATATCTAACACACTATTACAGCATTGTTCAAAGTGCTTTTGTGAGAATCCAAGGTGTCAGAGATGCCAATAGGTGCTCCTTAGTGTCCAGTGAAAGTACATCATATGCTCCATTTCATTCTCAAATTATTTGACGATTAAAATCTTATCTTGTTTTCCGGCCAGTGTGTCTCAGTGGTTGAGCATTGATTGATCCATGCACCAAGAGATTGCCAGTTTGATTCCTGGTCAGGGCACATGCCCAGGTTGTGGGCCTGATCCCCAGCAGGGGGCATGCAGGAGGTGGCCAATCGATGTTCTCTCTCATCAATGTTTCTACCTCTCTCTCCCTCTCTCTTCCTCTCTCTCTAAAAATTCAATAAAGAAAAAAAAAAATCTTGGTTTGCAGGTAGCATCTCTTTCCAATGACTATTCCACCGCAAATTCGGGTAGTAAATATCACAGGTGCTGAGGAATGTGTTTACAGAAATGATCTCTGATGAGCAATGCCTTCTTAAGTATCTCACCTGAGTGAGGTGATTCTGGACATGGGGACATTTGATCTGTTCACAGGGATGATGAAAGTGCCAGAGAGTTCAGCTTTTTGAAGTGATTCTTAACAAATAAGAGATGGGGGTTGGTGGATAGATGATCAATTTCCGTGGTCGGATTATGAGGCATGTTCAACATTGTTTCTCAGGGTGGTAACTCACTATATCTCACACTTAATTGGCTTTCCCTTCTCATATCTCAATTCCCGACTACCCTGCAGTGTTTCTCTGATCACTCCTACGTACCAGCACCCAAGTCCTTGTCTCAGAGACACTTCTGGGAAAGCTAAAACCAAGATATCTCTTATTTTTTTTATTTTTATTTTCTTTATTGATTTTAGAGAGAGAAGTGAGAGGGAGAGACAGAAACATCGATGAGAGAGAACATTGATTGGCTGCCTCCTGCATGCCCCCCAATGGGAATCGGGCCCACATCCTGGGCATGTGCCCTGACCGGGAATCGAACTGGCGACCCCTTGGTGCATCGGTCAACGCTCAACCACTGAGCCACACCGACAGGGCCATTATAATATTTAGTGTTTTATAAATTACTGGCTATTATGTTCAAATGTATGACAATGGAATAATAAAGGTTATTAAAAATCATCATGTGGCTATATTTTGTAAATGCTGAGACAGATAATGTTGAACTTATTGATAGCAAAATTTCTCAGAATTGTTAATAGTATAATCTGAAATGTGAATCTCCAAGATAAGCATAGAATAGGCAGTTTTTACATAAATTTTATGCTCCAACTCCTTTTATTTGCATCACTTCTGATGAGAGTAAAGCTGAAGTTATGAAAAAAACACAGATAGGAAGCAAACTAATGGGGAAGACTTTAAGTCCGTACTTATATAAATACTGTTCTAAAATATATGACAGAATTATTCTGTCATCTCAACTATGATTCTCTCTCTCAATAATATAGTTTCTAAAAAAAAATTAAGAGGTGTGACTGATAAATACATTATTAACACATTTATGTGCATAGTTTTTTGGGTTTTTTTATCCTCACCTGAGGACATTGTTTCATTTTTTGTTCAGATAGAGTGGGAGGGAGAGAGAGGAAAAGAGAGAGAGAGAGAAACATCAACGTGAAAGGGACACATCGAGTGGCTGCCACCCAAACGACTCCAACCAGGGCCGGGGACAAACTGCAACAGAGGTACGCGCCCTTAGTGGGAACCGAACCCGGGTCTCTCTAGACCATAGGCAGACGCTCCAACCGCTGAGCCAAACCGGCCAGGGCATGTTTTTTCTTTTTTATTTCTTATTTTTATTTTAAAAAGTATTACATATATGCCCCTTTTGCCCCCATTGACAACCTCCTCCCTACTCCCACCCCCTCCTCCTTTCCCTAAACTAATGTCTGTGTCCATTGGCTGTGCATACATGCATATAGGTTCTTTGGTTTATCTCTTCCTATCCCTCTTACCCTCCATCTCTCTGAAGTTTGTCAATCTGTTCCCTACTTCCATGACTCTGGATCTATTTTGATCGACAACTTATTTTTTTCATGATATTCCATAAATAATTGAGATTATGTGGTACTTTTCTTTCTCTGACTGGCTTATTTCACTCCCTGTAATACTCTCCCAAGTCCCTCCATGTTGTCTCATAGGATAAGAGATCTTTCTTTCTTACAGCTGCATAGTACTCCATTGTGTATATGTACCACAGCTTTTTTATCCATTTGTCTACTGATGGACACTTGGGCTGTTTCCAGATCTTAGCAATTGTAATAGTGCTGCTATAACATAAGGGTGCATGTATTCTTTCTGATAGGTGTTTCAGGCTTCTTAGGGTATATTCCTAGAAGAGGGATCACTGGGTCAAATGGCAGTTCCATTTTTAATTTCTTGAGGAAGCACCATAGTGCTTTCCATAGTGGCTGCACCAGTCTGCATTCCCACCAGCAGTGTGCTAGAATCCCCTTTTCTCCACACCCACGCCAGCACTTGTTTAAGGATTTGTTGATGGTGGCCATTCTGGCACGTGTGAGGTGATATCTCATATTTGTTTTAATTTGCGTCTCTCTGATGATTAGTAATGTTGAACATTTTTTCACATGTCTCTTGGCCATGTGTAAGTACTGTTTGGAGAAGTGTCTTTTCAGGTCCTCTGCCCTTTTTTTTTTTTTCTTTATTGATTTTACAGAGAAAGGAAGGGAGAGGGAGAGAGATAGAAAGATTGATGAGAGAGAACATCTACTGGCTGCCCCCTGCACGCCCCCCATTGGGGATCAGGCCCACAACCTGGGCATGTGCCCTGACCAGGAATTGAACTGGTGACCACTTGGTACATGGGTCGGCGCTCAACCACTGAGCCACATCAGCTAGGTAAGGTAGTTCTATTTTTAATTTTGCAGAAACTTCTATATTGTTTTTCATAAAAGTTGCACAATTTTGCATTTCCTCCAACTGCACAAAGGTTCCAATTTCTCTGCAACCTTGCCAACATTGTTTTCTTTTCTTCTCTCTCTCTCTCTCTTTTTTTTTTTTTTCTTTTTCATAGCGACTATCCTAATGGATGAAAGGGGAGATATCATTGTGGTTTTGGTTTGTATTCACTTAATAATTAGTGATGTTGAGTATCTTTTCATGTGCTTATTGGTTGTTTGTATATCATCTTGGAATATATATTTATTCAAGTAATTTTCCCACTTTTTAAATCCTTAGCCAAGGATACGCCTCTACTGATTTTAGAGACAGAAGAAGGAGAGAGAGAAAGAGACATTGATCCTCCTGTATGCGCCCTGACCAGTTCTCGATACTCCAACTAACTGCGCCACCCGGCCAGGACCATTTGCTCATTTTAAATTGGGTTATTTGGTTTATTTGTTTTTGAGTTTTGAAATTGATTATATATTCTAAATATTAACTACTTATCAAATAAATGTTTTGCAATTATTTTCTGCCATTTTGTAGGATCCCTTTCCACTATGTTGATTGTTTTGCTCTGCAGAACTTTACAAGTTTGATGCAGTCGCATTTTCTGTTTTTGCTTAACATACAATTGCCCCCCAAAATTAAAGACACATGAAACCTAAGAGCGTTTTGTACTCTATTTTTTTTTAGAATTCTACTTGGTATCATAGAATCTTGATAGCTTGTTAGAGTACCTAATTATATATTTTTCAACCGCGTTATTTTTCTCAGCATCCTGTCTCCAAGCACATGTGTTTGATTGAACCTGTCTGTCACTGGGGATTTACTAAAGCCACATGTAATGTTTGCTCTGATAATTACAAGGAGATGAATGCATAAGCTGGAGGGGAGATGAAAATACCATAGTACACAACTTCACGTCGTGGCATTGCTTTTTAAATGATGTGCTAGTTTTAATCAAAATTGGAAGGATTAATCGGATATAACAGTGTTTACCAAAATTAAGCTATTGGGATATTTAGTGTTCTGTATATCAAGCAACAAGTTAACAGACTGCATTGTCATCTGGTACTCATATAAATTTAAAAAATTTTATTTTATCATTCAATAAACATTTATAAAAACTCTTCATATACAGACATTAATAACAATATGTAAGGCTGAATAATACACAATAGCTATCCTCCAAAAACATTTTTGTAGGACGAATACATATAAGCACATAAATTACAATATTAACTTGTATGCATTGATTCTTATCCTCAGAGACTCAGTTCATGTTTGCTACTCTGGAACCCTCCCCTCACTTCTCAGTCTTTTTAAAAAAAAATTTTCTTTATTGATTTTAAAGAGAAAGGAAGGGAAAAAGAGAGAGAGATAGAGACATTGATGTGAGAGAACATCGATTGTCCGCCTCCTGCACGCCCCACACTGGGGATCGGGCCCACAACTTGGGCATGTGCCCTGACCGGGAATCGAACTGGCGATCTCTTGTTGCATGGGTCGGTGCTCAACCACTGAGCCACACCGGCTGGGCATAACTGCCTTTTATTATTAAACAAGTTTAAACTTCAATAAAATAAAACTATTAAATAAATTAAGAAATTTTTTTTATCTAATTGCTGTGGCTAGGATTATGTTGAATAAAAATGAAGAGAGTGTGCATTTTTAACTTGCATTAGATCTTGGAGGTAAAGTTTCAGTTTCATCCCATTGATTAGGATGTTAAATGTGGCCTTTGAATTTATGGCTTTTATTGTGTTGAGTTACATTCCTTCCACACTTTTTTAAAAATATTTTTTCTTTATTGAATTTAGACAGAAAGGAGGAGAGAGGGAGAGAGAGAGAGAAACATCGATGACAGAGAACAGCAATTGGCCACCTCCTGCATTCCCCCCACTGGGGATCAGGCCCACAACCTGAGCATGTGTTCTGACTGGGAATCAATCAAACTGACGACCTCTTGGTGCATGGGTAGATGCTCAGCCACTGAATCACACTGGCCAGGCACTGCTCAGTCTTATGTATATGCTCTTGCTCTAGTCTCCTTTTGCATCCTATGCAGATGCAGAAGTCAACAAATTGTAAACGTCTCTATTGCCTCACGTGTCCTTCACAATTATAATTCCTCTTCAAAACAAAAAGAGTGTATGTTAATTACACCTACATATCCAGTGTAAGCTTGTGCAAAATGGAGAATAATCTCAAGCAATAAATTTGGATTAGTGCTAAGAGGCCATTAAATAGTGTCCCCACTATCTTGTTTGATGCTTTCTGGAATAATGAATCAACTATTTATCCCATATGCCACCTGTCTAAACACGAATGACTTCTGAAATAAGCATGTCCCCGTGAAATAATTCTCTGACACCTTTCTAGAGCCTTGTGCAAAAGGTCCTCTTACACTAATGTTCAAATCTTGATTCTGTGTCTCAAAAGAGACTGGAAGGAATGGGGAAGAGATAGGGCAAGGAACTCCCTGATTGTCACAATAGTTCCTCAGTGTATACTTAATCACTTCTTTATCTTGGCAAAGATTTATAAGCCACTGTCAGAGAAGAAATAACAAGTGTGGCAGGCTCCTGCTGCTTTTGGTGATAGATAATATGATTCCCTCAGGAAAACTTTGTGAGAGAACTTAATGCATTCTCTTTAATATTTCCCTAAAATAGTAAGTACATAATATTGGGATGCATACGCAGAAATTATTTTGTTTGATTTTTTTATGTTTTCTAAAATAATTTTATTGAGTTAAAATTCTTATAAGGTGCAAAACACAGACTGTGATTGCACAGTTTGATGAGTTTGGTGGGTATATACATACACCATGTATCTAACACTCCATTTAAGATGTTTATTATTTTGCCCTGGCCGGTTTGGCTCAGCGGTTAGAGCGTCGGCCTGCGGTCCTGAGAGACCCGGGTTCGGTTCCCGCTAAGGGCACGTAACTCGGTTGCAGTTTGTCCCCGGCCCTGGTCGGTTGTGTGGGTGGCAGCCAATCGATGTGTCCCTTTCACATCGATGTTTCTCTCTCTCTCTCTCTGTTCCTCTCTCTCCCTCCCACTCTACCTGAGCAAAAAATGGAAAAATGTCCTCGGGTGAGGATAAAAAAAATAATAATAAAAAAATAAGATGTTTATTATTTTAAGCTTCCAGAAAGATCCCTTGTTTCATCTTCTAGTCATTCCAACATGTCATAAGTAATTGCTCTTCTCATCTATATCAAAATAGCCTAGTTTTACTTATTCTTCCGATTTAAACTAATGAATAATACATTGTGTCCTATGTATTGCATTAATTATCTTTCTTAGAAACAATGTTTTGGAAATTCATCCATGCTACTGTGTATATTAGTAGTTCATTCCTTTTTATTGCTGAGTAGTGTGCCCTTGTATGGATATACCACTGTTTGCTTATCCATTCACTTCATTATAGATTATTTTCAGTTTGGGGCTATTATTAAATCACTTTGGTGGACATATGTTTTCATTTCTCTTAAGTGTATATACCTAGCAGTGGAATTGCTGTGTAAACCTGTATATATTATTAAATTACAAATTTTGTCATGTATGCGTACAGTAAAATGTTTACTGTTAGAAATGAGGTTGAAATGGGGAGCTGTTTCTTAATAGATATGGAATTTTTTATTAGGAATGATGAAAAAGTTTTGTGTATATAGATAGTGGAGATGGTTATGCAACACGGAAAATGCATTCAATGCAGCTAAATTTTACATTTATAAATAGTTAAAATGATAAATATTATGTTATGTATATTTTGCTACAATAGAAAAAGAAGCAGCTTTATTTATAATAGCCCCTCACTGCAGCTTTTGCCAGTGTATTTGTTATCTAGGAGAGATGTAGATTCTGTACTTCCTACTCTACCATCTTCCCTGATGTTAGTCTCAAAAATCCTTACTATGATCAAAAGAACAAATTGATTTCTTTTTTTTAATCCTCACCCGATAATATTTTTCCATTGACCCTTAGATAGAGTGGGAGAGAGGGAGGGAGCAAGAGAGAGAAACATCGATGTGAGAGAAACACATTGATTTGCTGCCTCCCACATGACCCCCAATCAGGGCCAGGGATCGGACCTGCAGCCAAGGTATGTGCCCTTGACTGGGAGTCAGACCCATGACTCCTCAGTCCATGGGCCAGTGCTCTAACCCTTCAGCCAAACTGGCCAGGGCACAAATTGACTTCTTATATTCAAAGCTGCCAGTAGAACAAGCGTGTATTATTGACCTAACACATAATTTCATTGCCATTCAGTGTGTGAAATAATTAGAAATGTCCAGGGCTGGAAAAATTGCTTAAATTAATAACTAATATAGATATATTTCAAAGGAAAATCTGGAGGATTAGGACTCAATTTCTGATACTATTCCTTCAAAAATCTCATCATTGTATAACACATTAACACTGCCCTTTTTCAATTTACCATATTCCAGGTATTTTTTGCTGATATAACAGCAATATTCAGATATATTGAGAAATGAAATTAATTAATGTAAATATAGATATCAATAAAGTTCTATGTCCTCCACTCAGAACAAATATTTGAAACAATTACTCAAACGTCTAAATATCTTCTTCACTGTATTACAAAATAAAAATTTTATCTTACTGGCATCATAATATGTAATTAATATTAAATAATTAATGACCAAAAATTAAACTGAAAACTAATGAAGAACAGCTGTTATCCCTATGAGGCATATTAATCATAAATATTAACCTGTAGATTTACCATGTATAATGCAATTAAGGAGTAACCCAGCAAAACAGGGAAGCTTTCTTAGTTTATCTAAAATCTCTTAAGCTACACCCCAAGCTACAATATAATTTATAATGTTTTTAAACCATAACACATTTATTCCTTTAAAATAAAATAAATTTCTTTCTTTTTTTTTGCACTGTGTGATCCCTGATAGGATTTTATTTTTGAAAATATTATTTCTAATGAACAGAATTTAATTGAACAGAATTGGATATTTTTTTTTGTCTGTTGTGCATATATTGCTACAATAATCAAGTTTTATTCAGGAGAATGTTTGATGATAAATTATACTACAATGAATTGAATAAAGCTAAGGATCTGAGATAATTGTATTATTCATTAAAATTATGCTGATATCTTAATTTTGCAATATATGTGTTCAGATTTAATTCTTGTTTGATTGCAATAGGCCCATGTCAATGAAACCTTGAGAAGACATTTGCAATAATAAATGTCATCAATTTCACTAACTTCTGAAAAGGGCAAACACTTTTGAAATTCTAAAGAAAAAGTAATATTGTCAGCCTATGCTTATTGTTTGTGAAAGAGTGCTTATATCAGAACTCTAAATACTATTTTACCTAAAAGTAATAAAATTTCATTTATATGTAAAAGTGTGAATTGGAGTAATATTTTGTTTTTCATAAAGTTTAAATATATTAATTAAAGCTAACATAGATATTGGCCTTAAAATCTGTTATTAGTATATACTTATTAATTATTGGACTTGTAGTAACTAAATTGGATATAAAGTTTGAGTGCATATATATGCATTCGTAAGGTGTTTATTTTCACATAACATTTTAATAAATATACAATGAATATTTCTTTTTTAAATGGTTTGTTATTTGAAATAAAAGATGAATAAATCGACTTACAACGTCACTTCCTTCATCATTTACTTATTTTCCTTCAATTATTGAATCATCAAATATTAATTTTTTTTTTTTTTGCTTCCAACTTTTAGGCAATATTGGACTTGTCAGAATAATGCCATATTACTTAGATGGGGTTTATGCATTTCCCAATGAGGCTAACATAATAATATTAAAGTCAAAATGGCATGCTTGCTTAACAGTCTTTTTTTGCTATGTGTAGCTGACAGTATTAGAGTGAATGCAAATTTGTAAACTACATTCTGTGTTCTATTAGGAATATTATAATGGATAGGGATGAAAGTAGTAAGATTCTGCTTAAAATTGGATTAGGTTTAACCAATTCTTTCAATCAAGTTCTTTTTGCTGGAACTCTACCTGGTAAAATTACATATAACTAAAAATATATTCTTTTATTTTGGTGAAAACTTTTGATACAGGTTTTATCATTTCAAGGACAAATTCCATTTTATGTTTTGTAAAAGTAACCCTATTATTATTATTATGCTCATTTATTTTAGTTCAAAGGACATTTATTGAACCAGAAATTCTGCTAAATGATGAAAAATGTGTGAATAGAGCATAAATTTTTCCTTGAGGAACATTCAATCCAGTAGAGAGGAAAAAAAAAACAATGAAACATAGCAATTAAATGTAATAAGAGCATTCGCAAAGAAATGCAAGATTTGTTGGGGAAAAGGGACAATGATTTGAGCATGGGTGATTAGGGAAAATGTCTATGTGATTTTTCCTGCTTTACATTTCTTCCAGCTTTATTGAGGTATAATTGACAAATAAAAATTGCATATATTTAAGATATACAACGTAATGCTTTGATATGCATATATATTGTGAAATAATTCCCACAGTCCAACTAACATACCCATCACTTCACACAGCTAACATTTTGTTATTGTTGTTGTGAGAATTTGACAGATCTAATTTAGCAATTTTAATCACACAACAGCCCTGGCCGGTTTGGCTCAGCGGTTAGAGCGTCGGCCTGCGGTCCAGAGGGACCCAGGTTCGGTTCCCGCTAAGGGCACGTACCTCAGTTGCAGTTTGTCCCCGGCCCTGGTTGGTCGTGCGGGTGGCAACACTCGATGTGTCCCTTTCACATCAATGTTTTCTCTCTCTCCCTCCAGCTCTACCTGAACAAAAAATGGAAAAATGTCCTCTGGTGAGGAGGATTAAAAAATAATAATAATAATCACACAATAGAATATTGTTACCTATAATCTTGTTGCTATACATTAGATCTCCAGAAATTATTCATCTTGGATAAATGAAATTTTATACCCTTTGACCTACATCTTCCAATTTCCTCATACCTCCAGTTCCTGACACTCCCATTCTACTCTGTGCTTCTTTAAGTTTGACTATCATAGTCCAGTCGGTGTGGCTCAGAGGTTGAGTATCGACTCGTGCACCAAGAGGTCACCGGTTTGATTCCCGGTCAGGGCACATGCCCAGGTTGTGGGCCCGATCCCCAGTGGGGGGCATACAGGAGGCAGCCAATCGATGTTCTCGCGCATCGATGTTTCTTTCTTTTCCTTTCCCTTCTTCTCTCTCTAAAATCAATAAAGGAAAAAAAAATTTTAAGTTTGACTATCATAGATTTCACATAAGACTGAGCTCATATGGTATTTGTCTTTCTGCTCCTGGTATATTTTATTTATAATATCCTTCAGGTCTATCCGTGCTGTAACAAATGGCAGGATTTCCTTCCTTTTTTTAAGACTGGATACTATAACATCATGTGTGTGTGTTCAGATTGATAGATTATATCTTTAGATATCTAAGATATCTATTTATTGGTTTATAGATATAGATACAGAGATAGATATAGATAGATAGATGATAGATGATAGATAGATCGATAGATAGATAGATAGACAGACAGATAGATAGATAGATAGATAATAGATTTGTGATTGTAAATAATAATGCAATAATCATGGAAATGAAGATATTTATTTGAGATACTGATTTTATTTCCATTTTATATATTCAGAAGTGGAATTGCTTGGTCATATGGTAATTCTATTTTAACTTTTTAAACAAGCTAATTATTGTTTTTCATAATAGATGTACCAATTGATACTCTCACCAACATTATACAAGCATTCATTTTTCTCCACATCCTTGTGAACATTTGTTATCATTAGTCTTTTTGATAATAGCCATCTTAACAGATGTGAGGTGATACCTCATTGTGGTTTGAATTTGTATTTCTTTGTTTGTTTGTTTGTTTGTTTGTTTGTTATCCTCACCCGAGGACATTTTTCCATTTTTTGTTCAGGTAGAGTGGGAGGGAGAGAGAGGAACAGAGAGAGAGAGAGAAACATCGATGTGAAAGGAACACATCGAGTGGCTGCCACCCGCACGACCGACCAGGGCCGGGGACAAACTGCAACCGAGGTACGTGCCCTTAGCGGGAACCGAACCCGGGTCTCTCAGGACCGCAGGCCGACGCTCTAACCGCTGAGCCAAACCGGCCAGGGCTGAATTTGTATTTCTTGATGATTAATTACACCTTTATATATACCTGCTGGTCATTTGTGTGTCTTCTCTGAAAAATATCTATGCAGGTATTTTTCCCATTTAAAAAATATATATGTATATATATACATATATATATATATATATTGCACTATCACATTATAAAATTTCTTACATATTTTGCATATTAACCCTTTATTAGTTGTGAGGTTTGTAAATAGTCTCTTCAATTGTATAGATTATTTTCTAATTCTGGTTTTTCCTTTGTTGTGCAGAAGCATTTTAGTTTGATTGATGCTATTCCACATGTCTATTTTTGCTATTGTTGCTTGAGTGTTTGATATAATAACATCAGAAAATATATGTGTGTGTGTGTGTGTGTGTGTGTGTGTGTGTGTGTGTGTGTGTGTGTATGGCAGACGAATGTCAAAAAGTTTTTCTTCTGCTTCTTGCAGCAGTTTTAAAGTTCCTGGTATTTAAATCTTTGGTCCATTTTGAGTCAATCTTTGTATATGATATGTTATAAAGGTCCATTTGAATTCTTTTGCAGGTGGATATTCAGTTTTTCTGACACTATTTATTAAAGAGACTATTGTTTTCCCATTGTGTGCTCTTGGTATCCTCCTCAAAGATCAGTTGACTGTAATTATTTGTATTTATTTCTGAGCTCTCCATTCAGTTTCATGGGTCAGTATGCCTGTTTTTATGCTAGTACCATGTTGGTTGGACGACTATAGCTTTGTAGTATATTTTGAAACCAGAAAGTATGATGCCTCTAGTTTATTCTTCTTTCCCCAAAATCTACAGATTACTTTGGCCCAAATGGATCTCATGTGGTTTGTTAAATTTTAATATTTATTTTCTAATTTTGTAAAGAATGTCATTGAGGATTTTTAAAAGATTTTAAAAATTGATTGTTAGAGAGGAAGAAAGAGGAGAGGGAGAGAGAAAAATATTGACGTGAGAGCAAAGCATTGATCTGCTGCCTCCTGCAAGATCCCTACCCACAACCTGGGTATGTGCCCTGACTAGGAATAGAACCAGCACACTTTTTTTTTTTTTTTTTTTTTTTTAATCCCCACCCGAGGACATTTTTCCATTTTTTGTTCAGATAGAGTGGGAAGGAAAGAGAGAGAAAAACATTGATGTGAAAAGAACACATTGAGTTGTTGTCACACACACGACCCAACCACGGCTGGGGATACACTGCAACCGAGGTATGTGCCCCTAGCAGGAACTGAACCCGGGTCTCTCTGAACACAAGGCCAATGCTCCAACTGCTGAGCCAAACCGGCAAGGGTGGAACCTGCACACTTTTAGTGCACCAGTTGATGCCCAACCAAATGAGCCACACAGGCCATGGTGCCATTGGAGTTTTAAGAGGAATTAAATTAGATCTGTAAATCACTGTGTCTAGCATGGGCATTTTTAATATATCAGTTATTTCAATGTATGAAGATGGCCTTTCCATTTACTATGTCCTCTTTAATTTTCTTTATTGATTTTCATAATTTTTACCTCTTTTGTTCAGTTTATTGTTAAGCAATTTATTCTTTTGTTGCTATTGTTAATGAGATTGTTTTCTTAATTTATTTCTTAGATATTTACTTATTTGTGTATAAAAATGTGACTGGTTTGTGTACGTTGATTTGGTATACTGGAACTTTACAGAATTCATTTATTCCAACGATTTTTATTGTTGATTCTTTTTTTATTAATTAATTAAATTTTTTTGTTACAGATGTTTCTCCTTTTTCGCCCACTGATTTCCCCCTCCCTTTCCCTCCCCGCCCTGTCCCCAGCTTTGTTGTCCATTGTTCATGCGTACATGCATATAAGTCATGTGGTTTATCTCTCCCTCACCACCCCTTCTTTTGGGGATTGTCAGTCAATACCCCACTTCCACGTCTCTGAGACTACCTCATTCCTCAGACTGTTATGTTCACTATATTCCACAAGCAAGTATCATATGATACTTGTCTTTCTGTTTGCTTTGTTTCACTTAGGATAATACTTTCCAGGTCCCTCCATGTCATCTCAAAGGATAAGAGATCTTTCTTTCTTACAGCTGCATAGTACTCCATTGTGTATATGTACCACTGCTTTTTTATCCATTTGTCTACTGATGGACATTTGGGCTGTTTCCAGATCTTAGCCATTGTATATAGTGCTGCTGCAAACATGGGGGTACATATATTCTTTCTGATTGGTGTTTCAGGTTTCTTAGGGTATATTCCTAGAAGTGGGATCACTGGGTCAAATGGAAGTTTAATTTTTTGAGGTAACACCGTAGCGTTTTCCATTGTGGCTGCACCAGTCTGCATTCCCACCAGCAGTGTACTAGAGTCCCCTTTTCTCCACACCCTAGCCAACACTTCTTTGATGATTTGTTGATGGCGGCCATTCTGACAGGTGTGAGGTGGTACCTCATTGTAGTTTTAATTTGCATCTCTCTGATGATAAGTGATGTTGAGCATTTCTTTATATGTCTCTTAGCCATTTGTATGTCCTGTTTGGAGAGGTGTCTATTTAGTTCCTCTGCCCATTTTTTTAATTGGGTTCTTTGTTTTCCTTTTGCTGAGTTGTATGAACACTCTCTATATATTGAAAATTAACCTCTTATCTGATATATCATTGGCAATTATGCTCACCCATTCAGTGGGTTGCCTTTTCATTTTGATGATTGTATGTTTTGCTGTGCAGAAGCTTTTGAGTTTGATGTAGTCCCATGTGTTCATTTTCTCCTTTGTTTCTGTTGCCTTAGGTGATGTATCAGTGACAATTCTGCTGCATATGATGTCTGAAATGTTGTTGCCTACAGTTTCTTCTAGGATTTTTATGGATTCATGAGTCACATTTAAGTATTTTATCCATTTTGAGTTTATTCTTGTGTATAGTGTAAGTTGATGGTCTAGTTTCATTTTTTGAAGGTAGCTCTCCAATATTTCCAACACCATTTATTAAAGAGTCTGTCTTTAATCCACTGTATGCTCTTGCCCCCTTTGTCAAATATTAATTGAGCATATTGCCTTGGGTCCATTTCTGGGTTCTCTGTTCTGTTCCACAGGTCAATATATCTGTTACCAGGCTCTTTTCATTACAATGGCTTTGTAGTATAACCTGAAATGTGGTCATATAATCCCTGCAACTTTGTTCTTCTTTTTCAAGATTGCTGTGGCAATTCGAGGTCTTTTTTGGTTCCATATGAACTTTTGAAGCTTTTTTTATTTTTTATTTTTTTTGTATGTGTGGTATGTGCTCCTAGCGGGAACTGAACCCAGGACTCTATGGTCCGCAGGCGGATGCTCAATCGCTGAGCCAAAATGACTCTAGTTTTGTAAAGTATGTCATTGGTACTTTAATGGGGATTGCATTGAATCTATAGATTGCTTTGGTTAATATGGACATTTTAATGATGTTAATTCTTCCAATCCATGAACAAGATATATGCTTCTGCTTTATTATATCTTCCTCTATTTCTTTTTTCAATGACCTGTAGTTTTCTGCGAATAGGTCCTTTACTTCTTTGGTTAAGTTTATTCCTAGGTATCTTAATTTTTTTGCCATGATGGTAAATGGGATTGTTTTTTTAGTTTCTCTTTCTGTGAGTTCATCATTGGTGTATAAGAATGCCATCGATTTCTTGACATTAAATTTGTATCCTGCTACTTTGCCAAATTCATTTATTAAGTCTAGTAGATTTTTGATGGAGTCTTTGGGGTTTTCTAAGTATAATATTATGTCATCTGCAAATAATGACAGTTTCCCATCCTTCTTTCCAATTTGGATCCCTTTTATTTTTTCTTCCTGTCTGATTGCTGTGGCTAAGACTTCCAGTACTATGTTAAATAAGAGTGGCAAATGTGGGCATCCTTGTCTTGTTACTGTTCTTAAGGGAAATGCTTTTAGTTTTTGCCCATTGAGTATGATGTTGGCTGTAGGTCTTTCATATATGGCCTTTAATATGTTGAGATATGATTCCTCTGTTCCCAGATTGCTGAGCAGTTTTATCAGAAATGGGTGCTGGATTTTGTCAAGTGCTTTTCCAGACTCTATTGATATGATCATATAATTTTTATCTTTCATTTTGTTTATGTGGTATATCACATTTATTGACTTGCGTATATTGTACCAGCCTTGCATCCCTGGGTTGAATCCCACTTGGTCATGGTGAATAATTTTTTTGATGTATTGCTGGAATCGATTTGGTAGTATTCGGTTCAGTATTTTAGCATCTATGTTCATCAGGGATATTGGTCTGTAGTTTTCTTTCTTTGTAGTGTCTTTTTCTGGTTTTGGAATTAGAATTCTGCTGGCCTCATAAAACAAGTTTGGAAGTCTTCCTTCTTCTTGAATTTTTTGAAATAGTTTGAGGAGAATGGTTAGTTCTTTTTTGAATGTTTGGTAAAATTCCCACATGAATTTGTCCGGGCCTGGGCTTTTGTTTGCTGAGAGAATCTTGATTACATCTTCAATTTCTTCTGTTGTTATTGGTCTGTTCAAGTTTTCTATCTCTTCCCGGTCCAGTTTTGGGAGACCATGTTTTTCTAGAAATATGTCCAATTTGCTTAAATTGTTTAATTTGTTGCCAACATTTGTTCATATTATTTGTTAATGATCCTTTGTATTTTTGTGGTGTCACTTGTTACTTCTCCTTTTTCATCTCTGACTTTGTGTATTTGGGTTCCCTGTCTTTGTATCTTGGTGAATTTTGCTAAGGGTACATCAATTTGGTTTATCTTTTGAAAGAACCAGCTCTTTGTTTCATTAATCCTTTGAATTGTTTTTTTGCTCTCTATGTCATTTATTTCTGCTCTGATCTTTACTATTTCCTTCCTTCTACTTGCTCTGGGTTCTTTTTGTGTGTTTGTTTGCTTGCTAGTACTTTAAGTTGTGAGGCTAGATAGTCTATGAGAATTTTTCTTGTTTCTTGAGTTGGGCCTCTAGTGCTATGAATTTCCCTCTCAGAACTGCTTTCACTGCATCCCATAGATTTTGGGTTGCTGTGTGTTCATTTTCATTGGTTTCCAGGAAGTTTTTTATTTCTTCCTTGATCTCCATGGTAACTTAATCATTGTTTAATAACATGCTATTTAGCCTCCATGTGTTCACATGTCTTTGCATGTTCTTGTTGCAATTGAGTTCTACTTGCATGCTATTGTTATTTGAGAAGATGCTTCATATGATTTCAATCTTCTTGAACTTATAGAGACTTGGTTTGTGCCCTAGCATGTGGTCAATCTTTGAGAATGTGCCATGTGCACTTGAGAAGAATGTGAATTCTTCAGTGTTGGTGTGTAATTCTCTATAGATATCTATTAAATCCATTTGATCTAGTGCTTCATTTAGAGTCTGTGTTCCCTTGCTAATTTTTTTGTCTAGAAGATCTATCCAGTGATTTCAGCGGGGTGTTGAAGTCTCCTGCTATGATTGTATTGCTGTTGATTTCTTCTTTGAAGTCCTCCAAAAGAGTTTTAATATATGTTTACCAAGGTTATATCTTCCTGTTGGATAGATTCTTTCAATATTAGGTAGTGACCTTCTTTGTCTCCAGTTATGGCCTTCATTTTAAAATCAACTTTAACAGATATGAGTATTGCTACCCTAGCTTTTTTTTGCTTTCCGTTTGCTTGAAAGGTTTTTTTCCATCCCTTCACTTTCAACCTATGTGAGTGTTTTGTTGTGAGGTGGGTTTCTTGTAAGCAACATATATGTGAGTCATGCTTTCTTATCCAGTCAACTACTCTGTGTCTTTCTGTCAGAGCATTCAAACCATTCACATTTAAGGTCATAATTGATATGTACTTATTTATTGCCATTTTTGTTTAGTGTGGTTCTATTTTTCTTCCTATTTCTTCTACTAATTATGGCAATCCTTTTAGCATATCTTGCTGTGCTGGTTTGCTGTTAATATATTCCCTTAACCTTTTTTTTTTTTTTTTTTTTGTCTGGAAAGCTCTTTATTTGACCTTCTGTTTTGAGTGATAGCCTTGCTGGATATAGTAGTCTTGGATTCAGATCCTTGTTTTTCATGACCTTGATTACTTCATGCCACTCCCTTCTGGCCTGTAGTGTATCTGTTGAGAAGTCAGCTGAGAGTCTTACGGGGTTTCCTTTGTAAGTAACCTGTTGCTTATCTCTTGCTGCTTTTAGGATTCTCTCTTTGTCTTTATTTATTTATTTTTTTTAATTTTATTTATTTATTTATTTATTTATTTATTTATTTATTTGTTACAGATATTTTACCTTTTTACCCCATTGACACCCCCCACCCCACCCCCCCCCTCCACCCTGTCCCTGGCTTAGTTGTCCATGTCCATTGGTTATGCATACATGCATATAAGTTCTGTGCTTTATCTCTTCCCACCCCCCCACCCCCCATCCCCTCTTCTGAGGGATGTCAGTCTGTGCCCTACTTCCATGTGTCTGGGTCTACTGTATTCCTCAGACTGTTATGTTCATTATATTCCGTATATAAGTGAGATCATGTGGTATTTGTATTTTTCTGCTTGGCTTCTTTCACTTAGGATAATACTTACCAGGTCCCTCCATGTTGTCTCAAAGGATAAGAGATCTTTCTTTCTTACCGCTGCATAGTACTCCATTGTGTATATGTACCACAGCTTTTTTATCCATTCGTCTACTGGTGGACACTTGGGCTGTTTCCAGATCTTAGCTATTGTAAATAGTGCTGCTATGAACATGGGGGTACATATATTCTTCCTGATTGGTGTTTCAGGCTTCTTAGGGTATATTCCCAGCAGTGGGATCACTGGGTCGAATGGAAGTTCAATTTTTAATTTTTTGAGGTAGCACCATATTGTTTTCCATAGCGGCTGCATCAGTCTGCATTCCCACCAGCAGTGTATTAGAGTCCCCTTTTCTCCACACCCTCGCCAACACTTGTTGTTTGATGATTTGTTGATGGCGGCCATTCTGACAGGTGTGAGGTGATACCTCATAGTTGTTTTAATTTGCATCTCTCTGATGATTAGTGATGTTGAGCATTTCTTCATATGTCTCTTGGCCATTTGTATGTCCTGTTTGGAGAGGTGTCTATTCAGCTCCTCTGCCCATTTTTTAATTGGGTTCTTTGTCTTCCTTTTGTGGAGTTGTATGAGCACTCTGTATATATTGGAAATTAACCCCTTATCTGATACATCATTGGCAATGATGTTCTCCCATACAGTGGGTTGCCTTTCCATTTTGATGATTGTTTCTTTTGCTGTGCAGAAGCTTTTTAGTTTGATGTAGTCCCATGTGCTCATTTTCTCCTTTATTTCTGTTGCCTTAGGTGATGTATCAGTGAAAATTCTGCTCCGTATGATGTCCGAAATTTTGTTGCCTACATTTTCTTCTAGAATTTTTATGGATTCACGGGTCACATTTAAGTCTTTTATCCATTTTGAGTTTATTTTTGTGTATGGTGTAAGTTGATGGTCTAGTTTCATTTTTTTGCATGTAGCTGTCCAATTTTCCCAACACCATTTATTAAAGAGGCTGTCTTTACACCACTGTATGCTCTTGCCACCTTTGTCAAATATTAATTGAGCGTATTGCCTTGGGTCCATTTCTGGGTTTTCAGTTCTGTTCCACTGGTCTATATGCCTGTTCTTGTGCCAGTACCAGGCTGTTTGGTTACAGTCGCTTTGTAGTATAACCTGATATCTGGTATTGTGATCCCTCCAACTTTGTTCTTCTTTTTCAAGATTGCTGTGGCTATTCGGGGTCTTTTTTGGTTCCATATGAACTTTTGAAGTATTTGTTCTAGTTCTATGAAATATGTCGTTGGTATTTTGATGGGGAATGCATTGAATCTATAGATTGCTTTGGGTAGTATGGATATTTTAATTATGTTAATTCTTCCAATCCATGAACAGGGTATGTGCTTCCACTTTTTTATATCTTCCTCTATTTCTTTTTTCAATGACCTGTAGTTTTCTGCAAATAGGTCTTTTACTTCTTTGGTTAAGTTTATTCCTAGGTATCGTAATTTTTTTGGAGCAATGGTAAATGGGATTGTTTTTTCAGTTTCTCTTTCTGTGAGTTCATCATTGATGTACAAGAATGCCGTCGATTTCTTGACGTTAATTTTGTATCCTGCTACTTTGCCAAATTCATTTATTAAGTCTAATAGATTTTTGATGGAGTCTTTAGGGTTTTCTATGTACAATATCATGTCATCTGCAAATAATGATAGTTTCACTTCCTCCTTTCCAATTTGGATCCCATTTATTTTTTCTTCATGTCTGATTGCTGTGGCTAAGACTTCCAGTACAATGTTAAATAAGAGTGGTGAAAGTGGACATCCCTGTCTTGTTCCTGTTCTTAATGGAAATGATTTTAGTTTCTGTCCATTGAGTATGATGTTGGCTGTAGGTCTTTCATATATGACCTTTATTATGTTGAGATATGATCCCTCTATTCCTACATTGCTGAGCGTTTTTATCAGAAATGGATGCTGGATTTTGTCGAATGCTTTTTCAGCATCTATTGATATGATCATGTGGTTTTTATTCTTCATTTTGTTTATGTGGTGTATCACGTTTATTGATTTGCGAATATTGTACCAGCCTTGCATCCCTGGAATGAATCCCACTTGGTCATGGTGAATAATTTTTTTGATGTATTTCTGGATCTGATTTGCTAGTATTTTGTTCAGGATTTTGGCATCTATGTTCATCAGGGATATTGGCCTGTAGTTTTCTTTCTTCGTAGTGTCTTTTTCTGGTTTTGGAATTAGAATTATGCTGGCCTCATAGAACGTGTTTGGAAGTCTTCCTTCTTCTTGAATTTTTCAAATAGTTTGAGGAGAATGGGTGTTAGTTCTTTTTTCAATGTTCGGTAAAACTCCCCCGTGAAACCATCTGGGCCTGGGGTTTTGTTTGCTGGGAGAGTCTTGATTACCTCTTCAATTTCCTTAGTTGTTATTGGTCTGTTCAAGTTTTCTATGTCTTCCGGGAATAGTTTTGGGAGACTGTGTGTTTCTAGAAATTTGTCCATTTCGCTGAGATTGTCGAATTTGTTGCCATATAGTTGTTCATAGTAGTTGTTAACGATCTTTTGTATTTCCGTGGTGTTGGTTGTTACTTCTCCTCTTTCATTTCTGATTTTGTGTATTTGGGTTCTCTCTCTTTGTTTCTTGGTGAGTCTAGCTAAGGGTCCATCTATCTTGTTATCTTTTCGAAAAACCAGCTCTTTGTTTCATTGATCCTTTGAATTGTTTTTTTGGTCTCTATGTCATTTATTTCTGCTCTGATCTTTACTATTTCCTTCCTTCTACTTGCTCTGGGGTTTTCTTTTTGTTTGCTTTCTAATTCTTTACGTTGTGAAGTTAGACAGTCAATTAGAAATTTTTCTTGTTTTTTGAGGTAGGCCTGTAGTGCTATGAACTTCCCTCTCAGAACAGCTTTCGCTGCATCCCATAGATTTTGTGTTGTTGTGTGTTCATTTTCACTGGTTTCCAGGAAGTTTTTAATTTCTTCCTTGATCTCCTCGGTGACCCATTCATTGTTTAATAACATGCTATTTAGCCTCCATGTGTTGAAATGTCTTTGCATGTTCTTGTTGCAATTGATTTCTAGTTTTATGCCATTGTGATCTGAGAAGATGCTTGATATGATTTCAATCTTCTTGAACTTGTAGAGATTTAGTTTGTGTCCTATCATGTGGTCTATCTTTGAGAATGTCCCATGTGCACTTGAGAAGAATGTGTATTCTGTAGTTTTGGGGTGTAATTCTCTGTAGATATCTATTAAATCCATTTGGTCTAGTGCTTCATTTAGAGTCTCTGTTTCCTTGCTAATTTTTTGCCTAGAGGATCTATCCAGTGCTGTCAACGGGGTGTTGAAGTCCCCTGCTATGATTGTATTGTTGTCGATTTCTCCTTGGAAGTCCTCCAGAAGATTTTTAATATATTTTGGTGCTCCTATATTGGGTGCATATATGTTTATCAAGGTTATATCTTCCTGTTGGATAGATCCTTTCAATATTATGTAGTGGCCGACTTTGTCTCTAGTTATGGTCTTCATTTTGAAATCTATTTTATCAGATATGAGAATTGCTACCCCAGCTTTTTTTTGCTTTCCATTTGCTTGGAAAATTTTTTTCCATTCCTTCACTTTCAACCGATGTGAGTCTTTTGTTGAGAGGTGGGTCTCTTGTAAACAACATATAGATGAGTCATGCTTTCTTATCCAATCAGCTACTCTGTGTCTCTTTATGGGAGCATTCAATCCATTTACGTTTAAGGTGATTATTGATATGTACTTATTTATTACCATTTTTGTTTAGTGTGGTTCTATTTTTCTTCCCATTTCTACTGCTAATTACAGCAGTCCTTTTAACATTTCTTGCAGTGCTGGTTTGGTGCTAATATATTCCCTTAGCTTTTTTTTGTCTGGGAAGCTCTTTATTTGATCTTCTATTTTGAATGATAGCCTTGCTGGGTAGAGTCGTCTTGGATTCAGATTCTTGTTTTTCATGACTTTGATTATTTCATGCCATTCTCTTCTGGCCTGTAGTGTTTCTTGTGAGAAGTCAGCTGAGAGCCTTATGGGGTTCCCTTTGTAGGTAACCTGTTGCTTATCTCTTGCTGCTTTTAGGATTCTCTCTTTGTCTTTAATTTGTGGCATTTTAATTACTATGTGTCTTGGTGTGGGCCTGTTTGGGTTCTTCTTACTTGGGACTCTCTGTGCTTCTTGAACTTGAATGCCTTCTTCCTTCACCAAATTAGGGAAGTTTTCTCTCACTATTTTTTTGAATATATTCTCTATCCCTTGCTCCTTTTCTTCTTCTTCGGGGACTCCTATGATGCGAATATTATTACGTTTCCAGTTGTCCCATAGTTCTCTTAAGCTGTCTTCCTGTTTTTTAATAGTTTTTTCCTTTTGTTTTTCTGATTGGTTGATTTTTTCTACCCTGTCTTCTAATTCACTGATCCGGTCCTCAGCTTCCCCTACTCTGCTTTTTAAACCTTCCAATGTGTTTTTCATTTCTGATATGTCATTTTTTATCTCTTCTTGTTGGTTTTTAATTTCCATTTGGCTTATTTTCAGTGTCTCTATGTCCTTACTCATGCTGTTCAGCTTCCTCGAGATCATGGCTCTGAATTCTAGCTCTGTTAACATGCCTAATTGCTCCACATGGATCTCATCTTCGGTGGAGGTGTCTTGCTCTTTCATTTGGCTTCTGTTTCTGTGTTTCACCATTTTAGCTATCACTCTGGGCTTTGGAGCCTGTCAAGTTCTCCCTGTGGGTGTTGGTGTTCTGCTGTTTGTGGCTCCCTCTCCTGTGTTTAGATGAGCGAGGGAGGACCCGCGTTGAACACCACTGTCAAGTCTTACTTTCCTGGTTAAAGTTGCCAGCCCAGGAAACGTACCGTTTTACTCTAGCTTTTTGCCTGGAGGCTAGCAGTCTAGGTTAATTGATGAGTTTTGGGTTGTCAGTTGATTGAAAAACTCCCTCTGGTGCTCAGCCAAGGGGCTTTCACCAGGGTGGGGCAGATGCTGGTTGTTAGTGAGCCTCAATTAACACTTCAATGGCCCACAGGGTGGGGTTGGATCTCTGAGGGAGGGGCTGCTGCCTCTCCCCAGAGCCCTGGGAAGGAGCAATGTGGCCACCGTCTTGAGTGGCTGCACTCAGCCAAAGCTCTGAGCGCCCTCCAAACCCCGAGTGTCCCGACACAGTTCCAGTCCAGTCTGCCCTCCCTCCGCCGGAGCCCAAGGTGAGTGGCTGTGGCTGTTTCAGCCTCTGTCCTGGCTGCGCTGTGGGGCCGCCTGGGAGTGTAACCCGAGGGCGCTGCTCCCAGCTGAGGCCGCTGCCGAGCTCCCGACCGTGGGCTCCCAGCCCCGTCTCGCGCCTTCGCAAGCCTACCGGGATGGAGTCAGTGTCCCTCGTTGTATGGTCCTCGCAAGCTGCTTTTCTGTTGGTTTTTCCCGTCGATTTGTCTGTGTTATAGTTGTAATTCCAGTTTGGTTCTGGGAGACAGTCTGTGTAGCTCCGTTCACTCTGCCGCCATTTTTCGGTCTCCCCTCTTTGTCTTTAATATTTGGCATTATAATTACTATGTGCCTTGGTGTGGGTCTGTTTGGATTCTTCTTACTTGGGTTCCCTGTGCTTCTTGAATTTGAATGCCTTCTTCCTTCACCAAGTTAGGAAAGTGTTCTGTCACTATTTCTACAAATATATTCTCTAACCCTTGCGCATTTTTATCCTTTTCGGGGCTCTTATAATGCAAATGTTATGTTTCCAGTTGTCCCATAGTTCTCTTAAGCTGCCTTCCTGCTTCTTAATTGTTTTTTTCTATTGGTTTTCTGATTGGTTGCTTTTTTTCTACCCTGTTTTCTAATTCACTTATCCGGTCCTCAGCTTTTTCTACTCTGCTAGTTAGTCCTTCCAATGTGATCTTAATTTCTCCTATGTCATTCTTTATTTCCACTTGGTTAGTTTTCAATGTTTCTATATCTTTACTCATGGTGCTGATATCCTTACTCATGCTGTTGAGCTTCCTCAAGATCATGGCTCTGATCTCTACCTCTGATAATTTGCTTAGCTGCATTTCATTGATCTCATCTTCGATGAGTTCTCTTGTTCTTTCATTTGAGATTTGTTTCTTTGTTTCACCATTTTGGCTATCTCAGTGGGTTTTGGAGCCTGCCAAATTTTCCCTGTGGATGTTGGTGTTCTTCTGTTTGTGGCTCCCTCCATTGGGTTTGGATGAACTTGGGTGGGCCCACGTTGAACACTACTGTCAAGTCTTACTTATTGGGTAGATTTGCAAGCCCAGGAAAGTTTCAGGTATCCTCTAGCTTTTTCCTGGTGGCTAGTAGTCTCAGTTACTCAGTGCCTTGGAATGTACCCCTCGTGTTCTTCATAAGAAGAATTCTGGAGGGTGGAATAAATGCAGATTGTTAATGAGCCTCAATTTGCATTTCTTTGCCTCACCTGGGAAAGGCTGAATCTTCGAGGTGGTGGGGCTGCTGTTTTTCCCCACAGCTCTGAGAAGGAGCACTCTGACCATTGTCCTTTGTGGCCACAACTCATCAAAAACTCTGAGTGCCCTCCAAATCCTGGGTGTCCCCACAGAATTCCAGCTCAGTCTGGCCTCCCTCTGTCATAGCCCCTGGTGAGTGGCTGTGGCTATTTTAGTGCTCTGTCCTGGCTCTCTCTGCTGTGGAGCAGGCTTGGTCTTTATTCCCCAAGGGTGCTGCTCAGAACTAAGACTGCTGCTGTCCTTGGGCTCCCAGCCTGCCACCTTGCTGGGCCTCCATAGATCCTACCATTTTCCCTGGTTATATGGTCCTGTCCTGCTGCTTTTCTGTTGCTTTTTTCTGAAGATTTGTCTTTATTTCAGTTGTAATTCCCATTTGGTCCTGAGAGATCCTCTGCATAGGTTTTATTCACTCCGCCTCTATTTTCACATGCTCTATGCCTATCTTTTGCACAGCTGGTTCGCATAGGCCTTTCTGGTGCTCCCTCACCCTGCAGATCCAGCTGGTAACTGTATTGCACAGTCCTTTTGGGGACCTGGCTCTATGCCTATGTTTGGGCTGCTGGGTCACACAGGCCTCTCTGGTGCTTCAGCACCCCACAGGTCCCATGAATAACTGGATGGCACAATCTCTGCTGTGTCACGCAGGCCTCTCTGGTGCGTCAGCATCCCACAGGCCCTGTGGGTAACTAGATTGCACAGTCCCTACTGGGTCGCACATGGCTGTCTGGTGCCCCTGCACCATGCAGTTTTCACGGGCTGGCAACTGGATTGTACCAGTCTCTCTGGGGCTCTGGATTCCCACTGCTCTTATGAGCTGCTGGACAGCACAGGCCTCTGTGGAGCCCCAGGTCCCACCACTGGTGGCTGTGGACTGCTGCTGCCCTGTGGGGCTCAACTCCTGTTCAGGTTTTGATGTAGTTTTTTGGGGAGGGGTCTCAGCTGCTGGTCTGTGCTTCTGTTGCCTGGGGATGGATGTCTGCTGCCCAGCCTCTGTTGCTGGGGGTATATCTTCACTCTGATCAGGCTGCTACTGTGGGGGATGGTGCTGGGCTCCCAGCTGTCTGCGGCTTCTGCAACCGGCACCTTGGGTGCTCCACTGCTATGCATTGGTTTGTGTTGACACAGAGTGTCCACTGGTCCAATGGTGCCAGGTGCACTGGAGCGCTCAGGTTGCTGGGCCCTAGCCATTCCCACTGCCTCCTGCCAGGGAAGGCCCAGCTTCTTCCACAATGGTGGGACCTCCTCACTGTGCAGGGAGAAGGCCCTGAAGTGCTGCTTAGTGAGGTAGCCGGCTGCTCCGTCCACAGCACAGGAGCCTTCTGCTCCAAGGCCCTGCACTGCTCGGATTTGGTCATCTACCTTCACATCCACTCACACTCTCTCATACACTTGCTCACTCTCTCACACACTTACCCTCCCTCTGGTTCTGCCTGCCGCCATCTTCCCCTTGGTTCTTATTGTTGATTCTTTAGGATTTTCTACATATATGATTATGTCATCTAAAAATACATATAATTTTACTTATTTATTTCCAATCTGAATGCTTTTTATTTCTTTTTCTGAAATCCAATATAACTGTCTTTTATTTTATTTTATTTTTAAATTTCTTTTCCTTATATTGATTTTAGAGAGAAAGGAGGGGAAAAGGAGGAGAGAAAGAGAGAGACATTGATGAGAGAGAGCATCTATTGGCAGCCTCCTGCATGCCCCCCACTGGGGATTGGGCCCACAACCTGGGCATGTGCCCTGACTGGGAATCGAAAAGGTGACCTTTTGTTCCATGGGTCGATGCTCAACCCCTGAGCCACATCGGCTGGGAAAAACTGCCTTTTATTATTAGACAAGTTTAAACTTCAATAAAAAAAACACTATTAAATAAACTAAGACATTTTTTTTTATTTAATTGCTGTGGCTAGGATTATGTTAAATACAAATGAAGAGAGTACATTTTAAGCTCATATTAGATCTTGGAGGTAAAGTTTCAGTTTCACCCCATTGATTAGGACGTTAAATGTGGCCTTTAAATTTATGGCTTTTATTGTGTTGAGTTACATTCCTTTCATACTTTTTAAAAATATTTTTTGTTTATTAAATTTAGACGGGAAAAAGGGAGAGGGAGAGAGAGATAGAAACATTGATGAAGGAGAACATTGATTGGCTACCTTCTGCATGCCCCCCACTGCAGATCGGACCCACAACCTGGGCTCTTGCCCCAACTGGGATTCGAACCAGCAACCTCCTCATGCATGGGTCAGTCCTCAACCACTGAGCCACAACCGCTGGGCTACACTTACTTCTTTGAGTTTTTTCATGAATCAGTATTGAATTTTATCCAATGCTTTTTTCACATCTACTGATAATATCATGTGGTCTTTTTAAAAATTCTGCGAATATGGTGCAACACATTGATTGATTTGTGTATGTTAAATGATGCTTGCATCCTAGGGGTAAATTCGACGTGATCATAGGGCACAATTCTTTTCATGTATTGTTGAATTCTGCTTATTAGTATGTTATTAAAAATTTTTGTATCTATGTTTATCAGGAATACTGGCCTACACTTTTCTTTTCTTATAGTGTCTGCATCTGGTGTTGGTGTCTGGGTAATCCGGGCCTCTTAAAATAAATTTGAATGTTTTTCTTCTTCTTCCATCTTCTGGAAGAATTTAAGGATTTAATTAATTCTCATTTAAATGTTTGATACAATTCACCTGCTAATCTGTCTGTTCCTGGACTTTTTTTTTGTTGAA
Organism: Molossus molossus; assembly: GCF_014108415.1. Taxonomy (NCBI): domain Eukaryota; kingdom Metazoa; phylum Chordata; class Mammalia; order Chiroptera; family Molossidae; genus Molossus; species Molossus molossus. The sequence continues at coordinate 17,110,143 of NW_023425355.1, forward strand.
AGGTTTTGGATTGATGATATAGTCTCCTCATTTTATTGGACTGTTTAGGTTTTTCATTTCTTCTTGACTTAGTTTTGGTAATAAGCATGTGTCTAGCAATTTATATATTTTTGTAGGTTATTAAATTTGTTGGCATAGAGTTGATCATAATAGTCCTTTATCATGCTTTTAATTTGTGAGGCATCATTGTAATGTCTCATCTTACATTTCTGACTTTATTTATTTGAGTCTTCTTTTTCTTAGTCTAGTTAAAGTTTTGTAAATTTTGTTCATGTTTTTAAAACACTAACACCTAGTTTGGTTGATATTTTACTTTTGCTTTTTAAATTTCTATTTGATTTATTTCTGCTCTAATTTTATTATTTTTCTTATTCCATTAATTTTGGGCTTGGTTTGTTGTTTTTTTAAAAATTCTTTGAGGTTTAAATTTAGGTTGTTTATTTGAAATTTTTCTTCTTTTTCAATATAGGTATTTATCACTATAAATTCTCTTTATATTGCTTCTGCTGCATCTTATAATTTTTTGACATGTTGTATTTTGTTTCCTTTTGTCTCAATATATTTTCTAAATGTCCTTTTGATTTCCTCTTTGATCTATGGTTGTTCAAAAAATATATTGTTGTTTCTATTTATTTGCAAATTTTCATACAGTGGAACCTTGGTTCTCAAACTTAAATCATTCCGGAGGACTGTTGGAGAAATAATTTGTTTGAAAACTAAATCATTTCTTTCCATGATAAATAATGTAAATTGAATTAATCTGTTCCAGACCCTCAATGATTCCCTGTTTTAACCTTTATTGTATACAGTACATGTCTAATGCATTGTTTAATCTATAAATAAAAATTTGGAAACAAAAGGAAATAAAATGTAAATAAAAATTCAATAAAAAGGAAATAATATATACAGTAAAAAAGGAAAATTTAATAATAATAAGCAACAACAAAAGCAAAAAACACAAAAATATCCACAGCGCAATTTCCTGAGAGGTTAACAATGTGAGATTTGGCAGTACACTGACTCATACATATTCTCTCCTTTGTTTGTCACCTCAGAGGTACTTGACTGATCATACAGGTATCAGTATGAAAGGGTTGTTCAACTGAGAATCAAAGTTTTGTTTGACAACCGAGATATTTTTTCTGTGAACTGAGTTGAAAACTGAATTGTTTGAGATGGTAGACATTCAAGAACCAAGGTTTGTGTCAGAATGGCTGCCATCAACAAATCATCAAACAACAAGTGTTAGCAAAGGTGTGGAGAAAAAGGGTCTCTAGTATACTGCTGGTGGGAATGCAGACTGGTGCAGCCACTATGGAAAACAATATGGTGTTACCTCAAAAAACTAAAAATTGAATTGCCATTTGACCCAGTGATCCCACTTCTAGGAATATACCCTAAGAATCCTGAAACACCAATCAGAAAGAATATGTGTACCCCCATGTTTGTAGCAGCACTATTTACAATAGCTAAGATCTGGAAACAGCCCAAATGTCCATCAGTAGACAAATGGATAAAAAGCTTTGGTACATATACACAATGGAGTACTATGCAGCTGTAAGAAAGAAAGATCTCTTATCCTTTGAGACGACATGGAGGGACCTGGAAAGTATTATCCTAAGCAAAACAAGCCAAGCAGAGAAGTATCATATGATCTCATTTATTTGTGGGATATAATGAACCTAACAGTCTGAAGAAAAGGGTAGTCCCAGAGACATGGAAGTGGGGTACAGACGGACAATCCACAGAAGAGGGGGGGTGGTGTAGACATAAACCACAGAACTTATATGCATGTATGCATGAACAATGGACATGGACAACAAAGCTGGGGACAGGGCAGGGAGGGAGGTGTCAGTGGGGGAAAAAGGAGAAACATCTGTAACAAAAATAAATAAATAAAAATAATAATTAAAAAAAAAACAAGGTTTGACTGTACTTTCTTACTGTATTGATTTCCAGTTTCATTCCACCGCAGGTCAAAAGTTACTTGGAATGATTTTGATCTTTTTCAATTTGTCAAGACTTGTTTTTTTGTTTTTTTTCTAACATTTGATCTATACTGGAGAATATTGATGTACACTTCAAAGCAAATGCGTATTCTTCTGATGTTGGGTGGAGAGTTGTGAATGTTAGTACCAGCTGTTTCTTCATTGATTTTTTATCTGGATATTCTATCTATTATTTAAAGTGGCATGTTGATGTGTTCTACTATTATAGTATTGCTACCAATTTCTCCCTATAGGTCTGTTAATATTTATTTTATACATTTAGGTGTTCTAATATTGACCACATATATATATTTATAATTTTTATATCTTTCTACTGAATTGAAATTTTTATCATTATATAGTGATCAAAATTGTCTCTAGAGACAGTTTTTAACTTAAAGTCTATTTTGTCTTCCCTGGCCGGTTTGGGTCAGGGGTTAGAACATCAGCTTGCATATCAAAGAGTCGTGTGTTAGATTTCCAGTCAAGGGCACATACCGCGGTTTCCAGGCTTGATCCCAGTCCCATCGGGGTTGTGCAGGAGGCAACCAATCAATGTGTCTCTCTCACACTGATGCTTCTCTCTCTCTCTCTCTCTCTCCTTCCCACTCTATCTCAAAATCAATGGAAAAATAACCTAGGGGGAGGATTAAAAAAAATAATGATAAATAAATAAATAAAGTCTATTTTGTCGGATATACCTTTAGCCACTCCTGCTTTCTTTTGGTTATTATTTGCATGGAATATCTTTTTCCATCTTTTTGCTCTCAGCCTGTGTGTCCTTAAATGTGATGTAATTTTCTTATAGTCAATGTATAGCTACATCTTTAAAAAAATACATTCAGGAGGGAAGGAGAGAGGGGTATCAGTGGGGAGAAAAGGAGAAACATCTGTAACAAAAATAAATTAATTAACTAATTAAAAAATACATTCAGTAACTCTATGTTTTGATTGAGGAGTTTAATAAATTTGCGTTTAAAATAATTATTGATAGGTAAGGACTTACTATTGCCATTTTGTTAATTGTTTTCTCTAGATTTTGCAGTGATTTATTGTTGTCCTTTTTTTGTCTTTTTTATGTATGTATTGTAGGTTTTTTTCTTTTTCTTTTTGGTTGCCTTGATCCTTGAATAAATTATCTTGTACTTGTAACCATGTATTTTAAATTGATAGCAAATTAACTTTAATCACATAAAAAAGTCTATACTTTTACCCCCACCATTCTGTATATTATTTTAATGAAAGTTTGAGAAGTATAAGGCGATTGGCACTCAGGTGCACCTGCTGTTAACTCTCCTGGAGGAGCTTTGCCTGCACTCACTGACAATGCCAGTTTGCTCATGACTGACTCCAAGCTTATCACCATTTCCTGGAATGTGAAGTTCCTGGTGGACCCGGATGATTTCCAACCATCCACCCATCGTCAGAGAGCCCAACATCCAGGTGCTGCTGTCTCTGGGGCAGAGCTGTGCCTAGAGTACCCCTCTTACCTCTGTTGCTTGGCAATCACAAAGCTGCCCTCTAGGGATTTTATCCATGGCAGTGTTCACTCTAAACCTATATGGAGGAACACTTGGTATTTAGAAAATTCTCCAGAGATGGGAGCAGGCCTGGTTCATCCTAGTCTCTCTTCTCCCAGACCCTGGCTCCTCACTAATAAAGTGTGGATATCAGCAAAAAACAAAAAACAAAAAAACACACACACACAATGAGAAAACAATCTATGCTCATTAGAATGGCTATTATTAAAAACATGTAAGATAAAAGGTATTGGAGAAGAAGTAGATAAATTGGAATCCTTGTGCACCTTTGGTGGGAATATGAAACAATGCAGTCACCACAGAAAACATTATGGAGGTTCATCAAAAAAATTAAAAATAAAAATAAAATCTGATCCTGCAATCTCACTTCTGAATATTAATGCAATGGAATTGAAATCAAGATCCACAAAAAGATTTTTGCGCACTCATATTCTTTGTAGTATTATTGACAATAGTCAAGGAGAGAAGCAACCTCGGTGTCCACCAACAATTAAATAGATAAAGACAGTGTGGTACATACATACGATGGAATACTATTGGGCTTTAAAGAAGAAGGAAATCTTATCATGTGCTACAACACTGATAACATTTGAAAGCATTATGATAAGGGAAATAAATCAGTTCCAGAAAGACGAATTCTGAGAGTTTCAATTTATATGAAGCATCTGATCTTGTCTACTTATAAATGGAAAGTTGAATGCTAGTAGCCAGGAGCTGAAGGGAAGAGTAAAGATGATTTGTTGTTCAATGGGCATAGAGTTTCAGTTGTGTAAGATGAAAAAATTCTAGATATTTCTAGATATAACAAGAAGCATGTAGTTAACACAACTGTATTATACACTTAAAAATTGTTAAGATGGTAAACATAATGCTATGTTCCTCTTTGCCACAATAAAAACAGAAATAACTATCAAGATTTAGGAGTCATAAATTTTGTAAAACTATCTGGACTGAGTTAAACATTTTATATGTTTTATTTAATATCTATTACAACTCTGTAACATAAGGATTCTTATTTTTATTTTATTTTTAAATTTTTTTTTCTTTATTGATTTTAGAGAGAGAGGGAGAGAGAGAGAGAGAAACATCGATGAGAGAGAACATTAGTTGGCTGCCTCCCGCAGCCCCACCCTGGGGTTCGGGCCCACAACCTGAGCATGTGTCCTGACTGGGGATTGAACCAGTGACATCTTGGTGTATGGGTCATTGCGCAACCACTGAGCCACGCTGGCCAGGCCTTATTCCCATATTATATATACAAAATGAGGCTCAGCAAAATCAAGTGTTCCCTAAGATCACACAGCTTGCAATGAATGGAAGAACCATGGAATACTGAGAAAGGATATAAATCTTGGAAACTGAAAATCTGAGTTAAGCTAATGGCTCTCCTTATTGACCGCTGTGGGTTCCAGGGCAATTCATTTAATTTCTAAGCCTTGGTTTCTTCATTTAAACTTACAGGTAATGCAGGACAATGTTTCCAGTGTAAACTCAGGCCAGCTTGCTTGAGTCTGACTCTAAGTACTACCACTTACTAACTCTGTGACTTTAGACAAGGTACTTAATTCTGTACCTAAATATCCTCATTTGTAAAATTGGGGTGATGATGAGGAGGAGGAGGATATTAAGAACTAGCTTATAGCCATGGAATAAATGAGCTCTTAAATGCTTAGAACTGTGCCTAGTAAATAGTAAGTGTCATATATTTGCTAGCCATTAAAATAATTATATTTCTCCCATGATTGTTGCAGAAACATAAAAGAAACATGTAGAAGAACAAAAAAATATATATGATCAGTGTGAATTCTGGAAAGAAAATTGAAGTCTCATTACTCCACTGAGGCTTTCTTTATTAAAAAAAAAAACAACAATTTTTTTTTCCTTTATTGATTTTAGAGAGAGAAGAAGGGAAAGGGAAAGAAAGAAACATCGATGAGTGAAAACATCGATTGGCTGCCTCCTGTATGCCCCTCACTGGGGATCGGGCCCGCAACCTGGGCATGTGCCCTGACCGGGAATTGAACTGGCGACCTCTTGGTGCATGGGTCGACGCTCAACCACTGAGCCACACTGGCCAGACATACTGAGGTTTTCTTTAAAGAAATTCTATCTAAATGGAATGATGATCTATTCTTTATATAGATTTGGAGATAAAACAATGACATAAAATTTATTAAGAAAGTTATCATAGAGAGGATTAATTTATCAAAAATTTGTATGATATTGTTTAATAAATATACACTCGTCATCAGCTATATGCTAGGCGCACTGTGGTTTCAAATGTAGATAAAAGTTTCTTGCCACCATGGAAATTGCATTCTGGTGAAGGAACACAGATAGTAAACCATTTAAATAAGTAACATATATACTATCTTAGATAATAAGAGCTAAGGTGGAAATGAAAAAGCAGTGGAGAGAGATAAAGAACATCACGAATTGTGGGAGATTTGAAATATTATATAACAATATACAGCATCCAGGAAAGCACACGCTGAAGAGATGACTTGTAAATTATTTGTCATTATTATTCTAGGAATTAGAATCAACAGTGTAGATACTCTGAAACAGGACAGTCTTTGAAATTATACTGTAGCAGAGAATACAGTTTTACTAATATGTTTCAGTTGATGTTTAGTGAAATAATTAAATATTAAAATAATTTTCATCTTCTTTGGAAGGTTTTACTTTTTTTGACTTTGTCTGCCTTTGATGCACTCTTGATGCTTACCTTCCATGTCCCTATAGATAATTCAGAAACAATCCTTTATTTTGGATAGATCAGTGTGTTCTTTCCTGGATGCTGTATATTGGAACATTAGGCTAATAAACCTCCTCCTTAGAGAAGTTTCTCTGATTGGTTTTGAAATCTTTTTACTGAAAATTGTGCATGTCTAATTTGAAGAACTTTAGAATCTAGAGAAAAGTACACCAACATGAGAGACTCGCTTATTCCAATCTCTTTACATGATAAATCTATGCTTAGAACTTTTACAGAAATCTAAAACATTTTATGATGATTTTATTATATATGAACTTGAAATAAAAATGTCCATATCTTTTAATAAAGGAGACATTCACAATAAATGTTGCTATTTTAGGTAATATCAGTGTTGTACAATAATTACCCACTGGTCGTATTTCCAGTTATCAGTGACAGATGTATATAGACAAGTTGACCATCTCCTCTGAGAATCTGTTTTATAATCCAAATATCATTGAGAATGTTAATGTTTTTGATTGATAACATTTCATTGCCCTTATGAGTTGTTTATTGTTGGAGTAAAGAGGGAATAAAGAAGATCAACAAAGGACATATAGTCTATAGATTTAGGTAAAAGAGAAAATTGAATCACTAATAAACATTACCTCTAAATGTTTAAGACTATATGAAAAATACCCTGATGAACATAGATGCCAAAATCCTCAACAAAATACTAGCAAATCGAATCCAGCAATACACCAGAAAAATTATCCACCATGACCAGGTGGGATTCATCCCAGGGATGCAAGGCTGGTACAATATTCGCAAATCCATAAATGTGATACACCACATAAATAAATTGAAGAATAAAAACCACATGATCATATCAATAGATGCTGAAAAAGCCTTTGACAAAATCCAGCATCCATTTCTGATAAAAACGCTCACCAGTGTGGGAATTGAGGGATCATACCTAGACATAATAAAGGCCATATATGAAAGACCTACAGCCAACATCATACTCAATGGGCAAAAACTAAAAGCATTTCCCTTAAGAACAGGAACAAGGCAAGGATGCCCACTTTCGCCACTCCTATTTAACATAGTACTGGAAGTCTTAGCCACAGCAATCAGACAGGAAGAAAAAATAAAAGGGATCCAAATTGGAAAGGAGGAAGTGAAAGTGTCATTATTTGCAGATGACATGATACTGTACATAGAAAATCCCAAAGACTCCACCAAAAGCTTACTAGACTTAATAAATGAATTTGGCAAAGTAGCAGGATACAAAATTAACGTCAAGAAATCGATGGCATTCTTATACACCAATGATGAACTCACAGAAAGAGAAACTAGGCAAACAATCCCATTTACCATTGCGGCAAAAAAATTAAGATACCTAGGAATAAACTTAACCAAAGAGATAAAGGACCTATTCGCAGAAAACTACAGATCTTTGAAAAATGAAATAGAGCAAGATGTAAAAAAGTGGAAGAACATACCCTGTTCATGGATTGGGAGAATTAACATCATTAAAATGTCCATATTACCCAAAGCAATCTATAGATTCAACGCAATCCCCATCAAAATACCAACGGCATACTTCAAAGAATTAGAACAATTACTTCAAAAGTTCATATGGAACCAAAAAAGGCCTCGAATAGCCACAGCAATCTTGAAAAGGAAGAACAAAGTTGGAGGGATCACAATACCAGATTTCAGGTTATACTACAAAGCCACCATAATCAAAACAGCCTGGTACTGGCACAAGAACAGGTATATAGACCAGTGGAACAGAATAGAGAACCCAGAAATGGACCCTAGGCAATATGCTCAATTAATATTTGACAAAGGTGGCAAGAGCATACAGTGGAGTAAGGACAGCCTCTTTAATAAATGGTGCTGGGAAAATTGGACAGCTACTTGCCGAAAAATGAAACTAGACCATCAACTTACACCCTACACCAAAATAAACTCAAAATGGATAAAAGACTTAAATGTAACCCATGAATCCATAAAAATCCTAGAGGAGACTGTGGGCAACAAAATCTCAGACATCATACGCAGCAGAATTTTTACTGACACGTCACCTAAGGCAATAGAAACAAAGGAGAAAATGAACACATGGGACTACATCAAACTCAAAAGCTTCTGCACAGCGAAAGATACAATCATCAAAACGGAAAGGCTACCCACTGTATGGGAGAGCATAATTGCCAATGATATATCAGATAAGGGGTTAATTTCCAATACATATAGAGTGCTCACACAACTCCACAAAAGGAAGACAAAGAATCCAATTAAAAATGGGCAGAGGAACTAAATAGACACCTCTCCAAACAGGACATACAAATGGCTAAGAGACATATGAAGAAATGTTCATCATCACTAATCATCAGAGAGATGCAAATCAAAACAACAATGAGGTATCACCTCACACCGGTCAGAATGGCCGCCATCAACAAATCATCAAACAACAAGTGTTGGCGAGGGTGTGGAGAAAAGGGGACTCTAGTACACTGTTGGTGGGAATGCAGACTGGTGCAGCCACTATGGAAAACAATATGGTGTCACCTCAAAAATTAAAAATTGAACTCCCATTTGACCCAGTGATCCCACTTCTAGGAATATACCCTAAGAAGCCTGAAACACCAATCAGAAAGAATATATGTACCCCCATCTTTGTAGCAGCACTATTTACAATCGCTAAGATCTGGAAACAGCCCAAGTGCCCATCAGTAGACGAATGGATTAAAAAGCTGTGGTACATATACACAATGGAGTACTACGCAGCGGTAAGAAAGAAAGATCTCTTGTCCTTTGAGACTACATGGAGGGACCTGGAAAGTATCATCCTGAGTGAAACAAGCCAAGCAGAGAAAGACAAATTTCATATGATCTCACTGATTTCTGGAATATAATGAACATAACAGTTTGAGGACAATCCCCTAAGGAGTGGGGAGCTGAGAGAGGGATGAACAACAGAATTTATATGCATATAGGCATGAACAGTGGACATGGACAACAATCGGGGGAAGGGGCGGGGAGGGAAGGGGGAGGGGGGAACCACTGGGGGAAAAAAGGAGAATCATTTGTAACAAAAAATATTCAATAAAATAAAAAAAATAAAATAAAAAAAAAAAAAAAAAAAAAAAAAAAAAAAAGACTATATGAAAAATATATTTCACTAAAAGAGCAAAGTGTTTTAGATATGTAACTCAGAATACTCCTTAATAGTTATATGAGAAATCTAGTCTATAAAATTATGTGAATATATATTTGCCCACATATGTTGACATTGTCATATTAGATATTTTTAATCCAAATGAAAAAATTTCTTTGTAAAGAGAGATTCTAGCATCAGTTGAATTCAATCACATGTAAATTAGTTGCTAAAGGACTGTAATCTGAAAAACAGACCGATCTACCTATTCATTCCTATACACTTTCTTTCTGGAGAAACAACAAAAAATATTGATCACTTTTTTTTAGGTCTACTCCTAGGATACCTATGTATGTATATATATAAAACTGCTTTAGATTTCATGTTGACATTAGAGTATGGCTGTGATGATACTAAATAACACCCTCTCCTCTACACACAAATAAGTTCTTTTACTAAAATCAAAAGATCATTTTTAGAGGAAATAATATCTACAAGGGGAAACTTTTCTCAGTAGAAATGGATGCAGTGATTTGGGTGTCTTTTCCTCATGTATGTCCCATCCATGTGGCTAGAAAATAGTGAAACCTTATTCAAGATGAACAAAATGGGAATAGTGGTACAGAGCAATGCTGGAGGAGGTAATAACAAAGGATTTTCAAATAGAAGGAAATATACTTGAAAGAGCATGGAAGGCAGAGATTGGTGCAATCGATGTGAATACGTTTTCAGAGCTTATATCATCAGATAAACAATTCAGCTAATAATTTCCTAAGCAGTGAACTTTTTTTTCCCTTTGATCTTAGAGAGAGAGGAAGTGAGAGGGTGAGAGAGATAGAAACATAGATGAGAGAGAACATCAACTGGCCACCTCCTGCATGCCCCCCACTGGGGATCAAGCCCACAACCTGGGCATGTGCCCTGACCGGGAATGGAACCGGAGACCTCTTGGTGCATGGGTCGACGCTCAACCACTGAGCCACACCGGCCGGACCCAAGCAGTGACTCTTGATGTGTGCTAAACGAGAGAAAGGGGCATGTGATAGCTGATAAACCTATGTCACAGGCCATGGCAAAATGGCATAAGGTAGGGGAAATTGCCCCAAATCACAAACACCTCTCAGAGAAAAAGCAAACATATTCCATGTATTAAGGTGCCAAACTTTCCTCATTGAATTTTTATGAAATAAATGCACTGTTTTGAATGGTAGCAGTCAATTAAATTCTTCTCTGAAAGCAAGACTCCCGGTTTGGTGAACAACCTCTATATGCTACCAAATTATATTCGGGTGATTGGATACATTTCTAGTGCATTTGGTATTGAATTCTTATGACTGTGTCATTTCTTTGTGAAGTGTCACTAATGTGAACGGCTCAGGTAAAGCACAGAAGAATAAACAAAAAAGAGATGAAAGAAATTATTCGCATTGAAAATATGATTTACTAGCATCAAATCATAGTGTCCCTTATTATCTAATTTCCATCAGTACATACTGTAGCTTACAAAAATTCTTTCCCCTTGTGACTATACAATTTAAAAAAAAATATTTTAGTTCTTATATTTTGTGAAGCAAATTCTTATCTAAATTGAACATTATTTTTTGAAGCTAGCCTTGGTACTAAATACAAATAGACACTTTAAATTATAATTGAATGCTTTGAAAACCTTGATGCAAGCATTATTATGTTCAGAAAACAAGCATCTTGAGATAAACAATATCAGATCATATTGTTTAGCAACATTTGTATTTCTTCTTTCAATTCATCTTTTTAAAATAAATATGTTTTTAACTACTCCCTACTGATTTACTCTATTGATGGACATTTCCTTTCCTCAAAATAGAAATAATACTTAAAATTTATGATGAAGTACCCTATCTTATAATTGACAAAATTTATTGATTATTGATCTTGAGTCAAAGTGAATATATAGTATTCACAAATATTTTAAAAGCTATTGTGGAAATCAGTTATTTGTGTGCTAGGTACCAGGATTAATGGAGAAAATTTTAGAAATTCAGCAAACAAATCATTTGGGGGGGTGAACATGTGATTTGCTAAGGGAAAAAAAAGTTTTTTGAACGAGATAGATTTAAATGTTTCTTCCAACATGTTCTACATGGATGATTCTGGGCAGGGTTATGGACCAATTCCATATTTGAAAATTGATATATTATTAACCACTTTGTGTAATACTTGGTACAAAATAAAATCTTTTTATTTTATTTTATTTATTTTTTTAATCAATTTATTTTTGTTATAGATGTTTCTCTTCCCCTCCCACAGACACCCTCCTCCTGATCCCACCCCAAAATGAAATCTTAATAAATAATATTTGTTTTTACCATGTTGTTTTACTATTTGATTTTACCAATGTTGTTGTTATGATTATAACCTACGTTTTCTGACATATTTTGACCTCAGTTTTAGCACTTCAAAATAAAGTGGGTGAAACAAATAGACCCAGAGACATAGAAGTAGGGCTCAGACTGACAAATCTCAGAGGAGGGTTCGGGGAGGGAAGACATCAACCAAAGAACTTATGCATATAAGCAATGGACATAGACAACAATGCTGTGTGTGTGTGGTGGGGTGGGGGGACGGGAGGAGGGTGTCAATGGGGGAAAAAGGAGAAACATCTGTAACAAAAATAAATTAATTAAAAATAAATACACAAATAAAGTGGGTGAAGCAGATGATTTTTAAACATCCAACACTCTCTTCCTAGATATGATCTCAACAAACCAGAGAATAAATCAGTTTAGCTTAGTGAGTAGATTCTGGTCATTGTTTTAACTACTTAACCATCCAATTGCAGTATGAAAGCAGCCACAGATAACTCATGAACTAATGGGCCTGGTTATATTCCAATAAAACTATATTTACAGAAATAGACAGTGGGACAAAGTTGGACTTGCATCAAATATGCCTAAACCTACTCTAGATATTCTGTAAATCAGTAAATTCAAATGCCTTTATTTGTAAAATAATCTTGTGCCACAATATATAAGGTTAGCTGCTAAGGCCACAGCAACAATGAAACCAAAAGTGAGATAATAGAAACAATGAAGAAGGTGCTTATTGTCTATTGTGCCACTGAATTATCTTGATTTTTTTTGGTGGAATTACAAAGAGAGATTATTAATATATTATGAAACTCTGCGAACACCATTGATACTCTAGGGCCATCATTGTTGATGCTTTTATAATTAGGATATTTAGTGATAAATGTGCTGCTCCTACACTGTTGAAAACACACTTAATAGACAGTTTTATAAAAACACATCATTCAAGCCCTGCTGGTGTGGCTCAGTGGTTGAGCATCAACCCATGCACCAAGAGGTTGCTGGTTCGATTCCCGGTCAGGGCACATGCCCAGGTTGTAGGCCCGATCCCCAGTGGGGGGCATGCAGGAGGCGGCCAATCGATGTTCTCTCTCATCAATGTTTCTCTTTCTCTCTTTCTCTCTCCCTTCCTCTCTCTCTGAAATCAATAAAAGAAGAAAAATTAGAAAAAATGCATCATTCAAGATTTGATATGCTAAAACAAGGGACATTTGGAGTAATTACTAAGTTTTGATAAGTATAGTCTCTACCAAAATATATTTCTCTCTCCCATTCTATAGTTTGGGGATTTGGAACAGAAATTTTTAATAAGATGTATTGAATTTGTTATCAAATATATTAACATATGTTTCAAATTGTGTATCAATATCTGCCCTTACTAATATATCAAAACATAATTAGTGTAGTCAATGAAGAGGTACTTAATACAGGAGAAATACAGAGAGAAAATATCACACTGTGATACTTTTAAAACTTTATTAATTTCATGTTATTTAATAGTTGTTTCATTACTTAAATGAAACTTAATCTAAATATTAAGGTTGACTTAAGTATGAAAAATAGAGACTAAGAGCAATTATTTCGATAATTGAGAAAGAAGTCCAAATTCATTTGTTTCCACTTGAAAATAAAGTCCATGTCTATGCTTGAATTATAAATCTTGGATGAGGACCTATGTAAATGTTTTCAACCAAATTACGAAAGTTGTCAAAGTTTTCACTTTGATTTTATTAGGCTAAATAAAACTTTTTAAAAAAATATATTTTTCCCTTTTTTACATTTAAGAAATGATAAAATAATGACTAGATTTTCTCAATGGATATGCATATACATAGTAGCATAGGTGATGATATATTTAAAATATAACTAAATTTTCCAGATGGCAATGTTTTTAAAATATTTGCTATTAAGCTGTGGTACATATACACAATGGAGTACTATGCAGCTATAACAAAGAAAGATCTCTTATCTTTTGAGACGACATGGAGGGACCTGGAGAGTATTATGCTAAGTGAAATAAACCAATCAGAGAAAGACAAATACCACATGATCTCACTTATTTGTGGACTATAATGAACAGAACAGAAAAAGCTGATGAAGAAAACAGACCCAGAGACATAGAAAAGAGTATGGTTCAGACTGACAAACTTCAGAGGAGAGAGGCAGGGGGAAGGATGAGATAAACCAAAGAACTTGTATGCATGTCTGCGTAACCAATGGATATAGACAACAATGCTAGGGGGGTGGGATAGGGATAAGGGTGTCTACAGGGAAAAAGGAGAAACATCGGTAACAAAAATACATTAATAAAAACTATAAATAAAATAAAATATTTGTTATTAAGATGCAATTTATCACAAAATGTATCTTTTGAAAGTGTTCAGTTCAGCAAATATTAAGGCATTCTGCAGAATGTATAGCCATCACCACTAAGTACCAACACCTTAACACCCCAAACTCATTAGCAGTTATTCACCATTTCTCTTTTCTCCAAACCCTAGGAACTGGTAATCTACTTTCTGGTCTGCCTATTCTAAACTTTTAGTAGAAATGGGATTATATAATACAGGGCCTATTCTGTCTGGCTTCTTTCACTTGGCGTGATGTTTTCAAAGTTGATCCACATGATAGCATGTATCATTAGTTCATTCCTTTTTATTGCAAATAGTATCCCATTGTATAAATATACAACATTGTTTATCTATTTATCAGTTTTTAGACATTTAGGTTGTATTTATTTTTTATTATTATGAATAATGCTACTATGAATGATCATATCGACTATTTTTATGAACACATATTTTCCATCCTCTAGGATATACAGTATACCTAGTAGTAGAATTGTTGAATAATATGGTAATTATACATTTAAACTTTAGAGAAACTAACAAAAGGCTTCCAAAGTGACTGCACCATTTTACTCTACCAGCAGCAATGTATGAGAATTCTAATTTATCTATATCCTCACCAAAATTTATTATTGTCCGCCTTTTTTATTACAGCCACGCTAGTGCATGTAAAGTAGTATTTCATTGTATTTTAATTTGAATTTTCCTTATGCTTAATGAATCTGAGCATCTTTTCATGTGCTTATGGACAATTTGCATATCTTTGAAAAACTGTCTTATCTCCATCCTTTACCCATTTTCAAATGTGTTATTTCTACTTTTCTTATTGAGTTGTGTTTTATGGAAATAGTTCAAGTATCTGTCCCTTATCAGATATGCATTTACAAATAATGTTTCCCATTTCGTAGGTTGTCCTTTGTAATAATCATCCCCTATTCATTCTGCTGGTGAAGGATGCATTCCCTAGAATTATCGGGAAGAACAACCACACAACTGACTCTGGACAGATGAGATTGAGAACAGTTTACTTTCCACACACAGTCACACCCCTGGGGAGGGGAAAATGCATACCACCCAGGCCACACAGGATTGCATGCAGGAATAGAGTGAACAGCCAGGGACTGTGGGAGACAGACTGTGAGCTATAAAGAATATGAAGTTACTTTTGTTTCCTGCAGGAGAGTATGATCACTTTCTCTCAAGTAATTCTGCAGGCTGATAGGGACGTGAAATCCATTTCTCAAGGGTAAACAGAAACTGCACCTACTACATTTCATGAGGAGGAATGTCTTTCTATGATGCCTTCTATGTTAGAAGCAGATTAGGAGGGGAACTTGTGGCTAGGCCTTTTAAGACACTCATGATTTCACCAGATGTCAAGGCAGTACATGATATTGAAGCCGCTCAATGCCTTGACAATAATTTCAACTTTGGTAATGACTAAAACTTTTAGGAAGAAGGAAAAGTGCCTTCCTTGGAAACAAAGTAAACCATTGACTGGGAAGAAAACGACCATATAGTGAGTTGGACATCAAAAGCATAAATTTTAGACTTGTCTCTTTCTATGTCTAATAAAGACAATCGAGAGATTTGTCTCTATCTAATCTTGAGTGGTGGGGTAGTTCTGGGTGATTATAGAGTTTCAGAAGCATGTAGGTCTCCCTGCTTCATAGGACTCCATTTTATTCCTCCAAGGATTTCAGGCCATTGCCCTGGATTTGGGGTTCATAGTCAGTAAGGTAATTTTGATCGTGGCCCTGGAAGGGATCATCAATCCCCTGGATTACAAAATTAGCCGTTTGGTTTGCTGATAAGTAGTAGCACTGAGCAAAGCCCAGGTCCCTAGCTTAGTGGCTTTGTGTTGGGAGAGCAAAGAGGTCAAGGGAAGCATCAGCACAGAAAATGGACAAAGTTGTTACCCTTGCCTTACTAA
This sequence comes from Molossus molossus, assembly GCF_014108415.1. Classification (NCBI taxonomy): domain Eukaryota; kingdom Metazoa; phylum Chordata; class Mammalia; order Chiroptera; family Molossidae; genus Molossus; species Molossus molossus. The sequence goes on from NW_023425355.1 coordinate 17,126,162, forward strand.
CAATCACTCTTGTTAGGCAATCTGGGTGCCCTATTTAATGCTCCCCAGGTGGTGGTCTCCTTCCTTTCTATAAATCTCACAAAGGTTTATCTTCAAGTTTATCCCAAGTGAGCACAATACAACAATGTCAGCCAATGACAATCACCAGGTTGGATACATTTAAAGAGAGAGCTCTAGTCTGACCCATAATGAGCAGGACTCAATTGCCAATAGGTTAGAGTGATGAGTTATTGCCACCTTTACAGATGGGAGCCTCAAAATTCATTTTCAAACATAGGTTAACACCAACAGTAGATAACACTGGGTTATTATCAATTATCAATAATTCTTATCTTGAGAATGGGAGCATTTTGTGCGGTTTTTCCTCATTATATTTTCTAATATAGAAGACACATTATTTTTCATCCTCAATATGGTTTCTATTCCACAGCACTAGTTTAGTTCCCATTCTTTACTTTCCTTTATTTTTTTCTTTGATCTTAATAATTTCCACTGTTAAAAGTTGATGAATTCTTCCATCTATTTTATTAAGATTTTATTTATAGGATTTTTTTCTTATTACACCCAGTTTTCTTCTGTTCTATGAAAACATGGATGAATACCAAAATTTGTAAAGAACTCATGCTCATCAACACCAAAAACACAAGCAATCCAGTTAAAAAATGAGCAGAGGACATGAATAGACATTTCTCCAAAGAGGACATACGGATATGGCCAATAGACATATGGAATGATGCTCAACATTACTAATAGTCAGAGAAATGCACATTAAAACCACAATTAGATACCACTTCACACCTGACAGAATGGCTATCATCGATAAATCCAAAAATGGCAAGTGTTGGCCAGGATGTGGCGAAAATGGAACCCTCATGCACTATTGGTACAAATGCAGATTAGTGTAGCCACTGTGAAAAACCATATGAAGGACCCTCAAAAAGTTAAAAAGGGAAATGCACATGATGCAGAGATTCCACTTGTGAGCATTTATCCAAAAAAATCCACAACACTAATTTTAAAGAATGTATGCACGCCTATGTTCATTGCAGTGTTGTTTACATTAGCCAAGATATGGAAGTAATCCATGTGCCCATCAGTGGACAATTGGATGAAAAACCAGTGGTACATTTACACAGTGGAATATTACTCAGCCATAATAAATGAAATCTTATCATTTGTGACAGCATGGATGGACCTAGAGGGCATTAAGCTCGGAAAATAAGTCAGCCAGAGAAAAACAAATAGCATATGAATTTACTTATATGTGGAATCTAAAAGCAAAATAAATGAACAAACAAAATTGTAATAGACTCACAGACACAGACAATGAACTAATGGCAGCCAGAGGGAAGGTGAGTGGGAGGGAATAGGTAAAAGAAGTGAAGGAATTAAGAAATGCAGATTCCTAGCAACAGAATAATCACAGAGATGTAAATTACAGCATAGGGAATATAGCTAATAATATTACAATAACTATATATAATGCCAGGTGGGTACTAGAACTACTGGGAGAAATACTTTGTAAAATATATGATTGTCTCACCACTATGCTGTACATTTGAAACCAATACAAAATAATATTGGAAGTAAACTATAATTGAAAAATTAAAAAAATGATAGATGAACACACAAAACAGAAACAGGCACAGAGAACAGACTGTTGGTTGTCAGATAGGTGGGGTGTTGGGGAGCTGGGTGAAAAGGTGAGGGAATGAAGAAGTACAAATTGGTAGTTACAAAATAGTTATATGGATGTAAAGTACAGCATAGGGAATATAGTTAATAATAGTGTAATAACTATATATGGGGCCAGGTGGATACAAGAAATATCAGGGGAAACATTTTGTAAAATATATGATTGTCTAACCACTGTGCTGTACACCTGAAAGTAAAACAAAATAATATTGAATTTAAACAGTAATTGAAAAATAAAATAAAAAGAAACAGAGACTAGGTTTTATTTTACACGCTTCAATCAATGATTACGGGGCTCTGAGTAACCTTAGCTCATGTAGACTAATTTTTTAGCACTGTAACCCAGGCTTAATCTTCTCCCCATTTCTATCATCACCCTCAAATCACTGTTGATAATGCAAGTGCATGGTATTACTGGGTTCTCTATATTATGTGTTGAGATCAGTCTATATAGTCTTTATTTTTATTTATTTTTTTTGAAAAAAATTTTTTTATCCTCACCCGACGACATTTTTCCATTTTTTGTTGAGACAGGACGGGAGGGAGAGAGAGGAAGAGAGAGAGAGAGAAACATCGACGTGAAAGGGACACATCGAGTGGTTGGTACCGGCATGACCCAACCAGGGCCGGGGACAAACTGCAACCGAGGTACGTGCCCTAAGTGGGAATCGAACCCGGGTCTCTCTGGACCGCAGGCCGACGCTCTAACCGCTGAACCAAACCGGCCAGGGCTATATAGTCTTTAGATATATGGCATACAAATAAAACTACACTGATTTATTAAGTTTTTTCATGGTAGCTTTCCTTCACAATGATGTAAGGTTTGAAAAATTACGTAGTGATTTTGAAAAAAATTTATTTAGAGAAATGCAGCTTACCTACATTAAAAAAAAAAAAAATCTAGCCCAGCTGGTGTGGCTCAGTGGTTGAGCGTCAACCCACGCACCAAAAGGTCACTGGTTTGATTCCCAGCCAGGGCACATGCCCAGGTTGTGGGCCCGATCCCCAGTGGGGGGCATGCAGGAGGCGGCCAATCGATGTTCTCTCTCATTGGTGTTTCTGTCTCTCTCTCCCTCTCCCTTCCTCTCTCCCTGAAATCAATAAAGAAAAAAAAATTAAAAAGAAAAATTCTCCTATCAGAACATTTTGATGACAAATTAAAAAAAAAAAAAGTATACATGTTTTTTGAAGAGAACACTTTCATATATTTTCTTTTAAACTGATTTTTCCTGCATTGTGTAGAAAGGTGTGTTTCGATTTTACTTTGCATCTAAAGCCATTTAATAACAAAACAGATTGGGAGAAATGCAACAATAAATTTCAAACAGATAGTATAGGGACACAGGGATTTATGGTAAGCAGAAATCATTTATCAAAGGTAGCATGTATTTAAAATCAAACAAAAAGATATGCCAAATATAATTTTAAAATGTTAGCCCTGAAACTATCTCTTTCACTGAAAATAAAATTCAAAATGTTGATAATACCCCAGGAGGGTAACAAAAAAGAGAACTGAAACCTCTTGTGTATTTGGCTTCACATTGTAAGACTCAATTTTCCAGATCAATTAATCAGGGTTTCCATAGTTGCAAATAGAAATATAGATTGAAAACATGCTGCATTGGACTTCTTAACAATTATTCTTTGAGAAAGTATAGATAAGTAGAGTCGATAAAGTGAGTTTCCATTTGAACTGAATCATTTCAGTTTCAATAGAATGGACTTCTGAAATGGAACCTCTCCGCTGTCTCCTCCTTCCCTATTTAAAGAGCTAAGAATCAAGACTTCCTTCTTTGCTCATGGAGGTTTCTAATTGTATCAGCAAAGACGTTCCAAGTATGGAATGAAACATTATGAACTAAAATTTCTAGAACATAATTCTTCTTATACACCAAGAATGTTGCATATATTTTAAGTCATGGCATACATTTATCATATGATTAACAATGCAAAAGCAATGTTTTGTTATACTTTCACACGAATGAATAAGCAAAGATTTTCACTATATAGAATATGTAGCTTTCTTGATCTTATAAGATGTAAAATAGTAGGGAGAAATGAACGGCACACTTAATGGTAAGCAAAGCCTTTAAACAGACAGCTTGCATGACCTCACCACGCTTAATAAACTTGGTGAACGTCTGATTCTTGGTAATTAAATGCTTATTCTTTGTGGTTATTTTCTTCCCGTAAGAAAACCTGCAACTGAATATTGTCCAGGTAGTCCTTTAAAAGGCATTTCTCAGCAATATGGTTACTCTAGCTCCAAAGCAGATGAAGTCAATAAATAAAGAGATAAATAGACAAATTAAATAAAAATCACATACTTGATATTTGACCGCATTTAAACAAAATCTTTTCTGCGTTTTTTCCTACATAAGCATTCCTCCACTTATATGGTGAACCTTCTATAGTCTTCTGCCTTTCACATTGTGGCATTATGTCACCATATTGTAGCCTTTGGAACCTAACTGTATTATCTAAAACACAGATCACTGAGTCATCGCTACATGATGTTGTGGGTCACAAAAATAATTTTCTTCTTACCGTTCCTTTTGTTTCTTTATTGATTTTAGAGAGAGGGGGGAAGGGAGAGGGAGAGAGAGATAGAAACATCAATGAGAGAGAATATCGATTGGCCACCTCCTGCATGCCCCCCACTGGGGATCAGGTCCACAACCTGGGCATGTACCCTGACCAGGAATTGAACCAGCGACCTCCTGGTGCATGGGTCAATGTGCAACCACTGAGCCACACTGGCCGGGCTGTCTTTTGTTTCTTAAAAATAAGTTAAATTAATATTCCAGAAAGAATATTGTGGGGTGGCAAATTCTGGTCCTTCTCGATATTCAATTTATCACTGTATATAAGATTTCAAGTAGAACAGCCACACAATTCTAATAAATTTTATATGAGGGTGTCAGAAAAGTAATTAGAGAGTTTTAAATTACAGCATATTGATGTTTCAGGGCAACAGTGGAGAATCAGAAAGAATAGTGAGTGAAGTTGAGTAATGAAGAAAAACTTCATTCTCATTCAAATTTGATCAAGAGATGATCTCCTCATGTCTCACTGTCTACTTAAGAAACATTCAAACCCCGTAGAGAATTTTTATGTGTTTATTTGAGCCAAACTGACAATTGCCAGGGGACAAATTCTCAATGAATTGAGAAAATGCTCTGGAGAATGGCAGTTTTACAGCTTCTTTTATACCTTAGAATTAAAGAAGGAGAGGTAATGATACCATTGTTATTAACCCAGTTATAAATAACTGGAAAGGAGCAAAAGGAAGGCCAAATAGTACAGGCGTGCCATCTGTACAGCTTTGCCAGGAAGCTGCAGTTTAACACTCCCCAGAGAGCCACTGGTCCATTTCCCACTGATCGCTGGAGAAAGGGACAGAACAAGAGAGAATAGACACATGCCCAGTAAAGTATGAGTGAACCAGGGAGGGCACTTGCCTGCCAGTCACACCTGGGAACAGGTCATTGGCCAGAGTAGGCATGGCCACTGCAAGCACAGGAATATTTGAGATAGTTAATCTCTTAAGCAAAGAAGTTTGCTCTCTTGGTTCCACTCTTTTGCTTTCTTGTTTCCTCTTGGTGGACTCCTGGCTTGTGAGGTCTCTCACACTCTTGTTCTATTGCATTTGCCCACGTGGCTCACAGCCATGTGGACTCCACACAATGGACTAATGGACTGCAAGTAGCCTGCTGCTAAATTGGATCCAATCCCAACATGGAATGGCAACGCTGAACACTGGCTTTGCTTCTAGTTCTGATGAATCTCCAGCTGCACTTCTTTCAGGACTGGTTTAAGAGAAATGGAACTTTGGAAACTCAAGGATGTAATTCTAAGCAAATAAAAGTCACTCATCCTCCCATGCAAGTCTCAGAAAACTCTTTCCTTCAAGATATCATAACGACCCCACCCCGAGCACTCAGTGGGGCACCCCACTTGTACCAATCACAATAAGGGGTTGCATAAAATTCATCGGTGATGTATTAGGGAGGTAGAAGAAAGCAAAGCAGGGAAATCTGTGATCAGATAAAATGTAAAGGGGAGAAACATGTTATCAGAGAAAAATGTGCCTTGTTTTCCCCCATTGCTAGTGGGAGTGGGTTCCTGAGGTACCTCTGGAATAAGCATTTCCAGAAGCCCCTATGGGAGAATGAGACATGGTAGAAAGTTTTATTTTCATGAAACTACACCCCTGGGTTATGAAAGTCCCATTTCCCTTAGTCCAGTCATAGAAGAAGTGTAGCTGGGGTTTCAGTAGAGCTACAGTCAGAGCCAGTGTCCAGAGTTTCTGTTCCATGTCGGAGCTGGGTTCAGTTCAGCATCTGGCTAGTTACAATGCATTATTAGTCCATGGTGTATAGGCTCCACATGGCCTTGGCCATCTGGAAGAATGCACGGAAGCAGGAGAAAAAGAGCCCCACAAGCCCAGAGTCACCTGAGTCCCAAGAGAGCCAAGAGGAGCCAAGAGCATAAGAGAGTGAGCTTCTTTGTGCAGGGGATTATATATTCCAAATTTCTGTGCGCTTGCAGTGGCCACATCCATTCTGGCCAACCATCTCTGTCCCTGGGTGTGATTGACAGGCAAGTACCTTCCTTATATCATTCCAACTTGACTGGACATAAATCTTTCTTCCCTTTGTCCAATCCCCTTCCCCCAATGTTTTACAGAGAACATGCCTATAATGTCTGGCCTTCCCTTTGCTTCTTTCCTATTATTAAAAACTTGCAAATTACAATGGTAGCACATGTACTTCTTTTACATGTGTGGGTACAGGAAAGTTAACAATGAACATTTGCAACACACAGAGATGGTATACATGGAACAAGATAACAATGAAAGGTTCTGTGGGTATAACCTTAGGAGATCCGGAAAAAGGGGATTACCCTGACATTCCAAGGGTATGTTACATTAGATGCAAAAAGACAATAGACAGGCCCACTTAAGTTAAAAGACCTTTGTCAAGGAAGCTACAAGCTAGAATGTGACTACCTTGAAGGGACCAAAATTCTGCCACCCTGAAACTACTTTTGGAGATACTGACTTTAAACTGTTTATGAAGAAACAAAAGACTCATCAAGAATTTTTGACCCTTCCCCCTTTCCTGCCTATGATTCAGACAAGGAAATCTTGCCTCAGACAAGCGTGTTAAGATGCAGCTTCAGCCTAATGTGAAGAATGTTAAACAAGACAGCTTCAGGCTGGTGCCTGTTAGCTACACCCGCTGTGGCCCAATGTTTCTGAGTCACCCAGCAAAGCTTTTCCTGCCCTGTGTGCTCCATTGTTCCTCAACTACCTGTAAATTGCCCATTCTCACTTCTGATATCTAATACCCTGCCCTGCCCTTTCCCCTTTGCCCAAAAATGTTTCTATACCCAATGTTGCCTCACTGTGTTAGAAATTGTCACTGAATTATCATGCCTATGTGAATTCTCCATGTACGTATTAGATTTTGATTTTATCCTGTTAACATGTCTCTGTTAATTTGGTTATTAGCACAGACTGGAACCACCTAGCAGGAAGGAGGAAAAGTATGTATAATTTTTCTTTTTTTTAATACTTTTATTTATTTATTTATTTATTTTTTAATCCTCACCCGAGGACATTTTTCCACTTTTTGTTCCGGTAGAGTGGGAGGGAGCGAGAGAGAGAAACATCGACGTGAAAGGGACACATCGAGTGGCTGCCACCCCCACGACCAACCAGGGCCGGGGACAAACCGCAACCGAGGTACATGCCCTTAGCGGGAACCGAACCCGGGTCTCTCTGGACCGCAGGCCAACGCTCTAACCGCTGAGCCAAACCGGCCAGGGCAGTATGTATAATTTTTTAACTCCATAATCTACTTCTAGTTAGGAATGTTTATGCTTCAGATTCCGAAAATCTATCAAACAAGCAGTATCTGGCCTCAGTTTGCCCTGTACCTCTCGCTGGTGGCCCAGGCCCAGCACTAGCAGCAGGGCTTGTTTTGCAGCTTGGCCTCACCTGGGCACCTCCAAAGCCAGCACAGGTAACAGCCGTCTGCATACTGTTTTGCAGCCCATGCCAGGTGGCCCTGGACAGAAAACAGGCAGTGGCTGACCTTGGCCTCTACCTCCCGGGAGGCCCCAGAGCCAGTGCACCGGGTGGACAGCTTCAGAAGACAATGTGGAAGGACCACCCAATAACTTCAACAAGCGACACACTCAAGAGTCAGACTCAGCAGGTACCAGAGAATCTCTGAAGTAAACTGGGCTATTTTTAAAAATATCAAACTCCATTCTGACCAGTTATTCCTGCATGTAAACACCCGAGCACTTTTCTAAAAAACCTGGGACTGACACCCAGAGGAACCATAAAGATAAGGGGTTAATGATGGCCTTAGGAAACTTGGAGGGACCATAAAAAGAAAGAAATTAATGATTGCCCTGACCCCTGCCACCAATCCCTCCCTTTTCTTCCGGAGAAGTCTGTATCAGCCCTGACACCAATTAAGTGGAGCCAGGAGGAATGTAGGGTTTTTTTTTTTTTCTCTGAATGTAGTTTTTTCTGTTTTTGTTTTTGTTGTTGTTGTTGTTGTTGTTGTTTGTTTGTTTGTTTCTATATAAGCAAGAAATAAAGGAAGCTCGGGGCTGGAACTTGGGAGATCCCCTTAGCCCCTCGGTGTAATAAAGCGCTCCTTTACAATTCGGCTGTGTCTCTGGTTATCTCGCTGACATGTAACACTTGGAGGCCCCAGAGAGATCTCTGGTGCTTTATCACCCCAAGGTATAGACGCCGAGGATGAACGGCCTCTTCCAGTCTGGCCACCAGATACCTGTAGTTCTTTAGAGGGGGGGATACCCCCTGAGACATTTCAGGGCCCCAAAGATCCTACATAGGTTTCCGAGGAGCAGCCGGGAGATGCCAAGATGTCCCCAAAAGATTGAAGGAGACCTGGTAGAAGCCTCCGGAGGTGAGTTCTGGCTGACCGGTCAGTCTGGGAGAGAGTGAGAGGGCTGGAAGCAGCGTGCCTCTCCTCTCGGGGATCCCCCTAAGATGTTAGATGGGGTTCCTTCTGTTCCCACTGGATAAGGAATTTTTCTTGGTCCACCGCTGGGGTGGAAGGGGAGTCTGATCACCTCCTGGGAACTTCTGGTGTGTGCGTGTGACTGTGTGAATGTAACTGTGTGTGAGTGACCGTGCTGCTCCACAACGCTTGTTACAGAGCCTGTGTGAGTCCTATTCTGCCGTTCCGTGATGATCTCATATGGCTAAAAGACGGTATCAGATTCTTGGGCCACTCTGGTGTCCCACCAGTGAGCCTGATCTCAGTTGGGGGCCTATTCCAACCTGCCACAGGCCAAGAGGTGTCTGAAATCTCCGTGAGGGGGCAGCCAGGTGGACGAAGTGAAAGTTTCTGTCTTGTGTGTCTTCCTTTGTCTTTGTCCCCGTCTGCCTCCCTACTGTGTCTCCCTCCACTTTGTCCGGTTAGTCTAATCATGGACAGCAGCCCTAGTGCCCAGAAGACCTCACTGGGTTGCATATAAACATTCTTAGGGAAGGAGTTGAGGAAGGTTCTGATTAGGGCACAAAAATATCTAAAGGAAAGTTAAGGACCTTCTGTGAATTAAATTGACCCATATTTGGGGTGAGGTGGCCTGACATAGGATTCTTTAACCTTAGTTAGTGCAGGCAGTTTGGAATCAGGTCACAGGGAAGCCAGGACATCCAGACCAATTCCCTTATATTGATAAATGGCTTAATTTAATGAGTCATCCACCCCCATGGTTAAAGAGCCATGCCCTTCAGGCCAGGTCACAAATGCTGGTAGAGAAACCTAGGAAAAGGGAGGGAAGTGCCCGTGAGGCAGAGATACAGTAAAAGGCTCCAACAAGGTTCCGGCGCAAACATTTCCTCTTTGGGCCCTAATTAGAGATTGCCTTGACCCTGTGCAGGAGGCTAGTAAGACGGGGAAGCAAGGTGGAGTAAAAGACTTCAAGGAAGCCTTAACCAGTTTGGCCCAGCGGTTAGAGCGTCGGCCTGCGGTCCAGAGAGACTCGGGTTCGGTTCCCGCTAAGGGCATGTACCTCGGTTGCAGTTTGTCCCCGGCCCTGGTTGGGTCTTGTGGGTGGCAGCCACTCGATGTGTCCCTTTCACATAGATGTTTCTCTCTCTCTTTCTCTCTCTCTCTCTCTCTCTCTCTCTCTCTTCCTCTCTCTCCCTCCCACTCTATCTGAACAAAAAATGGAAAAAAAAAAACATGTCCTCGGGTGAGGATAAAAAAAAAAAAAAAAAAGACTTGAAGGAAGCTGAAAAAAGGTTATGAGTCATTAAAGTCTTCCCCACTGCCTTCCACTAAGGCTGTGAGAGAAGTTAATCTCGTGCTGGGACTTCACTCTCAGAGTATAAAAGAGAACTAGAAAGAAGGACAGAGCAAAATCAATGGCACCTCACCGAAGAAGATTCCGATCAGGGGTTTAATATTATCAAAAGTTTTGCAAAAATAGCTCTTACCATCCCGAGGGGACACAGGGGCTCGGCCCGAAGAACCCTCTAGTGCCCCTGTGCTCCCTCCCTTACAGATGGGACTAAGAGGCAAGACCTGCCAGAGAGGATACCACTGGGTTTTTATTATTTCCAGTGATAGAGGGGCCTGACATGAACAACCCAGGTCAAATATTAAAATTTCATGAGCCCATCCCATTTAGGATGTTAAAAGATCACAAATCTTGTACTATGTATGGGCGCTCAGCTCTCCTGTGCTCAGATTATTAGAATGTTACTAGTGAAGCCTTAGTTCCGGGTGATTGGCAAACATTAGCGAAAGCTTGCTTCACCCCAGCGGACTATCTGATGTGGAAAAATAACTGGCTGGCCCTGGCCAGTTTGGCTCAGCGGTTAGAGTGTCGGCCTGCGGTCCGGAGAGACCCGGGTTCGGTTCCCGCTAAGGGCACGTACCTCGGTTGCAGTTTGTCCCAGGCCCTGGTTGGTCGTGCGGGTGGCAGCCACTCGATGTGTCCCTTTCACATCGATGTTTCTCTCTCTCTCTCCCTTCCTCTCTCTCCCTCCCACTCTATCTGTACAAAAAATGGAAAAATATCCTCGGGTGAGGATAAAAAATAAAAATAAAAAAAATAACTGGCTGGAGATTAGCAGTGATCAGCCCATATGGAATCAAAAGCATGGAGTACCCATTTCTTTGGAAATGCTCATGGGTGCAGGGAAATATCAGGCTCTTCAAGATCAGCTAGGGTTTGCTCTTCAGGCAGATCAGCAGATTAATATTTGTGCTTTGAAGACCTGGAAAGAGCTCCCAACAAAAAGGGAGAATTTGCTAGATCTTACATCCATCAGACAAGGACCTGAAGAGCCATATCAAGATTCTGTACCTCGGTGGCTACAGGCAGACAACAGAGTAATAAGTGATTCAAAGACCAGCACATCGATAGTTAAACAGCTTGCCTATGAGAGAGAGTGGGTTTCATCTTGGGAAAGAGTAGTCTCACTATGAAAGTGTTCCAAGCGTTGCCTGATGTTATTGATTCTGATTATTTGGGGGGAAAACAAATTATGGCCCAAACCACTAATACTATTGTACAAGTTTTATCTGAAACTAGGATGGCACAAATAGTGATTTTGCTGCATCAGGCAGCTGGGAAAGTGCTAAAGTGCTATCAGAGGAACTGCAGGTAGAGGGAGGACTCGGCTTCACAGACGGAGCGTACTGGGTGCAGTTAATCACCCAAGGTCTCCCCGGAATAGAGCTCAGTTTGAATGGAAAGAAATTTAAAGGTATTTTAGATACAGGAGCAGGTGTTTCTGTGGCCGATTTACAAGGAACGGGACAGGTTTCTGGGCCCCAACAAAGTGCACAGTTTATCAAATGGAAAGATTCTGAGGGCAACACAGGGTTTTTTAAATCCTGTATTTTAGATCATTTGCCTGTTAATCTATGGGGACGGGACCCCCGTCCTTCCACCCCGTCAGAGAAGGTGGAATTCCCCTGCGCGCCCAGGCCCCCCCCCCAAAAAAAAAACACAAACTGCTGTGGCAGATGCGCCAAGAGGGTGGAGTGGCCGGAAAGGGGCTGTCCCTGCCTGTGGGCTGCTGTGTATGTCCCACAGGGAGTGGCGTGCCCCGCCACATGTTGGGACCAGGGTCCGGTGTGAAGATCCCCTTGTTCTGGGAAACGGGGATGGTGGGCAGACGTGCAGGGGCTCACTCACCCAGAGGCCACAGCGGCTGCAGGGGCCTCAGGGATCTCTGGGGAGAGGGGTTGGGCCATGGAAGGGGTGTGTTCCTTCAGTGCCAGCCCAGACGGCTTGCAGGCCATAGTGAATGCAACAATGCAGGTTTCCGAAGGAGCTGTTAAATTTGGGGAGTTTGGGGGAGTTGGGCGCGGGTGCAAAGTGCTCTTGAGAGTTGAAAAACACGCATGCTAGGAGGACGCTTTCCTCTCCTGCATCTTTTTGAAAACCTGGGGTCAGAGGAATTTTTTTCATCGCTCCACCCACTGTGGGACCCAAATACTGCAGGGGGGAGGGCTTCCTTGGACACTTTTCACCATGTTCTCCTGTTAGGCATAAAGGCCGTATTGGTTAAAATAGCTTAAAAGGGCCCTGGCCGGTTTGGCTCAGCGGTTAGAGCGTCGGCCTGCGGTCGGGAGAGACCTGGGTTCGGTTCCCGCTAAGGGCACATACCTCGGTTGCAGTTTGTCCCCGGCCCTGGTTGGTCGTGCGTGTGGCAGCCACTCGATGTGTCCCTTTCACATCGATGTTTCCCTCTCTCTCTCTTCCTCTCTCTCCCTCCCACTCTGTCTGTACAAAAAATGGGAAAAAAAAAATAGCTTAAAAGGTATATAATAATAGGGACACCCCTGGGGAAAAGCAAGACAAAAGAATAGCAAAGGTAATAAAGGCAGCCTTAAGGGAAACAGGACCCGTGGAAAAGAATCACCCTAGGAAGGAAAGCATGAGGAAGGGTCGGACTACATCCCGATTAGAGATAGAAAAGACAAGAGCAAAGTCAGGTGTAAAGGAACAAAGTAAAAAGCCGTCTTTAACTTAGAAAAATGACAGGGCCAGGGATCCTTCCAACTGAGCCTTCAAGAGCCAAGAGTAACAAGACAATAGGGGACCAACTTGTTAGTTTCCTTGTAGATACTGGTGCAGCAGACTCAGTCCTGACCAAGCCAATAGGATTGGGTTTCAAAGAGGACTATAGTCTTTGGGAAAAAATACTGTGACTCATTTGTTTCTGGTCATGCTGCAGCACCCACACACCCTACTCAGACATGATCTTTTCCAGTGACTGTTCAATTACTGGCCACTCCAGGCCGGCTCCACATCAAGTTCCACAAGATGCTGGCCATCAATCCTGCCATCCTGCCTCCAGACAACAACCTGGAGAAGCCTCTACAGGACTGCCTGGAGGTAATTGACAGAGTGCAGATGGCCCACCAAGACCTCAAGAATGTCCCACTGCCATCATCAGACGAGGTACTGTTCACAGACGGGAGCAGCTATGTCCAGGGAGAAATCAGGTATGCCGGGGCAGCAGGAGTAACTCTGAACTGTGTCATCTGGTCACAGTCCTTGAATAGGGGAACTCCAGCTCAACAGGCTAAACTCATAGCTCTAATCCAGGCTCTCCGATGGGGCAAGGGAAATCTGTTGCAGATTAGAAAGCTTAGGAGGCAGCCCTAAAACCAGTGGGGCCTCTCCAGATACAGTAGGTCAGAAAATGACTTAGCCAAGCGAAAACAAGCCATAAAAGAAAGCAATGGATGGTGGACACTGCCTGATGGGAGGTTGTTGGTCCCAGAGGCTCTGGGTCAAACTTTAGTTAACCAGCTGCACCAGACTACCCACTTAGGTTACACCAAGCTCACTGAACTCCTGAGCGGCAGGTAATGTCCAGTAAGGTCCCAGGGAAAGGGAGAAGGCAGAAGGGAGCAGGTATGTGTGGGTCTGAGTAGGGGGGAGGAGAAGGGAAGCTGGGGGATGTGCAGACGGCAGATAGATTGAGCAAACTCTCAGGTTAACATCAGGGGAAGGACTAGGAAAGTTGCAGAGGGTCTATGCAAGTTAAAGAAGGATTGTGTAGAGGAAAGAAATAAAAAGAAAAAGACATACATATTACAGAAAGATGGGACATTGAAAAAAAATACTCAAGGAGGAAAAAAAAAAAAATAGGACACTGAGTGAAAGAGGGGAGCTTGTCCTTGGTAATGGAATGACAGTCTGGGATGCAGTAAAGGGAGGACCAGGTTTAGGCTACTCCTGACCCTTGGATCAGACAATGGTCGCGCCTTTATAACGAAGATATCACAGGATATCTCTAAAGGGTGAGATATAAATTAAAATCTCAATTGTGCTTACCGCCCACAGAGTTCTGGGCAGGTAGAGCACATGAACAGGAACTTAAAGGAAACCTTAACCAAATTTACGTTAGAAACTGGTGAAAACTAGACCACTCTGCCCCCCTCAGCCTATTACAGTTCTTGCAGGCCCTGCACTCTGCCCAGAAAGCTGTCCATAAACACATCTGCAATGCCCCGCCTGTGCCCCCCTCGGACCCTGTGCACCCTTTCCAGCCCGGGGACTCGGTGTGGGTAAAGAAGTTCACCCCCCAGGGACTAACTCCAGCCTGCAAGGGACCATACACTGTCATCCTGGCTGCACCAACGGCTCTCACGGTCAACGGCTCTCACGGTCAACGGCATCCCAGTCTGGCTGCACCATTCCCGGCTGAAGGAAGAAAAAGCAGAATAGACAGGGACAGTGCAGGCTCTCCAGATCCCTTCAAAATGAGACTTTTGCATTTATAAGGACTCTAATTTTTCTGATTATGACTGTACAGGGGAATCTTTATAGATCTGGGCCCCAGTGGAACTGGGAACTTCAAACGGGATATTGGGGGAATGTCTTAAGAAATGTCACCACAAAGAGGATAGAAAAACCTGTTTTCCGTCTCGACCTATGTGACCTCATGAGAGGCACCATAGGCACAGATGGTATTACTAAAGATTGATGTCATATAGAAGGGTCCCTTCCCTGGGATTATGGGACAGCTATGGGGAAATGGGGACCACAAGGGGTAGGAATCTATGCCCAGGGAATGGTACAGTCACCACAAGTTCTTTGGATGCAAATGAATATTTTATCCATCTCAGGGCTGTGAAACCATATTTATTACTAAGGGCTACCTGAGAATCGGGGCCCCTCATATAGAAGGTTAGCCGAGCCCAAGGGTTTCCCCATAGGGAACTCTCACCCCATCCAGATTAATGTCATTCGTCAGCTAGACCTTTATTGAGCCACAGGAAGGACATGGGGGCTAACTAAATTTGAGGCCACCTTATTATATAGGGCTAGGCCTCTCCAAGCCAATTTCCCAGACCCCAAATGCTGACAACTGTACATGGGACCAGCCCAAGTTAACTTTGGGGGATATCCAGGGGCAAGGGACTTGCAAACTCCCACCTAAGTATAACCTCCAGCAATACAAAACAGAGGAGGTTAATTTTTTTATTTATTTACTTTTAAATATATATATTTTTTTATTTTTGCTGTATCTATTTCTTTATTTTGTTTGTCATTATTGATTTTAGAGAGAAAGGAAGGGAGAGGGAGAGAGAGATGGAAACATCAATGAGAGAGAACATCCTTTGGCCGCCTCCTGCACACCCACACTGGGGATTTGGGGCCACAACCTGGACATGTGCCCTGACCAGGAACCTAACTGGCAACCTCTCGGTGCATGGTTCGACACTCAAACACTGAGCCACACTGGCCGGGCAAAACAGAGGAGGTTTAGATCTCTTTTTCCTCAAGCAGGGAGGACTTTGTGTGGCACTGGACAAAGACCTGCTGTTTCTATGCTAACAACTCCAGGGTTATATAAGAAAGCTTATCTTTAATTAGGAGAAATATTGAGGAACAGAAAAAAGGAGACGGGGATCTGAGAATTGGTTTCAACAAATGTTTAACTGACTTCCATGGCTAACAACTTTATTATCGGCCAGCGCCATACATAATGAACAACCTAATGAAAACTATACAGAAGAGAATAAATTCTGTAAAACTCCTTGTAGTTAAGGGACAATATAGCCCTGTCCCAGAGAAGGAGAGGGAGTAAATGATTTTACTCATATATATAAAACCAGAGGAATGAACTGGGCTATTTTAAAAATCAAACTCCATTCTTTTTTATCCTCACCCGAGGACATTTTTCGATATTTTGTTCAGATAGAGGGAGAAGGAGAGACAGAGAGAGAAACATCGACGTGAAAGCAACACATCCAGTGGCTGCCACCCACACGACCCACCCTGGGGACAAACTGCAACTGAGGTACGTGCCCCTAGCGGGAACCGAACCCGGGTCTCTCCAGACCACAGGCCGATGCTCTACCGCTGAGCCAAACCGGCCAGGGCTCAAACTCCATTCTGATCAGTTATTTCTGCATGTAAACACCTGAGCACTTTTCTAAAAAAAACCTGGAACTGACATCCAGAGGAACCATGAAGATAAGGGGTTCATGATGGCCTTGGGAAACATGGAAGGACCATAAAAAGAAAGAGATTAATAATTGCCCTGACCCCTGCAACAGATTCCCCCCTTTTCCTCTCGAGCAGTCTGTATCAGCCCCAACATCTGTTAGGTAGAGCCAGGAGGAATGTAGGTTTTTTTTTTTCTCTGAGATTTGGGAGATTCCCCCAGCCCACTGGTGTAATAAAGTGCTCTTTTACAATTCAGCTGTGTGTCTCTGATTATCTTGCTGACATGTTACAACAGAAGTCAGTCATGCTTGGTGGGGTGGTCTCCTGCACTGATGATCTTCTACAGTGGTCAGTGGTTATAGACAATTAACTTGGTGTGAATCCCTCCCATTGATGTGCCAATAGCAATCAAGTCTCAACTACAGCAGGAGGGTGTACACAGCCCATGGGGGGCCTGGGGAGCTTGCCTGGAATGCCCAGCTTGAATGACTGTGGCGGGGGGTGGGAGTTCTGCCACTGTACCCTTCAGAACACCTACTACAATAGGCCACTCTTCTAAACCCAGGTCAGATAGCAGGTCTACCTAATACATAGAAATAAACACAAGCTGCCAAAATGAGGAGACAAAAATACATGTCCCAAATGAAAAAAAAACAGAACAAAATTCCAGAGAACAAAACTAAACAAATCAGAGACAATCTACTAGATGCAAAGTTCAAAACACTGGTTATAAGGATACTCAAAGAACTTAGTGAGGACCTCAACAACCTAAAAAAGGATCAGTCAGAGATGAAGAATACACAAACTGAAATGAAGAATACATTACAGAGAATCAAGAGTGGAGTAGAAGAAGCCAAGAATCAAATCAGCAATTTAAAGTATAAGCAAAAAACACCAAATCAGAACATCAAAAAGAAAAAGAATAATTAAAAAAAATGGGGATAATGTAAATAAAGATAGTTGTCTGGGACAACTATAAGCATACCAACACTCGTACCATGGGGGTGCGGGAACGAGAAGAGAGAGAGTAAGATGCTCAAAACTTATTTGAAAAAATAATGACAGAAAATAGACATACAAGTCCAGGCAGTGCAGAGAGTCCCAAACAAGATAAACTCACAGAGGCCCATACTAAGACACACCATAATAAAAATGCCAAAGATTAAAGACAAAGAGAGAATCTTAAAAGCCATAAGAGAAAAGCAGTTAGTTACCTACAAGGGAGCTCCCATAAGACTATCAGATGATTTCTCAAAAGAAACTTTGCAGGCCAGAAGGGAGTGGCAAAAAAATATTCAAAGTGATGAAAAGCAAGGACCTATAACCAAGATTACTCTACCTAAGAAAGCTATAATGTAGAATCAAAGAACAGATAGAGCTTCCCAGAGAAGAACAAAGTAAATGAGTTCATCACCACCAAAGCAGTATTACATGAAATTTTAAAGGGTCTTCTTTAAGAAGAAGAAGAAAAAATTTAAAAATATCAACGATGAAATGACAATAAATTCATATCTATTAACAATTGAATTTTTTAAATGAAATAAATTAGCAAGCAGAACAGATACTGACTCATAGATACAGAAAACATTTTGACAATTGCCAGGTGGGAAGGGAGTAGGAGGGAAGAGTGAAAAAGGTGATTAAGTACAAATTGGTTGTTACAGAATAGTCAGGGGGATGCGAAATACAGCATAGGGAATATAGTCAATAATATTCTAATAACTATGCATGGTGTTACACGGGTATGAAATTTATTAGGATGATCACTTAGTAAGTTATATGATGTCAAATCAGTGGCGTGTACAGTGAAACCAACATAATATTGAATGTCAACTGTAATTAAAAAATGTAAAAAATGATTAAAAAAATAATATAAACATGCATTCACATTTTAAGTGTAGGTATTACTTATAATGTTGTTCTCTTAGAGCTGCACTTTTCTTAACTGTTGGCAACTTCATATAAAGCAAAAATCAATGTGAGTTTATTTTGTTACTTACAATAAAAATGGTTAATGCCCTGACAAGTTTGGCTCAGCGGTTGGAGTATCGGCCTGTGGACCAGAGAGTCCCAGGCTCAGTTCCTGCTGGAGGCACATACCAAAAAAAAACCCCAAAAAAACGTTATTGAAACTATATGTCCTCTGAACCAAAAAATAAATACTTTCTAAAAAACTCAGTTCCCCAATACACAAAATAACAAAACAAGTATACCATCAATTAACATCTCATGAAATTATAATCCACATCTTTTATTCTGCCTCTCAATAAATATGTAATTACTTTCAAATATATGGTTTATCAAGAACATTTTTAACTTTATAAACTACAACTTAATCTGAGTCGCATCACCAAAAAAAAAAAAAAAAAAAAAATGGCAATGTTAAGTCTTTTCAATATGATCAGATTGCTCCCAGCTTTATTAAAAACAAACAAAAGTAAAAACACCTAGATAAAAAGCAAACAAAAATATCTATTAGATTGGAGAGTTGGCTGTTACAACTTGAGCTTGCAAAATCCAAATCTTAAAAAATGTGCATCACACAGATAGTAAACACTGATATTGTGAAATCAGATATTTAACTCGCAGAATTTTCAAACCTACTAACGTCAACTATGATTTTTATTGTTCTTTTTCTTCTACTTATGGAATTAATTTGCTTTACTCATTTTATATTTTTATAGTAGAGGTTTGTATCTTGGATTTTAAGCTTTCCTTAGTTTTTAATATATTTATTTATTGATATCAATTTTCCTCTAAGTACTGTTTTAACTTTCTCTAATATATCTTGATATGTTTTTGCTTTCATTATTGTTCAGTACAAAATAACTTTTAATTTTCCTGTGATTTCTTCTACTTATGTAAGATATTTTATTCCCGTTTATCTTTTTTAGATACAGCTTTCTTTGGTCTTTTTTTTTTTTTAATTTTTTTTTTTCTCTCTTTTAGAGAGAGAGGAAGGGAGAGCGAGAGAGAGATAGAAACATTGATGAGAGAGAACATTGATTGGCCACCTCTTGCATGCCCCCCACTAGGGATCGGGCCCACAGCCTGGGCATGTGTCCTGACAGGGAATCAAACCGGCCACCTCTTGGTTCATGGGTCGATGCTCAATCACTAAGCCACACTGGCTGGGCTGGTCTTTTCTTTTTTT
Organism: Molossus molossus; assembly: GCF_014108415.1. Taxonomy (NCBI): domain Eukaryota; kingdom Metazoa; phylum Chordata; class Mammalia; order Chiroptera; family Molossidae; genus Molossus; species Molossus molossus. The sequence goes on from NW_023425355.1 coordinate 17,145,492, forward strand.
AGTTGTAGTCACAGAGCATACTTTATATAATTTTGGTTATTTGGAATGCATTAAATGTTCTATGGGCAAACATAAGACCTCCCTTAGGAATTATTCTATGATTACTTGAAATAAATTTTAGATATTATCTTTCCAAGTTACAATTGTGTCGTTATTTGATGGTGTTAAAGGATTCAACTATAACTCCAATTTGTTTATTTCTTTGATAAGACATGGTGTTTTAGTGTCTTGAAGGTCTGTTTTTATGTGCAAACACATTGCATATAATGATGGCTTTTTAAGGATCAGCCCTTTGATCATTATGAAACACCACTCCCTGGTAATATACCTGCATTTGCAGCCTATTTCATTTGATATGAATGTAGCTTACAATAGCTTTTTTTCTGCCTTCTGTCTCCTTTTCTGACCTCCCCTTCTCCCCTTTCCCTACTCCTCTCCTCTGCTTTCTCCTTTCTCTGCCTCCCACTGCCTCTTTTTTGCTTTCTTTCTTACCACTTTATCAAGGGATATGTACATACCATAAAATACACCCATTTAAAGTGTACGTTCAATAGCTTTAGACTTTTCACAGGATAATAAGACCTAGGAAAATTCCTGGGCAAATGGAATGAGGAAACTGAGGCAATAAAATTAAACAAGGCCAAATAGTTTGGGCAGCTTGGAGCTTGTGAATCACAAAAAATCTTATCTCCCCAACCAAAGACACTTGAGAGCAAGTGGTTTATGCCTCTCCTCCGTAACCAGAGCATCCATAGCTTAAATCACCCTGGTTGGGAAAATAGAACAAAGACCCAATTAATGCCATTTGTGCCAGTCAAACTCAAGGGCAGAAGAAGTCAGAGAACAAATAACAAAATCCCATTAAAGCCAGACAGACTTAAGGTAAAAGTAAAACACTAAAACCGACTAAAGAATAATCCAAAGCTCTCCTATACACTCATTTTGATGCATCAGCATATTAAAAATGCACCTGGAAAGCTGATGAATATTCTCCTAAAAGAATTTTAGAATTTCCCTAAAATTCCCCACTGCAGGAAAAAAAAGGGGGGGGGATAAAAAGCCATCAGGAGTTGCCTGGCTGGTGTGGCTCAGTGGTTGAGCATCAAGAGGTGGCTGGTTCGATTCCCGGTCAGGGCACATGTCCAGGTTGTGGGCCCGATCTCCAGTGGGGGGCATGCAGGAGACGGCCAATCGATGTTCTCTCTCATCGATGTTTCTATCTCTCCCTCTCCCTTCCTCTCTCTCTAAAATCACTAAGAAAAAAAAAGCCATCAGGGCAAAGACTCAGTGTAGACTCCCTCTAGAACAAACCTATGCCCCTTCTCCAGGCATAAACTTTTTATTTCTTCTAAAGGATCCCCACAAGACTTGCAATGAGGGGAGCAGTGGGCAAAGGCAGCTCGACCAGGCTCACCCCTGATCCTGTCTCCAAGGTTACGACTTCCCTGTGAGCTAAAGCAGCCCCGCATTGGCTCACTTCTTTCCTATAACGTTGCTAAAGAGCCAAAGCAGAGCACTGCCCATGGTCTCCCCATGTTGTTTTCTCGGCCCTAAGTCCTTCCTTTGTTTCACTGTTCCCAGCTTTATTTTATTATTTTTTAAAATATGTTTTTATTCATTTTTTAGAGAGAAAGGAAGGGGTAGATAGACATTGATGTGAGAGAGAACCATCAATGAGCTGCCTCCTGCACGCCCCCTACTGGGGATCAAGCCTGCAACTTGGGCATGTGACCTGACCAGGAATTGAACCAGGACCTCTCAGTCCATGGGACGATGCTCCATCCCTTGAGCCGCACCAGCCAGAGCATTGTTCCCAGCTTTAATAAACATACTCTCAAACCCATCTGCATTCTGTCTCCATAGATTTGACAATTCTAAACAATTATCTTACTTATGGAGATCTAATTTCCACACCACAAATTCATCCATTTATTTATTATTTTTTTCCCCATTTTTTGGTTATATATATTTAACGACTATAGTAGGGAGATGTTACAAAGTGTAAGCAGCTCTCTCTCAAAGTAGCGTGGAGTATAAAACAGGTGAAGTCTGGCTTCAGGCTTCCTAAAGCAGTGGCTCCTAACCCTGGATGCACATTAAAATCCCCCGAGAAACCTCAAAACTGCCCTGACTCCCAGAGGCATCCATGCTGTGAAATCAGCAAATTCACCCATTTAAAGTGCACAATTTGATTTTTTTTACTATAATCAGACACCTGTGCAATTATAACCACAGTCGATTTTAGAATTTTTTAAAATTAATTTTTATTTAATAAATTGGAAGTTATATTTTCTAAACTTAAGGTGTACAGCATATTATTTTGTTTCAGTTATATATTGTTATATGATTGCTACTGAAGAACCATTTATCATATTACATCATTATAGTACAAGATTCATTGCACTATGTAATACGTATTAAAATCCCAATGGCATATTTCACAGATCTAGAACAAATACTCCAAGAATGTATATGGAACCAAAAAAGACCTCAAATAGCCACAGAAATCTTGAGAAAAAAGTACAAATTTGGAGGGATCACATTACCAGATTTCAGGTTATACTACAAAGCCACTGTAATCAAAACAACCTGGTACTGGCATAAGAACAGTCATATAAATCAATGGAAGAAAATAGAGAACCCAAAATCAACCCAAGCCATTAAGCTCAATTAATATTTGACGAAGGAGTCAAGAGCATACAATGGAATCAAAACATTCTCTTCAATAAACGGTGCTGGGAAAAAATTTTAGAATATTTTTATTACCTCAATAACAAACATCCTAACCTTTAGCTATAATCCATCTTGACCCCACCTCCCATACTAAGCAAACACTAATCTACTTTCTGTCTCTACAAGAGTTTCCTACTCTGGATATTTCATAGAAACATATAATATGCAGACTTGTGTGACTGGCTTCTTTCACTTTATAGAATGTTTTTGAGGTTCATCCATATTGCAGTATGTATTAATACTCATTCCTTTTCATGGCCAAATAATATTCCACTGCATGGTGACACCATACTTTGTTTATGCATCTGTTGTTTTCTCCTCTTGTCTTTATTCCCAGAATTATATATATATATATATATATATAATTAAATTAAAAATATATTTTAAGCCAGTCAGAGAAAGACAAATATCACATAATCTCACTTATTTGTGGAATATAATGAACAAAACAAACTGATGAACAGAATGGACCCAGAGACATGGATGTGGTGTACAGACTGACAAACCTCAGAAGAGAGAAACAGGGCTGGGAGTAGGGAAGAGATAAACCACAGAACTTATATGCATATATGTGTAACCATGGACATAGACAAAAATGCGGAGCAGGGAGGGGCAGCGCGGGATTGGGAGGAGGGTGTCAATGGGGAGAAAGGAGAAACATCTGTAACAAAAATAAATTAATAAATAAATTAATTAAAAATAAATAAATAAAAGTTAAAGAAAACAAATAGTAAGATTACTGAGCTATTTAAAAATATATATTTTATTAAATAAAAAATATATATACTTTTTTTTATTTCCTCAGTCACATCATGAATATAATCTAACTGTGACATTAGGTTTTCTAAAAATTTGCCACTTAGATTGATGATGTTCTGTTTTCAACATGCTCCTGGAAATAGAATGTTTTATAATTTGCTCAACATAAATTTAGCTCCTTATATCAGGGAAGCAGATTGCCAGTCCTCATGGCTTGCCCAGGTAAAACTTCCACACCATGCATCTAGGAGAAAGAAAAGAAGGATGGGAATAGCTGTTGGTAAAGTGCACAGGCTCCCGTTTGTTTTTTTCACCAAGATTTCATAGATTTTTCTTGAATAATTGCCTCTAAATTTGCTTTTTGCCTCTGGTCATTTTTCAGATTTCTTAAAACGACCTTTTGACAACATTTTGCAATTTTATTATTGCTATTTACGGAGAAGATTTTCAGATGTCCTCAGACATTCTAGATGATACCTTATTAGGAGATATTTTAATTTCACCATTCCTTTAGTCTTTGAGAAATAGCACTGTTAGTGTAAAAGGAGAATTATAAAGAAGTAATGCAAAACACTACATTTAAATTTGAAGTATTATTATGCATCCATAAGCCATTTCATGTTTTTAATATATTTTTTTCTTTATTGATTTTAGAGAGAGAAGAAAGGAGAGGGAAAGAGAGACAGAAACATTGATGAGAGACAACATCCGTTGGCTGCCTCCTGTATACCCCCAACTGGGGATCAGGCCCACAACCTGAGCATGTGCACTGACTGGGAATCGAACTGGTGACCTCTTGGTGTATGGGTCGACGCTCAACCACTGAGCCAAACTGGCCGGGCAGCCATTCCATATTTTTTAAATATTTTAATTTATATGGTCCGTGTATAGACATGTATTTCTTGCCCACTGATAAACACTAGAAAAAATAGCCAAACCAGAAACAGTCAGAATCCCAGGCTCCCACACTGTAATCTTGAAATACCATTTACTTAAACAAACAAACAAACAAACAAACAAACAACAAAAACAATGTTTTTTAGAGAAATTGCTGATTGTATGGCAGGTAGTGTACAAGATGAGCCTGGACATGTTATCGTACCAGATATCAAGTAAACTGAAAAAATCAATTAGTATTATGTCATTTCAAAGAAGCTGTCCCTAGAAAATGTTGAGAAAACAAGAGCTTTGATAAGAATTATAATTGCAGTGGGTTGAAGCCAGTCAACTATGTTTACATTGAAGGGACCAAAATCCATCACCCTGAAGCTGTTTATTGGGATATTAACTTTAAGCTCTATATTAAGAAACAGAAGACTACATGAGAACCTTTGACACCTCCTCCCTTCTGCCTAGTACATTCAGACAGAGAAACCTGCTTTAGGAAGATTAAAAATATCACTTTAGCCTAATCTGAATGAAAATGAAGAATGGTCAACAAGAGCCCTTTGTGCAGGGGTTGTTGGCTACATCCCCCAGTGGCCCATTGTTTCTGAGTCACCCAGCAAGGATTTTCCTGCCCTGTGTGGTCCATTGTTCCTCAAGTACCTGGAAATTTCCCATTCCCACTTTTGAAATCTAATACCCTGTTCTCCACCTTTTTTCTTTGTCCAAAAATGTTTTCTATACCCAATGCTGCCTCAGTGTCTTAGGAATTTTCATGCAATTATCATGCCTATGTGAATTCTCCATGCACATGTATTGAACTTGGATTTTTTTCTTGTTAATCTGCCTCTGTGAATTTGGTTATTGGACCCCAGTTTAGAAGAATTGAGCTCATGGGACAATGAATATTTTTTAACCCCCCCCAAAAATCTATCATTCATAATAGAATACAACAAATGTATTTATCTTCCAGTGATGATGGAAATAAATGTCTTATCTTAAAATTTGGTAAATAAAAATAGTCCAACATTTATATATCTTTCCTATAAGAGCAGTACTGAAACCAAGTTGTGGTGTTTGGTTCTGGGTTTGTCGTCTCGAAAAACTGAAGAATGAGTTCATGGACAAAGGGGTAAGCAAAAGGAAAGTTTATTTGAAAGATAGACAGACTTCCTGCAGTGGGGAGGGGATCCAAGTGGGTTGTCTGTGGGGCTCTGTTGTCTAGGGGTAGTCATATACTTTGCTGCCCTCTGATGGGTCCTTGAAAGGAAATCTGCTTAGCAACATTCATACATTTTAAAGCTTCTGTTTCCCACCTGACTGGGTTCAGACCTAGATCATCTACAGGGCCATAGTGGCTTCCCTTTTTATGATAATTTTAACTTCTCCCAGACTATTAGTGAGGAGGAGGGGAAATGCCCTTGGATCAACCCTTTGCTTGCTTTTGATTTCTTTTCTAAGTCCAGTTTTTGTTTCCTACAATCCTTTCTAAGGTGACCTGGCTTTCCGCAATAGAAACACACTCAATAGTTTCACAGAACTCATTCAGCAATCTAGTTGCCTTGCTTCAAAGGAGCTTTTCTTATTTTTTGTTTCGTTTTGTCATGTAATTGATCTGTGCTCCTTCCAGGAGCTTCTAATTTGCATTTTTATAAATGGGGGCTGGGAGTTTCTGGCCTTGGAGGCACAATCTCCCATGTTAATTTTAGTTTTATTTTGAGGTCTATAGAGTTAAATAAACCTCCAGATATACTGTGTACTGAGTTCTGCCTGTGTGCTGAGCTCCAAGTCATTTCAAACTTCCCTCATGTCTCAGTCTTCCCTCCCCATGGTCCCACCCCTCACTGCCTAACCTGCCTCTATCTCCTTCCTAGCACTATGTAACCAAGTAGTCGGTAAGGAAAACTTGGTCCTCATAAAAGTAATAAGTATAACCAAACTTATATAGTTAGAACATCCCATTTTGAATAACTCAATAAATTAATGACTCTAAGCATTGAACATCAATACTTCTCGAACACCACAAACAAGTGACAGATATTATGACATAATATCCACTTCTTCTTGTGGACAAAAAAAGGGGGATGGGGTGGGCACATATTAAACCTGAAAAGTTCAGGGGAGGCCTGCATGGTGGCTTTACAAACTTAGAGACTGAAAGTAGCCACATAGGATGGTCTGAATTTAAAGTTTTCTAACTAAAAGCAGTTCATGGTGGGTAATTAAAAGGTCTGAGCCAGCAAGAGCCCACATCCACAATGCAAGGCCAATGTAGAGCAAAATGATTTTATTACATGTGCCTGGGTGCAGGAGGGCTAAGCCCGAAAAGGGGAGTCAGCCTCAAATCAGAGTTGGAGTGTAGGTCATATACTCTGCTTCTAGCTTCCGGCAGTTCCTGCTGACGTACTCTGCCTGGCCCATTGTCCATTTTGCAGTTGGACTGGTCTGGTATCACATTCTGCATCTGCTGGATTCATTCCCTTGTGGATAATGCGATAATCCTCACTCAACAGAAGACTGAGCAAAGGTCAGGCAAGCAACACATTTTTCACAGTTTCTGCCTTTTGCAAGCTTTTACCTTTACCCTTTAAAATGTTACTAACCCTTTCAGCAATCATGTCCGAGGCCTGTGTTTTCTGTGACAAAGGTCAGTCTTTACCTTAACTAAGCCTGTCTGTTTTCTTTTTCAATTTATGATGGCATACCTTTGTAATCTCAAAGGAATTTTGTTTTTCAGACCCCACAGAGCACAACCACCATAGGAGAGCAGAGACCACAAATCCTCTCATTGGTATTTATTTTTTTTATTTTTTAGCAAACCAACTTTAATATGTTTTTATTGATTTGAGAGAGAGAGGGTGGGAGAGAGAGATCTACTTCTTACATGCCCCCCACTGGGGATCACACTTGAAACCAGGGCATGTGCCCTGACCAGGAATCAAACCAGCAACCCCTGGGTGCATGGAGGATGCTCAGTCAACTAAATCACACCAGCCAGGGCCCCCTCATTCTTATTGTTACCATGTTAATTATTAATTGTTTACTATCCCGTACCCACAAATGTAAAAGAAATATATGTCTATTCAGTTTACGGTTTATCCAATCCTAGAAATTTCCCTGCTTTGTTTTCTCCAATCTCCCTAACCTATCACCAGTGAATTTTATGTAACCCTCTTATGTCTTCCCCTTTGATTCTGATGTATAAAGTAAGTAGTAATACTGCCAATTTCTGGAGCATTTTCTCAGTCTGTTGAGATTTTGCTTCCTGGCAATTATCATCAGTTTGGCTCAAATAAACTCATAAAAATTTTCTACAGGTTTGAATGTTTCTTACATTGACATCTGAAAGAAAGAACATAATAGCACATCATGTTTTTTGTAGTTGTTTATTTTTTAACAAGGTATAATTTTAGTCTGATCAAGCTTCTGGATCCCACTGGTAAATTTTTTTAACTATGCAGAAGAAAGACCCTGTTGAACTTCTCTGAGTAGGCAATCAGCAAATATGTCATGCATGAAATTATACAAATAAAATATTATTGTTTCTTGAGCAAAAAAAATATTAGATGACAAAAGTGAACAGTAATGTAAAAAAATAATAAACATTCAAAGTAATATATAAATATATATTGAAAGATATATAAAGAAGAAAACAGTCTCTAGAGATGAACACATATGTGATGTGAAAATACTATTAAAAATTACAATGAAGTGATATTTATTTATTGGTTGATTGATCAATTTATTGATTTATTTAATCACTGGAGGATATATTCCCATTGATTTTTTGAAAGAGAGAGAAACATTGATGTGAGAGAGACACATCAATTGGTTGCCTCCCATATGACCCTGACAAGGGCCGGGGATTGAATTGAAACCGAGGTACGTGCCCTTGACTGGAATTGAATCTGCGACTCTTTGGTCTGCAGGCCGATGCTCTAACCACTGAGAAAAACTGGCCAGGGCAATGAACTGATTTTTAAAAGTCTAGTTAACATATTTTGGGAAAAAAGAGGAGGTTTTGATTGGAATGGGGCAGATGAGTGATTTCTGGGGTAATTGGAAGTGTTTAATGTATTTACTTGGGTGATGATTACATTGATGTACATTTCTGATTAATTGTATGTATTGGTTTTATTTTTATTATTTATTTATTATTTTTTTAATCCTCACCTGAGGACATTTTTCCATTTTTTTGTTCAGATAGAGTGGGAGGGAGAGAGAGAGAGAGAGAGAGAGAGAGAGAGAGAGAGAAACATCGACGTGAAAGAGACACATCGAGTGGCTGCCACCCACACGACCCAACCAGGGTCGGGGACAAACTGCAACTGAGGTACGTGCCCTTAGCGGGAACTGAACCCGGGTCTCTCTGGACCGTAGGCTGATGCTCTAAACACTGAGCAAAACCAGCCAGGCCTTGGTTTTATTTTTAGAATAAAAGATAGATAGTGTTTTATCTGATTGACTATATGTATAAACTATCTTACTGTAAAAATCTGAAAGTATTTATAAGTGATAAGGAACATCACAAGTATGCCTGCTGCCATCACTCTATTCGGTAGTATAGTAATGATCCTAGCCAGTTCAATAAATCAAGAAAAATAAATACATGAATTGAAGAACCAGAAAGGAAAAAAATTCAGTTGTTAGTTAAAAGAAATATTATTTGGTGCTTAGAGGATCCAAAAAAACTTAATAACCTATTAGGTCACACTATCTCCCAGCAAAAATATTACAACTCACTGAAGGCTCAGAGGATGTTTAGAATTTTTTACAGTAAGGTATTTTTTAATAAAGATATGTATATTGATTTCTTTAGACATATTTTTGTGGCACACCTAACAGAATACAGTATAGTGTAAACGTAACTCCTTTATGCACTGGGAAACAAAAAAAATGTGTGACTCACATCATTGTGATATTCACTCTATTATAGGTGGTCTGGAACTGACCGCACAATATCTCTGAGGTACGCCTGTATTTGGAATGTGAAATGTACAGTATATAATGGGAGCAAATCAGCTGCTTAATGGGTACAGGGGTACAGGGTTTCTTCTGGAGTGATAAAAAATTTTGGAATTAGATAGAGGTGGTGTTTTCATAAAATGGTAACAGTGCAAATGTAAATCATATACATGATGAGGGATTAATACCCAGAAAACATAAAGAACTTTTAAAACTTAATAACAAAAAACAAAACAGAAACAAAACCCAAACAAACACCTTAAGAAATGAGCAAAAAACTTGAATAAACATTTCTACAAAAAAAAAAAAAGAAATACAAATGGCCACCACACATGAAATAATACTCAATATCATTAGTCATTACAGAAATGCAAATCAAAACAACACATGTCCACTAGACACAGGCATACCCCCTATAGTCCTAATAAAAATGAAAAAAGAAAGATAATGTAAAGTGTTAGGGAGGATGTAAAAAAATAGAAAAGTTTGTACATTGCTAGTAAAAATATAAAATGGTTCAGTTGCTGTGAAAAGCAGTTTAGTAGTTTCTTTAAACTACTAAAATTAAACCTAAAGTTACTATATGACATAGCATTTCCACACTGAGGTATATATGTAAGATTATTGAAATATATGTACACAGAAAAACTTATGAACACATGATGATAGCAAATATTCACAGTAGCCAAAAGATGGGAACAGCCTAAATGTCCATCCACAGGTGAGTAGATAAGCAGTATTTGCATATATACACAATGGAATATTATTCACCTGTCAAGAGTAATGTAGTGCTCATATGTGCTACATTGTGAATTAACCTCTAAAATATTACGCTTAGTGAAAGAAGGCAGACACTAAAAGCTACATCTATCCATTGTTTTCACTTACATAAAATGCCCAATAGGTAAATCCAAAAAAATGGAATGCATATTGATTTTTGGTAGGGGCTGAGGGAAGGGAGAAATCATGAGAAACTGCTTAATGGGTACAGGGTTTCCTTTGAGGTGATGAAAATTTTTTGGAACTAAATAGAAGTGCGGGTTGCAAAAAATTTGGAAATGTAGTAAATGCCACCTAATTGTTCACCTTAAAAGTTATTTTATAATATGTGCATTTTACCTCAATAAAAATAAATTTAATGTCCAAAATATTTAGAAATGGCCCTCTCATTTTTAGTTCACTTTTGTTGTAGAGGATATGTTCATTTTTTTTAAGATTTAATTTTTTTTTCTTTGTTGATTTTAGAGAGAGAGGAAGAGAGAGATAGAAACATCTATGAGAGAGAACATCGATTGGCTGCCTCCTGCATGTCCCCCACTGGGGATCGGGCCCACAACCTGGGCATGTGCCCTGACTGGGAATCGAACCAGTGACCTCTTGATGAATGGGTTGATGCTCAAGCAGAGCCACACTGGCCAGGAGAGGATATGTTCATTTTTAAAATCTCCTACTGTCACAGACTTGGGCACAGAATTCTTGTCATAGCAAATAGCCTTGGATCCGACTTTCAAGACTCCTTAGTAAACTGTGCCATCAATCACATAAAAAAACTTTTATAGGACCTTAAATTCTAAGGTCCTACCAGATTCCTGGTTGAAGGTGAAACACTGATTTCTGATACCTGTAGAACCTAGAAAACATCAACTATTTGATTATTCTTTGTTTCACTTTAATTTCTTCAACCAAAAGTACAAAATTCTTTATTTCGTGAAGGAAAAGAATAGATCATATTTTGATATAGAGGAGTAGAGACTATCTCACTTTACTTCCAACAATAAGAACAAAACACAAATTAATATTTCAATAAATTGTCCTAATAGGTTTTCAATGATTTTACAGCAAGGTTGTTTAGATGATTCAAAAAAATATTATTTAATACCTACCCTTCAGGCTTCATGATTTTTCCTATGATATTCTTAGCAGGGTATCAGTTTTTCAGACTAAAGGAATTTGAAAATCAAATTAAAAAAAAAAAATGTTTGTATTGATTTTTTTAGAGAGAGAGGGGGAGAGAGAGAGAGAGAGAAACATCAATGTGAGAGAGAAACATCAATCGGCTGACTCCTGCATGTCCCCTACTGGGGATCAAGCCCACAACCTGGGAATCGAACTGGGACCTTTCAGTCCATGGGACCAATGCTCAGTCCACTGAGCCACACTGGCCAGGCTGAAAGTAAAAAATTTTAAAGTATGAAATGATAGAAACTTTTCAGATTTTACAACATTCTTCCAATCCAGGGGGCAACAAAACTATCTTTCCTTCCTTTTGATTTACACTTTTTTAAATTTATGGATAAGTCAATTGTATATATAACAATTAAATATTCCCATTATTATTCTAAATATATACCTTGTAAAATATATACCAATGAAGATAAGTATCCAAATAACATAAGAATGTCCTGACATATACTTGAAATAGTATATAAATTAAGGATTAGAATAATCTTTAGCAAAAAGCTACTTTATTTTACTATTGTGCTTTCTATGAAAAAAAATTTTGTGCTTCCTCTGAAAAAATTTGGAACTGGACAGAAGTAGCAGTTGCATAAAATTGTGAATATCCAATTTGTGATTTTTGGAAGAAAATAACAGAAAAACATTCTAGGCCTGCTTTACTGGATTAATTTATTCAGACTAATATTTGATCTGACCATAGTGAACACATTTTATTAGGAAAATGTGTCTCTATGCCAATCACTTTATTCTTTAAATATATAAATTAAACTCATTTTAATGCTCACTATATAATAAATCATACATAAAACTGCTTTTCACTAAAGTAGTTCTCTCTTGCTACTTTTTCTTGTCTTGACCCCCTTCATTATTTACAAGGTCTCATCACTAATAAAATCCATTAAATAAAATTAAATAATATTCAAAACTAAACCTGTACTTTTCTTTTTCTGAAGATCCCTCTGGCCTTCTGGTTCACTGCATAACCATCACCTTTGTCCCTAGTGGCACCGCCTTTGCTTCTGTTTTCAAAATTTAAAAAAATTGATCTAGTGCTGGAGTCTAACATTTCACTAAATCTACCAGGCAAACATCTCTGATTTTCAGTCATCTCTTAGGAAATAATGCAACAAAATAGTCTACCTATGGTATCCTAAGTTTCTAAATCACTTCAATTAGTATTGATATTTGTAGTTCCTGAATAGTTTTCCAAAGACTTTCCTTACATTTCCTGCTTTGTAGAAATCTATTTAATGCTGTTGACCTTAGTCTTCATGTATCAGTGATTGTGGGAGACTTTTTGCATGGCCTCAATTTTGTTATAATCTGCTCTGCCATCGCCTGCCCCAAGGCAGGATATCTCTGCATTCTGCATTTCTTTATCTCTGCATTTTGCATTTCTTTAAGTAACCATTTACTCAAGAAGCCAGTCTTTGCTGACCTTTTGTTCCTTTGTAGTATTTCCTAGATTTGCTTCCAGCAAGCCTGGTGCTTGGCAACAGGTGCTTCTTGCCCTATATATTGTGTGAATTACCCCTGAATAAAGGAGACTTGATCAGAGCCCTGTCTTGTCTCCATTTCTCGTGTCTCTTGTCCCTCCTCATCCTCACTCCCCCTCTAGAGTCCTCGTTGCTCGACCTGCGGGATGGGTCAAGTGATATTTTCCATCCCTTACAAAGAGATAAACTTTTGAACACTTTTATATTTCTACTTCAATTTGTTACATGTTATGGGAATGTCAGGTTACTAGGAAGGAGAAGCAGAGGAGAAGAGAGCAAAAAAAACCCAAAAAAACCCAACAACTATAAATAATTTTTAAAAATGAATTTGGCATTTACTTTTGACAGACACTATATTGAAGGCACTGAAAAGAAAGTGGTAAACAGAGCAGATATTATACTTGCCATCATGTAGCTTAAAGGACAGCAGAGAACACAGACTATAAAATTAAAACAAACACAGTTAGAAATAGTGAATGGAAATGTAGATAAGAAATAAAATAGGTCCTGACCGGTTTGGCTCAGCGGTTAGAGCATCAGCCTGTGGTCCAGAGAGACCCAGGTTCAGTTCCTGCTAAGGACACGTACCTCGGTTGCAGTTTGTCCCCAGCCCTGGTTGGGTTGTGTGGGTGGCGACCACTCGATGTGTCCCTTACACGTCAATGTTTCCCTCTCTCTCTCTCTCCCTCCCTCCCACTATCTGATCAAAAAAAAAAAAAGAAAAGAAAAAAGAAATAAAATAGTAATTATGAGTTAGTTATGGAAAACATTTGTTTAGGCTGGTCAGAGAAGAAAGGTAGATGGAAACTGAGAATTGATTTAAAAAAAGGGCCTAGTGAATAGTGAGCGTAATATTTCAGGCAGAGGTAAGTGTGTGTGTGTGTGTATATATATATAAATAAACATCTCGAGGTAATAAGACAAAGTGTTCTGTGAACAAAATCACTTTTCTGTCTCTCAGTTTCTCTGAGCATAAAATGGTAATGATGAATAAGATTAGGGATGTTACAGTGTAATGAGAAGTATATAATTTATTTTAAAATAAATTATTACATAAAATGTCATATGACCAACTGAAATCACTGGGACAGATCTCTATTATTTTTTGGTTTTGATAATAAGGTTCTATTAAAACTAGTTAAACATTTTTTCATTAAAATTAAAGTTTATATATTTCTTTACTGTGATTTTTAATAGGTTCAATTTTAATTTAAGACTAATTTGAAACTCAAAAGACTGTTAATTATTTTACATAAAATAAACGTCGGTGAAAGAGGTCAACAAAAGGGGGGGGGAGGCCTGGCCAGTTTGGCTCAGTGGTTAGAGCGTTGGCCTGTGGTTCGGAGAGACCTGGGTTCAGTTCCCACTAAGGGCATGTACCTCGGATGTAGTTTATCCCTGGCCCTGGTTGGGTCGTGCGGGTGGCAGCCACTCGATGTGTCCCTTTCACGTCGATGTTTCTCTCTCTCTCTCTCTCTCTCTCTCTCTCTCTCTCTCTCTCTCTTCCTCTCTTCCTCTCTCTCCCTCCCACTCTATCTGAACAAAAAAAAAACAAAAAAATGTCCTCGAATGAGTATTAACGAAAAAGGGGAAGGGGGGGAAGCAAACAAAGTCAAAATAATAATGGCATTGTGCAGCTGGTGTGGCTCAGTGGTTTAACATCAACCCATGCACCAAGAGGTCGCCGGTTCGATTCCCAGTCAGGGCACATGCCTAGATTGTGGGCCAGATCCCCAGTGGGGGGCATGAAGGAGGCAGCCAATCTTTCTTTCCTCTCTCTCTCCACTCAACAAAGAAAAAATAAATAAATACAATAATAATAATAATGGCATTGATTTGAGGAATCAAGACACAGGTGTAAAGACTCCAAAATAAAGGATATTGACATTTCATGGTTCTTTCTTCTAACATTTTAGAAATTTCAAATTAACCATAAAAAGCTTTAGAAACTCAGGTGAACGTGTGTTTCTTATGTTATTATTATTATCATTTTAATTTTGTTTATTAATTTTGAGAGAGATAAACATTAATTTGTTCTTCCACTTATTTTTTGTTTGTTTGTTTTTGCATTTATCTTCAGATAGAGCAGGAGGGAGGGGGAGAGAGAGAGAAACATCGACATGAGAGGGACACATCGAGTGGTTGGCACCCACACAACCCCAACCAGGGCCGGGGACAAAATGCAACTGAGGTACATGCCCTTAGCGGGAACCGAACCCGGGTCTCTCTGGTTTGCGGGCCGACGCTCTAACCGCTTAGCCAAACCAGCCAGGGCTATTGTTCCACTTATTTATGCATCATTGGTTGTTTCTTGTATGTGCCCTGACCAGAGATGGAACTGTGACCTTGGCATATTGATATAATGCTCTTAGTCAACTGAGCTACCCAGCCAGGGTGTGTTTCTTATATTAAATGTTTTGTTTGATAGATATTTAGCCCCCATAAATAAGATATTTTCACTGGAATGATACAAATATTCTCAGGTAAATGGACTTCTTCCTAGTAAAAAGTAAAAGGCTGAGTCAATATTTGAGTATATGTGTGTAATTATGTCAATGTTATTAGGCAAACAGAATGATAAAGTTTAATTGAGTTTTAATTAAGTACATCAAAGTCATCTGATAACTTTGATTTTACTTCAGGCTTGCTTTTAAGACTGCTCTTTCAGTTTGTATTGTCTTAATAAATGTTGATGTTTCATTTGTTTTAATATGCGAAATATCCATTAATTTACGTTTATCCATCATCAAAAAGTGACTTTTTAAATATGGGATAGTTCAAACATGGCATAGCTTACTTACTCAGTCTGTAAACCTTGATTATCATTAAACACTTTGTCACAAACTGATTAACCATTTACTCAACAGTTTCTCTTCTTGGGTATGCGATTAGACTACTTTTCCCAACTTCCCTTACAGTGGTGGTGGCCATGACCCTGACGCTTAGGCCACAGCATAGCAATAGAAGTGTCACTTACTACTTTCACAGCTGGCTCTAAAATCTCCCTAAAGTTTGACCATTTATCCTCTTTCCTTTTCTGTCTTAAAGTTATGGAAAATTGTGAAGAATTAATTTTATTTACTTATATTTCTTGGAGGTGTGGAGGGCTGTTCATCAAGAATTCTATTGTGGCCCTGGCCGGTTTGGCTCAGCGGTTAGAGCGTCGGCCTGCGGTCCGGAGAGACCTGGGTTCGTTCCCGCTAAGGGCATGTGCCTCGGTTGCAGTTTGTCCCCGGCCCTGGTTGGATCGTGCGGGTGGCAGCCACTCGATGTGTCCCTTTCACATCGATGTTTCTCTCCCTCTCTCTCTCCCTCCTGCTCTATCTGAACAAAGAATGAAAAAGTGTCCTCGGGTGAGGATAAAAAAAAAAAAAAAAGAATTCTATTGTGTTCATATTATTACAAAATGTCCATGGGGCCTGGCTGATGTGGCTCAGTGGTTGAGCATCGACCCATGCACCAAGGGGTCGCCGGTTCAATTCCCGGTCAGGGCACGTGCCCAGGTTGTGGGCCAAATCCCCAGTTGGGGGCATGCAGGACGTGGCCAATTGATGTTCTCTCTCATTGATCTCTCTCTCTCTCTCTCTCCCTTCCTTTCTCTCTAAAATCAATAAAGGAAAAAAATTTTTTTAATGTCCATGGGATACCATATGCATGTCTATACATAATTTCTAGACAGGGCTGGCGTCATGAACATGTGACCTGTGCAGTCTCAGAAGGACCTTACGCTTGGTTTAATGATCTGCTGGAAACAGGAACCTAATGATCCATCTTGAAAGTCTTATAATGTGGATTTTTTAGTAAAGAGACTGGGATGGTTTATTTTATGTTTCAACTTAATGAGATCAGATATTTGAGTGTCCAGATATTTGGTCAAACATTCTGGCTGTTTCAGTGTGGGTGTTTATGGATGAGGTTAACATGTAAATCAGTAAAGCAGAGTGTCCTCCCTAATGTGGGTGGGCCTCATCCATTCAGTTCAAGGCCTGAATAAAACAGAAAGCGTGATTCTCCCCTGAGATAGAGTGAAGTCTCCCTTCTTGACTGCCTTTGAATTGAGATATGTTTTTTGTTTTTGTCTGTTTTCTGCCTGAGACTTGAACTAGAATATCAGCTCTTCCTGGGTATTAAGATTGCTGGTCTTGGTCCTAGAATGACACAGTTGGTTCTCCTGGGTCTCTGGCATTGAAAGTCAGACTGAAACTAATCTGTTGACTTTCTTGGGTTTCCAGCTTGCTGACTCTGCAGATCTTGGGACATGCCAAACTCCGTAATTGCATTAACCAATTTTTTATAATTTCATATGTAAAGAATTGTTTCTGTGTCTCTGGAGAGCTCTGAATAACACAGGGTTTCATATGTTCTTTTTGCACCAGTTTCTACAAATGATGTAGCTGTTCCTGTTTCCAGCTCTAATAGTCTATATTAATTAGCTCTAACAAGTCTAATAGTCTTGTAATTTCTCTAAAAGAAGACTGTATTAAAGGTACTTACATTCATATACTCGATATACTTTAATTTTAACAATAAAATAGGGTGAAAAACATACTTAGATCCAAATCCCAACATAGCTATTCCAGGACAATGTCTCACAGAAGAGAGCCAAGGATAGGAGACTCTTACACTGAGACAAGGCTTGGTACTCTAAGTGTTCTGCCCTCTTCTTATTATCCACAGACTCTTTCTCATTGGTAGTTCCTTTGTACAACATGCTGAGAAACTTGGTCTATCTCTTCAGCTCTTCATCCTTGTACAAGACAGCATTGGCCTCAGATTTGTAAGTTTATTTTAAAATTGTGAAGTGATACATATTTTTGTTGTTGTTGTTGCTTGAAATATACATTTTGGATAGCTGCCATTGAGCTTAGCAGAAGTTATAACATTAACAATAATACTATCTGTTGAGGACTGAATTGTGACCTCCTGATATTCATATAATGAAGCTATAAATCTCCACCATGACTGTATTTAGAGATAGGACTTTTAAAAAAAGGTAATTTCCAAAATATATAGAGTGCTCATACAGCTCAACAAAAGGAACACAAAGAACCCAATTAAAAAATGGGCAGAGGAACTAAATAGACACCTCTCTAAACAGGACGTACAAATGGCTAAGAGACATATGAAGAAATGCTCAACATCACTAATCATCAGAGAGATGCAAATTAAAACAACAATGAGGTATCACCTCACACCTGTCAGAATGGCCGCCATCAACACATCATCAAACAACAAGTGTTGGCAAGGGTGTGGAGAAAAGGGGACTCTATTACACTGCTGGTGGGAATGCAGACTGGTGCAGCCACTATGGAGAACACTATGGTGTTACCTCAAAAAATTAAAAATTGAACTTCTATTTGACCCAGTGATCCCACTTCTAGGAATATACCCTAAAAAGCCTGAAACACCAATCAGAAAGAATATAGGTAACCCTATGTTCATAGCAGCACTATTTACAATAGCTAAGATCTGGAAACAGCCCAAATGTCCATCAGTAGACGAATGAATAAAAAAGCAGTGGTACATTTACACAATGGAATACTATGCAGCTGTAAAAAAGAAGGATCTTGTATCCTTTGAGATGACATGGAGGGACTTGCAGAGTATTATGCTAAGTGAAATAAGCCAATCAGAGAAAGACAAATACCACATGATCTTAGGTATTTGTGAAATATAATGAACAAGGTGGGTTGATGAACAAAATAGACTGAAAGACATAGAAAGGACAAACCTAAAAGTACGGGGTGGGGGGCTGGATGAGACGAACCAAAGAACTTATATGCATGTATGTGTAACCAATGGACATAGACAACAATTTTATTGAAGGGAGGTGGATGGGGAGGAGGGTGTCTTAGGGGGGAAAAAGGAGAAACATCTGTAACAAAAATAAATTAATAAAAATTGGAAAAAAAAATTTAAATTCTTTGTACAAAGAAAAAAAAAGGTAATGAAGTTTAAATGAGGTCATAAATGTGAGGCCTAGTCTGATGTTCTTATAAGAACAAGAAGAGCCTGGCAGGTATGGCTCAGTGGTTGAGCATTGACCCATGCACCAAGAGGTCACAGGTTCAATTCCCAGTCAGGACACATGCCCAGGTTGTAGGCTCGATCCCCAGTGAGAGGCGTGCCAAAGGTGGCCAGTCGATGTTCTCTCTCATCAGTGTTTCTATCTTTCTCTCCCTCTCCCTTCCTCTCTCATATCAATAAAGAAAAAAAATTAAAAACAAAACAAAACAGGAAGAGACATCAGAGCGTGTTCTCTTCACATGCACTGAGAAAAGACCACATGAGGACACCAGGAAAATGTGGCTGTCTGCAAGCCAGGAAGAGAGCCTTCACCAGACACCAACCCTGCTGGAAAGTTGACTTGGACTTCCATCCTCCAGGACTTTGAGAAAAGAAATTTATATTGTTTAGTCCATTCAACCTGTGGTACGTATTTTATTATGGAAGCCTGAGCTGACAGACACACTACTTCTGATGATATTTAGACAACTCAGTTTTTGTTTTTGTTTTTCATATATAAAATTAAGAAATCATAATATGAATATAGATCAATGGTCTAGGTTAAAAATGCTTTATTCTTATCTGTGACTATCTTTTGTCTGTTATACGGATTTACTCCCTCTGAACTTCAAGGACCTAACCTTACATAATTCTTAAAACAACAACAACAAAAATATGGTATATTTCAATAGTAATTGAAACACATAATTACCAAGTCTTGAGTTTAATGTACATAATGAAAATTTCAGTCTGAGCACTAATAACGATAATAATAATTAATAATAGTAATAATTGACTTGCTCTCATCATTATGAAGAAGGAAATTTATGGTGATTGTTCATGTTTTGAATTTACTGGCAATACACTCATCACTGCACATTTGTTTAAATTGGATCTATAGAGAGGAAGGGAGAGGGAGGAGAGAGAGAGACAGAGAGAGAGAGAGAGAGAGAGAGAGAGAGAGAGAGAGAGACATAAGCTGCCTCCTGCATGCCCTCCACCGGGGATCAACCCTGCAAACTGAGCATGTGACCTGACCTGGAATGGAACCAGCAACTTTTTGGTGTACAGGACAACACTTAACCTTAACTGAGTCACACTGGACGGGGCATCTCTGCACATTTTCATTACATTCTTCAGTATGTATGTTTTAAAATATAGAATTAGCAAATTTGGACTGACATTTTCTTTGTCTTTCTTTTCTGATTGCGCTGTTACTGAACAGTAAAATTTGAAAAGAAAATGCATTAACGTTTTTTACAGAGGATTAGGCAAGTCATACTGGGTAGAGTTGGGGATTATTTTTTGTACCTTTTGATATGCACTCGGGGCCAATTGGATGCATGGCATTCAAAAATACATCTAAAACAATTTACAAGAAAATTTATGAAAGAAGCAAAAATTTTATCAGTGTTTAAACAAATGTGAACAATTGAGAGATCTTTATTATAAACATTTTATGTTCATATTTTGAGATTAAGTTACCTTTTTATTGAATCAGCTTTATTATTATGAATTATGGAATGTTCTGTGTCCATTTGTCCACTGTTCTTATTAACAGCTATGAAAAAAATCAAACAAGATGACTTTCTTCCTCTTTTTTGGTAACATCTGACATTTTCACAATTGAATTGACATAATAATACCAACAGCTATACTGAGAATTCTTGCAGTCATTCTTTACTAAGTATGCAAAAGGTAAATAGAATTGTAGGTATATATTAAAGAAAATGTCCTGCACCTGCAATTGAAACAGTTTAAGTATAAACTTGTCTGTTCACTAGTAAGTTAATTTCTCTAGAGTTATGTATAAAATTATACCAGAACAATAAGTGCAAATGTGTATGACTAATGATCTGATTCACAATAGGTACAAATTTAAGAATAACGAGAACAATGCTAGTCCAAAATAAAATATTTTTATTTATTTTTCAAAGATATGTGAAACTTTTTTTTTAATTGATTTTTTTAGAAAGAGAGAGAGAGAAACATCGATGAGAGAGAAACATTGATCAGCTGCTTCCTGCACGCCACCTACTGGGGATCGAGTCCACAACCGGGGCATGTGCCCTGACTGGGAATCAAACTGGGAGCTCTCTGTCCAGGGGACCACACTCAATTCACTGAGCCACACCGGCTGGGCATAAAGTAAAAAATTTTTTTTCTTTTATTGATTTTAGAGAGAGAAAGGGAGAGGGAGAGAGACAGAAACATCGATGAAAAAGGACATCGATTGGCCACCTCCTGCATGCCCCCCCCTGGGGGTTGGACCCACAACCTGGGCATGCGCCCTGACCAGAAATTGAACTGGCGACCTCTGGTGCATGGGTCGATGCTCAACCAGTGAGCTACACCGGCAGGCAAAATAAAAGATTTTTAAAAGCCCAAATAAGTGTTCCTGGAAGAAGGAAAAAAAAAATTCTTAGTATACTTTGCCTGATGTGTGGATAAATGGCCATGCTTCCATCTTCCAAGACTTGTCTAATGTGCTGATGAATGGCGACTGACAACTGATTACCACAATTGTGTTTAAGGTAGGCTGTTAGCAAAACTGAGGATGTTCAAAGAATCCTTGTATAGTCCAGCACACTTCAAATTAAAAGGGATTTTAGGAATACATTGTCCGTTGTGTTACAGTTTTATATTTATAGTAGCATGCTCACAGAATGTTACTGTCATAGCATGTGAATCACTCTGCACGTGCTCATCACAACTAACCATTAAAACCTAGCCTACTGCAGTGTCAGCAAAATGTCAATTCAGCGTTTTTTAGTGCTTTGGATTTTTTAATACTATTCAGCATACTTGTCTAATTAAGTGCATTCTGACTTCTATAGGAATGATATTTGAATTTAAATATAAAATAAGCCCAGCCGGTGTGACTCAGTGGTTGAGCACAGTCCCATGAGGTGACCCATGCACCAAGAGGTCACCGGTTCTATTCCCGGTCAAGGCACATGCCCAGGTTGTGGGCCCGATCCCCATTGGGGGGCGTGCAGAAGGCGGCCAATCAATGTTCTCTCTCATCCATGTTTCTCTCTCTCTCTCCCTTCCTCTCTCTCTAAAAAAAATAAAGAAAAAAATTAAAAATAAATAAATATAAAATAAGTATTATAGACATAATAGAACTTTACCAAATATTACTTCTACTACTATTAAACACTTTTTTTTCACACAATGTAGTGAGGAAAAATATTGAATATCAAGCAAATTATGAAAAGCACATATTCACCACAAATAATTATAAAACATAGAAGGTAGTCAATCAGAAATGTAAAAGGTTTAGGCTGCCATTAATATATAAAATATAGCTCTGGCTGGTTTGGCTCAGTGGTTAGAGCATCTGCCTATGGTCCAGAGAGACCCGGGTTTAGTTCCTGCTAAGGGCACGTACCTCGGTTGCAGTTTGTCCCTGGCCCTGGTTGGGTCATGCGGGTGGCGACCACTTGATGTGTCCCTTTCACATCGATGTTTCTCCCTCTCTCTCTCTTCCTCGCTCTCCCTCCCTCTCTATCTGAACCAAAAATGGAAAACATATCCTCGAGTGAGGATTCAAATATATATATATATATATATACCACATTAGGCACAAAGAAATGGATAATTAGTCACTGCTTTGGGGAGAAAATCCCCCCTTCCTATTTATAAAATGATTAATTAACTTTAACTCAGCACATAGAGCAAAAAATGAGTTTTAACTCAGCACATCAAGCAAAAAATGAGTTTCAGTCACCCCATTCCTAATTCTGGGCACAAATGGAGCAAAAGAGAAATTAGTTCTTTCCTGAGCCACAGAAGCCCCTGGGTGCCACGATCCGCCCATGTTGATATCAGTGTAATGATCTTAAGCCAGCCTTTCATTGCCAAAGTAGGTTGGAATAATTTGTCTTTATGATCTGTTTATAAGCAGTTTTACACTAGCGGTGTTTATTACATGATAGATAGGGAACATTTATAATGTCACTAGATGTTTTCAGCATCTAATATTACTTCTCAGAAAGATAGAGTGCACGCATGTGTTTTTTCTCAAGACCACAATTTGAAACTTGCTGCTGCAAAACCTGCAGAAAAACATTAGTCTAGGTAGGTCCTGAATTGAGCTTGACATGGGTAATTACTGGCAAATGATTATTACATTTTCAAATTGAACTTATGTGATTTTATAAGCATTTGACATTTAGGGATACCAAAAATATATAGAATTTCTGATATCTATTTAAATTATTTTTCAATTGACTCTTAAGATGGTTGTTCCAAAATGATCTTAAGTAATTTTCATGGTGGTGTGTCTGTCCTGATTTTTCAAACTTCACACAATCAATATCTGTAATGAAACTTATCTATAAAAAAAACGAGTGCAAATTGGGTATTTTATGAAAAGAATTATCTTTATGATAACAGATATATATATATATATATTTGCACTAATATCCCTAACATAATTTCATGACTGTTGTTGATATTGTTTCTTACCTCCCATAGAAAAAATAATAGTGTCTATATATAAAAGATGTGTGCTGCCTGACATGGTACTTATACTGAATTAAGTGAGTTGAGGTCAGATCTTACTGACTAGCAAGAACAGAATGTTAAAATTTTAGGAATTTTTCAAACTAGTTGTTAATATAGCCAGTATAATAAATCAAATTACAATTAAATGAATTCTATCAAAACCTAAATTAGTAACTGAGAGATAATTCTAGAATGGTGGTATAAGGAGCTCTTCAGACTTTCTCCCAGTGAAACAAACATAACTGGTAAAGATTAATTTTTTTTTTCTTTTTTAAAAAATTTTTTTTCTCTTTATTGATCTTAGAGACAGAGGAAGGGAGAGGGAAAGAAATAGAAACATAGATGACAGAAAACATCGATTGGCCGCCTCCTGCATGCCCCCCACTGGGAATCGGGCCCACAACCTGGGCATGTGCCCTGACCAGGAATCGAACCAGTGACCTCTTGGTGCATGGGTCGATGCTCAACCACTGAGCCACACCAGCTGGACAAAAAAAAAATGATTTTTTTAACAAAAACAAAATGATTTTCTGGAAATTGTCCCAAGAGCATACAGAAAGTAAACAAGTACTTATTTAACAAAATATATTAACTATTGGTAAGAAAAGTGAGAGTCTGTGGAATTTGAGCCATGACATGGCCCGTTCTCATTCCTGTCCCCTGTTCATCATGGAGGAAGCTCTACTGTGAGGTAGGGGAAGGAATGTAGCCTAAACACGGAGCTACTTTTCTCCCCACCTTCCAGGCTAAGGCTACAGTATCTGTCCAGAGAGTCAAGTTGACCAAATTTTCATCCCCCTCCAGGATTTTGACAAAAGTGTCATTTCTCTATTCCAAGCAAGAGTAGCTAGGTGTGAGGTTTCCTTTTTCTCCCTAGCCTCCACTCACATGGCAGGAGATTTACCTCTGGTACAACAAGCTGGATTGACTCTTAGGGCATAGGTTCTAAGCTAAGCTAGATCAGAAGCCTACCATGACTTCTCATTGCCCTGCTTTATGACAAGAGGGCTACTCAGAAGAGAAAGTAGCTCTCCACAGCTGCCCCAGCTCTGGAGGGGGGCACAGAGAGTTTCCTGGGGGAAGAGTCTTTAAGAATACTGTGCTCTGAAATTCTCCTTAAGGGCGTTGCTTTTATTTGGCACAGAGTTGGGAAATTAACTTTAAAGGAACTGTAGAAAAAAATGGCAATTTTCATAGGAAGCAGTTAAAAGGAGACTGGTAGCTTCATGAGAACAATAGCTCTATTGTACACCAGAGATACCAGGGGTGTGCGCACATACAGGAAAGACCATGTGAAGGCACAGTAAGACAGTCATCTACAAAGCAAGGAGAAAGGCTTCAGAAGAAACCAAATCTACCAACACCTTGGATCATTGGATACTAGACTTCAGAACTATACAAAACAGACTCATTGATACCTAGAAAAAATTGACAGCTGTCAGAGGGGAGGGGGTGGGGGTGGGTGAGAAGAGTCAAGGGATTAAGCAAAAAAAACAAAGAAAGACTCATGGACACAAACAATAGAATGGTGATTGCTAGATGAAAGGGGGGTGGGGGGAGGTAGAAGAGGGTAAAAGGAGATAAAGGATGATGAAAGGAGACTTGACATGGGGTGGTAAACATACAATACAATATACAGGTGATGTATTGTAGGATCGTAACCGTAAAACCTATATGATTTTATTAACCAATATCACCTCAATAAATTCAATAAAAAATAAACTGGTTAAGTCAACTAGTCTGTGGTATTTTATTATGGCAGCCAAGCAAATTAATATGTATTTTGGTACTGATCAATGGAGTGATGTTTAATACATATCTAAATATATGTAAGTGACTTTGGAAACGGATAATGGATAGAGGCAGGAAGAGTTTTGAGGTGCACATTAGAAAAAGCCTAGATTGCCCTGAAGAGACCATTGATAGAAAGAAGTACATTCAAGGAGTTCCAGTGAAATTTCAGATGGAAATTAGGAACATCTCATTCGACACTGGAGAAATGATGATCCTTGTTATTAATTGGCAAAGAACTTGGCTGAAGTGTGTTCTAATGTTTTGTGGCAGGTAGGACTTATGAGTGATGAAACTGAATATTTAGCTGATTATAGTTCCAAGTCAAGTGCTAGTGGTGTAACCTGGTTATTCCATACTGAGTTATAGTACAAGGAGAAAGGCGGATGCAGAGAAATCAGGACCCTGATACACTGGTGGTGCAAAGTAAAATGGTGCAGCTACTTTGGAAAACAGTCTGACAGTACCTCAAATGATTACATATAGATAGCTTATAAATCCATCAATATCACTCGTAAGTATATACACAAGAACTGGCATCGGAATGCTTAAAGCAGCATTATTGAGGCTAGTCAAAAGCTGGGGAAAAAAACAGAAGTCCATAATCTGAGGAATGAATCAACAAATTATGGTATGTTGATGCAATAGATTGTTTTGCAGCCATTAAAAGGAATGAAGTCTTGTTGTATGCTACAACATGAATGAATCTTGAAATCATAATGCTACATTAAAGTGGTGAGTTTCAGCCCTAGCGGAGTAGCTCAGTGGGTTGGAGCATCCCCCTGATACACCAAGGTTGTGGGTCAGAGAACATACAATAACTCAATGTCTCTGGCTCTCTCTCAAATCAATTAAAAAAAAAAATCAGCCACAAAAGGCCACATGTTATGTTTCTTTTCCTATTAAATGTCCAAAATAGGGAAATCCATTGAGACAGGAAATAGATTAGTGGTTTCCTAGGTCTGATGAGGTGGGAGTTCGTGGGGTGATAGCTCAAAGATACAGGATTTCTTTTTGAAGTGATGAAATGTTCTGAAATTGGCTATGGTGATTATTGCACTTAATCTGTGAATATACTAAACATCATTGAGTTGCACCCTTTAAATAGGTAAGTTGTGTGGTGTATGGATTCTAGCTCAATAAAAAGTTGTTTTTATTCTAAACTCATCTCTGTACATTTTTACTTATTTACATACTATCAATGATATGACATCATTTGCATCTACTGTGGCTACATTGTAAATTTACTACATATTGCTGTACTAATGTCTTTTCCCAACTCTATATTCAGTATATCAGATGTCAACCTTGATATTATCTATAGTGAGAGTATGGACTGAAATCAGCAAACATGAAAATTGTCAAACACTCCAAATTATGCCTCTTTTTGCTGTTAATTTTCTAAACTTAAGTGATAGATTCATATGAAATTTATCTATTTATTATTTTATCTATTTATTTATTTATTTATTTATTTATTTATTTATTTATTTAGTGGTACGTGCTCCTAGCAGGAACCGAACCCAGGACTCCCTGGTCTGTAGGCTGATGCTCAACCGCTGAGCCAAATTGGCCAGGGCTATTTATTATTTTTTAAAAGATTTTTATTATTATTTTTTTTTAGAGAGAGAGGAAAGGAGAGAGAGAAACATCGATGTGAGAAAGAAACATCCATCAGCTGCATTCTGCACACCCCCTACTGGGGATGGAGCCCGAAGTCCGGGCATGTGCCTTGACTGGAAATCGAACCAGGACCTCTCGGTCCATGGGACAATGCTCAATCCACTGAGCCACACCAGCCAGGCGAGATGCATATTACATTTAAAATGCTGTTGTGTCTCCAGCCATTGCATTGAGGCTAAAACTCAGGAAGTACTCTGTAAGCATTTAAAAACTATTATCCACTTCAGAAACAAATTCAGTCAATGATACAGATGAACAAGTGAGTATGCAAAATATGTTTTTCCTGTTTCACCCTTGTCTTAATCATGAATATAAGTAATAATATTAACCAACATTCATGTAAGAACTATACTTGTCTGATGTATATAAATCATAGTTAGGTTATAAATACAAGAGATCGGCCAAAACAACAATAAAGGATTCTGTGAGAATTGTTTGGCTGTATGGAATTTACAATGCAGAGTATTATATATTTTATTCTTATTTGCAAACTGTAGTCTATATACACTTTTATAAGTCAAATTTATCATTTAGATCCATATATATACATGTATGTAACTTCTTTACATGTAGTGTTATAAACATTCACCGGAAGACCACTGGTCTAATTCCGTATGTGAAACTAATATTAAGAATAATAGCAGGAAAATATTAAAAAATGAGAAGTGGGTGGAAAGATGTCTTGGAAAAAAATTGAATAAGTGGTTAAATATAATTTGTGGCTCAGCAACAAAATAGTTTAAAATTCGTGAAACAATGTGGGTTAAATGAGGATTTAAGCATCTGTTTTATTTATTTATGGGAAAAATGTGCTAGCTTTGAAGTAGGCCATTCTAATTGGTATTCACTTTATATATTTATTTCTTATTTTGGAGAGTTTTTGAGATAAAAGTAGGCAAATAAGCAAAAAATACAGGATGGGTGGAATACTTGTGGCCTGTTAAAATATGAATTAAGAGGGAAAAGGAAGGATGAGACAAGCTTCTAAATGTTAGCCTGAGTCCTGAAACCAATATTGTCATTCAAAATCTAAAATAAGAGGAAAATGAAAGATTAATTAGATTATTTTAAAGATTCTATAATATTTAGAATGGACAATGAAATAAAGTTGCCATTATTCATGAAAAATATTTGTTTGTAAAGTCCCTAGATAATTGGAACATGTTTACTTTTTTTTTTTTTTTTTAGTCTACAAAGCAATATATAATATGAGCTGCATACACTAGGCAAATTTCATGGCATCAAATATAACTTTATAGAAATGCAAAGTAAAAGACATTCTGATTTTTAATCTTCAGTTCTGAATTTTGTCTAATTTTTATTTGCTATGAACTTTTAAAATGTTAAATGAGAATATTATAAGATGCTTAACTTCAAATTTTTTTTGTCACTCAAAACCTGTGAGAATCATTTGGCTGTACGAAATTTAAAACAGTGTATTTTATGTATTATTATTTGTAAATTACATTCATTTATATTTAAAATTGGTAAAGCGAGCCCTAAATTACTTTGGGTCACAGACCACTTTAAGGTTCTTAAGCAAAATACTGATATCTGAAGAAAAATAATCATAGCATATATTCCTATAAATATATACTTTCTCATGTAAACTCAGACTCTAAATTAAGCAAAAACCCCTTGACTATACCATCCATATAATCCTCCAAACTACCTATTTATTTATTTAGCTTAATCCTTACCTGAGAATATTATTTCCATTGATTTTTAGAAAGAGTAGAAGGGAGGGAGGAAAGGGAGAGAGAGAGAGAGAGAGAGAAAGAGAGAGAGAGAGAGAGAAAAACATCAGTGTGAGAGAGACACATCAGTTAGTTGCCTCCCACAGGCTCCTAACCAGGGCTGGGGATTGAACCTGTAACCCAGGTATGTGTCCTTGACCGGGAATCAAATTCACAACCCTTCATTGCACCGGCCAACACTCTAACACTGAGCCACACTAGCCAGGGCCATACTTTGTCTTTAAAGTGTTTACCTGTACATGAAACACAATTATTGGCCTCCCAGTTCCTTGTGAATTTCCAGAAAGAACTGTATGCATAGATGGCAAAACTAGGCAAATGCACTTGACTTATCACTGCAAGATTTTGGTGCATTCCTTAGTGATCTACACTGGATCAGATAAAAAATTACTTTTATCCAGGGTAGAAACAAGCCAAAGGGAGCCCAGAGCACTTTCAGGAGTCTAAAAACTCTCCTTGGCCACGTTGTTCTTTAGATCATACTTGAATAATTACAGGCTCTTTAGCACCAATAGAAGAAAAATGTTGGTACAAATAAATAAATGAATGAACAAACAACTAGCAGAGGTGATGTTATTATAGTAGTGGTAGTATCTATAGCCTTCTATCTTTCCCCCTCCCACTTAAGAAGCACAAAGGTAGCCCGGCTGGTGTGGCTCAGTGGTTGAGCATTGACCTGTGAACCGAGAGGTCTCTAGTTCAATTCCTGGTCAGGGCACATGCCCGGGTTTGGGCTCCATCCTCGGTAGGGGGTGTGCAGGAGGCAGCTGATCAAGTTTCTCTCTCATTGATGTTTCTATCCCTCTCTCTCTCTAAAAATAAAGAAATGAATAAATAAAGAAGAAAACACAAAGATATTACACATAGTCAGACTCCACAAACCCTTTGGAGGAGATGCTGAGACGGGAATAACGTGGGAAAATCAACTACCCACAGGTAAGAGAGTGGAGAGAGATTGGGAGAATGATGAGAAAATGAAGAGGGGTACCTAGCTCATGTTGTATGTCCAGACAGTTGCTGATGGTGGGGTGGCTGAGACAATGTATTATCTTCAAGAGAAGGCATTCCAAGAGGGGCAGGTTATAATTTTAGCTGTATTAGATGAAGAAAATCTTTGTTCTTTTTTATTTTAATATGTTTTACTAATTTCTGAGAGAGGAAGGGAGAGGGAGAGAGAGATAAAAACATCAATGAGAGAGAAACATCGATCAGTTGCCTCTTTCATGCCCCCCACTGGAGACCGAGCCCACACCCCGGGCACGTGCCCTGACGAGAATCGAACCAGTGACCTCCTGGTGGATGGTTGACATTCAACTACTGAGCCACACCAGCCGGGTGGAAATCTTTGTGCTTGATCCTGATCTGTCATAGGGACAAAAGCGACTAGGAAAACTCAGTTGCAAGATGATTTCACTAACCCCAATACGCAATGAGACAGGGTAGTGAAAAAGTAAGTACAGGAGGGCAACCATCTGATAGCATTTCAAAAATGTGGAGGCATGTTCTTAGAGAACTGAAATACTCAGATCTACACATAAATATAAACCTAGACATATCATCCAAGGTTTATGATTATGGTCATAAAATAGAACCTTTATTTTACCATTTGTCTTAGAAATGGCTTTAACCGGAATCATTCACTACATATTCTCCTTCAAATTCAAGTTGTTCCTGGAGTAGTTTTTAAAATGCTCCTGGAGGCCATCCTTTCTAAGCAATCTCATGATACTAGCACTGATGCTCCGCAGCACTTGGAGAGGCTCAGGGAGGCCTCAACCCAATCTAGGTCCTTGTCACTGAATAAGAAGGAATTCAAGAATGTGACAGAGCCTGGCTGGTGTGGCTCAGTAGTAGAGCGTTGACCCATGCACCGAGAGGTCACCAGTTCCATTCCCGGTCAGGACACATGCCCAGGTTGTGAGCCCAATTCCTAGTGGGGAGCATGCAGGAGGCAGCCAATTGATGTTCTCTCTCATCAATGTTTCTCTCTCTCTCTCCCTCTCACTTCCTCTCCCTACAATCAATTAAAAAAAAAATCATAAATAAATAATAAAGAGTGGAACAGAAAGATTTAGCCAAGCACAGCAAATTTGTTAAAGTGCTAGCACATACTGGATATTTTATTAAAGTGATAGTAAGCCCTCAAGAAGTGAAAGCAGGTGATCTCGGAGAACAAAACATAATCATGGGGTCTGGGTGGAAGGTTTTTATCAAAATTGGGCATGGGGCGGGATAGGGTGTTCCTCTGCTTCTAATGTTGGTGGGGTGACTGCCGAAGCCACGTGTCCTTCTTCATCCTCTCCAGATGGCGATTTTCTGCTGGTCCTCTCAATTACAGGAAATTGGAGAGGAAAAAGCAGGGGGACAGGTGGTCAGGAAAGATTGTGTCTGTGAGGTTCCAGCCAAGACAGAGAGAGGAGGGGCAGAGCCTGAGGCCCGTGTTTCCTACTCTGACTCCCTGTCTCAGCACAACCTCTATTTTTCTTGATGTTCCACTATTCACTCAGAGTCACTGGTTCACACAATGCTCCATAATCCAGACATGTTCTTTCCACATCATAGGTGAATCTAAACACTTGGTCTTTGTGTATTGATGCGTTCAAAAATTAGTCCAATTTTAAAGAATGTAATCAAGTTGAGAGAATTGATGTGTCAAATGCTATTACTAGCAGAGAGATGAAATATACAGGCATTTTTCTCTTCTTCGGGCTTTTCCTTTTTTTTTTTTTTTACCTCACCCGAGGACATTTTTCAATTTTTTGTTCACACAGAATGGAGGGAGACAGAGAGAGAGAAACATCGACGTGAAAGGGACACATCGAATGGTTGCCACCCGCACGACCCAACCAGGGCCGGGGACAAACTGCAACCGAGGTACGTGCCCTTAGCGGGAACTGAACCCGGGTCTCTCTGGACCGCAGGCCGACGCTCTAACCACTGAGCCAAACCGGTCAGGGCCGGGCTTTTTCTTTGATACTATGAGAATGCCTTTTGACTTTCCAAAACTGTTGGCATAGATTTCTTTGTGCTTGTGTAAAGCACAGTACACATGTCATGACACACATCTTTCCCATACTATATTCATCACTCCCAATTGACACTCTTAGTTCAGGGGTGCAGACATTAATTTTTTTTTCTTTATTGATTGTTTAGAGAGGAAGATAGAGGGAGAGAGAGGTAGAACCATTGATGAGAGAGATCATAGACTGGCCGCCTCCTGCATGCCCCCCACTGGGAATCAGGCCCACAACTTGGGCATGTGCCTTGACCAGGAATCTAACCAGCGACCTCTTGGTGCATGGGTTGATACTCAACTGCTGAACCACACCTGCTGGGCCAGACATTAATTTTAAATCGTCTTGTTACAGTTCTTTCTTTGATTCACATGTGAACAACATGCAAACAAGTCCCAAATGATCCCCCATGACAGAGAGTTATCCATAACTGATTGGCAATGTGTTCTTTCTCTGGGACCTTAATATACAATTTTTTTTAGATGACTTTCCAAGGTTGTCAGTCGCATGACTCTTTAAACCTCTGGAGAATGATCTACAATGAACTGATATCAAACATGTCTTCTACATATGGTTATATTAAATTATATGTCAATTTATTTTTGAATTTTAAGTGACTCACCATTTGTCTAGTTGTTTTATTATTCACTGGCATCAAATTTTGGAGGGAGAGCTCTTGTATTACAAAATTACTAGCTGCCATGAAAAATAAAATGTTGCTGAAAAAAATTTATAAGAAGTTAATTAACTGTAGCTCATTTACATAAGTACATGTTGAAATTCTACATTTTTTCTAACAATGACAAACACTTTAGGCGTATCAGAAATATAACACAGTAATCGTTCTGTGGAACTTAATATCTATATATGTTGATTATCACAAAACAACCACAAATTAGGCCATCACTTTTTCTTAATTACCTGTACTTTGCAAAGGAGTAATTAGTACTTTTATTTGGACTTCAAATACTTGATTTACGTAGTTGCTAAATTTTGAAATTTCTAAAATTTCACATTGTTTTACCTTTTTGCAAAACTTTGCTTTTGTCAATCAATTTTATAGGTATGTCTTTTATATTTACTAGACAATTTTTAGAACAGTTTAACTTTATAGAAATATCATGTAGAAAAGTCCAAGGTGTCGGCAGGGTAGGTGGAAGCTAGCCTCACCTCCTCCCAGGACTGAACTAGAATTACAGCTAAATTATGGAGCAATCAACCCGAATAACCAACTGAAGAGTAGCTAAAGATAAGTTTTATAACCAAGGATTTACAGAAGAAGTTGCATTAAGACTGGGAGGAAGTGAGACGTGATAAGGGCTGGCTCTGGTTTCATGGGCAGTGGCTGAGATTCTGGAGGGATATCTCAGCTACAAAGATCCCCCCTGATAAGTGTGGCGTCCCAATCCAAAGCACCAAAGCCAGGACAAGAAGCCCATATAACATCCCGATATGATAATCAGCAAGATTCTGTCCACTAGAGAGAGGCAGAAGTCTGCTAGAGACACACGAGCCCTCTTAAAGGCCCAGCACAAAAATCTCTTTAGCAGCCACTCACCCTGGCCTCTGGAAAAGGTCCGGTGGAGTGGATCGGAGTGATGTGAAGAGAGACTGAGTTTGAGGCTCTAGAGAGAGAGAGCTGAAGAGACAGTTGCCATGGTACCTGTACTCAGTCCTTATCCCACAGTGCAGATGCCATCTTTCATGGGTGGAGCACTACCCTTCCGACAGGATCAGCCTGGGGGAATGCAGTAGTCCCACACTTTGGAATCCCTGCTGCCCTGCACTTTGGACATATTGCCCTGCTGAAGAGTCAGCTGCCTGGGCTCGGGTGTATAGGTCCAAGAAGACTCAGGGGCTGTCAGTGACTGAGTTGTATGGTTGTGAGGTGAGGGCCATTTCCTCCCCTTTTCTGTGAACCTGAGAAGTGCCTCCCTCTCACAGGAAATACGTTAGTCTCACCCTCTGGTCTCCCAGTGGCCCCACTGTTCTGACTCCTAGTGGCTCTGATCTTTCAAGGAGGTCTGGGCAGAATCCAACATAGCCTGAGTTATGTGGCTCTTCCTCAAAGCCTGAATGGTCCTTTGCCCCCATTGGAGATCCGCTAGCCCCACCCTCCAGACACCTAGCCCACCACCTTGCTAAGCTGAGGTCACTGGCAGAATCTGGCACAGAGTGAGTTTTATGATTCTAGGACCACAAGAACCAGGCTTTGGCTTTGTTGATTTTTCTTTACTAATTTACTGTTTTGTTCTTTTCTTTAATCTGTTCTAATTTTAGTAATTTTATTTTTTATCATACTTATTTTGGATTTAATATGCTCTTCTTTTTCTAGTTCCTACTGTGAAATTAAATTATTTTACTCTTTCTTTTCTGATATAGTCATTAAAACTATAAATTTCCCTTTAGGCACTGCTTTTGCTGCATCCTATTGCTGGTTCTGTCAATTACTGATAGAGGGGTGTAGAAGTTTCCAACTTTAACAGTGAATTGTCTGTGATTCCATATAGTGCTATCAATTTTGACTCATCTATTTTTACCATCTCTTTTAAAAAATATGTTTTTATTGACTTTTTTAGAGAGAGAGAGAGAAACATCGATGTGAGAAAGAATCATAATCGGCTGCCTCCTGCACGCCCCCTACTGGGATCAAGCCTGCAACCATAGCATGTGCCCTGACCAGAATCAAACTGGGACCTCTAAGTCCATGGGACGATGCTCAATCCACTGAGCCACACCAGAGGGGCTGACCATCACTTCTATCATACATTCACATTAAACATTATGTCTTATTTCCCAGCCTGTGTATAATTCTTTTTGGTATATTGTATTTTATTTTTAGCATTTAAAAAAAATTATTAATTTATTTTTGTTACAGATGTTTCTCCGTTTTCCCCCCTAGACACCTTCCTCCCCATCCTGATCCCCAGTCCCCCCAGCATTGTTGTCTATGTCCACTGGTTATGCATACATGCATATAAGTTCTTTGGTTCATCGCATCCATTTCCTCTGCTCCCTTCTCTGAGGTTTGTCAGTCTGAACCGTACTCCTTTCTATGTCTCTGGGTCTATTTCGTTCATCAGTCCACCTTGTTCATTATATTCCACAAGTAAGTGAGATCATGTGGTATTTGTCTTTGATTGGCATATTTCACTTAGCATAATACTCTTGAGGTCCCTCCATGTCATCTCAAAGGATAAGAGATCTTTATTTCTTACAGCTGCATAATATTTCATTGTGTATATGTACCACTGCTTTTTTATCCACTCATCTATTGATGGACACTTGGGCTGTTTCCAGATCTTGGCAATTGTAAATAGTGTGGCTATGAATATAGGGGTACATACATTCTTTCTGATTGATGTTTCAAGCTTTTTAGGATATATTGCTAGAAGTGGAATCACTGGGACAAATGGCAGATCAATTTTTAATTTTTTGA
Source organism: Molossus molossus (assembly GCF_014108415.1). Classification (NCBI taxonomy): domain Eukaryota; kingdom Metazoa; phylum Chordata; class Mammalia; order Chiroptera; family Molossidae; genus Molossus; species Molossus molossus. Next base: position 17,180,491 of record NW_023425355.1, read on the forward strand.
GGAAACATCATTCTGTTTTTCATAATGGCTGAACCAGTCTGCATTCCCACCAGCAGTGTCCTAGAGTCACCTTTACTCCACACCTTCGCCAGCACATGTTGTTTGATGATTTGCTGATGGCGGCCATTCTGACAGGTGTGAGGTGATACCTCATTGTTGTTTTAATTTGAATATCTCTGATAGTTAGTGATGTGGAACATTTCTTCATATGTCTCTTGAACATTTGTATGTCCTGTTTGGAGGAGTGTCTATTTAGGTCCTCTGCCCATTTTTTAATTTGGTTCTTTGTCTTCCTTTTGTTGAGTTGTAGGAGCACTCCATATATTTTGGAAATTAGCCCCTTATCTGATGTATTGTAGACAATTATGCTCTCCCATATAGTGGGTTCCCTTTCTATTTTGATGGTTCCTTTTTTTGCTGTGCAGAAGTTTTTCATTTTGATGTAGTCCCATGTGTTCATTTTCTCCTTTGTTTCTGTTGCCTTAGGTGATGTATCAGTGAAAATTCTGCTGCATATGATGGCTGAAGTTTTGTTGCCTACATTTTCTTCTAGGATTTTTATGGATTCACAAGTTACATTTAAGTCTTTTATCCATTTTGAGTTTATACTTGTGTATAGTGTAAACTGATGATCTAGTTTCATTTTTTTTTGCATGTAGCTGTCCAATTTTCCCAACACCATTTATTAAAGAGGCTGTCTTTACTCCATTGTATGCTCTTGCCATCTTTGCCAATATTAATTGAGCATAATGTCTTGGGTCAACTTCTGGGTTCTCTTTTCTGTTCCATTGATCTATATACCTGTTCTTGTGCCAGTACCAAGCTGTTTTGATTACAGTGGCTTTGCAGTAAAATCTGATATCCAGTATTGTGATCCCACCTACTTTGTCCTTTTTTTTCAAGATTGCTGTGGCTATTTGAGGTCTTTTTTGGTTCCATATAAACTTTTGAAGTATTTATTCTAGTTCTGTGAAATATGTTGCTGGTATTTTGATGGGGATTGCATTGAATCTATAGAATGCTTTGGGTAATGTAGACATTTTAATGATGTTAATTCTTCCTATCCATGAACAAGGTATGTGCTTCCATTTTTTTATGTCTTCCTCTATTTCTATTTTCAATGTTCTGCAGTTTTCTGCAAATAGTTCCTTTGTTTCTTTGGTTAAGTTTATTCCTAGGCATCTTAATTTTTTTGTCACAATGGTAAATGAGATTGTTTTTTTAATTTCTCTTTCTGTGAGTTCATTATTAGTGTATTAGAATGGTGTCGATTTTCTTGATGTTAATTTTGTATCCTGCTACCTTGCCAAATTCTTTTATAAGTCTAGTAGATGTTTGATGGAGTCTTTAGGGTTTTTCTATGTACAATATCATGTCATCTGTGAATAATGACAGTTTCACTTCCTCCTTTCCAATTTGAATCCATTTTATTTATTTTTTTCATATCTGATTGCTATGGCTAAGACTTCCACTACTATGTTAAATAAAAGTAGTCAAAGTGGGTATTCCCATCTTGTTCCTGTTCTTAAGGAAAATGCTTTTAGTTTTTGACCATTGAGTATGATGTTGGGTGTAGGTTTTTCATATGTGACCTTTATTATATCGAGATATGATCCCTCTATTCCCACATTGCTGAGTGTTTTTATGAGAAATGGGTGCTGGATTTTGTCAAATGCTTTTTAAGCATCTATTGATATGATTTTATGGTTTTTATTATTCATTTTGTTTATGTGGTGTATCACATTTCTTGATTTGCGAACATTGTACCAGCCTTGCATCCCTGGGATGAATCCCACTTGGTCATGGTGAATAATTTTTTAATGTATTGCTGGATGCAATTTACTAATATTTGTGAGGATTTTGGCATTTATGTTCAACAGGGATATTGGCTTATGGTTTTCTGTCTTTGTAGTCTTAATCTGGTTTTGGAATTAGAATTATGCTGGCCTTATAAAACAAATTTGGAAGTCTTCCTTTTTTTGTGAATTTTTTGGAATAGTTTGAGGAAAATGAGTGTTAGTTCTTTGAATGTTCGGTAAAACTCCCCCATGAAGCCATCTGGGCCTGGGATTTTGGTAGCTGGGAGAGTCTTGATTACATGTTCAATTTTCTTAGTTGTTATTGGTCTGTTCAAGTTTTCTATCTCTTCCCAGTCCAGATTTTGGAGACCATGTGTTTCTAGAAATTCGTCCGTTTTGCTTCAATTGTCCAATTTGTTGCCACATAATTGTTCATAGTAATTGTTAATGATCCTTTGTATTTCTGTGGTGTCAGCTGTTACTTCTCCTCTTTCATATCTGATTTTGTAGTGACCTTCTTTGTCTCTAGTTATGGCCTGCATTTTAAAATCTATTTTATCAGATATGAATATTGCTACCCCACTTTTTTTTTTTTTCTGTTTGCTTGGAAGATTATTTTGTTGTGAGGTGAGTCTTTTGTAAACAACACATATGTGAGTCGTGCTTTCTTATCTAATCAGCTACTCTGTGTCTTTTGATCAGAACATTCCATACATTTACATTTAAGGTTATTATTGATATGTACTTATTTATTGCCATTTTTTTTATCGTGGTTATATTTTTCTTCCTATTTCTTCGGCTAATTACAGCAGTCCTTTTAACATTTCTTACAGTTCTGGTTTGGTGCAAATATATTCCTTTAGCTTTATTTTTCATTTGGGAAGCTCCTTATTTCAACTTCTATTTTGAATGATAGCCTCGCACAATAGAGTAGTTTTGGATTCAGATCCTTATTTTTCATTACCTTGATTCTTTCATGCCATTCCCTTCTAAACTGTAGTGTTTTTGTTGAGAAGTCAGCTGATAGCCTTATGGGGGTTCCTTTGCAGGTAACCCGTTGCTTATCTCTTGTTGCCTTTAGGATTCTCTTTGTCTTTACTTTTTGGCATTTTAATAATTATGTGTCTTGGTTTGGGCCTGTTTGGGTTCTTCTTACTTGGGGTTCTCTGTGCTTCTTGAACTTGTATACCTTCTTTCTTCACCAAGTTAGGAAAATTTTCTGTCACTATTTCTTCAAATATATTCTCTAACCCTTGCCCATTTTCTTCTTCTTCTGGAACTCCTATGATTCGAATGTTATTACGTTTCCAGCTGTCCCACAATTCTCTTAAGGTTTCTTCCTGTTTTTTCTTTTTAGTTTACTGATTGGTTGATTTTTTTTCCTACTCTGTCTTCTAATTTATCGATCTGTTCCTCAGCTTCCTCTACTCTGCTGCTTAGTTCTTCCAATGTGTTCTTTATTTCTGCTATGTCATTCTTCATTTTCAGTTGGTTGGTTTTCAATGTTTCTTTATCTTTACTCATGGTGTTGAGGTCCTTACTCATGCTGTTGAGCTTCCTCAAGATCATGGCTCTAAACTCTACCTCTGATAACTTGTTTAACTGCATTTAATTGATCTCATCTTCAGTAAAATTATCTTGTTCTTTCATTTGGGATTTGTTTCTTTGTTTCACCATTTTGGCTATCTCAGTGGATTTCGGAGGCTGCCAAATTTTCCCTGTTGGTGTTGGTGTTCTGCTGTTTGTGGCTCCCTCTACTGGGTTTGGATGAGTGTGAGAGGACCCACCTTAAACACTACTGTTACTTTCCTCGGTAGATTTGCAAGCCTAGGAAAGGTTCAGTTACCCTCTAGCTTTTTGCCTGGAGGCTATTAATCTCCATTACTTGATGAGCCTTGGGTTGTAGCCCGCAACCTAATGAAAAACCCTCAGGTGTCTAGGGGGAGGGGCAAATGCTTGTTGTGAAAGAGCCTCAATTTGCATTTCTTTGGCCCAGATGAGTGGGGTTAAATCTCTGAGGGATGGGTTGCCACTTCTCAGGGCTCCGGAAAGAGGCTTGCCAAGCAAGATGTCCTCTCTCCTGTGAGGGTGTGGCTCAGCAAAAACTCTCCACTCCCTCCAATTCTCAAATCTCCTCACACAGTTCCAGTCCTACCCTCTGCCAGAGCCCAAGGTGAGTGGCTGTAGTTAACTTAGTGCTCTGACCCAGCCTTCTATAGTGTGGAGCCACACTGAGATTTTAACCTGGAAGGAGCTGCTCACAGCTAAAACAGCTGCTGTCCCTGGGCTCCCAGTCCACCCTCTTGCACCTCCACAGTCCTACCAGGATTGATTCACTGTCCTTTTTGCTGCCACGGGTTATGTGGATCCTCTCCATCTGCTTTTCCTGACAATTTGTCTTTATTTTAGTTGTAATTCCAGTTTGGTCCCGGGAGATGGTATGTGTAGCTTTCATTCACTCCACCGCCATTTTGGATTCTCTATTTTTAGCATTTTAAACATTTCACTCTGGCCCTGGCCAGTTTGGCTCAGTGGTAGAGCATTAGCTCGCAGACCAGTGAGTCTCAGGTTAAATTCCAGACAAAGGCATGTACCTCAGTTGTGGTTAGTCCCTGGCCCTGTTTGGGGTCGTGTGGGAGGCAGCCAGTGGATGTGTCCTTGTCACATCATTTTTTTTTCTCCCTCTCCCTCTTTCCTTCTCTCCCTCCCACTCTATCTGGCGATAAATAGAAAAATATCCTCAGGTGAGGATTAAAAAAATTTTAAAAATCAAATATTTCACTCTGCTGTCTTCTTACATGATTCCTGAAGAGAAATGTCTGATGTGATTTTTATCTCTGTTCTTCCATAGGTAAAGTGTTTTTTGCTTCTTTTCCCCCAATTCTGGTTTCTTTTAAGCTTTTTTTCAATTTTCTGCAGTTTGAATATGATCTACCTAGGTATAAAATTTTTGGACTTTATTCTGTTTGGTGTTTTCAGAGCTTCCTGGGTCTCTGATTTTTTGTTAATTCTTTGTTTTAGAAGCCCTGGAAAAAGCATGAAGAAAATTTTCTCTGATTCTCATCCTCAGAATCTGGTGGAATTCTTGAAGACAAAATTCATGACAGTGTGCAGTCCCCGCAAAGGCTGGGGGACCTCCAGTATATTTTATGTTTTAAGTTACCCCATGTTCAACCTCTAGCAATTAGTCAATTGCATTTTAAATGTTTTTTCTAGTTACTGGCTCCAGTGATGTCTTCTTCTACCTCTCTAGTTTTCCAGATTCATTTATTTCTACAGTTTCCCCAAAAACCTTTTGCCCTGTGACTGCAATTATCTGTTGAACCTAAGAAGAGTTGCCAATTTTCACTGTGGCCTACTTTATTTTGTGAGAATGAGAGTAACAACTTGCAAGCTCTTTACATGTCAGAGTAGAAACCAGAAGTAAGTTCATTTTTTAGTTCACATTTTAATATAGTACCTGGCAGAAAACTTTATGTGTAGCTCACATTATGTGTGAGGGGTTTATTTTCCACAGTTGCAATAACTAAAATGAACTCTTGATTTAGTTTCATCTGCAACTTTCTACAAATAAGGAATCATAGGAGTTTTAATATTTTGTTGCACTCATTTTAACTGGGAAGATCTAAGATTATCCATCTGCTTAATTTTTGTATACATTGAACACCTATCCAGAAAATTATTTCCAATTCTACTTTTTATCACTACTTGACTTTCTCCAGTCACTTGTCAATTATTTTATACTGAAGATAATTTTAGAGCACAAGCTCTATTGAATTTTCAATATGTTCTGTTCCTTTTTCCCTCACAAATGTTTTTACTCATTTACAGAGCTTACTTAATAGACTTTTAAAATATTTATATTTAACTAATTGTATTAACAATAATATAATTTTTATAAAGTAGGCATGTAGTTGTCAAAATCATAATCACAGCACAAAAAATAAACATATTAAAGGAATACAACTCCATAATATGTATGTAATTATTTATTTTAGAATATTGTTTACTGATAATTAAATAGATTTATTTCTGATGTATATAAGTTATTTTCAGAAGAGCAAAATATTCTGTCTATGAAAATAAGTAAAATCTAGAATGCTGGTCAGTATAAGTATCTGCTGGCAGAGGACATACATATAAGGTCATGTCATTTGCCAACAGAGATATTTCTACTTTTTTTTTTCATTGTGGATGCTTTTTTTTTTTCCAGCCAGGTTTTCTAGCTAGAATTTTCAATATTATGTTGAATACTGCTCTTTATGACTTTAAATCCATATAGATACTTTTATTAATATCTTAAAATATAATTATATCAGGGCTTATCAATAAATACATGTGCTAAGATATCAATTTTGATGATGCTTCTGAATATTTAATTTATTTAAAGAAAAATAAAGCAGAGCTAAGTTAAAGTTTAATACCTGTGCGAAAAATACTAAATTATTCATTTTGCTTCAAATTCTTGTGGGAAATATTTTCTGAGTTCCCTTTTTCTTTTTTTATATTATGTTTAAGGTTATATTAAGAATCTAAAAGATCTATGCAAATAGCAGTTAACTTGCTTTTCTATATGTAGCAAATACGAACAAAAATGGAACTTGGCAGTTCCTTAAAATCTCTCTCTCTCTATATATATATATGTGTTTGTATATACAGACATATATACACATATATATATGAAGAGAGAGAGAGAAAGAGAGGGTAAGAAGGTTAGTGAATCTAAGGAACAAAAGCACTGTACGTTAGTTGATAATGTTGGTAGCCATTAGAATGTATTTCAACTATTCTTGTACTACTATACATGTACACTAGTGTTAAATTAAGTGAATGGTTGTAATCAGATATCTCACTATTAGAGTGGGAAATACATAAGAGCAGGAAGAGGAGGCTAAAATGATGATTGTAGTAATAGATTAATGTTGAAGGCATCATTATGAACTCATTGTTAGCTTATTATAGGTACACACGATTATATTGAAAAATATTGATAGAAATGCGTATATTCATGGATTGCTATACACAAATGTAATTCTCTGCTTGGTCAGCTGAGAGGGCCTACAAGAAATGGCACTCCAGTAGCAACTAGTTCCCAGATTATAATTTTTTTCCCTTATTGATTTTAGAAAGAGAGGAAGGGAGAGAGAGAGAGAGATAGAAACATCCATGAGAAAGAACATCAATTGGCTGCCTCCTGCATGCCCCCCACTGGGGATCGGGCCCACAACCTGGGCATGTGCCCTGACTGGGAATCGAACCAGTGACCTCTTGGTGCATGGGTCAACACTCAACTACTTAGCTATACCGGCCAGACCAAGATCATAATTTGTAATACTAGTCTCTACTCAATGCAACAGAGGTCCTAGGACAAATGGACAAAAGAACTGAACAGTCAACCCACAGTATGAGCTGGGAGCATATTAAAGTGCCATAAAAAAATGGTAGTGTTAAAAAAAAGAAAGAAAAACACATAAAAATGGCCATATAACCATATGGCCCAGGAGATATTTGAGAGTTGTAAATGGCCAATGCTGAAATAATTAAAGCAACAAAACAAAGTTGCTTTAGATTAGACCATAAAGTATAAAATAAACATCTATGAGTCATGAATTGAAACAGATATAGATAATTAAAGAGAAAAATAAATAGATAAATAAATTAGCAAGAATAAACAAATCTCTAATGCAGCATATTTCCAAATAATTTCTGTAGATATTTTGCTCACAAGGAAGTGACATGTAAGTTCCACTCCTTGAATGAGGTTGACTTATTCCCATACAGTGTGGAAAAGGTAGAAAGAGTAACTTTACAGAGAGGGTAGGGGTGGGGAGGGAAGAGATAAACAACAGAACTTATATGAATGTATGTGTAATCATGGACATAGACAACAATGCTGGCTGGGGATGGGATGGGGTGGGGGTGGGGGTGGGGGTGGGGGTATAGGTAGGAAGGTGTCAATGGGGAAAAAAGGAGAAACATCTGTAACAAAAATAAATTAAAAAAAAAAAAGAATAACTTTACAGTGGAGAAACATGACAAACCTCACTTCAGCCAAGTAAACAAACTTAACATCATTAATAATAAATCATGTTGATAGTACTTTCCTTTGACATGTGTTAAGAATGACTTCATTTCTATAGTTGTTTTTCCAAGAACCCATAACCCCAGTCTAATCATGAAAAAAAATAAACAAAGACCAATTCAAGTTTTTCTCAAAATACATTAACAGTGCTCTTTGAAACTGCCAAGTTCATCAAAAATGAGGAAAATTTGCCCAGCCAGTATGGCTCAGTGGTTGAGCATCAACGTATACACCAAGAGGTCACTGTTTTGATTCCCGGTCAGGGCACATGCCCAGGTTGTGGGCCCGATCCCCAGTAGGGATCACGTAGGAGGTGACCAATCTGTGTTCTCTCTCATTGATGTTTCTATCTCTCTCTCCCTCTAAAATCAGTAAAGAAAAAGAAATCTTTTAAAAAATGAGGAAAATCTGAGAAAACATTACAGCCAATAATAGCCTAAATATAAGATGGTATCCTTTAACAGTGAAAAGATAATAGGTAAAAATGAAATGCATCTGAATTAGCATGAGATTTAGTTCATAATAATGTACCAATATTGATTCAGAAATCTTAACAAACACACCATTCTTTTTTTTTTTTTTTTTTTTTTATCCTCACCCGAGGACATTTTTCCATTTTTTGTTCAGGTAGAGTTGGGGGAAGAGAGAGGAACAGAGAGAGAGAGAAACATCGATGTGAAAGGGACACATCGAGTGGCTGCCACCCGCACAACCGACCAGGGCCGGGGACAAACTGCAACCGAGGTACGCGCCCTTAGCGGGAACCGAACCCGGGTCTCTCAGGACCGCAGGCCGACGCTCTAACCGCTGAGCCAAACCGGCCAGGGCAACAAACACACCATTCTAATATAAAATATAAATAATGGAAAACAGAATGTGGAGAATATGGCAACTTTCTGTACTATCTTTTTAAAAAAAATAAATCTAAAACTGTGCTAAAATTATTTTTTGAAAAAATAAACTGTGAAGCCTGGCGGGTATTGCTCAGTGGTTGAGCACCAACCCATGCACCAAGAAGTCACCAGTTTGATTCCCGGTCAGGGCACATGCCCAGGTTGTGGGCCTGATCCCCAGTGGTGGGCATGCAGGAGGCGGCCAATTGATGTTCTCTCTCATGGATGTTTCTATCTCTCCCTCTCCCTTTCTCTCTCTCTAAAATCGATAAAGGAAAAAATAAAAAAAATAAACCGTGAAAATGACTTTGATAGTTAAAAGTAAAATGAACCACAAAAATTAACTTAACTATTTAGCAGTGGGGGGATGCCAGTATTTCCCACGATCAGAACAGTTTCATTGAGTAATGGAGGCAAAGTCCTGAGTGGTGTGTATAAAACAAAGAGTGGGAAATAAGAACTGGAAACAGTGAAAATAGATCTCTCTATTGAAGAAATTGTTGAAAAGAGATGAAACAACTCTTTTCAGACATTTATCACCTGTAGCACAGAACCTGAGCACTGAAAGAAGGGAAATAAATATACTGAACATTACAAACACATTGGACTTGGGCCGAAAGGGACTTTGAAACAGCAGTGCAGGTCGGAGAAACTGAATAGTCCCAAGTGCTCTTGCTGAGCTAGGCAGAGATTCAAAGGAACATGATTTGGAGAAGACAAGATGGCTGCAATTTTCAGCAGTGACTGTGGTTACAAAGAGAAATGCTACAGAAATGTTTATAGGTGTACTCAAGTTTTGGTCTAATACTAACTTGCATGTGAAAAGGGTGAAATTTCACATGGAAGAGCAAAAGCAACTATACGGAAAAGAATATTTACTGGGAAACTGTAACTTGAACTTTTCCTACAGCAAAAAGAATCTAAAGCAAATTCACTAGCCCAGCTGGTGTGGCTCAGTGGTTGAGCATCGACCCATGTACCAAGAGGTTGCCAGTTCGATTCCTGGTCAGGACACATGCCCAGGTTGTGGGCCTGATCCCCAGTGGGGGGCATGCAGGAGGCGGCCAATTGATGTGCTCTCTCATTGATGTATCTATCTATCTCTCTCCCCCTCTCTATTCTTTTCTCTCTAAAATCAATAAAGAAAAAAATATTTATAAATAAATAAATAAATAATCAGATATCCAATATACCATAGAAAATTAGATAATTTAGTGATTTTAATCAATTAACTGCGTATTCTACAACACATTATGTACTACAAATGTTTACTTATTTTGGAAAAACAATTCAATTAAAATATTCAATCCAAGAGAAATATTTATAATTATCTCAAGGGCTCCTTGAGAAGATTGCTAATCCAATTTTTTTCAAATAGGCGAAACTGTCATTTTTCTCTAATGACATATTAGCATTTAAAATATCCCAAGCTCCAAATTTAGCTTCTTGAAGTTACTAAGAAAATTTCTTTCTTTATTTTATTTTATCCTCACCCAAAGACATTTTTCCATTTTTTATTCAGATAGAGCGGGAGGGAGAGAGAGAGAGAAGCATCGACATGAAAGGGACACATCGAGTGACCGCCGCCCGCCACTCAACCAGGGCTGGGGAAAAACTCCAGCCAAGGTACATGCCCTTAGCGGGAACTGAACCCAGGTCTCTGTTGACCGCAGGCTGATGCTCTAACCGCTGAGCCAAACCAGCCAGGGCTCTTTATTTCTTTAAGCATGATTTGCTTTAATTCATTAAAGTCATTGATAATGGTTTTAATTCATAATTGTCAACTCAACTTAATTAAAATGAATATTTTATTTTTGTTTTTTTATTTTTTCTGTATTAGCTATGTATTAGCTAGAACTAGTTGTGGGACTCTAATTATGATTTTACAGTTTTATATTGCCAATTATTTAGTTGTATTGTAAGTTAAAACATAGAAAATAACTTACTATCCTCAAACTGACACCGATTAATTTATTGTAGGAAAGTTCTTTGTATTCTCCATGTCATGTTAAAAATATCCTTTTTCTGCCTGGCTGGTGTGGCTCAGTGGTTGAGCGTCGACCCATGCACCAAGAGGTCGACGGTTCAATTCCCAGTCAGGACACATGCCCAGGTTGTGGGCCCAATCCCCAGTGGGGGGTATGCAAGAGGTGGCCAATCGATGTTCCCTCTCATCAATGTTTCTATCTCTCTCTCCTTCTCACCTCCTCTCTCTGCAAAATCAATAAAGGAAATAAATAAAAATAAAAAATAAATTAATTCATCTATTTGTTCACTTTTTACACTCTATAATAATAATTCACTGAAGTATTTCTTTATTCTTACATTTGATTTATTAAATGTTTTAAAACTATACATCACATACGTATTTTTGACTGAAATTTTTGTTTTCCTGGTAACAATTTTCTTTCCCTGGTAGTAGAGATATTATAAAAGCAAGACCATTCAGTTACTATGTTTTGTTTCTCTTTAATGAAATTGTTGTCAGATAAACAGATGTGATTTGTGACATTTAAACAATGTTACCACCTCTATATCCAAATACAAAAATCAGTACTTTGAAAAGTTAGATTTAGTAAAAAATGTAAATAAGTGAGAAGTTCTTTCCATTCTATTGTTTTATAATTTTTTAAATACATTTTTATTGATTTTTTAGAGAGAGAGGAATGGAGAGAAAGATAGAACCATTGATGTGAGAGAGAAACATTGATGGGCTGCCTCCTGCACGCCCCCTACTGGGGATCGAGTCCACAACCTGGGAATCAAACTGGGACCTCTCAGTCCACGGGATGACACTCAGTCCAGAGCCACACCTGCCAGGCAGTTCTTTCCATATTAATGTCTAATTTCAACATACGAATGCGTTGACTTCTCTGTTTAATTAACAATAATGTTTGTTACAATTTTCTCAACATTACTTATAATTTACTTTCATTGTTATGGCAAGTACTTCCAGAATCTTGGGGGATGTATTTGGAGGGCAGGTGGCCATGTAAAGTTTACTGACACCTGCAATGCCTACTTTTCCTATTTCATGGTAAGTATCAGACTTTTTTTTTTTTTTTTTAGAGAGTGAGAGTGAGAGAGAGAGAGAGAGAGAAACATCGACGTGAAAGGGACACATAGAGTGGCTGCCACCCACACAACCCAACCAGGGCCGGGGACAAACTGCAACTGAGGTACGTGCCCTTAGTGGGAACCGAACCCGGGTCTCTCCAGACCGCAGGCCGACGCTCCAACCCCTGAGCCAAACCGGCCAGGGCTAAGTATCAGACTTTAACAGGTGAAAAAAAAAATTGTTGGCACTATCTCACTATCTTAAACAATTCAAGATTTTTTATTTATATTTTACTAGTGTGAAAATATGAAAGAAATAGGATACGAACCCAAAAATCTAACTTGAAAGTCATCAATCTATAATTATAAAAATCTGCCTTTATTCAGAACAAGGTATGGGAAAATGCCTAGAAAGGATACTTTACACTGCTCTACATTTTTAATTGTACATATTACATGCCCAGGAGTTTCAGTTTAAATTATTTCCTCTTTTGTCCTCTCATAACTTAGGGCAGAACAATGTTATGTGTTTTGTCTTATGATACTAATTTTCAAAGATTTTAAGTAAAATAGTAGACACTCAAAATGAAAAGTTTTGGAAGTCTTGTTCTTCTGCACTTGACATATATGAGGAATTAATTGAGCAAATACCTTAAGCAAACAATTCTGGTTTGACATGAAAATCATGCACAAATTACTGAAGAAGAAAAATTTCTTAAAAGGGCAAAAAGACACACCTGTAAAAAATTGTACATAGTGCTAATTCTCTTTATGAATGTAATAATCTACTCCTTTGAAAAATATTTTGTTGGTCTTCGTACAATAAAAGAAAATAATATCTTAACTATGACCTGAAAACAGCCATCTTATAAGTTCACAAAGTCAACTTTTTTTTTTTAGCGATATAAAAGGAAAAACGTGTTACCTATTTGTCTTATGATGAGTTGAAACCATATGTTAGATACTTGACCTTAATTAATAATTTTATTTTCTGGACAATTTATTTCCTTATTTGATAAAATTCTAATCAGATAATCATTTGAGATTTGGGGCTTTCAAAAACAATGCTACCATCTCTAAAAATTCAAAACAACGTTTTCAAATTATTAGATGTTTAAAATAAGTCCATTAATGTGAGCATCTTCATATTTTAGTTTCTAATTTCCAGCACTCTGACTACTTTGTTTAAATAACTTGCATTCTATAAACCCTGACTTACTTTTATAAATATGAATAATAATCACAGAAGCATAATCAATTGAACAAGAACAAAAATAACTCAGAGAATCATTATTTGCAGGATATAAGAACTGAGCTTTGAATTACTGGCTCTCATGTTCTGTGTTCCACGTGAGAAAAATTTAATCCTCACACCTCGGAGGAGACTGCAGGATCCGCACCAGCGCACTGGTATCAGCACATCAGCTGCTTTGTGCCAATTTTTCCTGATCACCGCTCTCAAAAAACAAGGCTCTTCAAAGAGCCAAACTGAATAGCAGCATGCCATGCACTATTGGAGCTCATTTTTACTCTGAGTGCTCAAATACTGCACTGTTAGAAAAATCTATGGATGCTGCACCTCAAGAGTGAATAACCAATACTCTTGATGAAAAGGAGGCTTTGGTATTCATTTCTGTTGGCAGGGATTTACTGCTTGGGGAGAAACAATTTCATTCTAACTTTTTAAGATACTAGAATTAGTTGAACTCACCTTATTTCTTTTATAAGATCACCTTCTCATTATGCTTTTGCCTATACGTGTATCTTTTGCTTCACATTCTTGGATATGATTCTTATTCTGCTGAGCTCTAAAAGAATATACTGTTTAGGTTATTCTATTTGAGGAGTATCAAGCACAGTGCTATATGTCATAGTCATATTGAAATTTGGGGAAATAAATTTGAACTTCTACTAATACTATTTCAAACTTATAGTACTACATTTATTTTAAAATGTGACTTGATAGATAACAATGTTCTTTTTGCTACAACATGTAAGTTACTAATAAAAATACAGGGAATGTTTATACTCTGTCTACTTGAAAACTGTAAATCAGACACAAGCTTCCTCTTCCTCGCCCCTCTCTCAAACTTACTGTATGCATTGTGTGGGAAATTATAGAAATCTTAGGTGTGATACTTGCTTTTAGTGATCATCTGGATAAAAATGTAGAAAAGAAATATGAGAATGTGATTAATACATTTTTCTGCTTTAATTCAAAATTTAGCACTTAGCATCAAAACAGGTAGCTCGTTTTTATTATTCCATTTTGATTTATAATTAAAAAACAAAATGTGAAAATATCAGAACTACTAATGGGCTTTATATTGTAAAATATATTTCAATGAGGAATTAAATTCAAAATAAAGAGTCATGGGAGTTTCACTTATGCAATGACAGATTGTGAAGCTCATTGACTCATTCCACATTAAAGCAACCATATCTGGTTATTTATTTAAAAAAAACAACACACTAAAATTTCCGAAATATGTCTTAAAGACATAGCATACTGCATAGAACAAATGAAGAAAGATTTAGTCAAAAAAATAATTTAAATCGTGGCAAGAATAGCAAGTCTGTGGGATGTGAGCCTTGTCTCGCTCCTTTGTGTCCCTTATCTTAGCATGATGGAAGCTTTCTCCTGAGTGATGAGGCTCAGAATATGAATTTCCCAATCCGCTTAGCAGCCGATCACAAGCTTCAATTATTAGGTTAGAGATTCTGCCCCAAGGGCAGCAAGCCAAATAAACATCAGCCCTCATCTCCCCTGCTCAAGCCAACTCATAGATCGAGGTTCCATCCTGGAAGAGGCAAGCAGGACAGTCCAGAAGCTACTGCCCCCACAGTCTTCTGCTAGTTAAATAGGACGTCCTTCCAAGAGAAGTAGGCCATTATACACACTCCCAGTTCTTGAGATTTTTGCCCAGGGGGAAAGACATTCCTTAGGAAGACGTTGCTCCAAATTTCTCCCAAAGGAGCTGACTTTGTTTGAAACAGAGTGAGCAAAAGTTCAAATTTGAGACTGCCCTTGAAAACAAAAAAGATTTTTTTTTTTTTTTTATTCTCACCTGAGGACATTTTTTCATTTTTTATTCAGATAGAGTGGGGAGCAAGAGAGAGAAAGAAACATCAATGTGAAAGGGACACATCGAGTGGTTGCCAACCGCACAACCCAACCAGGGCCGGGGACAAACTGCAACCGAAGTACATGCCCTTAGCGGGAACCAAACCCGGGTCTCTCTGGACCGCAGGCCGATGCTCTAACCGCTGAGCCAAACCGGCCAGGGCAAAAAAAAAAAGATTTTTAAAGTAAGCAATTAAGGGGTAGTTGGTAGTCCTACAAGAGTTAAAACAATCAAACAAAAAAACTACACTGTAGGCTGCCAGATTTACTAAAAAGAACCAGGTCAGAAGAAATGTCAATGGCTGACCAAAAAAAATTTTGTGTATATATATATATATATATATATATATATATATATATATCACAAAGTGACCCAAATATAATAGGATTGATTTGTGAAGAAATTTATATCTCAGGTCAGTGTCAAAAACCATATTTGATGGGGTAACAAAGTAAAAATGCTTATCAGAGAAATTAGAAGAAGAGATAGCCAAAGAAACCACTACTAAAACCACTGTCACCCAGGGGGATCATGACACGTGCTTAAGACTAAAACCTTTCAAGGAGCAACATTAGAGACTTCACACTGCTGAGGAAATAAACATGACTAAAATATTACAGGTAAGTAAACAAATAAAGAAGCAATGATCAACAAAATCTGCACCGAGGAAAAGGATGAGTATTCAGTGTTATTACATTATATTATTTAAAATGTCCAGTTTTCACCCTGGCCAGTTTGGCTCAGCTGTTACAGCATCAGCCTGCAGTCCAGAGAGACCTGGGTTCGGTTCCCGCTAAGGGCATGTACCTCGGTTGCAGTTTGTCCTGGGCCCTGGTTGGTCGTGTGGGTGGCAGCCACTCGATGTGTCCCTTTCAAATCGATGTTTCTCTCTCACTCTCTCTCTTCCTCTCTCTCCCTCCCACTCTATCTGAACAAAAAATGGAAAAATGTACTCGGGTGAGGATGAAAAATAAATAAATAGGGGATCAAAAAATGGCGGCAGAGTGAACGGAGCTACACAGACCGTCTCCCAGAACCAAACTGGAATTACAACTATAACACAGACAAATCGACGGGAAAATGCAACAGAAAAGCAGCTTGGAGGACCGTACAACGAGGGACACTGACTCCATCCCGGGAGGCTTGCGAAGGCGCGAGACGGGGCTGGGAGCCCACGGTCGGCAGCTCGGCAGCGGCCTCAGCTGGGAGCAGCGCCCTCGGGTCACACTCCCAGGCGGCCCCACAGCGCAGCCGGGACAGAGGCTGAAACAGCCACAGCCACTCACGTTGGGCTCCGGCACAGGGAGGGCGGACTGGACTGGAGCTGTGTGGGGACACTCGGGATTTGTAGGGCACCCAGAACGTTTGCGGAGTGCCAGCCACCCAGGACGGTGGCCACATTGCTCCTTCCCAGGGCTCTGAGAGAGGCAGCAGCCCCTCCCTCAGAGATCCAACCCCACCCTGTGGGCCATTGAAGTGCTAATTGAGGCTCATTAACAACCAGCATCTGCCCCACCCTCGTGAAAGCCCCTTGTGCTGATCACCTGAGGGAGTTTTTCAATTAACTGACAACCCAAAACTCTTCAAGTAACCTGGACTGCTAGCCTCAGGCAAAAGCTAGAGGATAACAGTACCTTTCCTGGGCTGGCAACTTTAACCAGGAAAGTAAGACTTGACAGTGCTGTTTAACGTGGGTCCTCCCTCGCTCATCTAAACCCAGGAGAGGGAGCCACAAACAGCAGAACACCAACACTCACAGGGAGAACTTGACAGGCTCCAAAGCCCACAGTGATAGCCAAAATGCTGAAACACAGAAACAGAACCCAAATGAAAGAGCAAGACACCTCCACTGAAGATGAGATCCATGTGGAGCAATTAGGCATGTTAACAAAGCTAGAATTCAGAGCCATGATCTTCAGGAAGCTGAACAACATGAGTAAGGACATAGAGACACTGAAAATAAGCCAACTGGAAATTAAAAACCATCAAGAAGAGATAAAAAATGACATATCAGAAATGAAAAACACATTGGAAGGTTTAAAAAGCAGAGTAGAGGAAGCTGAGGACCGGATCAGTGAATTAGAAGACAGGGTAGAAAAAATCAACCAATCAGAAAAACAAAAGGAAAAAACTATTAAAAAACAGGAAAACAGCTTAAGAGAACTGTGGGACAACTGGAAACGTAATAATATTCGCATCATAGAAGTCCCCGAAGAAGAAGAAAATGAGCAAGGGATAGAGAATATATTAAAAAAAATAGTGACAGAAAACGTCCCGAATTTGGTGAAGGAAGAAGGCATTCAAGTTCAAGAAGCACAGAGAGTCCCAAGTAAGAAGAACCCAAACAGGCCCACACTAAGACACATAGTAATTAAAATGCCACAAATTAAAGACAAAGAGAGAATCCTAAAAGCAGCAAGAGATAAGCAACAGGTTACCTACAAAGGAAACCCCATAAGGCTCTCAGCTGACTTCTCACAAGAAACACTACAGGCCAGAAGGGAATGGCATGAAGTAATCAAAGTCATGAAAAACAAAAATCTGAATCCAAGACTACTCTACCCATCTAGGCTATCATTCAAAACAGAAGGTCAAATAAAGAGCTTCCCAGACAAAAAAAGGCTAAGGGAATACATTAACACCAAACCAGCACTGCAAGAAATGTTAAAAGGACTGCTGTAATTAGCAGGAGAAATGGAAAGAAAAATGGAACCACACTAAACAAAAATGGCAATAAATAAGTATATATCAATAATCACCTTAAATGTAAATGGATTGAATGCTCCCATAAAAAGACACAGAGTAGCTGATTGGATAAGAAAGCATGACTCATCTATATGTTGTTTACAAGAGACCCACCTCACAACAAAAGACTCACATAGGTTGAAAGTGAAGGGATGGAAAAAAAATTTTCCAAGCAAATGGAAAGGAAAAAAAAGCTGGGGTAGCAATTCTCATCTCTGATAAAATAGATTTCAAAACAAAGCCCATAACTAGAGACAAAGAAGGCCACTACATAATATTGAAAGGATCTATCCAACAGGAAGATATAACCTTGATAAACATATATGCACCCAATATAGGAGCACCAAAATATATTAAAAATCTTCTGGAGGACTTCCAAGGAGAAATCGACAACAATACAATCGTAGCAGGGGACTTCAACACCCCATTGACAGCACTGGATAGATCCTCTAGGCAAAAAATGAGCAAGGAAACAGAGACTCTAAATGAAGCACTAGACCAAATGGATTTAATAGATATCTACAGAGAATTACACCCCAAAACTACAGAATACACATTCTTCTCAAGTGCACATGGGACATTCTCAAAGATAGACCACATGATAGGACACAAACTAAATCTCTACAAGTTCAAGAAGATTGAAATCATATCAAGAATCTTCTCAGATCACAATGGCATGAAACTAGAAATCAATTGCAACAAGAACATGCAAAGACATTACAACACATGGAGGCTAAATAGCATGTTATTAAACAATGACTGGGTCACCGAGGAGATCAAGGAAGAAATTAATAACTTCCTGGAAACCAATGAAAATGAACACACAACAACACAAAATCTATGGGATGCAACGAAAGCAGTTCTGAGAGGGAAGTTCATAGCACTACAGGCCTACCTCAAGAAACAAGAAAAATTTCTAATTGACTGTCTAACCTCACAACTTAAAGAATTAGAAAACAAACAAAAAGAAAACCCCAGAGCAAGTAGAAGGAAGGAAATAGTAAAGATCAGAACAGAAATAAATGACATAGAGACCAAAAAAACAATTCAAAGGATCGATGAAACAAAGAGCTGGTTTTTCGAAAAGATAAACAAGATTGATGGACCCTTAGCTAGACTCACCAAGAAACAAAGAGAGAGAACCCAAATATACAAAATCAGAAATGAAAGAGGAGAAGTAACAACCAACACCACGGAAATACAAAAGATCATTAACTACTACTATGAACAACTATATGGCAACAAATTGGACAATCCAAGCGAAATGGACAAATTTCTGCAAACACACAGACTCCCAAAACAGGACCCTGAAGAGATAGAAAACTTGAACAGACCAATAACAACAAAGGAAATTGAAGAGGTAATCAAGACTCTCCCAGCAAACAAAAGCCCAGGCCCAGATGGCTTCACGGGGGAGTTTTACGGAACATTCAAAAAAAGAACTAACACCCATTCTCCTCAAACTATTTCAAAAAATTCAAGAAGAAGGAAGACTTCCAAACACATTCTATGAGGCCAGCATAATTCTAATTCCAAAACCCGAAAAAGACACTATGAAGAAAGAAAACTATAGGCCAATATCCCTGATGAACATAGACGCCAAAATCCTGAACAAAATATTAGCAAATCGGATCCAGAAATACATCAAAAAAATTATTCACCATGACCAAGTGGGATTCATTCCAGGGATGCAAGGCTGGTACAATGTTCGCAAATCAATAAATGTGATACACCACATAAACAACATGAAGAATAAAAACCACATGATCATATCAATAGATGCTGAAAAAGCATTCGACAAAATCCAGCATCCATTTCTGATAAAAACGCTCAGCAGTGTGGGAATAGAGCGATCATATCTCGACATAATAAAGGCCATATATGAAAGACCTACAGCCAACATCATACTCAATGGACAGAAACTAAAAACATTTCCATTAAGAACAGGAATAAGACAGGGATGTCCACTTTCACCACTCTTATTTAACATTGTACTGGACGTCTTAGCAAAAGCAATCAGACATGATGAAAAAATAAAAGGGATCCAAATTGGAAAGGAGGAAGTTTAACTGTCATTATTTGCAGGTGACATGATATTATACATAGAAAACCCTAAAGACTCCATCAAAAATCTACTAGACTTAATAAATAAATTTGGCAAAGTAGCAGGATACAAAATTAACGTCAAGAAATCAACGGCATTCTTGTACACCAATGATGAACTCACAGAAAGAGAAACTGAAAAAACAATCCCATTTACCATCGCGCCAAAAAAAATTATGATACCTAGGAATAAACTTAACCAAAGAAGTAAAGGACCTATTTGCAGAAAACTACAGGTCATTGAAAAAAGAAATAGAGGAAGATATAAAAAAGTGGAAGCACATACCCTGTTCATGGATTGGAAGAATTAACATAATTAAAATGTCCATACTACCCAAAGCAATCTATAGATTCAATGCAATCCCCATCAAAATACCAACGACATATTTCATAGAACTAGAACAAATACTTCAAAAGTTTATATGGAACCAAAAAAACCCCGAATAGCCACAGCAATCTTGAAAAAGAAGAACAAAGTAGATGGGATCACAATACCAGATATCAGGTTATACTACAAAGCGACTGTAACCAAAACAGCCTGGTACTGGCACAAGAACAGGCATATAGACCAGTGGAACAGAACTGAAATCCCAGAAATGGACCCAAAGCAACACGCTCAATTAATATTTGACAAAGGTGGCAAGAGCATACAGTGGAGTAAGGACAGCCTCTTTAATAAATGGTTCTGGGAAAATTGGACAGCTACATGCAAAAAAAATGAAACTAGACCATCAACTTACACCATACACAAAAATAAACTCAAAATGAATAAAAGACTTAAATGTGACCCGTGAATCCATAAAAATTCTAGAAGAAAATGTAGGCAACAAAATTTCAGACATCATACGGAGCAGAATTTTCACTGATACATCACCTAAGGCAACAGAAACAAAGGAAAAAATGAACACATGGGACTACATCAAACTCAAAAGCTTCTGCACAGCAAAAGAAACAATCATCAAAATGGAAAGGCAACCCACTGTATGGGCGAACATCATTGTCAATGATGTATCAGATAAAGGGTTAATTTCCAATATATATAGAGTGCTCATACAACTCAACAAAAGGAAGACAAAGAACCCAATTAAAAAATGGGCAGAGGAGCTGAATAGACACCTCTCCAAACAGGACATACAAATGGCCAAGAGACATATGAAGACATGCTCAACATCACTAATCATCAGAGAGATGCAAATTAAAACAACAATGAGGTATCACCTCACACTTATCAGAATGGCCGCCATCAACAAATCATCAAACAACAAGTGTTGGCGAGGGTGTGGAGAAAAGGGGACTCTAATACACTGCTGGTGGGAATGCAGACTGGTGCAGCCACTATGGAAAACAATATGGTGTTACCTCAAAAAATTAAAAATTGAACTTCCATTTGACCCAGTGACCCCACTTCTAGGAATATACCCTAAGAAGCCTGAAACACCAATCAGGAAGAATATATGTACCCCCATGTTCATAGCAGCACTATTTACAATAGCTAAGATCTGGAAACAGCCCAAGAGTCCATCAGTAGATGAATGGATAAAAAAGTTGTGGTACATGTACACAATGGAGTACTATGCAGTGGTAAGAAAGAAAGATCTCTTATCCTTTGAGACGACATGGAGGGACCTGGAAAGTATTATCCTAAGTGAAAGAAGCCAAGCAGAAAAAGACAGGTACCACATGATCTCACTTATATATGGAATATAATGAACATAGCAGTCTGAGGAATACAGTAGACCCAGAAACATGGAGGTGGCGCACAGACTGACGTCCCTCGGAAGAGGGGGTGGGGGGGGGGTGGGAAGAGATAAACCACAGAACTTATATGCATGTATGCATGATCAATGGATTTGGACAACTAAGCCGGGGACAGGGCGGGGTGGATGGGGAGGCGGTGCCAATGGGGTTAAAAAGGTAAAATATCTGTAACAAAAAAATAAATAAAAAAATTAAAAACATAAAAAAATAATAAATAAAATATTATTTAATTTCAAAAAAAAGAAAAATAAATAAATAAATAAATAAATAAATATAAAATGTCCAGTTTTCAACAAAACATTAAAATACATGCAATAAAATAGGAAACAAAGACCCATAAATAAGGAAAAAATAAGAAAACAAGAAATTGCCTGTGAGAGTATTTAGATATCACATACAAATTTCAAAGCCATTATCAATTACTTTAATAAATTAAAGCAAACCATTCTTAAAGAAATATAAGAAAATGCCTGGCTGGTGTGGCTCAGTAGTTGAGCATAAACCCATGCACCAAGAGGTCACTGGTTCAACTCCCAGTCAGGGCACATGCCCAGGTGGTGGGCCAAATCTTCAGTGGGGGCATGCAGGAGGTGGCCAATCGATGTTCTCTCTCATTGATGTTTCTCTCTCTCTCTCTCTCCTTCTCCCTCTCCCTTCCTCTCTCTCTAAAATCAATACAGAAAAAAAATTTTTTTAAAGAAATAAAGGAAGAAAAGATAAAATGTACTATAAATTGAGAATATCAATAAAAAAATAAAAATAACTAAATGGAAATTCTGGCACTGGAAAGTGTAAAATAACTGAAATTAAAAATATTTAAAGAAGCTGATTGAAGTTTTGAACTACAATAAAAAAAAAAATTATCACACCTGAAGAGAGATCAATAGAAATTATGCAATCCAAAGGATAGAGAGAAAATAGTGTAGAAAAATGACCAGAGGCTCAGTAGAAATGAGGAACATTATTAATTGCACCAGTACACACATAATTAGAGTCCAAGATGAGAGAAGAGGGAGAAAAGAGCAGGAAAATATTCAAAGAAATAGTGGTTGGAAAAAATCCCCCAAATAATGAAATATGTTTATATACAAATCAAGAAAGCTCAACCAATTCCAAGTAAAGCAAACACAAAGAAATCAATACCTTATCCATAATAGTAAAAATTCTGAAGACCAATTACAAAAAGAAAAATTTAGAAGCATGAAAAGAAACATTGCCTACAATAACCCCATTCCCATAAGCCAACTCCATATGAGGAACAATGGAGTTCTGAAGGGATTGGGATCACATACCAAAAATGCTAAAAAAAAAAAAGTGGAAAGAAAAAACAACAACATTCCATTCCAGACCAAAGAGTGACACACGAGACTCTCAAATTTCTCTCCAATCATGTGCACACTGAACATACACCTACACATGCAGCAATTAACTCAGAGAGAAATCAAGAAAATAGTTCAGTGACTTCTACACATCAGGTGACTGAAAAAATACCATCAAAAAAGGTAGGAAAGCCTGAGATACACTCTCACCACAAACTCCACAAATTGCCATATATTTGAGAAGAAATCCTCATTTCCCATCTTTTCTCTAAAGAGCACCAAGCCTGCGTTTGATAGGGGGAAGGGCACTTAATAAAAATTGGACCACAGTTGTTTAATGATTATTCACCTTGCTCACTATAGATAAGAGGTTTTCTTACAGTCCCTGGGAAATTAGAGGATGTACTGCAAGAAGAAAAACAGGGCTGTAAAAAGATCAGATGCCTCAGAGCCCAGATGGGTCCATTACTCAGAAAAGAAAATACATTTTGAGAACAAACAAAAGACAGGACACACTTTGACTTGGTTGCTGTGCCTGAACCCTGACCTGCTCCAAGAATTTGCCTCAGGAATGCTGACCATTCTCCATTTCCAGAAACGAACTGGAGTTGTTTTAACATCATAGAAAAATAACTACCTTATTATCAGACTTCAAGATTCTGTAAGGAGACATTCAGACCATGGACCCTGCAGCCCTTACCCTCTCCCCTTCCCCCTTGCATGTATCCTTTCTTCCTTATCCCTATATAATCAGTTGGCTAATAGGAAGTGTTAGAGCAGAATTTTGAGGATGACCTGCTGCTCTCTCCATATTGCCGGCATTATTGGAATAAACACTCATATATGATTCAACCCTGCCTCTGCTTAATTTGGCTCATGTGTTGACAGGTGGCCTCAGACCCATTGTGCCTGGTTTCATGTTCACAAGTCTCGCAGGACTATAGCAAACAAAGAAGCAGTTTTTAACATGCATGTAAGCCTTTGCCATGGCTATCCCTCCAGGACTCAGTGCAGAGGGACTAGGCAAAAATACCCATCTCTCAGTCTTTCCCTAGAACGGGATTGCTTGCATACTTCACAAGCTGCTGCCGGAGGGTCCAGCCGCTAATTAGCATAAATTTAAGTGCTGACTGTGATCCTGCCTGGAGCCCAAAAGAGATAGTAGGCACTTCCCCTACCTTTTTCCTCCGGCTACCTCCAAAAATAAAACACAGTGAGTAGCATCGCCCTGGAAAGAGCTTGCTCAAACATCTAGCACCCCAAATTTTATGGCTGCCACCCGAGGGATGAGCTCCCAAAGCACCTAGTTGTGATAGCCAAAGAACTTGCATTCATGAATCCCACAGTACTGAAAAAAAAAAAAAAAAAAAAAAAAAAGAAGGAGTTTTTTAAAAAGATGTAGGAGCAACCCTCACAACTACACACCCGGTTAAATGCAGGGAGACCAGGCAAAAATGCCCATCTCTCAGTCTCTCCCTGGAAGAGGTGTGAGTACAAAATTTCTCAAATGCTATCTGAGGGTCTAGCCCTTAATCATCTGTATTTCTGTGCTGACTGAAATCCTTCCCTTTGGGCTGCTGCCTGGCCTTGGCATGCTCTCAACTATGGTAAATGTGGGAACAAAAACAAGCCAAGCTGAAGAAGATAAATACCATATGATCTCACTTATTTGTGGAATATAATGAACATAACAGTCTGAGGAATAGGGTAGTCCCAGAGACATGAAAGTAGGGTACAGACTGACAACCCTCAGAAGAGGGAGTGGTAGGGGGAGGGAAGAGATAAACCACAGAACTTATATGCATGTACGCATAACCGATGGACATGGACAACAAAGCCGGAGACGGGGTGGGGGGGAGGGGAGGAGGGTGTCAATGGGGTAAAAAAGGAGAAACATCTGTAACAAAAATAAAATTAAAAATAAAATTAAAAAAATTAATGGATAAGAGGTCTTTCTTTCTTACAGCTGCATAGTACTCCATTGTGTATATGTACCACAGCTTTTTTATCCATTCGTCTACTGATGGACACTTGGGCTGTTTCCAGATCTTAGCTATTGTAAATAGTGCTGCTACAAACTCTTATCCTTTGAGACTACATGGAGGGACCTGGAAAGTATCATTCTAAGTGAAACAAGCCAAAGAGAAAGACAAATATCATATGATCTCACTTATTTGTGGAATATAATGAACATAACAGTCTGAGGAATGGGGTAGTCCCAGAGACGTGGAACTGGGGTACAGACTGACAATCCCCAGAAGAGGGGATGGTGGGGGAGAGATAAACCACAGAACTTATATGCATGTATGCATGAACAGTGGACATGGACAACAAACTGGGGACAAGGCAGGGAGGGAGGGAGAGGGGGGAATCAGTGGGGGGAAAAGGAGAAACATCTGTAACAAAAAATAATTAATAAACTTACACTTCTGATTAAAAAAAAAATTAAAAACAAAAAACAAAGACAGAAGCTTGGACAACCCTAAACATTTGAGACGCAACCAAGAGCTTGGGTTGGGCTAATTGATGAGGTTGTTCTCTTCTTTTTAACAAGGTCTGATCTGAGGAGAAATTATTTAACCAGATCCTAAACGGTTGGGGTTTTATCTGAGCCTAAATGACCTGGGGAAAGAAGACACTAAACTCCAACGGGCTGTCCTCTTTCGTGTATAGAAAGGGAAATATCCAATTTCGGTTTTCTTCAGCTTTCCTCCTGGAAATAAGACAGTATCTAATTCCAGCACCCTCTAAGCCACTATATTCCACCAAAGGTAGGAAAGGCAGAAACAGAGAAGCATTTATGAAATCCACAGTGCAGCCCGGCTGGTTTGGCTCAATGGTTGAGTGTCGACCCATGCACCAAGGGAGAGCCAGTTCGATTCCCGGTCAGGGCACATGCCCAGGTTGTGGGCCTGATCCCCAGTGGGGGGCATGCAGGAGGCGGCCAATTGATGTTCTCTCTCATTAATATTTCTATCTCTGGCTCCCTTCCCCTTCCTTTCTCTCTCTGATATCAATAAAGAAAAAAATAAAATAAAATAAAAACTTAGAAACTACATGTCGAGAGGCCAGAAGATGGAAGGGTCCCAGTTCTTTGAATCACACTTCAAGAAAAACAACTCATGATTAGTAATAACCATTTTAGAGTGTGTGTGAACAAGACCGACTTTTGTGTTAAACTGATAACATTTTTATTGTACTTGTATGCCAGATACTTTCCATTTTTCATTCCAGATCTGCTCTCCTGTATTCTCCACCCTGAACTCTGCTCCCAAAGGGTATCTTATATGACATGAATTAAGAGGCTGCCTTGCTATATAGACTTGTTCTTTTTCTGCTAGGAAATACTGGCAGGAGATTGGAACCAGAGAGGGACATGAAATGAACACGTATTGCTTAGCTCCCTCCATGCCTGTATGTGAACAAATTCCTCACCACTTACCAAAGTCCACAGTTCCCCTAAATGAATCATTGCAAGGGCCCTCTCTCCTAGAATCACAGGCTTTATTCGCCCCTTCAAGACTAGCTGTAGTAATGGCTACTCATGTTGCAAACCTCCTTCGGATATTCACAATCACTTGCTATTTTCTCTAAAGCCTACCCGCACTTGTAAGGCATCTCTCTCTTTTCTTTTAACAAATCTTTTTTCCTTTTTTGATTCTAGAGAGGAAGGGAGAGGACGATAGAGATAGAAACATCAATGAGAGAGAACATCGATTGGTCACCTCCTGCATGCCCCCCACTGGGGATCAGGCCCACTACCTGGGCATGTGCCCTGACCAGGAATCGAACCGGCGACCTCTTGGTGCATGGGTCAATGCTCAACCACTGAGCCACACTGGCTGGGCTATTTATTTTTATGCATTTTAAGTAACAGTTTACAAATAAGGTGTTGGCTAATAGATGATTCTTTATCCACTCCCCTACTGAAAACTTGAGTATTCATAAAGGCTAATAAATAGGAAATTTCCATATATTACTTCTTATAAGATCCTATTATTTAATAAAGTCTACTCACAAAAGTAAATATATACATATTATATATTTTAGTTATACAGGAGCAAATAAAAAAGTTGATTCATGTTTGCCTTGAAAGATGTGACAATATAACTTTAGAAACAAAATGCACATATATTAATATTGCTGAAAAATTTAAGGCAGTTGCCAGATTTTATAGTATAGAAATGAATTGAAAATTATTTGATGAAATTATTTTGGGAAAGTTACTTGAAGGACTGATAGATGGAAGAACATAATGGAAATGAAAGGCTGGTACCATTATAGAAACAGGAATAGCAGGATGAAAATACCTAGGGAGCTCTGGCCAGTTTTGCTCAGTGGTTAGAGCCTTGGTGGACCAAAGAGCCCTGGGTTCGATTCTGGCCAAGGACACAGACCTCCATTGTGGTTCGTCCCTGGCCCAGGTTGGGGTCATGCAGAAGGCAACCAATCGATGTGTCTCTGTCACATCGATGTTTCTCTCTCTCTCTCTCCCTCCCACTCTATCTGAAGATAAATGGAAAAATATCTTCAGGTGAGGATTAAAAAAAAAAAGAAAGAAAATACCTAGGCAAAAAGTATAAGCTGCAGCAGAGGTAACAGTGGCTGACTTCATGTTTTGTTCTACTAGGAAATGGTGTCTATGAAAAGCAAGGTGAAAATCAATATATAAAAGATCATTATCTGATAGAAAGCAGAAGCATGCATGGAGCATAAATACTGATTGCCTGGAAGTTTTATTTTTTGAAACAAACACCCTGATATCAAGCTATCCAAGGTAAAGCTGACCTTTATATTAGCATATAGTTAAACTTGATGATTGAATTGTCACTGAGAAAATTATGTAAAAATTTTAAGAAAAAACACACTTGACTTCTGGCCAAGATAGGGAAATAGGGGGTCAGATTTATTAACCCCTTGAAACAATTTTTAGGTATTTGAAACAGTTTTAATATAATGGGAAACAAGCAACGAAGAACAGCGATCTTTTGTATAACTGCGGTAATCTCAACAACTGTTCCCTCTGACTGCCTGGTTAGAGTTTCCAGGCTGTGGTTCAGGGATGGAGAAACCCAGCAAAAGCAGCTGTAGTCCTTGAGTTTAGGAGACAGAGTTGGACGTCTGAGATGCCAAGGTAGCTAATGTTCAGACCAAAGTACTGGAGATAAAACTGCTACATAGAATAACCCAGGAGGTCTGAAGACCAATTAGAGTTTTCAACTGAGTAGAGTCAACCATCGGTTGTGAATAAATTATTAAAGGTGTGGGAAAGACAAGTTGAAAGGATTGAGTGGGGCAGGGAGCAATGACTGGTATAAAAACAGAGCCATGAATTGAACCTGTCCCCATCAGCCAGACTGGAAAACCTTATAATTCATGGGGCATTGCATAGAATTTTTAGAAATATCTTGCTTCAGTATTGGGTAAAGTTAGCTAAAAACTGATTGTGGATCTGGCCCAATAGAATAAA
Source organism: Molossus molossus (assembly GCF_014108415.1). Classification (NCBI taxonomy): domain Eukaryota; kingdom Metazoa; phylum Chordata; class Mammalia; order Chiroptera; family Molossidae; genus Molossus; species Molossus molossus. The sequence continues at coordinate 17,208,842 of NW_023425355.1, forward strand.
AATTCAAAGCAAGACCAGAAAGGATCAAACTTTTTCTGAATAACATAACCCCACCCAAGAATAAAATGCCAATATATTTATAAGGATGAAAAAATAAAGTATCCAGAAAACATCAAAGATTCAATGTCTAGAAACCCATAAAAAATTACCATGAATTCAAAAAAGCTAGAAAATATAACACATAAGAAAATGAGAAATCAATCAAATAGATACCACAGAGATGAAAACTATAATGTTGGCAGTAAAATACACCTGGATATTATCAACTACAGATTAGACAATGCAGAATTAAAATAAAATAGTGAACTTGAAGATATGGAGAGCAAAACTATTCAAAAGCTGAAATATAGAGAACTAAAGGTTTTTTAAAAAAATATATCAGTGAGCTATGAAACTACTAGGATGTGTCTAATGGATATGGAATTTGATTATTTGATGAAAAAAACAAACAAACAAAAAACAGGGGAAATACATTTTAAGAAAAATTAGAATAAAAAGAAAATAATCACCCAAATTTTCCAAATTGGAAGAAAATGATTAAGCCAGAGATTTTTTTAAAAGTCCATGAATCCAAAACATGTGAAGGAAACTATACCAAAGCACATTCTAATAAAATTGCTCAGAACACTAATAAAGAGAAAATGTTAAAAAGTAAGCAGAGATGTTACATACAGAGGAATATTTGTGGACTGACCTTTGAAGTGTTGAATAATTAAAAAAAAGTTTTTCAACCAGGAATTCTATATGCACAAATATATATATTTTTTTCTGAAATGAAGGAACAATAAAGACTTTGTCTGATATACAAAAGCTGAAAGAACTATCTAATAGTTCTTCATTATTAGAACTATTAAAGAAAAACTATCCAGAAAAAAAAAACAAAAACTGATAGCAGACAAAAATCACAGGTCTACACTAAGGAATGTAGAACATTGAAAAAATATAACAATATGGGAACTACTTGTGTTTTTTATATATTATTTAAATACCTTTAAAAGATAATTTAGTGCTTAAAGTAAAAACTATTTCTAAAATAAATGAAGATGGAACACTTCAGAAGAAGAAAAGAAGAGGAAATTCTAGGCCAATAACTGCAAAAAAAATTGATGCAAAAATTCTCAAAGAAAAACCCAAATATTAGCTAACTGAATTAAGAATATTTTAAAATAATTATATACCATAATTAAGTGGGAATAATTCCAGGGATGCAAGGATAGTTTATCATATGAAATCAATCCATGTGATACACTATATTAATGACGTGAAGGATAAAAATCATATAATCATCTCATTAGATGCAGAAAAAGCATTTTCCGAAATTCAACATTCATATATCAGAAAAACTCGTAATAAACTGACTATATAGGAAATATACTACACATACTAAAGGTCATATTTGACAAGCCAACAGCTAATATTATATTCAATGGGTAAAGCTGAAAGACTTTCCTCTAAGATCAGGAACAAGACAATGATGTCTACTTTTGCCACTTCTATTCAACAGTGCTGAAAGTCCTAGCTAGAGCAATTAAGCAAGTAAAATAAATAAAAGGCATACAAATTGGAAAAAAAGAAATAAAACTCTCTATATGCAGATCACATATTAAATACATAAATATATAGAAAACCTGAAGGACGTCATGTCATCAAAAGTCTGTTAGAACTAATAAACTCTAAGTAAAGTTGTTGGATACAAAATCCATATACAAAAATCAGTTGTGTTTCTAAACACTAACAATAAAATTTCAGAAAGAAAAATTAAGGAAAAAATCCCATTTACAATTATATCAAAAAGAATAAAAATATGTACGAATAAATTAAACCAAGAAGCAAAATACCTGTACAGTGACAACTATAAGCCATTGATGAAAAAAATTTAAGCACACACAAATAAATGGAAATATGTTCTGTGTTCATGTTTTGGAAGAATTAATATAGTTAAAATGTCTATACTACACAAAGCAATCTATAGCTTCATACAACCCCTCTTTAAGATCCAAATGCATTTTTCACAGAAATAGAAAACATAATTATAAAATTCATATGGAACCATAAAAGACCCAAAATAGCAAAGCAATCCTGAGAAAAAAGAATGTCGGAGACATCATACTTCCTGTTTTCAAAGTATGTTATAAATCTATAGTAATCAAAACAGTGTGGTATTGGCATAAAAATAAACACATAGAACAACAACAACAACAAAATGGAAAAGACATCCTAGAAATAAACCTATGCTTCTTTGGTCAATTAATTTATGAAAAAAGAGTCACAAATATATAGTGAAGACAGTAGTTTTGTCAATAAATGGTGCTTGGGAAACCTGACAGCCAAGTGCAAATGAATGAAAATAGACCCCTATCTTTCATCATACACACAAAAGAAAACTCAAAATGAACTTGAATATAACATCTGAAGCTGTAAAACTCCTAGAAGAAAACATAGGGATTAAGCTTCTTAGCAATAATTTTTTTTTGGGGGGGATTTCAGAACAAAAGCAAAGGCACCAAAAGATCAGAAAAAATATTTAATATGACTTCAATCTCCTTAATTCTGTTAAGACTACTTTTTTGACGCAACATATAATCTATTATGAAGAGTGTTCTGTGTTTGCTTAATGAGATTGTGCATTCTATTGCTATTGATAGAACGTCCTGTGTATGTTTTTAGGTCCATTTGTCCTATTGTTTTATTTTTTTCAAGTCTAAAATTTTCTAATTTATTTTCTGTCTGGATATTCTGTCCATTGTTAAAAGTAGAATTTTGAAATATCTCCAGCTATATTGTGTTATTGTATATATCTTCATTCAATTCTGTTTATCTTTGCTTTATATATAGCGTTGGGCAAAAGTAAGTTTACAGTTGTGAGTAGGTGAAATACAGAGAGTTTATTCTTGTATTATTATTATTTAATTATTGTATTATTTTCTGTAATAAACCTACTTTTGCCCCACCCAGTGTTTTCCTACATATATATTTACAAGTATTATATCTTATTGATCTATTGAATCCTTTATCTTTGTATAGTGACTTTCTTTGTCTCCTGTGACAGATTTTTACTAAAAGTCTCTTTCATCCTGTACACGTATAGCCACCTCTACTGTCTTTAGTTACCCTTTGCGTGGATTTTCTGTCATCCCTTCACTTTCAGTCAGTCTGTGTCGTAAAGCCTAAGTGAGTCTCTTGTCAGCAGTACACTGTTGGATATTATTTTTTTATCCTTTCAGTCATTCTGTGCCCTCTTATTAAATTATTTAATCCATTTACATTTTTAGTAATTACTGATAGTTACAAACTTGCTATCAACATTTTGTTAAACTTTTCTTACCTTTTGGTAATTGCTTTGTTCTTTTCTTTCTCTCTTGCTGTCCTCCTTTGTGGTTTCTTGATTGTCTTTTTGTAATATTGTGCTTTGATTCCTTTCTATTGATCTTGTGTGTATCTGCTATAGGTTTTTGTTTTGTCGTAAGCAAAAGATTTCCACAAAACATCTTTTAGTTATGACAATCTTTTTTCAGCTAACTTTAATTATATATAAACTTGTTCATTTTTACTTCTTTTTCCTCACATGTGTGCTATTGATCACAGTTTACATTTTTATAGTGTGTATTCATTAACAAATTATTACAGCTATAGTTATTTTAATACTTTTGTCTTTAAACTTTCATAGTAAATTAAAAAGTGATTACACCCTACAGTAATAGTATTAGAGTATTGTGAATTTGACTATTTACTTTTACAGGAGAGTTGTATACTTTTACAGGTTTTCATGCTGTTATTTAATGTCTTTTATTTTCAATTTGAAGATCTCCCTTTAACATTTCTTGTAAGGTAAGTCTAGTGGTGAAAAATTTTTTCAGGTTTTTTTTTGTTTTTTTGGTGTGTATTATTGATATAAATTCAGCTAGAATTCTATCATCTCCCAGAAGTTTTAAGTCTCCAATTCCTTTAAATACATATTATGCTATTCTGGAGAAATGTGTTAATTTGGGGTCAATTTTGTGTAGAGTCCTACTCAGTCATGCTAGTAATCCTGTATTCAATAAATGCATTGGTTAAAATAGGACTTCTGCATTATATCAGTGGAATTACTGAAACCAGTTTAGTCCTCTCAAGACAACCCAAGTGTCCATCAATATATGAGTGGATAAAAAAGCTGTGGTACATATATACAATGGAATACTATGCAGCTGTAAAAAAGAAAGATATCTTATCCTTTGAGACGACAGGGAGGGACCTGGAGAACATTATGCTAAGCAAAATAAGCCAATCAGAGAAAGACAAATACCACATGATCTCACTTATTTGTGGAATATAATGAACAAGGTGGGCTGATGGACAAAATAGACCCAGAGACATAGAAAGAAATATGGTTCAGACTAACAGACCTCAGAGGAAGGGGGCACAGGGGATGGATGAGATGAATCAAAGAACTTATATGCATGTATGCATAACCAATGGAACACAGACAACAATGCTAGTGGAGTGGGGAGGCAGGATGGGGAGGAGGGTATCTAGGGGGAGAAAGGAGAAACATCAGTAACAAAAGTAAATTAATAAAAAGTGGGGGGAAAAAGAAGACATGAATCTTCTCTATTTACCGCTTAATCAAATTATCTAGTAACGTTTAATATGGTTTGGCATCATCAGTATTGGAAATAGAAAATCTAGTTGAAATGCTCCCCTTATTTATAATAGACAATGTAGTAACTTCAAAATCAGTAAGTTGGAATGGAAACCATTATGCTGATACAAAGATGTTATTTGATATTATATTATGCTGTTTGGAGCAAACAAATTATCTTTATCTCAATGCAAATATGTAGTAATATAATGGGCCTAAATTTTAAACATGTAAAGTTCAAACTATGTCATACTTTTGTCTTAAAAATCACTTTTAAATTCCCTACAGAAGTTTTAACTGAAGTCATAGAAAGTGAGGGGATACAATCTAGCTATTCCTTGATTATCAATAGTTTGTGTGATGAGTATTCCTTGACATATATCCTTTAAAACTCACTAAAGTGAAAAGATAAGAAAATAAAAGCATGGCCGGTGTGGCTCAGTGGTTGAGTGTCGACCCATGCACCAAGAGGTTGCCGGTTCGATTCCCGGTTAGGGTACATGCCCAGGTTGTGGGCCTGGTCCTCAGTGGAGGGCATGCAGGAGGTGGCCAATCGATGTTTTCTCTTATCAATGTTTCTATCCCTCTCTCCCTCTCCCTTCCTCTCTCTCTAAAATAAATAGAGGAAAAAATTTTTTAAAAAAGAAAGAAAATAAAAATTGTTACTCAATGGCACCAGAAAAATCACTACTTACACTAATTGCGGAAATTAGAAAGAATGTTACTTACATGCAAAAATATTTTAAAATAGCAATGAATTCAAACAGCCATTAGTTTATCAGCTTATATTAATTATAATACACAAGAAGACTGCATCTCCAATGACAAAAATCCTCACTACTCAAAAGAAAACTCCCCAAAAGAGAAAAAAATATATAGTTCGTGAATGAAATATAACAGTGTTAAGAAATAAAGATTAAAAAAAAGAGCCCTGGAGTAATTTGTTGATCAATGTATGGGGATTCCCAAATCTCACACTGCATTTGCTTTCTGAAACTCAATATGCCAATTATAGCATTAATTCATTTGTGAACCTTTAATGAGTATAAAATGAATAACCTAGGGGAGAAGGATTAGGTATTTTCATTGATATCCAGAACAGAATGTGTTGAATAAAATACATCACACAACTCAGAATATATATATATATATATATATATATATATATATATATATATATATTTTATTAATGTAAAAAAATTTAAAAAATAAGTGTTCATGTACTGATAGAATTGCAGAATAGTTTTTTGGTCATTTGGATAGCCTATTAGTAAGACAGGAAATGGGAATATTAGATTCATTTGTCTTTCCCATTTAAAAACTCATTAAATTTCAAGGACTCAATTAATCACTTTGAGAAAAAAAAAACACTCTTGACAACTGAATGCAATGTGGAACTCTGAATTGAATCTAGAAACTGAAATAGGACATTGATGAAAAATATACTGATGAAATGCAAAATGTCTGAAGTTTAGTTAATAGTGCTATACCATTACTGGATTCTTAGTTTTGCCAAGTGTACCAAGGTAATGTAAGATGTTACGAATAGAGGAAACAGCCTTGGCTGGTGTGGCTCCGTTGGTTGAGCATCATTCCATGCACTCAAAGGTTGCTAGTTTTATTTCCCATCAGGGCACATGCCCAGGTGGCACACCAGTCAGGGTGTGTACAGAAGCAACCAATTGATGCTTCTCTCTCACATTGATGTTTCTCTCTCTCTCTCTCTCTCACCCTCTCCCTTCCTCTTTCTCTCTCAAAATCAATAAAAACATATTTTAAAAAAATCTCTAAAGGAAAAAAATACAGGGAACACAGTGAGAGGTATAGAGGAACCCTGTATTATCTTCACAATGTTTCTGTAAACCTCAAATATTCTAAAACTAAATGTATTAAAATATATGTTCCAAACTTTGAGAAATTAAAAATATCTTGAAAAATTGTCCATTTCTCTTGTGAAGGTTTTATGATATTCTTTCTATTACTGTGATTGCTGAGAACCAGTCTCTACCCAAGCTAAAATAAGAGATGGTGAGTTTATAATGATGCTATCCAACCACAGCATGAATACATTATGAATCAGCTTGTTAGTGTGCAGAATGGGACAGATTCATCCTATTGGTCACGATCCCTTTGGGGGTCGCCTAAGACCATCGGAAAACACATATTTCCGATGGCGATTCAGAACAGTAGCAAAATTACAGTTATGAAGTAGCAACGAAAATAATTTTATGGTTGGGGTCACCACAACATGAGGAACTGTATTAAAGGGTCGCAGCATTAGGAAGGTTGAGAACCACTGCCTTAAACTATCAACTGCTGAGCCAAGTTTAAGACATACTAATTGGCAAATAAAGCAGGTATTTAGACTATGATGTTTCCATCCTTGGATATTCTGATAACTAATTATACTAAGTGTTTCTCTCCAAATAATATTCTATTGTTTATATTTCTTACCTTTTCTCCACATACTAATTTACTTGCATTGTAAATATGTGAAAACTCCTAACAATATATGTCACACAATTATAACTAAATACATATTGGTTTTATTGCTTTTTGCTTATAAGCATGAACTTAGAAAATCTGTAAGTACAAAATGTACTGTACTACCATTTGACCCCATGATCCCACTCCTACGAATACACCCTAAGGTTTGTAAAACACCGACTAGAAAGAATATATGTACCCCTATGTTCATCACAGCGCTATTTACAAATTGCTAAGATCTAGAAACAGCCCAAGTGTCCATCAGCAGATGAGTGCTTAAAAAACCTGTGGTACATGTACACAATGGAGTACTATGCAGCTGTAAGAAAGAAAGATCTCTTATCCTTTGAGACGACATGGAGGGACCTGGAGAGTATTATGCTGAGTGAGATAAGCCAGTCAGAGAAAAACATGTATCACATTATCTCACTTATATGTGGAAACTAATCAACAAATAATTTAACAAACAAAATAGAAACAGACACACAGATACAGAGAACATACTGACAGCGGCCAGAGGGGAGAAGGTTTGGGGACTGAGTGAAAAAGGTGAAAGAATTAAGAAAGGAAAAAAATATAGATAGATAGATGACACATAGACAGGGACAACAGTATTGTGATAGCCAACTGGAAAGTAATTGGGGGAGGTGGAAGTGGGCAAAGGGGGAATGGGGGACAAAAAGACTTGATTTTAGGTGGTGAACACACAATGCAGTATGCAAATGGTGTCTTTTTGAGTTGTACACTTGAAACCTATAAGGTTTTGTAACCAATGTCACCCCAATAAATTCAATAAAATAAAAGATATATATATATATATATATATATATATATATATAGAGAGAGAGAGAGAGAGAGAGAGAGAGAGAGAGAGAGAGAGAGAAAGAGCACACATTCTGTAGCAGTGGTTTAAGAAAAACAACACAGCCCAGCTGGTGTGGCTCAGTGGTTGAGCATCGACCCATGCACCAAGAGGTCGCCAGTTCAATTTTTGGTCAGGGCACATGCCCAGGTTGTGGGCCTGATCCTGAGTGGGGGGCATGCAGGAGGTGGACAATCAATGTTCTCTCTCATCAATGTTTCTATCTCTCTCTCCTTCTCCCTTCCTCTGTCTCTAAAATTAATAAAGAAAAAAAAATTGAAAACAAAGAAAATAAAACAACACTCTCTTTTTTTTCTCTCTTCTGTCATTGATATGGGGACATGCCTGATGTGTGTTTAATCAGTGACTAATAACAACTCAATGGCCAGTGCTCAAATTCACTTTAGTGGTCTCTGGATAAATAGACTAGACTGGGTTCCAGGGGTTGTTTATGCCAGAAAACTGGAAAATTGACTAGGGCTCTTATTATATAGGCTTCTCCATACTTCTCTGAAAAATATCAGCTCATGTTAGGGTTTTGTATACTAAGTAGCAAGGATCATTGTTTTCTTTTACATGGAGAGCCCAAAATGTTTTCCTGTTGCATTTGAAAGTATGTCTACTGATTTTATATCTTTATTTATTTGTTTAGCTCCTGGAGAATAAATCACTTGCATCCCCTTTAATAAATCAGTAAATCAAATAAGGGCTGAGTTTACTTTGAATGACATACTGCCATATTCCCTCTTTTTTTTTTTTATTAATTTATTTTTGTTACAGATATTTCTCCTCTTTTCCCCCTAGAAACCCTCCTCCCCAGCCCCCATCCCAGCATTGTTGTCTATGTCCACTGGTTATGCATACATGAATATAAGTTCTTTGGTTTATCTCATCCCTCCCACCCACCCCCTCCACTGAGGTCTGTCAGTCTGAACCGTACTCCTTTCTATGTCTCTGGGTCTATTTTGTTCATCAGCTTATTTTCTTCACTATATTCCACAAATAAGTGAAATCATGTGATATTTGACTTTCTCTGATTGCCTTATTTTGCTCAGCATAATACTCTCTAGGTCCCTCCATGTTGTCTCAAAGGGTAAGAGTTCTTTCTTTCGTACAGCTGCATAGTACTCTATTGTGTACATGTACCACAGCTTTTTTATCCACTCATCTACTGATGGGCACTTGGGCTGTTTCCAGATCTTAGCAACTGTAAATAGTGCTGCTATGAAGATAGGAGTACATATATTCTTTCTGATTGATGTTTCAGGCTTCTTAGGATTTATTCCTAGAAGTAGGATCACTGGGTCAAATGGCACTTCCATTTTTAATTTCTTGAGGAAGCAGCATAGTGTTTTCTATAGTAGCTACACCAGTCTGCATTCTCACCAGCAGTGTACTAGAGTCCCCTTTTCTCCATATCATCCCCAGCATTTGCTGTTTGATGATTTGTTGATGGGGGCCATTCTGACAGGTGTGAGGTGATACCTCATTGTTGTTTTCATTTGCATCCCTCTGATGATTAGTGATGTTGAGCATTTCTTCATATGTCTCTTGGCCATTTGTATGTCCTGTTTGCAGAGGTGTCTATTTAGGTCCTTTGCCCATTTTTTAATTGGGTTCTTTGTCTTCCTTTTGCTGAGTTGTATGAACACTCTATAAATTTAAGATAAGACAGAAGACTAATTTAGTTCATCCATTACTTTTGAGAAAGATAAGAAATGCTTTCATAAAAATTTAAAAATATTTGATCCTAAATGAAATAAGGGGACATAGGTGTCATGTTCTGCATAAAGATTTGTAAAATTTTTAAAATTCTCACATGCACTGGCTTATTGGAAGCACAGTAACTTCATTTTAGAATCCTCCCTGTCATAAGAGTGTTTGCTGAATTTGGTCATGATGGATTTCCAGTTTCCTATTATAAAAGCCATCCATACATATACTATTCTTTTTCTGACTTTCACTGCCTTTTCCTTTTCAAAATCAGTTAGTAGATATTCCCAATTATTTTTACAACGGACAATTTTTATTTCATTAAAAGACATGCTTCATTTTTTTCTTCAATGAACAGGATAGGGAAATCATATAAAGAAAGCGAAAGGACACATCAAAAAACAAATGCATTGAATTTGCCCTAAAATGACAAAATAAATCAATGCCAACCGAAGTTGGATATCAAATCAAGGTATAATAGATACACTGTCTTTGCAAATTCCTGTTTTAAAGCTTATACTCCATGCCTCTTATAATTTGTTCAGCTCAGAACTTCAGTTTAGTAATAAGTAAAGAAGATTTTAAGTTCAGACAAATATCTCCCCATTTGCTATCTTTCTCCAGTCCTACCTGAATTACATAAATGTCTAGGGCTATCTCAAAAGAGCTACTAATCTGACTAGAAGTGAAATATGACTTTATTACACATGTCTATAAAACTAGATATGTAATATTTTATTTTCTTGATGTAATTAGACCCCTAGGTAATCTTTCCAAATCCAAGACCTGCTTGATATCTAGGCCATAAGAACACCATTTAATATGATTTATGGGTATGGACTCAAATCATGTTCATAAGAGGTTGTTTTAGATGTAAAATGATTTTCATGACAGGACACAACATAATGACATTCCCATTAAAGACAGAGCTCTTGGTTACTTATGTGACTCCGAATGAGAGACATCTGTTATGCAGGATCACACAGGCAGCTGCCCACCCGGACAGAGTAATGGAGAGGTGGAACTACAAAGAGCAACTGATGCATGGCATGCTAGCAGGATCTGTTTAGCAATTTTTCAAGTTCCCTGTGGATTGGCTAATTTGAGTAATTGTGTGATCTCTAGGGCACAGGAGTTTTCCCTACTTGTCTAGTACCTGGTCCTAGAATACGGGAGCAAGATAATGGGTGTGATCGAAGCATATACTTTGTAGCCCCTAAGAATGGAACCCCAGTTAGAGATCAGGCCCACAACCTGGGCATGTGCCCTAAGAATTGAACCAGCGACCTCTTGGTGCATGGGTCGATGCTCAACCACTGAGCCACACCAGCTGGGCAGAACTGAGAATTTTTTGCTATGACCTCACGACGGACTCAAGAAGCATGTTTGAAATGTTGAATGACAGGTGAATACTTTCTTGAACATTAACCATGTGCCAGGTACTAGTTTATGTACATTATATGGATGACCTCATTTGAAGCAACTCAATAAATTTATGGAACCACTAAAGTTTGAGGTAGTGTTTTGTGCACCATGATTAAGCAGAACAATATAAACTTCTCTTTACCCTGTTTAGGATTCATTTGGCTTCTTGAATAAACATATCGTTGTGTTGTGGGAATATTTTAGCTTTTGCTCTCAAATTATTTCCTGCATGTTATTATCTTCTCGCATTCACCTGGCATTACAATTAAATACAGAATACATCCTCTTGCTCTTTCCTCTATAGCTATTGACCTATTATCTGTATTTTCTATTTTTTCCTTTCTCAATTGTACATTTTGAATAATTCCTCTGACCTATGATATGTATCAAAAGTTTTCTCTAAAACCCTGTACAAACTTATTAAGCCTTATCCTTTGTTGTAGTCATTATCGTAGTCAGTGATCAAATTCCTACATGATACTTTGTCAAATATTTTTATGACACCTTTTGTAGTCTGCAGGTCATGATCAAAATTCTCCATCTTTACCTATAATTATTTAAACATGGCTAATGGAATTGTTTTATAATCTGGCCCTGGCTGGTTTGGCTCAGCAGTTAGAGTGTCAGCCCGTGGACCAGAGTCCCGAATTGGGTTTACTCTAAGGTCACGTACCTCGGTTGCAGTTTGTCCCCAGCCACGGTTGGGGTCGTGTGGGTGGCAAATACTTGATGTGTCCCTCTCACATCAATGTTTCTCTCTCTCTCGATTCCTCCCTCTCTCCCTCCCGCTCTATCTGAAGATAAATACAAAAATGTCCTCAGGTGAGGATAAAAAAAAAAAAAAGGATTGTTTTATAATTTGTGTTTCACTATTCTGGTAGCTCAATTGTATGTAACCTTACTGTCTATGGCTAGGACCAGCTTTGAGGGTGTACACTTAGAAGAGCCCCACATTTGCCATTTTGAAATTCTTGATAATTGGCCCCCACCCCAAAAATTATATAGCCTTCCCGCCTATAATTCTGTTTTTTCAAACTGCCTTGCTTGTGATTTTATACTGGAACATGTGGGTTATTTTTTTAAATTAAGTGATTGATTTATTTTTGTTACACATGTTTCTCCTTTATCCCCCACTAATACACCCCTCCCCAACCCTTCCTGCCCTGTCCCCAGCTTTGTTGTCCACATCCATCGTTCATGCACACATGCATGTAAGTTCTATTGTTTATATCTTCCCCCCATCCCCTCTTCAGGGAATTGTCAGTCTGTACCCCACTTCCACGTCTCTGGGACTACCCCATTCCTCAGACTGTTATGTTCATTATATTCCACAAATAAGTGAGATCATGTGATATTGGTCTTTCTCTGCTTGCCTTGTTTTACTTAGGATAATACTTTCCAAGTCCCTCCATGTCATCTCAAAGGATAAGAAATCTTTCTTTCTTAGAGCTGCATAGTACTCCATTGTGTATATGTACCACTGCTTTTTTATCCATTCATCTACTGATGGACACTTGGGCTGTTTCAAGATCTTAGCTATTGTAAATAGTGCTGCTATGAACATGGGGGTACATATATTCTTTCTTATTGGTGTTTCAGGTTTCTTAGGGTATATTACTAGAAGTGGGATCACTGGGTCAAATGGAAGCTCAATTTTTAATTTTTTGAGGTAACACCAGTGTTTTTCATAGTGGCTGCACCAGTCTGCATTCCCACCAGCAGTGTACTAGAGTCCCCTTTTCTCCACACCCTCGCCAACACTTGTTGTTTGATGATTTGTTGATGGCGGCCATTCTGACAGGTGTGAGGTGATAACCTCATTGTTGTTTTAATTTGCATCTCTCTGATGATTAGTGATGTTGAGCATTTCTTCGTATGTTTCTTAGCCATTTGTATCTCCTGTTCAGAGAGGTGTCTATTTAGTTCCTCTACCCATTTTTTAATTGGGTTCTTTGTCTTCCTTTTGTTGATCTGTATGAGCACTCTATACATATTGGAAATTAACCCCTTATCTGATGTACCATTGGCAATTACGATCTCCCGTGGAGTGGGTTACCTTTCCATTTTGGTGGTTGTTTCTTTTGCTGTGCAGAAGCTTTTGAGTTTGATGTAGTCCCATGTGTTCATTTTCTCCTTTGTTTCTGTTGCCTTAGGTGATGTGCCAATGAAAATTCTGCTGCGTATAATGTCTGAAATTTTATTGCCTACATTTTCTTCTAGGATTTTTATGGATTCATGAGTAACATTTAAGTCTTTTATCCATTTTAAGTTTATTCTTGTGTATGGGGTAAATTGATGGTCCAGTTTTATTTTATTTTACATGTAGCTGTCTAATTTTCCCACCACCAATTATTAAAGAGGCTGTCTTTATTCCACTGTATGCTCTTGTCCCTTTTGTCAAACATTAATTGAGCATATTGTCTTGGGTCCATTTCTGGGTTCTCTATTCTGTTCCATTGACCTATCTACCTGTTCTTGTGCCAGTACCAGGCTATTTTGACTACAGTGGCTTTGTAGTATAACCTGAAATGTGGTAATGTGATCCCTCCAACTTTGTTCTTCTTTTTCAAGATTGCTGTGTCTATTCAGGGTTTTTTTGGTTCCATATAAACTTTTGAAGTATTTGTTCTTGTTCTGTGAAGTATGTCGTTGGTATTTTGATGGGAATTGCATTGAATCTATAAATTGTTTTGGGTAGTATGGACATTTTAATGATAATTCTTCCCATCCATGAACAAGGTATGTGCTTCCACTTTTTTATATCTTCCTCTGTTTCTTTTTTCAATGACCTGTAGTTTTCTGTAAATAGGTCCTTTATTTCTTTAGTTAAGTTTATTCCAAGGTATCTTAATTTTTTTGCCACGATGGTAAATGGGATTGTTTTCTTAATTTCTCTTTCTGTGAATTCATCACTGGTGTATAAGAATGCAGTCGATTTCTTGGCATTAATTTTGTATCTTGCTACATTGCCAAATTCATTTATTAAGTCTAGTAGATTTTTCATGGAGTCTTTGGGTTTTCTACGTATAATATTATGTCATCTAGGAATAATGACAGTTTACCGTCCTCCTTTGCAATTTGGATCCCTTTTATTTTTTCTTTCCGTCTGATTGCTGTGGCTAAGACTTCCAGTACTATGTTAAATAAGAGTGGCGAAAGTGGACATCCTTCTCTCGTTACTGTTCTTAAGGAAAATGCTTTTCGTTTTTGCCCATTGAGTATGATGTTGGCTGTAGGTCTTTCATATATGGCCTTTATTATGTAGAGATATGATCCCTCTATTCCCAGATTGCTGAGCATTTTATCAGAAATGGGTGCAGGTTTTTGTCAAATGCTTTTTCAGCATCTATTGATATGATCATATGGTTTGTATCTTTCATTTTGTTTATGTCATGTATCACATTTATTGATTTGCAAATATTATACCAGCCTTTCATCCCTGGGATGAATTCCATTTGGTCATGGTGAATATACATATATATATTTTTTGATATATTGCTGGATTAGATTTGCTAGTGTTTTGTTCAGGATTTTGGCATCTATGTACATCAGGGATATTGGCCTATAGTTTTTTTTCTTTGTATTGTCTTTTTCTGGTTTGGGAATTAGAATTATGCTGGCCTCATAAAACAAGTTTGGAAGTCTTCCTTCTTGAATTTTTTGAAGTAGTTTGAGGAGAATGGGTATTAGTTCTTCTTGGAATGTTTGGTTAAATACCCCTGTGAAGCCGTCCGGGCCTGGACTTGTGTTTGGTGGGAGAGTCTTGATTACATCTACAATTTCTTTTACTGTTATTGGTCTGTTTGTTTTCTATCTCTTCGCGGTTCAGTTTTGGGAGACTATGTGTTTCTAGAAATTTGTCCATTTCGCTTAGATTGTCAAATTTGTTGCTGTATAATCGTTCATAATATTTGTTAACGATTCTTTGTATTTCTGTGGTGTCGGTTGTTACTTCTCCTCTTTCATTTCCGATTTCGTGTATTTGGGTTCTCTCTCTTTGTTTCTTGGTGAGTCTAGCTAAGGGTCCATCAATCTTGTTTCTCTTTTCAGAGATCCAGCTTTTTGTTTCATTGATCCTTTGAATTGTTTTTTTGGTCTCTATGTCTTTTATTTCTGATGTGATATTAATCATTTCCTTCCACTTGCTCTGGGGTTCTTTTTGTTTGCTTTCTAGTTTTTTAAGTTGTGAGGTTAGATAGTCAATTAGAAATTTTTCTTGTTTTTTGAGTTAGGCCTGTAGTGCTATGAACTTCCCTTTCAAAACTGCTTTTGCTGCATCCCATAGATTTTGTGTTGTGTGTTTATTTTCATTGGTTTCCAGGAAGTTTTTAATTTCTTCCTTGATCTCCATGGTAACCTATTCGTTGTTAAATAACATGCTATTTAGCCTCCATGTGTTCAAATATCTTTACATGTTCTCTTGTTGCAGTTTATTTCTAGTTTCATGTCATTGTGATCTGAGAAGATGCTTGATATGATTTCAAACTTCTTTGAACTTGTAGAGACTTAGTTTGTGCCCTACCATGTGATCTGTCTTTGAGAATGTCCCATGTGCACTTGAAAAAATTGTGAATTCTACACTTTTGGGGTGTAATTCTCTGTAGATATTTATTAAATCCATTTGATCTAGCACTTCATTTAGAGTCTGTGTTTCCTTGTCAATTTTTTGTCTAGAGGCTCTATCCAGTGATGTCAGCGGGGTGTTGAAGTCCCCTGCTATGATTGTATTGCTGTTGAATTCTCTTTTGAAGTCCTCCCGAATATTTTTAATATATGTTTGTGCTCCTATATTGGGTGCATATATGTTTACCAAGGTTATATCTTTCTGTTGGATAGATCCTTTCAATATTATGTAGTGGCCTTTTTTGTCTCTAGTTATGGTCTTCATTTTGAAATCTACTTTATCAGATATGAGTATTGCTACCCCAGCTTTTTATTTTGCTTTCCATTTGCTTGGAAGATTTATTTCCATCCCTTCACTTTCAACCTATGTGAGTCTTTTGTTTTGAGGTGGGTCTCTTGTAAACAACATATATATGAGTCATGCTTTTTTGTCCAGTCAGCTACTCTGTGTCTTTATATTGGAGCATTCAAACCATTCACATTTAAGGTGATAATTGATATGTATTTATTGCCATTTTTGTTTAATGTGATTCTATTTTTCTTCATATTTCTTCTACTAATTGCAGGAGTCCTTTTAGCATAACTTGCAGTGCTGGTTTGGTGTTAATATATTTCCTTAGCCTTTTTTTTTTTTGTCTGAAAAGGTCTTTATTTGACCTTCTGTTTTGAAAGAAAGCCTTGTTGGATAGAGTAGTCTTGGATTCACATCCTTGTTTTTCATGACCTTGCTTTCTTCATGCCACTCCCTTCTGCCCTGTAGCATTTCTGTTGAGAAGTCAGCTGAGAGCCTCATGAGGTTTCCTTTTGTATGTAACCTGTTGCTTATCTCTTGCTGCCTTTAGGGTTCTCTCTTTGTCTTTAAATTTTGGCATTTTAATTACTATGTGTCTTGGTGTAGACCTGTTTGAATTCTTCTTACTGGGGCTCTCTGTGCTTCTTGAACTTGAATGCCTTCTTTCTTCACCAAGCTAGGAAAGTTTTCTGTCACTATTTATTCAAATATATTCTCTAACCCTTGCCCATTTTCTTCTTCTTCAGGGACTCTTATGATGAGAATGTTATTACGTTCCAGTTGTCCAACAGTTCTCTTAAGCTATCTTCCTTTTTTAAATCATTTTTTTCCTTTTGGTTTTCTGATTGGTTGATTTTTCTACCCTATCTTCTAATTCAGTGATCCGGTCCTCAGCTTCCTCTACTCTGCTGTTTAGTCCTTCCAATGTGTTCTTAATTTCTGCTATGTCATTGTTCATTTCCGCTTGGTTGGGTTTCAATGTTTCTATCTTTACTCATGGTGCTGATGTCTTTACTCATGCTGCTGAGCTTCCTCAAGATCATGACTCTGAACTCTACCTCTGATCATTTGCTTAGCTGCATTTCATTGGTCTCATCTTTAATAGAGTTCTCTTGTTCTTTCATTTGGGATTTGTTTCTTTGTTTCACCATTTTGGTTATCTCAATGGATTTCAGAGGCTGCCAATTTTTTTCTGTGGGTGTTGGAGTTCTTCTGTTTGTGGCTGTCTCTACTTAGTTTGGATGAGCCTGGGTGGTCCCACAATAAACACCACTGTCATGTCTCACTTTCCTGTGTAGATTTGTAAGCCCAGGAAAGGTTCAGTTATCCTCTAGCTTTTTTCTGGTGGCTAGTAGTCTCAGTTACTCAGTGCCTTGGAATGTAGCCCTGGTGTTCTGCCTAAGAGGATTTCTAGAGGGTGGGATAGATGCTGGTTGTTAATGAGCCTCAATTTGTATTTCTTTGCCTCACCTGGGAACAGCTGAATCTCCGAGGGGGTGTGGCTGCTGCTTTTCCCCACAGTTCTGGGAAGGAGCACACTTGCCACTGTCCTTTGTGGCCGCAACTCAGCAAAAACTCTGAGTGCCCTCCAAATCCCTGTTTTCCCCAAAGAGTTCCAGCCCAGTCTGTCCTCCCTCTGCCGTAGCCCCCTGGTGAGTGGCTGTGGCTATATTAGAGCTCTGTCCTGGCTCTCTCTGCTGTGGAGTGGGCTTGGTTTTATTCCCCAAGGGCGCTGCTCAGAGCTAAGATTGCTGCTGTGCTCCCAGCTCACCACCTTCTCATGCCTCCGCAGATCCTATCAGTGTCCCTGATTATATGTTCTTGTGCTGCTTTTCTTTTGTTTTTTTTCTGAGGATTTGTCTTTATTTTAGTTGTAATTCCCGTTTGGTCCCAGACAATCATCTGTGTAGCTTCCATTCATTCTGCCTCCATTTTCACATCCTCTATGCCTATCTTGTGCGCAGCTGTGCTGGGTCGCGCAGGCCTCTCTGGTGCCCCACACACTGCAGGTCCTGCAGATAACTGGATGGCACAGCCAGTGCTGTGTGGTGCAGGCCTCTTTGGTGCTTCAGCGGCCTGCAGGTAACTAGATGGCATAGTCCCTTCTGGGTAGCACAGGCCTCTCTGGTGCCCTATCACCCTGCAGGTCCCGTGGGAAGGCAGCTGGATCGCACCAGTCCCTCTCGGGGCTCCAGCTTCCCACCACTCTTGTGGGCTACTGGATCGCCGAGGCCTCTGTAGTGCCCCCTCACCTTGCAGGTCCCATGGACGGGCAGCTGGATTGCACCAGTCTCTTTGGGGCTTGGGCTTCCCACTGCTCTTGTGAGCTGCTGGACAGCACAGACCTCTGTGGAGCCCCAGGTCCTGCTGCAGGTGGCTGGGGAGCACTGCTGCCCTGTGGGGCTCAATCCCTGCTCAGCTTTTGCTGTAGTTTTTGGGTATGTGTCTCAGCTGCTGGTCTGTGCTTCTGTTGCTGGTCTGTGCTTCTGTTGCCTGGGGATGGATGTCTGCTCCCCAGCCTCTGTTCCTGGGGGTATATCTAGACTCTGATGGGGCTGCTACTATGGGGGATGGTGCTGAGTTCCTGGCTGTCTGTGGCTTCCATGACCAGCACCTTGGGAGCTCCACTATTGTGCATGCGTCTTTGTTGACACAGGGTGTCCACTGGTCTGATGGTGCCAGGTGCGCTGGTGGGCTCAGGTTGCTGGGCCCTAGCTGCTCCCACTGCCTCCTCCCAGGGAAGACCCAGGATCTTCCAAAATGGTGGGACCTCTCCGCGGTGCAGGAAGAAGCACCCTGATGGGCCACTTACGGAGGTAGCCGGCTGCTCTGTCCACGGCACAGGAACCTTCTGCTCCACGTCTCTGCATTGCTCAGGTTTGGTCATCCACCTTCACGTCCACTCACACACTCGCTCACTCTCTCACACACTCACCCTCCCTCCGGTCCTGCCTGCAACCATCTTCTGTACCACCGGAACATGTGTTTTTAAAAATATATTTATAGCTCTGGCTGGTTTGGCACAGTGGTAGAGTGTCAGCCTGCGGTCCAGAGAGACCCGGGTTTGGTTTCCTCTACGGGCATGTACCTTGTTTGCAGTTCGTCCCTGGCCCTGGTTGGTCATGTGGGTGGCAGCCACTCAATGTGTCCCTTTCATGTTGATGGTTCTCTCTCTCTCTCTTACTCTCTCTCCCTCCCACTCTATCTGAACAACAAACAAAAAAATGTTCTCGGGTGAAGATAAAAAATAAAAATATATTTATAGCCCTGGCCAGTTTGACTCAGGGTTTAGAGCATCGGCCTATGGCCTGAAGGTCTCGGGTTCAATTCCTGGTCAAGGGCAGGCACCTGGCTTGCACGTTCGATACCCAGCCCCAGGTCAGGGTCGTGTGGAAGACAACTATTCTATGTCTCTCTCACATCGATGTTTCTCTCTCTCTTTTCCTCCCTTCCACTCTATTTAAAAAAATAATAATCAATGGAAAAATATCTTCAAGCCAGGATTAATAACAACTATATATATATATATATATATATATATATATATATATATATATATATTTATTTATTTATAGAGCCCAGCTAGTGTGGCTCAGTGGTTGAGCATCAACCCATGTACCAGGACGTCACTGGTTTGATTCTCAGTCAGGGCACATGCCTGGGTTACAGGCTCAATCCTCAGTAGGGGGCGTGCAGGAGGCAGCCAATCGACATTTCCACCTCTTTCTTCTTCTTCTCCCGTCCTCTCTCTGAAATCCACAAAAACATATTTTAAAAATAAATAAATAAAAATATATTTACAGAAATAATATGTTTATAGAAATAATTAGGGTGATTGTATTTTCCTCCAGAAATGTCTCACTACTGCCAGCATTACTGATCCAGAGCATCTTGCTAATGTGAAGATGGACTACAAGGTTTTGTGAAGGATTATTGATTGGCAGCTCTCCCTTACCAGGATTTATAGCTCTTTGGGGTAACTGCTTGAAGTGTAGGGTTGTCTTAGACTTTAATACTTTGGTGGACCCTAGGCTTTGATTAATGTCACTAGTCTTGTAAGGCCATCAAAAGCACAATTTACTTTATCAGCTGTTTTTGCAAGATTATAAAATATCCTCAGGGGAAAAAAATACCATGTATGGTTCTGGGTAAAAAAGGAGAAACATCTGTAACAAAAAACAAAACAAACAAAAAAAAAAACACACCATGGTTCCTATCTCCTTTTGGATTTTGGTTAAATATTTCCTCTCTATGTGTAAGATCTATGTTACCTTTGAGTACACTTTATAGTGAATTACATTAAACACATTTAGTTGGTCTTAAGAAATGAGTTCGATGGTGCCCTGGCCAGTTTGGCTCAGCGGTTAGAGCGTCAGCCTGAGGTCCTGAGAGATCCGGGTTTGGTTCCCGCTAGGGGCGCGTACCTCGGTTGCAGTTTGTCCCCGGCCCTGGTCGGTTGTGCGGGTGGCAGCCACTTGAAGTGTTCCTTTCACATCGATGTTTCTCTCTCTCTCTCTCTGTTCCTCTCTCTCCCTCCCACTCTACCTGAACAAAAAATGGAAAAATGTCCTTGGGTGAGGATTAAAAAAAAAAAAAAAAAAGAAATGAGTTCGATGGCAATTAAATTCTCAGTTATAAGAAGCAGACTTTTTCCATTCTATTTTTAAATTCAATAATACTATTTCCACTTGTTTTTGTATCTTTCAAATTTGTTCAAATTTTCTTATTTATTTTTTAACTTGATTGATGAATAATTGACAAATATAATTGTATATAAAGCATACAATGTAATGACTTCATTCATATAGACCTTTTGGAATGATTAGCAAGGATAATTATCACATCTATCACTTCACATAGTTGACATGTTTATTTTGGTGAGGTGAGAATTAGATCTACTCTCAGCAACTTTTTTTTTTTTTTATCCTCACCCGACGACATTTTTTTTTTTTGCATTTATCTTCAGATAGAGCAGGAGGAAGAGAGAGAGAGAAGCATCGGTGTGAGAGAGACACATCGACTGGCTGCCAACCACACAACCCCAACCGGAGCTGGGGGAAAACTGCAAACGAGGTACGTGCCCTTAGTGGGAACCACACCCAGGACTCTCTGGTCTGTGGGCTGATGCTCTAACCACTGAGCCAAACCGGCCAGGGCAGATTTACTCTCAGCAACTTTTGCGTATACAATACTGTATTATAACTATAGTTATTATGCTTTACATTAGGTCTCCAGACTTTATTTTTCTTATAACTGAAAACTTGTACCCTTTGACCTGCATCACCCACCTTTCCACTCCCCCCTACCACAGCAACAACTGTTTGATTCTCTTTTTCTATGCAACTGGCTTTTTAAAGAGAAGATTTCACATATCAGTAATACCATAAAATATTGCCAGTCCTGGCCGGCCAGTGTGGCTCAGTGATTGAGCGTTGACCCCTGCACCAAGAGGTCACCAGTTCTATTCCCAGTCAGGGCACATGCCCAGGTTGTGGGTCAAATCCCCAGTAGGGGGCAAGCATGAGGCAGCCAATCAGTGTTCTCTCTCATCGATGTTTCTATCTCTCTCCCCTCTTCCTTCCTCTCTCACTAAGATCAATAAAAAAAATAAAATAAATTGTCTTTTCCAGAATGTCACATATTTGGAATCCTACAGTATGGAGTCTTTTCTGTTGGCTTCTTTTACTTAAAAATATGCATTTGAGGTTACATAAAATCATATGACATAGAAAAGTTTCAAAAAAAACAATTTTTTTTAAAATTGATTTTAGAAACATCCATGAGAGAGAACACTGACTGGCCGCCTCCTGCATGTCCCCCACTGGGGATCGGGCCCACAACCTGGGCATGTGCCCTGATCGGGAATCAAACTGGTGACTTCTTGGTGCATGGGTTGAAGCTCATCTACTAAGCCACACTGGATGGACTGCCTGAACTTTGTACACTTCCTAGACATAACTTGCCACCACTCCTTCAAATAGCAGAGTTTAGTGCTGGTTTCCTCATGTTCCTTCAATTTATTTCAAAGCACAAAATATCTGGCAGAAATCATCCGGGTACTTTACAATATAATAAATTCTATGCACTTAACTTTCTCTAAGTTGGCCAAGTCCCCTTAGTGCATCATCAATTATTGCTTCTCTAAGTTACTGTGCTTTGTCTGAGGAGCTGTTTTTTGCTTATTATGTTTTTTTAATTTGCTTTTGCACTACCCCCTTTATTGGAATTCAAACCATAAGCTTTTCTTTATTCATCTTCTTAACTCTGCAAATAGACTAATATAATTAGAAGTGTAGAATACTCAAGCTTATATTCAAATTATAAATAGAGTACTAGAAAAAAAAATAAGTCATAAGATATACCAAAAAAACAAAAACAAAAAAAACTTCATCTTGTCAGGGACTTAAATAATTTGAGAATTAGGTGCACATTATAGTATAATGCCATGTCAATTCATTATATAACTGTGAGATGACAGTTTTCAGAGTCATATGTAAATAAATTGATGCATATTAATATACAACACAATGTTTTAAGTAGATTCCCCTAGTATTTTATGGAAAAAGAAGAAGTGAAGAAAAATAAAATTTGATAAAAGCTATTTAGATTATCTGAGGTCCTTGGAAGTTTTATTTAAAGTGGGCGGGTGGAAGCAATCCACCTCTCTTAGAGATGCTCATAATTCCTATTTCGCATCATCCAAAGCTTGAAGAAAGTTAGTACAGGTTTATTCAGTGTTCCTGTTGTTACAGTATGAAATAAAGTCAGGTGTTTTGACTCAAAACTCATGGGTTTCTTCCCAGAAAGCCGGGGGGGGGGGAGGGGCGGTGAAGGGCAGCGCTGATGTCAGAAATGATGTGACGTCACAAAGGCCGTTGGCTCCAAGCAGTTGGCAACACTTGACTTGTCTGGGAAGCAGAGTTGAGACTTGTCCTAGGAGACATGCACAAGCCTTCTTCGCTGGGTCTCTGGGACTTCGGTGAGTCCTAACTCAGCCACCCTCAATCGCGATCCCCAAGATACAGAAGACGGAAATGGAGGAGGGCGAAGAAAACCAGGGCTCTACGTCCCAAGGGTCACCCCAAGACACTTCCAGAGTTTCAAGTGGTAACACTAGTGCGGATGAAGTTCAGGCCCCAGCAGGGGGCGAGAAGAGGAAAGGGATGTGGCCAACCGAGTCGGAGAAGATCTTCCGCAAGGGGCCGTCAGAACACCGCTTTCAGCTCCACCCTTGGGAAGTAGAGGCACAAATGCGGTCGGAGCGGATCAGTGTGTCTAAGATGCTGATCGCCAAAAGGGCCATGAATGTCCGCAGACACATTCCTCCAGAAATGTTCCAAGACGATGGAGAAGCCTTCGCCTCAATCAGCCCGCACCACCAGAAAGGCAGAAATGCGACTGTGATACACCAGGGGGAAATCGATCAATCGACACAGGCCCAGGTAGGCCCCACAGACCCAGAAGAGGTGCGATGCCTGCCCCCGAGCCCTCTGCCGACGGCCCAGGAGTCCGAGGGAAAGCGGCTGGATCCAGAGGCAGCCCGAGACCAGAAGATCGAAGCCCGGTCAGAAGAAAAGGTCCAGATTTCCACCTGCTCGCCCTGGTGTGTGTCTTCTCCTGAACCCACGGGGACAGAGGAATACTCGGACTTCAGTGGCTTACAGCTGTTGGTCGATGTAGCTGTACAAAAGGCTGCTGAACTGGAGCTACAGAAGAAGCAAGAGCCCAATCCCTGAATTCCCCCATCCTTAAAAAACACAGATTGTCAGTCCTTTGTCAACTGTGATAGATCCCTATATGTTCCCCCAACTCATTTGTAGTTTGACCTTTTACAGAGACATTGTTCCTTCTAGGGGTGTTAGGAAAACCACTGATTGCTATTGGGACTCAATTTTGCTACATCCTTCAGTGTTTGCAGATGCAAAATGTTAACGTGTCATCATGATGAACGCTGCAGCGACCATCTCTTCTCATTTATTCTGTTTCCTGCTGGACTTAAAGACTTTAGACAATCAAACCAATTCATCTGAGACTACATAAGCTTCAGAAAAGACTGTTTTGGTTTCTTCTAACCAGACATTTTGGTCCCAAGGCTGCTGAGATTAAAAGTCATCCCCCTTTATCCCTCTCTCTGTAACTTTGCTTGTTTATTATTATGAATGATGGAAAATAAAGGTCTCTAAAAGGTGATCATGGCACTGACTTCATTTTAACATCACAATTTTGTGAAATGTTCAACTGTTTTCCTTGGTACTGTTTATTGACAATTTTAAGGAGTAGGTAATTCATTTTTAAAGGGGAATAAGCATGAGAGATAAAATACAGTGAATTAATAAACACAATGCAGATAAAGGTTGAATTATTATTTTGTTCACCAGTGAAAAGTACACAATAAAGATTTGAAAATTCCAAATAGTAATTTTCTGATGTTGGTTACTGGAGAGTTGGTTTTAGAGAATTTTTTTTTTTTTTTTTTGGTCATGTCAATTAGTGTACTCTTTTAAAAAAAAAAAGTGGTGAAAAACACATAATAAAATTTACTGTATTAACTACTTTAAATATACAGTTTAGTAATGTTAAGTATATTTACATGTTGTGGAAGAGAATATTCTTTATTAGCGTTAATTCTCAGCATTAGAGAGGAAAAGGTAAAAACAACAAAAAATATAAAGTAGAAAAATTGATCCAAAGGTTCCAGGAAGAAACAGAAGAAGATAATATAAAAATAAGAAAAAATAAATAAAGTGAATCCATCTTTAATATTTTGTGAGAAAAAAGTAGAATTAAATAATCTATTTTTTTTTTTATTATTTGTTTGGGTTTGGTTTAACCTTTTAAATACATTTATTTATTTATTTATTTATTTATTTATTTATTTATTTATTTATTTAAAAGTTTGAATTAAAAAAAAAAAGTTTGAATTGCCCAGCCAGTGCGGCTCAGTGGGTTGAGCATTGTCTCATGGACTAAGAGGTCCCGGATTCCAGGTCAGGACACATGCCCTGGTTTCAGGTTCCATCCCCAGTAGGGGGCGTGCAAGAGGCAGCCGATACACATTTCTCTCCCACATCGATGTTTCTGTCTCTCTCTCCCTACCTCCCTCTCTACAATAAAAACATATCCAAATGAAATAAATTAAACTTTCAGATCCATAGGGATGGAAGTGGGAATGACAAAAGCAGCAGGCAGCTCCTACATGTAACTAATCCTATTGTCCTGTAGAGGTAAATCTCACTGCCTCAAGTACAGGCAGATTTTCAATAAGAACAAGAGCTATTCCTCCAGAAAGCTGTAATGTAGCTTCTCTGATCTGGGTGATCTAAAACCTGAGGAATCTGGGGCTAGAAATTGGACTGTAGCCTCCGTTTCTGCTCCTACCCTAAAATGAATTACATTATGTTTGGTCTCCGTTTCTCAACCCTCATTTTTTTTTTTTTTTTTGTAATATTGACATCTAATTACTGGCAATTTTCTATACAAGACACTCCACCTTCTTTAAACATCTTAAGCAACAATCACAGGTTATTACTTGATATTATAATTTTGCATTTTACCAGGAAGGAAACAGGACATAGACTAAGGTAAATTGCAGTTTCTAAAGTATGAATGGATCCAGGTGGGCTTAGAAGAAAGAAGGGCAAAAATATTGATTATATCTTACTGGGGAGGGCTGATAAATATTCTATAAAGCTCCCAGGCCACTTTCTTTCATAGTCCCTCATTTATGCCATTTTCTCTAGATAAAAGCATAGGAGGCTTTTTATCTCCTATAGAGAAAGGGAAGCTTGTTATCTGAGTAGGAAGATTTCTAGGCTCGGTCTGTACAATTCTGAACTCTAACTACTATTTTGTCCTCTAACTTTTATTTTAATTTTTTTTCTTTATTGATTTGAGAGAGAGAGGAAGGGAGAAGGAGAGAGAGTTAGAAACATCGATGAGAGAGAACATCGATTGCTGCCTCCTGCAAGCCCCCCATTGGGGATCAGGCCCACAACCTGGGCATGTGCCCTGACCGGGAATCGAACCCGTGACCTCTTGATGTATGGGTTGACGCTCAACCACTGAGCCACACCGGCAGAGCCTAACTTTTATGTCCAAGAGGTTTGGGGACTTCTTGGGCACTTTTTCTGACTCAGTGGAAAATGAACTTGTTACATCTTCTGGGGTCTGGACAAGGAAGTGTCTTCTGTTTTGTTTTGTTTTTAATATTTTTTCTTTATTGATTTTTTAGAGAGAGAAGAAGGGAGAGGGAGAGAGAGAGAAACATCGATAAGTGAGAACATCTATTGTCCGCCTCCTACATGCCCCCCACTGGGGATCAGGCCCACACCCTGGGCATGTGCCCTGACCAGGAATCAAACTGGCAACCTCTTGGGGCATGGGTCCATACTCAACCACTGAGCCACACCGGCCGGGCTCAATGTATCTTAATTCTCTGGTATAAGAGCATATTTCTAAACAATTTAGTCATAACAAATGTATTCACCCTCGTGTTCTTTCTCATGTCTCAAGAGTACAACTTTCAATATCAGGAGTTTTTCTTTAGCTTATTTATTTATGAAGTCTAAAATGCCTTGCACATTTTTATAATGTGCTATAATATATGTAAATGCATCTTATCCAAGGGAAAACATGAGAGTGAGATTCTTCTGGATATTTTATTCAGTGAAGACTAAGGCAAAGAATATATTTAATCTCTCTGCTAATCTCTCCAGCCTGCAAGGGCATACTTTGTGTACTATGATAAAGATATTCCAGTAAACTCAGCCGGTATGGCTCAGTGGATTGAGTGTCATCCTATGGACACTGAGAGGTCCCAATTCGATTTCTGCTCAGGGCACATGCCTGGATTGTGGGCTCGATCCTCAGTAGGGGGCGTGCAGGAGGCAGGTAATCACTGTTTCTCTTTCAGCAATGTTTCTATCTAACAGTTGTCTGTGTCTATTGGTTATGCACATATGCATATAAGTTCTTTGTTTTATCTCTTCCCTGCCCCCACCCCCTTCCCTCTGAGGTTAGTCATATGATTTAAAATCATACAATTTTAAAAGAAAAAGGTCAGGATATTATTTGATTATGGGACCAACTGACTGGATACAGGAAACTAGTAAATTAACGTAAGGTGCTAACTATAACATGACAAAGTATAAACACATTATGAACCAATCATTCTATAGAGTAATTAGGAAAATTGTGTAGCTTTTATAAGAAAATTCTTATGCGCCCTGGCAGGTTTGGCTCAGCAGTTAGAGCATCAGCCCCTGGACCAGAGAGTCCCGGGTTCGGTTCCAGCTAAGGGCACGTACCTCAGTTGCAGTTTGTCCCCACCCTATTTGGGGTTGTGTGGGTGGCAACCACCAGATGTGTCTCTCTCATTGATGTTTCTCTCTCTCTCTCCCTCCCTCTCTCCCTCCTGCTCTATCTGAAGATAAATGCAAAAATGCCCTTGGGTGAAGATAAAAAATAAATAAATTAAAAAAAAGAAAATTCTTGCCCTGGCCGGTTTGGCTCAGCGGTTAGAGCGACGGCCTGCGGTCCGGAGAGACCCGGGTTCGGTTCCCGCTAAGGGCACGTACTTTGGTTGCAGTTTTTCCCCGGCCCTGGTTGGTCGTGCGGGTGGCAGCCACTCAATGTGTCCCTTCACGTCGATGTTTCTCTCTCTCTCTCCCTTCCTCTCTCTCTCTCCCTTCCTCTCTCTCTCTCCCACTCTATCTGTACAAAAAAATGGAAAAATATCCTCGGGTGAGGATAAAAAATAAATAAAAATTAAAAATTAAAAAAAAAAGAAAATTCTTATGCAACTTAATTACCTGTTCATACATATGTGCCTTTGATAAATCTTGTCTATGCTTCAGACTTAACTATAGTCATACCTAAAGTCAGACATGGTTCCTCCTTCCCTGATATCCCGATATTCAAAGAATATAAGTGGACTTTATAATGAAATCGGTAGTTTCTAAATCTTAGCTGCTTGCAGCTACAAAGCTGAGATTCTTCTCCCTACTGTCCGTCAGAGCTAATGCTATTCTAAACCTGTTTCTGTCATTTGTGATGGTAGCATATAATGCTGTTTTTGCTATAAAAGGAAAAGCTCATGATTCATCAGTTACAGTTACAACAGAGCTGTGTTGTTACAGTCAGCTCTTGAACATAGAGCCCGTGTGTTTGGATGCAGAACATGTGCAGCACTGAATGTATTACCTGTCAGAACAGTTCCTCAGCCTGGATATATTATACCCCTCAGTTGGGTAGTACAAAGGTAATTCTGTGGCCATATGTTGTGCCAAAGAGCTACTGCTGTGACAGGGTACATTATCAATGATGTGTGTCTATGGAAGGCCCATTTTCTTCTTCATCTACAGAAATCACATCTCTACGAAGTTTCGGATATTCCAATATAAAGGCTTTGCCAGGGCTAGCAATTCCAAAGTCTATAAAAGCACCATTCTAAATTAGAGTAGGATTCTGTGGCGATCATTAGAATGAGTCAGATTTTATAAATGTACTCTAATCCTTAAAACCAGCCCATGCTGGGATTTCAAGATGAAGGAAAGTTTCTTTTCAGTATTTTAGGCAACAAGTACATGGAGAATTCCCTCTTTTTTTTTTTTTTTTCTTTCTTTCTTGCATTTTAAAATGATACTATTCTAAAATCAAATTTGTCTGTAAACTCTTTTTTTTTTTTTTCAGGATTAACCAAATCATTACTTATTATCACTAGGCCATATATTAGGCCGCACAAATATGGAGATATGATTATAAATAACAAGGCACATGAAGCACACTAAGAAGTCTTTCTCAACCTTGATTGCCTCAGTAGGTTAAATAAATAGATAAATAAATGTAATACAATAAATGTAATACTATAACCTTTATATGTTCTGGAGGAAGCCAACATAGCAAACATTTATCATAGAAGCAGTAGCAAACAAGGACATCTCTAAATGCACTCAGATTAATTAAAAATAAATTAAAACAGCAATTTCAATTCACAAAATCCAGTCTCTGAACCTTCTCAAGGGATGAGATTCTAGTCATAACTGTGACCTTGCTAATTACACCAGCTCAATGTTTTATAATGTCTCCAGAGAGAGGCTTGACCTGAATTATAAAAAGTGTAAGAATATATAGGATACTAATAACATGTGGGGTAGATTTCTTTCTTTCTTTTTTTTTTTTTTTTCATCCTCATCCAAGGACATTTTTCCTTTTTTTTTGTTCAGATGGAGTGGAAGGGAGAGAGAGAGAGAGAGAAACATCAATGTGAAAGGGACACATCGAGTGGTTGCCACCCGCATGACCCAACCAGGGCCGGGGACAAACTGCAACCGAGGTATGTGCCCTTAGCGGGAACCGAACCCGGGTCTCTCTGGACCACAGGCCAACGCTCTAACCGCTGAGCCAAACTGGCCAGGGCCTTGGGGGTAGAATTAAATTACTTTGTTTCTTCATAGTAACAAAACACAGACTTATTATATCAGGGTCATAAACCTGGTGGACTTACGTTGGTGGTGGCTTTTCTCACCTTGGCAGTAGTTAAACTGACCAGGATTCCTGCTCAGTGTAGCACTTATTTTCAATGATATGGTTAAACAAACATTATACATAAACCTTCTGCCTTGTGCCACTGATCCAAAAATGGCAATAGAGAACATAGGGGATCCAGTTATTGCTATTCTAACACTTGAATATATAGCCT
Organism: Molossus molossus; assembly: GCF_014108415.1. NCBI lineage: Eukaryota > Metazoa > Chordata > Mammalia > Chiroptera > Molossidae > Molossus > Molossus molossus. The sequence continues at coordinate 17,238,564 of NW_023425355.1, forward strand.
CCTTTTTGTTAAATATCCAAAATTAGATGTTGCAATGCAACAGTTTACTGAAATTGGAGCTTAATAGGGATCATTGAAAAATCTTAATATATACGGACTCCTCTAATAAAAAAGCAAGCACCTCTCTGATGATTAGTGACTCTGAACATTTTTTCATATGTCTCTTGGCCATTTGTATGTCCTCCTTGAGAAAGTGTCTCTTCAGGTCCTTTACCCATCTTTTTTTTTTTTTTTTTTATCCTCACCCGAGGATATTTTTCTATTTTTTGTACAGATAGAGTGGGAGGGAGAGAGAGGAAGGGAGAGAGAGAGAGAGACATCGATGTGAAGGGACACATCGAGTGGCTGCCACCCGCATGACCAACCAGGGCCGGGGACAAACTGCAACCGAGGTACGTGCCCTTAGCGGGAACCGAACCCGGGTCTCTCCGGACCGCAGGCGGACGCTCCAACCGCTGAGCCAAACCGGCCAGGGCCCTTTACCCATCTTAATTGGATTATTTGTCTTCCTTTTGTTGAGTTGTATGAGTACTTTATATGTTTTGGAAATTGACCCCTTATCAGATGTGTAGAACAGACTGACATATCTTAGAGGGAAGGTGGGAGGGAAGGCAGAAAGAGATTAACCAAAGAACCTATATGCATATATGCATAACCCATGAACACAGACAGGAGTGTGGTGAAGGCCTGGGGAGGTGCAGGAGCAGGGTGCAGGGGGACAATGGGGAAAAAGAAAGGACATCTGTAATACTTTCGAAACTTAAGGCAAATTAAAAAAAAACTTTTAAAATTAATAAATTCACTAAAGTTGTAGAATAGAAAATTAATATATGAAAGTCAGTTGTATTTCTTTAAAAAATTTTTTTTTTCCTTGATGTTTTTTAGAGAGAGAGGAAGTAAGAGGGAAAGAGAGATAGAAACATCAATGAGAGAGAACATTGATTGGCCGCCTCCTGCATGCCCCCCACTGGGGATCGGGCCCACAACCTGGGCATGTGCCCTGACCGGGAATCAAACCACTGAACTCTTGGTACATGGGTTGATGCTCAACCACTTAACCACATCAGCCAGAAACGGTTGCATTTCTATACTAAGAATGAACTATCTAAAAAAAAAGAAAAAAGAATGGAGAAAACAATCACATTTACAATAGCATCAAAAATAATTAAAAATGTAGGAATAAATTTAACCAAGGGAGTGAAAGACCTGTAAAGTAAATACACAAGAAATTGAAGAAACACAAATAAATGGCATGACCTTCCATGTTCATAAATTGGAAAACTTAATATTTTTAAAATACTAAATAAAATACTGCTTAAATGGCCCAGCCAGTGTGGCTCAGTGGACTGAGTATTGTCCCATGAATTGAGAGGTCCCTGTTCAATTCTCGGTCAGGGCACATGCCCGGGGTTGTAGGCTCGATACCCCTAGGGGGCATGCGGGAGGCAGCTCATTGATGTTTCCCTGTTACATCAATGTTCCTGTCTCTCTCTCCCTTCCCCTCTCTCTCTAAAAAAAACTCAAAAAAAAAAAAAAATACTGCTCAAAGTGATCTACATATTCCATTGTAATCTCTATCAACATTCCAATATCATTCTTCACATAAATAAAAATAATTCTAAAAATTTTATGAAACTATAAAAGGTTCCAAATAGCCAAACAAACCTTAAGAAAGAAGAACAACACCAGAGACATCACATTTCCTTTCTTCAAACTATTAAAAGTTATGTTGATCAAAACAACATGGCAGTGTGTAAAAGCAGACACACATATCTGGAATAGAAAGTGCAGAAGTAAACCCAAACAGATTCAGTCAACGAATCATTGACACAGTTGCCAAGAACACACATTGGGGAAAGGATAGTCTCTTCAATAAATGCTTTTTGGAAAACGACATACTCTTGGGGAGAAAAGTGAAGTTGGAACCATGTCTCGCAGTAGACACAAATATTAATTTGGAATACACAGAACTCAAATCTAAGACCTGAAACTGTAAAATATTTGGAATAAAATATAAAGTAATAGCTCCTCGGCACTGGTACAGGTAACAAAGGCAAAAACAAACAAGTGGAGCTACATCAAATTAAAAAGCTTCTGCAAAGCAAAGAAAACACTTTGAGAAATGAAACAGTGCCCGGCCAGTGTGGCTCAGTGGTTGAGCATCAACCCATGCACCAAGAGGTCACCGGTTTGATTCCCAGTCAGGACACATGCCCAGGTTGTGGGCCTGATCCCCAGTGGGGAGCATGCAGGAGGTGGCCAATCTCTCTCCCCCTCTGACTTCCTCTCTCTCTAAAATCAATAAAGTAAAAAAAATAAAATAAAATAAAATAAAAAATGAAACAGTAATCTATGGAATGGGAAAAAAATATTTGCAAACCACATAACTGATAAGAAGTTAATATTTAAAATGCATTTTTAGAAAACTCATAGTACTCAACATAAAAAAAAAAAAACAAAAAAAACAAAAAAAACAAAAAAAAACAAGATAACCCTATTAAAATAGTCAAAGGATCTCATAAGACATTTTTCCAAAAAAGATATACAAATGATGAACAGGTATATAAAAATGTGCTCAACATCAATAATCATTAGGACACTACATAGCAAAACCACAGAGATACAGCCTCACGTATGTTAGAACAGTTGTCATCAAAAATACAAGATAATATGCTATTGGCTGCTACTACCCTTAGGAGCCACCTGCCTCATTTCCAAAGATGCTGTGTGATAAAGGCACAGGTTTTAGCTGGTGGTAGAGGAAAAGGAACATTTTCAAGTGGCCTCAAAGGATGAATGAAAGCAGTTTTCTCTCCAGAAGAAGCAAAAGCTGTTTCCTCATAAACAATTGCGGAAAAGTTGTTTACCAAGCAAACAGGAGAAAAGGGCAGAATTTGCAATCAAGTGTTGGTCTGCAAGCGAAGATATCCCAGGAGAGAAGACTACTTTGCAATAACAGTGGAAAGGTCATTTCAAGGTCCTGTATTAATAGGAAGTTCTCAAGGTGGTGTCAACATTGAAGCGGTTGCTGCAGAGACTCCTGAAGCCATAGTTCAAGAACCTATTGATATTGCAGAAGGCTCGAAAAGGAACAAGTAGTCCAGCTTGCACAGGAGATAGGATTTCCACCTAAGGTTGTGGATTCTGCAGCAGAAAACACAGTCAAGCTTTACAACCTTTTTCTGAAATATGATGCAACCATGGTAGAAATAAATCCAATGGTAGAGAATTCCGATGGGGCTGTGTTGTATATGGATGCAAAGATCAAGTTTGATTTGAATTCAGCTTATCGCCCGAAGAAAATCTTTGAGCTCCAGGACTGGCCCCAGGAAGATGAAAAGAATGAAGATGCAGTGAAGGAAGACATCAACCACATGGGCCTGGATGGGAATATAGGCTGTCTAGTATATGGTGCTGGTTTGGCTATGGCCACAATGGATATAATAAAAATTCATGGAGGGACTCCAGCCAATTTTCTTGATGTTGGTGGCGGTGCCACGGTCCATCAAGTAACGGAAATATTTAAGTTTATCACTTCAGATAAAAAGGTACTGGGTAGTCCAGCCGGTGTGGCTCAGTGGTTGAGCATCGACCCATGCACCAAGAGGTCACTGTTTCAATTCCCGGTCAGGATACATGCCCAGGTTGTGGGCCTGATCCCCAATGGGGTGCGTGCAGGAGGCAGTTGATTGATGTTCTCTCTCATTGATGTTTCTATCTCTCTTTCCCTGTCACTTCTTCTCTAAAATCAATAAAGGGAAAAAAAATAAATAAATAAATAAAAAGATACTGGCTATGCTGGTCAACGTTTTTGGAGGAATCGTGTGGTGTGATGTCATTGCACAGGGTATAGTCATGGCAGTAAAGGATTTAGATATTAAAATACCTATTGTGGTACAATTACAAGGTCCAAGAGCTGATTATGCAAAGGCACTGATAATGGACAGGGGACTTAAAATTCTTGCTTGTGATGACTTGGATGAAGCTGCTAAAATGTTTGCAAAGCTCTTTGGGATAGGGAACTTAGCCAAATGAGCCCAGGTGGGTGTGCAATTTCCATTGCCAATCTGATCTGAGAACCCAGTGAGTGGCTGAAGATTTTTAAATGTGCTAAAATCATTAAAAATACTATGTTCTGTATCATTATCTGGGCATAAAACTTTTTTTGTAACTTTATTTTTATTGATTTTAGAGAGAGAGGAAGGGAGAGGGAGAGAGAGAGAAATATCGATGAGAGAGAACATTGATTGGCTGCCTCCTGCATGCCCCCCACTGGGGATCGGGCCCACAAACTGGGCATGTGTCCTGACTGGGAATTGAACCAGTGACCTCTTGGTGCATGGGTCGACGCTCAACCACTGAGCCACACTGGCTGGGCTGGGCATAAATACTTTTAAAAGCATTTGGTCTGTACTTAATTCTACTGTTGAGAGTGGGCTGTTTGTATAAAGACTGTGCGGTGCACCTATCTGGTTGCTTTTGTTGCCATCTTCGTTTTCATTTCTGCAGAATGTCATTTGAAATATGCCAGTTTATTATTGTTGGATACAACATTCTTTATTATTATGAGTCCTATGAATAAAATAAATCTGAGTATAAAGCTTTAGAAAACCAACAAAAAAAAACAAGCTATAACAAGTGTTGGCAGGGATATGGAGAAAACAAAACACTTGTACCTATTTGCTAGAAATATAAATTGGTTCAGCTACTGTGGAAAACAGTGCAGAGTTTCTCCAAAACTTAAAAGTAGAATTACCATATCACACAGCAATCCCACTTCTAGGAATTCTTCCATAGGAAATAAGTTCTCAAGGAGATAATCATATTAACATGTTCTTTGCAATTTTATTCATGATAGCTAAAATATGGAAGCAACCAAAACATCCTTCAACTGATAAATGGATAAAAAATAAAGTATACATACATGAAACTTCTAGAAGAAAACATAGGCAGTAAAATTTCTGACATTTCTCATGGCAATATTTTTCTCTAATACATTTTCTCAAGCAAGGGAAACAGAAAGGAAAACTAAACAAATGCGACTACATCAAACTACAAGACGTTGGCACAGCACGGGAAACCATTAACAAAACAAAAATACAGCCTACTGTATGGGAAAACATATTCCCCAATGATACATCTAATAAGTGGTTAACATAAAAAATTTATAAAGAACTCACAGAACTCAACACTAAAAAAAATTAAAAATACCAAAAAACAATCCGATCAAAAAATAGGCAGAAGACCTGAATACACACTTCTCCAAAGAGTACATTCATATGGCCAAAAGACCTATGGAAACATGCTCAGAGAAATTACCATTAAAATGACTATGAGGTCTGGCCGGTTGGCTCAGTGGTTGAGTGTCGATCCAGGTACCAAGAGGTTGCCAGTTCGATTCCCGGTCAAGGCACATGCCTAGGTTATGGGCCCGATCCCCAGTGCGGGGCATGCAGAAGGCAGCCAATTGATGTTCTCTGTTATCGATGTTTCCATCTCTCTCTCTCTCTCTCTCTCACTTTCCTCTCTCTCTAAACAATAATAAATAAATAAAAAACAAAAAACAGCTATGAGGTTTCACCTCACACCTGTCAGAATGGCTATCATCAATAAATCAACAAACAACCAATGTTGGCGAGGGTGTGGAGAAAAAGGAACGCTTGTACACTGCTGGTGGGAATGCAGATTAATGCAGACACTGGGAAAAGCAATATGGAGGATCCTCAATAACTAAAAAATGGAACTACCCTATGGCCCAGTTATTCTGGGAATTTATCTAAAGAAACTCAATACACTAATTTAAAAGAGTATTTGCACCACTATATTTATTGCAGCATTAATTTCTATAGCCAAGATATAGAAGCAACCCAAGTGGCTATCAATAAGGAGTAAATAAAAAAAAGTGGTGATACATATTGTACAATGGAATATTACTCAGCTATAAAAACAAATGAAATCTTTCCATTTGGGACAGCATGGATAATAGACCTAGAGGGTATTACGCTAAGTGAAATAAGTCAGTCAGAGAAAGACAAGTACCATATGATTTCATTCTATGTAGAACCTAAATAATAAATAAATGAACAAACAAAAGTAAAACACACTCATAGATATAGAGAACAGATTGATGGTAGCCAGAGGGGAAGGAGGAGGGTGAAAAGGGTAAAGGGATTAAGAAGTACAAATTGGTAGTTACAAAATAGTCAATGGGATGTAAAGTACAGCAGAGGGCATATAGTCAATAATATTGTAATAAACAGAAAAGAAATGTGATATTCTATATAGACAGAGGGTCTCTGACATTCAATGTTTTGACTTAGGATTTTACAACTTTATGATGGTGTTAAAACAATACACGTTCAGTAGAAACTGTCATTTGAATTTTGAATGTTGATTGTTTTTCTGGACTAATGATATGTGGTACGATACCCTCTCATGACACTGGGCAACAGCAAGATTATTTGCCCAGCTCTGGGCTAATGTAAGTGTTCTGACCGTGTTTAAGGTAGGCTTGGTTAAGCTATGACATTTGGTAGGTTAGGTGCATTAAATGCAGTTTTGACTTACAGTATTTTCCATTTACAATAGGTTTATTAGGATGTAACCCGATTGTAAATTGAGGACTATATGTAATGGTATATTATTCAGCCATAAAAAAAGGAACAGCATCCTGCCATTTGTGATGACATAGATGAACTTGGAAGGTGTTATGCTAAATAATTAGCCAGATAGAGAAAGACAAATAATGTATGTATTTCACTTATATGTGAAATCTAAAAATGGTGAACTTATAAGAGCAGAGAGTGAAATGCTGGTTACCAGTGGCTGGGGTGTGAGAGAAATTGGGAGATGTTTGTCAAAAGGTATAAACTTTCAATTATAAGATGAATATGTTCTGAAGATCTAATATACACCATATTAACTATAGTTATTTATTTATTTATTTTTGGTACGTGCCCCTAGCGGGAACCGAACCCGGGACTCTCTGGTCTGCAGACCGATGCTCCAACCGCTGAGCCAAACTGGCCAGGGCTATAGTTATTTTTTAAAAATATGTTTTTATTGATTTTACACAGAGAAAGGAAGGGAGAGGGAGAGAGAGATAGAACTGTGGATGAGAGAGAATCATCGATCACCTGGCTGTCGCCTGTGTGCCTCCTCCTGGGAATCAAGCCCAGGCATGTGCCCTTACTGGGAATCGAACCCATGACCACTGGTTGCATGTAATGACACTAAACCAATTGAGCCACACTGGCCAGGGCTAACCATAATTAATAATGCTGTACTGTATACCTAAAGTTTGCTAAGAAGGCAATTCTTACATTTTCTACCAGAAAATAAAATGGTAACTATGTAAGATGATGGATGCGTTAATTAGCTTGATTATGGTAATCATTTCATAATGTGCATGTACATAAAATCATTACATTTTACATTTTTTATTTGCCAATTATACTTCAATAAACCTGGAAAAAATGGTTAGAAAGTAAGAAACATTTGTTTTTTTAGTACTGGCCATAAAAAAAGAAAAAAATTACAATGTGTCAAGATTTTTCTGAGATAAAAGCAGCAATTGAAGCAGATAGTTGGCAGTTGCCAGTTCTGTCTTTCTTTTTGTGCCTGCTTTTCCAATCTCGCTTCAGTTCCCAAAGCTCTGGCCATGCTTCTTTGTATCTGTCCCAGATATGCACAACTCAGGGGTGATCTCAAAACTCTAGATACAGTTATGAGGTTTCTTTCTCAAGTTATTTTTTCTCTGGCAATTCTCCCATATTCTTTGGACATCAGGGGTCCTCTTTCCCTGTTGTTTTGACCAAAAACAGGGTTTTTTGTTTGTTTGTTTGTTGTTAAACATATTGCACCATTGCTCCAACACCCAGATCCATAACTGAGTGTTCCCTTATGAACCCAAAAAGCAAACCACAAAAATAAAGAATACTGGGAGGGGTTTTTGAACACTTCCAGTAAAATGCAAAAAGACAGGCAGCTTTCAGCACGAGTCAGCTTGGAATAAAAGCCACAAGAAACCTGAAAGCCAGCTCTAATTGAAACAAGATGCTGTAATGAAACAAAACACAGACTGAAATCCACACACACTGGCAGACTATAGTGATTATTGAGTCTGTGCTCCTCAGAGCAGGAGGGGCTGTATGGACAATTGCGAATAAGAGAAAGACTAAAGCATTGCCTAACGTGAATGATTTAGGAATAGACAAATTTCATATGCATCTTTCTTAGGAATGAATGTGTCTATGAAAGATTTACTCCTTGTTTTACATTTGGGTGAACCAGCATTCACAGTGACATTGAGCTAGACACTATGAATACAGATTTTGGGCAGGAAGCTTGCTTACAAAGACGTCATATCCTAAATTTTATTTTTAAATTATGTTAAGCGAGTGTTCCTTAAAAAAACTGTTATAGAGAGTGGGAAGTATCCTAACCCAGCCTTCCAAGGTCTTTCTAACAAATAATACACCTAAAGTGTAAGACTAATACAAGGAAATAAATTAAAAAATATGCAGAAGGAAAACTACAACAAAAAATACAAGTAATTCATGATTGTGTGAATTGCTTTTTTATATTTTGACTCCTAGTCAAACCTTCCTGTTTTTAATTATTTTGGTATTTTTCAAAGACTTTGGCATTTGCTTTTTGTAATTTGTTGAGGGTTTTCCGTTATAAACAGCAAGAAAGGCAGGCTATAATGGACTGATGCTTCGATAGCAGAATCGGAGATATTGGATATGTATCATTTTACTTCCTTCATCCCAATCACTCTAGGTAAAGCCCAGAGAAGTCCTGCATCACTTGATTTATTTTTTGTTTGTTTGTTTGCCTGTCACTTTCTGAATTCCCAGAAAACAACGTATATTAGAGTTTGGTAGAGTCTGTCATTTATTTAGTCGATATGTAATTCTTACTGTTTTCCAAGCAGGTAGAACAGAACAAAAAACCCAGAGTCTTTGCCTTTAAAGTTTACACTTGAACTGCTTTTATTTCGAGAGGATAAACTCTGTGGCAACATATACTGTCTTTTTTTTTTTTTCAATTTTAAAGAATTTATTTTTCCACTTGTAATGTTATTGTAAAATCCACAGTTATTGCAACACCTTCATTGTTTAAAATAACTCCTAATGAACAAAACAAACTCATGAACAAAATAGACCCAGAGACATAGAAGTAGGGTACAGACTGACAAACCTCAGAAGAGGGGGTAGGGAGGAGGGAAGAGATAAACCACAGAACTTATATTCATGTATGTATAACCATGGACACAGACAACAATGCTGGGGATGGGGTGGGGGTGGGGATTGGGAGGCCGGTGTCAATGGTGGGAAAAGGAGAAACATCTGTAACAAAAATAAATTAATAAAAAAATTAAAAAATAAAGAAGAACTCCTAAAAATTTTGTATAAGCATATTTTTAAAAATCTGAGCCACAATAATGTACATATTATCTTTGAATATTGTGTCATTAAAGTCCACATAATGTCCTCTGTATAAATCAATGTGATGTTACCTAATACACATGATCTTAATTCTAAAAAAAAAAAATACACATAGAATAAGCTGATTCATGATTAAAATGAAGGGCGAGATGTTTACAATTTCCTTTCACTAATCTTTCAGTGAAATTATGGTACTTCAGTAACTGTACCTACCTTCATACATGGCATTTTCCTCCAATGATTTTTCCTAAAAAAACAAAAACAAAAAAAAACAAATAGCAACAAAGTTTCAACATAAACTGGGTCAGACAGGACCCAGAAAATGTTATCACATTTTCTGGTTCCACAGATCTATGGTCTACAAAATTTGATGAACCTTCATTCCATGCATTTCTGAGAAACTGCTACCAATATATGTATATCAAGTTATTCATAAATATTACACATGCATATTTATATTTATATCCTATATACATTGTGAGATGTACACACAAGTAAAATTATGGTTACATAAATGGGAAGCATGAGCAGTTCTAATATTTTATCCTGCCCCAATATACTGTTTTGTGTGTTCTATGGTGTTCACACATATAAATTTTGAAGTAATTCTTATAAATATGTAATATGTTCTGTGAAAAAAAAAAACATACACTGAAAAAATTTGAGATAGAATATTTATACTCCAATGATCAATAACCAGATAGACAGACAGATTTCTAGTTTGGTTAAACCTATACATGGGACTACAATTATAGGGTAAATTCTGCCAGTTCGTCATACAGAATATCTATTCCTTTAAAACCTAGAAAATCAGTTCTTGCCCTTCTATCTTTCTTTCTGTTGTACCAAATATCCTTCATGAGTTTTCCTTAAAAAGGAAGTCTCTAAACTGATTTGGTTTCTTTAAAAAGCACGGAAAATTTCTTGAGCTCAAAGGCTTCAAAAACTTTTAAATAAGCCAAAATATCTTACTCAACATCAGAAAAAAATCTTTGTTCTAACTTTGACTCTTGAACTCTTTGGACAGTTAATTAATTGTTTTTGACACATTATTTCAAGATTTCGCCCGGTCGGTGTGGCTCAGTGGTTGAGCGCTGACCCATGCACCAAGAGGTCATTGGTTCAATCCCCAGTCAGAGCACATGCCCAGGTTGTGGGCCTGATCCCCAGTGGGGGACATGCAGGAGGTGGCCAATTGATGTTCTCTCTCATTGATGTTTCTATCTCTCTCTCCCTCTCCCTTCCTTTGTCTCTAAAATCAATAAAGAATAAAATATATTATTTCAAGATTTCGATGAGAATAGATAATTATTTTTAGAAGACTATAGAAGATCACTTATAAGAATACATATTTTACCTGAGTATTGCTGAAATAGGCAGAGAGTGAATTTTGATCAAGGCCTTTAAATCTAAGATGAATTAATGAAATCTCCACTGATATTAGGTATAAACAATGTTTGTAGGAAGAAATCTTTGTTATATATATATTTCGTTCCTTAATATATGATTTATAAATGTATTGATTCCCTGGAATTTATAAAATTTGTTTCTAATAATATTTTAATTCCACATAAAAGAAAGAAAACAAATGTTAGCATAACCATAATTCAAACACGGTTGCCATTTGTTCACTGATTAAATAACCCATTGACCATAAAAAACAACCCTGAATAGCCAAAGAAATCTTGAGAAAGAAAAACAAAAAAACAAAACAAAACCCACAAAGCTGGAGGCATTTTGCTTCCTGATTTCAAACTATATTGCAAAGCTATAGCAATGAAAGCAGATGGTACTGGCATAAAACCAGACACATAGGTCAATGGGACAGAATAGGAGCCCCAGAAATAAACCCATGCATATATGGTCAATTAATCTATGATAAAAGAGCCAGGAATATATACTGGGAAATAGACAGTCTGTTCAATAAATGATGCTGGGACACTTGGGTAGCCACACGCAAAATATGAAATTTAATCACTATCTTACACCATACATAAAAATTATCTCAAAGTGAACTCAAATCTTGAATGTAAGACTGGAAATTTCTAAAGTCCTAACAGAAATCCTGGGTAGTTTTCTTGACATAGGTCTTGTCAATGATTTTTAAAAATTTAACAAAAGCAAAATAATTAGAAGCAAAATAAGTAAGCAGTACTACATCAAACTAAAAAGCTTTTGTACAACAAAGGAAACCATTAACAAAATGAAAAGGCAATCTACTGAATTGCAGAAAAGGTTTGCAAATCATATATCTGATAAGGGCTTAATACCCAAACAACTCAATAGCAAAAACACAAACTGATTTAAAAAGGACCAGATCTCACTTGGCTGGTGTGGCTCAGTGGTTTAGTGTTGACCCATGCACTAAGAGGTTGCTGGTTTGATTCCTGGTCAGGACACATGCCCAGGTTGTGGGCCCCATCCCCAGTGGGGGGGTGTGCAGGAAGCGGCCAATCGATGTTCTCTCTCATCGATGTTTCTATCTCCCTCTTCCTCTCCCTTCTTCTCTCTCTAAAAATTAATAAAGGAAAAAAAATATATATATGTTTATATATATAGATATATATATATATATCAATAGATAGGTACATGAAAAAACACTCAACATCATTAATCATCACAGAAATGCAAATCAAAACCACAATAAGATATCATCTTATACCTATTATAGAATCACTATGATCAGAAAGACAAGAAATAAACGTTGGTGAGAATGTGAAGGAAACAGAACACTTGTGAACTCTTGCTGGGAACGTAAACTGGTGCAGCCACTGTGAAAAGCAGTATGGAGATTTCTCAAAGAATTAAAAACAGAACTACCATCCAACCCAGCAATTCCACTTGTGGGTATTTACCCAAAGGAAACAAAAATACTACATAGAAAAGATATATGTGCCCCCCTGCTCATGGCAGCATTGTTTACAATAGCCAAGATATAGAAACAATCTAAGTGTCCACTGATGGTCGAATAAATGAAAGAAATAGTAGTTCATATATAACAAAATCATTCAGCCATAAAAGGCAGTGAAATCTTGCCATTTGTAACAATATGGATGGACCTTGAGGGCATTTTACTAAGTGAAATAAGCCAGAGAAAGACAAATACCCAAAGAGTCTAAGATGAAAATAAAAACAAGCTCATAGATTGGTGATTTCCAGAGGCCAACGGAGGCAGGGGCAGTAGGGCAGGGGGAAAAAAAGAGTGAAAGTCTGGCCAGTGTGGCTCAGTGGTTGAGTGTCAACCTATGCACCAAGAGGTTGCCGCTTCGATTCCCAGTCAGAGCAAATGTCCAGGTTGTGGGCCTGATCCCCAGTGGGGGACATGCAGGAGGCGGCCCATCGATGTTCTCTCTCATTGATGTTTTTTTTTCTCTCTCTCCCTCTCACTTCCTCTTACTCTCAAATCAATAAAGGCCAAAAAAATTTTTTTTAATGAAGTCTTATATATAAAAAAAAAAAAAGAGTGAAAAGAGGTCAAAACAGAAAAAAAGAAAAAAGAAAAAAAAAACTAATGGCCATATAGAATTTATATGCATGTATGCATAACCGATGGACATAGACAACAAAGCTGGGGATGGGGTGGGGGGAGGCATGGGGAGGAGGGTGTCTATGGGGGAAAAAGGAGAAACATCTGTAACAAAAATAAATCAATAAAAAATTAAATTAAAAAAAAAAAAAAAAACTAATGTCCATTTCTGCATGTAATGAGCATTGTTATTTGAGTCAGCCAGAGTACTACTTCCCTCAATCCCTGCCCAACACTCTCTCCCCGAAACACATATTATTGTACTTATTCAATTGTTTTAGCTCCCAGAAACATCTAAACATCCCAGAATACATCAGATGGAACTGAATGAAATCTAGGGCAAAAAAATCTAGGGCAACTGGCAATGGTATGTTGCTGGTAACTGTCACCCTCACATGTAAAAAGAATGTAGTTAAGAATGAATAAACTCTGCTAGAGATTGTAGCTTTGGATTCCCATGTACCTATCTGTTTAGTCCAATGTGCTCTGGAGAATCAAGATGTGTGGGTTACTAAGAAACCTGTAACACCAATCAGATAGAATATATGTACCCTCATGTTTGTAGCAGCACTATTTACAATTGCTAAGATCTGGAAACAACCCAAGTGTCCATCAGTAGACGAATGGATAAAAAAAGCTGTGGTACATATACACAATGGAGTACTATGCAGCTGTAAGAAAGAAAGATCTCTTATCCTTTGAGACGACATGGAGGGACCTGGAGAATATTATCCTCAGTGAAACAAACTAATTAGAGAAAGACAAATACCACATCATCTCACTTATTTGTGGAATATAATGAACAAAAAAACTGATGAACAAAATAGACCCAGAGATATAGAAGTAGGGTTCAGACTGACAAATCTCAGAGGAGGGCGTGGTGGTGGGGGAGAGATAAACCATGGAACTTATATGCATATATGCATAACCATGGACATCAACAACAATGCTGGGGACAGGGCGGGGGTGTGGGGTGTCAGGAGGAGGGTGTCAATAGGAGATAAAGGAGAAACATTTGTAACAAAAATAAATTAATAAAAATGATTTTAAAAAAATAGAGGAAGTGTGGGTTAGAGATCTCATCTTACTACATCACGGACTGAAAGTTTTAGTCCGGGTGCTCTGAAAATCTGACGTCAGAATGCTATCCATGTGCAGTCAGTTGAATCAGGGAAATGCCAGTGAAAGAAAAAGGGGAAGGACCTGAGGGAGTCTGGGCATGAGGTTGGATTGTGGTGGCGTTATTTAAGCCGTTACTTGGAGTAGAGAGCGAAGGAAGGGAGGGAAGAAAAGAAGCATAAGTAAGAGTGTCTTAGCCTGGTCAGTGTGGCTTAATGTTTGAGCATTAGCCCATGCACCAAGAGGTCACTGGTTCGATTTCCAGCCAGGGCACATGCCCAGGTTGTGGGCCCGATCCCCAGTGGGAGGCATGCAGGAGGCGGCCAATCGATGTTCTCTCTTATCCATGTGTTTATCTCTTTCCCCTCTCTCTTCCTCTCTCTTTAAAAATCAATAAAGAAAAAAAAAAGTGTCTTAGATTATAATGAATTCTAAGGAAAGATCACCAAGATGAGGAGGGTGTCTTAGGGCCAGAGTTGCCTGTCAGAGGAGTTCCCCATTACCTTGGAACAAGACAACCTTAATATTGAAGCTGAGTTCAGTTGTCACTGGAAGTGGCCCTGTGGAAAGCATGGCCTCCATGCAAACACAGCAGTGGATTTCAGGGCAGCAGCCCTACCCTGCTTTAGTCCATGACAATTTTTGTGTGGGAAGCTCTCTGTTGATTGCTACCCATGAAAAGGATCTGGCAGAAGTGCTTACCCTCCTTTTGTAGGTTTGAGGAGGAGATATGAACACAAAGATAGGAAATGCCACATGTATATTTCATCAGTAAAAAAATAAATAAGCCCTGGCTGGTTTGGTTCAGTGGTTAGAGCCTTGGCCCACAGACCAATGAGTCCTGGGTTTGATTTTGGTCAAGGGCATGTACCTGGGTTGTGGTTTGTCCCTGTCCCTGGTTGGGGTCATGTGGGAGGCAACCAGTAGACGTGGCTCTATCACATTGATGTTTCTCTCTCCCTCTCTCTTCATCCTACCCTACCTGATGACATTTTTTTAAAAAAGTATCCTTAGGTGAGGGATAAATAAATAAATAAATAAATAAATAAATAAATAAGTAGCCCTGGCCAGTTTGGCTCAGAGGTTAGACTCGCAGGGTTGGGAACCTTTTTTCTTGCCAAGAGCCATTTGAATATTTATACCATCATTCACGGGCATATGCAATTATCAACTTAAAATTTAGCCTACTGTATTGGGTCAGGCTAATTTGGTGAGGTGCATGATGTTAGCTGGTGTTGAGTTCAAGGGCCTTATATGGCCCATGGGTTGGACATTCCACACCCCTGGGTTAGAGAGTAGGCCTGTGGACTAAAGGGTTGTGGGTTTGATTTCTGGTCAAGGGCACATATCTGGGTTGCAGGTTCAATCCCCAGCCCTGGATGGGGTCATGTGGGAGGTAACCAATCAATGTGTCTCTCTCATATCAATGTTTCTCTCTCTCTCTCTCTCCCTCCCTCCCATCCACTCTATCTAAAAATCAATGGAAGAATATCCTTGGGTGAGGATCAACAACAATAAATAAATAAATATCCCATTGAATTTTTCCAGTTAAAACCATGCAAATCGTGGTAATTTTCTGTCATTTCCATATTATGATTTCTACAAGATTATTCTTCTGCTAGAGAAAAACTTGCTTTTGACATGCACTGTTCAGACAGATGGTTTCATTCATTGAATGAGGATTAAGAGAAGCTACTAAGAATGAAAACAATCCTGTCAATAGAATCTAGATGTCCCAGGAGTCTTCTGGCTTGCTCCAGTTTTAATCTTCATATAGTATTATATGATATAGTATATCTAATCATACGTGTATTATATATAATCATATGTATATTATATATACATAAATTCATATACAAATATATATGTGTATATATTCTATCTCAAATCTCTATTTTTGTGTTTTTTTTCCTTATAATTTCTTTTGCTCTTAAAAGGAAATGTACTATATTTAGAAGTGAAGTACTGAGCACCTTATCTTCTGCATCCATCACTTAAATAACTAATGCCAAAGGGCCAATACATTTAATAAAAGAGATTATTTATGTCCCCACAGCATCTTTGTTCTCTGAAGCTTTTGAATTTTATATACTGCTAATGATCAAAAGAGCATATAGGGACATGATTTATAAAACATTTTTGACTAACATAAAGCTAGGATAAACTGGTTTCTTAGAGTAACATTCTGAGTATCATAAGATGACTTGGAATATTGTATTAGAGTACAAAATTTCACAATCATGCCTTCCTTTTTCTAAGATTGCCAGAGGCTCACCTCAGCATTATGAATTATTTGTAATAAAAAGATTAATTCTACAGACAGTTTTCTGGGAGCAAAATTTAGTTTCCAGTATGTGTCACTGAAGCAATTATTCATTTGATGATCAAATAGACAATAAAAGAGTTGGTAAAGAAAAAAATGACTTAAGGAAAACAGGATAAAAAGCAATGGATTTATGATAACACATTTAAAAGGAAAGCATTTGCTGAAGATTATTTATTTTCCATAAAATGATAGATCCCCTCAAACTTAATTCCTTTCCCAAAGTGTTGATGGTATAACATGTCATATAGTCTGTATTTTGCTCTTCTGACAGCCTCTCACACCTTCATGTGTTTGAGGGAGAGTCCTGTTATAAGCCTAAGGAAACTCTTCTGAGATACACCTCTGCCTTATGATTTGTGACATCTGGTATTATATATATGCAATATTATATATAAATATATAATAAATATATATAAACAAATATATAGATTTAAGTTAAGCATGGTGAACAAAGACATGATAAATGCATATATTATTACTTTTGTCTTCAGCTCATAACTTTATCTCATTAGTCTACTATGATATTGATAAATATTATTGTGTTCTCTGATTTTCTCTACTTCTGCAAGCTATATCTATCATATATTTCCTATAAATAAGAGTGAAAATGTTCATTGTGAGGTTAAGGTTTTACTTCTCGGGTATCCACCCAAAGTCCTCCCTCCTAGAATCTACTTGCATGAATTTGAGATTGGCCATTGCTTTGTTTTCAACATTGTAGATCTTATTTTGTTTTTAGAACACAGAACAAATACATCTTTTTGGGTAATATTCCATTATGTAAATACACAGAGATAGACATGTCAAATTAAGATGATGATTTATTGCCCTGGCTGGGTTTGCTCAGTGGTTAGAGCATTGGCCCGCTGACCAACGAGTTGGGGGTTCAATTCCGGTCAAGGGCACATACCTTGATTGCGGTTCGTCCCCGGCCCTGGTTGGAGTCTTGCAGGAGGCAACCAGTCAATGTGTCTCTCTCACATCCATGTTTCTCTCTCTCTCTGTCTCCCTCACGTCCACCTTCCACTCTATCTAGAGATAAATGGAAAAAATATCCTTGGGTGAGGATTAAAAAAAAAAAAAAAGATGATGCTTTATTCATTTAAAATAAAAAATATAATATAGACCAGAATAGTTAAATTGCATGAATAGCACATACTATTCCAGCAGAAATATCCACATGAAAATTCAACGTCATAAGAATGTTGCCTTGTTGGAGCATAGACTCTGAACAAGACAAATTAGGTAGAGACATGACTCAGAACTGCCATGTCTACAAGGGCAGAGTGAGTTCTGACCTGACTCATATTGATGGATTCAACACTGATTCAGCCCTAAAGTAGATCCAACTTCCCGTTATATTCATAAGACATACATATTTGTTAATTTATTTTTATCCTCACCTGAGGACATTTTTTTTTTTTTCATTTATCTTCAGATAGAGCTGGAGGGAGAAAGGGAGGAAGAGCGAGAGAGACACATCAATGTGAGAGAGACACATCGTCTGGTTGCCACCCACACGACCCCAACCGGGGCCAGGGACAAACGACAAATGAGGTATGTGCCCTTAGTGGGAACTGAATCCGGAACTCTTGGGTCTGCGGGCCGATGCTCTAACTGCTGAGCCAGTTGGCCAGGGCCATACATATTTTTTAAGAATGTTCTGTGAGCCCAGCCAGTGTGGTTCAGTGGTTGAGCATCGACCCATGCACCAAGAGGTCGCCAGTTCGATTCCTGGTCAGGGCACATGCCCAGGTTGTGGGCCCAATCCCCAGTGGGGGGCATGCAGGAGGCGGCCAATCAATATTCTCTCTCATTGATGTTTCTGTCTCTCTCTCCCTCTCCCTTCCTCTCTCTAAAATCAATAAATAAATAGAAAAAGAATGTTTTGTGATGAGAGACTTTAAAAAAATTGTACATCATAAACAAAATAGGAATGATTTCCAAAATTTCTTTTAAAAAAAAATCTGGTTCTGTTTACCTCAAAGGAGCCTTATTTTTTTTTTTCCTCTTTCTTTTTCCCTTCATAGATCCTCTAAATTACCAGTTTATATATCAAAATCATTTAATTCCCAGCTTCAGCTAGCACAGTCATCAAAACAAAAGCCTAGTAATTTGTCCTACAGGTAGATCTTCAATTACTTCTCAAATATGTCTCATGGGGTTTCCAACTCCATCCAGTCACATAGGACTCAAATATGTAATGTTACTCGGCTTTAATCACTTGATGTGTATATATTTCTACCACCCCCCCTGCCAATAGGACAAAAAAGAAAGTACTCAGACCCTGGCCGGTTTGGCTCAGAAGTTAGAGTGTCGGTTTGCAGTCCAGAGAGACCAGGGTTTGGTTCCCGCTAAGGGCATGTACCTGGGTTGCAGTTTGTCCCCGGCCCTGGTTGGTCGTGTGGGTGGCAGCCACTCGGTGTGTCCCTTTCACGTCGATGTTTCTCTCTCTCTCTCTCTCTCTCTCTCTTTCTCTCTCTCTCCCTCCTTCCCACTCTATCTGAACAAAAAATGGAAAAAAATGTCCTCGGGTGAGGATTAAAAAAAAAAAAGAAAGTACTCAGGGTCTATTACTGGCCTCAAGTCCTTCTTTGGAATGCTTTGATGGATAATGCCCACATTAGTCTCTGTATTTCTTTCTTTCTTTCTTTGCTTTGCTCCCATTCACATAATTAACTGAATTTTACCATCTTCAGGTATGTTAATACAGATAGAAAAATACTGGCTGATGTTTATTTTCAAGTATTGGGAAATGCTTTATAGGCTTTATACTCACAGATGCATTTCATTCTTACAACCCGATGTACACCCTTATTACTTTATATTTCTGTATAATGTAAGACACAGGGAAGATAATTAACTTGGCCGAGGTCACACAGCTAATTTGTTGAAAATTATAATCTGAAGAGTCTAATGTTTGAGCCCAGAGCCCTCCAGAGCAGTTAGATTTTTCCTTCCAATTCCGTGGATCAGTGTTACAGAAAATAAATTAATTCTTCAGATCAGCAGCGTTTCTGGTGCCCTTTATTTTGTGTATTTGAACAAAATATGTTATCACTTTATGTACAGTATTATATATGCGAAATGTGTACATGTCATAAGATGGTTATGTTGCAATTTATGCCGATATAAGTCTCTCAGAATTATAACACTGAGAGTTTATCCATCCATTACCACTTTATAGCAGTTAGTGTGAAAGGAATTAACCAGAATCAAATGTGACTTTAAGTTCTGATTGAGGAATGAAACTCTCCCTTAGTCCTTCTACCTTCATCTTCCTCAAGAGTAAATAACTACTTCCCTGTTTTGTTCTAAAAATAGCCCTCTATTCTAGGCTAAGGGTTATAGTTTCAGATGAGTTATTTTTCAGAGAGAGAATATGACTAACAAAAATTTTCTTTGGACTTCCGGTCAAGATGGCGGCGCAGGTAAATGTGGTATCACCTCCTCCCACAACCACATCAAAATTACAACTAAACTACAGCACAACCATCATTCAGAACCACCTGAAATAGAACTGAATAAAAGTCCTGCAACTACAAAATTAAAGAAGAAGTCACATTGAGACTGAGAAAGAGGAAGGAAAATAGAGCTAGAAACATTGATCGACTGCCTCCTGCACGGCCCTGCTAGGGATGGAACTCACAACCCGGGTGTGTGCCCTGACCAGGAATCGAACTGGGACCTCTCAGGCCATGGATTGACACTCTATCCACTGAGTCACACCAGCCAGGCTGAAACTATTTTTAATCCTACTTATTAGAAACTATAAAGAACCATGACAGACCAATAAAGAGGGCCATTTTAGCAGATTCACAAACAACATACTATTCTATTACTCCAATTGGAAGGAATAATTAATACTGTATACATGACATAAAGTCCTAGTTCTTTTTTGAAACATGCAAAAAAAAAAAAAGTTTTCCTTACCTGTAAATTTACTGCCAATTACCTCAAGATGCATTTTCAATGTGTGTGTGTATATATATATATTAAAAAAAAAAACTTTTAAAATAATATCCACCCCCATACATTATTACAGGACATAGGACATTAAAGTGCATGAGCATGTCCAGGTAAACCTTGGCCATGCAGGCCTAGGCTAACTCCCCTTTATTATCAGAAATGATGACATATGGAAATAGTTCCTTCCAAATCGGTTTGGTAATTATGCTGTTTAAATACAACTATTTTAGAAACATATGGGATGTAACCGTATACCTTAAGACACCTTTAAAAATAACATTTCTCTTGCAACAACTGGGCAATTTAATTTTTCTATTGCAAATAATGGTTTTAATGAAGGGAATAAAGTGATACACAAATAATAGGAGTTTATGTGCTCCGTTGTAGTATCATACAAAGTACAAATGAGAGAACAAAATATCTGAAATGTTATTTTTAAAATGTTATCTTGATTCTATTTAATTATAAGTGCACAATTTCAAAACTTAACCACCTATTGTGAATGAAAATATTTTCAATTAACTTTTTACAAAAGGAAATACTTCACTTAGGAATAAATAAAGCACACATTCATGGCTAATTCATTTGATTATATGTGTGTGCTTTTACAATATGAAATATATTTGTGTTCATTAGCGTGACAAATAACAATTATATAACCCTTACACAGAAAGTTGCCAATTTATATAAAGATTTTAAATACAAAAAGACCTTTGAAAGAGAGTCATCAAATAATTACTTTATGGTAAGCATTGAAGTACTAAGTAGGAAAAATATGAGGTGCTATATGATCCTATTATAAAAAACCTACATTAATTGCATATCACTAGCCTGATGAGTTTGTATGTATGGAAGCTTTATTTTAGAAGCTACAAGAGCTTGGTTTGTGGGTAAAGGACCATGAAAGAATAAAAGATGATAATTATATTTTGTAATTTGACAAATATGTAGGTTTACATGCATTAAGATATATCACCCAACTGTTTTTCCCCAGGTATAGAATGTATTGTAAAGATAGTCACGCAGCCAGGCTGGTGTGGCTCAGTGGTTGAGCATGGATTCCTGCAGCAAGAGGTCACCAGTTTGATTCCCAGTCAGTGCACATGCCCAGGTTGTTGGCCCAATCCCCAGTTGGGGGGGGTATGCCAGAGGTGGCCAATTGATAGTCTCTCTCATCCATGTATTTGTCTTTCTCTCCCTCTCCCTTCCTCTCTAACACTAATAAAAATAAAAAAAAAGAAAAAAAATAGCCATGCATCCACAGTGTATTAGAATCCAGCATACCTTAAGTATAAACTTGTCCAAACAATTCACCTTATTCATGATGGAAAAACCTGAGAGTAATTGTAGCTTTCCCAATGTTGTAGGGCTATGATTATAAAATCTGAAATACTAAAGCAAAACACGATCCTCTAAAAACAAACAAAAATCCTTGTGACTTTGGGCTACAGACGAAGACCTTTAGCTTAAAGAAAAGATTTGTAAGCCCTGGCCAATTTGGCTCAGCAGTTGGAGCATCGGCCTGTGACCAGAGAGTCCCAGGTTCATTTCCTGCTGGGGGCACGTGCCAAAAAAAAAAAAGTAAAAGAACAGATTTGTGGAGATTCCACAACGGCAACAGAGTGAATGGAAGCTACACAGATGATCTACCAGGACCAAATTGGATTTCCAACTAAAATAAAAACAAATCATGGGGAAAAAGCAACAGGAAAGCAGCTTGAGAGGACAATATAACCAGGGACATTGAATCGAGCCTGGTAGATCTGCAAAAGTGCAAGATGTGGACTGTAAGCCACGGACAGCAGAGGTCTTAGCTGTGAGCAGCTCCCTCGGGGTTAAAATCTCAAGCCAGCTTCACAGTGCAGAGGGCAGGCACAGAGTGCTAAATTAGCTACAGCCACTCACCTTGGGCTCTGGCAGAGGGAGGGTGGACTGGACTGGAACTGTGTAGAGACACTTGGGATTTGGAGGGCGCTCAGAGTTTTTGCTGAGTTGCGGCCACACAGGATGGTGGCCCTCTTGCTCCTTCCCAGAGCTCTGGGGAAGCAGCAACCTCTCCTTCAGAGATTCAACTCCACCCACCTGGACCAAAGAAATGCAAATTGAGGCTCAATAACAACCAGCATCTGCTCCACCCTCTGGAAATCCTCTTACACTGAACACCTGAGTGAGTTTTTCATTCAACTAGGAACCCAAGTCTCTTCAAGTAAATAAAACTAATAGCCTCCAGGCAAAAAACTACAGGAAAACTGAACCTTTCCTGGCCTTGAAAATCTACCAAGGAAAGTGAAACTTAACAATGGTGTTTAACGTGGGTCCTCCCACACTCATCCAAACCCAGTAGAAGGAGCCACAAACAGCAGAACACCAACACCCACAGGGACAATTTAGCAGGCCCCAAAACCCACTGAGATAGCCAAAATGGTGACATAAAGAAATCCCAAATGAAAGAACAAATGGCCTCTACCAAAGATGAAATAAATGAACTGCAGTTAAGCAAGTTATCAAAGGTAGAGTTGAGAGCCATGATCTTGATGAAGCTCAACAGCATGAGTGAAGACATCAACACCATGAACAAAGATATAAAAACATTGAAAATCAACCAATTGGAAATGAAAACCACCAAGAAGAAATGAAAAAAAAAAACAAAAAACCATACTAGAAATAAAGAATAAATTGGAAGGACTAAACAGCATAGTAGAGGAAGCTGAAAACCGGATCAGTGAATTAGAAGACAGGAAAGAAAAAAAAATCAACAATCAGAAAACCAAAAGGAAAAAAAAAAACAATTAAAAAAACAGAAAAACACTTAAAAGAACTGTGGGACAACTAGCAACATAATACTATCTGCATCATAGGAGTCCATGAGGAAGAAAATGAGCAAGGGTTAGAGAATATATTTGAAGAAATAGTGACAGAAAACTTCCCTAATTTGATAAAGGAAGAAGGCATTCAAGTTCAAGAAGCACAGAGAGCCCCAAGTAGGAAGAACCCAAACAGGCCCACACCAAAACGTATAGTAATGAAAACATCAAAAATTAAACACAAAGAGAAAATCCTAAAGGCAACAAGAGATAAGCAACAAGTTACCTACAAAGGAACCCCCATAAGACTATCATCTGACTTCTCAACAGAAACACTACAGGCCAAAAAGGAATGGCATGAAGTAATCAAGGTAAGGAAAAATAAGAATCTGAATTCAAGACTACTCTATCCAGCAAAGCTATCATTCAAAATAGAGCTTCCCAGACAAAAAAAAAAAAAAAAAAAAAAAAAAAAGTTTAAGGAAATAAATTAGCACCAAACCAGCACTGCAAGAAATGTTAAAAGGATTGCTGTGATTAGCAGAAAAAATAGGAAGAAAAATAGAACTACACTAAACAAAAGCGGCAATAAATAAGTACATATCAATAATCACCTTAAATGTAAATGGATTGAAAGCTCCAATAAAAAGAGACAGAATAGCTGATTGGATATAAAGCATGACTCACATATATGTTGTTAACAAGAGACCCACCTCACAACAAAGGACGCACATAGGTTGAAAGTAAAAGGATGGAAAAACTCTTCCAAGCAAACAGAAAAAAAAAAAAAAAAAGCTGGGGTAGCAATACTCATATCTGATAAAGCAGATTTCAAAATGAAGACCATAACTAGAGACAAAGAAGGTCACTACCTAATATTGAAAGGATCTATCCAACAGGAAGATATAACATTGGTAAACATATATGCACCCAATATAGGAGCACCAAAATATATTAAAAATCTTCTGGTGGACTTCAAAGGTGAAATTGACAGCAATACAATCATAGCAGGAGACTTCAACACCCGGCTGACATCACTAGATAGATCATCTGGACAAAAAATTGACAAGGAAACACAGACTCTAGATGAAGCACTAGATCAAATGGATTTTATAGATATTTACAGAGAATTACACCCCAAAATTGCAGAATTCACATTCTTCTCAAGTGCACATGGGACATTCTCAAAGATAGACCACATGTTAGGACACAAACTAAGTCTCTACAAGTTCAAGAAGACTGAAATCATATCAAACATCTTCTCAGATTACAATGAATAGGTTACCATGGAGATCAAGGAAGAAATTAAAAACTTCCTGGAAACCAATGAAAATGAACACACAACACCACAAAATCTATGGAATGCAGCAAAAGCAATTCTGAGAGGGAAATTCATAGCACTACAGGCCTACCTCAAGAAAAAAAAATTAATTGACTATCTAACCTCACAACTTAAAGAACTAGAGAGAAAACAAACAAACAAACAAACAAACAAAAACCCACAGCAAGTAGAAGGAAAAAAATAGTAAAGATCACAGCAGAAATAAATGACATGGAGACCAAATAAACAATTCAAAGGATCAATGAAACAAAGAGCTAGTTTTTCGAAAAGATAAACAAGATTGGTGAACCCTTAGCTAGACTCACCAAGAAACAAAGAGAGAGAACCCAAATACACAAAATTAGAAATGAAAGAGGAGAAGTAACAACTGACACCACAGAAATACAAAGAATCATTAACAAATACTATGAACGATTATATGGCAACAAATTGAACAATTTAAGCAAAATGGACACATTTCTAGAAATACATGGTCTCCCAAAACTGAACCAGAAAGAGATAGGAAACTTGAACAGACCAATATCAGCAGAAGAAATTGAAGATGTAATCAAGATTCTCCCAGGAAACAAAAGCCCAGGCCCGGACAGCTTCACAGGGGAATTTAACCGAACATTCAAAGAAGAACTAACACCCATTCTCCTGAAACTATTCCAAAAAATTCAAGAAGAAGGAAGACTTCCAAATTCATTTTATGAGGCCAGCATAATTCTAACTCCAGAACCAGAAAAAGACACTACAAAAAGAAAACTACAGGCCAATGTCCCTGATAAACATAGATGTCACAATTCTTAACAAAATACTAGCAAATTGGATCCAGCAATACATAAAAAAAAAATTCTTCACCATACCAAGTGGGATTCATCCCAGGGATGCAAGGCTGGTAAAATATTTGCAACTCAATAAATTTTAAACACCATATAAACCAAATGAAAGATAAAAACCACATGATCATGTCAATAGATGGTGAAAAAGCATATGACAAAATCCAGCACCCATTTCTGATAAAAACGCCCAGCAATGTGGGAATAGAGGGATCATATCTTGACATAATAAAGGCCAAATATGAAAGACCTACAGCCAACATCATATTCAATGGGCAAAAACTAAAAGCAGTTCCATTAAGAACAGGAACAAGCCAGGGATGCCTACGTTCATCGCTCTTATTTAACACAGTACAGGAAGTCTTAGCCACAGCAATCAGACAGGAAGAAAAAATAAAAGGGATCCAAATTGGAAAGAAGGAAGTGAAACCGTCATTATTCACAGATGACATAATATTATACATAAAATACCCTAAAGACTCCATCAAAAATCTACTAGACTTAATAAATGAATTTGACAAAGTAGCAGAATACAAAATTAACGTCAAGAAATCGATGCCATTCTTATACACCAATGATGAACTCACAGAAAGGGAAACTAAAATTACAATCTCATTTATCATCACAGCAAAAGAATTAAGATACCTAGGAATAAACTTAACCAAAGACGGAAAGAGTCTATTTTGCAGAAAACTACAGGACATTGAAAAAAGGAATAGAGGAAGATATAAAAAAGTGGAAGCATATACCTTGTTTATGGATTGGAAGAATTAACATCATTAAAATGTCCATACTACCCAAAGCAATCTATAGATTCAATGCAATCCCCATCAAAATACCAATGGCATATTTCACAGAACTAGAACAAATATTTCAAAAGTTCATAGGGAATGAAAAATGATCCCGGACAGCCACAGCAAACTTTAAAAAGAAGGATAAAGTAGGTGGGATCACAATACCAGATATCAGGTTATACTACAAAGCGACTGTAATCTAAACAGCCTAGTACTGGCACAAGAACAGGCATATAGACCAGTGGAACAGAACAGAGAACCCAGTAATGAAATAAAGACATTACGCTCAATTAATATTTGACAAAGGTGACAAGTGCTTACAATGGAGTAAAGACAGCTTCTTTAATAAATGATGTGGGGAAAATTGGACAGCTACATGCAAAAAAAATGAAACTAGACCATCAACTTACACCATACACAAGAGTAAACTCAAAATATATAAAAGACTTAAACGTGGCTTGCGAATCCACAAAAATCCTAGAAGAAAATGTAGGCAACAAAATTTCAGACATCATATGCAGCAGAATGTTCACTGATACATCACCTAAGACAACAGAAACAAAGGAAAAAAATGAACACATGGGACTACATCAAACTGAAAAGCTTCTGCACAGCAAAAGAAATAACCATCAAAATGGAAAGGAAACTTACTGTGTGGGAGAGCATTATTGCCAATGATACATCAGATAAAGGGCTAATTTCCAATATACATAGAGTGCTCATACAACTCAACAAAAGGAAGACAAAGAACCCATTAAAAATTGGGCAGAGGAGTTAAATAGATACCCTTCCAAACAGGACATACAAATGGCTAAGAGACATATGAAGAAATGCTCAACATCACTAATCATCAGAGAGATGCAAATGAAAACAACAATGAGGTATCACCTCACACCTGTCAGAATGGTCACCATCAACAAATCATCAAACAACAAGTGTTGGCGAGGGTGTGGAGAAAAGAGGACTCTAGTACTCTGCTGGTGGGAATGCAGACTGATGCAGCCACCTTGGAAAACACTATGGTGTTACCTCAAAAAATTAAAAATTGAATTGCCATTTGACCCAGAGTTTCCACTTCTAGGAATATACCTTAAGAAGCGTGAAACACCAATCAGAAAGAATATATGTACCCCCATGTTCATAGCAGCACTATTTACAATAACTAAGATCTTGAAACAGCCCAAGTGTCCATCAGTAGACAAATGGGTAAAAAAAGCAGTGGTACATATACACAGTGTAGTACTATGCAGCTGTAAGAAAGAAAGATCTCTTATCTTTTGAGATGACATGGAGGGACCTGAAGAGTATTATCCTAAGCAAAACAAGCCAGGCAGATAAAGACAAATACCACATGATCTCACTTATTTGTGGAATATAATGAACATAACAATCCGAGGGACAGGGTAGACCCAGAGACGTGCAGGTAGGTTACAGACTGACAACCCTCAGAATAGGAGGTGGCGGGGAGGGAAGAAATAAACCACAGAACTTATATGCATGTATGCATAACCGATGCACATGGACAACAAAGCAGGGGACGGGGTTGGTGGGGAATGGGGAGGAGGGTGTCAATGAGGAAAAAAAGAGAAAGATCTATAACAAAAATAAATTAATAAAAAAATAAAATAAAATAAAAACTATAAAAACAAAAACAGATTTGTATTACCTGGATTTAGGATTGGTAAATGGTCTTAGAATTGTGGCCCACAAAATACAGACCAGAAATTATTGATTTATTTTTTTATCCTCACTGGAGGATTTTTTTTTTTTTTTGCATTTATTTTCAGATAGAGCAGGAAGGAGAGAAGGAGGAAGAGAGAAACATCTATGTGAAAGAGACACATGGATTGGTTGACACCCACATATCCCCAACCAGGGCTGGGGACAAACTACAACCGAGGTCGCTGCCCTTAGTGGGAATTGAACCCGGGACTCCCCAGTCCATGGACCGACGCTCTAATCCCTGAGCCAAACCTGCCAGGGCCAGACCAGAAATTATTTAGACAGCACATCAGAACCCAAAATAATATTTGGTCAAGTTTATCCTAAAGTCTTAAATATAATTCAAATATTGAAAAAAAAAAAAACACAAACAAAGATAATGTTATTTTTCTGGTAGATATGATATCCAGAGAATTGTTTGAATATTTCATGCCACATGAATGTTTTATTATAGTATAGATACAACAATCAAATAGGTTGTTATCATTATAAAACACCGTAGTCTCTATTAAAATAAAAGAAGATGCCTACTTTGTCAATAAATGTTTACTGGATGTTATAGTAACTATATTAAGTATATTAACCCACATAAAATTTCCAATCATTGATATCCATTAAAGTATAAAAATAGTGATTTTAAATTGTTCAACATGAGACATGAGCACATTTTCATAGAGTAGCTGTAATTATTACCCAAATAACTGTTTTCACTTTCTACCACTTAGCCCCGTTACTTGTAAACACAAATGAGTATTTTGATAGGATAAAACTGGGAAATGCTTTGCCCCATAGTAATTGCTAGTGTGTGTGCCCCTGTGTGGCAGCTACTGTGTTTTCCAAAAGGCTCCTAAGTTGAAAATATTCTGAGATGATATAACTGGCAACCTGCTTCTCAGTGTGTCTGCAATAACACAGTTATTTTTCTCACCTGAAATGACACTTTTTTCTCTACTACAAAGTATTTTTTTCATATATATGAAAATGCTTGAATATGAGAAAAAAAGTGGGCTTGAATTGCCGACTGCAAAACAAATATACAATCATCTACAAATAAAATCTGGTGACATCAGCCACTAAAACTGGTATAACTACATATGTGAATTTTGTGAAATTGCTAACGTAATGTATTTTCAAAAACTTGTATAATCCAGATAATAATGGAAATCAAAGAGCATAATTGAGTGTCCTGAGTTGTACCTTATAGTAAAATAGATAACCAGAACAAAAGGTTTCTAAGACTAGAAGTTTCAGTTGAAACAAAGAAACATAATTAAATGTATAGCTACAGTTTTACCAAAGTAAAAGACAAAATTTCATGGTCAAAAAATAAAGTGAATCTTTAATTTTTTGAAATTTTTTTCTTTATTGATTTTACAGAGAGAGGGAGAGAGAGATAGAAACATTGATGAGAGAGAACATCAACTGGCCGCCTCCTGCATGCCCCCCACTGGGGATCGGGCCCACAACCTGAGCATGTGCCCTGACTGGGAATCGAACTGGTGTCCTCTTGGTGCATGGGTCAACACTCAACCACTGAGCCATACCAGCTGGACCAAAATAGTATTTTTAATGGAAGGGAGAGATCCTCATCTCTCCTAGTTGCTATTCCGGGTGAATTTTTTGCAGTATCCCAAGAACAATAATTTTCCCAGAAGATGAGGTATCACAGAAAATGTTATTTCCATGGAATTAAATCCCTGAATTTCCAAGTTCCCATTTCCCTTTGCCTAGTCATACAAGTGTAGCTGAAGCTTTGGTATAATCTGAGTAGAAGTAAAATCAGAGCCAGTGTCCACAGTTTCTTTTCCATGTCTGCACCGTCCAATCTAGCATCAGGCTGGCTTAACATGTTTTTCCCCACTACAGCTCATTATCCATTGCATGTGGGATCCACAGGGCCACATGGCTGTGGACAAAACACAGGCAGGAGCAAAATAATAGAGCTCCAGCCCTGGCCGGTTTGACTCAGCAGTTGGAGCATTGGCCTGCGGAACAGAGAGTCCCGGGTTCGGTTCCCACTATGAGCAGGTACCAAAAAACAAACAAACAACAAAAAAAAAAACAAGCAAACAAACAAACAAAAAAAGGCAACAACAACAGACACCCATCAGGCAAGAGAAACCAAGAGTATGAGAGAGAACTCATTTGTTTCAGAGATTTTGTATTCCTAAATTTTCAAATGCTTGCAGTGGCCACACCCATTCTGGCCAATGAACTCTTTCCTGAGGTTTAACTGACAGGCAAGTACTTTCCCTCTGTTACCCCAACTTTACTGGGCATGCATCTATCTTCCCTTTGTTGGATTCCTTCCCCCAGTGTTTTACAGGGAATAGGCTGGTGGTTCCTTGGAGAGTGCAAAGTTGCAGTTTCCTGGTGAAGCTGCCCAAATAACATGCCTATAACGTCTGTCTTGCCTTTGCTCCTCCCCTATTATTAACGACTAGCTAATTACAATAGTATCAGTATGATAGACAGAAATTTAATGTGTCTCTCTGATCTCCAACCTCTGGTGTTTTTCCTGTGATTATGTTATGCTGCATGGCTAAAGGGATTTTGCAAATGAAATCAAGCTTAATAATCAGTTGAGCTTAAGACAGGGAGATTATCTTTTGTCCAGCTAGTTGCAGAAGAGGTAAGGATATTCAAGGCATTCAAGAGACATGATGCATGGGAAGTTCTTCATTGCTGAAATGGAGGGAACCATATGGCAAGCACCCGATAGTGGTCTAGTTGCTGAGAGCAGCTCCCATCAACAGCTAGCATAACAATGAAAACCTCAGCCTTACAATCCTAAGAAAATAATTTCTGGTCTGGCTGGTGTGGCTCTGTGGTTGAGCATCGACCCATGCATCAAGAGGTCGCCAGTTCGATTCCTGGTTGGGATACATACCCAGGTTGTGGGCCCGATCCCGAGTGGGGAGCATGCAGGAGGCGGCCACTCGATGTTCTCTGTCATCAATGTTTCTGTCTCTCCCTCTCCCTTACTCTTTCTCTAAAATCAATAAAGAAGAAAAGTTAAAAAACAAAACCTGATAGGGTTTATAAGCAGACATTTCCTTAATTGAGCCTCCAGATAAGGACATAGTCCAGCTAACACTTTGACTTTATTCCAGTGGAACTCTGAGAATAGAACCCAGTGTAAACATGCTGGATTCCTGAATCATAGATACTGTAATGTAACAAATGTGTGTTGTTTTAAGCCACTAAGTTTGTGGTAATATGTTATACAGCAGTATATATCCAGTATACCTACTTACTCAAGGAATAAGAAAAGTGATTTATGCATTTTCCTGAAGGGTAAGATGGACACTTTAATAAATAATATTGGGACAACCAGTTGGATTTATACCTTCTGTACACAAGGAAAGATTCCACTAGAGAAAATATACGAATATAACCGAAAGAAGCCTGCAAATGCATGAGACAAAAATAAGGGAACATTCTTTGAAATTCTGGTCTTTCTAATTATGACTCAATATATAAAAAATAATTAATACATTCAGCTACATAAAAATAATGGCAATTTCTCCACGGTGAAAAACACCAAAGCAAAAAGTCAAAAGACAAATGCTATTTTGTGAAACTTGGCTGTAAGTGCTCGACAGGTAGCTTTTTTACTGTACTGCCAGTTTCAGATATTAAACTTTTGATTGTTAAGTCATCCACTTCAGAGACATGGTTTCTAATAATTTCATCGGCAGCTATGCGACTAGCAAAGACGCAGTCCACTCCAGTCATGAAGTTGCCCTGTTTTGAAAGCCCTGGGTGGCTTAGATAACTCACTGTTTGACTGACCACTTGCTTTTCCCTTCCTGTGCTTTATTTCTTGCTCTTATGTTTTAAATTCACAATAAGGAGGGAACCAAACCTGAGGCACCATGCCCTAGATTCCAATAAAGGTGGAACCCCAGGTCTGTTCTTTCTCTCTCTCAACGCCAGTGACCTCACTGTGTGGCTACATGTGTGCAGTGTACCCTACAGGACCTGTGAGTAATAACCTTTGCTTTTTCAAATTTCCCCGATGGTGGCTGCTGAGGTGCATCTTCCAATCATGATAAGAACTACAAAGTCCAGTCCAGTTACAATATTGGCTCCAAATGGAGTCAAGTCTGTGGAAACTTCAAAAGTAGGAGCCCAGAGGAATGTCCCCAGGCATCTATAGCTGATAGTATTACAATCTATAGGCTGAGACCAACCCAAACAGCAACTCATACAAATATGAGGTTATATGCTATCTATCTATCATCTATCTATCTATCATCTATCTATCTATCTATCTATCTATCTATCTATCTATCTATCTATCTATCAGCTATCTATCTATCATCTATCTATCTATCTATCTATCTATCATCTATCTATCTATCTATCTATCTATCTATCTATCTATCATCTATCACCTGCCTATCTTCATACCCACCTATCTCTCCATTTTTTCTATGTATCAGAAAAATAAGCAAATAAATAGAAACAATTTAATAAAAATACAGGCAAAGACACAGAGGTTAATTTTTTAATTGTTTTTCAAACACATAAAGCAGATGTGAAATTTCACATTGTCCATAATAAAAGATAAGCAATTTAGTCTTCATTGACATAACAATTTAATCCATGAGATTAGCAAAAATATATCAGCATAACAATATGTAATGTGTATGAAGCTGTAGGAAAACAGGTTCTTTCACACTTTCCTTATGCAGTATGATATGATATGAACCCTTAGTAGACAATTTTAAAAATAATTGTCCAAATTGCTAATGCATTTATCCTTGGATCAAGTAATTCACTACTGAGGGTCTATTTTACATGTGTGCCTATAAAACATCTTATGAATAAGGTTATTTACTGCAATAGTATAATAGAAAAATGTGTAAAATCCCCAATTGAACATCTGTAAAGCACCAGTTAAAAATTATAGCATATCTACTCAATGCAGCTGCTAAAAAGAATAAGAAATCTTGCCAGGTTCTAATGGGAAAAAATACAAAATATGTTGTACTGTAGAAAGATTTGCTAGAGAAATGGGGGAAAACAGAATATATATTCCCTTTGCTTGATCATGTATACAATTTTTTATAACGATATACAGAACACTATTAAGGATGGTGATGTGTAGGGATTAGGAAATGCTTTTGATATGGAAAGGGAGTCAGTGTAGTTATAAATGCTTTGTATCCGATGCCATACCACCTCAACCCACCTCTGATTTCAGCTTGAACTTGTTTGGAGAGCTTCTGTGCAAATTGAGAGAGTCCCACCTAAGGCCTGTATCTTACCACTGGAGATTTTCTATGAAACCCTATCAGATACCTCAGCTCAGGATTAGAGCAGTTCATGTCCCCAGAGACTGCTCCGAATCATCCATTCAACAATATTGAAGCATATTCCACTGGTACATCATATGACACCCACAAGGAGTGAGTTCTAGTAGCCTACACCAGTAATCAGTTCAATAATGCCCTGGCTGGTTTGACTCAGTGGTTAGAGTGTTGGCCCGCGAACCAGAGAGTCCTGAGCTCAGTTCCCGCTAAGGGCACGTACCTCGGTGGCAGTTTGTCCCCGGCCCTGTGTGGGTGGCAACCACTCGATGAGTCTCTTTCACATCAATGTTTCTCTCTCTCTCTTCCTCTCTCTCTCTCTCCCGCTCTATCTGTAGATAAATGCAAAAGTGTCCTCAGGTGAGAATTAGTAATAATAATAATAATAATAATAATAATGCACCATTTACATTTTTTAAGATCTTTTCCTGAAGGATACTATCACTGCTCTCTCGTTGCTGTCTAATGGACTCAATTCCCACATAATCTATTACAATGATTGGCTTGTCCTGAGCTCTGCATTTAAGCTATTAACAACTAATACATCAATGTATATATTTTTATATTGTTTTGATATTTGAACCATGTGAGTATAAAACTTACTTTTGAAAACCTCAAATGCAAGTCTTGGCCATAATGTGAAGTTAAAAGAGTTCTTAGAGTCCGGCCGGTTTGGCTCAGTGGTTGAGCATTGACCCATGCACCAAGAGGTCACTGGTTCAATTCCAAGTCAGGGCACATGCCCCGGTTGTGGGCCCAAACCCCAGTGGGGGGCATGCAGGAGGTGGCCAATCGATGTTCTTTCTCATTGATGTTTCTGTCTCTCTCCGTCTCATTTCCTCTCTCTGCAAAAACAATAAAGGAAAAAAAATTTAAATATATGTACCCCCATGTTTATAGCAGCACTATTTACAATAGCTAAGATCTGGAAACAGCCCAAGTGTCCACCAGTAGACGAATGGATAAAAAAGCTGTGGTACATATACACAATGGAGTACTACGCAGCTGTAAGAAAGAAAGATCTCTTATCCTTTGAGACTACATGGAGGGACCTGGAAAGTATCATCCTAAGTGAAACAAGCCAAACAGAGAAAGACAAGTTTCATATGATGTCACTTATTTGTGGAATATAATGAACATAACAGTCTGAGGAATGGGGTAGTCCCAGAGACGTGGAAGTAGGGTACAGACTGACAATCCCCAGAAGATGAGGTGGCGGGGGAGAGATAAACCACAGAACTTATATGCATGTATGCATGAACAGTGGACATGGACAACAAACTGGGGAAAGGGCAGGGAGGTAGGGGGAGGGGGGCATCAGTGGGGGAAAAAGGAGAAACATCTGTAACAAAAATTAATTAATAAAAAGGTTCTTAGAAATTCCTAAGGAGAAGTAAATTAGTTTTGAAAATTTAAAAACTAACCTGGCAGCCAGGCCAGTATGGCTCAGTGGTTGAGCATTGACCCATGCACCAAGAGGTCGCCGGTTTGAATTCTGGTCAGGACACATGCCTAGGTTGTGGGCCCAATCCCCAGTGGGGGGCATGCAGGAGGCGGCCAATGATGCTCTCTCTTGTCAATGTTTTTATGTCTCTCTCCCTCTTCCTTCTACTCTCTCTAAAATCAATAAAGAAAAAAAATTAAATAAAAAATAAAAATAACCAGGCAAATTCTAGTTGAGTATACAATGTACCTATCATTACAATTCCAGTCCTAGGGTACTCTCAAATGCATACCCAGGAATATATATTCAATAATGTCCACTTCAGTTTTTGATATTTACAAATAGCTAAAAATTACCTGAATCTACACCAATAAAGAAAAAAATCAATAAATTTTAAAATTAAATTCTATTGAACAATTTAAGTGAATGAAATAATTCTGTACTATAAATGTTATATTACTCTCACGAACATAATGCTGACTTTAAAAATGTTTTGCAGAAAAATACACATGCTCTTTTACACATACACTTTTCAAATGACGCAAAACATGCTACCTATTGTTTAGAGACACATGTTAATTCAATGAAATATGGAGAAAGATGTGACAGTGATAATAATATTAGAGTTGTTATCTCTAATGAAGAATGGGGTTATAAACAGGGTATGTGTACTATAAACTTCAATAACATTGTAAAGTTTAATTTTTAGACTGAGTGTTACATACAAAGACATTCTTTATATCATCATCATCATCATTATTTTTACCTTCTTTCATAGATTTATACTTTTTCACAATTCATTTCAAAAAGAAAAAAATAAATGCCCTGGCCAGTTTTTCTCTGTGGTTAGAGCATTGGCCCAGGGACCAAAGAGTCGCGGGATGGTTCTGGTCAAGGGCACATACCTCGGTTGAGGTTCCTCCCCGGCCCTGATTGGGATCATGCAGGAGGCAACCAGTCAATGTGTCTCTCTTGCACCGATATTTCTCTCTCTCTTTCTCCACTCTGTCTGAGGATAAATGAAGAAATAACTTCCGGATAGGGTTTTTAAAAAATTGAATTAAAAAAAAGAAAAAATAGTATGATGCAAAATTATTATAGCGAATTGTTAAAGAATTTTTGTGCTCAGTTTATTTTTACCACTTTTGTTAATGTTTTTCCAAAGTTGGTTCTTCTAACTTCAGCCTTTCTTTTTTATTTTATTTTTTTATTTTCACCCGAGGGCATTTTTTTCCATTTTTTGTTCAGATAGAGTGGGAGGGAGAGAGAGGAAGAGAGAGAGAGAGAAACATCGACGTGAAAGGGACACATCAAGTGGCTGCCACCCGCACGACCAACCAGAGCCGCAGACAAACTGCAACTGAGGTACATGCCCTTAGTGGGAACTGAACCCAGGTCTCTCCGGACTATAGGCTGACGCTCTAACCACTGAGCCAAGCCAGCCAGGGCACTTCAGCTTTGTTTGAGGACAGTTTTCGGGGCAGTATTCCTTTGCTACAATGCTAGTTAGTGAGTGTTTCATGCTTTCTCATCAACCATCTACACTGACTGATATCACATGAGTAGAGAGTTTGAAGTTAGCTTTCCTATGTTGTGATTATGTCTATTTTTGAAACCAAGGACTAGCTCCAGGCTGTTGTCTACCATAATGATTTCCACAACATGGGCATGTGATAACTATTTGTGCAATGGGTAAATGATCGAAAACTTTTTATATGGACAGACTGAAGTCGTTTCTAATTGTCAACTATTAACAGAAATAATTCTATCAATAACTGATGTATAACTCAGAACTCAAAAATGTTCATAACATTTTTTCCTCTTTGATTTGTTACAAAAATTTTTTTCAAATTTGTGAACATGATGTCTCACTGACATTGAACCCTAAGTGAAATTTATTTCTTCATTTTAAGTAATATAACAGCTTTTCTTTTAAAAAATTATTTTCTTTTATTGATTTTAAAGAGCTAGGAAGTAAGAGGGAGAAAGAGCTAGAAACATCGATGAGAGAGAACATCGATTGGCCACCTCCTGCATGCCCCCCCACTGGGGATCGGGCCCACAACCTGGGCATGTGCCCTGACCGGGAATCGAACTGGTGACCTCTTGGTGCATGGGTCGAGGCTCAACCACTGAACCACACCGGCCGGGTAGAAATCTACACTTTTTAAAACTTTTCTAACATTTTACTTTTTTCCCCTTTTCTACTACATCTCTTCACTATTCCCCTTCTTTCTATGTATGTTAAGTGATGTGTGTGTGTGTGTGTGTTGATTTTATCATTAATTTACATTAACTGGCTAGGTTTCCAATGTAATCTTTGTCTATCACATGTATAATTTATTTGAGATACCAGTTTTCCCAGTACATGAAATAAAGAGGTACCTTAGGAACAAAAGCAGAATAACAAATGCAAAGATTTCTGCTGAGACTTCAGAAAGAATGATAACATTGCAGTTTTATGCCATACACTATATAATAAGAGAAAGATTAAAACTCCTTTCTGGACAATTCTTGGTAGTGTTCACACTATGACAGCTTTTCCCTTTCTCCATGCTTAGCTGAACAGAAGTAGTTGAGGCATTATTGACTGTTACCATAGAAGCATGGTTAACACACTCATATATTTGATCTTGGCAATAGATTAAAAAGAAATAGGCCAGGAAATCTGGTAGAAAAAATTTTAATTCTCTTAATAAACCTAAGTTTGGATAATCTGCCAACCAGGAAGTCGTATCTTCAAAGATATTCACAGACTGGTAACGACATAGACATTGGGTATATGAGACAGTCTCAACATCACTTGCTTTAGCATTTCAAATAGAAAATTTTAAAAATGAAAAGATAGGGCTTAGCTTTCTTCTATATTCAGAAGAAGACTGATAGGAACTACACCAGCCATGATGTAATTTGTATGCATCACCACTAGCATGGACTGAAAATATAAAAGCATGATAATAAGAAGAGATAAAAGGATATCAATGGTAATAATAAAATCATGTTTTTAAAATGTGCTTTTCATGGAATGCATTTATTTCCTGTCTTAGTCTATGACAAGTAACAGTGTTTGATAAACCAATGGTGCAAATAAAAAAGTTAATAATTTTGTTATTAGAGACCACCCTCTACCATTATGTTTCCCATCTGGTAGAACTAAAAACAAAACAACTTCAAAAAACCTTGATTTTGAAATGCACTATAAAAAATTATGTGTTAGAAGTTTACTCTGAAAATTAGTCTTCTTAGATATCCCTTCAAACTGTGTATCTTAGTCCTTAAGATATTCTTTTATCCAGATGAATTTACAACAATGCATCATTGACAATAGTCCATATTGGCTTATTTATCCAGATCAGTGCCCATTGCTGAGGGCTATAAAATTTGGGGAGAAAACATTGAAGGCTGTGTTGGTTTTATATAATTCATTTTGAATATTCAATACTTGTGAATGCTTTTTGCATGATTTGGAAATTTCTCACCTAATAAGGCAAAAACCACCTCCCACCATGGAAGGCAAAACCTACATTTCTGAGCCTGCCTGATAAGTAAGACACAGACATAGTACCGAAACTGCATCATATTTTGCAAAAATAGGTAATGATATCAAAAACCAGGCAGCAAATGGATTAGGGTAAGTCACAGGTAGTGATACAGTAAAACCTCAATATAATGGACTAATTTGGGTGACGGGGTGTTGGTTAAAGCCAAAAGTTCGTTATATAATAAAGTAGATTTTACACATGTGCATGTTAAAAATTTCACAAATTAGTTGACCCGTTTTTACTTATGTAGACACATCTGTGTAATTAATATTAAGTATGTATGAAAAATGCAATCTAAAGATTCAACGCAATCCCCATCAAAATACCAACAATATATTTCACAGAACTAGAACAAATACTTCAAAAGTCCATGTGGAACCAAAAAAGTCCCCAAATAGCCACAGAAATTTTGAAAAAGAAGGACAAAGTAGGTGGGATCACAATACCAGATATCAGATTATACTACAAAGCGACTGTAATCAAAACAGCCTGGTACTGGCACAAGAACAGGCATATAGACCAGTGGAAGAGAACAGAGAACCCAGAAATGGACCCAAGGCAATATGCTCAATTAATATTTGACAAAGGTGGCAAGAACATACAGTGGAGTAAAGAAAGTCTTTTTAATAAATGGTGTTGGGAAAATTGGACAGCTACATTCAAAAAAAATGAAACTAGACCATCAACTTACACCATACACAAAAATAAATTCAAAATGGATAAAATACTTAAATGTGACCCGTGAATCCATAAAAATTCTAGAAGAAAATGTAGGCATCAAAATTTTGGACATCATACGCAGCAGAATTTTCACTTATACATCAACTAAGGCAATAGATAAAAATGAACACATGGGACTACATCAAACTAAAAAGCTTCTTCACAGCAAAAGAAACAATCATCAAAATGGAAAGGCAACCCACTGTATGGGAGAACATCATTGCCAATGAATGATACATCAGATAAGGGGTTAATTTCCAAAACATATAAAGTACTCATACAACTCAAAAAAAGGAAGACAAAGAACCCAATTAAAAAATGGGCAGAGGAGCTGAATAGACACCTCTCCAAACAGGACATACAAATTGCCAAGAGACATATGAAGAAATGCTCAACATCACTAATCATCAGAGAGATGCAAATTAAAACAACAATGAGGTATCACCTCACACCTGTCAGAATGGCTGCCATCAACAAATCATCAAACAACAAGTGTTGGCGATGGTGTGGAGAAAAGGGGACTCTAGTACATTGCTGGTGGGAATGCAGACTGGTGCAGCCACTATGGAAAAAACTATGGTGTTACCTCAAAAAATTAAAAATTGAACTTCCATTTGACCCAGCGATCTTGCTTCTAGGAATATACCCTAAGAAGCCTGAAACATCAATCAAGAAGAATATATGTACCCCCATGTTCATAGCAGCACTATTTACAATAGCTAAGATCTGGAAACAGCCCAAGTGTCCATCAGTAGATGAATGGATAAAAAAAGCAGTGGTACATATACACAATGGAGTACTACGCAGCTGTAAGAAAGAAAGATCTCTTATCTTTTGAGACGACATGGAGGGACCTGGAAAGTATTATCTTAAGTGAAACAAGCCAAGCAGAAAAAGACAAATACCACATGGCTCACTTATATATGGACTATAATGACCATAATAGTCTGAGGAATACGGTAGACCCAGAAACATGGAAGTAGGGTACAGACTGACAACCCTCAGAAGAGGGGGTGGTGGGGTGGGAAGAGATAAACCACAGAACTTATATGTATGTGTGTATAACCAATGGACATGGACAACAAAGCCGGGGATGGGGTGGGGGGATGGGGAGGAGGGTGCCAATGGGGTAAAAAAATAAAAACATCTGTAACAAAAATGAAATTAAAAAAATAAAAAATAAATTTAAAAAATTTAATTTCACTGAAACGTTTTCTATATGTATTACTGTAATTTTAAATTTGTATTGAATAAGTCTAGTAAATGTGTGCACTCACGGGTCACCATGAGTAAACAAATGCACACAGCTGGGATGTCGCTTAGGGCAGATGGGAACACCTGGGCCTGCACGCGTTAGAAATGATGCAGTCAGCCATTGACAACAGAACCAATTACCATGCCCCCAAGGCAGTGTGATCACGTGCTAATCATTTGCCAAACATTGTTTATGAGTGGTGATTCTTGGATTTAAATATGTAGACTATATAGCCCAGCCGTGTGGTTCAGTTGGGTGAGCATCAACTCATGGACTGAGAGGTCCCGGTTTCATTTCCGTCAGGGCACAAGACTGGGTTGTGGGCTGGATCCCCAGTAGGGGGCATGCAGGAGGCAGCTGATTGATGTTTCTCTCTCATATTGATGTTTCTAGTTCTCTTTTTCTAAAAAATAAAAGGCAAATTGCTTTATCTAATAAAGAATACATACCAAAAAAGTACAGCTTACATGAGATGTGAAAGAGTGAAAGAATAAACTCAATTACCCTAAATTGGGAATAAAGAAAAGATGTCTACTCTTACTCCTCTTATTCACCATTATTCTAGAAGTTCTAGCTCCAAGAGAAGACTTAAAAAAATGGCTTAATGCCCGGCCGGTGTCACTCAGTGGTTGAGCATTGACCCATGCACCAAGAGGTCATCAGTTTGGTTCCCAGTAAAGGCAAATGCCCAGGTTGGGGGCCTGATCCCCTGTAGGGGGTGTGCAGGAGGCAGCCAGTCGATGTTCTCTCATCAATGTTTCTATCTCTCTCCCCTTGTCACTTCCTCTCTTTCTGAAATAAATAAAAAAATGTTTTTAAATTGGCCTAATTTACCACAGAAATGATTGTCAAAGACTCCCAAGAAATGTCAAAATGTTCTCTTTGAATCAGTAAGTATAACAAAATTGCAGAACACAATGTCAATATACAAAAGGTAATTGCATTCTTATGTATCAGCAATAATATATTTATTTATCTATCTATCTACAGAGAGAGAGTCTGAATATCAGTTAGAGTAAATTCTTGCTCTATAGATTCAACACAATTTAAATCAAAATCTCAGAAAGTATCTGTGTTTGTATTTATTGATAAAATAATTCCCAAATTTATGTGGAAAATCAAGGCACTTTTGAAAACTTTTACCAGAGGACTAACATTAACCAATTTTAAAATTTACTGTAAAGTTACAATAATTAAAATAATGTGACATAAGGAAAAAAATGATCAATGGAATGGAATATGAAGATCAGAAATAGACTCATACAAATGTACTCAACTGTTTTTTGAAGAGAAAATAATAAATAGTGTTTTGAACAAATGGTGCTGGACATATAACCTCCAAACAAAAGAAAAGAACAAAGACACAAATCACATTTTACCAAAAAAAAAAAAAAAAAAAAAAAAACAATTATAAAAGTGTTGATAGATCTAAACATTAAATGAAAAATTATAAAATTTTTCAGATAGCCTGGCCACTGTGACTCAATGGTTGAGCATCGACCCATGCACCAAGAGGTTGCCAGTTTGATTCCCAGTTGGGGTACATGCCCAGGTTGTGGACCAAATCCCCAGTGGGGGGCGTACAGGAGGTGGCCAATCAATGTTCTCTCTCATCTATGTTTCTATTTCTTTCCCTCTCCCTTCTCTCTCTAAAATCAAAAAAAGAAATAAAATTATAGAAAAATTTTTTTCAGATGAAAAAATTACTTTGACTTTGGGATAGGTGATGGAAAAAAAGTTTTTAATCCTCACCTGAGGATGTTTTTTTATTTATCTTCAGATAGACTGGGAGGGAGGGAGAGGGAAAGAGGGAGAGAGGGAGAGAAAGAGAAAGAGAAACATCAATGTGAGAGGGACTGGCTGCCTTCTGCACAACCCTGACCAGGTTTGGGGACGAACCACAACAGAGTTATGTGACCTTGACTGGAATCAAATCTGTGACCCTTTGGTCTATGGGCTGATGCTCTAACTGCTGACCCAAATTGGTCAGGGCGGTGATGAACTTTATTAAAGAAGACCAAATATGCAACTCATAAAAGAAAAGTTTCAACAACTGGTCTTTATTAAAATTAAAAACTATTGTTCTCTGAAATTCATTATCAAGAGAATAAAATTGAAGATTCCAAAATGGTGGTGGAGTGAATGGAAGCTACACAGACCATCTCCCAGGACCAAACTGGAATTACAACTAAAATAAAGACACATTATTAAGAAAAAGCAACAAAAAAAGCAGCTGGAAATTACCGATATAACCAGGGACAGAAAAAAAAGAACACGGAATTAAGCCTGGTAGGTCTCCAGATGTGTGAAAGGGTGGACTGGGAGCCCATGGACAGCAGCTGTTTTATCTGTGAGCAGCCCTCTCTAAGTTAAAATCTCAAGCAAGCTCCACAGCGCAGTGGCCCAAGACAGAGCACTAAATTAGCTATAGCCACTCACGTTGGGCTCTGGCAGAGGGAGGGCAGACTGGATGGAACTGTGTGCGGACACTCAGGATTTGGAGGTCGTTCAGAGTTTCTGCTGAGTCACGGCCACACAAGACAGTGGCCATCCTGCTTGGGGAATCCCTTCCCAGAGCCCTGGAGAGAAGCAGCAGCCCTTCCCTCGGAGATTTAAACACACTCAGCTGGGCCAGAAAAATGCAAATTGAAGCTCATTAACAACCAGCATCTGCCCCACCCTCTGGAAATCCTCTTACACTGAACACCTGATGGAGTTTTTTATTCAGTTGAGGGCTACAACCCAAGGCTTATCAAGTAACTGAGACTAATAGCCTCCATGCAAAAAGGTAGAGGATAATTGAACCTTTCCTGGGCTTGTAAATCTACCCAGAAAAGTAAGACTTGACAGTGGTGTTTAACATGGGCCCTCGCACACCCATCCAAACCCAGCAGAGGGAACCACAAACAGCAGAACACCAACACCCACAGGGAAAATTTGGCAGGCTCCAAAACCCACTGAGATAGCCAAAATGGTGACATAAAGAAACAAATCCCAAATGAAAGGACAAGAGAACTCTATTGAAGATGAGATCAGTGAAATACAGTTAAGCAAGTTATCAGAGGTAGAGTTCAGAGCCATGATCTTGAGGAAGCTTCACAGCATGAGTATGGACATCAGCACCATGAGTAAAGATATAGAAACATTGAAAACAAACCAAGTGGAAATGAAGAATGACATAGAAGAAATAAAGAACACATTGGAAGGAATAATCAGCAGTGTAGAGGAAGCTGAGGACTGGATCAGTGGATTAAAAGACAGGGTAGAAAACAATCAACCAATCAGAAAACCAATAAAAAAAATAACAATTAAAAACAGGAAGACACTTAAGAGAACCGTGGGACAACTGGAAACGTAACAACATTAGAATCATAGGAGTTCCAGAAGAAAAAACTGAGTAAGCGTTACAGAATATATTTGAAGAAATGGTGACAAGAAACTTCCCTTACTTGGTGAAGGAAGAAGGCATTCAAGTTCAAGAAGCACAGAGAGCCCCAAATAAGAAGACCCCAAACAGGCCCACATCAAGACTCATAGTAATTAAAATGCCAAAAATTAAAGACAAAAAGAGAATCCTAAAAACAGCAAGAGAAAGCAACAAGTTACCTACAAAGGAATCCCCATCAGGCCATCAGCAGACTTCTCAACAGAAATATTACAGGCCAGAAGGGAAGGGCATGAAGTAATCAAGGTCATGAAAAACAAGGATCTGAATCCAATACTACACTATCCAGCAAGGCTATCATTTAAAATAGAAGGTGAAATAGAGAGCTTCCCAGACAATTAAAAAGAAAAAAAAAAAGCCTAAGGGAATATATTAACACCAAACCAGCACTGCAAGAAATGTTAAAAAGACTGCTGCAGTTAGTAGGAGAAATAAAAAGAAAAATATAGCCACAATAAAGAAAAATAGCAATAAATAAGTACATATCAATAATCACCTT
Organism: Molossus molossus; assembly: GCF_014108415.1. NCBI lineage: Eukaryota > Metazoa > Chordata > Mammalia > Chiroptera > Molossidae > Molossus > Molossus molossus. The sequence goes on from NW_023425355.1 coordinate 17,282,662, forward strand.
AAATGTAAATGGATTGAACATTCCAATAAAAAGACACAGAGTAGCTGATTGGATAAGAAAGCATGAATCATATGTATGTTGTTCACAAGAGACTCACATCACAATAAAAGACTCACATAGGGTGAAAAAGAAGGAATGAAAAAAAAATCTTTCGAGCAAATGCAAAAAAAAAAAAAAAAGCCAGGGTAGCAATACGCATATCTGATAAAATAAATTTCAAAATGAAGGCCAAAACTAGAGACAAAGAAAGCCACTACCAAATATTGAAAGGATCTATCCAACAGGAAGATATAACCTTGGTAAACATATATGCACCCAATATACGAGCACCAAAATGTATTAAAAATCTTCTGGAGGACTTCAAAGAAAATTTGACAGCAATACAATCATAGCAGATGACTTCAGCACCCTGCTGACATCACTGGATAGATCCTCTAGACAAAAAATTAACAAAGAAACAGAAACTCTAAATGATGCACTAGATCAAATGGATTTAATAGATATCTTCAGAGAACTATACCCCAAAACTGCAGAATTCACATTCTTCTCAAGTGTACATGGAACATTCTCAGAAATAGACCACATGTAGGACACAAATTCAAGAAGACTGAAAATATATCAAGCATCTTCTCACATCACAAAGGCATGAAACTAGAAATCAATTGCAACAAGAACATGAAAAGACATTTGAACACATGAAGGCTAAATAGCATGTTATTGAACAGTGAATGAGTTACCAAGAAGATCAAGGAAGAAATTAAAAACTTCCTGGAAACCAATAAAAATGAGCACAATGCAAAATATATGGGATGCAGCGAAAGCAGTTCTGAGAGGGAAATTCATAGCACTACAGGCCTACCTCAAGAAACAAGAAAAATTTCTAATTGAATATCTAATCTCACAACTTAAAGAATTAGAAAGCAAACAGATAGAGAACACCAGAGCAAGTAGAAGGAAAGAAATACTGAAGATCAGAGAAGAAATAAATGACATAGAGACCAAAAAGACAATTCAAAAGATCAATGAAATAAAGTGCTGGTTCTTTGCAAATATAAACAAGATTCATGGACCTTTAGCTAGACTCACCAAGAACAAACACACAACATCAGAAATGAAAGAGAAGTAACAATGGACAACACAGAAATACAAAGGATCGTTAACAAATACTATGGACAATTATACGGCAACCAATTGGACAATCTAAGGGAAATGGACAAATATCTAGAAACACATAGTCTCTCAAAACTGAACCGAGAAGAGGTAGAAAACTTGAACAGACCAATAACAACGAAGGGAATTGAAGATGTAATCAAAACTCTCCCAGCAAACAAAAGCCCAGGCCTGAATAGATTGACAGGGTAGTTTTACCGAACATTCAAAGAAAAACTAACAGCAATCCTCCTCAAGCTATTCCAAAAAATTAAAGAAGAAAGACTTCCAAACTTGTTTCATGGGGCCAGCAAAATTCTCATTCCAAAACCAGATAAAAACACTACAAGGAAAGAAAACTACAGGCCAATATCCCTGATGAACATAGATGCCCAAATCCTTAGCAAAATACTATCAAATTGGATCCAACAATACATTAAAAAATTATTCACCATGACCAAGTGGGATTCATCCCAAGGATGTAAGCCTGGTACAATACTTGCAAATCAATAAATGTGGTACAACATATAAACAAAATGAAAGATAAAAACCGTAAGATCATATCAATAGATGATGAAAAGGCATTTGACAAAATCCAACACCCATCTGTGATAAAAATGCTCAGCAATGTGGGAATAGAGGGATCATATCTTGACATAATATATGAAAAACCTACAGCCAACATCATACTCAATGGGAAAAAACTGAAAGCATTTTCCTTAAAAACAGGAACAAGAGAAGGATGCCCACTTTTGCCACTCTTATTTAACATAGTACTGGAAGTCTTAGCCACAGAAATCAAACATGAGGAAAAATAAGAGATCTAGATTGAAAAGGAAAGTGAAACTGTCATTATTCTCAGATTACATGATATTATATATGGAAAACCCTAAAGACTACATCAAAAATCTACTAGATTTAATAAAATAAATTTGGCAAAGTAGCAGGATACAAAATTAACATAAAAAAATTGACGGCATTTTCATACACCAATAATGAACTCACAGAAAGAGCAACTAAAATAATGCCATTTATTATCGTGGCAAAAAAAGTAAGATACCCAGGAATAAACTTAACCAAAGAAGTAAAGGACTTATTTGCAGAAAACTATAAGACATTGAAAAAGGAAATAGAGGAAGATGTAAAAAAGTGGAAGCATATACCTTGCTCATGGATTGAAAGAATTAACATCATTAAAATGTCTATACTACCCAAAGCAATCTATAGATTCAATGCAATCCCCATCAAAATACCAATGACATATTTCACAGAACTACAACAAATACTTTAAAAGTTCATATGGAACCAAAAAAGACCCCGAATAGCCACAGGAATCTTGAAAGAGAAGGACAAAGTAGGTGGGATCACAATACCAGATATCAGATTAAACTACAAAGCTACTGTAATCAAAACAGCCTGGTACTCGCACAAGAACAGGCATATAGACCAGTGGAACAGAACAGAGAACCGAGAAATTGACCCAAGACATTATGCTCAATTAATATTGGCAAAGGTAGCAAGAGCATGCAATGGAGTAAAGACAGCCTCTTTAATAAATGGTGTTGGGAAAATTGGACAGCTGCAAAAAAATTAATCTAGACCATCAACTTACACCATACACAAGAATAAATTCAAATAGATAAAGGACTTAAATGTGACTTGTGAATCCATAAAAATCCTAGAAAAAATTGTAAGCAACAAAATTTCATACATCATACACTGCATAATTTTCACTGATACAACACCTAAGGCAAGAGGTCCCTTATCCTTTGAGACAACATGGAGGGACCTCAAGAGTATTATGCTAAGCAAAATAAGCCAATTTGAGAAAGATCTCACTTATTTGTGGAATATAGTGAACAAGGTGGGCTAATGAACAAACCAGACCCAGAGAAATACAAAGAGTATGTTTCAGACTGACAAACCTCGGAGTAAGGGGAGGAGTGGTGGATGATATGAACCAAAGGACTTATATACATGTATGCATAACCAATGGACATAGACAGCAATGCTGGGGGTTGAGGTTGGGGAGCTGGGGAGGAGAGTATCTAGGGGGAAAAAGGAGAAACATCTGTAACAAAAATAAATTAATAAAAATTGGAAAAAAATAGAGAATAAAATAGTAAGCCACATAGTGGAAGAAACGATTTGTAATTATATATATTAAATAAAGGACTTATACATAGGATATGCAAAGGATCCTTAAAACTTATGAAAACAAACATACAAATTCTAAGTATGGACAAAAGATCTAAACACATATACTACTGAAGAAGATGGCAAACACGTCTATGAAATGTTACTCACCATTACCATTGATGGCCAAGAAACAGAACAACAGTGACTTCCATTCATTGCTGGCGAGAATGCAAAATTGTGCAGCTACTTGGAGAGACAGTTTGTCAGTTTCTTATAAAACTAAATAGTCTTAGAACATAATTCAGTTATTACACTCCTAGATATTTATTTAATTTATTTGAAAATGGATGAGTGCTCAAAAACTGCACATGAATATATTCATAATCTAATTTTCATAATCACCCAAAGTTGCAATTAAGATGCCTTTCAATATGTGAGTGTATAATTAAAATGGTCCATACATGCCCGGCCAGTGTGGCTCAGTGGTTAAGCATCGACCCATGCACAAAGAGGTCACTGGTTCGATTCCTGGTCAGGGTACATGTCCAGGTTGTGGGCCCTATCCCCATTGGGGGGCATGCAGGAGGCGGCCAGTCAATGTTCTCTCTCATTGATGTTTCTAACTTTTTCCCTTCCACTGTCTCTCTAAAAAATAAATAAATAAAATAAATAAATAAAAATAAATAAATAAAATACAATAGTTTATCTATACAATGAAATACTAGTTAGCAAGAAACAAGGATGAACTATCAATCTATGCAACATAGATAAACCTTAAATGCGTGTTACAAAGTGAAAGAAGCCCCTCAGAAAAGATTATATGTTTGATTACATTTATACATTATTCTGAAAATGCAAAATTATAGATTCAAAACAGATCAGTGGTTGTCTAGATTTGGGGGAAGGGGAGGGTTGAATAGGTGAAGTACAGAGGACTTTTTTATTTTTCAATTTTTTTCTTTATTGATATGAGAGAGAGAAAAGGAGAGAGAGACACACATCGATGAGAGAGAACATCGATTCGCTGCCTCCTGCATACCCTCCACTGGGGATCAGGCCCATAACCTGGACATGTACTCTGACCAGAAATCGAACCGTCAACCTCTTGGTGCATGGGTCAAGGCTCAACCACTGAGCCACACCCGCCGGGCTCAGAGGGGAGTTTTTTAAGGTGGTAAAACTATTCTGTATGATAGTGTAGTAGTGGGCACATGACACAACGTATAGGGCAAAACTTATAGTATTTTATAGCACAACAAATGAACCTTAATGCATGCAAATAAAAATATAATAACTTCAGGAGTTCCTATGACCATAGGGTGGAATGTAGACTATGACAAAGGAATTTAATTATATTACAAATGCTTGACATAACTTCAGTGAGGGAGCAAGGGGAAATGGTATTGAACTGACCAACTTTGGAAAATAAATGGAAATGTGAGGCTAAAGACTGGAAGAACTGTTCAGAAGCACTGTATTTCAGATGGTAAAGGCATTTCTCATGAGAGTATGGGCTAACAATCTGCAAGCACTGTATGTGTACACGGGTTTGATCAAATAAGGAAATAGATAGCGGATGATGACAGCCAGGTTTCTCAGTGCTTGAGGAGAAGACCAAGGCAAGGAGGTGAAGAGGCCGGCGTAATCTTTGTGGTACTAGATTCGAGTTGGAGACCTCACAGTGACTTTGATATGTCACATAGCAGCCACTTGAAAGAGCTCCCAATGGTCCAAACTGGAAGAATTTAAAATTTGAACAAGAAAATAAAGCAGCATCGGATTACCATTCAAATTATAAAATAAATACCCATGGATCTATACTTGAAGAGAATGGGAAAATGTCCCATAGAGAATTCCAAATAATGTATGTAGATTACTAACCCCTCAAGCCAATGTAACAAATTCTCCCAGCCCTCCAGTTACGGGCTGCCCATGACAACTTTCATCTAAGGAGTACAGTACTGATGGGGTGGGGGAGAGTAATTTTACAGTGAAATAACCTGATAAACTTGATCTTAGCCAAGTGTTCAGGTTAACATTATCGATGATCATTAATTTTCATAGCATTTACCTTTGGTATTTGATAAAAATTGTGCTTTACCTTTCCTGGCTTTCTCCCCAAAATTCATAAATACTGTGTTACCATGAGGAAAATGTCAAACTAAAATCCAAGGTCATTCTCCAAAATACCTGTTCAGTATTTCTCAAAACTGTCAAGGTCATCAAAACCAAGGAAAATCCGAAAGACTGTCACACTCTAGAGAAGCCTAAGGAGACATGACAACTAAATGTAATTGGTACCCTGATGGGTCACTGAAATGGAAAACGACATTAGGCAAAAACTGAGGAAATTTGAATAACATGGACTTTAGTTATAATAATGTATGAATATCGGTTCATTAATCTTGACAAATGTACCATGTTAATGTAAAATGTTAGTAATAGGGGGAAATGAGTATGAGGTATATAGGAAGTCTCTTTATTATCTTCAGAATCATTCTGTAAATTGGAAACTGTTCTAAAATTAAACATTTATTACATGTTAAAAAAAACTGTAAATATTTCCTGGCAAGGCTGAAGAGTAACTTACTCTCCTATACACTGCTATAGCATGTTTGCAAAGTGGAATAGCTACTTTGGAGAGTGTTTTGTCGGTTTCTTCTAAAGTTAAAAACACTCATATAGGAGCCAGAAATTACACTCCTAGATATTTATCCAAGAAATATCAAAATGCATTTCCATACAAACACTTGTTATATGAATGTTTACGTTAGCTTTATTTATAACAGCCCCAAACTGGAAACAACCCAAAGGTTAATCAATAGGTGAATGGATAAACACATTTTAGTCAATCCATAAGTTAAAATCTTATAGAAAAACATGCATACATCATTATGGAGTTATCACAAAATACTGTGCTAAGTGAAAGGAGGCAGAAACATGCCCGGCTAGTGTGGCACAGTGGTTGAGCATTGACCCATGCACCAAAAGGTTGCTGGTTCGATTCCTGGTCAGGGCACATGCTCAGGGTGTATGCCTGATCCCCAGTGAGGGGCATGCAGGAGGCAGCCAATCGATGTTCTCTCTCATGTATGTTTCTCTCTCTCTTCCTCTTCCTTTCACTCTCTAATATCAATAAAGAAAGAAATAAAAAATAAATAAAAAAAGGAGGCAGAAACAAAATATATGTACTTGATGGTTCAATTTGTAAGATATTCTGTAAAAGGCAATACTATAAGGGCTAAAAACAGATAAATGTTTGCAAGGGACTTGGAGTGGGTGGAGGAGTTTAAATAAATTGGGACCTGAGGGAATATTTGAAGGTACTTGAACCGTTCTCTATTTTTTTTTTTTTAATTTCCTTTATTGATTTTAGATAGAGAGGAAGTGAGGGGAAAAGAGAGAGAGAAACATCAATGAGAGAGAACATCGATTGGCCGCCTCCTGCATGCCCCCCACTGGGAATCAAGCCCACAACCTGGGCATGTGCCCTGACCAGGAACCGAACCAGCGACCTCTTGGTGCATGGGTTGACGCTCAATCACTGAGCCACACCAACTGAACTCTGTCTTGTTTTTCATGGTGGTTAAATGACTGCACATGTTTCTTAAAATTTAGAGAATCTCATACTAAAAATGGTAAATATTACTTTATGTTAATTAAAACTCAATCTATCCGATTTAAAAAGATAGATACTTAAAAATATATAGCTTTAAAATAATGCTTGATAACTGCGAGTACCAGTATATTCACAATAGTTTTTCTCTAATTTTCTTTTCTTTATTTGTATTGAATTTATTGGGGTGACATTGGTTAATAAAATTATATAGGTTCCAGGTATACATCAGCTGTCCACTGTATTGGGTGTTTACCAGCCCAAGTCAAGTCTCCTTTTATCACCATTTATTCCCCTTTTACCTTTTTCTACCTCCCCCAAACTGTTTTTAATTTTAGAATCAGTTTTCTAAGTATCTTGAAAATTCTTGTTGAGATTTTGATTTTAAAGACATCTATTTTGTGTATCAGTTTGGGGACAATTTCTTTTTAATCAAGCTTTCCTACCTACCCAGGAACACTGCATAATTATCTTATGTTTTACCTTGTACATAATATTTTAATTAAATTTTAATAATTTTACGTATACCTAATTTATACTTCTTTCTTTAGATTAATATCTATTAAGGTTTCCATTACTATTGTATTGGTATTTTATAGTGGATATTACCTGTTGTTATTGGCTTGTGGAATGTTAGTTTTATTCTAAATATCATTTCCAACAAATTGGTAAAGAATCTTTTTTAGCACAATATGTGCCTATAGATCATTTGAATTTTCTAATCATTGGAAGATAATTATATTTTTGTTTCTTCTTTTATAATATTGTGTTTTTTTTTCTGCACTTTTTGTTGGTTATTATTGCAAATACAACATTGAAGAGATGTTAGTGAAAATGTTTCTTATTACTGATTTTAGATAGGGTGACTTTAGTCCAATTTATAATGGTGTGTACTGTAGGTTTTTAATGAATATTCATTATAAAGTTCAGAAGGGCTCCTTTACTTTTCTAAGTATATTTTCAATGAATTAGGGTTATGTTTTAATAAATGCTTATTACAACACTGCTGAAATGGTCATACATTTTTTTTCTTACATTTATTAATGTGATTGACATTCATATATATTTTAATGTCAATAAATCCTTGAATCATTGGGAACAACCCCCTTTGATCATGGTTTATTATCTTTTTTTAAATTTATTTTTTAGAGAGAGAGGAAGGAAGAGAGAGATAGAAACACTGATGTGAGAAACATCAATCAGCTGCCTCCTGCACACCCCTACTGGGGATCGAGCCCACAACCCAGGCATGTGCCCTGACCAGGAATTGAAGCAGCAAACTCTCAGTGCATGGATTGACACTCAGCCACTGAGCCACACCTGCCGGGCTAGTTTATTATCTTTTTTAAGTGTTGCTATTTTTTAAATGAGTTTTGCATCTATACTCTTGGGTGAGACTAGACTAATATTAGCCATTCTTATTTGGTCTTTGGCTTTGGTAACAGTATTACAGTAACTTCACTAAATTAATTTTGGGATATTCCTTTTTTCAATTATTTGAGAGAATTGGTATAATATTTGGATGATCTGATCCTTGAAAACTTGATAAAACTCACTTGTAGACCATCTAGGTTTGGTGGTTTCCTTGTGGGAAAGTTTTATCATCTGATTCTGTCCGATTTCCATCTCAGTTCATCATCTCAGTGCTGGTATCAGTTCATTGGCTTTGTCCTTCAAGATTTGATTTTTCCGGTTTGTGATATGATGGCTGATTTTCTACTATGTACTGAATAGTTTGGTTATTACGCTAAGATAATATGAGTTCTATGTAAATCTTTTATTTTATCAAGCTGTCGCCACATTTAAGTTAACATACAGATCCTGGCCAACTGTTTGTAGGCTGTCCTTCTAAGGACAATTGAATTTTCAAAACTTTAGTAGTAATATTTTGGTTGGCTTTGTTTTGGTTTTGTTTTTCTCCTGCTGTTGGGGCGCCCACTAGTGCCTGCTGGTGCAGCATGATGGGACAGAAGTGTTCTCCGCAGGCCTAGGTCGTCTGATATTTTCTGGTGGTACAAAAGGTGTCTCAGGTCTGTGGAGGTAGAGTGGGGCATGGTGACAGGAGCGTTATGAGGTTTCTGTGGCTGGGAACTTGTGAAATTTCCACTTGTCTGTGAGGCATGGAGAGAATGGTGGTTGTAAGCTCCCCTTGCCCATGCCCGTGTCACTGAGGTGGGAAGAGGAAGTCTTTAGCGCACAGGGACAAATAGTCTACCCAGGCCAAAGCACCTGTTTTGGCAGAATCTCTCTTGGTAGGCAAGGGGAACTTCAGATTCTCAGAAACAAAGAAGCTCTGCTTTCCAGGCTGTTTGCTATGTCATCATCTCTCTTGTTGGTGCCACTGGGCCACCCTAATATCATCAAGTCAGGAAGGGATCCTCAGGCCCTATTGGGAAAGAGAACATTCTCTTGGCCTTCTATGAGTAACAGGGCTCTTGATGGGTCTCTCTTGCCAATGGTACTGGGCTAACCTAAACTTGTCAAAGGGACTCTTGTTTGATCTAGGAAAAAAATGTACCCATCTGGTCTGCCTTCTGCTGTTGGGTTTGGGGTTTGGAAATGCTGGGTCCAGATGGCTTTCTTCTGTTGAGTGGGGTGGGGTGAGCATACTTAAAACTACTGTGGCATTGCTTCTCCAGTCCTGGGGTCCCAATAAATTTGCCTTTTTCCTACTGACTTTTAGAAGTCTCTTTGGATTGCTTTTTGTGCTGTTTTCATGGTTTATATTAGTTCATAGTGGGGAGGAATAGAGAGAAATGAACTCTTCTCTGGACCGGAAGCCCTATATTTTGATGTTTAATCATTCTGTGACCTTATGTTTTATGCATGTATTTTAAATACATATATGTATATAGCCCAGCCAGTGTGGCTCAGAGGTTGAGCATCGTCCCATGCACCAAGAGGTCACTGGTTCAATTTCTTGTCAGGGCACATGCCCAGGTTTTGGGCTCCATCTCCAGTAGGAGGTGTGCACGAGGCAGCCAATTGATGGTTCTCTCTCATATTGTTTCTTTTTCTTCTTCTCCCTCCTCTATCCAAAAATCAATTTAAATGATATATATAATATATATATAATATATATATGTACACACACACATGTATATATATATATTATATATGTATAAAAGCTGAATTTTTCTTCATATTTTTAATCCAATATTTAAATTTGTGTATTTAAATTAAAAATTATCCATTTGCATTTATTGTGGTTATTGATATATTTGGATGTGATTCTATCATCTTCTATGTGGATTTTAATCCCTTCCTCTTTTTCCATATTTTTTCCTCTTTTGTTTTTTAAAATATTGATTGAAGTTTTGGGTTACTATTCTCAGATATTTTTGCCCCTATACTGATTTTGAACTTCTGTCATCTATTCCTTTCTTTTAGGGTTAATGTGAAATTTAACCATGCAGAATTAAAGTTTACTAATAGTATTTTCCTGGAAATTACAAGAGCATTGAGTGTTCTTATTTAGATCACTCCTCTGTGGACCTACATGCTATTCTGGCCCCATATTCTATGCCAGCCCACTCCCAATGGGATGTCATGTAATAATGACGGCTGTTGTGTCCGTATAGTCACTGCCTCTGTGGGTCCACAGCCAAACATATGTTGGTGGCCTGGATATCAGAACTAGAAGATGGAGGTATGAACTGGGGAAAATTAGAGGAGATTGAGGGCAAGCTGTGATCTCTTTGTCACATCAGTATCTGTAACTATATATGACCATAAAACTATTATTAAAATAATACTTGTCCGGCCAGTGTGGGTCAGTGGTTGAGCGTTGTCCCATGCACTAAGAGGTCACTGGTTCGATTCCCGGTCAGGGCACATGCCCAGGATGTGGGCCCGATCCTTAGTGGGGGGCATGCAAGAGGCGGTCAGTCAGTGTTCTCTTTCATCAATGTTGCTCTCTCTCCCTTTCCCTTTCTCTCTATCTAACATCAGTAAAGAAAAAAAATTAAAATAAAATAATGCCCGACTATAATAATACTGTTATAATAGTGCCCACTGCTTCATTTCTGCCCTTCAAATCTTGTGCAAGTTTTTCTTTGGCCAACTCTAACCCCTAAGAATACAGGCAGGGAGATTTTGAGAAATGTAGTCTCTCAGCTGAAGAAAATTGACAACACAATCCAGCACACAGACTGTTATGCATATTTACCGATTTGTTAGGGTATTGGGGGCGTTGATGGAGCGTTTTTTCTTTTCTTCCTATGAGATAGAAAATACAATTTCAATGATATTTCATGAAGTTTTGATTGATTTGAAGCAAGGAGTTCCTTCAGAATATCTAGTTCTTTAGACTGTTGGGAAGAGAAGTTTTCTTAACTGTTTACAAAAAAAATTATGTCACTTCAGTAATTTTATTGTCAAAATTTTCTCTTTATGAAGTTACATCCAGCATTTTATGTCAGCAGGAAAATTTTACAACAATGTGATTGTATCTTACTTTAAATGCTTTTTATTTTAAAATGATTAATATGGTAGCTTTCAAAAGTATCTAACCTTCAAGAGACCAAGTTTTGGGGGGGGGTTTTGTTTGTTTGTTTGTCTTTGCTTTGTTTTGTTTTGTATTTTACCAATATATACTGGTGAAGTAGCCATGTTTTATCATCTAGAGTAATTTAATGCTCAAAGGAAAGATAAAATGCTATTTAACATCTGACAACAGGTGAAGTTGACTGATGAATGACATTTTGTTCTTTGGGACAAATAGTGTTAGGGATTTAAACACAGATTTTGGAAAATCTTGATTATATTTTACTTTTGGAAGATATTATGTCTGCTTTACCTTTTACAAGGACATACCATATTCTAAAACAGTGCCAAATTTATTTGGCTTTTCGGGTTTGTTTTACTCTCTCTGAAGAAGGCTAGAGGAATGAAGTGATCATTTTTTCCTAGCTTGATATTGAGGTGTCTTTTGGCCTCTGGTCAAATGATATCATGTAGAGTACTTTCTGTTTTTTGTTGTTGTTGTTGTTTTATTTTTATTTTTTATTGATTTTTAGAGGGAGAAGAGGGGAGAGATAGAAACATCAATGAGAAAGAACATCAATTAGCCACCTCCTGCATGTCCCCAATGGGGATTGGGCTCACAACCTGGGCATGTGCCCTGACCGGTAATTGAACCAGCGACCTCTTGGTGCATGGGTCGACGCTCAACCACTGAGCCACACCGGCTGGGCGAATAATTTCTATTTCATATGTAATGTTGTACAGTGCTTGTTCTACATTGCCTTGATCATTGTTTGAGCCCCCATAGATTTTTCATACTAGGTCTGTATCTTAATAGTAATAATCGCAAGTCTAAAACTTGACTTGAAATTCAAAGCTCTTAAATGAATCAATTTTATAATGTATTTGTTAAAGTGAAATACAAAACTCACTTTTCCTTTAAATAAAAACTGGATGTAGAACTTATTTTTGCTTCCAATGAATGTATTACTTTAATTTCACTTCACTTTGGATAATAAAAAAATTAAAAAAAAATACCAGCAGTGTTGACTATATGAAAATACGGGAATAGAAAATGTTCTTGATAGATGCTCTACTTTTCTGACCGTCTGCCATTTCCCACCCATATTTTCTCTATAGCATTTCACACAAGCATGCTCTTCAAATAAACTACCTCGTGCACATTCTCTTGAGGAATTCCTATCTCTTATTCTAATACCTAATGGTTTGGGGCTATGATGTTACTTTATTTAGATGACATATTTTCACTTTTAACTAATTTCTTTTCTTAAAAATATTTTTTCTTTATTGATTTTAGAGAGAGAGGAAGGGAGAGGGAGAGAGTGATAGAAACATCGATGAGAAAGAACATCTACTGGCTGCTTCCTGCATGCCCCCCACTGGAGATCGGGCCCACAACCTGGGCATGTGCTCTGACCAGAAATTGAACCGGCGATTGGTGCATGGGTCGACACTCAACCACTGAACTACACTGGCCAGGCTTAAATGTAATTTCTTAAAACTCAAGTGATATTAATGATAGGAAAATTAAGCACCATAAAAACTGAAAATGCTATTTTGGAGGTATTCTATATGTGAATTTTATTTGTTTTAATGTCTGAAAGCATTATTTCTTTATTTATCTATCTTCAAAAAGTTTAGTCCTTTCTTTCAAGGACATATCTGCTTCAATATAATACTCAAAACCAAAATGTCTGCTAAAAGAAGAGCTATTTTCTACATGTTTTTTTTATCCTCACCCAAGGACATTTCTGCATTTATCTTCAGATAGAGTGGGAGGGAGTGAGGGAGGAAGAGAGAGAGAGAAACATCCATGTGAGAGAGACACATTGACTGGTTGCCACCCACACGAGCCCAATAGGGACCAGGGACAAACCACAACTAAGGTACGTGCCCTTAGCGGGAACTGAACCCAGGCCTCTTTGGTCTGCGACCGACACTCTAAACGTTGAGCCAAATTGACCAGGGCTATTTTGTACATTTAAGTGAAAAAAAGCTCACAATATATTTGCAATATGTGTGTGCATAGTATAATGTTATATTATACATCTATATTATAATTTACATGCAATGAGTATGTGCCCCTGAATTTATGCATGTAACAAAACAGATTTCTTTCAAAAAATTAAAAATAAAATGCATGAAAATCTTTATTTTGTATTATTTAATAATGATTCAAAAAACTTTGCTTTTACTAAAATATTGTTTAATAGAGAAATATACTTTATTACCTGACTTATTTTTATAAATCATAATGGTCATCATGAATGAACATCCAACAAAACTACATTGATCCAAAGGGGAAAGGTTACTCATTGCCTCTGCTTATTTTATCATGATTTTCATTCTTTTAAATTATCCAGCAATTACAAAGATTTTGGGGAGGGGGATTTATTTTATGTCAGTTCCTCTTGATAATCCAAAGCTCTGTTATTTTTCTATATTTAATGATCAGATTCAAAACACACTTAAACACTGTAGAAGATATTTATATTATTTAGACTATTTTCCACTGCAGTAAAAATAAAATAACATTGTCTTTGTAAAATAGCCAATAAAACAATGTGTATATATCCACACATTCTTTTTCAGAATTATCTCTCTATAATAAGTGTTTCTTTCAAAAATCAGTTGCATCCTGACTCATTATTGAAGTGTCACTAGTATATTAATGCAGAAATTCTTGAGATTTGGTTCACTGACATCTGGAAGACTCTGAGACACTTTAAGGGAATCTGTAAGGTCAAACGTCTTTTCATAATAATACATGTATTTTTCAAAATAATATGCTGTGTTTTTCATTGTGTTAACATGTGTAAAACCAACAATTGGTGCTGTAGCTTTAATCAAGGCTGTGATAACAATCTGTATACAGATTCTTTTTCTTTTTATTTATTTATTTATTTATTTTTTATGCTCACACAAGGACATTTTTGCATTTATCTTCAGACAGAGCGGGAGGGACATGAGAGAGACACATAGACTGGTTGCCACCCAGGGACAGACTGCAACCGAGATACATGTCCTTAGTGGGAACCGAACCCGATTCTCTCTGAACCGCAGGCCAATGCTCTAACAGCTGAGCCAAATCGTCCAGGGCCAGATTCTTTTTCTTCTTCACTGTCATGCTGCCAGGAGGTAAAAAAAAAAGTCAGTTTCACTTAAGAATGTTCTTGGTGAAGTAGTAAAAGTTATTACTTTTATTGAAATTTCAACCACTGAGTACACATCTTTTGATGAAATTCAAAGTTCATATATTTTCTTTGCTGAGATGGAAAATACACACAGAGCTCTTGTGTTTTATGCCAAGATACCATGGCTGTCATAAGGGAAACCACTTGTGTAATTGAGTTATGAGATTTTTTTCCCCCATATAACTGCATTTTTGTTGCTAAGAATGATTGAGAATGGTTGTTGACACCTGGATATTTGGTAAATATAACTGCATAAATTAGTTAAGTGGACCTATTACTTCAGGATTAGTGTTTTGCCAATGATAAAAGTCAAGTTTTCAAGGGAAAATTAGAATGATAGAAAACTTGGAACTGCCAATGTGACCTTCTGTTCATCACTGTGAATTTGATAGAATCCCAGTACATGAAACATTTCTTGCATATATATTTACATATTTATATTTGTATTATATATGCTATAATATAATGTTTCAATATTTGGAAATTCTGTATAATTTATTTACCAACATTATCTATTGGCAAATTCTTGGCATTATGAAATCATGCCTGGGTAAAAACGGATTTATTCAAAATATAAGGTAAATTAATATTTTTATTTATTTATTTGATTTTATTTTTTGTTGATCCTCACCCGAGGATATATATATTTTTTAAATATATTTTTATTGACTTTTTTAGAGAAACAGGAAGGGAGAGAGATAGAAGCATTGATGTGAGAAACATTGATCAGTTTCCTCCTGTACATCCCCTCCTGAGGATCGAGCCTGCAATCCAGGCGTGTGCCCTGACTGGGAATCAAACCAGGACCTCTCAGTCCATGGGAGGATGCTCAATCCACTCTGCCACACCAGCCAGGCCCAAGGATATTTTTCTATTGAGCTTTTTGGAGAGAGTTGAAGGGAGCGAGAGAAAGAGAGACATGAATGTAAGAAAGACACATCAATTGGTTGCCTCTTGCATGACCATGAGTGGGGCCAGGGATCGAACCTACAATCCAGGTACGTGCCCTTGACTGAAATCGATCCCTTGACCCTTCAATCTGAAGACTGACCCTCTAACCTCTGAGGCACACCAGCCTGAGCAAGACGAATATTTTTAATATAACACAATGAGAAGTTCACAGATATGGTTTCAGGTTCCACATTGCAACTAACCTTTACTAAACTACTGCTTGTCAATTGTTGGTGTATTTCTCAAACAATATAAACATTATCTGAAAATATTAAAATGTCTTCCCTTTTTCAGTTACATATCTCTGTAAGGTTAGATTTTCTTCATATGCCTCAACCAAAACAATGGATCACCAGATTGAATGCAGAAGTAAATATGAGAATTCAGCTTCCTTCTATTAAGCTAACCTTTAGGAAAATTTGCAAAATGTAAAAACTTACCACTTTTCTCAATATTTTTTTGAAAATAATAAATGTTATTTATATTCACATGCAATGGGTTATTGTTGATATTTTAGTTTAATTAATATATTTTTCTTTGATTCTGTTTTAATTTCTAATAAATAAATATTGGTAGATATAATCCACATGAAGCAAAACTCTTTGTGGTCTTCCATAATTTTTAATACTGTAAAGTCTTGACAACAAAAAGCTTGAAAATGTCTATGTTAAAAATAAGTTGTACACTTACTATTTTATGAAATCTACTAGAGTTAGACAACCATTGTTTTAATGGCAGAAAAGTTGTTTTTTGTAAAAATAAAAATTCATAGCTCATTTATTAATTTTACACATCTCTTCAATTTGTTACCACAAAATAATCAGCAAGATGGTGTGCTATAGATTTTTATGGCAACACTCCAATGCATAATAAAGTATTGGATGACATTCAAATAATTTTTTAATATGTTCTTATTGATTTTTTAGAGAGAGGGAAAGCGAGAGATAGAAACATCATCGTGAGAGAGAAACATTAATCGGCCGTCTCCTGCACGCCCCCTACTGGGGATAAAGCCCAAAACTCGGGCATGTGCCCTGACTTGGAATCGAACTGGGACCTCTCAGTCCATAGGATGATGCTCAATCCACTGAGCCACACTGACTGGGTGACTGTATGACATTTTAAAAGTCTTATGAAGTTCATAACATTAATGATACCTTTTGAAAAATTTTGGTTTTATTTTTTTTTGTAATTATACGTGTGTTGTTAACTCTGTGAAATTTTCCTGGAATTCTTCTATTATTCTATATAAAACAGTTCTTCTTTCAGTGTTCACATTTATAAAATTTCCCCACGAAACATTGTTTTTATTAAATAAATTATTACTGGTGAGAATATACCTTCTCAGATATGCTTTTTTTTTTTTTTTTTTACTGGTTTATGGAAAAGTAGTCTTTAGACACTTTATTACACAGAATCCAGTAAATATTATTTGCAACAAGTTAGAAATATATGTCTTCCAGCAATACTTTTTGGAAAGGGTGCATTTTCATTGTAACCACATCTTTTCTCATACACTATTTTAGCCATTTATACAAAGAGAGGAAGAACATGTGTTTCTATTATGGTACATAGAGTTTTTACCTTTTGTTCATAGAGAGAAACCTCAAAAGAAGTTTGAAGATATTTATCGTATAGTTGAATTTTGTAAAGCACTGGATTCCATATTACAAGTTTTAAATAAATAGCACTGAAAATATTCTAACAGTTTTTTTTCAATATGTTTTTATTGATTTTTTAGAGAGAGAGGAAGGGAGAGAGAGATATATAGAAACATCGATGTGAGAGAGAAACATCAATCAGTTGCCTTCTGCACGCCCCGTACTGGGGATCGAGCCCACAACCCATGCATGTGCCCTGACTGGAGTCAAACTGGGACCTTTCAGTCCATGGGACAATGCTCAACCCACTGAGCCACACCGGCTGGGCTAATTGATGTTTCTCTCTCTCCCTCTCACTTTCTCTCTCTATAAAATCAGTAAAGAAAATAAATAAATAAATAAAACGTTAGGACAATATTTGGTACATAATAAAACTAATAACATTTATTTTTTGTAATTATGATTACAGTACTCTTCTCTTATCCACAGGGGACATGTTCCAAGCCCCCCAGTGGATGCTTGAAACCACAGAAGGTACCAAAAATTATATATACTATTTTTTCCTATACATACATACATATGGTCAAGTTTTATTTATTAGGCACAGAAAGAGATTAACAGCAACAATGATAAAACAGAACAATTATAATAATATCAATTATGCGAAGGTGGTCTTTCTAGCTCTGAAAATATTTTATTGTATTATACTTGCCTTTTCATTGAACAAAAGCACTTTACAGCATCCCCTGGCCATATCCAAATTGCCAGTGTCAACAACTCTTGTGCATCAGCACCATTATTAAATAAAATAAGGGTTACTTGAGTACAAGCACAGTGATACTGTGACAGTCAATCTGATACCCTAGATGGCGACTAAGTGGCTAATGGGCAGGGAGCGCACACAGTGTGGATATTCTAGACAAAGGGATGATTCCAATCTCTGGAGAGACAGAGCAAGAGGGCACGAGATTTCATCACACTACTCAGAACAGCATGCAATTTAAAACTTATGAATTATTTCTGGGATTTTCCATTTAATATTTTCAGACTCTGGTTGACTGCCGGTAACTGAAACCATGGAAAGCAAAACCACAAATAAAGGGAAACTACATACAGTATTGCAATTTTAGAGCAAAAGCAGAGCGTACTGTTTAAGAGGCATGGACTGGAGTCGGAGTGTCATATTGAAATTCTACCTTGGCACTTCAGTTTGAAGAACTTAGCCAAGTTTCTTAACCTCTCTAGAAATGATAATAATGTCTACCTCACAAGATTATGAAAATTAAATGAGTTGCTAGTAGTAATTTGTTTTAAACACTGCCTGGCACATACGAGGCATTATATACATTTATAAATACAAATATTTTCTTTTCTCTCTTTGTGTTATGTGATTAATTAGACCAAAGTTTGTTGAATAAGCAAAGTAAGAAAAACTTGGAAATCAATTTCTCTCTCTAATTCATGCTCAATTATTACCCTACCATCGCTTATTATCTTTCAGCTTCTTTTTTCTTTTGATGTGTTTAAATGCTGGGTGCATGGGTGAACATCCCAATAAGCTATTTAAACATAATTTGTTTTTTTGTTTTTTTTCAGCCAATTGTACATTTGACAAGATAGGACAATGTGTTTTTTAATTTTTCTTTATTGATTTTAGAGAGAGAGGAAGGGAGAGGGAGAGAGAGAGAAACATCGATGAGACAGAACATCAATTGATCGCCTTTTGCATGCCCCCCACTGGGGATCAGGCCCACAATGTGGGCATGTGTCCTGACCCAGAATCGAACTGGCGACCTCTTGGTACATGGGTCAGTGCTCAACCACTGAGCCACACCGGCCTGCCAGGCATAATTTTAGATTTTATATTTGTTTTATAATCCAGTTCAAGTTAACTTGCATGTAGAGAATGAGGAAGTGATTCCATTTTAATTATTTAGAGACCCAGCTGGGATGGACAGGGAGAAATCTCACATAGCTTCTTTGTTGGACTCTTCTATATGTCTCATTGTTTCTAGATGACCCAGCAAAAATGTGTTTACTACATGTTTGCTCTTTCTCATCTACCTGTAAATTTGCTACATTTTTCATTGCAATCCTGGACCCTTGCTGCCCTCTTCTTTGTCCAGAACGGCATATAAACATCAACTTGCCAATAAGACCTGATGGAGAAGTTGAGGTGTATATGTCTTTCTGGACAAAGGAGAGGGAGGCAGGGTTCTAGGATTTCAGTGGGAAAGTATGCACAATTATCTAAATACATATATTTACATTACTTAAAAATGTATTACATATATATGTAATACATATTGGACATTTCCCCCTGTTAATCTGTCTCATGTTAATTTGATTATTATCCCAGCCAGAAGAATTTAGAAAGGTGTGATAAAACTATTTCTCATGCTCATATAGATAATGACAGATAATGACAGATCAATTGGTTGTAATACTATAAGTAGTTCCAATTTTCAGGACCTGAATTACCTATAATTGTCCTCAAATAACAGGCAAAGTTTACAACATCACACTTCAGTAGTATTACTCAAATGACAGTAATATAGATCAAATAAACAGATTTTTATACATTTATCAAATGGACATATTTGCTAAGAAACCAAGAAATCTATGGTGCAGTTCCTCAAAAAAAAAAATGATTTTCATAAAATCAATTTCACTAAGAACAAATATACTTAATGCTGGGACATTCATATAAGAGATTGCTAATTAAACATATTAAAATATGGTCTTTAAAAAAGTATTCATCATTGAGTGTCACTTAGTCAAAGATTATCAGCATATAAGCTGATATTCTTGATTCATATAAGGTCAACAAAATAAGAGTAGCAAAGATATCAAATGCCAATAATTAGTTTATCTACCAATCTTTGAAGCTTAGCAAGTCATCATTTTACTTCTAGAAGTTTAATAGTGCATAAAAGTACCTCATAGACACACAGGTGCTAGAAATGAAGGAGTGCCTGTATTAATTTCATACCGGGCAAAGGGGTTATCAATTTTCTAAAAAGACTTAAAAATGATCATTATTATCCTTATAGATTGGCTTAATTTTAACATATTCAATTAACTAATGCCTTCTTGTACTCCACCTGCCATTAACCAGAAGTCTAAGTAGGCAATCTGAGTGTGGAGCTCTATGGTGCACATTGAGCCATAATTTTTAGAAATTGAGACAGTAGATGAGAGAGAGAGAGAGAGAGAGAGAGAGAGAGAGAGAGAGAGAGAGACTATTTTAATAGGAAATATAATCAAAGAGAGATAAAGTTACAGTATTTATGCACATTTTTTGTATGTATGTGTTAATCATTTACAAAAAGTATCTCCAATTCTGATGCTCCTCCAACAAACAAACAAATATTCTACAAGACAGAAAAATTTACAGATGAGAAAACAGAATCTTAGAATATTTGACTATATTTGCCAAGCTCACAAATCCGGGTTAAGACTATAACTAGGACTTGATCTTGGTTATTCTGGGAGTATACATTAATATGGAAAATTTTGGGCGTATTTTGCTAAGAGAGAACATTAGAATAAAACTAAAAATTAATCATCCAGTTGCTATATGTTCAATTTTAGAGACATTTCAGATTTCTAAAGTGTCTCACAGGAAATCATGTAAAAATGAAGGATTTCCATGCAAGTCAAGCATTTTGTTCAGATTTAGTCTTTATAACACAAAATTGGTGCTTATTTCAGTCCTTAACTTCAGACAACACTTTGAATATTGCCAATAGAAAAGAAAAACTAAGACTTAAAATTTTATGAGTAATCTGTAGCCACTATTTTTTAAACATTAACAAGATAAATTGAGTAGAATATTTGAAATATACAATGCCCTATTTATAAATAATACTTCCCTGGAGTTATAATAAGACTTTATTTGAAAAAATATATGATATTAAAAATGTATAAAATAACTACAAATAATTTTCTGTATTAGTAGTTTTCAAAAGAAAATTAAAGTAATCATTTAGATACTTCATGATATATTCATTTATTTTTACTTTCACCCTTGCCAGCTAAGTTTTAAGATTCTCTGCTGCTGTGAGAGATTGGTAAATATTAGCATAAATGTACATACTTTGTGATATTACCAAATAATTATATATCAAGAGCTTTTGTTTTATGAAGAAATAATAAAAATTTTTGAGTTTTAATTTGTAATATTTTTTAATCCTCACCCGAGGATATGTTTATATTGATTTTTAGAGAGAGAGGAAGCGAGAGAGAGAAAGGGAAACATTGATGTGAGAGAGAAACATCAATTAGTTACTTCTGCACATGCCCCACTGGGATTGAACCCTCTTCCCTTCAGTGCACAGGATGACACCCCGACCAGCTGAGCCACACTGGCCAGGTTAATTTGTAATTTTTTTAACTCACCTCCTTAAAACCATGTATTACACAATTTTCAGTTGTCCAAGTACCTTTTCAAATGAAGGTATATTAATCACAAATGATCTGTAATTGCAAGCATAGTTTAATAGCAAATATAGGTATTTATTTTAACTATAATCAATAAAATAATTGCACTTCAAAGGCAATCAGTATAAAACATATGACACAGCACAGCTGGTGTGGCTTAGCAGATTGAGCATTAATCCCATGGACTGAGAGGTACTGGTTCAATTCCTGGTCAGGGCATATGCCCAGGTTGTGGGCTGGATCTCCAGTAGGGGGCATGCAGGAGGCAGCTGATTTGTGTTTCTCTCACATCAATGTTTCTATCTCTCCCTACCTTCCTCTCTTTTAAAAAATCAATAAAAACATTTTTTTAAATGGCATAAAATAAGTGTAAATTATTAACAACAATGATGACAATTAAAAAACATTTTACCTATCAAGAAATGGCTAAGAATGTACTAAATATTTAAAGGTTCCCCTTCATAGTGGGGCTCTGTTACATTGAGATGTAAATAGAGGACATTAAAAAAGTAAATTGTTGATCATTGTCATTCCTTTTTTTTTTTTTTAGTCCTCACCCGAGGACATTTTTCCATATTTTGTTCAGATAGAGTGGGAGGGAGAGAGAGAGAGAAACCTTGACGTGAAAGGGACACATCGAGTGGTCACCACCCACACGACCCAACCAGGGCTGGGGACAAACTGCAACTGAGGTACGTGCCCTTAGCGGGAACCAAACCCAAGTCTCTCTGGACCGCAGGCCGACGCTCTAACCGCTGAGCCAAACCGGCCAGGGTGATCATTTCATTTCTTATGGGGCTTTTGCATAAATTTATATATTGCTTTTGCATAATATTATACTCTATGAAATAAGAATGACACTTGAACCCAGCCAGTGTGGATCAGTGGCTGAGCATTGACCCATGCGCCAGGAAGTCTCCAGTTCAATTCCTGGTCAGGGCACATGCCCAGGTTGTGGGCCTGATCCCCAGTGGGGGAAATGCAGGAGGCAGCCAATAGATGTTCTCTCTCATCAATGTTTCTATCTCTCTCTCCCTCTCCCTTTCTCTCTCTATAAAATCAATAAAGAAAAAAAATTAAAAGAATGACACTTGATAATCATTAATTCATATGTATTTTAAATTGGTATCAAATGCAAATAAAACATCCTAGATATGTATATTGACAAATGACGAAGTTAGAATTCAGAATTGTAAGACAGAAATAGTTTTGCATAGATCTGAAGTTTATCAAAACTGTTTCATTATGGGGAAAATGCACATAGCATTCTAGGACAATAATCTTATCCTCTTGTCTCAGTTAGAACTGTGAAATGACCCAAATCTATCTGCACCGAGCAGTATAAGTGCACTGATCATTTGTGCTGCTTTCCATAACCAAACTATTCTAATACAAATCAATAATACATTTGACTCTCCACCCAAAACTTAAAATGTTTTATATGATGCTTTTCCATTCACTTTTATAATAATAAGCTTCATGGAGTTCCGAAAACAAGACTGTTATCCTAAATTTTTGTTGATAAAAAAACTGAAGCAGATGTACTTCAATAAACCAGTTTCACAATAATTATCCCTAGCTCTATTATAATTTGAGATATAGGAAAGTATCTGTAAGGAGCATTAGATTGTTCTGTTTCAGTCTTCACTCAACAATATAGGCATACTCATTAACAGACAAAGATACATTGAAATGATCGTTATCAAAAGCAACGGAGCTATAAATGTAGAAGAAAGAGCAAAATACTGACTGGGATTATTCTGTTTTGTTTTATAGAAAGAGTGATGCCTTATCTGCTTTTTTATATTTCCATAATGATGTTGGATAAAGTCACAATGTCTTGTTCAGTGTTATATTCCCCACCATAAAGCATAGTGCCTAGAGCCTAGATGTTATTCAATAAATGGTGATTGTATAGGGAGGGAAAAACTGTACATCTACATTTTTATCATTCTTTTCAGCTGAGGATGAGACAAATGGAAGGCAAGAATTTTTAAAATATTTTTAATTAATTAATTTATTTTTGTTACAGATGTTTCTCCTTTCCCCCCCACTGATCCCCCTCCCCCTCCCTCCCTGCCCTGTCCCCAGCTTTGTTGTCCATGTCCATTGTTCATGCATACATGCATATAAGTTCTGTGGTTTATCTCTCCACCACCACACCCTCTTCTGGGGATTGTCAGTCTGTACCCCACTTCCACGTCTCTGGGACTACCCTGTTCCTCAGACTGTTATGTTCATTATATTCCACAAATAATTGAGATCATATGATATTTGTCTCTCTCTGTTTGGCTTGTTTCTCTTAGGATAATACTTTCCAGGTACCTCCATGTAGTCTCAAAGGATAAGAGATCTTTCTTTCTTATAGCTGCATAGTACTCCATTGTGTATATGTACCACTGCTTTTTTATCCATTCGTCTACTGATGGACAGTTGGGCTGTTTCCAGATCTTAGCTATTGTAAATAGTGCTGCTACAAATATGGGGGTGCATATATTCTTTCTGATTGGTGTTTCAGGCTTCTTAGGGTATATTCCTAGAAGTGGGATCACTGGGTCAAATGTTAGTTCAATTTTTAATTTTTTGAGGTAACACCGCATTGTTTTCCATAGTGGCTGCACCAGTCTGCATTCCCATCAGCAGTGTACTAGAGTCCCCTTTCCTCCACACCCTCGCCAATACTTGTTGTTTGATGATTTGTTGATGGTGGCCATTCTGACAGGTGTGAGGTGATACCTCATTGTTGTTTTAATTTGCATCTCTTTGATGATTAGTGATGTTGAGCATTTCTTCATATGTCTCTTAGCCATGTGTATGTCCTCTTTGGAGAGGTGTCTATTTAGTTCCTCTGCCCAATTTTTAATTGGGTTCTTTGTCTTCCTTTTGTGGAGTTGCATGAGCACTCTATATGTATTGAAAATTAACCCCTTATCTGATGTATCATTGGCAATTATGCTCTCCCATACAGTGGGTAGCCATTCCGTTTTGGTGATTGTATCTTTCGCTGTGCAGAAGCTTTTGAGTTTGATGTAGTCCCATGTGTTCATTTTCTCCTTTGTTTCTATTACCTTAGGTGATGTATCAGTGAAAATTCTGCTGCGTAGGATATCTGAAATTTTGTTGCCGACAGTTTCTTCTAGCATTTTTATGAATTCATGAGTTACATTTAAGTCTTTTATGCATTTTGAGTTTATTCTTGTGTAGGATGTAAGTTGATGATCTAGTTTCATTTTTTTGCATGTAGCTGTCCAATTTTCCCAGCACCATTTATTAAAGAGGCTGTCCTTACTGCACTGTATGCTCTTTCCACCGTTGTCAAATATTAATTGAGCATATTGCCTTGGGTCCATTTCTGGGTTCTCTGTTCTGTTCCACTGATCTATATGCCTGTTTTTGTGCCAGTACCAGGCTGTTTTGATTACAGTGGCTTTGTAGTATAACCTGAAATCTGGTAATGTGATCCCTCTAACCTCATTCTTCTTTTTCAAGATTGCTGTGGCTATTTGAGGTCTTTTTGTTCCATATGAGCTTTTGAAGTATTTGTTCGAATTCTGTGAAGTATGTCGTTGGAATTTTAATGGGGATTGCATTGAATCTATAGATTGATTTGGGTAGTATGGACATTTTAATTATGTTAATTCTTCCAATCCATGAATAAGGTATGTGCTTCCACTTTTTTATATCTTCCTCTATTTCTTTTTTCAATGACCTGTAGTTTTCTGTGAATAGGTCCTTTATTTCTTTGGTTAAGTTTATTCCTAGGTATCTTAATTTTTTTGGAGCGATGGTAAATGTGATTGTTTTCTTAGCTTCTCTTTCTGTGAGTTCATCATTGGTGTATAAGAATGTCATCGATTTCTTGAGGTTAATTTTGTATCCTGCTACTTTTCCAAATCCATTTATTAAGTCTAGTAAATTTTTGATGGAATCTTTGGGGTTTTCTACATATAGTATCATGTCATCTGCGAATAATGACAGTTTCACTTCCTCCTTTCCAATTTGGATCCCTTTTATTTTTTCTTCCTGTCTGATTGCTGTGGCTAAGACTTCCAGTACTATGTTAAATAAGAATGGTAAAAGTGGGCATCCTTGCCTTGTTCCTGTTCTTAAGGGAAATGCTTTTAGTTTTTGCCCATTGAGTGTGATGTTGGCTGTAGGTCTTTCATATATGGCCTTTATTATGTCGAGATATGATCCCTCTATTCCCACATTGCTGAGCGTTTTTATCAGAAATGGATGCTGGGTTTTGTCGAAGGCTTTCTCGCCATCTATTGATATGATCATGTGGTTTTTATACTTCATTTTATTTATGTGGTGTATCACGTTTATTGATTTGTGAATATTGTACCAGCCTTCCATCCCTGGGATGAATCCCACTTGGTCATGGTGAATAATGTTTTTGCCGTATTGCTGGATCCAATTTGCTAGTATTTTGTTCAGGATTTTGGCATCTATGTTCATCAGGGATATTGGCCAGTAGTTTTCTTTTTCTGGTTTTGGTATTAGAATTATGCTGGCTTCATAAAACAAGTTTGGAAGTCTTTCTTCTTCTTAAATTTTTTGAAGTCGTTTGAGGAGAATGGGTGTTAGATCTTCTTTGAATGTTCGGTAAAACTCTCCCGTGAAGCC
This sequence comes from Molossus molossus, assembly GCF_014108415.1. Lineage (NCBI taxonomy): Eukaryota > Metazoa > Chordata > Mammalia > Chiroptera > Molossidae > Molossus > Molossus molossus. Next base: position 17,308,869 of record NW_023425355.1, read on the forward strand.
ATCTGGGCTTGGGCTTTTGTTTGCTGGGAGAGTCTTGATTACATCTTCAATTTCTTCTGTTGTTATTTGGTCTGTTCAAGTTTTCTGTCTCTTCCTGGTCCAGTTTTGGGGGATTATGTGTTTCTAGAAATTTGTCCATTTCACTTAGATTGTCGAATTTGTTTCCATAATTGTTCATAGTAGTTGTTAATGATCTTTTGTATTTCTGTGGTGTCAGTTGTTACCTCTCCTCTTTCATTTCTGATTTTGTGTATTTGGGTTCTCTCTCTTTTTTTTTTTGGTGATTCTATCTAAGGGTGCATCAATCTTTTTTATCTTTTCCAAAAGCCAGCTCTTTGTTTCATTGATGCTTTGAATTATTTTTTTGGACTGTATGTCATTTATTTCTGCACGGATATTTACTATTTCCTTCCTTCTACTTGCTCTGGAGTTTTCTTTTTGTTTGCTCTCTAGTTCTTTAAGTTATGACGTTCGATAATCTATTAGAGATTTTTCTTGTGTTTTGAGGTAGGCCTGTAGTGCTATAAACTTCCCTCTCAGAACTGCTTTTGCTGCATCCCATAGATTTTGTGTTGTTGTGTCTTTATTTTAATTGGTTTCCAGGAAGTTTTCTATTTCTTACTTATTCTCCTCAGTAACCCATCCATTGTTTAATAACAAGCTATTTAGCTTCCATGTGTTCAAATATCTTTGCATGTTCTTGTTGCAATTCGTTTCTAGTTTCATGCCATTGTGATCTGGTAAGATGCTTGATATGATTTCAATCTTTGTGAACTTGTAGAGACTTAGTTTGTGTCCTAACATGTGGTCTATCTTTGAGAATGCCCCATGTGTACTTGAGAAGAATGTGAATTCTGCAGTTTTGGGGTGTAATTCTCTGTAGATATCTCTTAAATCCATTTGGTCTAGTGCATCATTTACAGTCTCTGTTTCCTTGCTAATTTTTTGTCTAGAGGATCTATCCAGTGATGTCAGCGGGGTGTTGAAGTCCCCTGCTATGATTGTTTTGCTGTTGAATTCTCCTTTGAAGTCCTCCAGAAGATTTTTAATATATTTTGGTGCTCCTATATTGGGTGCATATACGTTTATCAAGGTTATATCTTCCTGTTGGATAGATCCTTTCAATATTATGTAGTGACCTTCTTTGTCTCTAGTTATGGCCTTCATTTTGAAATCTGCTTTATCAGATATGTGTATTCCTACCCCAGCTTTTTTTTTCCTTTCCGTTTGCTTGGAAGATTTTTTTCTATCCTTTCAGATTCAACCTATGTGAGTCTTTTGTTGGGAGGTGGGTCTCTTGTAAACAACATATAGATGAGTCATGCTTTCTTATCCAATCAGCTATTCTGTGTCTTTTTATGGGAGCATTCAATCCATTTACTTTTAAGGTGATTATTGATATGTACTTATTTATTGCCATTTTTGTTTAGTGTGGTTCTATTTTTCTTCCTATTTCTCCTGCTAATTACAGCAGTTCTTTTAACATTCCTTGCAGGGCTGGTTTGTTGCTAATGTATTCCCTTAGCCTTTTTTGTGTGGGAAGCTCTTTATTTGACCTATTTTGAATGATAGCCTTGCTGGGTAGAGTAGTCTTGGATTTAGATCCTTGTTTTTCATGACCTTGATTACCTCATGCCATTCCCTTCTGGCCTGGAGTGTTTCTGTTGAAAAGTCAGCTGAGAGCCTTATGGGGTTTCCTTTTAGGTAACCTGTTGCTTTTCTCTTGCTGCTTTTAGAATTCTTTGTCTTTAATTTTTGGCATTTTGATTACTATGTGTCTTGGTGTGGGCCTGTTTGGGTTCGTCTTACTTGGGGCTCTCTGTGCTTCTGAAACTTGAATGCCTTCTTCCTTTACCAAATTAGGGAAGTTTTCTGTCACTATTTCTTCAAATATATTCTCTAACCCTTGCTCATTTTCTTCTTCTTCGGGGACTCTTATGATGCGAATGTTATTACGTTTCCAGTTATCCCACAGTTCCCTTAAGCTGTTTTCCTGTTTTTTAATTGTTTTTTTTTTTTTTCTTTTGGTTTTCTGAGTGGTTCATTTTTTCTACCCTATCTTCTAATTCACTGATCCGGTCCTCAGCTTCCAATACTCTGCTATTTAGACATTCCAATGTGTTTTTTATTTCTGATATGTCATTCTTCATTTCTTCTTGGTGGTTTTTAGTTTCCAACTGATTGATTTTCAATATTTCTATGTCTTTACTCATGGTGCTCATGTCCTTACACATGCTATTGAGCTTCCTCAAGATCATGGCTCTGAATTCTAGTTTTGTTAACTTGCTTGACTGCACCTCATTTATTTCATCTTCGTTAGAGGTTTCTTGTTCTTTCATTTGGCTTTTGTTTCTGTTTTTCACCATTTTGGCTATCACAGTGGGCTTTGGAGCCTGCCAAATTTTCCCTGTGGGTGTTGGTGTTCCGCTGTTTGTGGCTTCCTCTCCTGGGTTTGGATGAGGCAGGGAGGACCCACTTTAAACACCACTGTCAAGTCTTACTTTCCTGGTTAGAGTTGCTAGCCCAGGGAATGGTAGTTATCCTATAGCTTTTTTGCCTGGAGGCTATTAGTAGGGGTCACCTGAAGAACCTTGGTTTCTGAGTTGACTGAAAAACTCCCTCAGGTGTTCAGTGTAAGAGGATTTCCTGAGGGTGGGGCAGATGCTGCTTGTTAATGGGCCTCAATTAGCACTTCAATGGCCACCGGGTGTGGTTGAATCTAGAGGGAGGGGCTGCCACCTCTCCCCAGAGCCCTGGGAAGGAGTAAGGTGACCACAGTCCTGAGTGGCTGAAACTCAGCAAAAGCTTTGAGTGCCCTCCAAATCCCAAGTGTCCCCACACTGTTCCAGTCCAGTCTGCCCTCCATCTGTCAGAGCACAAGGTGAGTGGCTGCTGCTAATTTAGCCTCTGTCCTGGCTCTGCGCTATGGAGCTGCTTGGGACTTGAACCTGAGGGTGCCGCTCCCAGCTAAGGCTGTCGCTCCAGGCCGAGGCTGTGGCAGCTCCCAGCAGAGGGCGTAGCACCTAGCCCAGGGCGCAGCTCCCAGCCAAGTTTGCAGGTCCCAGGCGAGGCCGCAGGTCCTGGCCAAGGGTGCACGTCCCAGCCCAGGTAGCTTTGAACTGTGGGCTCCCAGCCCCCTCTTGTGTCTTCGCAAGCCTACCAGAATTGAGTCAGTGTCCCTGGTTATGTGGTCCTCCAAGCTGCTTTTTATTGCCTTTTCCTGACGATTTGTCTTTATTTTTTTTGTAATTCCAGTTTGGTCCTGGGAAATGGTCTGTATAGCTTACATTCACTCCGCCGCCATTTTTTTTTTCTCCTAAAATATTTTTTAATGTTAGTTTTCTTTTTATTGATTTTTAGAGAGAGAGGAGGGAAGAGGGAGAGATAGAAACATCGATGAGAGAGAACATCGATTGGCTGCCTCCTGCATTCCCCCCACTGGGTATCGGACCCACAACCTGGGCATGTGCCCTGACCAGGAATCGAACTGGTGAATTCTTGGTGCATGGGTCCATGCTCAACCACTGAGCCACATCGGCAGGGCAATGTGTTTTTTAAATTGATTTTATAGAGTGAGGAAGGGAGAGAGAGACTGACAAACACTGATCAGGCATCTTCCACACACCCGTTACTAGAGATGAAGCCCACAACTTGGGCATGTGCCCTTACTGGGAATCAAACCAGTGACCTCCTAGTACATAGAATGACACTCAACCAACTGAGCCACACTGGCCAGTTTGCATAAAATTCTCTCAGTCGCAACTTGCCCTTAGTGATAAGAATGTTATTTTCCTTCTAGTATAAGGAGGGCATCTTTCACAAGGGAATTTCATCTCCTGCTTTTAAGGGTAAAAAGAAATCTGAGTGTTTCTTGCATTTGCTGTTATTCAAGAAAATGCAAAAATGTCAATACGCTAGAGCAGCATATTTTGGGGTGGCATGTTCTCAGCTCCTTTAGTTGCCACTAAATGTAACAAGAAGTAACATATGCCACACTTAGAGCATAGTTAAAAAGGAAGAATTCAACTCTCTGTTTATGTTCAACCACTATTGCTTGACAAAAAGAATATATCCGTTTATGTAAAGAGAGTCAAATCCAAGCAAATCAAAAGCAGAGGTAAGGTTCCCAGTTCCTACGTCTTTGCTTCCTCTACGTTGCCATTTCTGCAATGTCTCGTTCATAGTTTACAACCTCATATATGTAATTCACTCGTTCTTTCATGTGTTTATTCATCAGGTAATTCCACTACTACTTAAAACATTATATTTGTGTTCAAACTTACTGGCTTATTTATATCTGAGATGTCTCCATGAAAGCCTAAAGTAAATGAATCTTCACGAAGGGATTTATAATTGTGTTTTGTGAAAATTAGATAAGGAGAAAATAGACAACATGCTTTCTTTTCTATTTGAATATAATTTTATCCAACAAATCTCAAACTCTTACTAAACAGAAAGCGTTCATCTACTCAGTAATAGCAGAGGCAAACACTAAACTTTGAGATTTGCAATGAAAGATTCGCTATTTGGTTATGAATGATGCCACCCAAGAGAACAGGAAGCTAATGGGGAAATGCCTGAACTCCCTGATTCAGGGTTTTGGACAGGGTTTAAAGGATATGGGAAAACAGTACATGGAGGAGCTGGTGGGTAAGTTTTTTCTTTTTCCTTTTTTTTAGTAATTTGCCTTTATTAATTTTAGAGAGATAGGAAAGGAGAGGGAGAGAAAGAGATAGAGACATCGATGAGAGAGAACATTGATTGGCCGCCTCCTGCATGCCCCCCACTGGGGATCGGGCCCACAACCTGGGCATGTGCCCTGACCGGGAATTGAACCAACAACCTCTTGGTGCATGGGTCAACACTCAACCACTGAGCCACAACAGCCGGTGGGTAAGTTTTAATTGGAGGACCTGGGAGCTTGGCCATTATGGTAAAGGTTTTCAGCACCAGATCTTCCTGGGCGATGGACTCCATGCTTCTGAATGGGTTCTGGTTGTCTCACCAAATGATACCATTGTGTTTTAACCTAGTTATGAATAACTGGAAAGGAGCAAAGAGAAGGCCAAATACTACATGCATGCCCCGTAAAGTCTGGGTGAAATAGGAAAGGTACTTGCCTGTCAGTCATACCTGAGAACAGGTGATTGACCAGAGTAGGTGTGGCCACTGAAAACACAGGAAGATTTAAGATATTTAATCTTCTAAACAAAAGAGTTTTCTCTTTTGTTCATTCTTGACTCCTGGCCTGCAGGACTCTCACACTCCTGTTTTCTTGCATTCTTGCCCATGGCCCAGAGCCATGTGGATTGCACACAATGGACTGATGGACTGGAACTAGTCTGATGCTGTTCTAAACCCAGCTCCACCATGAAACAAAACTTAGGACACTGCCTTTGCTTCTAGCTCTACTGAATCCCCAGCTGCATCTCTTCCAGGACTGGATTAAGGGAAATGGGACTTTGGAAACCGAGGGATATAATTCAGAGCAAATAAAAACAACTCATCCTCTCATCTCAAAAAAAAAATTATTTTTCTTGAGATATAAGGACCTGATCCGCAGCACCCAGTGGGGGAGGGAATCAATCCCCCACTTTCACTGATAACACTTTCATTCTCTGCGTGTGTTTGGGGATGAGGAAAGCAAGACTTTGGTTCTGGTTATGGGTGAAGGTCAAAGTTCTCTCCTCTGCACATGCTTTAGCTGCTTGACTTCCAGTTTTGATCAGTTGTTTCTGAAAAGCAACTCAGTAACTCATTCAACAGTATAGGACCATTTTGAGTTGGTTCCACAGTTAAACAGTATTTAGTACAATACAAAGACCAGAATATTCTTTACAATCTTTCCTCACCCCACACCCAAATTCAGCAAGCACTTATTCTGAATGGATACCTAAATATTTGTTCTTTACAAAATCACTCACATCAATTCAAAGTTATTGCCAGAAAATCCAACTTCATATTTTAAAGTGCAAACATGTCATCATTTACACAAACAACTGATAGAAAGAGCCTGCTCAACAGCAGTTTTTATTATTAACAAATTTAGGGATTTTTTTTTAAACAAGCTTGGGTTTTATTTATCTGTTTTCTTTTGTTTAGGATACATGGAATTCTCACCAAATGTTCTTTTTTGTGGGTAAACCACATAAACAGGGGTATTTCATTAAGTCTACATTAAAAAGGAAAGAGAACCGTAAAAATATGTTCTTAATGAATTGAGCTGAATAGTGGTTGAAATCAGTGAAGGTCATTCAAATCGGGTAAGAATGAGAGGTCCTAAAGACCCAAGGCAGAAATACTGTGTCTAGCTAAATGCTTAGAGTTGGGAGGGGTATGATGGTGAGAGAATTAATGTATGCCCTTCTTAGATGGATTAAAGTCATTTGGCACAAATTGTAAAGTGTCTTTCTTCTCCCTCTTTCTTGAACACAGTCCTATTTACTATCAGACTATCAGGCTGGGATGTGAAGAGGGGAAGTAGCTCCGAGAGGGAATAATTCTTACATTATTCCTTCCTTTGGTGTAAATATCCTGTGCACCTGCAGCTTTGGGGCAGTAATGGAAATAGAAGTACTCAGTGATGCAAAATAAGTTGGTGAAGTGCATGTTTTACCATGCAAATCATGTACTTCATACACCTGTACAGGGTTAACCATCATCATTGATTGAGGAAAATATCTTAATTTTATAAACCTTAAGAAAGAGTTTGCATTTGTGAGTGGATGACAAAGTGCCATTTGGTCCACTTTAAGTGTATTTCAGAATACTGTAAAACTCAGCTTCTTCTGTGCCTGGAGGGTCGCAAAATAAATTAAAGGTTGGCAGACACAAAAGAGCTGTGCATTAATGAGTATTCACATAGAGCTGCATTCAGTCATTGGCACTTTAGTGAATGAATAACAAGTGACCATTCATGCTGCTAAGCAGGCAAATGTAGCTACCAAGGTGAGAAAATAGAGTGATTTAGTAGTAAATTCAACATATAGGAGTCTCTCTAACCTGAGGATTCTTTGCATCTGCTTAATGGGTTAGTTGAGCACTTGACTACCCAAGTCTTAACAAATCAACACCTTTTTTTATAGTTCTCTTTAACCACAGGAGCTCAAGAGAATCACATTTATTATGTAGTAGGCTTTTCAGAAGTAAATTGATGGAGTCTTGTTGCTGGAACTAAATGGACTTGCTTTCATTTTTTGGTGTGAATGTGTTTTTCGATGTAGAACCTCACAAAAGCTGTCAAGAAGCACCTCACATTCAAGGAAAAAAGAAACACAGCATGATCTTGCATAAGCTTTCATAAGCAACAGCCATGTGCTCTTACATGGGTATTTGGATTTTTCATAGAGGTGATCTAAAAAGGCATAGCTTTCTCTTTCAATTATTCAAGAAATACTGATTGAGTACCTAGTTTGTGTAATATACTCATCTAAGGAGAAAGTTTCCTATAGGAGATGCTATTTAAATTAAAATCTGAAGAATGAGTAAAGATAAGCCAGAAATATAATGTTAAAAGTAAGACAATAGCCCGGACAGTGTGGCTCAGTGGTTGAACTTCGACCCATGCACCAGGAGGTCGCCGGTCAGGGCACATGCCCAGGTTGTGGGCCCGATCCCCAGTGGGGGGCATGCAGGAGGCGGCCCGTCGATGTTCTGTCTCATCGATATTTCTATCTCTGTCTCCCTGTCCCTTCCTCTTTCTTTAACATCAATGAAGAAAAAATACATTTTTAATAATAAAATAAGACAATAGGCCCAAAAGGTAGTTGCTGATAATAAGCATCACATCGGCAAAATAAGACTTAATGTACAGTTTTGGCTCTCTTCGAAATGAAATCCACCAGTGAGTCAGTTGCTCAGCACTAGTGAAGTAATCTGCCTGATAGATCCCTGCCATCCCCTAGAGGAAAGTAACCTTGTAATAACCAACTCATTTTTTTTTTGCCCAGTATAACTTTCGTGTTCTTTTTTCCTTCTGCCTATAAAAGTCTTTCATTTTGTACAGCTCCTAAGAGTTCCTTTCTATCTGCTAGATCAGATTATCTGATTTAAATTTGTGTTCAAAGAAACACATGAGCCTGCCCAAAGTGGTTCAGTGTATTGAGCATCATCCCATAGACTGAGAGGTCCCAGTTCGATTGCTGGTCAGGACACATGCCCAGGTTGTGGGCTTGATCCCCAGTAGGGGGCATGCAGGAGGCAGCCAATCGATGTTCTCTCTCATCGATGTTTCTATTTCCCTCTCTCTCCCTTCCTCTCTCTAAATAATCAATAAAACATATTAGAAAAAAAAACATACATGACAGTTTTACTATGCCTCAGTTTACCTTTTAACAACAGGCAATTCCAGGCAGAAAAAATGTAAGTAAGAATAGTAGGTATCCATTTCACTGATATAGTATAAACGAGTAGAAATGGAAAAGTTGGGATAGATAAAGCTGCAGAGGTTTGAATCTTATCTTGAATAAAAGAAACAGTGATTTGGTAAAGTTTGAAACTGGGTATAAAACAATATATAGACTTGAAATAAGGAGCAAAAGGGTGAAAGAAAACTGATGATTTTCTTATTTGTTCACTAGGGAATTTAAAAATGGCAGAGGAAAAACAACTTCAGAAAGAAAAAGAAAAGCTAGTAATTCCTAGTATTAAGATTTATGAGGTTTTCCATTTAGTGAGTTCACAACCAGAAAGAAATAAAGTAGTAACAAAACACAGATTTTTCCCCCCCAAGGTAAAATTCTCCTTTGGGCTGCACAATGATTTTTATGGTAAAATAATAATAATTTTTTAAAAAGCATGTGCATCACATGATTTATCATAATTGTCATTCTTTGGATATTGTTCAATTATTTAAGTCTTTTCTGTCTCCTTGTCCCAACTAGACTAAAAACTACGCTGCTGGGTACTGTGTATTTCTTATTTTCCACTGTATATCTGGAAATTGTCATCCTGTTACAGAACAGAAAGAGTTTGGCCACCCAGCACTAACAGAGCCAAACACTATACACCAAGAATTGCACTGAAGATATATTGGCTATTTATTATGAATGAGGCCATCCAGGAGAATTGGAAACTAACGTTCAAAAACGGGAACTCCTTCATGGTGTGCCAGTTACAGGTTATATAGGACAAAGTCACAAGACACTGTTGTTAGAAGTTTGGGGTTGTGCTGGGAGCTGATTGGTTGGAGGTGGGGTACAGGTAATGAATCACTTCTTCAGGTCTTGAGGACTGTGCTGAAGTTTGTTCCAGACTCCCTTTGTCTGGTTTCAGGGTAAAATAGCCAGGGAGTTACTCCACCTTAGGGCTCAGGGGCTGAAACTTAACTTAGGTCAAGATATTGTCTTTTTCCTGCCAGAGGTGTGGACTGTGTGACCATAAATCAGGTCCGGGCTACCGTTTTCTGCTGCCCTCCAGGGTTTGCTGATAATCCTGGGGAGAGGTTAGGTCTCTGAGAGGGGCTTGATTTCTAGAGTTACAATTTAAAACTAAATTTAATTAAATTTAAAAAAAATGTTTTTTTTTCCTTTATTGATTTTAGAGAGAGAGGAAATGAGAGGGAGAGAGAGATAGAAACATCGATGAGAGAGAACATCGACTGGCCGACTCCTGCATGCCCCCCCTCCACTGGGGATCAGGCCCACAACCTGGGCATGTGCCCTGAGTGGGAATCGAACCAGTGACCTTATGGTGCATGGGTCGATGCTCAACCGCTGAGCCACACTAGCCGGAAAAAAACTAAATTTAATTAAAGTCATAAGGACTCTTGATTTTAACTCATGGGTCATATTAGATACTCAAATATTTATTGACAGAAAAAGCAAAAATTTCAGGATAGAACTGAAACGATTTGTATATACCCACATCTATTTTCAGTCTATATGCAAATCTGAACAAGACTAAAATATATATTGATTTGTTAAGGGCATGGAATATTTATTTTTAAAATTTGCTTTCTACCAGTATAAGTTCTGTAAAAAATCAGAATATATGTAACTATATTCTCAAAGAAATTGAAATGGTAGGGTAACAAAAAATAATGTTCCTGCTCCCCTTCTGAGTTCTTGGCTGAGACCTCCTGTACAAAAGACAGATTTACATGACAAAAATAAGCAGAAGTAAATTAACTTGTATACCTCATGTATATGTTAAGCAATGGGAAGAGAATTTGTGCCTCCCCCTTCCCTGCATACAGCAGAGTCAAACACTGAACACTGGGTCAGTGTCAATTTACTTGCTGAGCACTAAGCAAAGACAATGGAAAGCTCTATTAATTAAAACCCAAACTCCCACCCAGTTGGTGTGGCTCAGTGGCTGAGCATTGACCCATGCACCAAGAGGTCACCAGTTCGATTCCTGGTCAGGGCACATGCCCAGGTTGTGGGCCCAATCCCCAGTGGGTCGGCCAATCAATGTTCTCTCTCATCAATGTTTCTATCTCTCTCTCCCTCTCCCTTCCTCTCTCTCTAAAATCAAAAATCAATAAAGAAAAAACAAAACAAAAGCCCTCAAACTTCCCAGTGGCTTGTAATCTGGGGCTGTTAAGGGCAAAAATTATGAGTATAAGAAAAAGGTTTAGGGTCACAGGCTATGTTGACTGGTGAATTCTTAGGCAAGTTTCAGCAATCCGATTTATTCAGCTCCTGGTACCACCCTATCTGTGTTCATGTGACTGTGGCCAGGGGGTCTCAAATACAAAGAGAGGTCGGTAAGGCATCTTGAAATTTGTGAGTCAGTGAAATTATCTTCAGAGCAGAAAAAAAACAAAGGAATAACAACAAACACACACACACAAAAACACAGCTATCCCTGTTTACCAGGCTATATTCTTCTGTTATCTTTAAAAAAAAATTTTTTTTTCTGTATTTATTTTAGAGAAAGAGAAAGGGAGGGGGAGAGAGAGATAGAGACATCGATGAGAGAGAACATCAACTGGCCGCCTCCTGCATGCCCCCCACTTGGGATCGGGCCCACAACCTGGGCATGTGCCCTGACTGGGAATCAAACCGGCAACCTCTTGGTGCATGGGTTGATGATCAACCACTGAGCCACACTGGCCGGGCCATTCTTCTGTTATCTTAAACAGAATTCACCTTCTGAAACTTTCACTAGAGGCCCCAGAACATGACTACATGCCAGTGTAGCCATGGTTCCAAAGATGGCTGATTTAAACGAAAAGCTAAATTTTTATATATTTAGTGTTAACGTAAGAAACATCCAAAGCTGTAGAGAATTTTTATGAGTTTATTTGAGCCAAACTTATGACATTCCGGGAAGTAAGATATCAACAGATTGAGCAAATGCTCCAGAAAATGGCAGTTTTAGCACTTATTTTATACTTCAGAATCAAAGGGGAAGATATAAGTGGGTTACATGAAATCTACTGGTGATCGATTGTGGAGGTGAGAGAAAGCAAAGCAGACAAATCTCTGAGATTGAATAAAAATAAAATGGATAGACACATCCTACTTTTACATTGGTGGGTATAGGGTTGGTAACAATGAACATTTACAATGCATAAAGATGGTATGTGGGCCCTGGCTGGTTTGGCTCAGCATTTGGAGCATCGGCCTGTGACTAGAGAGTCCTGGGTTCGGTTCCCGCTAAGGGCACGTACCTCGGTTGCAGTTTGTCTTCAGTCCTGGTTGGGGTTGTGCGGGGTGGCGACCAGTTGATGTGTCTCTCTCAAGTCGATGTTTTTCTCTCTCTCTTTCCCCCTCTCTCCCTCCAGCTCTATCTGAAGATAAATGCAAAAATGTCATTGGGTGAGGATTTAAAAAAAAAAAAAAGTAGAAAAAAAAGATGGTATGTGGCAGAACAAGGTAACTATGAGGTGTTCTGTGGTCTCGTGTTCTGGTGGTAGATTATGCCTGAGCATCTGGGGAAAAAAGAGGATCACTCTGTCATTCCAAAGGTATCTTATCGTAGATGCAAAAAGACAATAGACAGGCTCAGTTATGTTACCAGCCTAGAATAAGACTACCCACCATGACTCGCTTTTGTTTGTTTGTTTAAAAACATTTTTTTTTCTTTATTGATTTTAGAGAGAGAGGAAAGGAGAGGGAAAGAGAGTTAGAAATACTGATGAGAAAGAACATCAATTGGCCACCACTTGCATGCTCCCCCACCCCACCACTGAGTATTGGGCTCACAACCTGGGCATGTGTCCTGACGGGGAATCGAACCAGTGACCCTTTGGTGCATGGGTCAATGCTCAATATCTGAGCCACACTAGCTGGGCCATGACTTGATTTTAGTTAGCAAGTTTTCATTCGAGACCATCCTGTGTGAATACTTTAGGTCTCTGAGTTTGTAGAGCCCACAATGCAGGCCTCCCTGAGCTTGTCAGGTTTAGTATGTGGTCCCCTTTTGTCCACACTAGGTTGTTATAATTATACAATCAGTTTCATATACATAGTAGATACCCAGAAAAAAAGTAGTAAGTTAAACCACAAGATTAAATACCATCTTCAACTAAAGACCACAAAAAAAAAAAAAAAAAAAAAAAGGTGTGCGGAGGCCAGTTATGAGGCCAGTATCAGGAAAAACAAGGTGAAGAAGGGTGAGTTTTGTCATGAAGATTTGAATCATTTCCTTTTCTATTGATCAGAATCTCTTGTGATCTATTGTCATCCTTCTCTTCCTGGTTCAGAGAAGAAGATAGCTTTACAAATGGAGCTTTCCTTTATACATGGACATTTTCCTTACAAAATGTTATCTTCTACTCTGTTTCCAGAACTCCTCCCATCTTCTGTTTCTCAAAATAATCAGCTCAAGGTAATCTTTATGCTAAAGAACATATTGTGGGGTACCATATTCTGCTCCCCTTCACAATCATTCAAAAATACATATACTGGTTTCCAGCTTCCGTTTAGAATCTATAAGGCTAATAAAAAAAAAAAAAAAAGAAGAAGAAGAAAACAACCAAGTTTTAGAAAATTATAGACCTATCAGAAAATTGAGGTTTAGGGCACCCAACTGATCCAAAATCTAGGAAAACCTAGGCACATCCCATGAGAAATAAATTGCAAACACTTGATTACGAAGATGGAGAAAACAGTGGAAAAGAACATCAGGCAAGATAGAAAAATTCCATTTTCTTTTCACTACGTTGGTACAGGTTGACCATGGGCTCGCCTTTTACTATGGAATCTGAGAGGGCTGTAGGTAAAAAAGTAATTTGTACTCATTCACATGTTTTTCACGTTGGACCTCACCAAGTGTTTGTTAAAAGTATTACTGAACAAGTCTATGTGCTTGATGCTTCAAAAGACCAAAACTCAAAATGCCAGGGTTTCAAGTAAATAAAAATGTTTATTAATCGAGAAGGTATCAAGCAAGAAGATGGGAGAATTAAAGGTGTTTCATCCACCTTGCTTGCTGGACTAGGCTAAGGGTTTTTAAAGGGCTGGGGGACACCCGGCTGGTGTGGCTCAGTGGTTGAGCGTCGACCCATGCACGAAGAGGTCGCTGGTTCGATTCCTGGTCAAGGCACATGGTCAGGTTGTGGGTCCGATCCCCAGTGGGGGGCATGCTGGAGGGGGCCAATCAATGTTCTCTCTCATCCATGTTTCTATCTCTCTCTCCTTCTTCTTTCCTCTCTCTCTCTAAAAAAAAAAAAATCAATAAAGTAAAAATATAAACATAATAATAAAAATAAATAATTAAAGGGCTGGGGGAACAGGTATGCAGAAGTGCTAGTGGAAAAGTTTTAATTGGAAAACCTTGGAACTTGGCCATTTATAGTAAGGGGCTTTAAGACGGGATCATCCTGGACAATGGACCTCTGGCTTCTGAAAGGGTTCTGGTGTTCAAGGTTTGATTATGTTCTGGCCCTTTGGTTGGAGTTGGGGAGAACATTCATTCTGGTGGAAGCGGAGGCCGAAGCTCTCTTGTCTGCACGTGTCCTGCTCCATGACTTGCGGTCTTGGTCTGTTTTCTCTGAACAGCAACTCCACATCCTGTTCAACAGGATAGGGCCATTCTGAGCTGGTCCTGTGATTACAAAAAGACTGGAAGAAATTAGAGATTTGCTGAAAAATCTTCCTTCCTATTGCAGAGCTGCTTGAAAGGAAGATTAACTGCTGAATACAAGGCATTGAGGCCCACCCAGATTCTTTCTCACTTTCTCTCTTATGAAACTGAAAGGTTTAAACTGTTCGGCAAAGGGAAACAAATAGTGTTGTCATTACAATATAGCTGAAGACCCATTCTATCTGGGAAATTTAATGAACAGAATAAACTAAAAAGCAAAATGGAAACAGACTCATGGATAGCGAGGAGGCTGCCAGCTGTTGGGGGGGATTGGGGAACTGGGTAGGAGGGGGTGGAGGGATTGAGCATAATAGAAAAAAATAGAAAAACCTCATGGACACAGAGGACAGTGTGGTGATTGCTGGGGGGAGGAAGATAGGGGAACGTGGAGAAGGGTATAGGGGGATAAATGATGATGGAAGGAGACTTGACTTGGTGTGGTGAACACACAATACACTGGACAGATGATGTGTTGTGGAATTGTGCACCTGAAACCTGTATAAATTTGTTAACCCATGCCCTCCCAATAAATTCAATACAAAAGAAAAAAAAATAATACTTATTTCCCATACTTGCTCCCCTAGTTCTGCCCGTTGCCAGGTATTTGTTGCTAGGTGCCCAGGATATTCTGCCCTGGTGGCATTCTGTACCTGACCCATTGTCTTACTCTGCTCCTGCCTATCTTGCTGTGGCAGAAATTCAGTCAGTGGGAAGAGCCAGACTGCACGCACTCGGAGGATTAGAAAAGAACTATTTAATGTGCACCGGCGCTGGCCCAGCATAGTCACCTCCAAAGGCTGAGCCCTGAGCCCAGGTTCTAGCCACCTTTTATACATGATAAGCTTCTGAATATTTGGGGGCTTTCTAGTTCCACTGTAGTTTAGGCAGTTGGTGGATGTAAGGGGATTACACAAGCCAGGGCGGGGTCTCTGCACTGCCTAAGGGGCTGCACCTGGCCTGCCTTCTCAATCTGACTGCTGACCCTAGAAAGGTTTTATAGGCAGAAAGAGTGAAAGGCAAGGAATTGAAACGAGTGGATTATTTCATGCCAGGGTTACCTTCCTTCAGGGAAAGCAGGTGTCTTATCAGGTAAATGACATCACTAGTACTGACCAGGAAATTTCAAACTGATTGGTTTCACGTCCCACTCTTGGCAGTGGTTAAATCTGCAATCAGGCTTGGTATTAAGTCTTGGTGGGGTTTAGCACTGTAATTGCCTGAAAACTTCATTTCTTTAATATGAGCTTTTTTCCTTTCCTTTTTTAAAAAATTTTTAATTTTAATTTTTAAATTTATTTTAATTTACTTATTTTTTTATTTTTACTAAAGATGTTTCTCCTTTTTTCTTCATTGACACCTTCCTCCCAATCTCCCCCCTCCCCCCAGCATTAGTGTCCATGTCCTTATTTACGCATACATGCGTATAAGTTCTGTGGTTTATCTCTTCCCTCCCCCCACATCCACCTCTTCTGAGGTTTTTCAGTTTGTACCCCACTTCCATGTCTCTGGGTCTATTTTGTTCCTCAGCTTGTTTTGTTCATTATATTCCACAAATAAATGAGATAATGTGATATCTGTCTTTCTCTGCTTGGCTTGTTTCACTTAGGATAATACTCTCCAGGTCCCTCCATGTCATCTCAAAGGATAAGAGATCTTTAGTTCTTACGGTTGCTTAGTAGTCCACTGTGTATGCGTACCACAACTTTTTTATCCACTAATTTATTGTTCAAACTGGCCTCATCCAACACCCCGTCTCACCTGCCTCCTTTTACTTTGCACAACCACTTCCTTAAGCATTAAGCCTTCAGGACAATAAAGTTTGGTCAGCATCAAATAATCTTAGGAACAAAACCTGGGGTCTACTGACCCCAGAGACAGGGTTTTAGTCAAACTAGAGATAACATCTAGGCCTCAGTTATGTTTCAGCTCCAGGTCCAGAGAAGCAGTGAAAGCAGGTGAAGAAAACCATGGCTGGCATCAGGACCTGATGCATCGATCAATGACCCCCTACCCCAGTGCACACCAATCAGTAGAGACCACAACCCTAACCATGGCCCTAACTCTCTTAGCCACCATGGTTCATGATTTTCCCCTGTATTGAGAAGGCAAGCCAGGTGCAGCCACTTAGGCAGTGCAGAGACCCTGCCCCTGGCTTTTGTAATTCCCTTACATCCACCAACTGCCTAAACTACAGTGGAACTAGAAGGTCCCCAAATCCCTGGAGGCTTATGATAAATAAAAGGCGGCTGGAACCCGTGCTTGGGGCTCAGCCTTTGGAGGTGATTTGCTGCGCCAACACCAGTGCGCATTAAACAGTCCTTTTTAAGTCCTCCAAGTGCGTGCAGTCTGTCTCTTCCAGCTGACCAAATTTCTGCCGTAACAATATAATCCATCCCCTGGAAGCCATCAGGGAGCTGAAACTTTGCACCTTAGCTTACCTGTGTCTGGGTGTGGGCCACTTTCTGAAAATAAATTTTCACTTTCTTTGCTGCAAACTCCTGTTTATGTCTTTTTTTTTTTTTTTTTAATCTTCACCTGAGGACATTTTTGCATTCATCTTCAGATAGAGTGAGAGGGAGAGAGGGAGGAAGAGAGAGAGAGAAATGTCGATGTGAGAGAGACACATCAACTGGTTGCCACCCCCCACGACCCAATAGGGGCTGGGGACAAACTACAAGCGAGTTGCGTGCCCTTAGTGGGAACCGAACCTGGGTCTCTCTGGACCGCAGGCTGACCCTTTAACTGCTGAGCCAAACTGGCCAGGGTCCTGTTCATGTCTTATTGGGCTTTGGTGTGCTGAGGCAAACAGACCCCTGTAGCCCTGTAACACCCCATTTTAAGCCTGTTTTTTTTTTTTTAACATTGCAAAATTCATATAATGAACTTTTAACTCCCCTAGATAATGCTATTAATAGGTCGGGGCCTTTGAAAGGTGATTAGGTCATGAGGGAAACACTTTCATGAATTAAATTAGTGCTTCTTAAAATATTTTTTTTTTTTTTTTCTTTATTGATTTTAGGGAGAGAGGAAAAGAAAGGAAGAGAGAGAAACATTGATGAGAGAGAACATCAATTTGCTGCCTCCTGCACACCCCGCACTGGGGATCAGGCCCACAACCTGGGCATGTGCCCTGACCAGGAATCAAAACAACAACCTCCTGATGCATGAGTCAATACTCAACCACTGAGCCACAGCAGCCTGGCTAAATTAGTGCTTTTATAACAATGATATACCATTAAATCCCTATCCTCTATTGCCATGTAGCAGTGAGAAGTCTATGACTCCGTGAAGGTCCTCACCTGACCATGTTATAATCCTGATCTCAGACTTCCAACTGTCAAAACTCTGAGAAATAGTTTCTGTTGTTTATAAGCCACCCAGTCTATTATTTTCTTATGGCAACTCAAATAGACTGAGACAGCAAGTAAACATCAGAGAAATTTAAAGATTGTAATGCACCAAGTGTTAACTGACTAGGGACTATGTAATAATTAAAGATTGTAATGCACCATGTGTGAACTAAATAGGGGCTATGTAATAATTCTGATAAGACCAGTCACTGAAACTAACCTCAAAGGGTGATTTTATCATAAATTCCTAACTGGGCAGTTCATGACAAGTAGTCAGGTTCCAGGCCTATAAAAGGTTTATGTTTGCCTTAAGTAAGCCCTATCCATTGTTCTTGTGCATCTAGGTTAACACACATTTGAAATGTAATAAGAAGTCATCTTTTTCAGACTACTCAGAGGTATAAAGACCCTTAAGGGAGCACGTAATCTTGTTATGTATCCTGTAATTCAATCATAGAAATTTCCTGCCTTGCTTTTTCCCACCTTTATGTAATCTTCTTTCTATTTCTTCCTAAAATTCAAAAGTACAAAGGAACTGCAAAACTGTCACTCTCCAGAGCATTTGAGATCCTGATTCTCTGCAGGTTATCAGTCTCATTAAAATAAACTGTTATAAAATAAACTGTTATAAAAATTATCTACAGGTTTATGCCCAGATGGTGTAGCTCAGTAGTTGAGCATCGACCCATGCACCAAGAGGTTGCCGGTTTGATTCCTGGTCAGGGCACATGCCCAGGTTGTGGGCCCGATCCCCAGTGGGGGGCATGCAGGAGGCAGCCAATCTATGTTCTCTCTCATCCATGTTCCTATCTCTCTCTCCGTCTTACTTCCTCTCTCTCAAATCAATAAAGGAAAGAAAAAAAAAATTAAAAATTACAAATAAAGCTGCAGTACAATCCAGCAATTCCACTTCTGGGTATTTATCCAAACAAAACAAAAACACTAATTTGAAAAGATATATATATCTTTATGGTAATGGTAGCATTATTATTATTATTATTTTTTATCCTCACCCGAGGATATTTTTCCATTTTTTTGTACAGATAGAGTGGGAGGGAGGGAGAGGGGGAGAGAGTGAGAAACATCGACGTGAAGGGACACATCGAGTGGCTGCCACCCGCATGACCAACCAGGGCCGGGGAAAAACTGCAACCGAAGTACATGCCCTTAGCGGGAACCGAACCCGGGTCTCTCTGTACCGCAGGCCGATGCTCTAACCACTGAGCCAAACTGGCCAGGGCAATGGTAGCATTATTAATAATAGCTAAAATATGGAAGCAACCTAGATGTCTAACAATAGATGAATGGATGAAGAAGTGGTACATATATTCAATGTAATATTACCCATAAATATAGAATACAATTTTGCCCTTTGTGACAGCATGGATGAACCTGGAGAGTATTATGCTGAGTGAAATAAGTCAGTCAGAGAAAGATAAATATCACATGATCTCACTTATAAGAAGAATCTAACGAATATGATAAACTGAACAAAATAGTTCCAGAGACATAGAAGCAGGGAAAAGACTAATGAACCTCAGAGGGAAAAAGGGAGGGAGGTAATATTGTCAACAATAAAAACTAAATAAAAAAATAAAACTTTTTAGTTTGATGTAGTCTCATTTTTTTTCTTTTCTTTTTCTTGCCCAAGGAGACATACCAGAAAAAATACTGCTACAAGAAATGTCCTAGACTTTACTGCCTGTGTTTTCTTCTAGGATTTTTATGGTTTTGAGCCTAACGTTTAAGTCTTTAATCCATTTTGAGTTGATGCTGTGTATGGTGTTAAAAGGTGGTTTAGTTTTATATTTTTGTACATATCTGTCCAATTTTTCCAACACCATATATTGAATAGACTTTCTTTGCCTTGTATGTTTTTGCCTCCTTTGTCAAATATTAATTGACTGTAATAGCATGGGATTATTTCTGGGCTCTCTATTCTATTGTATTGATCTATATGTCTGTTTTTAAGCCAGCACCATGCTGTTGTGATTACTATGACCTTGTATGTAGTACAGTTTGCTATCAGGTAGCCTAATTCCTCCAACTCGGTACTTTCTCAAGATTTATGTGGCTATTTGGGGTCTTTTGTTGTTCCTTAGAAATTTTTGGAATATTTGTTCTAGTTCTGTGAAATATGCCATTGGTATCTGGATAGAAATTATGTTGAATCTATAGATTGCTTTAGGTAGTATGGACCTTTAAATGATGTTAATTCTGTGTATCCATGAACACAGTATATGCTTCTAATTATTTGTATCTTCTTCAGCGTCTTATAATTTTCTGAATATAGGTCTTTCACATACTTGTTTAAATTTATTCCCAGGTACTGTGTTCTTTTTAAAGCAATTGTGAATGGAATTGTTTTCTTAGTTTCCCTTTCTGATGGTTCATTATTGGTTTATAACAACGCAACTGATTTCTGGATATTTATTTTGTATCCTATTACTTTATTGAATTAGTTTATCAATTCTAATAATTTCTTGATGGAATCCTTAGGATTCTCCATATATAATATCATGTCATGTGCAAATAACAGTTTTACTTCTTCCTTTCCAGTTTGGATGCCTTTTATTTCTTCTCCTTGTCTGTGGCTACTTTGAAAAGATAAACAAGACTGACAAACCTTTAACCAGACTTATCAAGAAAAAAAGAGAGGACCCAAATAAATAAAATTAGAAATGAAAGAGAAGTAACAACTGACATCAAAAAAATACAAAATATTGTAAGAAAATATTATGAATAACTATATGCCAACAAACTGAAAAATCTGGAGAAATGGATCAATTCCTGGAAACACAATCTTCTAAACTTGAATTGGGAAGAATAAGAGAATCTGAATAGACAGATTACAGCTAATAAAACTGAAGCAGTAATAAAATAAAATTTAAAAAAAACAAAAACCTCCCAACAGACCTGGCTGGGTGGCTCAGGTGATTTTAGCATCATCCCGTACACCGAAAAGGCTTTGGACTCAATTCTTGGTCAGGGCATATATGTAGGTTGTGAGTTCGATCCCCAGTAGGGGCATGCATGGGAAGCAACCAATCAATATTTCTCGCTCTCTCCAATCTATTCTCTCTAAAATCAATAAAAAACCTATGCTTGGGTAAGGATTAAAAACAAAACAAAACACTTCCAGCAAACAAAAGTCCTGGACTCGATGGCTTCATAGGTGAATTTTACCAAACATTCAAAGAAGAGCTAACATCTATACTTCTCAAACTATTCCAAAACAATTTAAGATGAGGGAAGACTTCCAAACTCATTTTATGAGGCCAGCATTATCCTAATTCCAAAAGCAGATAAAGACATGAAAAAGAAAGAAAATTATAGGCCAATACCTTTGATCAACATAGATGAAAAAATCCTCAACAAAATATGCAAACCAAATTGAGTAATACATTAAAAAGACCATACATCATGATCAAGTGGGGTTTATTCTGGGGATGCAAGGTTGGTACAATATCTACAAATCAATAAATATGATGCATGAAATAAATAAAATGAAGGATAAAAACCACATGATCATATCAATAGATGCAGCAAAAGCATTTGGTAAAATCCAGGACACATTTGTGATAAAAACTTCGGCAAAGGCGAACAAAAGGGACATACCTCAGTGTAATAAAGGCCATATTGGACAAATCCACAGCAAACATCATACTCAAAGGGGAATTAAATACAAGTGTTTCCCTTAAGATAAGGAACTAGACAGGATGTCTGCTTTCACCACTTATTCAACGTAGTACTGGACTTCTTAATGTTATTTTTTAAACTTTTACCTTTTAAATCTTATGGAAGACTGAAAAATAAAGTTACTAACAAAAATTAATATAATGTTGATTTTGTGCTTTTTCATGTATTTACCTTTATCAGATCTTTTCTATTTTTGTACGGTCTCAAGTTACTATTTATGTGTCTTTTTCTTTCAACTTGGAGGATTCTCATACTTTAATAGTCTAAGTCAAATGATATAGTCAATTCCCTCAACTTTTGTTTTTCTGGGAATGTCTTAATTTATTCCTTATTTTGAAGGACATTTTTGCCCTATGTAGAATTTTAATTAAGTTTTTACTTTTTATTTCAACACTTTAAATATATCATCATACTGCATTTCAGCCTGTAAGATTTCTGCTCGGAAATATGATTATAATTTTATTGAGGATATCTTGTACTTGAGTCTTTTTTGTTGTTGTTGTTGTTATTTTCAAGACTCTCTTGTCATTGGCTTTTGACAGTTTGATCCTAATGTGTCTTAATGTGGCTCCTTTGAATAGATCTTACTTGGAGTTCATTGAGCTTCTTGTATTTTTACATCCATTTAAATTTTCCTCAAATTTA
This sequence comes from Molossus molossus, assembly GCF_014108415.1. Classification (NCBI taxonomy): domain Eukaryota; kingdom Metazoa; phylum Chordata; class Mammalia; order Chiroptera; family Molossidae; genus Molossus; species Molossus molossus. The sequence goes on from NW_023425355.1 coordinate 17,330,597, forward strand.
GTAAGTTTTCGACGATTATTTCTTTTCCTTTTCTTTCTTTATAATATATTGTTGTTGTCTTATTTTTTTTAAGTTTATTGATTTTTTTTAGAGAAAGAGGAAGGGAGAAAGAGAGAGAGAGAGAAACATCAATGTGAGAGTGTAACATTGACTGCCTTCTGCATGCCCCATACTGGCAATTAAATCAGCAACCCTCTGATGCATGGGATAATGCCCAACCAACTGAGCCACAGTGGCCAGGGCTCTGCCATTATTTCAAACAAACTCACTTCCCTTTTTTCTCTTTCCTCATCTTTTGGGATTTTCTTTATGTGTAAATTGGTCTGTTTGTTGCAATACCATAAATCCTATAGGCCCATAGATTCTGTTTACTTCTTCTTCTTCTTTTTTTTTTTTCTATTTTGCTCCTCAGATTTGCTAATTTCAAATAACTTGTTTTCAAGTTCACAGATTTTTTTCTGCCTGTTTGAGTGTGTTGTGAGCTTTACAACTTAGTTATTTTGTTTTTTAGCTCCTGAGTTTCTGTTTGATCCTGTTTTACAGTTTCAATCATTGCGTTGAAATTCAAATTTTTTTCATATTATTTTTCTGACTTTTTGTCATTATATGTGTTTTCCTTTAATGTTTGGAGCACAATGAACACAGTTGTTTTAAATACTTTGTCTAATAAGTTCAAAACAAATTTTTTAAGGTCAGTGTTTTGAGATTTATTTTTTTCCTTTGAGTGGGTGATTTTCTGATTTCTTTGTCTTGCATATTTGTTGAAAATTGGGCATTTGAAAAATACAGCTACCTTTTCCAGTCTCTGAAGACTGACTCCATGCTGGGAGAGGCCTTCCTTAATCAGCCCAGTGTTATGGCTTAAGATCTTTTCTGGGCTTTTCTGAGCATTCATCTTCCCTGGGCCTGTGTGTGTGCTTTTTACCACTTTCCCCTCTACACACAGCTTTTTTTCCACATGTCTTAATTTCCCTAACAGTTTCAGCCCTGAATCTTCTCAGGACCTTGTATGTTGTATTGTATTACTTTGCCTATAATCTCATTTCCTCAGTCATTTGTGGATCCCCTGTGGTTTTCACTTGCTACAACATTCAATACTATCCTTTGTGGATACCAATCTGAGATCTAAACTATACCCCTTTCCATCTGAGCCCTGAGTCAGGTGATACAGAATCCAGTCCTGAGAGTGGGTCCTGGACAAGTCACAATAATGTAAATGATTTCCGTGATGGAGGGAGTCGGGTCTATTCCTCTCAAATATGCCCTGCTGGAGAGGGCACAGGGCAAGGACAACAACAAAGGCCACAAAAATTTCTAATGTTTTTTTTCTTGATTAGGTCCTTGTTTGGTTACTCCAAATCCTTGACTGTTTTCTGTATTTTGCGTAAAGTGATTTTACTCAGTCTAGTTGTTAACTTGATTTTTCTATGGGAACATAAAGGCCTAGTGTTTCCTAGTCTGCAATCTTTCTTACTACTTAATTTCAAACATGTAATAAGGTAGAAATATGTAATAATAAAAATAATATAGTTTGGGATAAAGAGAGCAAATTAATCAATAGAACAGAATAGGGAGACCAGAAGTAGATCCATTGATATATGGACAATGGATCTTTTACAAAGGCATAAAGACATTTTAATGGAAGGAGTGATTATCTTTGCAACAAATTGTGTTAGATTAACTCAATATTCCTATAAAAATTAATAATTATAATAACCTCTAGACATTCTGTTCTTTTTTTGTTAATCTTCACCAGAGGATATTTTTCCGTTGATTTTTAGATAGAGTGGAATGGAGAGAGAGAGAGAGAGAGAGAGGCAGGGCCTTGACCAAGAATTGAACCCATGACCCCTCGGTTTGAGGGCCAACACTATAACCACTGAGCCAAACAGGCCAGGACTAGAAAAATGCATTTCAAAAGCACAATGAGAATGCTTAAACTAAAAAAAAAAAAAGTAAATTTGAGGATGCTGAGCAACTGTAACTATCAGACACTGTATTACTGATGAAAATACAAAAAGTATACATGTAATTTTGAAAATATATTTGCCATTTTAAAATAAATTTTATTATACACTTACCATAATATGCAGAAATTTTACTCTCATCCAAGTGAAATAAGAAAAGATTTTTCTCGCCCTGGCCGGTTTGTCTCAGCGATTAGAGTGTCGGCCTGCAGTCCAGAGAGACCTGGGTTCAGTTCCCGCTAAGGGCACGTACCTCGGTTGCAGTTTGTCCGCGGCCCTGGTTGGGTAGTGTGGGTGGCAACCACTCAATGTGTCCTTTTCACATCAATGTTTCTCTCTCTCTCTCTCTCTCTCTCTCTCTCTCTCTCTCTCTCTCTCTCCCTCCCTCCTTCCCTCACTCCCTCCCACTCTATCTGAACAAAAAATGGAAAAAAATGTCCTCAAGTGAGGATAAAAAACAAAAAAAGATTTTTCACATAAAAACCTGTACACAAATGTTATAACTTTTTTTTTTTTTTTTTTTGGTAATCAATAAAAAATGGATACAAGCCAAATGTACCTCAATTGAGAAATGGATAAACATTTGTATATACATACAAATGAATAAGATTCGGCCATGGAAAGGATGATTTTGTGATACACACAGTATCATGCACAACTTTCAAATACACTGTGCTAAGTGACAGAAGCCAGATTCAAAAAGCTCTGTACCATTAAATTTCATTGAAACGGCATTTGTGAAAAGGCAAAATTGTAGGCACAGAAAACACATCAATTGTTACCAGTGGGTTGGTTTGGGGGGCAGAAAAGAGGTTGACTACAAATTAGCATGGGGGAAGTTTGAGGACTAATAGAACTATTACATATTTTGCTGTGATGGTGCTGACCTGACTGGATGTGTTTGTGAATTCCTGAAAAAGTGTACCCTCTCCAAAGGGGACATACAAATGGCCAAGAGACATATGAAGAAATGCTCCACATCACTAATCATCAGAGAGATGCAAATTAAAACAACAATGAGGTATCACCTCACACCTGTCAGAATGGCAGCCATCAACAAATCATCAAACAACAAGTGTTGGCGAGGGTGTGGAGAAAAGGGGACACTAGTACATGCTGGTGGGAATGCAGACTAGTGCAGCCACTATGGAAAACACTATGGTGTTACCTCAAAAAGTTAAAAATTGAACTGCCATTTGACCCAGTGATCCCACTTCTAGGAATATACCCTAAAAACCTGAAACACCAATCAGAAAGAATATATGTACCCCCATGTTTGTAGCAGCACTATTTACAATAACTAAGATCTGGAAATGACCCAAGTGTCCATCAGTAGACAAATGGATAAAAAAAGCAGTGGTACATATACACAATAGAGTACTATGCAGCTGTAAGAAAGAAAGATCTCTTATCCTTTGAGATGACATGGAGGGACCTGGAGAGTATTATCCTAAGCAAAACAAGCCAATCAGACAAAGACAAGTATCATATGATCTCACTTATTTGTGGAATATAATGAACATAACAGTCTAAGAATAGGGGTAGTCCCAGAGACGTGGAAGTGGGGTACAGACTGACAATCCCCAGAGGAGGGGGTGGTAGGGGAGAGATAAACCACAGAACTCATATGCATGTGTGCATGAACAATGGACATGGACAACAAAGCTGGGGAGAGGGCGGGGAGGGAGAGGAAGGGAGGGAATCAGTGGGGGAAATAGGAGAAACATCTGTAATAAAAATTAATTAAATTTAAAAAACAAAAAAAGTGCACTCATTTATGTATACTTATTTAGCATAAATATCTATGCTGGAGCATATTTGGAAATCTGGAAAAATTACTTATTCCATGTTCTAATTATTCATAGAAATTTCAGTTAGCTGGACATATTATTAAGTCAGCCTCACTTCACTGTCATGTCTTACAAATGTAATAATCTAATTTTATATCTATTACAATACTTTTTATCCATGATATTATTTTCTTATTCTATTTCCAAATACTGATCTATACCTTAACTTATATGTGTTTATTTTTTTAACCTTGGTAATATATGTCCCTAAATATTTTTCATGTAAAACCATATTGTATACTATATTTTAGTGAGTGATTAAATAGAAACTATAAGCTTTCCACTGACACCATTTTTAAAAGAGGTTGGTATCATTCTGAGTGTGCAAACATATTCCCCTTTACATAGTTTCACTAACAATATATTTTTATAATGATGATGACTTCTTTTTTTGAAGACATGCATATTAAAGACATTTTTTTTGTTGTTTTGTTTTTTTTTTTATCCTCACCCGAGGACATTTTTCCATCTTTTGCACAGACAGAGTGGGAGGGAGAGAGAGGAAGAGAGAGAGAGGGAAACATCGACGTGAAAGGGACACATCGAGTGGCTGCCACCCGCACGACCAACCAGGGCCGGGGACAAACTGCAACCGAGGTACATGCCCTTAGCGGGAACCGAACCCGGGTCTCTCCGGACCACAGGCGGACGCTTAAAGACATTTTTAAGAAATAAGCTTTCTATGCCCTGGCTGGTTTGGCTCAGCAATTAGAGCATCAGCCTGCGGACCAGAGAGTCCCAGGTTCAGTTCCTGCTAAGGGCATGTACCTCAGCCCAGGTTGGAGTCATGTAGGTGGCAACCACTTGATGTGTCTCTCTCACATCGATGTTTCTCTCTCTCTCTTCCTCCCTCTCCCTCCTGCTCTATCTGAAGATAGATGCAAAAATATCCTCGGGTGAGGATAAGAAAGAAAGAAAGAAAGAAAGAAAGAAAGAAAGAAAGAAAGAAAGAAAGAAAGAAAGAAAGAAAGAAAGAAAGAGAGAGAGAAAGAGAGAGAGAGAGAAAGAAAGAAAGAAAGAAAGAAAGAAAGAAAGAAAGAAAGAAAGAAAGAAGGAAAGAAGCTTTCTACAATTTTCTTTTTTCAATTTTGCCATGACATTGGTTTACCTAAATAGCCAATTTCTCTCTTATATTTGAAAACAGCTGTGAATATGAATTAGTTCTATGACATTTTTAGGGCTCGGCCTGTTCTTTTCTTATAAAAATTAATTTGCATCTTTCTTCTCATTTATTGTACAAAAACTGGCAACCTTCTAAAGCAGAGAAACCAGATGGAAAAATTTTGCATTAAAAATGATTTTTCCCACACTTGTTTTTGTTTCTGAAAAAATTAAAAATTATCATGCTTAGAGACATTGCTGTCATTGAATATAAACAGTGGGGATGTACCAGTAGGTTGAAAGCTCAAGTCACCCACAGTGGACATTATGCTGTATTGGAATGATGTTGGTATAATACAGGATGTGCCCTCCTGGGTTACATAACACCTCAAAACAATTCCAGTACAGGTTTCCAATAAGCATTTATAGTGGAAATTTTATGGTCATTTATAGTGGAAATTTTATGGTTATAGAAGACATCTGTGGTTAATATTCTCAGTAAGACTGATTAGCAAATCCTCCAAAAATTTCACCACACGTAGTCTCCTTAGATATATGGTTGTTTAACAACCTTTGTCATTAAGACAATAGCATGGCCAAGTACTTTTAAGCTTCTGTTTTTCTTTTTTTTTTTTTAATACTTTAACATTTTTTAAATTGATTTTTTAGAGAGAGAGGGGAAAAGAAAGAGAGATAGAACTTCGATGTGAGAGAGAAACATCAATCAGCTGCCTCCTGCACGCCCCCTACTGGGAATCAAGCCTGCAACCCGGGCATGTGCCTTGACTGGAAATCGAACCAGGACCTCTCAGTCCTTGGGACGATGCTCAATCCACTGAGCCATATCATCCCGGCACTTCTGCTTTTCTTGAAGGCAATTAAGGCAGTAATATATTCACAACCATAGAATAAGAGATGCATTAGCCTTAAGATTTTTATCCTGAATTTTGTATATTTGTCGACCCTTCAAGTATACCCAATGAAGATTGCTATTACTATATTAAAAAAGCAGTTTTTCATCTCATAATTTCTATTTTAATGTTTAAATACAAGTGAACATACTTTTTATTTCTTTGTAGTACTTTATTACCTAAAAATGTGGTAATGCCAAAATCAAAGTATGAATACAAAACTGAAATATTCGTTTAGAAGTCTACTTTTATGTTTTCATAGGAATTTATTTGGTATGCTAGCTTTGTTTTACATTATATTTTATAGAATTTTAATAAATATTCCTAATAACAATTAGAAGAGTTAGTATTTTTGTAAATAGTTTAGGTTTGGTATATAGAAAAGTAAGCAAAAGTCAGTTTCTGTTGTTTCAAGTGAATCTGTTTTAGGCAGAGCTTGAAAATCATTAATATTCATGCTCACTCTCATAGTATTTGAGAAATAAATAGTCCAATATAAATATTGCGTTATTTTTATTTTATTTAGTTATTTTTAAATATGTTTTTATTTGTATTTTTTAGAGAGAGAGAAAAAGAGCAAAGATAGAAATATCGATGAGATAGAAACATCGGTCGGCTTCCTCCTGCTCGGCCCCTACTGGGGATTGATCCTGCAACCTGGGCATGTGCCCTGACCAAGAATCAAACTAGGACTTCTTAGTCCATGGGACGATGCTCAATCCACTGAGCTACACTGGCTGGGCAATATTGCTTTCTTTTTTTAAAAAATTATTTTATTGCCCTGGCCAGTTTGGCTCAGCAGTTAGAGCATCGGCCTGCGATCCAGAGAGACCCAGGTTCAGTTCCAGCTAAGGGCATGTACCTTGGTTGCAGTTTGTCCCCGGCCCTGGTTGGTCGTGCGGGTGGCAGCCACTCGATGTGTCCCTTCACATCGATGTTTCTCTCTCTCTCTTGTCCTCTCTCTCCCTCCCACTCAATCTGAACAAAAAATGGAAAAATGTCCTCAGGTGAGGATAAAAAAATATGTATATATTTTATTAATTTGTTTTTGTTTATTAATTTGTTTTTCCCCCATTGACACCCTCCTCCCCATCCCCCTGCCACACCCCCAGCTTTGTTGTCTATGTCCATTGGTTATGCATACATGCATATAATTTCTTTGGTTTATCTCTCCCCCCAACACCCCCTCTTCTGAGGTTTGTCAGTCTGTACCCTACCTCTCTGTCTCTGATTCAATTTTGTTCATCAGTTTGTTTAGTTCATTATATTCCACAAATAAGTGAGATCATGTGATATTTGTCTTTCTCTGATTGGCTTGTTTTGCTTAGCACAATACTTTCCAGGTCCTTCCATGTTGTCTCAAAGGATACGAGATCTTTCTTTCTTACAGCTGCATAGTATTCCATTGTGTACATGTACCACAGCTATTTTATCCACTCATCTACTGATGGACACTTGGGTCGTTTCCAGATCTTAGCTATTGTAAATAGTGCTGCTTTATTTTTAAAACAACCTATTTGTGAAGAGATATTTACTATTTGGCCACATGCATTTTTTAAAAGGAGGTGTGTGTTTTTGTGTTTATGTGTGAGTGTGTGTGTGTGTGTGTGTACATGTGTGTATACCTGTACATACAGTAATGTGGGAATCAGTTGAAATCTTAAAAATAAACTTTGTTTCTAAGGTTCATTTTTGTTATATTATGATATCTCCAACAAGACTCTACTGATTGGCTGCCATTGGCTGATTCTCACAGCTGGCTTAATTTCCCCACCCTCTCCTTCTCTGGATTAGGGAATGACGGTGGGTGTGGATGAGGGCAAACATTTTGGACCCAACAATGCAAGGTAGTTTGGAAACTCTTTGTTGGCCCACTCAGGGCCAACAAAGAAGTATTGTTTTAACACACTGGGAAGCCTCCTCTCCACAGCATAGCTGAAGTGATTCATCAGTTGGGTATGCATTCATCTAAATTGCTTGAACAAAAAGTGACATGAATCATGAAAATTAATTTCAAAAGTGTGTTTGCAAGAAAAGCCTCTGTCTGTTTAAATTTATATTACTAGATTCTTCATTGATTCTCTTTTCCATAAACTATTTCCTTAGTTGTGGTGGCTTGGCCAAATATTTTGCAATTTATTCACATTCATTTTTGTTAACATTCAAAGAAACACACAAATATTTGACTTGTGTAGATACATAGTTCAAAGTGCAAGCTGGGTCTGCCTGTATCAGTGAGAATTAGATTATTCAATTTAGAGAATGTCAGCACACTTGAAATAGTTTATTAACATGCCATACATAAAAATAAATATTAAAGAGGAACTGATGTAACATCCACTTTAAGCACTCCATAATTATTTACTAAATCAAGACTTTGTATTCTGTGAAATATATGCATGTAATATACCTAGGAACATCCACATCCACATAATGCTCTTTTCCTTTTTGTTAATTGTAAATATAATTCTATAGTATAAATCACTATTGAATCATTTAAAAGCTTACCACAAGATGACTTTAAAGGGGGGAAAAACACTTCACTTAGAAATTAAGAATTCTTTGTTACAGTTTTAAAATGTTAATGACCTGGTAATATAGAAACAATTTTATTTCTAATCATATCAAAACATTTTTTTACAAAACAACTCTGTCTCTTTCTCTCTCTCACCCTCTGGCTCTTTCTTCCCTTTTTGAAGAACACAAAATCTAAACATAAATAGTATTGAATAGTATTTGCTATCCTTAGTCTATTTGAAGCTATTCTGTAATTATTGGACCATGAAAATGGATTTAAAATATAATAGCCTCAGAGCTTGAGTGGGAAGGGGGTTAAAAGAAGAAGAATTGCTAATAAGGATTTTTTTCAAGTGATATAGAAGTCCTAAAATTAATTGAAATGCTGGTTCATATACACGAAAAACATTAAATTGTACACTTTAGATAGGAGAATTTTTATGGTGTATAGATTATATATCAATAAAGCTGTTAAAATGGAAAAAAGGAAGGAAAGAAGAGTATCTTTGTTTTGTTTTTTAATTTTTTTAAAATTGATTTGAGAGAGAGAGGAAGGAAGAAGGAGAGAGAGATGGAAACATCTATGAGAGAGAACATCGATTGGCCACGTCCTGCATGCCCCACACTGGGGATTTGGCCCACAACCTGGGCATGTGCCCTGACTGGGAATTGAACTAGTGACCTGTTGGTGCATGGGTCGATGCTCAACTACTGAGCCACACCAGCTGGACAAGAAGATTATCTTTGTAATATTCAGAGAGACAAGGAAACCCAAAAGTTTAGCTAACTATCTTCTTGGAATGAAATAAAGGAGAATATAGTTGGAATATATCATAAATTAATACCTCAATTATGCGGTTTCACAGTGATGAATTAAGACAGATATCTAAATTTTATCCAAATTTATTTTACAGAGATCTAAATGTGTTGTATATATTTGTGGACACACACACATGTTGTATCTGTATATGTATTACATTGCCCAACATGTAAGTCACTCTCAGAGTTATAGATTAAAAAAAAAAAAACATATACACAAAAATGTTAACATAATATTTACCAAACAATGTGCTAATCATGTCATATAAAGTTGTTGAATATTCCTCACAAAAACTCTATAAATGTGGTGTTATCAATGTGTCTATCTTGCAGATGGAAATACTGAGGCATAGATTCCATGATTCATTCAAAGATATATTTCTAGCATGTGGCAGAGCCAAAACTTGAACCCAAGGAGTCTGACACAATAGTTTGCTCTCTTAATTTCAGGAGAAAAATGTGTGGAATAAAGGTAAAACAGCACCCAATATGAAAATCAATAACTATTAAAAGTAAATACCCACAACTTTTTTTGAAATTTTTTTTTCTTCATTAATTTTTAGAGAGAGAAATGGAGAGGGAGAGAGAGATGGAAACATTGATGAAAGAGAACATCAATTGGCTGCCTTCTACATGCCCCCCCACTGGGGATCGGGCCCACAACCTGGGCATGTGCCCTGACCGGGAATCGAACTGGTGACCTCTTGGTACATGGGTCGAGGCTCCACCACTGAGCCACACCAGCCGGGCTACCCACAACTTTTTTTATGAAAATATTACAGGTCATTTTTATGATTCTGAAGTTTTAAAGAACATGCACACCAATAAAATCAATTCGTAATATTAAATGATATATATTGTTAAACTCAATAAATAATGTACTGTAATAAAATATTATAGGGAAGAAAAAAACTATTTTCCCTCTACTCTTTGGAGTTCTTGGCTGAGATTACTATAATAAAAGACAGATTAACAAGAGAAAAACAAATGTTTATTAACATATAAACCTCATGTATACATGGGAGCTACCCAGACAATGGGTAACTCACTGAGGTGATTTAGAACTAAGACTAAATAGCATCTTAATAAGAAAGAGGAGGAGGGATGTAGGTCTCTTAGGGGAGAGTAAATAATTTTTAGAAACAATAAATGTGCTCTTAGAAGAATAAATGACAGGTCTGACACTTTGTGACAAAGTTTGGGTGTGCTGTACAATACTAGCCTCCTCTCCTGTGATAAGAGTCAACCTTCCCTGGTTGATGAAAGGGGACGAGATTTATGACAACTGAGTTCTTTTTGAGAGTCTGTCTTTGGGCATATAAGGGGAGTTCAAAGAAAGAGTCTCCCTGCACTTGCTTTTTTTAAAGTGCCTACCACCCAAAATAATCAATATACCAAAGTGGCATATTTTATGATGGCATATTCTGTTATCCTTCAGTATAAATTATTAAACATGAAGTTCAGTGATATTAAGAAATGTTCTATAATGACTGACCATATGGTGAGAGATTCAACAAAGTGATAACACCTATTAATAATCTGCAACGCTGAAATATGTCCTTTGTGATATCTCTAACAGCTCAACCATGAAATAAAACAAAAGAGAGAATTGAAGACTCTGTATTGCCATATGTTTGTGTTTTTCAGGAGCAAGCATTATACATCATAATAGGGATCTGTCTTATAAATAAGTATATTTAAGGCAGTGATACAGGATCTACTCACGCAATACCAAACATGTTTCTTAAAATAGTTTATTTTAACTTGCAATACATTTCATATATTCATGATCCATGCTTGACTGCTTCAGTTGACTCATTGGTTCATAGATTACCCACTACTTATCTACCTCCGCTAAAACACCAACTTTTGAGGCTTTCTGTACTTAGACAAACTGAGGAAAGACAGAACTAAACATTTTCATTCTTGCAAAAATGCTAGGAGCAGTATTCAGCCATTCAAATTAGCTATGAATTCTTCATTATGATTTTACTTGAATCTGCTAATCAAGTGAGGTAAAAGAACATTATGGATAATCCAAAAGTTGTGTGTAAAGGAATATTTTTAAGGAAATTACTCATTCAATTTCAAGCTGCTTTTTCTGAATCTATAGAGATTAGTTTTCCTCTTAAAGAAAGTTTTTACGGAAAACTAACTTCAAACATTCATAGTCTATCAAATATTACACATTTGCCTGACTTATGGCATAGAAATGTTTCATTATGTAGAGAAAAAAAATATATGTGTGTGTGAAACACGACCTAACTGGAGTCAGTTCTTGAAAAATTCTGAAGAGTCTGATACCAAACATCAATTCTACCATAAGAAAAATTAAAATTAAAATTAAAGAAGGTAACATGTAGTTTGCTGATTATTCTAGGCCAGTTTTTGAAATATGTCAGATACTCTGCATTAAAAAATATAGATATTCAAATTTTTAGGGTTATTTAAAAAATTTCTAATATGTTGGAATAACTGAATTTTTACACCCATCAGATTATATTATATGGGCATCAGTATTTATTGTCTCTTTTGTTTATGTCTTTTGTTTAAACAAAGGATAAGATCCAAAGAATAAAGGTCCATAGATTCACCATGCTACCTGTTTTATAAATTTAGGTAAATGAATTAACTTTCTTATACCATCGTAGACTTATCTGTAAGATAGAGAAAATAATGTATAGCATAATATTTTACAAATCAGTCAGAATTGTAGCTCAACTGGAATATTATCCCTATTCTTTGGTTGACAAATTACTGTTGTACATCAGTGTAGGAATCAGGGCAGTTTGGAATTAGATGGTGCTGAAAACCTGTCATTCCTATATAAAAGTGTTTCTCAAAGAAAGAGCCTAGAACCCCATGCATCAGAGTAAGCTCCAAAGACTTCCCATTTCTAGAATTCAGAAATTCACAAAAATGATTGCTTTTCCTCTAACACCAAGAATAAGCTAGATAAGTTACAAAGGCATGTTTTTTTTTTCTTTCATAACCCACCAGAGATCTGAAGATATAAAGAAATATTAACTAACTAAAAAATGCAGGAAGTGAGAAGCCATTCATAGAAGAGAAGGGACTCATGATTACTTGATTCTCTTGTAGAGTGGTGGAAAGAAAATAATCCATTATAGAAGAGATAAGTAGAAACCACCCAAACATTTACCAGATCTTTAGTGTCCATGTGTAAGCTGGTTTGATGAACTGGAATGCCAAAGAGTCCCAGCAACTGAGCGAGTTTATATACTTCCTTCAACATGTCCCCACCAGGCCTCAAATGGTCCATGGGGTAATATGCTACAGGTTGAAGGAAGAAAAACGAAACTGAGAGAAGAGAGCCCCTGAGACATATGCCCTCTAATCCTGTGTACTGAAAGGTTGCTGGTTCATCCAATTTTCAGTCAGGGCACATGACCAGGCTGCAGGCTCAAACTCCAGCTGGGGATGTGCAGGAGGCAGTTGCTCAATGTTTTGCTCTCACATCAATGTTTCTCACTCCTCTTTCTACTTTCCTCTCTCTCTAAAAACACCCATAAAAAAAATATGTATATATATATATATAATTTCTACAATATACATTTATATACATTTCTACAATATACAATATATACATATGTGTGTGTGTGTGTGTGTGTGTGTGTATATGTATATTTTTTTATTTTATTTTATTTTTTTTCTGCCCGGCCAGTGTGGCTCAGTGATTGAGCATAGACCCATGCACCAGGAGGTCACTGATTTGATTCCTGGTCAGGACACATGCCCAGGTTGTGGGCCTGATCCCCAGTGGGGGGCATGCAAGGGGCGGCCAATCGATGTTCTCTCTTATTGATGTTTCTATCTCTCTCTCCCTCTCCCTTTCTCTCTCTCTCTAAAAATAAATAAAGAAAAAAATATTTAAAAATATATATTGTTTTAATTTGGTAATACTAATTGTTGGCAAGGATGTGGAGGAAGCAGAAACTTTTATGCTTTTTTGATGATACTATAAATGTGTTACAACCACTTTGGATTATAATTTGGCATTAGTATTTGTAAATGTATATTGTAGAAATTATCTTTCATGTGTACATAGAGATGGACAGAGATTATTACTGTAGCATTGTTTATAATAGCAAAACCTGGGAAATAATCAAAATGAACATTAATAAGGATTTTAAATTGAAAGTATATTAATAAAATTTAGTAAAATTAAGAAGAAAATAAATTTATATATATATATATATATATATATATATATATATATATATCAGTGTGAATAGTCTAAAAAATGCTGAAAAAGAAAAGGAGTTGCTTAAAAATTTTTACAGAATGTACAGTCAACAAACAAGATTCTATATAATCCTCTGGTTCTAGTCACTTTCTGGAGGTAAAAGACAAAGTGCTGTTTTGGATGTGGTCCCGTTTAATCTTACAAAAATTTATGTGAGGCATAAACTTTAAAAATATAGATGTGAAAAATTTTTATCAACTTCCGGTCATGGTTTTTGGAAGTAGAAGACATATGACGTGGCTTAAGGAAGGATCATCGGGCAACTTCGACCATGTCACTAATCTTTTATTTCCTTAAATATTTTCTGTTATTTTTATCTGATTAGTATAGGTGTTTGCTATTATTTTCTTTAATTATCTATACCTCTTTAACAGAAAATCAAGTAAAAATAAAGAAGAGAAAGAATGTAAAACATAATGTATAGCTGATATTTTAAAACCTTAAACACAGCAAAGATTCTTTGGCCTTTAAAAAAGTCTCTGAAATGATCACAATGCTTACTGACTTCCGAATACATTTCTGATTTCCTTTACAAACTGCTGAAACATTACTAGATAAATAAATCCAATTGACCTCAGTCATTTTCAAAGCGTTGCCATCTCCAGTTTCATATAATGGAAGCTGCCTTTCTTGTCTGTGCATTCTGGGAACCAAATTCATGGTTTCTAATGGTATTGTGGTCTACTAAGTTCAGATATTACTATTTAGTATTTGAAAAGCTTATTAGTGCTTCCTCCTAGTAGTTTTTAGGATATGCATGTAAAAGCATGTAAGGGAAAATTAGAGAAAGGACTTGTCATGGCCAGGGTTAGTAAGAAATTTTAGCAGAGAATAATGAGGAAGGTCAGAAGGAGTCAAGATAAAACAACATAGTTAGAGATCAAATTATTATACTGAGCTTCAGGCCTGTGATTAATGAGAATAATAGTTACAACCATGGTCACTCAAGGAAATCCCTAAGAGGGGCAAAGGGCTGGAAAACGGGGAATATTTGTATTACTGTCAACAATTAAAAAAAAAAAATCCTGAAGAGAAGAAAATGGCAGATGTTGGGAAAGTGATGGAACAGTGGTAGCCATCAGGTCAGGGTACTTGGACCCTACATTCAAGTTGATGGTGGACAATAGAAAAGAAGCCTGCTTATTCAAGAAATAAATATAGAAGGTAGCCAACTAGTTTGCCTGACCTCCCCATGGAATATGTAAAGGTGTATTCAAGATCATCAGAGAAGTGCTTATCAGCTATATCTCTGTCAGAATATTGAGGTAAATGAATGAATTGGTCTCGCTGCGGTGCAAAGGCAGATAGACTTTCTGCAAATGAAAGGCAAGAGGTATAGTTTGTCATCAAGTCTCTAACATAGATAATTGGAAGAATACATAATATATGAAAATTTGGGCTGTAGTGCATAAGAGAATGTGGTAAGGACAACTGGCAAGTCTATTCGGAATACTCCGCAGTGTTGCGTGGCTATAAGTTTATACAATTTACTGGCGAGAAAATGTTGTTATTTAAGTATGCTACCATAATCATAATCAATTTTTAAACTATTCTAAAATCTCAGAAATATAGAGAACATGAAATTTATGATATTGAAATTGCCTTTGTACTATTTAAGTATGCTACCATAATCATACTCAATTTTTAAACTATTCCAAAATCTCAGAAATATAGAGAACATGAAATTTATGATATTGAAATTGCCTTTGTACTTCTGAAGAATTTTCAAATTACTACTTCATAGGTTTTGTAATGCTATATTTTTCTAAGCAATTTATTTGCCTTCCTTATCAGTATACATTTGGGCTAGAAGGGCAACATTTTTTAAACAAGAGGACAATAGAATAGGAGTTAGAATACCTTTGATCAAGTTCTGGTTCTGTCACTAATTAGCTGTGTGAGCTTAAGTGGTCATTTTTCTGAAAAGGAAGGTCATTTTTTTTTTCTTAATCTCCAACAAAACAGTTTGTGGCAGCTAATAAGAAAATTCCTCTAAAGTGTTTCAAATGTCAATTTCTAAGATTAAGTCACACCAAGTAATTTCAATCATGAGGTGTTATTTGATTTACACATTCACTGAGGAATGCTGTCAGAATTTAATGTGCATGCTAAATTTGGGTCAGTCCTGTTAAAAAAAAACAACTTGGTCCGGCTGGTGTGGCTCAGTGGTTGAGCAATGACCCTTGCACCAAGAGGTTGCTGGTTCAATTCCTGGTCAGGACACATGCCCAGGATGTGGGCCCGATCCCCGGGGCATGCAGGAGGCGGCCAATTGATGTTCTCTCTCATCAATATTTTTATCTCTCTTTTCCTCTCCCTTCCTCTCTCTCTAAAATCAATAAAGGAAAAAAAATTAAACAACAACTTGTTCTATCCAAAATTTCAAGAGTTTTCCAAATGAGAAACACTTCACTAGAGGATATCTGTTTCATTCTTAGCACTTTAGGCCATATTAGCCCATCTGTCACACAATTAGATCAAATTGGGGGACACAAATATCTAGGTTCTTTTGAACTCTCCAATGAAAATTTAACATCTCCACCACAAATATCATGAGACTGTATTACCATTTTTCTTGAACATATCTCATGAAACACAGATTTCTTTGGTGGAATTCCAGTTTTAATGGCCACTTATTATTACCATTGATTTTTAATAGCCAGATTCTGATATTGTGATCTCCTTGGACATTTTAAAGTTTTGGTTGCTCATTTCCTATCACGTTTGCCCATTTTGTTGTTTTGAGTAATGACTTCCCATTCCAAGACCTAGCCTCAAGGAACACCATTCTTTTTACCTCTCTCCCCTTTCCATCCTCAGATATTCAATCTCTTAGTCTACCAGCAAGATATAATACAATTTAAATAAAAGAAACTAGGCCAGCATTATTCATTTTCTGTACCTATAGAATTTCAGAACCCAAAAACTCCATAGATATCTACAGGCTTACGCAGAACTCATTTGTATTGTCATTTTAAATAAAGACAAAATGTTGGTTCGAACACTTTCAATGATGGAATTGTAAGTATTTTGTTCAATGCACTTTTGAGTAGTTTTATTATTAGGAACCTCTTATACTGAAAGTAAAACCTCCTTAAAACCTACATCAATTTGTCCTTATTTTGCCCTCTAACTCTATAAATAATATCTGTCTTCTCTTTCACAAATCTTCCACATAGTTTAAGATATGTCGCGTCTATTGTCCACTCTTTATGTTGTGCAAATTATATTTAATAAAATTTTTAAAGTTTGGGATAAAAAATTAGTGCATTGTTTTACGTTTTTGTTGACTGTGTCTTTTATATATTCATAAGCAGGAGGCAAGAAATAAACCATGTAAATTACCTATAAGAATTTTTCCCTGTTGTTTGGCGGGGCTTTATTTTTAACTTATTTAATCAGTCACTTATATGTATGTCCTGACATCCAATCCATATTTTCTCATAGATTACAAAATGTTTTTACACCTGGCTACAGACTTTTTATTTTATAATTACTTAATAATCTATAAGAAAATAAAGTTAGACTAGTTCGACAAACACAGTAACAGCTATATCGACTTTCGACAGATATGTGGTGTCAACATAAGAAAACTTGAAACCTGTAGAGAATTTTTATGATTTTATTTGAGCCAAACTGACAATTGCCCAGAAGCAAAATCTCAACAAGGTGAGAAAATGTTCTACAGAATGGTTGTTTTGCATTTTATTTTACACATTAGGTACAATCAAGGAGGGGACATAAATGGGTTACATGAAATCCATCGCTGATAGATTAGGGAGGTGGGAGAAACAAAGAGGAAAAATCTCTGGGATTGGATACAAAGTAAAATGAATAGACAAGCACTTCTTTTATATTTGTGTGTATAAAATAGTAGTTACCAGTGAAAATGATAACAATAACAATGAGGGATTTTGTGGTCTCTGCTTAGGTGCAGTGTGGGGAAGGAAATTACCCTGACACTCCAAAGGTGTGTTATCAGAGATGCAAAAAGCCAATAGATAGGCTCAGTTCAGGTAAAGACTGACCTTTTTTCAGAAAAGATACTGGCCTAGGATAAGACTACCAGCCATGACCCACTTTTATTTTATTTTTTTCTTTATTGACTTTTTAGAGAGAGCGAGTAAGTGAGAGGGAGAGAGAGAGACAGGAACATCGAGACAGAAACATCGATGAGAGAGAACATTGACTGGCCGCCTCCTGCATGCCCCCCACTGGGGATCAGGCCCACAGCCTGGGCATGTGCCCTGATCGGGAGTCAAAGTGGTGACCTCTTGGCGCATGGTCGATGCTCAACCGCTGAGTCACACTGGCTGGACCCATGACTTGCTTTTAGTTAGAAAGTATTAATTTCAGACCATCCTATGTGGTTACTTTAGGTCTGAGTTTTTAAGGCCACCACATAGGCCTCCCCTGAGCTTGTCAGGTTTAGTATTTGGCCTTTTACCCCCTTTTTCCACAGTGGTTTGGCCTCAGCAAACCCAAGGACTTAGGTAAGATCAGGCTTCTCCCTCTATCTGTCCTATGCTACTATGTGTGGATTCATTCAGTTCCCTCTGAGATCTATCTTTTTCTTCCACATAGTCAAAAATATTTCTGCCCTTATTCATGTAACCTCATATTGTATAACTTTAGCTACAATAGGAAAGACTATTTGACTTTCATGTTCATGAGTCCAAAATTCTCAGGTCAAGCTCTCATTTTGTCAGATTGATTCATGTTTATCCTTAATAAAACCAATATGGGTGAAAACAATAGGATAAACATGTAAATGAAGAAGAGATCACTACTTAAAAAAAGGTGTTATAGCCTGGCCAGTGTGGCTCAGTGGTTGAGCTTCATCCCACGCACCAAGAGGTCACTGGTTTGATTCCTGGTCAGGACACATGTCCAGGTTGTGGGCCTGATTCCCAGTAGGGGGCATGCAGAAGGTGGCCAATCGATGTTCTCTTCATCGATGTTTCTCTCTCTCTCTTTCTAAAATCATTAAAGAAAAATATATTTTTTTTAAAAGGTGTTATAGCCTTATTCTATAGCATACAGTTCTAAACAAAGCCATTATACTGGTGTTTGTTGAAAACAATGAGATGAGATAGTCTTAACTAACATTCAACCTACAATGTTTTTCAACCTATAATTGTTGACTGATAATTGGATTGGGGGGAGGGTTTAAATCATTTACTACTAATAATTTCATTTAGATATTTCCCAGGAATTAATATGAAACTCACTGGATTTTAGTTTCTAAGATCCAGTTTTATCCTTTTGGAAAATTAGGACACCACCACCATTTAGTCTTTGTGTAATTCTCTAATTTTTAGGATTCCTCAAAGACTAATGGCAAAGATTTGCCAAATAATTGTCCTAAATAGGTTAAAAAAAAAAAGAAAAAGAAAAAGAAAGACATTTTGGGTTTGCTTTCCCTTTGTCATTAATTAAAGGTTAAAACATTATATCTAGCTCTTATTTCTTTTTTTATGGCCTGAAATATATAAAAATATTAGCTAATATTTCCTAGGTGCCCAAGGCTGTTCTAAGCCTTTATGTGAGTTATTCAATTTAATACCTCCCGGTGACAATCTGACATACTTACTCTACTTCATCAAATGTCACAAATGAGAACTATGAGGCATAGAAACTAAATTACTGCTCAAGATCTCACAGCTAACAAGTGTTGGCATCAAGAGTTTATTCAGAAGTTTACCTTTTAAGTATTAGGTATGCACCTCCTAAGAACCTTCATTTTCCCTTGACATTTCTTTTTCACAGATATAAGTATTTTAAACTTGTAGATACTGAGACAGGTCAATAATCCAGGAAAGGTGGTATAGGGAAACTGAGACAGAGCTGAGCAAACTGGCCAAGCAATTTACAGCGGATACCAAAGGTCACCACCCTAGAGATAACATTTAGGCCTCAGTTGTATTTCAGCTCTAGATCCAGAAAACCAGGTGTGTAACAACAAGACCAGCTGCAATGACTAACAACCCCTGCCCTGACATGGACCAATCAATGAGGATCACGACCCTGAAGAAGCACACCTAGAAAACTGATTAATATTCTGTTAAAATCCTCTTGAGATCTCCCCTAAAATTTCCTCCCATAGGAGAGAAATAAAAACCTCAAGACAAAGGACCCCGGCTACGCTCTCCTTCTCAGGAGCATGCTCATTCCCCCACCCTCCTTTCTTCCCCACAAGTTTGCATCTCCTAGACCCTAAGGGACCCACAAGGCTTGCAATCAGGACAGCAATGGAGAGCAGCAGCTCATCCCAGACAACCTCCCTGAACCTGTCCCCAAGGCCCCTTTTCTCTGACTTCTCAGTCAAAGCAGCCAGCCCTGGGTCATTTCCCCAGCCCTTTCTTGTTTCACTGGCCCCAGTTTTAATAAATGTCCTCTATCAACTTCACTAATCATCAGAGAGATGCAAATTAAAACAACAATGAGGTATCACCTCACACCAGAATGGCCGCCATCAACAAATCATCAAACAAGTGTTGGCAAGGGTGTGGAGAAAAGGGGACTCTAGTACACTGCTGGTGGGAATGCAGACTGGTGCAGCCACTATGAAAAACAATATGGTGCTACCTCAAAAAATTAAAAATTGAACTTCCATTTGACCCAGTGATCCCACTTCTAGGAATATACCCTAAGAAGCCTGAAACACCAATCAGAAAGAATATATGTACCCTTATGTTCATAGCAGCACTATTTACAATAGCTAAGATCTGGAAACAGCCCAAGTGTCCATCAGTAGATGAATGGATAAAAAAGCAGTGGTACATGTACACAATGGAGTACTACGCAGCTGTAAGAAAGAAAGATCTCTTATCCTTTTAGATGACATGGAGGGACCTGGAAAGTATTATGTTAAGTGAAACAAGCCAAGCAGAGAAAGACAAATATCACATGATCTCACTTATTTGTGGAATATAATAAACAAAACAAACTGATGAAAAATACAGACCCAGAGTCATAGAAGTAGGGTACAGACTGACAATCCTCAGAGGAGGGGGTGGGGGGAGAGAGAAACTACAGAACTTTTATGCATGTATGCATAACCAGTGGACATGGACAACAAAGCTGGGGTTGGGGCCAGGGGGGGATGAGGAGGAGGGTGTCAATGGAGGAAAAAGGAGAAACATCTGTAAATAAAAAACAATATTAAATAAATAAATAAATAAATAAATAAATAAATAAATAAATAAATATAAAATACACCATTTCATCCACTTCATCTAATGAGAATGAAATAAAATAAAATAAAGTCCTCTAAAATTCACCTGGACTTGTGAAATTTTTCCTGCATGAAGTCAAGAACCCACGTGTTACTGGCTGGCCCTACGCAGACCCATTCAGGGCCAGGTTCCCTTTCTGGTAACAATACTATTCCCCAAACACTTGACTACACTCCACCTGGGAGAAGGTAAGTGTGTCATCACATATTACCTGGTGTATCATTGCTACACTGCTGATAATTCCCTGCCAATATAATTCTTTTTCATGATTCCGATGACAAAATTTGATTCAATTTCTGTCTTATCCAAATATAGAGCTCTAGCCACCTGGGACTAATATTTATAAACTCTCATTAACTGTATTAACTAAAAATGTGTCTTGTTAGTACTGATTTTTTTATTTTATTTGTTGGGGTGAGATGGCCTGCAGCTTCACAGACATTTTAGATCACTTTTTTAAATACTTTGAGCAATTTTAGAATGGATCATGCTCATCAGCCCAGTCATTATCATCTGTACAAATGACATTCCCTGGTAAATTTGTGGTTTGAGTTGAATTAACCTTCAGCAATGGCCACATATTTTAAGTTCATTGAACTATCAGAGATAGTTAACCCCTCCAATAACGACTACTCAGCTAATCAAAATTGCTCATTTAAATTCAAAAGTGGAAAACAATCTCAGTATTCTAACCAGTGAACTGTTCAACTGCAACCTAGCATTGTGATATTTTGTTTTTAAGAAAAACTAAATCTTAACTGTATAAATTAAAAAAAACAACAACACTAAATCTTAACTGTATATATTAACCAATATATAATTAAGCACTGGCTAGAAGACTTTTATTTTTCAGAATCAGTAAGATTAAAATAAAATTTGAAAAAGGAAAATTGAGGTTGAATTCTGATTAGAATATGATTGGAAATATTTAATTATCTCTTTTCTCAGCTCTCCCCCAAATTATTTCATTATCGATCAAATATTTGGGACACTGATGCTGATGTCCATTTTCCTGCATGTGTAAATGACTCTGTCTATGTACCTGCTGTTTACCGTAGACATCAGACTGTTAAGGGGGTGTAAACTAAGGGTTTGCAGATAGGAAAGTGTTGATCTACAGTCTTACTCTTGCCTCTCTTTCAGTATGTGAAGATGGCATAGAGAACTGGGAAAATTCCATTCTCAATAGTCTTGGAGGGCCTGGCCGGTGTGGCTCAGTGGTTGAGCACCAACCCATACACCAAGATGTTGCCAGTTCAATTCCCAGTCAGGGCCCAGGCCCAGGTTGTGGGCCCAATCCCCAGTAGGGGGCATGCAGGAGGTGGCCAATTTATGTTCTTTCTCATCAATGTTTCTATCTCTCTCTCCCTCTCCCTTCCTCTCGCTCTAAAAATCACTAAAGAAAAAAAATTAGAAAAAAATAGTCTTGGAGGTCTACAGACTGTGCCTTGATTAAGGGCAAACAAAAATCAACTTTGGTTTCCCAGATATGTCAAAAGGCATATGTGGCCATGAATGATTTTTTTGTACTGCACTTAAAAATATAACCATTGTTTGACTTCGTAATAGTATCCAATTATATTTGAAAGGCATATATTAAAAACCTACTACTCACAAATTGTTTTGCTAGGAGCTTGAGAAGATATATAATTTAATCAAATATAATCCTTATATTCAGTTACTGACATAGCTATAATAATGCACCCAGAGTATGTATATGTACTTTATTATACATGGCAGTGTTTTGTAGTACAAAAAAAAAAAAAATGTGTACCTTGTTTTCAGACAACCTGACTGAGATTCCTTGCTCTATCATTTTGTAGTGGTGAAACCATAGAACAAGTTATTTACACTGTAAATTTTTGTGAAGAATAATGAAGAGCCCATTATGGTCAGCAATTCCACTTCTGGGAATTTGTCCAAAGAAACCTGAAACACTAATTTGAAAGGATATATGCACTCCTATGATCACTGCAATGTTATTTATAATAGCCTAGATTTGGAAGCAACCCAACTGCCCATTAGTAGATAAATGGATAGGAAAGCTATGGTACATTTGCACAATGGAATACTACTCGGCCACAAAAAGGACATCTTACCCTTTACTATAGCATGGATGGACCTGGAGAGCATTATGTTGAGTGGGAATAAATCAGTCAGAGAAAGACAAATATCATACGATTTTACTCATACGTGAAATCTTATGAACTCACAAGCAAAATAGAGACAGACTCATAGGGAGCAGGCTGACAGTGTCAGAGGGAGGTTGGTGATGGTGGTGGTGGTGGTGGGGTGGGAATTGAGCAATAAATTAAAAAAAAAAGAGAGAGAAAAAATCTCATGGGCACAGACAACAGTGTGGTGAGTGCTAGCTGGGGAGGTGGGGAGAGTATAAAGGGGATAAATGGTGATGGAAGGAGACTTGACTGGGCGTGATAAACCCACAATATAGTGTATGTATGGGTTATAGAATTGTGCACCTTATACCTGTATAATTTTTTTAATCAGTATCACCCCAATAAAGTCACCAAACAGGTAAAAAAAAAAAAAAAGAATAGTGAAGAGTCATATATATATATATATATATATATATATATATATATATATATCTTATATTTTTTTTACAAGATAACGAATTAGCCACCAGAATTTCTTGATAGGTGAGAGAAGACATGGAAGTCCAGAGTCAGATACAAAAGATTTTATTACTCAAAGCAGTGCAAGCAGCATGAATATGAGCATATAAGGGTCAGTTTTTATTGCCTCCAGATGCCATGGGTTTACTGGAATATGGTCCAGGTGGATGCCATGCATGCAATGATTTTTGAATTACAGCTGAAATACATTGAACATAGGGTATCCACATCATTTATTATGGATAGTAAATATGCCAGACATTGTACTAAACTGTACAAAAAGCATAAGCATAACTTCACTTTGTTACATAAGAAGACACTGCCTCTATAGTTCGAAGCTGGTTTCTATATATATGTCCTTGAAGTGATAGTCTGGACTAAAGGACTGTTGATGTCATTTTCACAAGATGGACAGAACCATGATAGATTCATGGAGAATTGTTTCCTGAAAAAATTTTATCTCTAAAGTGGGCAAATAATTTCTGTTCAAGAAAGTTTTAAGAAAATGAAACATGTTATTTTTTATAAGGGGCCTAATGTAGTAACTGGCACAGTGAATGTTCTCAATAGAAATGTATGTGATCTTATTACTTCCCTCTTCACTTTTATTAAAATGAATGAAATCAATGTAAATATTGATGTACCTAATTATGATCAAATCTACAGAGTCCTATTGTGTATTTTTAGCTCATCAGAATATGAGCTACGTATTAACTTTGCAGATTTGGGCTGTGGTAGGTGGGATTGACCTGGGAGAGAGTTAATTATTCTAAACATGTAAACCTTGATCAGCTTATTCCAGTTGTTACCAAAACGGGGATAATCCTCTGTGCCTTAACATGTCACAACAGTGTTGACACATACCGGTGCTCAACAGCTACTTGGTCAATACACGGATTAATTAATAATGGGTGTGAAATCTTTGGTCAATGCATAATAAACTATAAACTCAGCACTTTGAATTTGTAAAATTATCATATTTAAGAACAACCCATGGCAAATAGTTGTGGTGGAAAAGTCATTTACAAGTATTTTGTAGTATATACACAATTTTAGATACATACCTGTCATGAACAATCTTCAACAAAACTTTATCCAAAAAAGGAGTGAATGTAAAGCAAATGTATATTTACATAAATCTTAAGAAAGATGATCCCCATATTCACAAAATTTAAATGACTATTTGAGACAAGGAAAGAAATTTTTTACATCATATTTGGATCCAAAACCAATTCTGGAAATTTTTATAAGAGCTAATAGATGAGGAACTTACTCACTGCTATAAGATATATTATAGTGTCTGTGTAGACCATCTGTGAAAACTATGATCAAAGTTAATTTAGCAAGAATGGAATTTAGAGTAACTAAACCACTTAAATGGCAAATCATTTTTTAAAAAAATGATGTGATATTTTGCCAACATAGGTAAATTTGTCTGTTGGATCTATCCAAATCTTTGTTATTTTGAATCATCTTAATGGAAACTCCAATAACAAGAAAATCCAAAACAAATTTTAAAGATCCTGAATGGGTTAGCAGTGATATTTACTCAACTATAACAGACAAAAAAAATGAGCTAGTGGACACCATCCAGATTATTAAAGACTATGGAATTAATAATATTTCTGATAATTTTGAGGATCTATCATCATAAAAAGAGAAGCCAGTAAGACCCTGTAGATCACCTAGGGCAGAAGCCAGTCAGGCAGGAAACACAAGCTTTAAAATGTATGGATGTTACTAAGGCAGAATTCCTTGAAAGGACTAATCAGAGGCCAGCAAGGCATATATCTACCTATAGAAAATGGAGCCTCACCGGCAACCCACTTGGGTCCCTTCCCCACTGTGGGGAGTCTGTCTATTTTTCAAAAAAACTTTCCTATTGTTTACTCTTGGTCCGTGAATTCATTCTTCAGTTCCGTGAGACAATGAACCCGATAACTGCTGCTTGATTTTAATTGGACAAAGAGGTGGTGCATATATACCATGGAGTACTACTTGGCCATAAAAATTAAGTACTGCCATTTTATGCAGCATGGGAAGATCCAGAAAATATCCTAAGTGAAATAAGTCATGTGGAAAAGGACAAGAACCAATGATTTCACTCATAAGTAGGATATAAAACAGAAAGTAACAAATGAACAAACAAAACAAACAAACTTATAGACACAGACAATAGTATGGTGGCTGCCAGAAGGAAAGGGGGGTGATGAGAGGATGAAGAGGGTAAAGGGGGTCAAATATATGGCATTGAAAGAAGACTAGACTTAGGGTGGTGAACACACAATGCAATATACAGGTGATGCGTTATAGAATTGTATATTTGAAACCCATATAATTTTATTAACCATTGTCACCCCAATGAATTTAATTGAATAAAGAAAACTGAACTGAGATCGGCAATGTTTTACTTCAATTTACATTTTTCTAATTACCTGTAAAGAGGTAGGGACTCAATTATACTGCTTTACCTTCTGAAAAATGTAGTAAAAATTGGTCAGTTTCTCTTAAGATTCCACATTTCAGTGGGATAATTATTCCAAGCGCTAGAAAGAAAGCCTTTAAAACAGGTTGATATTTTGTTTGATTAAAGGCCCAGATTAAAGGGGCTGACACTGTAGAGGAGCAGACAAATGAGTATGGTAAAGTCATCCCTTTATAAAGTGGTAAAGTGACTTCTTCTTATTACATTGATAGAATAAAATTTCTTTAAAATTGTGAGAAGTTTTGGGTCCCAGGGCAGGCCATCCCAAATATTCCATCATGGCATATTGATTATTTCAAATTAAAACCATTTCAGAAGCAGCAGGAGCAGAAAGATCTCTCTGACTGTCCTCTGCCCCTTAGCAGCAGGAGATAAATTTTCTATGTTACTGGCAAAATGGCACCAGATGTTAGATTTTTAGACCTCAGTACTGGTCCTTAAGTTTGGCTAAGAAAAAATTCAGATCCAAGAACTCTGACACAAAAAGTTTGTTTGGAAAGTCACAGAGGTAGCCCTGATTGGGTAACTCAGTTGGTTAGAGCGTCATCCCAATATGCTAAGGTTGTGGGTTTGATCCCCAGTCAGGGCACATGTAAGAATCAACCAATGAATTAATAAATAAATGGAACAACAAATTGATGTTTGTCTCTCTCTCCCTCCCCCATCTTCTCTCCCTAAAGTCAATAAATCAAAGAAAGAAAGGAGTCACAGAGGTAAAAGTGAGCAGTTGGGCTGTGTGGGCTCAGAAAACAAGTTACAGATGCAAAACGAAGGCCCTTGGAGCTTAGAAGAAAAAAGGCAAAGGTACATGCTTTGAAGGAAGAAAGGGGAAAAGAAAGGTTCAGGCATACTCTAGAGAGAAAGCTGCGTGAAGAAAGAAGGGGCTGTGGAAAGGCATTTCCATGAGAGAGAGAGAGAGAGAGAGAGAGAGAGAGAGAGAGAGAGAGAGAGAGAGAGAGAGAGGCAGAGACAGAGAGAGACAGAGACAGAGAAACAGAGACAGAGACAGAGAGCTTGAGCACTGGGTCCTTCGTCTTGAGGATTTTTATCTGCTTCTCTAAAGGCAGAGATTTTAGGTGAGGTCTCAGGAGAGGATCTCAATAGAATATTCATCAGCTTTCCAGGTGTGTCCCTTTAGGGTCATGGCCTGTACTAATTAGTCAATGCCAGGGGAGGGGTCCATTAGTCATTGCAGCTGGTCCTGAGATCAGCCATGGCATCCCTTCTTCTGGTTTTGCTGCTTTTCTGGGCTTGGAGCTGAAACACAACTGAGGCCTAAATGTTATCTGTACTTTGACCCAAACTGTTTCTGTGATCAACAGAACTGAAGCTTAGATCAACAGAACCTAAGATTGTTTGGTGCAGGCCAGAACCTCATTTTTTTTTTGGTGGGGGGGTTAATGCTTAAGGGAATAGTTTTTTTTTTTTTTTTTTTAAAGTTTTCTTTATTGATTTTAGAGAGAGGAAGGGAGAGAGAGAGAGAGAGATGGAAACATCGATGAGAGAGAACACTGATTGGCTGCCTCCTGCATGCCCCGCACTGGGGATCGGGCCCACAACCTGGGCATGTGCCCTGACCGGGAATCGAACCGGCGACTTCTTGGTGCATGGGTTAATTTTCAAGCACTGAGCCACACCCACCGGGCAAGGGAGTAGTCTTGCAAGGGCTTGTATGGGAGTCATATGAGGTTATTCTCTGGCCTCCTTGTTCCTCCTCCAAGGGGTCTACCACATGACTAGCAACATGCCAAGGGGAGAAAGATCAAGGGAGGGTCTGAACTGTATGGCTAGTGATATGAAAGGTCAGAGTAACTAACTACATGACCAGCGATAGGCTAGGGAAGAAAAGGTCATCCAGGGGGCGAGATCTCACCCTACAATATTTTTTTTCCCTGTTTCGCTCAGTGCTAGGTACCCGAGGCTTTCTGACCTGGTGGCTTTTTATACCTGGTCTATGGTTCCTACTATGCTCAAGTCTGTCTATCTGCCTGCTACATCAATAGGTGTATTTCCTGCTCCTGAAGGCTGAGAGACAACCTTATCACGAGTTAAAAAATTCAAACTTGAGCCCGGCTCATGTGGCTCAGTGGTTGGGCGTTGACCCATGCACCAAGAGGTCATCTGTTCGATTCCTGGTCAGGCCACATGCCCAGGTTGTGGGCCCAATGCACAGTGCGGGGCATGCAGGAGGCGGCCAATGTTCTCTCTCATCAATGTTTCTATCTCTCTCTCTCCTCCCTTCCTCTCTCTCTAAAATCAATAAAGAAAAAGAAAATAAAGCAAACATTATCATTTAAGCTTATACATCAATGATTTGTTTATTTAAATAAAAATTCAGGCTTAATAAAGCCTGTGTAAATAAACCTTGATCTTTATTAATTTTCTACCTAAGCCCAAATATTGCTTAAATTTCTTTCTAAGGAATACTACCTTTCTTTGTCTTGTTAATGTCTCAGAAATTTGTTTCTTTATCCAAAAAGTATAAAAAGGTGTCTAGTTTAATCATTTTTGGGTCCCCATTTTATGATTTGAGCATCAGATTGTGACTCTCTTGTGTTCATGTATTAAATAGTTTCTGTCTCCTGTTAATTTAGTCTCATGTCAATTTTATTAGTCCAGCCATAAGAACAAAAGAAGGGAAAAAGGGGAGAATTCTCCCATTCCCTGACAGAAGTTCAAGTATCCAAAATTACCACAAATAATTTATCTTTTACAGTAAACAGATAATTTAGAATCAGTAATTATTTAATTTATGAGTTTTACATTAACAGAAATGATGTTATGGAGATTTAGGCATTAGTATTGACCTTATATAATATTACTACTAATAATAGCTAATACATAAAGTGCTTATTAAACTTTAGGTAGTTTACTCATTTATTTACCTCAGCAAACCTAGGAGACAGGTCCTGTTATTATACTTGGTTTGACAGACAAAAAATTGAGACTTCAGTGTAGTTGCCTAAGGTCACATTTAGTTTGTAACGACTAGAGTTGGAGCTCAGGCACTCTGCAAAGCCTCTGTTTGTAAACCACATGCTATATGTACTGTCAGTTCCTTCGAGAAACTTCTTTCCTATCTCTCTGTTTCATGAGAGGATTCTTTTTTTTTTTTTTTTTTTTTTATGGATTTTTGAGAGAGGAAGAAAGAAAGAGACAGAGATAGAAACATCAATGAGCCAGAACATCGATTGGCTGCCTCCTGCATGCCCCCCACTGGGGATCGGGCCCACAACCTGGGCATGTGCCCTGACCGAGAATTGAACTGGCGACCTCTTGGTGCATGGGTTGACGCTCAACTACTGAGCCACACCGGCAGGACAAGAAAATATTTAAATAAAGTTCTAATATTTTATCATGAAAAATTTCAAAATACAATTTTCACCTTTGAAATTGTTAATGAACTGTAAAAAAATTTCTCTGAAGATGGCTTTGTGGATCTTGAATATAATTAAATGTGTATAGTCCTTCCTTCATTCATTCATTACGTTTATTTTAATATCCCAAATGCAGGCAATGGTACATAATAACTAAAAAATAAAAGAAAAAACAATTCTTTTCGTGCTAAGTGACATATCAGGTATACAAATTTAGAAGTTCAAAAGCAGTCTCCCGACAAACAGAAAAACAGGTAAGTTTATTGTACCAGTTTTCTTGGGTTGTAACTACTGAAAAATTCCATTCTCAAAGTCTCTTCTGCATTGCCTTTTAATATACAACTCTATTTACCCCTCCTTTCCTTTTTTGTTTTTTTATTCTCACCCAAGGACATTTTCCCATTTTTTGTTCAGACAGAGCAGGAAGGAGAGAGAGAGGAAGAGAGAGAGAGAGAGAGAGAGAGAGAGAGAGAGAGAGAGAGAGAGGTGAAAGGGACACATCAAGTGGCAACCACCCGCACGACCCAACCAAGGCCGGGGACAAACTACAACCGAGGTAAGTGCCCTTAGCAGGAACCGAACCCGGGTCTCTATGGACTGCAGGCTGACACTCTAACTGCTGAGCCAAACTGGCCAGGGCCCCGCCTTTCCTTTCTAATTTCTTTTTATTATGCACACAGAATTCACATACACACACACGCACACGTATTCATCAATAACATCCCCTAATATAGTCATTCTCCTGAGAAATTCATCATAACACTAGTACAGTTTTGTTTCTAATAGTGTCTGGGAAAGCTAAGTTAGTGTTATCTCTTTGTAAGTAAGTAATTAATGATGAGATGCTCTATTCAATCAATAGGCACTTATTGAGTCCAACTTTATATCAGTAACTGTACTATGTGCTGAGGATATGCACATAAATATGATGTAATTCCTGTCTTTAGAGAACTTATGACTGGAAAAGTTCTTCTAGAACATGACAGTCAAATCATTTATTTCAATTTATAATGAATACACTAAATATGTATAACTAAGTATCCCAAAAGGATCAATGACTCTCCCATTAATTCTCACATTTCCAAGTGTATAACTTTAATGATCCCTTGAGTAGCTGTAAAAAAATTCTCAAGTTCAATTCACAGTTATGTACACAATATCTTCCTTTAACCATGAGAATTAAAGAATACTTTATATTTAATTTAGAAATTTGGAACATCTTGAATTTATGCATTTCAATTACTTAATGGTAATGTAAACATAAAATAACAGATTTTACTTGTCACAAGTTATAACAACAGCAGAGACATATTTTGTTAATTTTTTTATAAAACAGGCTAACATTTTGTGAGATATTAGTTTAATATTAGTATTTTTTGTTTTAAACTTATCTTTATTATTGAATGTATTACAGATGTCTCCCCTTTTCCCCCCATTGACTCCCTTCTCTCCAACCCTGCCCCTCTCCTGCCTTCCTCACACTATTGTCTGTGTCCATTGGTTCTGCATATATGCATAGAAGTTCTTTGGTTTGTCTCTTCCTGCCCTCCCTCCCCCTTTCCCTTTGAGGTTCTTCATTCTAACAACCAATTTGTACTTCTTAATCCCTTCACCCTTTTCACCCATCCCCTCAACTCCCACCCATCTGGCAACCAACAAAAAGTTCTCTGTATCTATGAGTCTGTTTCTGTTCTGCTTGCTCATTTTGTTTGTAGATTCAATTGCTGATAGATATGTATTTATTACCATTTTATTGTTCATATTTTTGTTCTTCTCCTTCAAGAAGATCCTTCAACATTTCATATAATACTGGTTTGGTGGTGACGAACTCCTTTAGCTTTTTCTTGTCTGGGAAACTCTTGATATGTCCATCGATTCTAAATGATAGCTTTGCAGGATAGAGTAATCTTGGTTGTAGGTCATTGCTTTTCATCACTTTGAATATCTCTTGCCACTCCTTTCTGGCCTGCAAAGTTTCTTGTAAGAAATCGGCTGACAGTCTTATGAGAGCTCCTTGGTAGGTAATGAACTGCTTTTCTCTTGCTGCTTTTAAGATTCTCTCTTTGTCCATAACCTTTGGCATTTTGATGATGATGTATCTTGGTTATTATTAGTATTTTTTAAGCTATCCTATAATGTGACCACACTTCATGGATTTTGTACTATTAAAATTACATATAGAATTCTTTTTTTTTTTTTAATCCTCACCTGAGGATATTTTTGCATTTCAGATAGAGCAAAAGGGAGAGAGGGAGGAAGAAAGAGAGAGAGAGAGAGAGAGAGAGAAACATCAATGCGAGAGACACATCAAGTGGCTGCCACCCACACAACCCCCACCAGGGCCAGGGACAAACTGCAACTGAGGTACGGTGCCCTTAGCAGGAACTGAACCCAGGTCTCTCTGAACCACAGGCCAGCGCTCTAACTGTGAGCATAATCGGCCAGGGCATATATATAATTTTTTTTTTTTTTTTTATCCTCACCCGAGGACATCTTTCCATTATTTGTTCAGATAGAGCGGGAGGGAGAGAGAGGAAGAGAGAAAGAGAAACATCGACGTGAAGGGACACATCGAGTGGCTGCCACCCTCACGACCAACCAGGGCCGGGGACAAACCGCAACCGAGGTACGTGCCCTCAGCGGGAACCGAACCCGGGTCTCTCTGGACCGCAGGCCGACGCTCTAACCGCTGAGCCAAACCGGCCAGGGCCATATATAGAATTTTTTTTATCAGATTTGTTTACATTAGGATATTTTAAGTGTCTGAGTTTGTACTGTACCCCAGATTCTGTGCTAGGCAGTTTTACATATTTCACCAACTTTGAAACTGTCAACCATCTTTTAAATTAGGCAGAGTATTTTATATAAGATTAAGCTGAAGATGAGAGAAAGGAAAACTTATTGATATAATTTCACACTGCTTACAAATGGTGATATGGTATCTCAAATTTTAGGTCTTCTTGATTCCAAATCCAATACTATTTACACTATATTATGTCTTGAATGTTATGTCTCTCTCTCTCTCTATATATATATATATATACACACACTAGTAGCTAATTCACCTATCATCTAATGTTGTATTTCTAAAGTCATTTGTAGCTGGTAAAACGGTTTGACCTCAATAGATACCTCCAGCATATAGTAGTCAAACCATTTTCTGCAGAGAGGTACAACTTATATTATAGTTCATCAATAGCCCAGACATCTTTTATGTCAAAAGTTTTAAGATAAAATTATATTTAATCCTTTTGGGGTGGAACAGAGAGAGGTAGTT
Source organism: Molossus molossus (assembly GCF_014108415.1). NCBI lineage: Eukaryota > Metazoa > Chordata > Mammalia > Chiroptera > Molossidae > Molossus > Molossus molossus. Next base: position 17,363,042 of record NW_023425355.1, read on the forward strand.
TTAACCAAAAGAATATTAATTTGCTTTGAAAGAATGGTTCGGTAAAAACTGACCTACTTAAGAAGATGTGTTGTCCGGCCCAAGTGGCTCAGTCTGTTGTATGTCATCCCAAGCACTGAAAGGTTGCTGCTTCTATTCCAGGTCAGGGCACATACCTGGGTTTTGGTTTGATTCCCAGTTGGGGAGCATAAGAAGGCAAATAATTGCTGTCTCTCTCTCTCTGTGTACGTCCTCAGGTGAAGATAAAAAACAAAAACAAAAAAGATGTGTAAATTTGCATGTTTGTAAGAGTTTTCTTAAAATGTAACCTGGTTAAGATAAATGCAACAGAATATGACCTTCTGAAGGTAGTAACAATTGCATATCAGTGTTCAATAGATTTATTATTGACAATAGAAGTGATTTAATGGTAAGAAACCATTTGTAATGACAGAAGTTTCACTGGCAAACACAATTATTTTCTTTTCTAGTCACCTTTTATAAATTTGTATCTATAGCTATTTTCATTGATACATTTATACATTGTAAACTGCTTGCGATATTTAGAATATAAATGGAATTACTCTGTTCTGTAGGTATAACCTGGCCCATGATTATTCTTTTCATGAAGATTTTTTTAATCTCCCTACTTATTTTAACAATAACTTCATTAAAAAAAAAAAGCAGTTAATACTGTATTATGTTTCAAGTTCCTTTGAATGTGATTGATTTTACTTGGATTGTTGTAACTGTTCCCTGGAGCTCACCATGAATCATTTGAGCTACTCTAGGATCGGTCTTGCCATGCAGTTTGAGTGTTAAGCACAGTGAGGTATAAAAGTTCTTTTGTACTATTTTGTCAATGATGCTTTAATGTGCAGATCAATAGTAACATACATCACCAACATAAATTTGAAGCAAAAATAACACATTATTATTTTTTTTATAAAGAAAAAGGCCACATCACTCAAATCTTCAGGTTAAATATCTCATGAGGTAGAGGTAATTTAAATGTTGAATAATTGGGTGGGAGTGGGGAGCAGGGGGTCAGTGGGGGTAAAAAAGGAGGGACACCTGTAATACTTTCAACAATAGAGATAAATTTAAAAAATACATTGGAAATATTATGGGATTAAGCAAAGAGAAAAATAGAAAAACTCATGGGCACAGACAACAGTATGGTGATTGCCAGAGGAAAGAGGGTTGTGGGGAGGTAGAAGAAGGTAAACGGGGGATAAATGGAGATGGAAGGAGACCTGACTTGGGATGGTGAACACACAGTACAATATACAGATGATGTACTGTAGAATTGTACACCTGAAACCTGTAGAATTTTATTAACCAATGTTACCCCAATAAATTCAATAAAACATTTTAGAAAATGAAATACAAAAGATAGAATGAATGTTTTAATTTTATTTTCCTCACTGACCAAAGACGTCTGATTTACATCTACACATCTTCAAGACAGCGTTTGAAACGGTAAACTCACACCATCACGGTTCAGAGTATTTCACTTCTTTTGCTAAAATCCCACCATTATATATAAGGAAAACATGGATCATTACCGGTTATCAGTTATGTTTAGATTACTGACTGGAGTTTGCACACCAAAACAGGAAGTCAAAGGTGGATGCTGAGAAGAATCTGTGTTGTCCTGACAGTTCGACAACAAATTTTCAAGAGTTCAAACATAAGGAAAAGATTTCAGATTTACTTTGAAATGTGTTTTAATTACCATGAAATGTTAGAGCTGAGATGTGTCCTCAGGGCAAGAACAAAAATCTGTTTTATCAACTCAAGGGCTAGAGCGATTTTATTACTTTTTAAATTTAAATTGCTATTACTTAGAAAATGTTTCTTTGGAAATACCTGAAGGGCTCTATCATTTCGATTTTAATTTGTAGAAGACTTGTTTTTCATTAGAAAGGTAGATGATATGTCCCTCAATGTAAATTGATTTTTCATTAATTTAAAATGCAAATCTCTAAGCCAATCAAAGAAAAACAAATACCATATGATCTCACTTATTTGTGGAATATAATGAACAAAATAAGCTAATGAAAAAAATAGACCCAGAGATATAAAAAGGAATATGGTTCAGACTAACAGACCTCAGAGGAGGGTGGCGGACGGTGGTGGTAGGGGGATGGAAGAGATGAACCAAAGAACTTATATGCATGTCTGCGTAACCAATGGACATAACAACAATACAAGATTAAATATGTATTAAGCTATTATATTATCTTTATGAATTATAACTGTTTTCAAAAACCAATAACAAAAAATTTGCACCTCTAAAATAGAGTGAGAAACTTTTTTTTCTGAACAACTCTAAATTTATCAATTGTTTGAATATGGAATCAATGTAGCTTCTATGACTTTCAACACAGTGAATTTTGAAGAATCATATTCATGGAAAAAAATATTCGAGGCCAGTTGGTATTATGAATTAAGATTTAACATAGAGTCCTGGCCGGTATGGCTCAGCAGTTGGAGTGTGGCCCCTGAACCAAAGAGTCTCACCTAAGATTCTGGTCAAGGGCACGTACCTCAGTTGCAGTTCAGTCCCCAGTGGGGGTCGTGCAGGAGGCAGCCAGTCAATGTGTCTCTCTCACATCAATGTTTCTCTCTCTCTCTCCCACTCTATCTGAAGATAAATGGGAAAATATCCTCTGGTGAGGATTTAAAAATAAATAAATAAAAAAGATTTAACATAGGTATACCAAAACCTTTCCCCCCATAACTAGCAGTCAATCTATAAGAAAACCAGAGGTAATTAGACTATGACAATTAAAATTTTAAATATAGTTAAAGTTGACTTTTACCAAGGAGTACGTATGTCTTTTATTTTCTTTCTCTCTGAGTTTCAATTCACATTTCAAAATAGAGCATTTTAATTAAAAAATATATATATACCTTATTGTGCTAATCTGGTCACCCTGGTCTCTTATCTAGAAAAATCATGATAAGTATTAAAAATAACAAATTCAGCCAGTAGTTTGTGACAACCACTTGAAATTCAACAACAACAACAACAACAAAACATTTAAGAGGAAATACATAGCTTTTAAAGACTTGCTTTGCAAATTATACACCTGTAAAGTGATAGTAAATGACTTTATGGGGGAATGACTTGAAAATTAAAGAAAATCCCAAATTGTATTCCATTTAAATTTTACATAAAATTGTTTACTATAGCTCATAATTTTTTTTTTCTTTTATTGATTTTAGAGAGAGGAAGGGAGACAGAGAGAGAGATAGAAACATGGATGAGAGAGAACATTGATTGGCCGCCTCCTGCATGCCCTCCACTGGGGATCAGGCCCACAACCTGGGCATGTGTCCTGACCAGGAATCGAACAAGCAACCTCTTGGTGCATGATCGATGTTCAACCACTGAGCCACACATGCTGGACTCATAACATTTTATAAAGGGACTGGACCTTAATTTTATAATAGGGAAAATTAAGGACACAAAAATTGTCAGTAATGTGACTAACTGTGAATAGATAAATAGTACAGAAGCTAATATTTGTAATCTTCTTTTTTTTTTTTATTCTCACCCCAGGACATTTTTTCCATTTATCTTCAGACAGAGTGGGAGAGAGAGAGAGAGAAACATCAATTTGAGAACGACACATTGACTGGTTGCCTCCCACATGACCCCGACCAGGGCCGGGGTCTGAACTGCAACTAAGGTATGTGACTTTGACTGGAATCAAACCCACAAATCTTCCACCCCAGGGCCAAAGCTCTAACTGCTGACCCAAATTGGCCAGGGCTAATACTTGTAATCTTTTAAATATATATAATCTATTTATAAATTTATATTAAATACGTACATATATCATTGCATATTATCTAACTGATAGCTTGTTACAAAAGAGAAAATAGTCTGGGCCAGTTTGGCTCAGTGGTTAGAGCATCGTCCCGTGGACCAGAGAGACCCGGGTTCGGTTTCTGCTAAGGGCACGTACCTTGGTTGCAGTTTGTCCCTGGCCCCGGTTGGGGTCGTGTGGGTGGCAACCACTCAGTGTGTCTCTCTCACATCAGTGTTTCTCTCTCTCTCTTGCTCCTGCTCTCCCTCCCGCTCTATCTGAAACTGAATGCAAAAATGTCCTCAAGTGAGGATAACCAAAAAAAAGAGAGAAAACAGGCCCAAATTGGGCTTGCTTCTGCTAAATCATCATCACTAAACTGAGACTTCATACTTAACCCAAATGCAGTTTCAACGTTCCCCAGGAATGTATTCCTAACCAGTCAGTCTGGAATTTTCCAGTCAGCACCAATGAGGTTATCTGGAACTCAGGGCCTTTCCAGCCCCCTAAGAAAGATCAGGTAATCTGTTCTTTCCTTATTCCTTCCCCCTTTTGCCTAAAAAAAAAAACATTCATTTTGTACAGCTCCTTGGATTTCCTTTCTGTTTGCTAGATGGAATCTTGCTTCTATTCATGGATTGTTCAATAAATCCAATTAGATCTTCAAATGTACTTTGCTGAACTTTGTTTTGTACGTGTGTATGTGAATGTGCGTGTGCATGTGCATGTGTGTGTGTGTGTGTGTGTTAACAGGTAATGGCAAAGTCCCATATATCTTTTTTCCCATTAGCTCTATTGAGGTTGTAATAAATGCATTATTGTGTCCTTAGCGGAGCATGATGAGATCTTCAGTTCTAAACACTTACCCCATATTCTTTTCTCATGTTGAACAAAAGAAGACAAGCCATTACGAGATCAAGAATAATGGTACAAAATCCTCTGAACTGTACCTATCTGGCAATTTTAGGGTTATAGTAAAGTGCGTTTGTCAAAGTCAGTTGTAAGACTGCACCTGAGGTTATGAAGATGAAAGATTCTCTTGTAAATGAAAAAGTGTTACCCATGTTTCACTGCTGTGAAAATAAATCCGTACCAATTAAGAAACACCACTATTGATTCAAGAAGGACATTTATAGGCAACATTGGCAACACTATTTTTAAATTTTCTAGAATGTATTTAAAGGGTTTCGTGTGTGTTATTGATCACACAAGATGACCTCTTCCCGCAGCTAAAAATACAGAGTGCATCCTTTAAAACTGAAAATGTTTCTGTAACTTTTGCATACCTAAAAATATCGCTAGAATGTTTTTAAATAAAACGCTTTAAAGGAAACACCCTGACAAAGACTTTCAGTCCATACTTGCAATTCTCTAAATATCCTACATGTCTCTGGAATAATATGCTTCATTTAAGACTGTCAAAGTGACATTTTGAGGCAAAGCAGCCCATTTTCACAGACGAGCAGAAGCACAGGAAATGGCCTGATGAAAACAGTTCAAGCGACTATTTTTTCCGAATGTGGATTTTCATTTATTTTTTTGACTGCCTACAGATTAGTTCATAAAATCCCTCATTAATTGATGGACTCAACATTTGTTGTCTTAAAAATATATTTTTTTAAAATCCTGATCATTTTTAGCCCTGCTGGGTAGCTCAATTGGTAAGAGTGCCATCCTGACATGCCAAGGTTGTGGGTTCAGTCTTGGGTCAGAGCATAGACCAGAATCAACCAATGATTCCAGGAATCAGTGGAACAACAAGTCAATGTTTCTCTCTCCCCTCCCCCCTTATCTTTCCCTTCCTATCTTTCTAAAATCAATCTTTTAAAAAAAATTTTTAAGAATCCTGGTAAGTTTTATTTTTTTTCTTAATATAATAGCAAAATAAGAACATCTTAATTTTGAAAAGAAAAAAATGATAGTGCTAACCTAAAAGAGCTCATTAAAGTATGCAATAAAATACATTTGGACAGCATCTTCTGAGAAAGCTCTAAAATATTTGAAAACAGAGAACAAGTCTATATTATTTGACAGCTACCTTTTATTTATTTTGAATAATACATTATAGTTAACAACTGCTATGTAATTTATGTGATAAATATAAAAATGTTTGTTAGATATTGATTGAATTAATTGTATTTAACTGGAATTAACATCTAATGTGGATTAAAGTAAAATTAAAGCTAATATGTCTATTTACTGTCTTATTATTGCATGACTTAGGACTTTATTTACTACAAACATGATATAAACTTCTCGAAAACAACTGTAGCAAGTGTACAAAATACCATTAGGGTATAACACATTTTTAATAAGAAATTGCTGTTTCTTAAAAATGATTTTTTATATCCCAGGATCTCATTATATAAGTAAGTCCATGTTTTATATAATGAGATTTGATTGTTCTCATGATATCTGACATGACTGCAAACCTTCAGCAACTCATAAATAATATCGTACGAGTAAAGTATTTTCATAGAAATGCGAAATTTGGAATTAGGAAAAAAACTTCTACTGTAATTATGTATCTTGAAATATGGCCTTAAACATTGTTTTAAATATGAGGCGATATTAGTCCAAGTATTTGACTTGACATGATTATTTGAAAACATATGAGTCTGTTTTTATTTTGTTTGTTTGTTTTGTTCTTTAGATTACACATATAAGTGAAATCATATGACGTTTGTCTTTCTCTGTCTGACTTATAGTACAAAGAACAGACTGATAGTTGCTAGAATGGAGGGAGGTTGGGGAGCTGGGTGAAAAAGGTGAAGGAATTAAGTAGTACAGATTGTTAGTTGCAGAATAGTGAGATAGACGTCAATTACAGCATAAGGAACATAGTCAATAATATTGTCATAACTATGCATGGGGCCAGGTGTGTACTTGAAATATCAGGGGGAACACTTTGTAAAGCATATGATTTTCTAACCACTATACTGCTCACCTGAAACTGATACAGAATAATATTGAATATAAACTGTAATCAAAAATTAAAAAAATAAAATTTATCATCATGTACAGAATTAAAAAAAATATATATATATATGTCAAGAAAAAATTTATAGTATTTGTTATATTGGATTGAGCTCTGCAATTTTGAAGTCTCTTTCAGATATTTTTGTACTACGGGAATACATGTTGAAGCCAAATACTCATTCTGACAAATGTTACATAAATATAATAGAAAGGAATTGGATACGAAGAAAGACATGTTCTTCCTTGTTTGCTAGACTACTGTTCAGACAATTGTGTCACCACATTGTGAAGATCAAAGCATGCCTGATATTTCTAGAATAATCATTTAATCATATATCCTTTATAACTCTTCAATGGTTTTTCAGTATCTGCAGAGATATGTTTACTATTTTCCACTCCCAACCCTTAACTTACGGGTTTGTACACATCTCCTACTGTGTAGAGCTATACCACCCCGAGGTTTTCTGTAGAAAAAAAAAATGATATTTTTTTTCTCCAGCTATTCCTATAAAACAGTGGTTTTATATTCTTCCATTTGGAACCCCAGGCCTCCTTGCTGGTGCTCTAAAAATGTGTTATTTACCACCAAACTGTTTAAAGAATACTGCTATTGCATTATGTGCTGTATATCGGTGTTCCAAGTTACATTTTGATTAGAGCAGTGGTTCTCAACCTTCCTAATGCCATGACCCTTTAATACAGTTCCTCATGTTGGGGTGACCCCCAATCATAAAATTATTTTTGTTGCTACTTCATAACTGTAATTTTGCTACTGTTATGAATAGTCATAGGAAATATAGGTTTTCTGATGGTCTTAGGCGATCCCTGTGAAAGGGTTGTTCGACCCCCAAAGGGGTCACAACCCACAGGTTGAGAACTGCTTGTTTAAACAAAAAAGAGAATCGAATACTAAATACAAGTTTAGAAACCACTACAATATGCCATCAATTTTTCTGAATGTGAATAATTTAACCTGTAGCAACTAAACAATTATTTGGTGAGATTTATAATAAGTATATTCATGTTATTTAAAAAAAATTCTGTTCTAAACAAATTAATCCTCTAGGTACCCAAGGTATCTTGTGCTTTTCCACCTCCATTTTCTTTCTTTTCTTCCAGCCATTTTTATTGCATTTCTCCTGGTAAGGTTCTACCATTGAAGAGAAGCTCAGATCCTTCCTTTTCTTTACAATAGCATTCCTTTCATTTCACAGCGATTACTTATGAGGAGACAGAGGCAGGTTAGGCAGTAAGGGACAGGACCATGGGGAGGGAAGGCTGAGACACCGGCAAAGATGGAGATGACTTGGAGCTCAGCACACAGGCAGGCAACCCAGTACACAGTATATATGGAGGTTTATTCAGACTCTACAGATCTCAAAATAAAACTAAAATCAACATGGAGGCCCGGCCGGTGTGGCTCAGTGGTTGAGTGTCAACCCATGCACGAAGAGGTCACTGGTTTGATTCCTGGTCAGGATGCATGCCTAGGTTGTGGGCCCCAAACCCAGTGAGGGGTGTGCAGGAGACAGCCAATTGATGTTCTCTCTCATCGATGTATCTATCTCTCCCTCTCTCTTCCTCTCTCTCTAAACTCAATCCTGAAAAAATATTTTTAAAAAAACAAGTAAAATTCTGCCCCCAAGGCCAGAAACTCCCAGGCCCCATTCATAGAAATGCAAATTAGAAGCTCCTGGAAGGAGCACAGGTCAATTACATAACAACAAAAACAACAATAACAACAACAACAACAAAATGGAAAGGCTGGTTTCAGGCAAGGCAATAGGATTGCTGAATGAGTTCTGCTGCAAAACTAGAGAGTGTGTTTCTATTGCAGAAAGCCAGGTCACCTCAGAAAGGATTATAGGAAACCAAGGTTGTATTTGAGGGAGAAATCAAAAGCAAGCATAAGGTTGCTCCAAGGGCATTTCCCCTCCTCTTCATGAATAGTCTGGGAGAAGTTGAAATTATCATAAAAAGGGAAGCCACTAAGGCTCCTATAGATGACCTAGGGCTGAACGCAGTCAGGCAGCAAACACAAACTTTAAAATGTATGGATGTTGCTAAGGCAGAATTCCTTGAAAGGACCAATCAGAGGCCAGCAAAGTATATGTCTACCCTTAGACCGCAGAGCTCCACGGGATACCCACTTGGGTCCCCTCCCCAGTGTGGGGACTCTGTCTATCCCTCAAATAAACTTTCCTTTTGCTTACCTTTGGTCCATGAACTCATTCTTCAATTTTTCGAGACAACTCAGACCCAAACACCATCACTTGATTCCACTTATAGTACCCATATTTATACCATTCCATGTCCATTGCTTAAAGATCACATTGTGTCTCTTCTGATATTGTTTAGTTATTTTAATAATGTTTGAATATAATATTCATGTGATTATGCCTTGTTCCTCTAGAAATTTATTTTCAGTTATTTGAAAGTATAAAGACTAACTGAGCGATTTGGCATCCTAATCCCCGCCAGTATCTTTTACATAGTGCTCAATAGCAATTGATATAACTTGACATTATTTTTTTAATGCTGTAGTAATATGGTAAAAAAAAAAAAGAAAAAAAAAAAAAGAAAGAAACTCAGTAGGTCAAATGACTGTAGCTCCTCCTTCCAATGTACCGTGTCAAATTATACTTTAAGGCACCGGTGCAATTTCTCAACATTCAAAACAATTCATTATAGTTTAAATATCATTTTATGCTCCGTGATGGTAAAATGACATGAATCAATGATAGTAGGACATAAAAGTCATCAATATAAGGTGAACTAAAGAAAATGAGCAGCTGTAACCAAAGGGAGATAAATGAATGGTGATACGCTTCAAAGATGCAAAAATCTGTGAATACTTTCAGCTGGGAGACAGAGCTAGAAAGACGTTGCTCTCATTTATACAACGAGATCAATGCCAGACAGGCAGTAAATTAATAATTCTTCCTGAACCCATGAGGGACCTGCTGTTTCAAGGCAAACAGCGATTCCAAATTCGGAAGAAAGGCATCTTCAGTGGGAAATAGGATGTAAGCATTGCTTGCCTGGGGTGAATGCCACCCTGGGCGCCACAAAAGCTGTTAGGAATGTAAAACAAGAAATTTGCATAAATTGCTAGTGGGTAAGGGTGGACGAATGTGAAAGCGTGATGTTTCTGAGGTCTGCAGTCACGGAGGGGAAAGGTTTCACCCTGTAATAAACATCTCCAATAACTCAACCATACTCTCAAAAGAAAGACTGAGGAGAATGCAGAAATGTTCAGTAGAAAAAGGAAGATTGTTTAGTGCTGGGAAAATTAGACATCCACATACAGAAGAATGAATTTGTATCTTACCTCACCCCACACACAAATATTAAATCAAAACGTGTCACAGAGCTAAAAATAATGGCTAAAAGTATAAAACTCTTGGAGGAAACGTAGGAGAAAATATTCATTACCGTGAGTCAGGCAATGGTTTCTTGAGAGGACATCAATAAGACATAAACAGAAGAAAAATTAGAAGTATTGGACTACATTGAAACTAAAACTGTTGTGCAGAAAATGATATAATCACAAAAGTGATAGACAACCCATGGAATGGAAGAAAATATTTTCTCACCCGAGGACATTTTTTTTTTTTTGCATTTATATTGAGATAGAGTGGGAGAAAGAGAGGGAGGAAGAGAGAGAGAGAAACATTGATGTGACAGAGACACATCAAGTGGCTGCCACCCACATGACCCCAACCGTGGCCAGGGACAAACCGTAACCAAGGTATGTGCCCTTAGAGGGAACCAAACCTGGGACTCTCTGGTCTGCAGGCCAACACTCTAACCACTGAGAAAAACCGGCCAGGGCAAGAAAATATTTTCAAATGATAAATTTCATAAGCACTTTGTACCCAGAATATGTTTTTTAAAAAACTCTTACAGCTTATTAATACTAAAATGTCTAATAACCCAATTTAAACTTGGTCAATGTATTTAAATAAGTATTTATACAAAGCAGGTGTACAAACGACCAAAAAGCACATGAAAAAATGCAAATTAAAACTATAGCACAATACCATTTACAACTGTTAGGGTGGCTATAAATTAAAAGATAGACAATAAGAACTATTGGGAAGAATATGGAGAAATAAAACCCTCATATATTGTTGGTGAGAATGTAAAGTGGTGTAGCTATACATGAAAAGATGTCCAAAATCATTTGTCATTAGAGCAATCAATGCAAATTAAAACAACAATGGTATAAATGGTATACTAATTTATATCTATCGAAAATGCAAAAACCTTACAACAAACACTAAATTCTGACAAGAATGTAATAGAACGCTCATTTGTTCCTGGTTAGAATGAAAGAAAAAAGAAAAAGAAAGAAAGAAACCAGTATATTCACTTTGTTGTTTTTTTTAAGTTAAAATTTTTTTTTTCTTTATTGATGTTTAGATAGAAAAAGGGAGAGGGAGAGATAGATAGGAACATTAATGAGAGAGAACATCGATTGGCCGCCTCCTGCATGCGCCCCACTTGGGATTTGGCCCACAATGCCCTGACCAGGAATTGAATCGCCAATCTCTTGGTGCATGGGTTAATGCTCAACCACCAAGAGGTCACTGGTTTGATTCCCAGTCAGGGCAGATGCCCAGGTTGTGGGCCAAATCCCAAGTGGGGGGCATGCAGGAAGCGGCCAATCGATGTTCTCTCTCATCAATGTTTCTATCTCTGTCTTCCTCTTCCTCTCTCTCTAAGATCAATAAAGAACAAAAACATTTTTTTAAAAAAAGTACGTCATCTTAAATGGAAAATATATTAATTCCCAATTCCCTTTTGAAACAACCAGCAAATAAAAATCTTCTTCAGTAATGATTGATTGAGGTGGTTATAAATGTAATTGAAGCAACTCTTCATAATCCCCACTTACTCCTCTCAACACATCACGTAATACAGACAACTACACGTGGAGATAATAAGCAGATTATTCAGAAAAAGCTACTTATTAAAGTCTCAATTTTAAAATAATTACCTTGTCTCTGTGTTTTATTTTGTCTATATAGGAAGCAGAACATTTTGCTTCAAGGAAGGATATTTCTACAAAAATGTAAGGTAATATTGTAGATATGTTAATTTTCTTAAATCCAACACATGACACAGGGCTATTATCATGATACCTAGATATTATTCTCTGTTTGTTAACAATCACTTTTATCTGATATTATTTCTACTCATTATTTATACATAATCAAAACAAGAGTATTTAAATGCTGAATATAGCTTCCACAATTGGTTAATATAATACAATTTAAATGCAAAAGCTCCTATTCACAAAAGACTCCATATATATATATATATATATATATTTATATGTATATATATATATATATATATATAATGTATTATAGGTGCATATTATTTTTCACTTGGATAAGCTTGGTTGACAATTTTAATCATGTGGCACTTAAATTAAAAATACTTTATCGAGACACAATGCTGATTTCCTGCAGCTCGGTTATGCTGAAATGATTTCTCCCCAAGTTATGTACCAGGTTCTTTTCATCTTTACTGTTGTTAATGCACCTCACAGAGTTGCTTTGGCTTGTTAAAATTCATGCTCATGTTTTGACCACGATAATGCAGTGAGGGATCTCACTCTCCATAGGTGCCGTTATAGATGTGTTTTCTCATTCATTTCCTCTAGACCCCAGTGAAATACGTATTAAATGCTCATGATAAAAACTTTTTGAAAATATGTACAAAAATCAATTGCCTCGGGAAATGAAGTAATGACCTAGGTACTTGCTGGCAAATTTTGACAGACTTGCCTATCCGGTGTGGTTCAGTGGTTGAGCATTGACGCCTGCACCAAGAGGTCGCCAGTTCAATTCCTGGTCAGGGTACATGCCCAGGTTGTGGGCCTGATCCCCAGTGGGGGGCATGCAGGAGGCAGCCAATCAATATTCTCTCTCATTGATGTTTCTATCTCTCTTTCCTTCTCCCTTTCTCTCTCTCTAAAACCTATAAAGAAAAAATATTTAAAAAATTTTGGCAGACTTGGTGGTGTTAATGCTGTCTTTTATTGAAACCTTCAGAGACTGCAAACTGCAATGTATTGGCTGGGCACTAGATAGATAGATATTTAGATGATAGATATATAGATATAAGATAGATAGATAGATAGATAGATAGATAGATAGATAGATAGATAGATAGATAGATGTGATAGATGATAGATAGATAGATAGATAGATAGATAGATGTGATAGATGATAGATAGATAGATAGATAGATAGATAGATAGATAGATAGATGTGATAGATAGATAGATAGATAGATAGATAGATAGATAGATAGATAGATAGATGTGATAGATGATAGATAGATAGATAGATAGATAGATAGATAGATAGATGTGATAGATGATAGATATAGATAGATAGATAGATAGATAGATAGATAGATAGATAGATAGATAGATAAAGATAGATAGATGATAATTGGATGGATGTTGTTACCAGAAAGGGGACTGGCCACAAATGTGTCTGCCTACAGCGGGACAGTGGTGTCTGGGTTCTTGACTGAGTGTAGGAAAAATGTAACAACATGAGTGCAGGTGACTTTTAGAGAACATTCATGAAAGCTGGGGACAGTGAAGTAAGGAAGGGCCTAGGATAGAAGCAACGGGGGAGACTAGGTGGGGAAATGAGCCCAGGCTGGGCCGCTATAGCTCTCTGGGAAGTCAGAGAAAAGGGGGCCTTGGGGACAGGTTCAGGGGGTTAGACCAGGATGAACTGTCGCTGCCCAGTGCTCCCTGGTTGCAGGTCTCATGGGGTCCCTCAGAACTGAGGAGAGCTGCAGGGGAAGGAGGGGGGGAGGGAAAGGCAGGAGAGCTTCTGGGAGGAAATGTGCTGAGAGCATGCTCCTTGCAGGGAGAGCTCTCACTGGGCCCTTCCTTATGATGACGTCATCAGTGACGTCACAGAGCAGATCCCCTACTGCTGCCAGACACCCCGGTGTGAACCGCAGGGACAGCGGCAGGAGCAGGTGGCCCTCAGCAGCGGAGTCTACAGGTGAGGACAGCCGGGAGGTGGTGGCAGCGGCAGCAGCCGGAGCAGTACACAGGTGACCTGGAGCCATCCGTCCAGCCGGTCCCATCGCTCCTTCCTCTACCCTTTCGTCACTGGCCCTGCCCCCATCACTGGCTCTGTCTTCGTCCCTGTCCCTGTCCCCAGCCCTGTCCCCATCACTGACCCTGTCCCCCGTCACCAGCCCTGTGCTTCGTCACCAGCCCTGTGTCCTGTCACCGGCCCTGCCCCCCATCCCTGGCACTGTCCCCATCACCAGTCCTGTCCCCATCACCGGCCCTGTCCCCCGTCACTGGCCCTGTGTCTCCACCACCGGCCCTGACCCCATCACCGGCCTCTTCCCCGTTACCGGCCCTGCCCCCCATCCCTGGCACTGTTCCCACCACAGGTCCTGTCTCTATCACCGGCCCTGTCCCCATCACCAGTCCTGTGCCTGACCCCCATCACTGGCCCCGACCCCATCACCGGCCTGTTCCCCGTCCCCGGCCCTGTCCCCACCACCCCTCACCCCTCTCCATCCGACCTGACCTGACCCACCTGTCCCCTGACCCGGAGGGTGGCATCCCCTGATCTGGTCCCCACCTGTCTCTCTCAGGACCTGGGACAAAGGTGGGCCATGGCGCTGTCTCTGCCCGTGAGGCGCCTGTGGAAGGAGTACCTCGACATTTCTAAAGACCCCCCCGAGCTGTGCTCCGCGGGGCCCGTGGAATTCAACATGCTCACGTGGCAGGCGGTGGTCATAGGGCCCCAGGGCAGCCCCTACGAGGGGGGGATCTTCTTCCTAGATATTGTGTTCCCACATTTTTACCCCTTCAAACCACCCAAGGTCCAATTCAGCACCCGCATTTACCATCCCAACGTCACTAAAGCTGGGCGCGTTGGTCTGGACATCCTGACCTCCGAGTGGTCGCCCGTACACACCATCTCCAAAGTACTGCTGTGCATCAGCTCCATGTTAAGCGATCCGAGCCCTCACCATATCCTGATTCCCGAGATCGCGACCGTGTACACAACAGACAGGCCAACGTATGAATTAGTGGCTCGAGCATGGACGAAGAAATATGCTATGTGATTGAAAAATGAATGATAGGACCCTCACCCCAATAAAACAGTTCCTTCCCTTGGTTGTCTCGGACTGCTCTCTAGGACCGCCGTTCCCGTGTTCCTGGGCGCGTTGTACACCGTCCCCAGCAGGGGTGTGCAGGGGTGGGGGCCATGGGGGTGGGAGCTATAAGGGTGGGGAGCCATGGGGGCAGGGTGCTATGAAAGTGGGGCCCACAGGGGTGTGGGACCTGGGGGTGTGGGCCATGGGGGTGGGGGCCCTGGGGGTAGAGTGGACCTAAGGGTGGGGCCTATAGGGGTGGGGGAGACCTGGGGGTGGGAAGACTTGAGCATGAGGTCTATGGAGGTGGGGGGACTTGGGGGGGCCCTGAGGGTGGGGGCTATGGGTGTGGGGGATCTGGGGGTGGGGGTAATGGGGGTGTGGTCCCTAGGGGTGGGGGCCATGGGGGTGGGGGCCATGGGGTGGGGAGCCCTGGGGGGTGGGGCAAGGTTGGGGGAACGGGGGAGTGTGAGACATACCAGCGTTGATCCCCATTTAACCGAAAGCTTTCTCTGCTGATTGAGGAGCGACAGCAAGACCAGGGGGTGGAGTCTTCAGGATGAGGGGCCAGTCCGGCCAGTCAGTGGGATGACTGTCAGTGAGGATCCTTAGAGCTGACCACGGGGAGGACACACTGGGTGAAGACCACAGAGATGACTAGGCATCGCTTCCATGCGGAAGAATCTGAGTCTTGGTTCTTGTTTCTGACCAAGATCAGTACAAACCCGATTCATCTACTTGGAGGTCTGAATTTAATGGGACAAAAATTAAATGGATTAGGAGTTGGTACAAAATAAAATGATGCCTGACCAGTGTGGCTCAGTGGACTGAGCTTTGTCCCATGGACTGAGAGGTCCAGGTTAGATTCCAGGTCAGGACCAGCCAGTGTAGCTCAGTGGCTGAGCCTCGACCCATGCACCAAGAGGTCACAGGTTGGATTCCTGGTGGC
Organism: Molossus molossus; assembly: GCF_014108415.1. NCBI lineage: Eukaryota > Metazoa > Chordata > Mammalia > Chiroptera > Molossidae > Molossus > Molossus molossus. Next base: position 17,378,930 of record NW_023425355.1, read on the forward strand.
ACATGCCCAGGTTGTGGGCCTGATCGCCAGTGGGGGGCATACAGGAGGTGGCCAATTGATGTTTGCGCTCATCAATGTTTCTATCTCTCCCTCTCCCTTCCTCTCTCTCTGAAATCAATAAAGAAAAAATATTTTTTAAAAAATTTTGCAGACTTGGGAATGATTGGGTTAGCCAGGTGGTAAATTAGGGGCATTCTGATGCTTAATGAGCCTCTAGAATTATAGCAATTTGGAAGTTTTTTCTTCTTTCACATACTCTGCAACACCTTCTTTAGACCAGTGTTTATTAATCACATTAGCAGTCCTTGTAAAATTAAACCTACCAACTTAACAATTTTTGCAGTGTTATGAATTAAAATAATATTTGTTGCAAATTAGTAATTGCCTAACATATGAACCTGGTTTAATTAAAAGTTGGAAATAGTCTCATGACTGCTTATTTCTATTAATCATTCTGTGTTCTTCCTTTGAAAATTGTATTCATATCTGAAACAACTTTCAGGGATGAAATTCTCAGATGGTGATGACCATTTGATATTGTCACAATTAACCACCAAATCAAAAACAATTTTTCCCGAATCCCCATAATGTCACAAAAGGCTAAAAAGATTTATTTTTTTTCTTATGCATTCAATCATATGGTCACACTTTTCTACTTTTCCAAATATCTAGTTATCTGTGTATATTTTGTTGTTTATTTGGATGTATTCAATTTCTGCTGAATCAAATGTTTTACAGTATTAGAACTGTGAGCCCTCTGTTTAATTTTGTGTGCCCATGAAAAATAAAACATTTTGTGCACCAGGAGGCTGGTCCATTCAGAAGGCAAAAGAAAAGATAACTGTCAACAGGTTGAGGTTTTTATGATCTGAATACTTGAATTCTAAAACCAGGAAACATGTCTCTAGTTCAATTCAATATGCGTCCACACAGCCCCGTTTTTTAGAGGCTCATTTATTTGAAAGAAAGAGCCATATTCAAGCTGGTTCAGGTAAAGAGAAAGTTGTTGTGAAGGGTTGGCAGGGCAGAATCTCATGTATACCAAGAATTCAAGAAAGAAGATCTGGTTTTAAGGTGTTTTGGGAAATCTCTAAAGCAGGAATGTTGTTACAAAGAAAGGTTCAGGCCCGGCTGGTGTGGCTCAGTGTTTGAGCATCGAACCATGCACCAAGAGGTCGCTGATTCAATTCCCGGTCAGGGCACAGGTTGTGAGCCCAATCCCCAGTGGGGGGCATGCATGAGGCAGCCAATCGATGTCCTCTCTCATCAATGTTTCTATCTCTCTCTCCCTCTCCCTTCCTCTCTCTCTCTCTAAAATCAATAAAGAAAGAGAAAAAAAAGGTTCAGGATCAAAATTGCTCAGAGCAACACCAATCAGAAAGAATATATGCACCCCTATGTTCATAGCAGCACTATTTACTATAACTAAGATCTGGAAACAACCCAAGAGTCTATCAATAGATAAGTGGATAAAAAAGCTGTGGTACATTTACACAATGGAATATTATGCAGCTGTAAGAAAGAAAGATCTCTTATCTTTTGAGATGACATAGAGGGACCTGTAGAGTATTATGCTAAGCGAAATAAGCGTCAGAGAAAGACAAATACCACATGATCTCCCTTATTTATGGAATATAATGGACAAAACAAACTGATGAACAAAATAGACCCAGAGACACAGAAGTAGGGTACAGACTGACAAACCTTAGAAGAGGGGGTTGGGGGAAGAAGAGAGATACACCACAGAATTTATATGCATGTATGCATAACCATGGATACACACAACGATGCTTGGGAGGGGTTGGGGGGGGATCAGGAGGAGGGTGTCAATGGGGGAAAAAGAGAAACAGCTGTAACAAAAATAAATTAATTAAAAAATTAAAAAAAAAATACAAACCAAATTGCTCAGAGCTAATTCTAGGTTCAGTCACTCTTTAGGAGCTTGATTTTAGGCAAATCATTTAAAGCCTCAGGTTGTTGTTGGTGTTGGTGTTTTTAAGCTGAGGATGATAATAACTACCTTGTAGAGATGTTGTAAGGATTAAATAAGATTATTCATGTTGCTAAAATCTTTTCATAGTAGAGTTAGTACTTGGTAAATTCTAGCTATCATTAGAATTGAAATTATGTATGTTTGCTTCTTTCAGCCCAAAATGCCCAAATTTTCTCTACTTGTAGTTTAAATCCCGAGACAAGATTTATGCATTTGTAGGTATCATATCTATATGGAAGCAGCTCTTTCCACCAAGATATGCCATCACTTGCTGGCACACATATAGATGACCCATCCTTGGGTACTGCTGCTGCCGAGAGAACAGAGTCAAACAACATGACAATTGTTGCCTAGGCAACAGGGACTTGAGATGGTGAGATTTCCATAAGATGGAGATGTGGGCATGGTAGGCAATAATGGATGGCATCACCTAATTAAAAGGTCTGAGTTGGCGGGAGATCACATCCACAACACAAGGCCAGTGTAGAGTAAAATAGCTTAATCGCATGTGCCTGGGTGCAGGTGGGCTGAGCTGAAAAGGGTTCAGCCTTGAATAACAGTTGGGGTGTAGGTTATATACTCTACTTTTAGCTTCTGGCAGCTCCTGCTGACATACTCTGCCTGGCCCATGGTCCACTTTGCTGTTGAACTGGTCTAGTATCTCCTCCTGTATCTGCTGGGTGATTCATTGTCTTGTGGATAATCTGATAATCCTTATTCGTACTCAACAGAAGGCTAAGCTAAGTAAAGGTTATGCAAGCAACACAATTTCCTCAGTTTCCGCCTTTTGCAAGCTTTTACCTTTGCCCTTTAAAACATTACTGACCCTGCCCTGGCCGGTTTTTCTCAGCGGTTAGAGCGTCGGCCTGCGGTCCAGAGAGACCCGGGTTCAGTTCCCGCTAAGGGCACGTACCTCGGTTGCAGTTTGTCCCCGGCCCTGGTTGGTCGTGCAGGTGGCAGCCACTCGATGTGTCTCTTTCATGTCGATGTTTCTCTCTCTCTCATCCTCTCTTTCCCACTCTATCTGAACAAAAAGTGGGAAAATGTCCTCGGTTGAGGTTACAAAAACAACAACAAAACATTGCTGACCCTTGCACTAATATAATTACTTTTTACAAATGATGAAAATAATCTTCCAACAACAAAAACAACAATAGCCCTGGCCAGTGTGGCTCAGTTGGTTGGGGGTTGTCCCACGCATCAAAAGGTTGCCAGTTTAATTCTGGGTCAGGGCACATGTCGGGGTTGCAGGCTTGATCCCCAGTAGGGAGCGTGCAGGAGGCAGCTTATTGATGTTTCTCACATCGATGTTTCTGTCTCTACCTCCCTTCCTCTCTCTCTAAACAGCAATTAATTTTTTTTTTTTTTTTTTTTTTTTTAAGAACAGTAAAGAAAGAGGTACTTTGAGTACAAAGAGGTTAAAAAAGCAAATGATCTCTTAGGGGAGCAGGGAATAGATTAAGAACCTGTATGAAACAGAGAGATTTTGCTCTTGTTGTTTTCATAAAGGGAGAGTGTGCCCTGGGAACATATTGTAAATCATCTTTAATGTCAAACCAAAACATCTTAATAAACGTTCCCCATTCATGATTGAAGTTAATTCTAACTGTTCATGAAAAATTTCTCCTAGTTCTTATAATTGTTATTTATCATCAAGTTAACAACGGATATTTAATTGTGTAGTATCCAATATTATCAAATATCTTATTTTTTGACAAAGTCACCAGTTGATTGTTTTAATTCTTCTTTCATGTCATGGGTAGGTAGCATTAGGAGAAGTTCTTACCCTGTTTTTGTATTTCATACAACATTTATTTATTTCAATATTCAAGAATACACAAATGGTTGTTTATGGGGAGTCTAAACTATTTTTTTAATTGAATTTATTGGAGTAATATTGGTTCATAAAATTGTACAGGTTTTGGGTATACAATTCTATACGTCATCTGTATTCACCACTCCAAGACAAGTCTCCTTGCATCACTATTTATGCTCCCTGTACCTTCTTGTATCTTTTCCCACCTCCTTCCCTCTGGCAATCACCGTACTGTTGTCTGTGTCCTTGAGTCTCTCTTTTTCCTTTCCTTAATCTCTTACCCCTTTTTACCCGGCTCCCAAATCCCTCCCCTCTGACATCTGTCAGTCTGTTCTCTGTACCCATGAGTCTTTCTCCACTTTTTTTGTTAGTTTATTTTGTTCACTAGATTCCACATATAAGTGAGATCATATGGTATCTGTCTTTCTCTGACTGGCTTATTTCGCTTAGCATAATAATGTCCAGGTCCATCCATGCTGTCACAAAATGTAAGATTTCCTTATGTTTTACATCCAAGTAGTATTCCACTGCGGAAATGTACCATAGCCCTTTTATCCACTCATCCACTGATGGGCACCTGGCCTGCTTCCAAACCTTGGCTATTGTAAATAATGTTGCAATGAACATGGAGGTGTATAAATTCTTTCAAATTAATGTTTCTGGTTTTCTTTGGATACATTCCCAGAAGTGGAATTGCAAGGTCTAAAGGCAGTTCCATTTTTAATTTTTTGAGGCAACTCTATATTGCTTTCCATAGTGGCTGCACCAGCCTGCACACCTACCAGCAGTGTACTAGGGTTCATTTTCCTCCACACCCTCGTCAGCACTTGTTTGTTGATTTATTGATTATAGCCATCCTGACAGGTGTGAGGTGATATGTCACTGTGGTCTTAATTTGCATTTCTTTGCTGATTAATGATGATAAATATCATTTCATATATCTATTGGCCATCTACGTGTCCTCTTTAGAGGAGTGTCTATTCAGGTCTTTTGTCCATGCCTTCATTGGATTGTTTGTATTTTTGGTGTTGAATTTTAACAGTTCTTTGTCAATTTTGGATATTAAGCCCTAACCAGATATATCTGTGAATATGTTCTCTCATTCAGTGGGTTGTCTTTTCATTTTGTTGATGGTTTGCTGTGCAAAAACTTTTTTAGTTTTATGTAGTCCCATTTGTTTATTTTGTCTTCTGTTTCCCTTTATCAATGCGATACATCAGAAAAAAATATATTACTATGAGAAATGATCAAGATTTTACTGCTGACAATACATTAAAAATATCATACACCATGATACAGTGGGATTTATTCTGGGAATGCAAAGTTGGTACAATACCTGAAAATTAATAAATGTGTTATAGCACATAAACAAAATGAAGGATATAAACCACATAATCATATCAATAAATGCAGATTAAAGCATTTGATATATTCTAGCACTCATTTATGATCATTACTCTCAGCAAAGAGGGAATAGAAGGATCATACCTCAACATAATAAAGGCCATATATGACAAACCCACAGCCAACATCACACTGAATGGGCAAAATCTAAAAGTGTTTTCCTTAAGATCAGGTACAAGACAGGAATGTCTGTTTCCACCACTCTTATTTGACATAGTACTGGAAGTCCTAGTCATAGTAATTAGAAAAGAAGAAGAATTAAAAGGCATCCAAATAGGAAAGATAGAAGTAAAACTGTCATTATTTGCAGATGACATGATACTGTATATAGAGGACCCTAAAGATTTTACCACAAAAACTGCTAGAACTGATAGAGAAATTCAGTAAAGTAACCCATTTTGGAAATTGAGAGTAAATGGTTATATTGATGAATATTTTTTTAAAAAAAGGCAAAAAAATTCAAAACAACCTCAGTTGAAAAATAATAATGTAAATGTTGTGCTTGTAGTTTTAAGCTGGTAACTATAAACAGTACATCATTTTATTTCAGAAGAAATAAGAATTATTTTTGTTCTAACCAAATATCTAAAACCAAGCAGTGGTGTTTGGGTTCGTTGTCTCGCAAAATCGAAGAATGAGTTCATAGACCAAGAGTAAGCAATTGGAAAGTTTTTTTGAAAAACAGACAGACTCCCCACAGCAGAGAGGGGACCCACTGGGTTTCCAATGGGGCTCTGTTGTCTAGGGATAGATATATACTTTGCTAGCTTCTGATTGGTCCTTTCAAGATATTCTGCCTTAGCAACATTCATACATTTTAAAGCTTGTATTGCCTGCATGACTGGATTCAGCCCTGGGTCATCTACAGGGGCTTTCCTGTTTTGGTAATTTCAACTTCTCCCCGACTATTAATGAGGAGAAGGGGAAATGCCCATGGAACATGACCTGGCTTTCTGCAATAGAAATAAACTCTATAGTTTCACAAAAATCATTCAGCAATCTTGTAGCCTTGCTTGAAACCAGCCTTTCTGTTTTTTTTTGTTATGTAATTGACCTATGATCCTTCCAGGAGCCTCCAATTTGCATCTCTACAAAAGAGGTTGGGAGTTCTGGCCTTGGGGCACAATGCCCATGTTGATTTTAGTTTTATTTTGAGATATAGAGTCTGAATAAACCTCTAGATAGACTGTGTACTGGGTTCTGCCTGTGTGCTGACCTCCAGGTCACCTCAAACTTCCCCCTGTGTCTCAGCCTCTCCTTCCCATGGTCCCGTCCCTCATTGCCTAACCTGCCTCTGTCTCTTCACATCTAAATCAAGAGGGAAAGAAAAATACACTTTCCCCCAAAATATCTACCAGGGTAGGAATACAGTAATCTCTCTTTTTGATCTACTCAGAATGTAAAAACTAAAGGTTGCAAAACACATTGCACGAGATGATAATTCTAGTATGTCCTAGAGAGTATCTACTGTGTAGTTCCAAGAAGTTTATTCTCTCTTTCTCCACCTAGAATAAAAAGTGATAGAAGAAAATTATTTCCCAAAGACAGTGTGTTTAGATAAGGACATATATATTATTTCTTGCTTATAAAATCCACAGGCAGTCTTCCAAATATGGTTAATAGACCAGAGTATCAAGTGTCTGCAAACATCTTTATCTGTGTCAAACATGATACACAGACATTAATATCACCTGATTATTTATTTATTTTTAATTTTTTTCCTTGATTGATTTTAGAGAGAGAGGAAGGGAGAGGGAGAGAGAGAGATAGAAACATCAATGAGATAGAACACTGATTGGCCACCTCCTGCATGCCCCCCACTGGGGATCGGGCCCACAACCTGGGTACATGCCCTGACCAGGAATCAAACCGGCGGCCTCTTGGTGCATGGGTTGATGCTCAACCACTGAGTCACACTGGTCGGATTTACCAGATTATTTAATCAAAGGTTCTGTACCTTATTTTGTATTTCAGTATACCAGTACTTTTTTCGGTTTTATTAGTTAAATAAAAATTTGCTCTTTCTTACAGCTTTATAATTGATTTTTAATTAGTTTGCACTTGCAGAGTAGTTCCATATCAGTTTAGGAACAATAGCATTTCACTTAAAATAAGCTGTAAAGTTGAATTCCAGAAAGTTGAAGTAATGAGTTATTTTCCCATTGAGCTAAAGTAACGTTATGACAGTGATTTTTAAGACATCACTATTGCATTAATTAGGATTTTAGTAACTCCAATTCTTGCCTAATTACTCTAATTTTATTCTTATTAAAAGCATTATTATAGATATTTTTCTGTTGTAATCAAGGTGAGGAAATATCAAAAGCATTTCTGTTATTTCATGACATTGAGTTATCAAGGTGAATATTGCACAGCCTGACAAAGGTGCATAACACAGTACTTGTATCATTCTTAATAATTCACTCTACTATCCCTGTTTTATGAATTATATTTCCCTTTGAACTATTTCTATTTTTTAATTTTTACTTTTATGTTTAATTGATATTGTTTCATTCAACTGATACTAGAAGTCTCCTCAATAAACAACTTATAATTCAAAATGCTGCTCTTTAGTGTCCCTTTTAATTACTTTAGTCTATTCATACTAACCTCGTAGCCTGCTTCCATTGTTTCTTTGCTCTGACTTTGTACTGTGTCCACGCATGTCAAAAATACCCTGTATCAACTCACCCATTTTATTTCTTTTTATTTTGCAATTGATACATTTAGAAAGTGCCATTTTTCTTCTGATAACAAAAATGAAAGCATGAATCAATCAATGAATTTTAAAAATTATGAATATATTCTTCAAATAAAGGATTTCTGTGAACAGGAAAGAAAAAATGGACAAAATTTTCTCCTACTACATATATATATACACATATATATATATTTTAAACACATATATATATTTTAAACAACATATTGTTTTAAAATTTTTTTCTTTGATTTTTGAGAGAAAGGAAGGGAGAAGGGGAGAGAGCTAGAAACATGGATGAGAGAGAACATTGATTGGCTGCCTCCTGCATACCCCCATTGGAGATCGAGCCCACAACCTGGGCATGTGCCATGACCGGGATTCGAACTGGTGACCTCTTGGTGCATGGGTTGATATTCAACCACTGAGCCACACTGGCCAGGCACAACATATTTCTTATTAAATGAGAGACATGAACAGATCAGCATGTTGTACAAGGCACTTAGCAGGGTAATAAAATAAAATGTCCATGCAAAATTTGTATCAGTATGAGCTACTAAATTTTTTAAAATGTTTTTGATTTTTTTTTTTTTTTTAGAAAGAAAGGAAGAAAAAGAACAGAAAGATAGAAACATCAATGAGAGAAAAACATCCATCAGCTGCCTCCTGCACGCCCCCTACTAGATATTGAGCCCACAACCCGGGCATGTGCCCTGACTAGGAATCGAACTGGCAACCTCTCGGTTCATGGGTTGATGCTCAACCACTGAGCCACACCGGCTGGTCAAGCTGTTAATTTTTTTTAAAATTATGCCATAATTAGTTCTCAATTAGACAAAAAAAAAATGCTGTCATTTGGCTTAAAAAAAAAAAAATAATTGTTTTATCCAGCAAATTGGATCGACAGCAGCTTAATAAATACAACCAGACTCATCACTTGAGTCACCCTACAAAGCATTGTGTTCTATTTTTTTTTAAGTTTTTTTTTTTTTTAATCCTACCCTGAAGATATTTTTTCATTTATTATCAGATAGAGTAGGAGGAAGGGAGAGATGGAGAGAGAGAGAGAAACATCAATGTGAAAGAGACACATCGAATGGTTGACTCATGCGCAGCCCTGATCAGGGCCAGGGAAGAGCTGCAACTGAGGTACGTGCCCTTGGCCGGAATCAAACCCATGACTCATTGGTCCATGGGCTGATCCTCTAACCGCTCAACCAAACCAGCCAGAGCGCATTGTCTTCTAAATATGTATGTGTACTTAAGGCCTTTCATATAGATTTTAAAAACATAACTTTCAATGGCAGATTTCTAATTTACATTGTTCAAGGTATGGACAAGAGTACATTTATACACAATGCTTTGGACACAGATCCCTACTCTCAGAATTTCACTAAGCCTGGGTGAGAAAGATTTTACCCCAAAGAGCAAGGTGTTGAGTTTTGAGTATAAAGCTTTATGCTTAAGAATGATGAGCTGTTAATCTTCCCCACAACCTCATATCTCTGGGGTTGGAAAAATGTCTAGCTTGCCAATCTGTTGCCTGTGTCCTGTGATAATCTTCTTCTACTTGCATTACTCTAGTTATGTCGATGTAGAAACTTCAGAATTTTTTAAAATATCTTTTAAATACTTTTTTGTGTATTGATTTTAGAGGGAGAGAAAGAGAGAGAGAAACATTAATGAGAGAGAACATCGATTGGCCGCCTCCTGCAAGCCCCCCACTGGGGATGGGACCCACAACCTGAGAATGTGCCCTGACCAGGAATTGAACCAGTGACCTCTTGGTGCATGGGTCGATGCTCAACCACTGAGCCACACTGGCCAGACCACCACCTCTCTCCATTTTTGCCACCAGTCATTATATTGATACTCACTGGCTTTTTTCTGCCCCTTAAATACACCAAGCTCAGTCTCACATCAAGACATTTATAACTAAGCCTTCTTGGAATACTCTTACCCCATATCTTTGCTTGGCTGCTTTATCCCCATCATTCAAGTCTCAGTAAAATATCCCTTCCCAGATGCAATTTCCATAGACACTACAGCTAAATCAGTGCCATCCTATTACTCTCTATTGAATAGAATTTTATTCTATTTTTATGTGATGATAGACACAAATCACTCACTTGAGGTTTCACAACATGTTACTCTTGTGAATACAAAACAATTTTGACACTCTTTTTATTACCTAGGAATTTCCTCACCATTAAAATTTGCTGATGTTATCCCTTAGCTGAAGGTACTTTAAAAAATATTATTTCCAGACTAGTTAGCTGCTCCAGCAGCTAAAGGGAAAAAAAGACACAAAGGAAAAGGAAAAGGAAAGTTCTTTCATAGATAAAAAAAAAAAGTTAAGCTTTTCAAAAAATATTCTTGCTAATTCTGGTCATAGGTCAAATAATAAAATAAAATACCATTAAATCATAAGGCCGATCACTTTATTGACCACAGTGGTAAACAGACTTTAATATGAAATTCTGAAGCCTCGTGTATAAGACCATTCATTTCCTGTGATACTCATAAGTTATTAAATTTTACTAAATGTAATCACTGAGATGAGTTGTGATTCTATTCATACAGTTATAAAAACAGAAACTAAGATTATCATTAATTAAACTCATATCTAAATTATGTCACTCAATTTATTATATACTTCTTTTCCTTCTATTATTAATATCAACGATTTCTTTCCACTACATAAAAATATTAAATTCAAGCTCATTACATTTCATCTGAATTGTGAATTTTTTCTAAGACTGTTTTTCTTAGTAATTATTGATACACATTTGCTGAAAAAAAGTAAAGTTAGGGCTTACAAAGCAATTTGAAGATCAGAAAAGAGAAGTGATCGCTGTTGAAAAGTACGATTCCAATGACTGTGTAACCCAGAAAAAAGAAACTGCTAATTGGTTTAGAGCTACATTTGCAATGGCATAACTCTCATGAGGTATGATGAACTGTTAATTAGACCCAAGTTGTACAACTATCCACACAGCTGATTGCAAAACCCATTGAAGATACTTAGCATTCATCTTATAATCATGAAAGGACTGAATGAGATCCGAATCATCTGAGATAAGAAGGTAATTAGCCTTGAGATTACCTCTTTGACTATTCTCCCTGGTCTCTAACAGCTGTTTTTTTCTAGTTGGTTTCTAAAAAAGAATGTTTATTATGTACATTTTGAAGCTAAGGATCTGCCTTAAAATTTCTTTCCCTAAGGAGAATGGATAATTTACTTTAGGTTTATAAGAGAAGAAAATAATAAATATAAACTTATGGCTTAAGGAGGCAGTATGTATCTAAGAATGGTGTGACATTTGTGTCTATCTTTTATACCACAGCACCAATGTGAAGTTAATTTGAACTGTTTTATTCAGATTAGTCAAAATTGGATCCCCAGCAACAGACAGGACAAACCTAACAGATGGAACTGGCAATTTAATGTCAGTTCTGCGTTTGTTTTGAAAGATTGTTAGGATGCTCAAATTATACCTGATGTTGACTAAGTGAAAGTGAACAATATATGAAAATCAAGCACATGTTTCTAATTATTAAGTTTTAACAGGAAACACTCCATTTCCTAGAGAGTAAACCTTTTTTATGAAAGTTTTCTTTGTAGAAATATCGAATACAATTCTTTATGACCATTAGTATGTCTCTGTTTTGCTATTCTATTTCATTTCAAAGTCACATACAAAATATATGTATTTTTAAAATTTTATGACTTCTGCCCATTAATATGTTCAATGGCTATCTACTTCTTTAATTTCTTTAATTTCAGTTCAGCTTTGGAACAACTAAACAAGAATCCAATATGTGTCTTTATGTGCCAGGCACTATAAACTGAATACAAACAAGACTGAAAAATATTTACTGCCCAGGAGAATCTCATGTTCTTGAAGGGAAGACAGTCAAGTAAAATAAATACTATACACTGTGATTCATATGATGCTTCAGATATGTACAAGAAATGGAGAGAGATGCACAGAAATAGAAGAGAAACGTGATTCACTGAGATGGGGAAGGGGTGGTAAGAAAAGATTTTTATTGAGGATTTGGATTTTGAAGACAGAATGTTGGTTTTTCTAGCAAAGAAAAAATATGGGCTGTTGCAATCCTAAGTAAGGATTGATGAGTGAAAAGGCAGAGAGGGTAGGGAAGGGCATGAGTGCTTCAAGCTTTATAAAACCAAGAGTTCAAATTTGCTAAAATATGAAGTGTGAGTAGGAGATTAGCAGAGGACAAAGATGGGTTCATCAGACTGAAGACTTACGCTTGACATCTTAGTAGCTTAAAATATATAAGCATTGAATTGTTCAATTATTTTTCCTATAAATTACCCCTTTATTGTTTTCTTACTCTTGAGTTTTAAGTGGATACAAATAAGGAATCTATTTTGTTCTTCTGTTTTTTTGTTGTTGTTTTTTTTCAGAATATCAACCAAAAACTCCAGTTCAATACAGTATCTGTTATTTGTTAGTCAAGATATTGGTAATTTCATACCAGCCACCAATATCAAATTGTTTTAATATAACTCAATTTTCTGTTGATTCATGAATAATGGTAGGAAAATAATAGCAGCAAATAAGAGCAAACATACTTCTAAATGAAATTGTATACAACATACTTCTCCAGTGTGTCACTCTAAGAAACAAATAGAAGAAAGCCTTTTTCAATTTAATGATTAGGCACTGGATCTTTGGTGTTGGCAGGAACAGCACCAGGTATTAGACCAGTGGGGTCAGAATGGGTCTTGGTTCAGCAACCTTGGTACTTGAGTTCTGGCCAGGAAAGAATTCAGACTCAAGTCTCAAACTGTAAGAGAATATTTATTTAGAAAATTACAGAGGTGGAAGAAGTGAGTGGTAGAAGAAATGGGTTTAGGAAAAAAGTTACAGAGGCAAGAGAAAAGCCCTTGGAGCTTGGTAGTGAGAGATGCAATGGTAATGAGCCCCGGGTGGGGTGTTGGCTACAGGCATGCTTCTGGGAGCGAGAGCTCACTGGGTCCTCTGTCCTTAGGGTTTTAAGGGTGGAGGTTTTATGGAAGGTCCCAGAGGAAGATCTCAATAGAAATTCCAGGTGGGCTCTTTCAGTGTCATGGTCTCCACTGATTGGTTGGTGCCCGGGCAGGGGGTCGTTATTCAATGTAGCTGGTCCTGAGTTCAGCCATGGTGTAACTTGTCCTGTTTTGCTGATTTTCTGGGCCTGGAGCTGAAACACAATTGAGACCAAGATGTTATCTCTAGAGAGGAATGGTTAGTCAGGGGGTCTAAACTGAATGACCAGTGATATGAAAGTTCAGGAAGTCCAAATTTTATGAGCAGTGATACCCCGGGGGAGGAAAAGTCACTCTGGAGATGAGGTCCCACCCTACAATTGTCCCTTGCTAGGCACCCAGGATTTTCCACCCTAGTAAACTTCTGTACCTGGCCCATTGTCCTTGCTCTGCTCATGTCTGTCTAACTGTCTACCACATTTCCATTTGTACCTATGTATTAGTTGTAGAATATCTTAACCAATTAAATAGACCCCTGAGAGGAGATGGAAAATTCTGAGCACTTTTGTGTGTTTGTTGAGTACTAATTAAAATGATTAGAAGCGCCCGGCTAGCTCAGTTGGTAGAGCATGAGACTCTTAAAATGATTAGAAATATCATCTAGCTTTTTAAAAACTCACCTCTAATTTTCCATTCATAATTTTTCATATTAAAATAGCCAATTGTGCCAGCCAGTGTGGCTCAGTGGATTGAGCATCATCCCGTGGACTGAGAGGTCCCAGTTCAATTCCCGGTCTGGGCACATGCCTGGGTTGCAGGCTCGATCCCCAGTGCAGGGTGTGCAAGAGGCAGCTGATGGATGTTTCTCTCTCACATGGATGTTTCTGTCTCTTTTTCTAAAAACATTAATAAAAACATATTTAAAAAAATAGCCTCCTATTGCCCCGGTCAGTGTGGCTAAGCTGGTTGTGTGTCATCCCATGTACCGAGAGGTCACAGCTTTGATTCCCAGTCAGGGCACACGACTGGGTTGCAGCTCAATCCCCAGTGGGGGGGGTGCAGGAGGTAACCAATCAATGTTTCTCTCTCGCATCAATATTTCTCTCTCTCTCTCTTCCTCTCCCTTCCTCTCTCTCTAAAATCAATAAAAACATACTTTAAAAAATGGCCTATGGTAGATAATTAGGTAATTAAAAATTAAGCACACAGTTATGGTAACCATGTAATTATCTGAAAGCAAATTAGGCATGCAATGGATGTATTCTGGCACAAATACTGATTTTATATAAGCAAACATAGTTACCAAGTATACAGATTGTTAACTGGAAATCTTGAGGTCAAATTGTGTTTAATCTTCTAGTAAATGAATGGACTTTGGCATTGGCTAATGTATGCTAGTATCACAGAATGAAAGACAGCTGACCAGACATCATTGCCTTCTGTTGACAACAAAATTCATGATGTCTTCTTTTCCATTCTGTTCTCCAGAAAAGGAATCTAAATCTAATCAAGCCTCTGGATCCAACTACCAATTTATAGGAACTACAGAGGACAGAGGAAAATATTAAACACCACCACAATGATGCAGTCAGCACAATTCAGACCATGGGAAACTACTGCATACATAATATGTATTCCTTAACAAATAAAGTGTAATGGAAACAAGATGAATGGAGAACCTACGAATCAAAAGAGATTTTAAGAGACATATACAAAATTGCATTACATCTACATAATTTGATCATGACTCAAAATATATACTGCATATATATCGTGTGTGTGGCGAGAAAGAGAGAGAGTGAGACATTTTGAGGACAGATGGTAATTTGAACACTGACTGGATATTTAATGAGAGTAAGGAAGTTTTGTCAATTTTTGGATGTGATAATTGTGTTGTGGTTATGAATTTTTAAAGATTTCTATTTCTTTCTTAACTTTTGTTTTGAAATAATTATAGTTTCACAGGAAATTGCCAAAATAGTACAGAGAGCATTCATGTACCCTTTAGTTTTAGTCTGGTAACATTATAAATAACTGTAGTAAATCATCAAAATGAGAAAATTGACATTGGTCTAATCCACCAACCTTATTCAGATGTCACTAGTTTTCCATGCACTAATTTTTGTATGTGTGTGTTTGTGTGCATGTGTGTGTATTTAGTTCTATGTAGTTTCATCACACATATAGATTTGTGTGACCACAACCATAGTCAAGATACAGAATAGTTCTAATATCTCAAGGATCTTATCTATTGCTCTTTTATTACCACAGCCACCTCCTTCCTTTCCCTCTTTCCAATGTCTGGCAATAAAAAATCTGTCTTCCATATCTATAATTTTGTCATTTCAAGACTGTTATATTAACAGAATCATACAATTGGTAAACTTTTGGAATTCCTTTTTTCATTCATCATAATTCCCTTGAGATTCATTTAAGTTTCATGTACCAACCTCTTGTTCCTTTGTATTGTTGAGCAGTATTCCATGGTATGTATGTATGTACAACAATTTGTTCAACTATTCCCCCACTGAAGAACATCTAGATTACTTCCAGCTTTGGGTCATTAGGGATAAATATGCTATAAACTTTCATATACAGGTTTTTGTGTAAACATACATTTTAATTTCTCTGCAGTAAATGCCCAAAAGTATAATTTGTGGGTTATATGGTACTTGCATGTTTAATTTTAAAATTAACTACTGAATAAATGGTGTTCAGACAGACTGTGTGCACCATTATACATTCCCAACGTCACCATATAAAATGATCCAATTTCTCTGCACCCTCACCTTCATTTGGTGTTGTCACTTTTTTTTTCTTTATTTTTAGATAATCTGATAGGTATGTAATGACATTGTGTTTTAATTCGCATTTTCCCGATGGCTAATGATGTTAAACGTCTTTTTATGTACTTAATTTTCCATCTGTTAAATGTTCTTGGATATGTCTGTTCATTTTTATGTTGGATTGTTTTGTTTTTACTATTAAGTTTTAGACTTCTTTATATATTCTAAATACAAGTCCTTTTCAGATAAATATTGCGCAAATATTTTCTCCCTGACTCTAATCTTAATGTTTTATTCTGTTGCCAAGATATTTCTTAGAGGAAATATTTTAAATTTTGGTGAAGTGCAATTTATTACTTTTTAAATTTTGTGATTCATTGCTTTGGTGTCACGTCTAAGAAATCTTTACCTAAGAGTGGGCCTCAAAGATTTTTGCCTACATTTTCTTCTAAAAGGACTAAACTTTACATTTCTAAATTTAGATTTCTGACTCACTTTGAGTTACTCTTCGTATAGTATGTGAAGCTCAAGTCAGTGTTCATTATTTTGCATATTAATGTTCAATTTCTCCAACAGTATTTGTTGAAAGACCTTCCTTCCTTCACTGAATAACTTTTGTGCCTTTGGCAGATCATTGGCAGCGTTTGTGAGTCAATTAGTAGACTTATTATTTTATTTCATTGATCTCAGTGTCTATTCCTTCTGTCAATACCACATTGCTGGTAATACTGTTATTATACATGCATCTTAATAACAAGTAGTGTGATTTTTCCCACTTTCTTCTGCATTATTTGAAAATTATTTTAGGTATTATTTTCCTTTGCTTTTCAAAATATATTTTTAAATCAGCTTCTCTGTATTTGTCTGCATATCAATAAAAGTCTTGCTGAGGTGTTGTTAGGAATTGTGTTAAACCTATAGGTCTATTTATGGAGAATTGATACCTTTACTATGCTGAAGCATCCAATCTATGAACATAGTATATCTCTCCATTTATTTAGATTTTGTGTTATTGATTTCATTAGTATTTTGTAATTTTCCTCATGTCAACACTGTAGAGGTTTCACTACACTTTTCCTTAAATACTTCGTTTCTGGGGATTAATTGCAACTTTTTTTTTTTTTTTTTTTAATTCTTTCCATTTGTTCATTGCTAGTATTATGATTGATTTTGGTATTAATCATGTGTCCCACACATTTTTCACTCACTTATTAGTGTTAAGAGGGTATTTTAAAAAATATATATTTCAGGATATTTTATATAAATAGCTATACTATCATCAGGTAGAAAGAGCTTATTTCTTCCTTTCAAATGTACATGCCTTTTACTTTATTTTCTTGCCTTGTTGCATGGTCTAGGACTTCCAGTACTATATAATTTGAGTGGCAGTAGCAGATATCTTTGCCTTGTTTTCAAGCTTAGAAAGCATACATTTTTTTTCAACATTAAATATATTAGTTATAGAGTTTTTAGCCTGTTGCTGTGGTAAATTATATTGATTTATTATTAAATATTGAACCACACTTACACCCCTTGAATAAATCCATGTGATTTTAGTGTATAATTCTTTTTTATATGTTGCTGGATTCTAATTAGTTGCTAATAATTTGCTGGAGATTTTTGTGTCATAGTTTGTAAGAGATATTGGTCTTTAGTTTTATGTTTGTTATGTTGTATGTCTGATTTTATTATTATAAAATGAGTTGGGACATGTTTCCTTCTCTATTTTGTAAGGGAAAAAAATGTGTAGAATGTATGTTAGTCTTTCTTTGCCTGCTTAGTAGACATTTTCAGTGAGAACTTTCAGGATTCTGATGATTGAATTATTTTTTTTTTTTTTTATTTTTAATCCTCATCCAAGGACATTTTTCCATTTTTTGTACAGACAGAGTGGGAGGGAGAAAGAGGAAGAGAGAGAAAGGGAAACATCGACGTGAAAGGGACACATCGACGTGAAAGGGACACATCGAGTGGTTGCCACCCGCACGACCAACCAGGGCCGGGGACAAACTGCAATCGAGGCACATGCCCTTAGCGGGAACCGAACCCGGGCCTCTCCGGACTGCAGGCAGACGCTCTAACCGCTGAGCCAAACCGGCCAGGGCTGATGATTCAATTATTATCCCTTGAATCTCCAAGTGCTATATTTCCCCCACAGTCCATTTCCTATCTGTTGCTCAGATTAGGTAAATTATATTGATTTTTCTTCAACTTCACTGATTCAATTTTCTGTTATTATCACTTTACTACTGAGCCTATCAGTGAATTTTTATAATTTCTATTATTGTATTTTTCTGTTATATAATTTCCATTTGGTTCTTTCCATAACTTTTATTTATTTGCTTAGATTGTCTATATTTTCATTTGTTTCAAGAACATTTTTAAATTAATCCTTGAAGCTTTTTTGATGGCTACATTAAAATCCTTGTCAGATAGTTCCACCATCTAAATAAATCAGTGTTGGCTTATGTTGATTGATATTTTCCACTCAATTTGTGAATAGACTGGTTTTTGGTAAAATTTATCATTTACAATTGTATCATGGAATTTTGGATATTATTTTTGGAGACTTTGGATCCTATTTTAATATTCTATCTTAGTAAGCAATCATTCTGTTTCTATTTAAATTGAAGGCCGTAAGGCATTTTTGTGGCCTGTTTCAATGACACTTGAGTTTTCAGAGTCCTTGTTGTGGTATTTGGGTCTGCTTCTTGTATGTGTCCCTTTCAGTCCACTAAAAATATGGGTCAAATTCCACAATGTAGTTTGATTTTCAACCTTTAGGCATATTGAATCTGGTTAAGTTTCATATTTGTGTTTTTCAGATAATTACTCAGAACTTCCTATGCTGGTTTTAAAGAGTCCCTTTCTTCAGGTCCCTTTCCCCTTCCATTCTTCTCCCACTCTCTAGTTGGGAGAGTGAGGGATATTTATTGCCCCTGCCAGCTTTTCCACTGACAAGTTACTGAGGAAGGGGCACTCTGCCCTGAAGCTGCTGCCTGCAGGTAAAGGAACCAGAAATGGGATTCTTGGTCTCTGCAAGCTTCTTCAGTTGTAAAGGAATGTGCTTACTTAGGCCTTTCTCTTGTTACTGGGTAGTGTGCGGGAGATGGGGCTCTTGGCTTGGTCTCTTCTGGTGTTGCAAGTGGAGAGGATAATGATTTCCTGCTCCTACCTCCTGAAGAATCTTTGTCTTTTTAAAGATATACACTGAAATAAATATAGATGATGTGATAATAATGTGTGGGATTTACCTCAAAATAAATGGAAGGTCCAATACACAGAAAATAAAGTTGACAAAGAACTGGTCATTGTTGAGCATGAAAAATGAATGTTAAAGTTAATCACACTATTCTATTTTTGTATATGTTAGAAATTTTTATAACACAAAGTAAAAAATGGCAATCAGATTGAAATTCTGAATAACATTTAGATATTCTATTTGTTTTAATTCCAGAATAACACAGGGTGACCTATTATGACTAACTTTTGATTTTCTTAAAACTAACTTTTCAAGCATGGTAAAACTTTCCTTTTTTGGGACAAAAATAACATAAGTAACTGATCACCCCATAAAATGTAATTTTAAATATTCTTCATGACCATTTGATGACATTTATTTAAAAATGTTTCCTACAAATAATACATGAATTTGAAAAAATTACTTGTAATAAAGGATTTGAGTATTACACTATCCTATATGAAGTAGATTATCATTTATTTCAAATAAGCACATGCAAAAATGACCAACATCATTGGTCACTGGTGAAATATAAATCAAAACCATAATTAGATACCATTTCCCACCCCTTAGATGGTTGCAATAAAAAAGACAGAAAATAACAAGTGTTTGCAAGGACGTGAAATAAAAAATTAGAGCCCTGATGAAACTATTTTGCAAAAAGTCTGGGAAATCCTCAAAAAATTTAACCTAGACCTACTATATATCCCAGTCATATGTACAAACAGAAAACACATACACAAGTGTTTATAACAGTATATTTATAATAAGCAAAAAGTAGAAAGTATTCAAATGTCCATCAGCTAATGAGTAGATTAACAAAATGGCATATATTTATACAATAGAATATTATTCACTAATAAAAAGAAATGAAGCATTGATATCTTATAACATGAATGAAATTTGTTCTCAGTAGTTACATAGTATGTAATTATTTTGATGTGAAATATCCAGAGAAGTTAAATCCATAGAGACAAAATAATTGTGTGGTTGCCAGTAGATTAGAGGAAATGGAATGGGGAAAAAACTGCTAATGAGTGGGGGGTTTTTTTGGAGGTGATGAAAATATTCTCATATTATATAATGTTGACGGTTGCAAAATTTGGTAAAAAAAAAAAAAATACTAAAAAGCCACTGAATTTTACATCTTTAGGGGATAAAGAGAGACAGAGTTCTTTTTTTTTTCTTTATTGATAATAGGGAGAAAGAGAGGAAGAGAGAAACATAGATGAAGGAGAATATCGATTGGCCACCTCCTGCATGCCCACTACTGGGGATCAGGCCCACAACTTTGGCATGTGCCCTCACCAGGAATCGAACCAGTGACCTCTTGGTGCATGGGTTGACACTCAACCACTGAGCCACACTGGCCGGGCGAGAGACAGAATTTTGATCAAACTAGGGATACAGCTAGACCTCAGTTGTGTTTGAGCTCCAAGCTCAGCAAAGCCGCAAAACCAGAGGAAGCAACACCATGACTGACCTCACAACAGCTGCAAAGATTAATGACCCTCTACCCAGTGCACACCAATCAGTAGACACCACAACCCTGAAAGGACACACCTGGAAAGCTGATGAATATTCTGTTGAGATCCTACCCTGAGACATCCCCTAAAATTTCTGCCTTTATAGAAGCAGATAAATCTTTCAAGATGGAGACCAGTGCTGATTAAATCAGAAGGAATATCAACTCTGATGAGACAGTGTCTAAGGGGGCTTTTACTGACAGCATCCTCTGTTCTGTCCTGGGTCCAACTCGTGGGACAGGCATCAGTGACCTCATGGAAGTGTCTCTCTTCCATACCAATCTAAATATGTAACATACTGTTTGATTTCATTCATATGGCATTTTCAGGAAGACAAATCTGTATTGACAATACAGTTCCATGATCTTTTTGTTAGAGATGCAGAGAGGGTATGACTACGTAAAGAGAGCATGGAGTTTGGGGAATAATGGAATAGTTCTGTTTCTTGACCGTAATAGTGGTCATTAAAATTCCTAAAAAGTCAATTTCAGTATATGTTATTAAAAGAAATAAAAGTTTAGGTAGACAGAGAGAGAGAAAGGAAGAGAGAAGTGATCAGTGATTTCAGAGGGAAAAAATAGCATGATAAATCTGAGAAAGAAACATGAGACCATAATAAATGATCAAGAACATTTAAAAAATATCTGCAAAGTCTCTTTACGTAAAAATGTAATTACTGATTTTGAAAATTTAGTAGTTGGTGTAAGAATTGAGCTGAAGAATTAACAAAATTTCAAGGGTTAAATGGTGACTGCTTTTACTGAGTGAAATGTAAAATTAAAATACAAAATTTACACCTGGCTAGTGTGACTCAGTGGTTGAGTGTTGACCTATGCACCAAGAGATCACTGGTTTGATTCCTAGTCAGAGCACATGCCCAGGTTGTGGGCCCGATCCCAAGTGGGGGGCATGCAGGAGGCGGCCAGTGAATGTTCTCTCTCATCAATGTTAACACCTCTCTCTCCCTCTCTCTTCCCATCTCTCTAAACCAGCAGTCCTCAACCTGTGGGTCCCGAACTCTTTAGGGGTCTAACGACCCTTTCAGAGGGCTCGCGTAAGATATAACAAAAGCAAAATTATAGTTATGAAGTACCAACGAAAATAATTTTATGGTTGGGGGTCACCACAACATGAGGAACTGTATCAAAGGGTTGCGGCATAAGGAAGGTTGAGAACCACTGAAGAAACAAAAAATACAGTACAAAATTTATTTTCATCTAAGAGCTACGTCTTTCAGATTATGTTATATTTTTCATCAAAATAAACAAATTATATAGAGTCTATTTTGCAAATCTACTTTTGCAAAATGCCATGATCACAAATATCCTGCCAGCTCAAGTACTTACTTCAAAACTCCAAGCATATTCCACTAAGTCAAGTTATACATAAACAAAATTGCCCCAGCTGGTGTGGCTCAGTGGTTGAGCGTTGACCCATACACCAAGAAGTCATGGGTTCAATTCCCACTCAGGGCACATGCCCAGGTTGCGGGCCTGATCCTCAGTGGGGGGGCCTGTAGGAGGCAGCCAATCGATGTTCTCTCTCATAGATGTCTATATATCTCCCTCTCCCTTCCTCTCTCTCTAAAATCAATAAAAAAAATAAACATAATTGAACATTGCCATCTAAAATCAAGTATTTTACCACTAATATTACAATAAAATTTCTATATTTTATACACTCTTATTTAGAGTGAAGTGTGATCATTATTCTTTTTAAACTTCAGTAAGACATAATATTTATTATCCCTATGACAGAATTGTGATATGTGCTCTTCCGTGGCCATTTAAGAACATGTATATGGTAAACCCTTTTATATCTATCTCTTGTGGTTCTAAGACAGAAAGAAACAACTTATATACAGAATTCATATTTTACAAAAATCTATATCAGGCACTAATTTTATACTAATGTAATTTTCAGCCACCATGGTGGTACTCAGAATTCTAGTTTTCCTTTTCAAGATATTGCCGGCTGATATTTTAAAGAAGTGTTATTTGTACTCCATATATCATTGTGAGTCATGCTTGACTTACAGTCTATGCATTTAACAGAAAGTTCTACTTAGCATGAGAAATCATTATGCATTATGCAATGTTTTCAATACAGCTAAAACAGGCCTTAGCTATGCCACTGAAAACTGAGTTAAGCAAAAGAACAGATGTCGCTGCATTTTCATAGTCTAGTTCTTTTCTAAATGTGATCCTCATTTAGTTAACCTATGAAAGAATACAATTATTTACACCTTGCTAATTTGGACTTTCCAATAATCTTGAACGTAAGGAAAGAGACTGTGGTCCCTGTTGTAGCTTTTATCAATTTTGTCAGAAGTGATAGTTTTGCAATATTACCCAGAAGAACAAAAGAACACATACAAAGGTCTTAAATTACATCTGTTTTTCTTCCATATTTATCACAGGTACTAACAACCCAGTTTGAAAAGAAAGTGTTTTTAGAAACTGAATGTATACATATCTTTTAGTAGCTGTTGGTATCCAGATTTTATTTTATTTCTTTATTTAAAAACTTTTTTTTCTTTGTTGATTTGAGAGAGAGAGAGGAAGGGAGAGGGAGAGAGAAATAGAAACATTGATGAGAGAGAACATCAATTGACCGCCTCCTGCATGCTCCCCACTGGGGATCGGGCCCACAACCTGGGCATGTGCCTTGACTGGGAATTGAACCTGCGACCTCTTGGTGTATGGGTTGATGCTCAACCACTGAGCCACACTGGCCAGATAGGTATGTAGATTTTAAAGCCTAACAAGCTAGTGGACAACAAGACCACCTTTAGTTATAATTTACAGAAAAATTTATATAAGACTATTTTGCACTCAATTACAATTACGTGACTTTATCTGCTGCTACTGTAATCCTTATAGATTAAAAGGCAATGCAAAATTTAGAGCAATAATAAGAAACTGAAAAATCTATTTTCTATATGATATCTTTATCATTAATTCTTAACTGTGGGGTTTTCTCTTTATTCAGTCCTCCAGTTTAAGTCTCAAAAATCACCCTGAATAATTTTTTATTACTAAATTGTAGAGAGTCTGTCTCTGGTCAGGAGAAGCCTAGAAATGTTTCTCAGTTTAAAATTCTACACAGATATCAGCAAAATGGATGAATAAGATGTTCCATGTTTATCCCCATTGAAAAACAATAATTTGGCATCCAGCCACATACAAAAATCTCTGGGTGGGAGCTTTGAGATCTAGGTAGGAGTTTGTGAAACCCCAGTGCGTTCTAAGACTGAGCAGAGACATTTCAGAAAGCGTGCCTGCACCAAGGTAGATCAACGACAGCCTCTGTAGGCTTGCGTTCTGTCCACAGTACCATATGCTAACGTAACTGCGAGAAGTCATGTCCACCTGTGCCTCGGGGAATGGAAATACAGAGCTTGGTCCCAGCTGTTGACACTGTGTGGCCTGTTAACTGTCTCTAACCCCTCTTGGATGCAGTATGAGAGCCTCTGAAAACCCCACAAATGCAATCACGGCACATATTCTAAAAGGGCTCCATCCTGACCCAGCAGCTGTCCATGAACATTCCTGGCTAAGGGACCCAGAAGGAGACACCACCATCTGTGCTACTTTGACAGAATTCAACAGTCTTTTATAATAAAAGCACTCAACAAATTGGGTATAGAGGAAATGTATTTCAACATAATTAAGACTATTTATGAAAATCTCCCACTTAGCATCATACTAAAGGGTGCAAAGCTTTTCCTCTTGATTCAGAAACTAGACAATTGGACATGGTACTGGAACTCCTAGCTGGAGCAATTAGGCAAAAAAGAGAAATAAAAAGCATCCGAATCAGAAAGAAAAAAATGAAATTATTTCCTTTCTTTATTGATTTGAGAGAGAGAGGAAGGGAGAGGGAGAAAGAGATAGAAACATCAATGACGGAGAACATCAATTGGCCGCCTCCTGCGTGCCCCCAACTGGGGATCGGGCCCACAACCTGGGCATGTATTCTGACTGGGAATCAAACCGGTGACCTCTTGGTGCATCAGTTGACACTCAACCACTGAGCCACACCGGCTGGGATGAAATTATTTCTTTATGCAGATGACATGACCTTATATATAGAAAATCCTAACGACTGCTAAATAACTCTTAGAAATAATATATTATATCAGTTATTTTGCAGTATTCAAAATAACCATAAATAAACTTGTTAGAGTTTTATACACTGACAACAAACTGAAAAAATAAAGAAAACAGCCCCATTTAAAATTGCATCCAAAACAATAAAAATTCATAGTAATAAACTTAAGCAAGGAAATGAAAGTCTGTATTATAAGACACCAATACAAGAAATTGAGGACGATACATATAAATGAAAATATATTTTATATTCATGGATTGGAAGAATTAATATAGCCAAAATGTCCATAATAATGACAGTGAGCTACAGATTCAGTGCAGTCTCTGTCAACATTCCAATGACTTTTTTTTCACAGAAATACAAAAAAAAAAAAAACTATTCTAAAATTTGTACAAAATCACAAATCACAAAAGACCCTGAATAACCACGCAATCTTAAGAACACAGCTAGAGGCATCCATCAGAATTCCTGCTTTTAAACACTATTACAAACTTATATTAAGAAAAATTATATACTAATATAATACTGGCATAAAAACAGACACAAATCAATTGAACAGAATTAAGATTCCCCAAATAAACTTATGCAAATATGGTCCACTAATCACTAATATATATATATATTTTTTAATCCTCACACGAGAACATTTTTGCATTTATCTTCAGATAGAGTGGGAAGGAGTAAGGGAGGAAGAGAGAGAGAGAGAAACATTGATAAGAGAGAGAAACACATCGAGTGGTTGCCACCCACACGACCCCAAAAAGGGCTAGGGTCAAACTGCAACCGAGGTACATGCCCTTAGTGGGAACCAAACCAGGGACTCTCTGGTCCGTGGGCCCACGCTCTAACCACTTAGCAACCAGCCAGGGCTGGTCCACTAATATTTAACAAGGTAGCCTAGAACACTAAATGGGGAAAGGTGAGTCTTTTCAATAAATTGTGCTTGGAACACTGGATATGCACAAGCAAAATAATGAAATAGGAACCTGATTTTTACACCACTCACAAAAATTAACTCAAAATGGATTAAAGACTTAAATGTAAGATCTGAACCTGTAAAAATCTTCTATACATCTGAAGGAATTGGTCAATGATATTGATATCTTATTCACCAAAATTATGGTAAGTATCATTTCAAGAATATCTTTAGAATATGGATTAATTGACACACCCTAGGACTTTTTCTCACCCTGATTTACGAATACAACTATTTCTGCCTATGAAAAAACAGTGAACTGCCCAGATGATGTGGCCCAGTGCTTGAGCATCAACTCATGCACCAAAGGGTCGCCGGTTCAATTCCCAGTCAGGGCACATGCCCAGGTTGCAGTCCTATCCCCAGTGGGGAACATGCAGGAGGCGGCCAATCAATGTTCTCTCTCATTGATGTTTCTATCTCTCTCTCTTTTTCCCTTCTTCTCTCTCTCAAATCAACAAAGAAAAAAATTATAAAATAAAAAACAATGAACTAACTATATTCTCCTTAGGATTAGGAACAGGTTTTGTTGACCATTACACAGACCATTCATTTAGTACTTAGCTATAGAAGAAAGTACCAGAAAAGATTTTGACATCTATTTCTCCTTTTTATTCAGAAGCAAGCATGTAGGGGCTGCTTCAAATGCCAAGATTAATAGGAAAAAAAAAGTCCAGCTGGGTGTGGATCAGGCCTTGAGCGTCAACCCATGCACCAAGAGGTCTCCAGTTCGATTCCCGGTCAGGGCACATGCCCAGGTTGTGGGCCCGATCCCCAGTGGAGGACATGCAGGAGGCGGCCATTCGATGTTCTCTCTCATCAATGTTTCCATCTCTCTCTCCCTCTCACTTCCTCACTTCCTCTCTCTCTAAAATCAATAATAATAAAAAAAAATTTTTTTAAAAAGCTGTCACCATAAAGATCTTACCTATCCATCCTTAAGGCTTGATTAAATGACTATGACAGTCATAGGAAGGTCCCAGTAAGCAGGGAAAGTCCCAAAATATTTTATTTCAAAAGTCAAATATTCTCTTGTAGCAAAGATGAAAAGTTCCAAAAATAAAATAACATTAAGTGGAATATTTAAAAATAAATGTATATCATAATCTTCAGGTCCATCCATGCTGCTGCAAAGGATAAGAGTTCCTTCTTTTTCAAGACCATGTATTATTCCACTGTGTCAATGTACCACATCTTTTCCCCACAGAAATAAGTAAATAAATGCATATAAATATTCGTTGGAAAGGTACATCCCCATAGCCACGAGAGCAGCGCAGTTAAGCATTGAAGATGGGGTGGGGGGGGGAGTCAGGAGGCTAAGTGGAGCTTGCCCAAATTTCGCCTTGGTCCACCTATAAAGATCTCAGATTTGAAGTTAATTTTTTTTTCTCCCAAGTCTCTGCTCTTTTATAGAGGACTCAAGTGATATAAAAATGACTTTTTAGATAACCCAGAATAAATGATGAGGTGAGGGGCTGCTAGCAACTATGTCTAATCTTGCATTTGGGGTGAAGTATCGTTTACAAAAACTATGTGATACTTCAAATAAATTTGTCCTTTCTCCCATCATATACTCCATTTGGGGCTACTGAATACAATAAAGATCTCAATTCTGCCTCTGATGCCTGATGGTATATTGGATGCTGAAGCCAAAAAGTTTACCAAAGCATTTTTTTTTTATTTTGTACATTACCTTAGCTCATGTTTTTGATGAGTCTTATTGTTAATGTAAAACTGAAATCAGAACTTCTCTTTATTCAAATCATTGTAAATATTGTATGGAAATTAACTGACCTTAGAAAGAAGTAAACTGAGAAAAGTAAATATTTGCCAATTTGAAGCATGTAATTTAAAAAGGTAGCCTGGACCTACAATTCTCATAGGCAATTATTTTTCTTATTTTTATTGATTTAGGGGGATGATATTGGTTAACAAAATCATACAGGTTTCAAGTGTATAACTCAACAAATAACCTACATACTGCATCATGCACCCATCACACCAAGAAAAGTCTCTTTCTGCCTCCATTTTCACCCTTTTGTCCATCTCCACCTCCCTCTACCCTTTTTCCCCTCTGGTTTTTATCATACTGTTGTCTGAGTCTATGTATTATGTATATTTAAGTATACATATGTGTGTGTATATACATACATATATATTTCTATGTTTGTTTAATCCTTTCACCATTTTTTCACCCAGCCACCAAACACAACTCCCCTCTGACAACTGTCAGTCTATTCTATGTATCCATGCCTCTGTTTCTATTCTGTTTGTCAGTTGATTCTGTTCATTAGACTCTACATTTAAGTGAGATCATATGGTATTTGTCTTTCTCTGATTGGCTTATTTCACTTAGCATAATATTCACCGGGTCCATCCATGCTGTAGCAAAGGTAAGATTTCTTTCAGTTAGTTTTACATCCAAGTAGTATTCTGTCGAGTAAATGTACCACAGATTTTTTATCCATTCATCTATTGATGGGCACTTGGACTGCTTCAAAATCTTGGCTAGTGTAAATAACACTACAATGAACATAGGAGTGCTTATATTCTTTCGAAGTATTTCTAGTTTCTTTGGATATATTCCCAGAAGTTGAATTGCTGGGTCATAAGGCAGTTCCATTTTAATTTTTTGAGGTAACTCCATACTGTTTTCCACAGTGGCTGCCTCAGTCTGCATTCCCACCAGGAGTATACTGGGGTTCCCTTCCCTGCACATCCTTGCCAGCACTTGCTGTTTGTTGATTTATTGATGATAGTCATTCTGACAAGCATGAAGTGATATCTCATTGTGGTTTTAATTTGCATTTCTCTGATGATTAGTGACAATGAGCATCTTTTCTTGTGTCTTTTGGCCATATGTAATTGAAATTCCAGAAATAATGACGAAAACACAATGGGAAAATATTTTTATAGAAATTTTTATTGTGCCCTGGCAGGGTGGCTCAGTTAGTTGGAGTATTGTCTAGTACACCAAAAGGTTGGGAGCTCAATTCCCAGTCAGGGCAAATACTTAGGTTGTGGATTCAATACCCAAACATGGTGTGTATGGGAGGCAACTGATCAATGTTTCTCACATCCATGCTTCTCTCTCTCTCTCTTTCCTTTTTTGTCTCTCTCAATACAATTATATATATATATATATATATATATATATATATATATATACACACACACATACATATGTGTGTATATATATATATATATATATATATATATATATATACACACACACACATCCTTGGGTGAGGATTAAAATAAGAAAAATAAATTTTAGTTGAAAATTTCTATATTGAAGAAAAATATTAAACCACAGCTCTAGGAAGTTCACTGAAACCCAAATAGTATAAGTAGAAAGAAAAGCAAACTTAATCATACCAGTCAAAAAGCTAACAAAAAAAGGAAATTTTAAAAGCAGAGGAAAAAGTACACATTATGTACAGGGAGACAGCAATATAAATGATGACTGCCTTCTAATTAGAAACTGTACCAGTTAGTAGACAGCACATTTATGTTTAAATGTTCAAAGAATAGCTGTCAAACTACAATTTCTTTTCAGCAAAATATTCCTTAAAAATGAAAGCAACAATCTATTGCCAGCTCATCTCTACGAGAAGAAATGCGAACAGATGCTCGATGGAATGAGGAGAGTGTCAGAAATATAGATGACATGAAAGAATGAACATATGGCCTGGCCAGTGTGGCTCAGTGGTTGAGCATTGACCCATGCACTGAGAGGTCGCTGGTTCAATTCCTGGTCAGGGCACGTGCCCAGGTTGTGGGCCTGATCCCCAGTGGGGGGCATGCAGGAGGCGGCCAATCAGTGTTCTCTCTCATCGATGTTTCTATCTCTCTGTGCCTCTCCCTTTCTCTCTCCCTAAAAATCAATAAAGAGAAAAAACTAAAGGAATGAAACATATGGAAACTATGAATACATGTGAAAATAGAAAAGCTTATTTTTCTTTCGCTAATTTTATTAACATTCAGTTGGTTAATTAAAGCAAAGTAAAACAATGGACTGTGGGGTTTATAACTTATGTAGAAATAGGATATATGAGAAAAATAGCAAAAAGAATGGGAATAGGTCTATGCAATTGACAAGCTGACACTAAAATTTGTATAGAAAATTTTAAAAGATTTTTAAAAATTGATTTTTAGAGAGAAAGAAAGGGAAAGAGAGAGAGAGAAACTTTGATGTGAGAGCAGAACACTGATCGGCTGCCTCCTGCACGCTCTCCACCAGAGATTGAGCCTGCAACCTGGACATGTGCTCTGACCAGGAATCAAACCAACAACCTTTTGGTGCACAGGATGGTGCCCAACCAACTGAGTCATATCGGCCAGGGCTATATGGAAATTTAAAAGAGAAAAGTTTTTGAAAAAGAATAAAGTTGGAGTGCTTATATTATTTATTATAAACCTGCAATATTGAATGTGGTAGCTGCAAAGCATAAATAGGTCAGTGGGATAGAATATTGTCCAAATAAAATTTATAGATACATAATTATTTGACTCTCAATAGAGGTGTTAAGGTAATCCAATGGTGAATAAAGGGTGTTGGAATAATTCTTTGGGGCGATAAGCATTTGTTACAAATGTTCTGGAACAAGTGGTCAGCTATATACAAAAGTATGTACCTGAAGCCAAACTCATGCTATATGCAAGAGTTAATTTGATATATATCATACCTAAAACTGTAAAACCTTTAAAAGAACATTTAAAATAACATTTTGCTAATTTTAAGGTGGCAAAAAAATTTCAGATAGGATACAAAAAGTGTTAATCATAAAAGAAAAATATAGTAATTAATTATGTTTCACTAAAATTTTAAAAATATATGTATTCAAAACGCAAGAAAAAACAAAACTCATCCTTGCAGAAAATATCTGCAATATAAATGTCAGAAAATGGACTTCAATTACAATATATAAAGAACTCTTACAACTCATATTAAAAAGAAACAGTCTGGCCAGTGCAGCTCCTTGGTCGACTCATGCACCAAGATGTCATTGGTCTGATTCCCAGTCAGGACACATGCCCAGGTTGTGGGCCTGACCCCAGTAGCAGGCATGCAGGAGGTGGACAGTGGGTGTTCTCTCTCATCAATGTTTCTATCTCTCTCTCCCTCTCCCTTCCTCTCTCTCTAAAATCAATAAAGAAAAAAAAAATCTTAAAAAAATATATAATAAAATAAAAAGAAAAACAATTAAAAGTGAAAAAATGAAACTAGACCATCAACTTACATCATACACAAAAATAAACTCAAAATGGATAAAAGACTTAAATGTGACTCATGAATCCATAACAATCCTAGAAGAAAATGTAGGCAACAAAATTTCAGGCATCATACGCAGCAGAATTTTCACTGATACATCACCTAAGGCAACAGAAACAAAGGAGAAAATGAACACATGGGACTACATCAAACTAAAAAGCTTCTGCACAGCAAAAGATACTACCATCAAAATAGAAGGGGAACCCACTATATGGGAGAGCATCATTGCCAATGATATATCAGATAAGGGGTTAATTTCCAATATATATAGAGTGCTCATACAACTCAACAAAAGAAAGACAAAGAACCCAATTAAAAAATGGGCAGAGGAACTAAATAGACTCCTCTCCAAACAGGACATACAAATGGCCAAGAGACATATGAAGAAATGCTCAACATCACTAATCATCAGAGAGATGCAAATTAAAACAACAATGAGGTATCACCACACACCTGTCAGAATGGTCACCATCAACAAATCATCAAACAACAAGTGTTGGGGAGGGTGTGGAGAAAAGGGGACTCTAATACACTACTGGTGGGAATGCAGACTGGTGCAGCCACTATGGAAAACAATATGGTGTTACCTCAAAAAATTAAAAAATTGAACTTCCATTTGACCCAGTGATCCTGCTTCTAGGAATATACCCTAAGAAGCCTGAAACACCAATCAGGAAGAATATATGTACCCCCATGTTCATAGCAGCACTATTTACAATAGCTAAGATCTGGAAACAGCCCAAGTCTCCATCACTAGACAAATGGATAAAAAAGCAGTGGTACATATACGAAATGGAGTACTATGCAGCTATAAGAAGGAAAGATCTCTTATCCTTTGAGGCGACATGGAGGGACCTGGAAAGTGTTATCCTAAGCAAAACAAGGAAAACAGAGAAAGAGAGGTATCATATGATCTCACTTATTTGTGGAATATAATGAACATAACAGTCTGAGGAATGGGGTAGTCCCAGAGACATAGAAGTGGGGTACAGACTGACAATCCCCAGAAGAGGAGTTGTTGGGGGAGAGATAAACCACAGAACTTCTATGCATGTGTGCATGAACAATGGACATGGACAACAAAGCTGGGGAGAGGGTGGGGAGGGTGTGGGGAGGGGGAATCAGTTGGGGGAAAAGGAGAAACATCTGTAACAAAAATAAATTAATTAATTAAATTTAAAAAATTTAAAAAATCTAAAAAAAATAAAAATAAAAGAAAGTGAAGAGATAAAAAAAAAAATAGACAAACTGCTAGCTAGACTTTCCAAGGATAAAAGAGAGTACTCAAATAAATAAAATTTTAAATGAAAGAGGAGACATTACAACCAGTACCATAGAAATACAAGAATCATAAGAGCATATTATGAACAAAATTGGACAATTAACACAATGGAATACTATTCTGTTGCAAAAAGGAAGAAAACCTTACCCTTTGCAACAGCATGGATTGACCTGGAGAACACTATGCTAAGGGAAATAAGCCAGTTAGAGAAAAACAAGTACCATATGATTTCACTCTTATGTGGCGCTACAAAGCAAAATAGAGACCAACTCATAAATAAGGAGCAGGCAGACAGCTCTGGTGGTTTAGGTGGGGGTTTTGGGGAGTGGTAGAGGGATTGAGAAAAGAAAAGAGAGAACTCATGAACATCAACAACAGTGTGGTGATGGCAGGGGGTGGGGGTGGGAAGAGATGAAAGAGGGCATAGAGGGGATAAAGGTGATGGGAAAAATAAATTAAATTTAAAAAATACTAAAATAGAATCAATTGATAAATTTCTAAAAATGTAAACCTACCAAGAATGAATCATGAAGAAATAGAAAGTATGAACAGATCAATTACTAGAAAGGGGGCTGAATCAATAAATTAAAACCTTCCAACAAGGACAATTACAGTTCCAGATGCCTTTGCTGGTAAATTCTAGCAAATATTTAAAGAAGAGAAGGGAAAACTTCCAACCTCATTTTAGATGTCCAAAAGTACCCTGATACCAAAGCCAAAGAAGAATACTACAAGAAAAGAAAATTAGAGGCTAATATCTCTAAAGACCATGGACGCAAAGAAATTGTCAACAAAATATTAAGAAACAAATTCAATAATACATTAAAAGGACCACACACCATGATCAAATGGGATTTATCCCAGGGTTGCAAGTATGGTTCTACATAACCAAAACAATAAACATGATACACTACATTAACAGAATGAAGAATAAAAATGATATGATAGCCTGGCTGGTGTAGCTCAGAGGTTGAGCATTGACCCTTACAGCAAGAGGTCACTGGTTCAATTCCTGATCAGGGCACGTTCCCAGGTTGTGGGCCTGATCCCCAGTGGGGGCCATGCCAGTCGAGGTTCTCTCTCATCGATGTTTCTATCTCTCTCTCCCTCTCCTTTCCTCTCTCTCTAAAATCAATAAAGAAAAAATATGATATGATACTCTCAGTAGATATAGAAAAGGCAGTTTACAAAATTCAACATTCTTTCATGATAAAAACCCTTAACAAAATGGATATAGAAGGAATGTTCAAGATAATAAAGGCCACTTATAATAGGCCCATTAATGGTAAAACACTGCAGGTTTTTTCTCTAATATCAGGAAAAATTAAGATGCCCACCCTCATGATATCATACCACATAAAGTCCTAGGCAGTTAGGCAATATACAGAAATAAAATGCATTTAAATTGGATAGAAAGAAGCAAAATTATCTCTCTTTGCACATAATGTGATATTATATAGAGAAAAGTCTAAAGACTCCAACCAAAACTGTTAGAATTAATAAACAATGTCATTCAAGTAGCAGGATATGAAAATCAACATCAAATATCTATCAAAATCTCAATAGCATTTTCACAAAATTAGAAAAAACAATCCCCAAATTTATATAGAACCGCAAAGGATCACAAATAGTCATAGCCATCTTCAGAGAGAAGAAAAAAAGCTGAGGGTGTCATTCTTGCTGACTTCAAACTATATTACAATACTGTAGCAATCAAAATAATATGGTATTGGCATAAAAAACAGACATGTAGACCAATAAAACATAACTGAAAGCCAGAAAGAAACCCATGCCAAGAATGTACAATAAAGAAAGGACAGTCTTTCAATAAATGGAGTTGGAAAAACTAGACAGCCAGATGCAAAAGAATGAAACTGGACCACCATTTTCCTCCATTAACAATAACCAACTCAAAATTGATTAAAGACTAGAATGTAAGGCCTAAACGTATAAAACTAGAAGAAAATATAGGGAGTAATCTTCTTGACATTGATGTCACTTAAGAAACTTTCAAACTTGTAGACAATTTTTATGAGTCTCTTTGAGCCAAACTGATGACATGCTTGAAGCAAGAGCTCAAATGCTCCAGAGAATAACAGCTTTGCAGTTATTCATTTGGAAGTAAGAAGGGAACGGAAGGAAGGTTACATAAAGGTGAGAGAAGGCAAACTGGGGAACTCTCTAGGATTGAATCACAGAATAGTTAATAAGATTATGTGCTTAGATGAAGGTGATTATGCCTCTGAGAGATCTGGAAAAGAGGATTACTTCTGGCATTTCAAAGGCATGCTCTCCTAGATTCACATGAACAACAGACAACAAGGCTTGCTTAACGGAAAAATACATCTTTCATAGGCCTGGGGCATGACTACCCACTGTGACTTGCTCAGTTAGGAATTTATGATCAGATCACCCTGTGAGGTTACTTTAATCACTGAACTTGTCAGATTTATTACATAGCCCCTTTTTCATTCACATTGGTCTTGGCGATGATTATTTGGATCTGACAACAAAAAGTGAAGAAAGCAAGAGCAAAAATAAATAAGTGGGACTATATCAAAATAAAAAGTTTATGAACAGAAAAAAAATCAACATAATGAAAAGACAACATATAAAATGAGAGAAAATATTTGCACACCACATATCTGATAAGGGTGTTAATATTTCAACTATACAAGAAACTCCTGCAACTCACTAGCACAAAAAACAAACAATCCAATTAAAAAACATATATATATAGTCTGGTCAGTGTGGGCCAATGGTTGAGCATCGAGCCATGCACCAAGAGGTCGCCAGTTCAATTCTCAGTCAGGGCACATGCCCAGGTTGTGGGCCTAATCTCCAGTGGGGGGCATGCAGGAGGCGGCCAATCGATATTCTCTCTCATTGATGTTTCTCTCTCTCTCTCTTCCTTCCTCTGTCTCTAAAATGAATTTTTAAAAAATTGTCTTTAATGGACAAAAGACCTGAATTGATGTTTTCCCAAAGAAGACATACAAATGGCCAACAGGTACATTAAAAGGTGCTCAACATTACTAATTACTAGGGAAATAAAATCAAAAGCACAATGAGATATCACCTCACACCTATTAAGGTGTCTATTATACAAAAGACAAGTATTGCTGAGGATATGGAAGAAATGGAACACTGTTGGTGGGAATGTTGACTAATACAACTGACTATGAAATACAGTATAGAGGTTCCTCAAGAAATTAAAAATAGAGCTACCTACCATATTATCAGCAATCCCACTTGTGGATATCTATATATACAAAGGAAACAAAACCATTATCTCGAAGACATATCTGTGTTTACATTTTCATTTTTATAGAAGCATTATTCACAATAGCAAAGGTATGGCATCAACTCATGTCTATCAATGGATGAATGAATGAAGAAAATGTAATAGTTATATATAATGGAATATCATTCAGCCTTAAAGAAAAGAAGGAAATGCAGTCTCATGTTACAATATGAACGAACCTGAAAGGCATTACGCTAAGTGAAATAAACCAGAAAGAGACAGATATCACACCATATCCCTTATATGTGGAAGCAAAAAAAGGCCAAGTTATAGAAACAGAGAGTGGAAAAATACTGCTAGGGGCTGGGGAATGGGGAAAATAGGAAGAGGTTGATAAAAAATATATAAATGTTTGGTTATAAAGTGAATAAAAATTTTGGTTGTAAATGTATAACATGGTGACTATGGTTGATAACACTATTACATAACCAAAATTTGTTTAAAAATTAGAACTTAAATGTTGTTACAAATCAAAGTAAATATAAGGAAAAAGGGGGCAAAAATCGACTGATCATGTCACAAAAGTGGCTATATGCATAACTAATAAGCATATTAAAAGATGTTGAATGTCTTTAGTTATCAAATAAATACAAATGAAAATCAGAATAAGATGATACTTTGCAGCCACTAAAATGAAAAAAAAAATTTTTTTATCTTTATTGATTTTAGAGAGAGAGAGCAAGGGAGAGGGAGAGAGAGATAGAAACATCAATGAGAGAGAACATCAATTGGCCACCTCCTGCACGCCCCCCACTGAGGATTTGGCCCACAACCTGGGCATGTGCCCTGACCAGAAATCAAACCAGTGACCTCTTGCTGCATGGGTCGAGGTTCAACCACTGAGCCACACTGGCCTGGCACCATTGAAATTTTTTAAATTAAAAAGCCGATAACACAAAGTGCTGGCAAAGTGTGGAGTGATAGAATTCACTTACAATCCTGAGTGAAACACAAAATTGCTTAGTAATTTTGGAAAACTATTTGGTATTTCCTTGCAAAGTTAAATATACACCCACATTATAACCAAGCATTCCCAAGTATTTAACTCAGGAATGTAAGGATTTATGGTCACAAGCAAAAAATAAAGACACACAAAAACACTTGTAAAAAAATATTTACAACAATTTGACTTATAATAGCTCAAAACCAGTAACATACAAACATGGAAAATAGACAAACAAGTTTGTGTGGTACATTCATATAATGCACAACTACTCAACAATAAAAGGGAATAAACTATTGATTGGCAAATAATCCACATGTATTCATCTTAAAAATATCATAAGAAGGACAGAAGCTAGACAAAAGAGTATATATTGTGTGATTTCATTTTTGTAATGTTCTGAAACATGCAATACTAGAAGCATATGAGAACTTCTTTATCTCTGGGCAGTAAATTGATTAAAAAGTGACATTAAGGCCACCTTGTGTGGCTCAGTGGATTTAGCATGGTCCCATGGACTGACAGGTTCTGGTTTGATTCCTGGTCAGGGCACGTGCCCAGGTTGTGGGCTTGATCCCCAGTAGGGGGCGTGAAGGAGGCAGACAATGGATGTATCTCTCTCACATAGGTGTTTCTATATCTCTCTGCCTTCCTCTCTCTCTAAAAAATCATTAAAAACATTTTTTTAAGTGACATTAAATCACACTCAAGTGGAAAGTTCTGCATCTTCATTGGGGTGCTGGCTGCATGAACTATGATAAAAATTTATCAACCTGTAAATTTTATTGTATGTGAATTACACATCCACTTATTGGCACCACGCTCTATCCAACTGAGCTAACCGGCCATCCAATTACACATCCACTTAAAAAGCACCAATCAGAAACAGAAAAAAGGAAAAGAAAAATTCCCACCGCAGGACACATGAAAATAGGACATATTTGTATGTCCACTTTGAAGAAATATCTATTCAGGTCCTATGCTTATTTCTTAATCAAATTGCTTGTTTGTTTTTTGGTGTTGAGTTTTATAAGTTCCTTATAAATTTTGGATATTAAGCCCTTATCGGATGTATCAGTAACTATATTCTTTCATTCAC
Source organism: Molossus molossus (assembly GCF_014108415.1). Taxonomy (NCBI): domain Eukaryota; kingdom Metazoa; phylum Chordata; class Mammalia; order Chiroptera; family Molossidae; genus Molossus; species Molossus molossus. The sequence continues at coordinate 17,416,388 of NW_023425355.1, forward strand.
CGTGTTGTTTTTTCATTTGTTGATGGTTTCCTTTGCTGTGAAAAAAAACTTTTGAGTTTGATGTAGTCCCATTTTTTTCTTCTTCTATTTCCCTTGCCTGAGATGATATACCAGAGAAAATATTACTATGAGAAATGTCCGAGATTTTACTGCCTATGTTTTCTTCTAGGACTTTTAGAGGACATACAGATTGCCAATAGACATATGAAAAGATGCCCAATGTCACTAATCACCAGAGAAATGCAAATTAAAACCACAATGAGATATCTCCTTACACCTGTCAGAATGACTACCATCAATAAATCAACAAACAACAGGTGCCAATGAGGACATGGAGAAAAGGGAACCCCTCGTGCGCTGTTGGTGGGAATGCAGATTGGTGCAGCCATTGTGGAAAATATGGAGTTTCCTCATAAAATTCAAAATGGAACTGCCTTATTACCCAGCAATTACACTTCTGGGAATATATCTCACAAAACCTTAAACACTAATTTGAAGGAATATATGTACCCCTATATTTATTGCAGCAATATTTACAATAGCCAAGATTCTGAAGTAGCCCAAATGCCCATCAGTAGATGAATGGACAAAAAAGCTGTGTCACATATACATATCAGTAAAAAAGAAGGAAATCTTACCCTTTGTGACAGCTTGGATGGACCTGGACAGTATTGTGCTGATAAGTATTGTGCCAGTAAACCAGTCAGAGAAAGACAAGTACCATATGATCTCACTTGTATGTGGGATCTAATGAACAAAATAAACTAGCAAACAAAATAGAAACAGATTCTTAGATACAAAGAACAGGCTGAGAGCTGTCAGAGGGGAGGGGGTGTGGGCTGGGTGAGAAGGGTAAAGGAATTAAGCAAATAAAAAAAGACAGATTCATGGACACAGACAACAGTATGATTGTCAGAGGGAAGGAGGGTTGGGGGAGGTAGAGAGGGTAAAGGGGAGATAAATAATGATGGAAAGAGACTTGACCTGGTGTGGTGAACACACAATACAATATACAGATGATGTGTTGTAGAACTGTACATCTGAAACCTGTATCATTTCATTAACCAATGTCACCCCAATAAATTTAATTTAAAAAAAATTGGTATACCATGCCTTGTCGCAACGAAATGCTTCTTCCTTACTAAGGTAAACTTGGTTAAAGAGACAGAGACAAAGAGAAAAGCACATCCAGTGTAAATTTTCTTTGGAGTAGTACTATATTTATTCTACAAAGACGCAATCAACAGTACAGGTGTTTTTAAAACTTGTAAGTACCAGTCAGGTCTATTTCCAAGATTCATTTATTCTTTACTTGGCTGGAAGTAGCCATGGATCACTATTTTTATGTATTTCATATATGTCCAAAATAGCATTTAAAATTTGAAGATATGTGTATAGTCAAACTTTTCTTTCTTTTTTAAAAACATTTTTTTTCTTTATTGATATTAGAGAGAGAGAGGAAGGGAGAGGGAGAGAGAGATAGAAACATCAATGAGCGAGAACATCGATTGGCAGCCTCCAGCATGCCCCTCATTGGGGATTGGACCCACAACCTGGGCATGTGCCCTGACCAGGAATCAAACTAGCGACCTCTTGGTGCATGGGTTGACGCTCAACCACTGAACCACACTGGCTAGGCTGTACCCCAACTTTTCTATAATGTGTCTTGCTTTTCCAGTAACAAACTTCTGGAGGAACACTAAATATATCTACCAAACACTCTTAAGTTCACCCCAAGGTTAAATGGAGAGTAATATAATAACCAATTTCCTGCACTTCTGATTGTATTATTTTAGACAGAAATCACTCAGGTTGTAGGAGTCATTTTAATCTTAATTTCACAAGTATTGAAGCAATGTAAGGTCTGTGCCCAATTTTTGTTGAAGCACTGGATTTATGCAGGAGAGTCAATGTACATGAACTTTACAAAGGAAGGCAGATGCTAATGTTTATTGACTGTTTTTCCTGTGCCTGCACTCTTAAAATCCTTTTATATTAACTGGCATAATTCTTACACAAAGCTGTGAGGTATGGTCTTTAAAAATAAAGAAACTGTGCTGTCTGGTTTTGTTCAGTGGTTAGAGCATCAGCCAGCAGAACAAAGGGTCTCGGGATTGATTCCTGGTCAAGGCACGTACCTGGGCTGCAGGTTTGTAGCCAATCCAGGTGTCTCTCTTACCTCTCTCTCTCTCCCTCCCTCCCTTCCACTCTATCTAAAAAAATCAATCGAGTACGACTGGTATGGCTCAGTGGTTGAGCACCGACCCATGCACCAAGAGGTTGCCAATTCGATTCTGGGCCAGGGCACATACCCAGGTTGTGGGCCTGATCCCCATTGAGGGGCATGCAGGAGGCGGCCAATCGATGTTCTCTCTCCTCCATGTTTCTCTCTCTCTCTCTCTCTCTGTCTCTGTCTCTCTCTCTCTCCCCCCCCTCTGAAATCAATAAAGGAAAACAGATATTAAAAAAATAAATAAATCAATGGAAAAATATCCTCAGGTGAGGATTAACCAAAAATTAAAAAAAATTAAAAGTAAAAAAACTGAGGCACACAGAACTTGATTGAGTCCCTTTTCAGAAGGTACGCGGAGTGGAACAACAGGAATCTAAATGTAAGAAGTATTACAATCACAAAGCTTTGAAATCTCTATGTAATTACAATCCTTAGACCAGTGACTCACAAATTTTGCTGTGTATCAGCCTTCCCTATGGAGCAATACAAAATATATTGCTTTCTGCCATTTCTGACGTGAGACCTGGAAATCTACTTTCCTACAGAAGCAGCTAAGGGAATTATAATGATAAGATGAGTTTGGGAACAACTAGCTTAGGTAACTTCAGAAACTTAATCAGGAAAAGAGTTTTCTGTCAATGGCACCAATATTCTCCCTGTCATTCAAAGGCAAGGATGACTTTTCCAGAGGAAAATTCAAGAGATTTGGTTTAAAGTATAAGTCTGGTCAATATAAAATATTTAAAAAACTATTTTCTCTTTAGACCCAGAGTATGTTTTTTGTCGCCCCATACCACCACCACCACAGTCACTTCCATTGTCATATTTCCCATTTTCTTCACTTGTCATGTTGGACCTTTATAAGATAGATAGTCACCTTCTCACCTCTTTGCATTGTTTCCCAAGTGAATAACTGGCATAGCCTCCAAACTGTGTTTTCTACCTTAGTATTTTCTCTTTTTTCCTTTGATCAGACACCTTACAATCTGGTATATAGTTCTAAAACCTTTATTCAATGATATCAGTATTCTTTCTTTTTATTTTTTATCCTCACCCGAGGACATTTTTGCATTTATCTTCAGATAGAGTAGGAGGGAGAGAGGAAGGAAGAGAGAGAGAGAAACATTGATGTGAGAGAGACACATCAACTGGCTGCCACCCACACGATCCCAACCGGGGCCAGGGGCAAACTGCAACCGAGTTATGTGCTCTTAGCAGGAACTGAACCTGGGACTCTCTGGTCTGCGGGCCGACGTTCTTTTTATTCTATTTTTTTTTTTTTTTGCTACATGCCCCTAGCTGCTAGGGCCCAGTGGGAACTGAACCTGGAACTCTCTGGTCCGCAGGCCAATGCTCCAACCATTGAGCCAAACCAGCCAGGGTCCAGTATTCTTTGGTTTTTTGTTTGTTCATTATTTAAATTTTTTTCTTTATTGACTTTTAGAGAGAGAAGAAGGGAGAAAGAGAGAGATAGAAACATCAATGAGAGAGAACATCAATTGGCTGCCTCCTGCATGCCCCCCACTGGGGATCAGGCCCACAACCTGGGCATGTGCCCTGACCAGAAATCGAACCAGTGACCTCTTGGTGCATGGGTCGACGCTCAACCACTGAGCCTCACCAGCTGGACTCTTTTGGAAAAACATATTATAAACAAACGAACAAATAAAAATTTGTTATAAAACAAGTCAATTCCGTTAAATCCAACCCACTATCTTGCAGAAGATATCTAGCTTGTTCTTCCAACAGAATTGAACATTCTTTTTTTTATTTTTATTTATTTTTATTTTATTTATTTATTTATTTTTTTGTTCATGTAGAGTGGGAGGGAGAGAGAGGAACAGAGAGAGAGAGAAACATCGACGCGAAAGAAACACATCGAGTGGCTGCCACTCGCACGGACAACCAGAGCCGGGGACAAACTGCAACCGAGGTACATGCCCCTAGCGGGAACCGAACCGGGTCTCTCAGGACTGCAGGCCGACGCTCTACCGCTGAGCCAAACCGGCCAGGGCGAATTGAACATTCTTTTAAGGATAAGAGATTTTCCATCTTGGAGGATATTTCTTTTCTTGTCTTCTGTGTGTGTGTGTGTGTGTGACAGGTTTTCAGAATATCAATGTTAATTATTTCTTCCCATGCAGAACAAAGCCTTTTCCAGTCTTAAGCAACTATTTCTTTTCCAATCTTCAGTAACCATATCTTTTACTGCTCCATCATGTTAATTTATAAAGTTGACAATATGCACTTTTTGTGTTCAGTTTGGTTGACATTTTTGATGTTTTCTATGAGCCACTGTTTAAAACTGAGATGTTTTTTTCTTTACTATTGTCATTTTCAAAATATGATTGCTTAAAAAATGATGGGAAAAATAACACATTCCTACTGAGTAAAGGGTGGTTCAAAGGAATATTTTGACCAAATTTTATGTTCATTTGTATGGAGTTGTAACTTTTCACGGAACTCCTTCATATCTATTTAGAAACAAGAATGTCTATAACCAGAAAACCGTAAACCTTCAAATTGTTTCTGAAAAATGTTCTTTCATAATGATGGCATAACTCATAAAGGCCTTTTGACCTGGGCTTTTAAGTTATTTACATTGTCTAGTTAAAAACCACACACTTTAGGAAGGATGTAAAAGGCTAAGTAACTTGCTACCTTAATGTTAAAAAGCAAAGTGTTCCCAGCAAAGGTTATTTTTTTCTGTGTCTTTATTTCCAGTAATGCTTTATTCATATTACATTAATGAAAACGAAACTTCATTTACACAATCGGCCATAAAAATAAAAGAAAGATTTTGACCTATACCATTTTCTATATTGTAGAAGTAAATTATGCTACACTTTACATTTTATTAGAAGGAAAAGTACTATTTTGTTTTATTATTACAGTGTTGATAATAAACTGATATGAGTGATGAGTTTTGTCATCATCAGTTTAATTTTTAAAATACTCTTTTTGTTGTTGTTAACCCTCATCTCGGATATTTTTCCTTTTTTTTTTTTTTAGAAAGAGTGGAGGGGAGGGGAGGGACGAAGGGGGGGAGAGAGAAACATCGATGTGTGAGAAACCTTGATTGTTTGCCTCCCACACAACCTTGACTGAGGCTGAGGATGGAACCTGAAACCCAGGTACGTGCCTTTGACCGGGAATCGAACCCATGACTCTTCAGTTTGTGGGCGACACTCCAATCATTGAGCCAAGCCAGCCAGGGCCTTTTGAAATATTCTTAACTCCAATTTATGGAAAATGGAGCCAACTCAAACAGATTTTAATATTTAGGGGTATAGAAAACAAACAACTATCAAAATGATCTAACCTCTAAATACCATTCATATAATTGTTGTTATTAGTTATCAATTTATATTTCAATGGCTTTATTGTAAATGTTTCCCCACAGAAATAACTGGCAAAACATGAAGAATGAGGCTATTCATGCTTTTGAAAACAAAAACTATATTGCTTTCACACTGAGTTTTCTACATGATGATCTCAAAGCCTTTGTTTACTTGACTATTGATAACAAAATCATCCTCTTAAGGAGAGTCATTTATGTAATTCACCTCTCTGAACAAAGCCTGACATTCTTTCAACTAAACTCCTTTCAGATTTAACTGATGTATTTCCCAAGGAGCAATAACAGATTCCACAGTATTAGGCAACTAATCTAGTGCTTATTAACTATCAATGAAGTTTGCTAAACCCTCCAGGTCTACCGAAGAATATTAGACATATAGGTAGTTGTACAATCACTGTTTTTTACTTGAACTTATTAAGCAGCTTACTTTATTGGTGATAAAATCTGATTCTATCATAAAATGATAAACTTTTTTAAAAATTTGTCTTTATTAATTTAATTTAATTTAATTTTTAATTAATTAATTTATTTTTGTTACAGATGTTTCTCCTTTTCCCCCCACTGATTCTCCCTTCCCCCTCCCCTCCCGCCCTGTCCCCAGCTTTGTTGTCCATGTCCATTGTTCATGCACACATGCATATAAGTTCTGTGGTTTATCGCTCCCCCAACACCTCCTCTTCTGGGAATTGTCAGTCTGTACCCCACTTCCATGTCTCTGGGACTACTCCATTCCTCAGACTGTTATGTTTATTATATTTCACAAATAAGTGAGATTATATGATGCTTCTTTTTCTGTTTGTCTTGTTTCCCTTAGGATAATACTTTCCAGGTCCCTCCATGTTTTCTCAAAGGATAAGAGATCTTTCTTTCTTACAGCTGCATAATACTCCATTGTGTATATGTACCACAGCCTTTTTATCCATTCATCTACTGATGGACATTTGAACTGTTTCCAGATCTTAGCTATTGTAAATAGTGCTGCTACAAACATGGGGGTACATATGTTATTTCTGATTGGTGTTTCAGGTTTCTTACAGTGCATTTCTAGAAGTGGGATCACTGGGTCAAATGGTAGTTCAATTTTTAATTTTTTGAGGTAACACCATAGTGCTTTTCATAGTGGCTGCACCAGTCTGCATTCCCACGAGCAGTGTACTAGAGTCCCCTTTCTCCACACCCTCGCCAACACTTGTTGTTTGATGATTTGTTGATGGTGTCCATTCTGACAGGTGTGAGGTGATACCTCATTGTTGTTTTAATTTGCATCTCTCTGATGATTGGTGATGTTGAGCATTTCTTCATATGTCTCTTGGCTATGTGTATGTCCTGTTTGGAGAGGTGTCTATTTAGCTCCTCTGCCCATTTTTTAATTGGGTTCTTTTGATGATATATAATTGTTAAATTAATTTACATAAACTAAATGCTATACTAATTCAGAGAATGGGTAATTCACTAAGTCAGAAAATGCTTCATAGAGGAACTGGGCATTGAGTTGAGCATTACAGAAAACATGTTAGTCACTGGAAGTTCAAAGAGGTATAAGGTTCTTTAAATACAATTAAATAATCTAAGTTTAATTAAATAATGAATGCAATTTAGAATTAGAGGAGACTATAATATCATGTTTATGAACCAGAGAGGTAAACTTTACAAAAGTTAACATATCACAAAGAAAAAGTTCATTTGATTTATAAAATAGTGAGTAAAGTGTAGGGAATAAGACAATAAACAGCAACATTCTAACTTGTCTTATTTCAAGATTTACATGTTTGTATTAACCCAAAAATCAAAAAGTGTTTATGTGAGATCCCAGAACTGTAATTCTTGGGCAGAGATTCAGGCAGAAACCCAAATTATGTCTGGATGACAAGCTAAAGACAAGGGATTTTATGAGAAAAGAAAGGAAAATAATTATATAAATAGAAGACAGGAATTTCTATTGGTGTTAACAAATGAGTTACTCTTTAGCTATATGTGGCTGATTATTGATTCTATCCTCAGAAAGAATGCCCCCCATTCCACAGTCTTTGTGGTCAGTATGTCTGCCTTCCTGCTCATTTTACGCAGAAATATTTCTAAGATAATGGTGCTTTGACCAGGTTCCAGGGTTATTTGGCCCAGTTGAAACATTACAAAAGTTCAAGGAGCAAGATGGGAAAGCAGTTCCCCTGGCATGGCTGCTGTTGCTTTATTTGAAAATGGCTCCACTAATGTCAACTTTCCACATCATATAGATAGACAGACAAATAGAGTAGCTATAGCTATATAAACATATGCATACATTTGACTGTTTGCTGCTACTGTGTTTCTTAAGATACTAAATTATCTCTGTGGTTAATACAGCTGAATGAAAATAGAGGAATAAGCTACAGGATAAATGAGAATGCTTACTGGTGATCTGCTGTCTAATTCCCACTGAAACACAGACACAGAACAGCAGAGAAATAATCAGTGGTTACTAGAGCTGCAGCTTGTTTTGTTCTGGTCACAATAAAGCCCTGGATGTTAGATCAAACAGATTGAACATTAATCCAATGCAAGACAGAGAACTTCTGTTGAGAATCAATGAGACTTAGATTTCAGAACACATGGAAATGTTTTGGGATGTGGGTGGAAGAACACATATGCTCATACTATCAAGAGTATAACCACCCCGTGATCTCGTGGCATTTCCAATAGGTCAGTTTGTGTCTTAGGAGAAAAAGTTAATGACTGTACCATTTCCACTGAGCTGTACTTTTCCCTCAGATCATAGTTATTGATATAGCTTTCTGATTTTATATTTAGTTTTAAGAATGAACTCAAGATAGGCCTAGCTGAAACCTATATAGGATTATTGGCTGGTTACATCACGGTGAGAAAAGCAGATGCTTCTCTTGAAAAATTTCAGTTATTCTTGTAATAGAAAAAAGGGGTAGGGATCATGTCATTTCTTACCATGCTTGGTTCGGCAGCCTATCAGTTTCTAGTCTTCAGTTTAAAAATACATGTTAAGAATACAGTCTACAAATTTTCCCACAGGCATCTCTCTGGGGTGCACACGGCAAACAGCCTAAATAGATCCTGCCTTAGATTGCCTCAGCGTTTGTCAGGGTCAGAGTCCAAAGAGCTGTATTCCTGATTCTTTGGATGAAATTAGTCAACTTTCAAACATGCTTATCAAAAATACCTAGTGTCCCTCATTGCCCTGTATCCTAATTAGAATGATTTTACATTTATAAATGGGTTTTCATATCTGATTCACACAGTGTTTGGCAGTGCAATGATAAATAATCAAACTGAATAAATAAATATGGAGTAAGCTTGGCCCGTATGGCTCAGTGGTTGAGCATCGACCCATGCACCAAGAGATCACCAGTTCGATTCCCGGTCAGGGCACATGCCCAGGTTGTGGGCCAAATCCCCAGTGGAGGGGGGGCATGCAGGAGGCAGCCAATCGATGTTCTCTCTCATCGATGTTTCCATCTCTCTCTCTCCCCCTTCCTCTCTCTCTAAAGTCAATAAAGAAAAAAAAATTTAAAAAGAAGAAAATATGGAGTAATAAGTTTATCTTTAAAAAGAAAATGTTTATGATACATTAAGAGTAAGCTATTTTGCAGATTTCATTGTCCCTCTTTTCAGCTGTAATTGACAGATGCTATGTAAGGATAGAAAACAGGCTTTTCTTTTTGTTATGATTCTTTCCACAATTTAGGAGAAGCCCCTGATCATTAAACACTGAGATTGCTGGCATCTGCAACTTCAAATCACCCTTCTACACAAACAGTAAATAGATAAAGTCCAGGCTCTCTCCACTCCCTCTTCAACTCATAGGTAATTCACACCAAAGAACCTCTAAGGAATAGAAACTTCCTTTCCCCCATCCCCTTTCCAACAAATCTTCCTCTTTCGAAATTCTTTGTAACCCCCTTCAGGTGAAACTCCCTTTTTATTCTTCCATAACTTTCTTTACTCCTGTACATATTTTATAGGCTAAAGAAAATATGATAAGAACACCCCTCAACCTCGCACATCAGCCTGCAACTCCTCAAGGCAACCACCCAGGTATCTATTCAACTTCAACACCATCCCGTCCCTGTTCAAAATTGCCCTTTACTCCCTACAACCCCAATAAAAGAGCATCTCACTCTTTCTTCCCTGCCCTTGTATTGCCCGTCAGTGCATGGGTCCTTTCTCAGACTGTGGGGAAGGAAAATCAAATTCTTCCCCTTTTCTCTCTCTTCTCTCTGTTGTGAATTCCTTCTTTTTTTTTTTTTAAATCGTCACCCGCAGATATTTTTTCCATTTTTGTTCACATAGAGTAGGAGGGAGGGAGGGAGAGAAACACCGATGTGAGAGGGACACATTGAGTGGCTGCCTCCCGCACAAGCCCAATCAGGGCCGGGGACAAATCGCAACCGAGGCACGTGCCCTTGACCAGAATCAAACCCACGACTCATTGGTCCACAGGCTGACGCTCTAATCGCTGAGCCAAACTGGCCAGGGCAGTTTTGAATTCTTTCACAAGGCCGTGTCACCGCCCCAAACCCTAACAAGTTAAATTTACTATTTTCTGTCTAATACATTCCTCAATTTGGACTCTGTCTTGTTTCATGGAAGCAGTATGGGATCTTTCACTAACAACAAATGTAAACAAGTAACAAGATCTATAAATTAAGAAATATATTCATATAGATTTTGACCCTGGGACAGACACATCTCATTCTTTGCCTTATTATCATAATTCCACATGAGATTCAACATTAAAACAGTATTAATTCGCTTTATCCCTGGCTAAAATTTTCAGGGCTTACTCCTTCTGACATTGCTATCAGCGACATCTTTTAAATGATGTCATTTATTTTCCCTGTGAGTGAAATGCTCTCAAGTGCATGTTGTTATTTTGATGCTTTGCACATCTTTCAGATTTTTCCCTGATTCTGGATAGCTTTAATCATGAGCAGATGTTTCTCGAAAAAGTTTCTCTGGACAAAACTTCTTTGATGCATTTTCCCCCACCCCAGGCTATGAATGTAGAAAATATTAACCACCAGAAACTGCCCAAAAAACCATTTCAAAAATAATTTAGAACTTAAGGTCCAGAAGAGATGGTGTACACTAACCTTTCATTGCTCCTTTCTGGTAAATGCAACTATAAATCCTGAAAATAATGCAACTGAGTTTAGCTAGCATGGAGGTAAAAACACAGTGGTCCAGGGCCTCATGATACCCCGTGCAGCAGAAGAAGGCCACCCTGTCCTAGCATAGCCCAATATGGCAGCTGAAGAGGCCTCAGGCTAGAAATACCTTTTCTGGATCCCAGTGGTGTCCCCACAGCAACACTAGACAATGCTGTGGTTTCAGCTGGGGTGACTCTGCTAACACCAAATGGCTCCGATTGAAGAAGTGTCCTCTTTCTTTTTCCCTTTGGCTTAAACAATGAACATTTACTTCTCAATAAATTGAGAGTTCTGGAGACTAGGAAATCCAGGATCTCTGCCAAAAGGCCAGAGATTCCTTTCAACCACATGAAAACAAGAACTGCCTGGCCTGGACTTGTGAGGTGCTCTAGACCCCTATGGGCTAGAGTCTCCCTCTTCCACCTGGAACCAGCAGGGAGAACAATTCCTCTGAGAACAAATGGCATGATGGAATGACGACAGTATGGAAATCCCTCCAGCAATTGAGAGACACTAGGTATATCAGTAGCTCTAAAAGGGGGTATTGAATATAAATTTCTTGGACAAGAAGTGACCCATAGAAGTACATTCCATCCACGTAGTCCAGAGTCTTTTATCACCCAGCTAGAGGTAATGCAACCCAGCCAAGAAAAGGACCACCATTCTACCTCTGCACCTGTGAGGAGCAGCATCAGAGATCACAGGGAGCTCTAATAGCACTTAATAGACCAAGTGGACCAAGAGAACAGTGAAGAGGCATAAAGAGCTGAATTGTCATTGAAATTGCTATTCAAAAAATGTAGAAGTAGCTAACCTTCAACAGGATGACTGCCAGCTAAAAGAGAATACTTAAACAGGATCCAGCGTTCTCCCTTCACATAATATTAAAGGTGTCTAGAACACAATAAAATTCTCTCATCATGCCAAAAGAACTTGAATTGGAATTGAAAATCCACAGTGGCCATTTGTAAGATGAATCAGATATTAGAATTATTGAAAATAAATTAAAATTAGCTGTTATAAAAATGCATCAACCACAGTTACAAAAAAAAAGTAAAACACTAAAACAAAATCTCATCAAAGAATAGAAGATTTAGTGAAGATTAAAATAAACATTATAAAACTAAAAAATAGAATAATTGACATTTTAAAAAAATGCTGGAGGAACTCAATAGTGGAATGCAGATGACAAAGGAAATCTGAAGATGAATCTCAATAATAGACAGAAAACAAACTGAAAAAAAAAAAGAAAAGAAAAGAAAAGCCTCAGGTATCTCTGTGGTAAAAAACAAAACATCCAACATTCATAATTTTTGAGTCCCACAAGGAAAGAAATGAATGGGACTGAAAGATTCTTTGAGGAAATAGTTGCTGAAAATACACAAACTTGGTAAAATAAATAAACCCATATATTTAAAAAACTGAGAAAATCTCAAATAAGATAAACACCAAGAAATCCAGGCCAAAGCACACAATGCTTGGACTCCTAAAAACTAAAGTCAAAGAAAATGACTTAAAAGCAGCCAGAGAGAAATGATGCATTACACATGGAGTAAAACCAATTTAAATGACAGAAGATTTTTCATCTGAAACTATATAAGGCAGAAAAGAGGGATACAATGTTTCCAAGTGCTGAAAAGAAAGATCTGTGAACCTTGAGTTCTGCATTGAATGAAACTATCTTTCAAGAATAAAGGGGGAAAGAAAGCCATTTCAAATTTAACAAAAAAAAGAAACTACAAAATTTTTGGTTAGCATAGCTGCTCTATGACTAAAAGAATTTCTTCAATTGGAAAGTAAATCATAGTAGAGAAATTATGGAAACTCTAGGAAGAAAGAAGTTAAAAAGGAGGGGTAAAAATAAGGGTAAATATATGGACTATTCTCATTAGATTTTTAAATCATATTTTATGGTTAAAACAAAAAATACAATACCATATGATATCTTGCTCAATATATAAATAGGAAATACCCAAATCACTTGCATTTAAACAGTGGGAATGGAATACGGATCTAAATGGAGGTAAGATTTCACTTAAAGTAGTTAAACACTGATACCAGTTTTAAATATATATTGTAATACCAAAACAAACCACTAAGAAAACTGTACAAAATGAAATACTCAAAAATGCTATAAATAAATCAAGATAGAATCATTTTTAAATGTTCATGTAACCCATGGGGGGGGGAGCAGAGAATGAGAAATAAACAGCACACATAATAAAATTATAGATTTAAGCTTTAACTTACCAAAATTACATTAAATGGAAATGGTCGACATATAATAAAAATACAAAGATTGGAAAAATGGGTAAGAAAGCATGACCCCCCTATATGTTTTCTACAAAAATAGTCACTTCAGAAACCACACCATAGATCAGTTGAATGTAACAGAAGATTGGGGTGGAGGTAGAAAAGGGTAAAAGGGGTCAAATATATGGATACAAAAGAAGACATGACTTTTGGTGCTGAACAAACAATATAATATACAGATAATGTGTTATAGAATTGTACACCTTAAGCCTATATAATTTTATTAGCCAATGTCACCTCAATACATTTAATAATTAAAAAGATAGTAAAAAAGTAGAAAAATGTATACCATGGAAACATTTTTAAATGTTATATTAATATCAGATAAGGAAGACTTTAGAGCAGCTATTACTAGAGACAAGAGGGCCATTAGATAATGATATTAAGAGCAATACTTCAAGAAGAGATACTAACCCTAAATATGCATACACAAAAAACAGAATCTCAAAATGCATAAAATAAAAATTGATTCAACTTGGAGTAAAATTCCACAATTAGAGTTGGCCTTCAAAACCGACCACTTCACAATTGACAGAATTATTAGATAAAGAAATCAGTGAGGCTATGTAAGAATTAAACAACATAAATAATCAGATATAAACAACATATTTGGAACACTCCATCCCAACAACAGCAGAATAAACATTGTTTTCAAGAGTCCAAAGAACACTCACCAAGATAGACCATGTCATGTGTTATAAAACAAAGCTCAGGAAATGTCAAATCACTGAAATCATACAGAATATATTCCCTGAACATAGTAAAATCAATAACAGAAAGACAGGAGGAAATAAAAAAAACCCTTGGAAAGGAAAGAGCATGTTACTCAATACCTCATGAGTTAAAAAAGAAGTCATCAAAAACTGAAAAGTGTAAAATTAAATAAAAAATAAAGTACAAAAATATCAAAATTTGGGAACGCAACTAAAACAGTTCTGAAAGAGAAATTTATGGCAACAAATACAACAGAAATAATGACCTGTCTTAAGAAAGTAGGAAAAAAGAGCAAAATAAACCCATAGCAAGCAGGAACAAAAGAAACATGAAAGAGTAGAGATCAATAAAATTGAAACAGAAAAACAATAGAGACAAATTAATAAAACAAAATATGTCTCCTTGAAAAAACTATAAAGTTGATAAAGCTCTAACAATACAGAAAAACATAAAAAAAGAGAAAACACAAATCATCAGTTTCAGGATTAAAATGGGATATTGCTATAGTTTCTTCAGTCATTAAAAGGATGATAAAGGCATACTATGAATAACTTTACATTCGTAAATTTAACAAGTTCATAGAAACAGACCAATTCCTCAAATAAAACACAAACTACCAAATCTCAACCAAGATAAAACAGATCATTTGGAAGCTCTGTAACTATTAAGGAAATTGAATACATAATTAGAATTTTCCTGAAGAAGAAATCCAGGCCCAGATAGATTTATTAAAGACTTTTACGAAACATTTCAAGAAGAGAATACTGTTTTTTCCCCTCAGGATTATTTATATACTTATTTTTAAATTTAAAGAATTAATTACAGTTGACATTCAATATTATATTATTTTCAGCTGTACAGCATAGTGGTTCAACATTTATGTAACTTATAAAGTGGTCCCTCTGATAAGTCTTAACACCATCTGACACCATATATAGTTATTACAATATTATTATGTTTTTATTGACTTTTTTCTTTTCTTTTTAGAGAGAGAGAGAGAGGAAGGGGGAGAGAGAGAGGTAGAAACATCGATGAGAGAGAACATCGATTGGCCATCTCCTGCATGCCCCCCACTGGGGATCAGGCCCACAACCCGGGCTTGTGCCCTGACCGGAAATCGAACCGGTGACCTCTTGGTGCATGGGTTGACACTCAACCACCGAGTTACATCAGCTGGACAACAATATTATTGACTGTGTTCTCTAAACTGTACTTCACATCCCTGTGACAATTTCCAGCTGCCAATTTGTATTTCTTATTCTCTTCACCTTTTTCACCCAGCCCCCAACCACCCTCTTATCTGGCAACTATCAGATTTTCGTGGGTTTTTTTAGATCTATGAGTCTGTTTCTATTTTGTTTGTTTATTTTGTTCTTTAGATTCCACATATAAGTGAAATCATAAGGCATTTGTCTTTCTCTGTCTGACTTATTTCACTTAGCATAATACCCTCTAGGTCCATCCATGTTGTCACAAATGGTAAAATTCCATTCTTTTATGGCCAAGTAATATTCCATTGTATATGCAGGTACCAAATCACCTTTATCTATTTATCTTTTGATTGGAGCTTTTTTTTTTTTTGGTTATAATATGAGCTTTATTGTTCATTTTGGTTTATTTTGTATTTTTCCAATGTGCTTTTTTTAATATACTTAATTTATCAATATTTTGTTTTATTACAGATGTCCCTCCTTTGCCCCCTTTGACACCCTCCTCCCTACTCCTACCCCCCCTCACTGTATTGTAGTTTGTGTCTATTGGTTGTGCATATATGCATAAAAATTCTTTGTTTTATCTCTTCCTACCCCACTCCCTTCCCTCTGAGGTTTGTCAGTCTGTTTCCTACTTCCATATCTCTGGATCTATTTTGTTCATCAGCTTATTTTGTTCATTACATTCCACAAATAAGTGATATTTCTCTTTTTCTGATTGGCTTATTTTGCTTAGGATTTTTTTAAGAAGCTGTGGTACAATTACACAATGGAATACTATGCAGCCATAAGAAAAAACATCTTGTACCTTTTGAGATGACGTGAAGGAATCTGGAAAGTATTATGCTAAGTATTAATGCTAAATAGCATTGATTAGAGCATTTAATCCATTTACATTTAAAGTAATTATTGATAAGTATGCAGTCATTGTCATGTTATTGTTTTCTGATGGTTTTTCTTTTCTTCTCTGTTCCTTTCTTATTCTCTTCTCTTGTATGTATAACTTACTCCAGGTCACAAAGTTATAGAAAAATGAAATTGTCATGATTTTTATTAGAAATATTTGAATTTTGATGATCAGAAACATTAATTTTATGGGTGATAAATCTGCTTAGTATATGACTTTTTCTTTACTTATATACCATCTTATCTTCATTTGTCTCTTGAATTAGGTCTCTGAAAATAGATTCTTATATATTTTTCAGGATCTCAGTAAGTTATCAATTGATGGTACCTCTACGAAGATAGTTATTCTCACAAGTAAGCACTGATCTTTTGTAAGTTATCAAGCACTGTGTTCACATTTATTAACTATATAATAAGTACTTTAAGCTTCTCTTGATAAAATAAGAGCCTATACAATAAAAGTACAATATGTATAAAATATATCAATCCGTATGATATTTTTTAAAGTGGAAGACTACAGCTAGTGTTCATAAAGAATAGGGAGGGGGAGGGGGGAATCAGTGGGGGGAAAAGGAGAAACATATGTAACAAAAGTTAATTAATAAAAAAAATAGAATCAGGCTTATATTAGCAAAAAGAAGCACATGACTTAGGCCAATAATATAATAAAGTTTATCACCTGAATTTTAAGAGATGTAAGAAAAAAGGTGTGATATTTTGCTGAAGAACTACTATAAATAATATTAATAATTTTAAAAGTCTCTACTTGAGTCTTTGCCTATGTGCAGGTTGGTTGTAGTAGTAATAGAGGTATGATTTGGGTATACGAAGATAAGGACAAAAACAGGTAAATAGAAAATTCAGAATGGAATGAGCATAGAAAGAGGCCAGCAGAGCACTACTGAATTCCAAAGTTTCAGCCAGTCTTCAGAAACTAAAAATTGGTAATGGTTGAGGAAAAAAACAAAACAAAACATTGGAGCAAATAGTGAAACCATCAGGATGTGATGAAACCAAACCTTGAATATTACAGACTAATACGTTTTGATATATAGATACGTGCGCAAAAGACCTGAATCCTTTATCCCTAACAATTTTTCTTCAATTTCTATTAATTTATTTTTGTTACAGATGTTTTCTCCTTCTTCCCCCCTAGATACCCTCCTCCCATCCCACCCCCACTCCCCAGCATTGTTGTCCATGTCCATTGGTTATGCATACATGCATATAAGTTCTGTGGTTTATCTCATTCATCCCCCCACCCCTCTCCTCTGAGGTCTGTTCATCTGAATCACTAACTTCTTCAAAGTTTTGGTCTTTTGTTTCAAAAAGAAGCCCTAATTTTCCCTTGTTGATAAAAATGATTCCACATGCCAAACTGATTTTCACTTGCTCAGGAATTAGTATTATCCTTTGGAGAAATGGATATGGAAAGGACTTACTGACCTACTAAGATTTGTTATTTTGCTTAAACTCTTAAAATCTTAGGTGAGCCCTGGCCGTTTTGGTTCAGCGGTTAGAGCGTCGGCCTGCGGTCCTGAGAGACCCGGGTTCGGATCCCGCTAAGGGTGCATGCCTCGGTTGCAGTGTGTCCCCGGCCCTGGTGGGTCGTGCGGGTGGCAGCCACTCGATGTGTTCCTTTCACATCGATGTTTCTCTCTCTCTCTCTGTTCCTCTCTCTCCCTCCCACTCTACCTGAACAAAAAATGGAAAAATGTCCTTGGTTGAGGATTAAAAAAAAAAAAAATCTTAGGTGATAATATTTAATTATCTCATTGGCCTCAATCATCTGCTTGTTTTTGCTCATAATGTGGCTCCAAAATGGTGGGATTTACTCTTCTAGTTATCTTTTTAAGAAAATATGTTTTCAATCTGGCCAGTATGGCTCAGTGGTTGAGTGTCAAACCATGCACCAAGAGATCATGAGTTCAATTCCTGGTCAGGGCACATGTCCAGGTTGTCGGCCCGATTCCCAGTGCGGGGCAGGCAGGAGGCAGCCAATCAATGTTCTTTCTCATAGATGTTTCTATCTGTCTCTCCCTCTCACTTACTCTCTCTCTAAAATCAATAAAGGGCAAAAAAAATTTTTTTAATGTTTTTTTGATTTTTAAAGAGAGAGGGAGAGAGAAATCTTGATGTGAGAGAGAAACATCGACCAGTGGCTTCCTGCACACCCCCCACTGGGGATTGAGCCAGAAACCCAGACATGTACCCTGGCTGAGAATAGAACCAGTGACCTCTTGGTGCATGGGCTGATGCTCAATCCACTGAGCCACAGCAGCTGGGCAGCTCTGTGATCTGGAGGAAGTCTCTTGACCTCCCCGAGCCTAGTTCTCTTTTTTATAAAATGGTCATTGTAATCATCATATTTCATTTAATTTTGTGAAATTTAAGTGAAATAATTACCATAAAGTGTTTAAATTAGTGCCTAGTATATTGTAAATGCTCAGTATTAGCTATTATTTCTTATGGAAAACTTTACATTTATTCTAAACTCGGGTACTTTCTACTTTTGGAATATTAAAGTGGTAATGTGTGTGTGTGTGTGTGTCTGAAATCATAGCAGTGCTACAAGGTAGATTAAAATGTATGTACATGTATCTCCACACTTAGAAAAACTATATATATATATATATATATATATATATATATATATATGCCACCCCCTTGTTTTAAAACATAACATACTAATACAAAATGTGATGTATAGTAAGGCCAATGGTTTAGGAGGTGACTGCCATTGAAGAGTTAGTTTATTACTTGCAGTTCCAAAGAGGTGAGCCTAGGAGATGGGGCAGAAGGGGCCACAGAGAAGCACAGGTGAGTCAGGAGAAGAATTTACTTGGGGAAAGAGCCTTTACTGTGGTTTCCAGAGGAAAGAATGGATGGCCCAAGGTAAGCAGGTTTAGGACTGGCTCCTTTGAATCATGTGAATAATTCAGTAGGCTCTGGGGTATAAGGATTTTTTCCTAGGTGTCTGGTACCTAGTCCTGAGTAATTAGGGCACATAGTGAGTATGAGAGCTTGACAGAGGAGGTGGTTGGGAGTGTGGATTCTGTATTGGCTGACTTGTACTGATGCTCTTTCACTTAGGATGGAATTACATCCGGATAAACTCATTGTAAATTGAAAATATCATATGTTGAAAATGTATTTAATGCATCGAACCTGAAGAACATCATAGCTTAGCGTAGCCTATCATATTTTTCTAAATTTGTTTCCTTTATTGATTTTAGAGAGAAAGAAAGATATAGAAACATCGATGAGAAAGAACATCGATTTGCCACCTCCTGCATGACCCCACTGGGGATCGGGCCCACAACCTGGGCATGTGTCCTGACAAGGAATCGAATTGGCCACCTCTCGGTACATGGATCGATGCTCTACCACTGAGCCACACTGGCCAGGCTAGCCTAGTCTATCTTAAATGTGCCCATAACAATTACATTAGCCTACAGTTTGGCAAAATCATGTAACACAAAGTCTATTTAACAATAAAATGTTGGATATCTCATGTAACTCATTCTGCATATTTCTTCTACATCATCATAAGGCAAAAAATCAGAAGTCAAACCATTTTAAGTCAGAGACTGACTGTATACACAAAGCACAACCCTCTTATTTAGGGGGGGGGATTGGCCAAGGAGGCAGGAGGCCAAGGCAAGGTGACTCAGGCATATTATGGGGTTGTCCAGAATATATGCAGCGCAGAAATAAAAATTTCAAATTTGCAGAAGCTAGTAACATGGTTAAAATACTCCACCATACTCTTACTTTTGTTTCTTGTTTCTTATTTGTCATTGAAACCCAAGTCTGGAATCCACAGGTGACATCCTACCACTTACTGGGTTGTTCTTAAGTATGCATTCAATTATTAGTTAACAAATAAGTGAATATATACCCTAAAATGTATGTGATTCTCATTTTGTCTATATCCTTAATTAATTTCCCCCAAGTTTAAATAAATTATAAAACATTCAATTCTGTGGAATCATTAATTTTTATGTTTTCTTTGTTCTTCTTGTTACCAAACACCTTTGAAGAGTTTGATCAAATAGAATGTGCTTTATGAATCATTGGTAATATAAAATAACATAAAGGTAAATAATGCATACCTCACTTATTGATATAGTCAAATAAAAACCTTCTGTTTCAGGCAAAATTGCAGAGAATGTTCAGAAACATATAATAGCATCTAATCCTTACAACAAATTACAAAACCATTAACAGAAAGCAGTCTAACTGTAAAGTATAGTGGATGGAAACTTGAGGTAGTTCCACATTTTTGTAGTGAGAATCAAAACCATCTACACACAGTCCAACTGGTGTGGCTAAGTGGTTGAGCATCAACCCATGCACCAAGAGGTCACCAGTTTGATTCCTGGTCATGACACATGTCCAGGTTGTGTGTCAAATTCCCAGTAGGGGGCATGGAGGAGGTGGCCAATTGATGTTCTCTCTCATTGATGTTTTCATCTCTCTCTAAAAGAAAAAAACATCAATAAAAAAAAAAAACACAAAAACATCTGCACACATTCAGCTTCTTATTGATATTAATGACCATACTATTAGGCTGGCTTCCCTAACATGACTTTACTATTCCAACTCTTGCTCAGGATGATAACAGTTGCAAATAATTTTATTCTTCCTTTCAAGAATTTCCCCAAACTCATTTTAAATTGCTCAGTTTTCCAACAGACAATCTCAAATAACTGAGTACATTCTCCTAATCTCTTACCTCAAATGCTACACCTGGCTTTTCCTTTAATTGTTAACTCTTCCAACATGATCAGTACCCAATTCTAATTAAGCTCATACATTGAAGAAACTGTTTCAAAACAAATCCTAAAACTTCCTAAAAATTGTGAATTTATCCTCCCCACTCCACTTTTTTTTTTTCATGTAAATGTATTCAATAATAACAATAAGAACTTTATGTAAAGACAACCAAGATTGATCATGATATATATTATCACAGGGAGCAATAAACTCAGCTTTGCCTTATCAATAGGTTTAAAGGTGATAGTTTCAGGAAGCAGGAATTGGAAAATAGGAATATATATTGAAATAAATACCTTCTACTTTATTGCAGCGGATTTAAGTGTGTTGTTTTTCATGTTCCACCCTCTTTTTAAATTATAATGAGACATCTACAAACCAAAGCCTGAAGACGGTGAAAATAATCAAGATTCAAATTTAAAAACAGGTTGCTGTTGCTGTTCTGCTGCCAAGAATTTTCCCCTCCAAACCTTTGTGATTATGCGTGCACCATATGGAGAATCTCAATGTTTCATTTTCAGAAAAGGCTTCTTACCCTGTAGTTTATCATTTATATTGTATACACAAACATACATTCAGCCAGATACTTTTGGAAACATTTTTAATATACTTAAAAGTACAGAAAACAAAATAACAACATTGCACTCCTTGCAATAACATTTACCTACCACCCAGAGTTAACAAATGCTTCCATCCCCATATTTGCTTCAGATTAAACAAAATGTCAGATCATCTTGAAATAGCCTTTGTTTATCCCCAAACCTGTTTCCCACATTCCCTCTCTGGGAGCAACAAACATTATGAAATTGGTGTGTATTCTCCTTTTCGATTTTTCAAAAATGTAGTTTGACTGTATAAATGAACATTCGTTAAGTGTGTATTTGTCTGTTTTATAACTTTAAATTTGCATTGTAACATTATGCTGTCCCTTTTTGCACACGTTGTTCTTATAAAAATTATGTGCTAAGACTATTTATTTTTATATATGTGAGGACAGTAAGACGCCAGGAAAATTCCTGGGCAAGTGGAATGGCGAAACTGAAACACATAGCTGATTCAAACTGGCCTCATTCGGCACCCTGATTCACCTTCTCCCTTGCATGACCACTCCCTTAAGCATGAAGCCCTCAGGACAGTGAGGTTCTTATCAGCATCAAATAATCTTAGGAACAAAGCCTCTGGGTCTGTTGATCTCAGAGACAGAGTCAAACTAGAGATAACATCTAGGCCTCAGTTGTGTTTCAGTCCAGGCCCCTAAAAGCAGCAAAACCAGATGAAGCAACACCATGGTTGACATCAGAACCAGATGCAATGACCAATGACACGTTACCCTATTGGTGACCTATCAGCAGTGTTCAGGACCCTGACCCTTTACACTCATTTTGATTAATCAGCATATTAAATGACATACCTGAGAAGCTGATAAATATTTTATTGAAATTCGCCCATGAGATCTCCACAAAAATTACTGACTTTAGAAAATAGATGAAAACCCTTAAGACAAAAGACCCAGTGCATGCTCTTTCTTTCTAGGTCATGCCCACACCTTTCACCCCCTTCTTTCCTAAGGTGCATACCTTTGCTTTCTTTCCCCAAGGGCCCTTCTTTTGCCTTGGTAACTTGTTTCCTGAGTCCACACAGCCCAGCTGGCTCACTTCTTTTGCCTCTGTGACTTTCTTTCTAAAGGGCCAAGGCAGCTCCTCCTATGCTCACTCCTGTTGCTGTTATCTTGCCTCTTCTACCATAAGCCCTTCCTTTGTTTTACTGTCCTCAGCTTTAATAAACTCGCAAAATCACCTGGACTCGAATTGTATAATCTTTCCTACACAAAGTCAAGAACTGAGAGCCCACATTACCCCCAACATATGCAGTTATAATTCAATTTTAATTGCTGTAGATAATTTTATTTTATTGGATGTATTGTTTTTTGTTTTTTTTTCCAAGTTACTCATATTCTCACTGCTTCATGTGTTTGAGGAGTCCAGTTCTTGGTTAAAAATTAATGTGTGCCCTGGCCAGTGTGGTTCAGTTGGTTGGGTGTCATCCCATATGCCAAGAGGTTGATGGTTTGATTCTCTGTCAGAGCATGTACCCAGGTTGTGGGCTCAATCCCCTGTCAGGGGATTGCAGGAGGCAGCCAGTTGATGTTTAGCTCTCAAACTGATGTTTCTCTCTCTCTCTCTCTCTCTCTCTCTCTCTCTCTCTCTCTCTCTCTCTCCTTCTAAAAATCAATAAAAAACAAACAACAAAACAAATGTGAATTTTTTAGCCCTGATCATAAGCAATTACAAATATTTGACCTGGCACACCTCAAGGGGGAAAGCCACCCTCCCAAATGCTAGACTTAGGGCCCAGTCAGTGCACCACAGTTTCTAAGGAGAGTTATAGTCAAGGACTCAGACTCCCCTAACTAGTCATGTTCTTCACATATTTTCATTCCTAGCCTCATGCCTTCATTTCTAGCTCTCTTTCTCTCTCTCTCTCTCTTAAATTAATTAATTCTCATCACCATTTATCCCATCCATGCCCTCTTTCACCTCCACCCATCCCCCACCCCTGCAATCACCACACTATTGTCCATGTTCATGATTTCTCTCTCTTTTTTTTTTTGCTCAATCCTTACTCAATCCTTACACAACTCCTAACCCGCGCCCCCCCCCCCCACTACCACCCTCAGCCCCACCAAAGCTGTCTGTCTTCTCTATGAGTCTGTCTCTACTTTGCTTAGTAGCTCAGTTTGTTCATTGAATTCTACCTATGAGTGAGATCATATGGTGCTTGTCTTTCTCTGACTGGCTTATTTCACTTAGCATAATGTTCTCCAGGCCCATCCATGCTGTTGCAAAGGGTAAAGTTTTCTTCTTCTTTACTGCAGAGTCATTATATGAGGTCTTCAGGCACCTCTGCAAGACCTGCTTATGGAGGAAGGAAGGGGAAAACCTGACACATTTCTCTGACAAAAGAAATATTCTCAGATGTTCTCAATTAAGTTACAGTGGATCAGAACATGGAGGAAACAAGGACAGTGGCTGCAGGCCAAAATCAACAGAAGACTCCTCACCTTCCTAAATGTATGTTTAAACTTGGAATTACCTTCCAGGCTGCTAACTAGAAAGAATACCCAACCACCAGACCCTACCACATCCTCTTAACACATGAACTTTCTGGACTATTTGGACCAGTACAGAAACTGCAAGTATGACTTCCTTTAGGAGTATGCACCTATCCCAGAATCCCCACTTCACCTTTTCCTGTCCCCTTTATTTACAGCAGTGTAAATTCTTTGAAAATCAGTTAGATCTTTCTTCACCAAATTAATCATATAAAAGAGCCCTGTCTACCCCAGGACATCAGACATGTTTTTCTTCTCCACCCAGTCTTGCTGCTGCTGGTTTAGGATGCATACCCAAGGACCTGGTCCTTTTCTGGCTACCATATGAGTCAATAAACCCTTTCTGTACGGACAACATTTGGCCTTGTATGTTTTTTGTTAACTATTTCCACTCTGAGCTCAGTACCCAGTACTTTTCATGGCTAAATCCCTCCCCTTTTCTTCCACTGTAGCCCTGGGTTCACAAAACTTTTGGGGCTGTTTTTTTGTTCAGGGCTCTTTCAAAAGTGAAATGACTCTAACCCCACTCGCATGCGGATCTACCTGATTCTTCATGAGTGTGCAGTTCCTTCGGGGAAATGCAACAGGGCAGTCAGTACATTTTTAGGTTTAGCTTTTACTTATACCATCGCAGTAAGTAATCAAAGACCCATTTGAAAAAACTTTTTTTTCACTTTATTGATTTTAGAGAGACAGAGAGGAAGGGAAAGGGAGAGAGATAGAAACATCGATGAGAGAGAACATCGATTGGCTGCCTCCTGCATGCCCCCCACTGGGGATCGGGCCCATAACCTGGGCATGTGTCCTGACTGGGAATTGAATCGGCAACCTCTTGGTAAATGGGTCGATGCTCAACCACTGAGCCACACCGACCGGGCAAAGACCCATTTTGGCTTGTGCTTTAATTGGCTATTCTGGACATCTGACAGCCAAGCTTTCTTTTCTGGCTCAGCTAAACTCCTCACATGGTTAATTTTCAAAATTTTTCATTCTTTGAAAAAATAGTAAAATGGAAATTTTATATATATCTTCTTTTATGCCTATGTGAGGTTCTCTACTGGATATGACTAGAAATGAAAATACATACTTGCAAATTATATGCAATTTTAATTTCACTAGATATTTCCTAATTTATATCAACAGGGTTGTATCAATTATACTCCCATCAACAGTGAGTGAAAGTTCCTAATTCTCTGTATTGTTTTCAACACTAATTATTGTCTAAATTCTTTTAATATTTCTGTCAATCTGATGAGTGTAAAATTATATATAATTTTGTTATACTTGCACTTACTTAATTATTAGTGCTTTTTAGTGTATATTTTCTTATATTTCTTGACTTTTTTGATTTCCCTTTCTATGACTTGCTTGGTCACGTGTTTCGACAATTTTGTGTTTGAGGATTTTTTATTAACATGTTGGAGTTCTATTATATGTTTCAAATGTATTCTCCCAGAATCTGGTTCATATTTGCTTATGGTATATTTTCCCATTCAGAATTTATCAGTACTTTATGAGTCATACTTTTTGTGTTTAATTTTAATCCTTTCCAACTCTGAGATCATAAATATCCAAAAGATATTTTTAATATGTAAAAACGTTTTACTGGTCATAGGTGTATTAGTCATTAGTAATCTATTGCCACCTAACAAATGAACAGAAATGTAGCTATGTAAAGCAATACACTTTTATCTACAGTTTCTGAGTCAGGATGATGACAGAGCTTAGCTTGTTCTTCTGTTTCAGGAGCCTTCATAATGCTGCAAGAAAGGCTGTGTTCTTATCTCAAAGCTCAGCTGGGGAAAGATCTGATTCCAGATTCACATGGTTGTTGACAGGATTCATATCCTTACAGCTTATTGGACAGAGTACCTCAACTTCTTGTTAGCTGTTGATCAGAAGCTGCCCTCATTCCCTTGCCATAAGGATCTCTACAGAGGGTAGTGCCGATCATTGCAGCTTGTGTGATCAAAGCCAGAAAAAGAGGGGGTCTGCTCAAAAGACAGAAGTTACAATCTCATGAAAGACAGAAAAGTCACATCCCATCACCTTTGCCATATTTGTCAGTTAGAGGCAAGTCACAATTCTCACACTCAAGTGGGAGATGATTATATAAATAAATTAAAGAAATAATAGAGGGCAGAGTGCATGGTGCCCACCCAAGTATCTGTCCTCAACAACAAGGAGAGCCAATTATCCACACACAATATAGTTTTTCCATTATGCCATATAGTTCCTGTGATTATATTTTCATTGGTTGGTATTGATTAGTTATTAGAGCATCCTTCGCTGTTACTAAATATGAACCTTCTGCTTCAGTGGGGTTATTTCACTTAACTGTATCTAATATATCATATTTACTCCTACCTTTAAACATTTGTTTCACCCCACTTAGCAGAAATTTCTTTTTTCCTTATAACCCAAATATTATCATACTTTCAGAACCTTATTTATATTTTATATGGTTGGAAGCCCATCTTATCTAATCTTGTTGCTAACAATCTGTCATATCTGAATTATTATATTCACTAAAGCACTTAATACTGGAAAACTTTTCTGACATCTTGGCCATTCTTGGCCTCTACTATATCTAATGTTTGCCATGTGGATTATTAATTGGTTTTATTCAGCTTCTACGTTAATTTAAAATACCTATCCTGAGTATGGCTGCTGTAGCTCAGTGGTTAAGAATTGACCCATGAACTAAGAGGTCACCAGTTCTATCCCCGGTCAGGACACATGCCCAGGTTGTGGGCCCGATCCCCAGTGGGGGGCGTGCAGGAGGTGGCCAGTCGATGTTCTCTCTCATCGATGTTTCTAGCTCTCTCTCTCCCTCTTACTTCGTTTCTTTCTAAAGTCAACAAAGGAAAAAAATGAAATAAAAAATAAAAAGTAAAACATTAAAAAAAAAAAAACTAAGAGAATGCTATACTTGAAACTTAGATCCCATTATGTCTAATTTATAGATAAGAAAGCTGAGCCTGAAAGGAATGGAATTAGTTTCCCCAGACTCACAGCTAGTGAGTAGCAGGATCCAGATTTGAATTGTAATGTTATACTTCCTTCCATGTTTGAATCTTCCTAAGTTTGTCATATTGGTGTCGGGATAGAGGTTGTAACATAAAAAGCGGTGTCCCCTTGAGATGTGAATTGAACTTGACTTTTTAAAACTGGCAGGAGACGGAGGGGTTTCTAGATTTATGAGGATTTTTGCTGTGACTCTGCTTTGGGAAGGACACAGGAAGGCTTATGAGGTTCTCATCATCCCCAAAGCTGCACATCTCAAGTGAATATGAAAAGACTGGTAGAGAGCAAAAAGGCACAGATGTTCATAGACCAGTGGATCTGGTGGTGAACGAATAAGGGTTTTCTAATTGCTGTAATAATCTCCCTCCCCCTTTATTGATTTTAGAGAGGGAAGTAGGGTGAGGGAGAGAGAGAGACATCAATGAGAGAGAACATCAATTGGCCGCCTCCTGCATGTCCCCCATTGGGGATCAGGCCCACAACCTGGGCATGTGCCCTGACTGGGAATCAAACCAGTGACCTCTTGGTGCATGGTTCGATGCTCAGCCACTGAGCCACACCAGCCGGACAACTGTAATAATGTTTTACACCCAGTTCTGAGAAAGCCAAGGATCCAAAGGCTCAAGCAAGCCACAGTGTCCCAACGGCTGCCTGAGTCTGGCCCAGATCTTAGGTAGATCCCATTTCCCAGCAGCTCCTTTCATGATTTTGGTAAGAATACTGTTCATAGTAGAATGGACTGGGCCTGGCAGGAGAGTGGCTAGCATGGGGGAACAGAATTGCCTCAACATCTGATTGTCTCCGTCTTTGGGGCATTGTAGCTTTCCTGTGATCTTTCCAGCAAAGAGCAAATTTCCAGATTCGAGCCCATGCTTTACATTGACCACATGTCATGTGTCTTATCTCCTAATCACATTAGCTTTCCAATTTCATCATGTTGAAGAAAGTAACACTGAAAAAAGTTTGTATTTCTATGTATACCTCAGTATTATGTGTGCTTCAAAACATATTTTTTTTCTTTATTGATTTGAGAGAGAGAGAGAGAAACATCGATGAGAGAGAACATCGATTGGCTGCCTCCTGCATTCCCCCCACTGGGGTTTGGGCCCACCACCTGGGCATGTGCCCTAGCCTGGAATTGAACCAGCCACCTCTTGGTGCATAGGTCGACACTCAACCACTGAGCCACACTGGCCAGGTACAAAACATATATATATATAATGAAGAAGTATAGTTGTAGTAATGTTACAGTCTAATTCTGATTAATCCATATCCCATGATTTACAATGAATGAAAATATATTCTCTGTCCACAGCATAATATTTTTAAGACTATCATTCAATCTAGCTTGATACTATATTATTTCAAAAGTGAATACTTGTTCGGCTGGTGTGGCTCAGTGGTTGAGCATCGACCCATGCACCAAGAGGTCACCAGTTTGATTGCCAGTCAGGGCACATGCCCAGGTTATGGGTCCGATCCCCAATGGGGGACTTGCAGGAGGCGGCCAATCGATGTTCTCTCTCATTGATGTTTCTATCTCTCTCTCCCTCTTCCTTCCTCTCTTTCTAAAATCAATAAAAAATTTTTTAAATAAATAAAAATTAAAACTTAGATTTTCTAATGAATATATACCAGCTGGAAGAGAAAGAAACAAGTTCTGAATGAGCCGGTATAGCACAATCGTCTGAAACACTGCAAAGTGATAGCCACCTCTTTTTCGGGGGCCATTTCACAATATTACTGTGTAAGTAGGTGAATCCTGGAGGTTGAACAATAAATTTAATTTGAATTATTTATGGGAAGATCTGTGCACATGATCATGGCCAACACAGGAACTGTAGAGTCGGTGGACAGTGCCCGTTGTTGTGAATTACAGTCATGCTTCAGTGAACTTATCTAACCCTCTTTATTACCTGCTAAATATTTAAGGGGAAAATTGAAAAGGATGCTATACACAGCCTAATGTCCTGCCACTGTGTATCCTGAAACACCTTCTATTATTCAGGAAACACTCCAGGAATCAGTGAAGGATGAATAAATGAGGACAGAGGCCAAAGGTAACAACTGAATAAATATCGCTGCAAGTTTTAACCTTAAAGTATTGAAGAAAAAAAAAATTCTGCTGAGCTTTGGTGGCAATATATGTGACAGAAGCCTGAATTAAAAAAAATAAACCCTAAAGTGGGGAAAAAGAGAAACATCTATAACAAAAGTTAATTAATTTTTTAAAAATCCCCTAAAGTATCTGGAGTCTAGAATGACCAGATTAGCGACCCCCATGGATATATTTCTTGAACTCCACTGTGCCCAGTACTAGCATTTGTGACAAAGCCTTTGACTGACAATTGAAACAGGTTTTAGGGGAATGTAGCCAAGTACTTGCCGAAATGCATTCTCCTGGCCAAGAAGCTGTTCTAAAAAGCTAATTTTGGCTCTAATCTGGAAAGTTCAAATGCCCACTTCTGATTTTCCTCTCTGGATTTGACCAAGGGGTGTTAGGCTCAGCCTCATTTGAAGTTGTATGATTAAAAAAACTCATGCATTTTGTAGAACAAGTAATGGAAAAGAAGAAAGATAAAGTAACTGCATGAACAGGGATAGGTGCTCAAGGAATTCTGTTTGCTCTCTGTCCTTTGCTTTCTTTTGTTTCTCTTTCAGCACTTTTCTTTTACTTTCTTTCTTTTCTTTAAATTAGGTTGGAAAGATCTAATAGGTAATTTAGCAATTTCAAATATCTATGACCCTCCTTTCATCTTTCACAACAGATACCACTTCTCAGTATCAGCGTTCTTTTTTAAAAATGTATCTTTGCCGGGCCAGTGTGGCTCAGTGGTTGAGCATCGACCCATGCACCAGGAGGTCGCCAGTTCGATCCCCGGTCAGGGCACATGCCCAGGTTGTGGGCCCGATCCCCAGTGGGGGGAATGCAGGAGGCAGCCAATCGATGTTCTCTCTCATTGATGTTTCTCTCTCTCTCTCCTTCTCCCTTCCTCTTTCTCTAAAATCAATAAAGAAAAAAAAAATTTAATAAAAATAAAAAATATATCTTTTTGTTGAGAGTATTACAGATGTCCCTCTTTTTTCCCCCATTGACCCCCTCCACCCTGTTCTCGCCCCCCACCCAGGCCTTCACTGCACTATTGTCTGTGTCCATTGGTTGTACATATATGCACAGATGTTTTTGGTTTATCTCTTCCTACCCACCACCCCCTTCCCTCTGAGGTTTTCAGTCTGTTCCCTGCTTCCATGTCTCTGAATCTATTTTGTTCATCAGTTTATTTTGTTCATTAGATTCCACAAATAAGTGAGATCATGCACTTTTGTCACACAACCATCACCCAGGCAAACAATACATTCATGCCGATTCCCATTTTGCAAATGTCACATTTCACTCTTCTCAGATCTACCCTCTGACTATTCCTTATGTAACAGACAAGCCTTGCTTGCTTTCTTCCTCCAGTATCCAGATGTGCTTTGGTGAAACAAGATGCACGACTAAACATTTTTCACCTCAGCTCCAACTAGCTCTTCCCACCTCTGTTGTTCAACCAAACTGAACAACTAATATTTGCGAAACTAAATTCTCAAACTTATGGTACCTGTATCCTGTCCTATGATTACCATAGCCTCAGTTTCCCCATACCTTCTGTGAATTTAATTAGGAAACAGGTCTCAGAACAAAATCAAACTATTATCTTCCTCAAATCTACCCTGTGGAATTTTTTTTTTTTCTTTATCAATTTTAGAGAGGGAGGAATGGAGAGGAGAGAGAGAGAGAAACATCGATGAGAGAGAACATCGATTGGCCACCTCCTGCATGCCCCCCACTGGGGATCAGGCCCGCAATCTGGGCATGTGCCCTGAGCAGGAATCGAAATGGCGACCTCTTGGTGCATGAGTTGACACTCAACCACTGAACCACACTGGCCCGGCTACCCTGTGGGATTTTTAACATTCTTACTCCTCCAAAAGCAGTTATCGAGAGCTGTTCTCAAGTCATAAGTTTGCAGGAAGGGCTTGAGCTAATGTCTTTTACTTAGTTCTCTTTTTCTCCTTTCCCACTTGTCTTGATCCTCCTTACCTCCAGACATAGTTCTTTATTAAAGACTATAATTGGATTAGTTGATCTAGATTATAAATTAGTGGTGACTAATGAATAAATGCACTTTCCCACTGAAATAACACAAATATATTTCACTAGATGCCAATTAGAAACACAGAACTTTAAAATAGTATATCCCGGTCAATGTGGCTCAGTAGTTGAGCGTCAGCCCATGCACTGAGAGGTCGCTAGTTGGATTCCTGGTCAGGGCACATGTGCAGGTTGAGGGCCCAATCTCCAGGCGGGGGCATGCAGGAGGCAGCCAATCAATGTTCTCTCTCATCGATGTTCCTATCTCTCTCTCCCTCTCCCTTCCTCTCTCTCTAAAATCAATAAAGAAAAAAAAAAGAATATAGGAATCTCAAGTAATTTAGCAGACTAAAGAGGGGAGATCATTGAAGGCAAGGAACAGTCCATATTTCGTGATCATATGCAACCAATGGACTGCATTTCTGGGTACCTATGCATTTATCCTAGGTATGTGTCATTTATTTCTGTCTGCAATGGAAGATTCCCTCTAAAGAACTGAAGTGCTTTAAAAACTAAGGCAGAGACAAGAAAACCATCTCTCTTCTTGAATACCTTTGCCTCTCATTCACAACTCTGGGGTATCTGCAATACTTTCTTTTCCTCAAGGGAATATTATCACATATGGAAAATTTAAAATATTTCACTGTAGGTTTCTAATTAGATTTAAGAAAAACATGGCTTCAAGGCTTACAATCAAGTATATTTATGAAGCATGTGCATTTAATGTTCAATTAATCATACCTTAAAATTGGCTACTATTAAATAGCCTGACTATCTAGGCATATTTTAAAACAATTGACTCATTAAGTATAAAAAATTTGTCTTTGTGCAATTTTATTACCTACTTCATTAAGTTTCTATGCCTTTTTATTTCAGCTTTTAAAATTACCTTTAATCTAACTACAGAGGAATTTCAAGTTTTTATTGCATGTGAATTTCCTGCCCTAGCTAGTATTTAATAACATGTTCTATTAAGTTGCTTTATGGCACATGGTGCAGGTTAAAAAACCTAAAAGGATATCATTAAATTAAAGTTAAAAAGCAAATAGTTTGCAAACAATCATAAGAGAATTTCATGAAAAATCCCCTGAGCTGGAAAGCAGCTTAAAGAGAATAAAAATGTATGTTAATATTTTTTCAGGTAATGTTCTAATTCCACAAGTTTTTTCTAGGGACACATAGCAATGTGAGTTTACTCTCTGATCAGTTCAGAGACGAAACCAATCTCTTGACAGCCACCACATTCTCAATTAGAAATGCAAATAACTATCATTGCTATTGCCAATGGGATGTGTAAATGTCTATATCCACTACATTAACTGGTTTGAAAACATTGCTTGATGTTTTCCTTGAAAGCATCTTTAGTAACTAGTTCTTTGATTGAATTAGAACACTTCTTTTCAAAGTAATTGTTTTTGATTGAATTACACTTTTCCTCCCTAAACAAATTTGGGTCTGTGATGGGCCTTTAATGGCCAGAATGTATTCACTGCTTGCTTTTAGCCTGTGATCAAATTTATGCCAATGATGAAATACTGATTTATAATTTAAATCTCTCTTGAGGGAGACAAATGTCAGTTCCTACCTGGGCTTATTTTTACATTCTGGTGGAAAACTTGATGACATTGTTCATCAAATTATCTATCAGATAAATGATGAAATTAATGCTTTTTATGATGATTTATTTTAAGAAATATTTTTCATACGTAATGATAATTTTTAAAAAATACTGCCATCTTCTGAAATCACTCTAGAATGATGAGTTTAAGTGGATCCTTGTGTAAATGAGACCATTATAGATAAATAACACTAGGAGGGAATTCTAAGAAGTATAATCTCTTGAGCATAGTTATTTTTCAAGTTTATTGAAGAAAAATTTTGAAAATTTAGCGATTCTTAACAGGTTTTCATTCAAAAGGTATTTTTTTAATACATAAAAACACATTTTTTGCAGTGATTGCTAAGTTATAAGTATATGCTATTTGGAGAAAACACATATGAATATTAGAAAAAGATCGATTTTTAGTGGCACATATTTCTGAAAAATAATTCTTCAATGGTTGTTTAAAAAAAAAGAGAAAAGGATATTTTTATTCAATAGTGTTAGCTTTACAGACTCAAACTTGTTTTTGAAATGTTTCATCAGTTAGAAAGCAGCATGAACTGAGAGAAAATATTATAGAATATGTTTGTGACAAATTATAAACTTGGATTTTTAGTCTCCAAGACCTATATGAAGGGAGGGGTTAACTTTATGGCACATGCTTTAAATTAATGAGAATTTTTTAATTAGGGTATTTCTGTCTGTTGTAAATCCACAAAGATTTATGATTTTTTATGCTAAAAATATTTTTAAAGACTTTTATTACTGTGAGTTTGCCTACACTAGTATAATTGCACAAAACTCTAAGAAGGGGAAAAAAAGATTAAATCTTAAACCATTATGTAATATGTGTAAGATAAAAATGATCCAAACATTCTGATACTTAATGGAGTATGCATACAAAAATTACTGACCACAAAGCTCAACTTCCTGTATTCTTTCTAATCCATACCACTATAAACTAAGCCCATTTCTCACTAGAGTCACAACAACCTCTTAGTATTTTTTCCTATATCTAATCAAGTACAGAATATTTTATTTTTTATTTTATTTTTTTTATCCTCACCCGAGGACATTTTTCCATTTTTTTTATTCAGATAGAGCGGGAAGGAGAGAGAGAGGAAGAAAGAGAGAGAGAAACATCGATGTGAAAGGGACACATCGAGTGGCCATCACCCACATGACCCAACCAGGGCCGGGGACAAACTGCAGCCAAGGTACATGCCCTTAGCGGGAACCGAACCCGGGTCTTTGTGGACTGCAGGCTGACGCTCTAACCTCTGAGCCAAACTGGCCAGGGCTCAAGTACAGAATATTTTAAAGTTGTTTTCATTATTTGACTAATACCAGTCTCTCCCATTAAGCTACAAGTTTGATGAGTCTAGAAAACTGACACTTTTTTGCTAAATGTTGCATCTCTCAGTGTCTGGCACATGGTAGATCCTCAATTAATATTTGTATGGAAACTCATAGAAAATAAGTAAACTAGAAGAATATATATATACAACATTTATTATGTTTTTGTTTTTCAGGATGATGTCTAGATATTTTACTTCAGTGTGCTCTCCTGAATTTTGAACATTTTAATGGGAATACTGAGAAGATAGAGGCATGTTAGGCAGTGAGTGATGGGGCCATGGAAAGGGAGGGCTGAGACATACAGGAAGTTGGAGATGACTTGGAGCTCAGCACACAGGCAGAACCTAGTATATAGTAGGTCTGGAGGTTTATTTAGACTCTATAGATCTCAAAATAAAATTAAAATCAACATAGGAAATTGTACCTCCAAGGCCAGACACTCCCAGCCCCCATTTATAGAAATGCAATTTAGAACCTCCTGGAAGGAGCACAAGTCAATTATGTAACAAAAAAACCAGAAAGGCTGGTTTTAGGCTAGAGGGGAACAGCGATTGATTGTATAGTTCCTTTTTCTGGGACCCTAATGGGTTTTGCAAATGCATGTTATTTACTGTTAAAGAATATAGTACTGGCAAGTCTGACCTATTACAATTAATATATCTACTGGTTTCTGGGAGCAAGGCAACAGGATTGCTGAATAAGTTCTGCTGCAAAACTATAGAGTGTGTTTCTATTGAAGAAAACCAGTTCACCTTAAAAAGGATTAGAGGAAACCAAAATTGGGTTTAGAAAAGACCAAAAGTGAGCATAGGGTTGTTCTAAAGGCATTTCCCCTCCTCCTCACTAATAGTCTACAAGTTGAAATTATCATAAAAAGGGAAACCACTAAGGCCCCTATAGATGCCTGGGGCTACTTTATTTGTTCTTAACTACACCCAACTACCTTGTTTCTTCCCTGGGAGTAAAGTTTCTGTACACATGTCAGGGATATCTAATCAATGTCTGTTTTTAAATCAGAACCTATCCACTTCCAACTAGGAAATGTTATGGGACAATAGATATCTTTGCTAATCAAATCTGCCCCAATTCACCTGATAGGGCAAGCTTTTTTAAATCAGGGATGCCAACATATGCTTTTTCCAGAAAGGTAATAGGAATTCAGAGCTACACAACCTTGGGCTGAACCCAGTCAGGAAGAAAACACAAGCTTTAAAATGTATGGATGTTGCTAAGGCAGAATTCCTCGAAAGAACCAATTAGAAGCTAGCAAGGCATATATCTACCCCTAGACAACACAGTCCGGCAGGCAGCTGACATAGGTCCCCTCCCCACTGTGGGAAGTCTTTTTTTTTTTTTTTTAATGGGTTAATTTTGTTTTCTTTTGTTTTTTAATTTTATTTTTGTTACAGATGTTCCTCCTTTTTTACCCCATTGACACCCTCCTCCCCATCCCCCACCCCCACCCCGTCCCGGCTTTGTTGTCCATGTCCATTGGTTATGCATACATGCATATAAGTTCTGTGGTTTATCTCTTCCCACCCCCCACCACCCCCTCTTCTGAGGGTTGTCAGTCTGTACCCTACTTCCATGTTTCTGGGTCTACCCTATTCCTCAGACTGTTATATTTATTATATTCCGTATATAAGTGAGATCATGTGGTATTTGTCTTTTTCTGTTTGGCTTATTTCGCTTAGGATGAGACTTTCCAGGTCCCTCCATGTTGTCTCAAAGGATAAGAGATCTTTCTTTCTTACAGCTGCATAGTACTCCATTGTGTATATGTACCACTGCTTTTTTATCCATTCGTCTACTGATGGACACTTGGGCTGTTTCCAGGTGTTAGCTATTGTAAATAGTGCTGCTGCAAAAATGGGGGTACATACATTCTTTCTGATTGGTGTTTCAGGCTTCTTAGGGTATATTCCTAGAAGTGGGATCACTATCTTTCAAATAAACTTTCCTTTCACCTACCCCTTTGTCAGTGAATTCATTCTTTGATTTTGCGAGACAACGAATCAGGACCCGATCACTGCTGCTTGGTTTCAGTACTCTATTACTTTTATAATCAGGATAAATTAAAGATTTTTTTTACTACTTAATTAGGTTTCTGTAATAATTCATTATGAAATTATTTTTCATGAATCTTCTATACCGTGTTGACATTTATTGGTAATTTAGTTCATCCTGTTTCATTCCTTGGGGGGAAAAAAAACCCACGAATATATTTATGTCAAATTATTGTCAGCAGTTTCACCTCTTTCGTTTGTCTTAAAATTAACTGCTTTCATCTTCAGAAGAAGAGCCCTTAATTCAAGCTTTAATATTTTATCCATTTTACTTTTTCTAGAAGCTTCTTCAACTCTAATATACTTACAATATTGAGGGGAAAAAATGGAAAAAGCTAGAATCAGCCCAAAGGTAATGTCATCACAAAATAGTCTAGATAATCTTCAGAGCCCTGGGATGGATACAAATTAATAACTCAAAGTCAATCATTTTAGAAATAATTATAGTTGAGATTATTTTTCCTCAACTGCCTTTCTTTTATTGTCAAAATCAAATCATATAGATTAATATGATTATCTGTTGACTATGCATACAGATTTCTCCACTAAATGATCTGACTTCAAAATAATTAGCTGTCAGCTTTTCAAAATATCTCAAATCATGTTTTCTATTTTACGTACCACATTTCTAGCCTGAACCAAAAAATGTGCTGCGTTACACATGACAGCAGCCTGAATGTCAATGAAACAGTAATGAATGTTTGGCCACAAATCTGTACATAACTGGGAATGTAGAAGTGTTAAGAGGACTGAGACTTCCACTCACATCCACATCCTGGTTTATTAGATGAGACTGAATTAAATGGCTTCAAACTGTAGCTAATAATATAAGGACATGTTTCTCTTAAGATTGAAAAAAAAAATGTTTTTGCTTTTTCTGACCAGTTAATCAGTTTTGTGGTACATTTTTGAATCCCAGCCCCCTTGCAGAGGAATGACTTTTTTTTTTACTCTCCAAAGATGTTTTGCATTTTAATTTTAATCAGAAAGAGTCACGGGTTTTAAAAAGAACGCTGCAAGTGCTGAACGGAGAAAGAAACTATCACTGATAGAAATCCCTTAACACATATTCATTATTAAAACAAAGTGTTTTTCCATGACACATTATACCGTAACATTAAGATTCATAATACTCTGCATGGATATATTATTAAAAGCAAGTATAAAAAGCATGAATCCTTCTTTATTATATATGTAGAATTTTTACTTTCTCATAATTTCCAAGGCAGTTATTCCATGTCTTCATTACAAAAATTCTCTGCAGGAGTTCAACTTTAGTTGGATCTTAAGGAGCCAACTGAAGAATTTACTTGTCTCCAGAGGATTAAGCCAGTAAAACTATCCAAGATTATCAGCAGGGACAGTTTCCAGATGGAAATTCCATCTGCAACCAAATCCTCCTGAGCACAATATCAATGGCAATAACAAAGCAGGTTTTACTCTAGAGAATTGTACCCTCATTGCACTTGAAAGCTTAGACAGTGTGATTTTCTTGTTTGTTTCTTTGTATTAATGGGAAGAATTGTTAAACTTTGTACTTGTTTGTTGCTATCGATTACACACAAATGAAATTTTCAGAGGAAATGTTGTCTGCCTAAATAATGTTTAAAAATTCAAATTCTGATTATACATATGGCAATTTATAATTTCCACTGGAAAATTTTCTCTGTCATGTTTTTTAAAAATTTATATCAGGAATGCATTATAGCATTTTTTTTTCAGGGCTATTTGGTCTTAAGGAAATCTGCAAAAACACTGGGTTACAATAAAAATGATAAAAATCTCCCTCTCCTCAGTGTTACCT
Organism: Molossus molossus; assembly: GCF_014108415.1. Taxonomy (NCBI): domain Eukaryota; kingdom Metazoa; phylum Chordata; class Mammalia; order Chiroptera; family Molossidae; genus Molossus; species Molossus molossus. The sequence goes on from NW_023425355.1 coordinate 17,454,170, forward strand.
CCATCTAGGGAATTTAAATCACTATTATGCATTTATATCATCATCTCAAATTGATTTGCCTATATCTTTAAGCCTTAATGTAATCAGTTCATATCTAAAATACCAGAAAAAAATTGGAAAGGATATAAATTATTATCAAAGTGGTCATTCTCACGAAATGCAAAGCAAATTCATATAATAGTTTTATATATAACAAATTCTTCCTTTCACACTTTTTATGTTAATTAATCTTTCTAATGAGAAGGCCCAGTTACATTTAATATATTAAGTGGAGGGGAAAGAGCCTGAACATGTGATACAGGTGAAGAAGGCAAAGTTTGGAACATCACAGGGTAAAAGTACAGCTCTGATCATCTTAGTTTTCAGGTGGATGGGGGTGATGATGATGAGCTCGAATGGCATGCCTATTCCTTTTTCTGTGTTTTCATTTTCACCCAAGGATGTGTTATTATTGATTTTAGAGAGAGGAAGTGAGAGGGAGACAGGGAAACATTCATGTGAAAGAGAAACCTCCATCAGTTGCCTCCCTCTGGCACCTTCACCAGGATCAAACCCACAACCTGGGTATGTGCCCTGACCGGGAATTGAACTCACCACCTTTTGGTATACGGGACGATGCTCCAACCAACTGAGCCATACTGGCCAGGGCCAGTGCTCCTTTTCTTTCTTTTTTTTTTTTTTATCCTCACCCGAGGACATTTTTCCATTTTTTGTTCAGATAGAGCGGGAGGGAGAGAGAGGAAGAGAGAGAGAGAGAGAGAGAGAGAGAGAAACATCGATGTGAAGGGACACATCGAGTGGCTGCCACCCTCACGACCAACCAGGGCCCGGGACAAACCGCAACCGAGGTACCTGCCCTTAGCGGGAACCGAACCCGGGTCTCTCTGGACCGCAGGCTGACGCTCCAACCGCTGAGCCAAACCGGCCAGGGCCAGTGCTCCTTTTCTTAACACACATAACCACAATCATTCCCTCTGTGGTAGCATGGGAGTAGGTAGAGGCAAGAGAATAATAAAAAACAAAACAAAATAGAGAAAGGGTAATAAACGGTGGCAGAAATATTACCAGGGTGATATATACATGTTTAATTTAGAACAGAAAATAAATTACCAAAGAAGATTTCATGCCCGTCTCCTCATTAGTCCTCATTCTTTTTTTTTTTTTTTTTTTCACCTTTTTTTTCCTCTATTGATTTTAAAGAGAGAGGAAGGGAGAGGGAGAGAGAAACAGAGACATCAATGAGACAGAACATAGATTGGCCACCTCCTGCATGCCCTCCACTGGGGATCGGGCCTACAACCTGAGCATGTGCCCTGACTGGGAATCAAACTGGCCAGTTCTTGGTGCATGGGTCAATGCTCAACCACTGAGCCGCACCGGCCAGACAGTCCTCATTCATATCCTTATCTCTTCCCTTTGCACAAGTAGAGCAATAACTTCCTATTGTCTCTAGAGCTGATGCAGGAAAGTTATAGGATGAGCATTTCAAAATGTCAGGTGAGCTACTCCTTTCTAGATTTGCAATGTGCATTCATATACAGATAAAATCATCATGACCAAAACATGCAATTCAAATATCTATGAAACGTGTAAAGCAAGTATCTTAAGTGCTATCGTGGTGTTCTGATAGGATAGGTTTTGCCGAAATAAATCACTTGAAATGGTTCTTCTAGCACATAAAGGAAGTATTCTTGATCCAATTCTAAAAGGAAACTTATAATCAAAAGAATAACTGTCCTGAGTTGCATGAAGATTCATGATAAAAAAAAATACAGTAAGATTTCAAAAAGTTAATTGATCAAGGTATTTTGTAAATATGCTGCCTTTTTTTTTTTTTTTTTGAAAGGTAACATATGTTGGGAAGCTAGCCTTCCACTTATTTCTTTATGTTTATCATCTGGCCTGTGTTTAATTAAATAAAAATCAGATTCTCCTTTTAATTCTGAGCTGCCAAACATTAGTGTTCTCTTAGAGGTCTGTGGCCAATACGAAAATGGAATTTTTTGTTTGACATTCCTGATAAAAAAAATAAATGGGCCCGGCTGGTGTGGCTCGGTGGTTTATCATCGACCCATGCACCAAGAGGTAATCAGTTCAATTCCCGGTCAGGGCACATGCCCAGGTTGTGGGTACGATCCCCAGTGGAGGGCATGCAGGAAGCGGCCAATTGATGTTCTCTCTCACTGATGTGTGTCTCTCTCTCATTTTTTTCTCTAAAATCAATAAAGAAAAAATATTTAAAACAAACAAACAAAACACATAAATGGAAAATTTTCCATCTTAAATGATCATTCAGATATTAAAAATTTATCTAGTAATGAGTCAAAGTCCCTACAAGTCACTTGAATAATAAAGTTTGATATTGTCTTAAGCAAATATCAGGAATAAACTAGGAAAACCAGGATCAGATACATAATTAATGGAGCCCTGGGTAAAATGTATATATGAGGTTCCTTGTTAACAAATGAAGAATTTCAACAGAGCACAGCATTAAAGCACGCTTAGGGGCCTTCTGACTGTGAGCTCTGTGTGTATGTATACACAAGCTACACGCACATGAAGTCAGTCTAGGGGGGAAATATGCTTAACAATTCTTTAAACATTTTTTCAAAACAAAATTTATTTTCTTTATTGATTTTAGAAAGAGAGGAAGGAACAGGGAGAGAGAGATAGAAACATTGATGAGAGAGAACATCAATTGGCTGCCTCCTGCATGCCCCCCACTGGAGATTTGGCCCACAACCTGGGCATGTGCCCTGACCGGGAATGGAACCAGCGACCTCTTGGTGCATGGGTTGACACTCAACTGCTGAGTCACACCGGCCAGACTAACATTTTGTGTTTAAATAACTGTAGTTTCACAGTAAATTGCAAAATAATACATTGAGGTCCCATGTACTCTTCACACAGTTTCCCCCAAAGATTAGATCTTTTAGAACTACAGATCATCAAATCTAGGATGTTGACATTAGTGCAATAGGTGTGCGTAGTTATATGCCATTTATTACATGTGTAAATTCACGTAACCATTGCCACAGTCAAAACACAGATCTATTTATTATCACAAAGATCTCTCTTGGGCTTCCCCTTAGAGTCACACTTTCCTCCCTGCTCACCACTATCCCTAACTCCTGGAAACCATTCATTTGTTCTCCATTTCTGTATTTTTTTTCTTTTCAAAAATGTTATATACCAGTTTAATAATGGGCAAACAACCTGAATAAACATCTCTCTCAGAGAGCTTACAGATGATCAATAGACATGAAAAAATGCTCAATGTCACTAATCATCAGAGAAATTTTACTTGAAATCACAATGAGTTATCACCTCACGCCTGTCAAAATGGTTACCATCAATAAATTAAACATGTGCTGGTGAGAATGTGGAGAAAAGGGAACCCTCCTGCCTTGTTGGTGGGATGGCAAATTGGTGCAGACATGATTGAAATAGTATGGAGGTTCCTTAGAAAATTAAAAATAGAACTACCTTATGACCCAGCAATTCCACTTCTGGGTATATAGACAAATAAATCCAAAGCACTAATTCCAAAAGATACATGTACCCCTATGTTCATTGTAGCGTTATTTACATTAGCCAAGATATGGAAGCAAAGTAACTCCCTAACAACAGATGATTGAATGAAGAAGAGGTGCCATAAATATACAATGAAATATTACTTGGCCATAAAAAAGAATGAATGTGTTACCATTTGTGACAATATGGATGGTGGACCTCGAGGGTGTTATGCTAAGTGAAATGAGTCAGAGAGAGAAAGACAGATACCGTATGGTTTTACTTATATGTGGAATCGAAAGAACAAAATAAATGAACAAACAAAACAGAAACAGACTCATAGATACAGAGGACAAATTTATGGTTGCCAGATAGGAAGGGTGTTAGAGGGCTGGGTGAAAAAAGTGAAAAGATTAAGAAGTACAAATTGGTAGCTACAAAATAGTCATGGGGATATTAAAATACAGCAGGGAATATAGTCAATAATTATAATAACTATGTATGGTGCCAGGTGGTACAAGACTTATTCGGGGGAGTCACTTTGTAAATTACATAAATGTCTAATCACTGTGTTGCAAACCTGAAGCTAATATAAAAGGATAAATGTCAATTATAACTGAAAGCTAAATTTTAATAAAAGGATCAAAGCAGGGAAACCAGTTAAGAAATTGTTGAATACTCCAGGAGAATTAATAATAATAGATTTGGTTGGTATAGTACTTGGCACATAGGGATAATGAATAAATATTTGTTGGGTGAATAAATTAATAAGCAAGTGAAGGAAGCTAAGCTTCAAAGGTTATTCATCTCTTAAAGATTAATGTGATTCATTCTGTCTATAAATGCATTTCTTTTATGTGCACACTATATAACATAATAGCTAACTTTTATATTTTCAATTTAACCTATAAAATTTGCTTCTGAACCTAAAAAAAAGGTTATATACATAGGATCATATAGTATATAATCTTTTGAAATTTGCTTGTTTTCACTCATCACAATTTCCAGGAGATTCATTCACGTCGTATATATCAATAGTTTGCTCATTTCTGTTATTGAGTTATATTCCATGTATGAATATACCCCAGTTTAACAATTCACTCACTGAGATACATCTGAAATTTTCCCTAGTTTTGAGCTATAACAAATAAAGCTGCTATGGATAGGCTTTTATGTGGATATTTGTTATTTATCTAGCGTAAATTGCCAAGAATAAGATATGTGGAATATATGTTAAGTGCATGTTTAGTTGTATAAGAAACTACAAAACATTTTTTCAGAGTGATAGTACCCTTGTACATTCCCAACAGACGTATATGAGAGATACAGTTTCTCCACATGAAAACTAGTATCTGGAGTGAGGTCAGTTTTGAGGGGGAATGGAGAGGACAGGGAACTCTGGATTTGGCAAATTTGGTGAGTTGATTAAATCTGGTATCCAGAACATTAAAACTTGAGGAATTTTTGTAAAAAGAACAGGAGGAGGCAGTTATGGGAAGTAGAAAAGAGAAGGGGAATAAGGAGAGGTGTCAAACTCTACCAAAAATTGATCTCCAGTTTCAGCTGAAGCTTATAGGCCTGTTCATTGATGCTATGGCTTAAGCAGAGATGGGTGAAGGGCATGTCGTACCCCAGTGGCTTCTGAACTATAAAATCATTTCTTTAAAGTATCTTTTGCACAATAAATATTTTTCTTGATTAAATGGTACTATTTATTTTCATGGTTAATAATAACTATCGTTCATTCAATTTACTTGGTCTGGTAACATGGGAATTAATATTATGTTACACAATTAGTCACCAAATCTTATCGGCTCTACCCCCATCATGCCTAGGTAATCAAGGATCAGTTACTATTGCTTCAACCTCTTAATTCTTCTGGGATCCTGATTGTGAAGATATTTATTCTACTCAAAATTTTACTGTAGGTAACTTTTTAAAGCATAGAACAGTTTTTGTAATTTCTATGCTCAAAAATGTTTGTTGGTCCCTGAATGCAAAATCTGAACTCGATTATATCGCGTTTAAAATCTAAATTGGAAACTGATTTGCTTTTAATTCTCACTTTTGATTTTCTTCTCCTAATATGACTTTTTAAAAATGATTAGTTGTTGATGACCCAATATACTCCACAAGTTCATGCTTTAATTCTTCCAATACTTTTTTTTTTTTTTTCATGTCTCTTTCGTTAACATCTCACTTTTCCTTTAAGGCTTTCTTCAATTGTATAGTCTTCTTTGAAAGCTGCAGGCAAGAGTAGCAAACTACTTCTCAGGTATTTGTTGATATTCCATTTATGGTACTTACTTATAATTATAAAATCACTAGTGATCTTTATATGCATGTCATATCTGCACAAAATTATACATCCCCTGAGAGCACAAACTGTGCCTTATTAAATTCCATTCATTCCCCACCTCCGCATTACTTTCTTGGAACACAATTTCAGTAAATGGGGACTGAATTAAATTATAACAGAGTGAGAAAAGACCGCCAGACAATACTTCCAAGATTACTAAATGATATAGAAAATTGAATTGCCAGGCCAATAAAAGCCAATAAAATATAATATTTTTATACTTCAATAAAAAGAATAAAAATTAGAAAGAAAAAGATATCAAAAGAGCTCCAATTCATTTATTTAGATAATTGGCTCTCTATTTCCCTTTACCTAGTTAAATAGAGCCACAAATTTATTATTACATAAATTAAGAAAAATAAAAAATTGGTATAATATATTAATGGGAAAATTTCAGAATATTCAGTTGTTTTTAGAACTTGCTGGATCTGGATATAAAATGTTTCTTTTGAAATTTTGAGTTATCCATGTGTTTAAATAGTTCCCATCTTTCTTTAAATTAATTAACCAGTTAATTAATTTATTGCACACATTTCTATTTAGCATATTTATTATGCCCAAACTTGCTAGGTCTAGGGATACAAAGGTAAACAAAAACACCTTTCTTAAGAGGCTTAAAATGAAATTAGAAAGCCACATGCAAAAGAATTAAAGTAGACTACTCTTTGTCCCCATATACAAAAATGAACACAAAATGAATCAAAAACTTAAATATAATACCTGAAACAATAATTGACTTAAAAGAAAACATAGTTACTAAACTTATGGACCTTGGTCTTAGAGAAGATTTTACGAATTTGACCCCAAAGGCAAGGGAAGTAAAGGCAAAAATAAATGAATGGGACTATATCAAAGTAAAAAGCTTCTGTACAGCAAAAGAAACCACCAACAGAACAAAAATGCAACTAAAAGAATGGGAAGAGATCTTTGCAAACAACTCCCCCTATAAGGGGTTAATATCCAAAATATAAAAAGAACTCATACAACTCAACACAAAAGAAACAATCCGATTAAAAACAAGCAGAAGATCTGAACAGACATTTCTCCCAAGAAGACATGTATGTGGCCAACAGATATATGAAAAGATGTTCAACTTCACTAGCTATTAGGGAAATGCAAAACAAAACTACAATGAGATACCAGCTTACACCTGTTAGAGTGCTATTATCAAAAAGACAAGTAATAACAAGTATTGGAGAGGTTGTGGAGAAAAAAAGACCCCTCATTCACTGCTGGTGAGAATATAAACTGGTACAGTCACTATGGAAAACAGTATGGAGGTTCCTTAAAATTTAAGAATAGAGTTACCATATAACCCAGCAATCCCTCTTCTGGGTATTTACTCAAAAAACTCAAAAACATTTATTAAAAAAGATATATGCACCCCTATGTTCATTGCATCACTGCTCACTGTAGCCAAGACAGGGAAAGAATCTTTGGTTCTTTCCATAGATGATTGGATAAAGAAGATGTGGTACATAAACACAATGGAAAAGTACTCAGCCATAAGGAAAGATGAAATACTGCCTTTTATGACAACATGGATAGATATTGAGAATATCATGCTAAGCAAAATTAGTCAGAAAAAGTCAAGGACCATTTGATTTCACTCATATTTGGGATATAAAACTGAAAACACGAAGGAACAAACAGATAACAGTATGGTGCTTAGGGGGATGGGAGGGTAAAGGGCAACAGAAGAATATTTGACTTTGGGTGGTGGGCACACAATGCAGTAAACAGATGATGTATCATAGAAATGTACTCTTGAGCCCTATATGATTTTATTAACCAATGTCAGCCCAATATATTTAATTACAATAAATAAATAAATGAATAAATAAAATGTTTGAAAATGAGATTGGGAAGAAATTTAGAAACTTCTACAGATCAGCCCAGCTGGTGTGGCTCAGTGGTTGAGCATTGACCCATGCACCAAGAAGTTGCCAGTTTGATTCCCGGTCAGGGCACATGCCCAGGTTGTGGGCCCGATCCCCAGTGGGGGGCATGCAGGAGGCAGCCAGTTGATGTTCTCTCTCATCGATGTTTCTCTCTCTCTCTGTCTCTCTCTCTCTCTCCCTCTCTCCCCTTTCCTCTCTCTCTAAAATCAATAAAGAAAAAAAAATATTTAAAAAAAATTAAACAGCCCTGGCTGGTTTGGCTCAGCGGTTAGAGCGTCAACCCGTGGACCAGAGAGTCCTGGGTTCAGTTCCCACTAAGGGCATGTACCTCGGTTGCAGTTTGTCCTCAGCTCCATTTGGGGTCGTGTGGATGGCAACCACTCAATATGTCTCTCTCACGTCGATGTTTCTCTCTCTCTCTATCTCCCTCTCTCCCTCCAGATCTACCTGAAGATAAATGCAAAAATGTCCTCGAGTGAGGATTAAAATAAAATAAAAACATTTAAAAAAAATGAAACATCTACAGATCAGTATAAAATGGAACAATGTACACTGGTTTTGGGGACAAAAGAAGCTCTGAAATAGTTTCAGGGGGAGGATAATATTCAAATTGGGCCTTAAAGTATTTCATGTGTGGGGGGACCAATGAGAATATTATATATAAAAGAAAGAGGACAAAAAGGTGTGTACTGGTCTTTGACTTGAAGAGGTAGCTAGAAAGGTAGGATTATTGTAGATATGCAGTCTCATATTGTATATTTGCCTCAGATGTTGGGACTTTAAATGATTTCTGTGTATTTTACTGAAAGTTTAGTTATTTTTACAAGCTCTATTTTTATCATTGACTACATTCTTTAATTATTATTTGTGTTTGTTTATTTATTTACTTATTTTATTTCAACAGCTCAGTGACAGATGGTAAAGATTAAGGCAGCATCAAGTATAGATGATTACTAAAATATTGTCTTTTGTGAGGAAATCTGAATATAATTTAAGTTTAGAAATAAGAACGATGATGCTAATTTATCATTAAGCTGATTCTCTATCCAGTGCAAATTTGACCTTGATAACCCTGGCATGTCATTAAGATATATTTTATGAGATTATAAATCAACACTCTTGAATCCTTAAACCACTGAAAATTAATCTCAGAGAAGAATTCAAGCTCCCAGGATGTATAGAATTAGCAGTTAAAAGAGAAATTCCTTAGTAGCTATAAAACATCATTTATTCCAGCTCTACATAGAATATCTATGTCCCCCTAAAATTTTTTTTCATTCATCTTTAGATAGAAAAGGATGGGGGGCAGGAGAGAAAGAGAGAGAGAAACATCCATGTGAGAGAGACATCAACTAGCTGTCTCCCCCATGACTACCAGGGCCAGGGACTGAACCACAATGGAGGTACATGCCCTTGACCAGAATCGAACCCACAACTCTTTGATCAGCAGGCTGATGTTCCAACCACTGAGCCAAACCAGCCAGGGCCCCCTACAATTTATATGTTGAAAATCTAACTCTCAATGTAATGGTATTTTATCATCGTGCATTTGGGGGAGACTGATTAGTTCATGAGGGTAGGGCCCTCATGAATGAGATTAGTCCCTTTATAAAAGAGACCAGAGGAAACCCCCTGGCTCCTTCTACCATGTGAGGTTATAGATAAAGGTGCTGTCTATGAACCATGAAACAGGACCTCACCAGATATTGAATCTGCCAATGTGTTCATATTGAGCTTCTCAGTCTCCAGAACTGTGGAAAAGAAATGTTTGTTGTTTACAAGAAACCCGGTCTACGATATTTTGTTACAGCAACCTGAACAGACTAAGACAATCCACAAGGAAAAGTCAGTTTGGGGCAGCTGTGACAGCTGTTTGCTAAAATCAAGTATCTGTTTCAGATAGGACTTGCTTAATTCTTCAGAAGTAAAGATTTGAAAAGACATGAACAAATAATTCTCAAATGATGAAATGAAAACAGACTATACATAAAAGTCAATATCTAAAGAAAAAAAGACACAGATTTTCAATGACCAGATTATCATGTTTTGTTCATAATAAGACTAATTAAAACTAGTAGATGTAAGGAAACAGAAATTCTATGATGTAGTTTTGTTAAGAATACATCAGTATAGTCTTTCAGAAAGGTAATTTAGCAAAAGACTAAAATATATACCTTTCTTCTTTCATGAACCATTCAATTTTAAGAATATATTCTGGAGAAAAAACATCAGAGAGGTGTTTACAGACAAATGTACAAAGATATTCACCACAGTATATATTATATCATGGAAAATTAGAGCCAGTTTAAATGTTAAAAAACTGGGGATGAGTTCAATAAATATGACACATACATTGTTCCACAATTAGAATTATATTTTTAAAGATACTTAATGTCCATTCACTCAAAAAAAATAAATCAACAACCTCATAATGGCATAATATTAGGTAAAAAAAAGTAAGCAAGAAACATGATTTTAAATATGGTATGGCCAAGTTACAAAAAGATTGCTAGTCAGAGTTCCAGATATCTGACTCTACTTCATTAATTCTCTGAATCTTTTGGATATTTCATAGTGAATATGCATTGATTTGGTATAAATAGTAAAATACCATTAATATTCAGAAAACAAATTAATTTATTGCACTGCTGGCATTTTATTTGCCAAGTTATAGGCTTAGGGAAAATGTAAGTGGTGTTGGGGAAGCTTGATATAGTGTCTAAGTGACTGCTTCATTTGGCCTATTGTTCTTTGTCTCCCATTAAGATCAATAACTCTAGTGAGACATATTCTCTGCATATCTTCTTTCTCGATGAGTGCCCACATGCAGCTAAAAATTGGCAATGAAATTTTAAAACTTATATGCATATTTAATTTTTTTCTTTATTGGTTTTAGAGAGAGAGGAAGGGAGAAGGAGAGAGAGAGAGAGAGAAAAATTGATGAGAGAGAACACTGATTGGCTGCCTCCTGCATTCACCCCACTGGGGATCGGGCCCACAACCTGGGCATGTGCCCTGACCAGGAATAGAACCAGTGACCTCTTGGTGCATGGGTCGATGCCCAACCACTGAGCCACACCTGCCAGGCAATATTTGCATATTTTGAATTATGCTTGCTCTTTTCCTTTTATCGGGTTATGAAAACAAAAGGGAATCCATAATTTGGCAGCTTCCTCATAAGAGGAAAGTCCTTCTCAATAAAATGCTTGTTTACAAGATTCCTCTCAATAATTCCCATTATTTCCATTGTTATTGTCATCAAGATAATAAAATAAAACTCTTTTGCCTTAAAACTGACTTCATTTTCTATTCTCTTTATAGATGTACTTAGTGTTAGAATTTTTTCAATTTAAATCAAACTGTAGAAACCAGATAAGAATATTGACCCAGCCCAGCCCGTGTGGCTCACTGGTTGACCATCGACCTATGCACCAAGAGGTCGCTGGTTCGATTCCCGGTCAGGGCACAAGCCCAGGTTGTGGGCCCAATCCCCAGTGGGGGGCATGCAGGGGGCAGTCAATCGATGTTCTCTCTCATCGATGTTTCTATCTCTTCCTCTCCCTTCTTCTCTCTCTAAAATCAATAAAGTAAATTTTTTTTTTTATAAATACTTAATATGGGGTCTTCCAAAAATAAAACAAGTTTGTACTTTCATTTCCTCTGCTTCAGTGATGCAGAAGTCTCAAAGCAAGCTTCCACATGGTATTGGCTCTTTGGCCCATTGATTGTAAAATTAGAAGTGAAACATATCAAAGGCTGCCACGTTTCTCCATCCTTAATTCTCCTTGGTCTTGTGAATCAATTATTTTCCGAAATTACCCTGTGGATATAAAAGTCCTTTAAATAAGAACCAATATATTATTATCTTTAACTAGTAGGATCTCATTATTTTTATTATTGCTCTCAATAGTTAAATTTTGGGTTCTTGGGAATCCACAAAAATGTTCTTTACAAAGTTATATTGAGGTGCTTTTTTTAGCTTACTGCTACAATTTTCTAAATGATTTTTCTAAGAAAAACATTGAGTGTTTTAAGGAACACATACATTAAAGTTTTGATTGTGTGAATTAGTTCTTTAATTAACCATGTAAGTTAAAATAACAAAATGTAAAATCTCTCCTGATTCAGTTCATTATTAATACTTCAGAAGTGATCTTTGCATTTATAAAAAAAGAAAAGGCAGGAACATAATTGTATATGTACATTTAATTGTAAGCAGAAAACATAGATAGTTCATTAAATAAAAAAAAAAAACTACATTGTTTATCCTTTAATTTTCACTATGCCAAAATTTGGTATTTATAATACACAAATGAACCTATCTTTGGTTAGCGTTCACATTTCACAAAGTCCTTATTTTTGCCATCAAAACATAATTTTGTACAAAACAAACACCAGTAAGATATTATGAGATTATATGCCAACCCTCTTGAATCTTTAAACCTCTGAAAATTAATCTCAGAGAAGATTTTTAGCTTCCAGGACATCTAGTATTAGCAGTTATAGGGGAAATTTAAATATGTTTGTTTTTCATTTTTCTATACCACAATCAAGTAAAACCATGGAGTGGGAACATGAGTTTTGTACACTAACTTCATGAAATAGAGTCTGTGGAAATATACTTTTCCAACAAAAATATCTTAGCAAACTATATATTAGCATATGGCAAGTGAAAACAACAACAAAAAAATGATTGCATTTTTTCTCCTTCTCAGTTCTACAGAAGTTATTACACATTTGTCCCCAAGCACTGGGTCCTTGTTGGATTTTTTGTTTGTTTTTATTTTGCTTTTGGAAAATTGGCCTAGGAGCCAGACAGCTCTTCAAATATAACAGAGTAGAAATCACAGAAGAACCATGGTGCACTTAAAATAAATCTTTTGAAATTTTTGCTCAAGTTTTCCAGGAGCACTTGTTTGATCTTGTCGAAGGCTGAGTCATGTTGTGAAAATGTCAGGGAGTAGTGTACACCTGCCTGGGGTGTTCCAATTATACAGTAAAAAGAAGGGATCGGTCACTTAGATTTGTTGATCACATTAAAAGCATCTTTTTAAAAAAAAAAACACTTCTTTTTTTTCCTTTATTGATTCTAGAGAGAGGCAGGGAGAGGGAGAAAGAGATAGAAACATCAATGAGAGAGAGAAACATCTATTGGCCGCCTCCTGCATGTCCACCACTGGGGATCAGACCCACAACCTGGGCATGTGTCCTGACCAGGAATCAGACCAGCGACTTCTTGGTGCATGGGTCGACACTCAACCACTGAGCCACAATGGCTGGGCAAAAAGCATCTTTTTGATTATCTTTACAGTACATAGTATTTTGAGAGAAAAAAAAAATTCTATTTTATGCCGGTCTGTTTCAGTCTCAAACAGATGTGGCTCACAACACTAAGTACACTTGAACCCGTCTTATGACAAAGACACCCCCTTGACCAAACTTTAGATAGGTTCCTATGAGACCTCTTTAACTAGGCCTTATCTTGCTCTCCCTAACCACCCTTTCCCTATTCTTCTTGTCTGCCTAGCCTAATTTTAGCAAGAATCCTGCTAAATCAGTTTGATGAGATTCTTTTTACCCTTAATATCTGATCCTGGCCTACTTTTATCGAGAATCCTGTTAACTAGGTTTAGCAAGAATCTCCCTACCCTGGATATCTCCTCTCAGTAGTTTCTATCCACTGACCCCTTCACTCTGCTCTTTGGCTATAAGTTCCCAGCTGTCTCTACTGTATTCAGAGTAGAGCGTGATATCTCTGTGGGGATAGTCATTACATCTATTGCAATAATCTTAAATCAAGTTGTTATTACCATTTTTCAAAATGTCAGAATAATTTTTCATTAATGGGTACTATGCAAACCAATATTAGAAATTGAGAAGGATGTACTTAATTATCTAAAATGCAATACTGATGAATTAGCATTTCATTTTTTAAAATATTTTTTTCTTTATTGATTTCAGAGAGAGAGAAAGTAAGCGGGAGAGAGAAAAACTGATGAGAGAGAACATCGATTGGCCGCCTCCTGCATGCCCCTCACTAGGGATCGGGCCCACAACCTGGGCATGTGCCCTGACCAAGAATGGAACCTGCAACCTCTTGGTGCATGGGTTGATGCTCAACCACGGAGCCACACCAGAGGGGCAAGTTGGCATTTCTTAAGAAATTAATTGTGCCCTGGCCAATTTGGCTCAGCGGTTAGAGCATCGGCCTGCGGTCCTGAGAGACCCGGGTTCGGTTCCCGCTAGGGGCGCGTACCTCGGTTGCAGTTTGTCCCGGCCCTGGTCGGTCGTGTGGGTGGCAGCCACTCGATGTGTCCCTTTCACATCGATGTTTCTCTCTCTCTGTTCCTCTCCCCGCCCCGCCCCCCCCCCCCCCCCCCACTCTACCTGAACAAAAAAAATGGAAAAATGTCCTCGGGTGAGGATTAAAAAAAAAAAAAAAGAAATTAATTGTTACATTTCTTGGAGATACACTACTGTCATGTAGTTTACAGACACTTTTATGAAACTCTGAAACTGAGAATATCAATCTGTGAAGGAGAAAAAGGCAATATATCTGATGTGGGGATATTGAACCTTCAGTCAAGCCTGAAAGAGCCTGGGGATAGAAACCACATGCTAGTCTAGAGAGGTAGCGCTCCCTCCAAAAATCTATAAAAATGGCAGTGAAAAAGGAAGATAAGAAACAAGGAGAATCTCACTTCCAAAACTTAAGATCTTTAGGTCCCTAAATTTGTATGTTTAAACATGGGTATTGATGTCTTCACTGAAAATTAACATGTCTGTAGAAAGCTCCCCATCTTTTCATGATATCTTTCATCAAGCATTAAATTGACTAATACTTCTATTCAGCTGGTCCTTGAATAACATTGTTTCATTCAACATTGTTTTCTTATAATGTTGATGAGAAAAAAAAAAAAAATTTCTTCCACTGGGACCACTGTCTTTGTGGAGTTTGCATATTCTCCCCATGTCTGCATGGGTTTTCCCAGGGTACACGGGTTTCCCCCAGCCTCCCAAAAATGTGTATGTAAACTGAATTGTCATGTCTAAATTGTCTCAGTCTTTAAACAATTAAAATATAAAATAAAATACATTGTCTTAGACTGAGTGGCTGTATGTGAGTACACTCTGAAATGGAAGGGTGTCCTGTTCAGTGTGGATCCCACATTGTGCCCTGGCTGCCAAGAGAGGCTCAAGACCAGAAACTGGAATAAATGAGTTGGAAATTATTATCATACTTGTTTTCATTAAACTTTCCTAAATGTGTGTACAGCTCATATTTATTTCAATGTTTAATAGTAGGAGTGTTTGGGGTTTTTATTTAGAAGTTTGGTGCTGATTTTGTGATCGGAAACATACCATAGAAACTTAACTTTTGCTTATACCAATTAATTTATGTCTTAATCGGTTTTAAGTCATTTCACTTTTACTGACAACATTGAGTACTTACTGTACTTTCAGAGTGTCAGAAAATTCAAAAAAAAATATGGTAAGAAGACTGTCAGACACAGACAGAGAATGTTGTCATTATTGTGTTAGCTTAATTAAATTTGCCTTTGAGTTTCTGGTTTTATTGTTAAACAATATGAGCTTAAGCAGTATAACAGATTTTTCACTTACTCTAGTTGTTGCTTTTTTTTTGGTTTTGGTGGCACATCTAGACAACTTAATACATCCCCGAGGCACTGTTGATTCCTAACCAGGAGTATGATATCACTGACCCTGCCACATGGAATAATAATAATAAAAAAATAGGGAGAAAAAATGGTGGTGGAGTGAATGGAAGCTACACAGACCATCTCCCAGGACCAAGCTGGAATTACAATGAAAATAAAGACAAATGGTCAGGAATGGGCAACCAAAAGCCAGCTTGAAGGACCACATAACCAGGGACAGACTCAATCCTGATAGGCTTGCGAGGACATGAAAAGGGGCCGGGAACCCACGGTCCAAAGCGGCCTGGGCGGGGACCTGCGGCCGCCTCAGCTGGGTCATGCGACCTCGGCTGGGACCAGCAGCCTCGGCTGAAATCTGTGCCCTCAGCTGGGTCCTGTGGCCTCGGCTGGGACCAGCAGCTGCCTTGGCTGGGTCCTGCTGCCTCGGCTGGGAGCTGCCGCAACCTCAGCCACCCTTAGCTGTGAGCAGCGCCCTCGAGTTAAAGTCCCAAGTGGCTCCACGACCCAGAGCCCAGACAGAGGATAAATTGGCAGCAGCCACTCACCTTGGGCTCCGGCAGAGGGAGGGCAGACTAGACTAGAACTTTGTGGGGAAACTCAGGATTTGGAGGGTGCTTAGAGCTTTTGCTCAGTGCAGACACACAGGACTGTGGTCATCTTACTCCTTCCATGGGCCTTGGGGAGAGGCAGAAGCCCCACCCTCGGAGATTCAACCCCACACGGTGGCCATCGAAATGCTAATTGAGGCCCATTACCAACCAGCACATGCCTCACCCTCTGGAAATCCTCTCACACTGAGCACCTGAGGGAGTTTTTCAGTCAACTCAAAAACTAAGGTTCTTCGGGTGACCTCTACTAATAGACTCCAGGCAAAAAAGCTAGAGGATAACTACCATTCCCTGGGCTAGCAACTCTAAACAGGAAAGATGAGATTTGACAGTGGTGTTTAACGTGGGTCCTCCCTGCCTCATCCAAACCCAGGAAAGGGAGCCACAAATAGCAGAACACTAACACTCACAGGAAAAATTTGGCAGACTTCAAAGCCCACTGTGATAGCCAAAATGGTGAAAAACAGAAACAAAAGCCAAATGAAAGAACAAGACACCCCGACGGAAGAGGAGATAATGACGTACAGTTAAGCAAGTTAACAGAACTAGGATTCAGAGCCATGATCTTGAGGAAGCTCAACAGCATGTGTAAGGACATGAGCACCATGAGTAAAGACATAGAAATATTGAAAATCAACCAGTTGGAAATTAAAAACCACCAAGAAGAAAGGAAGAATGACATATCAGAAATAAAAAAGACAAATTGGAAAGTCTAAATAGCAGAGTAGAGGAAGCTGAGGACCAAATCAGTGAAGTAAAAGACAGGGTAGAAAAAAATCAACCAATCAGAAAACCAAAAGGAAAAAATAATTCAAAAACAAGAAAACAGCTTAAGAGAACTGTGGGACAACTGGAAACATAATGACATTTGCATCATAGGAGTCCCAGAAGAAGAAGAAAATGACAAAGGGTTACAGAATATATTTGAAAAAATAGTGACAGAAAACTTCCCTAATTTGGTGAAGGAAGAAGATATTCAAGTTCAAGAAGCACAGAGAGCTCCAAGTAAGAAGAACCCAAACAAGCCCACACGAAGACACATAATAATCAAAATGCCAAAAATTCAAGACAAAGAATCCTAAAAGCAGCAAGAGAGAAGCAACAGGTTACGTACAAAGGAAACCCCATAAGGCTCTCAGCTGACTTCTCAACAGAAACACTCCAGGCCAGAAGGGAATGGTGTGAGGTAATCAAGATCATGAAAAACAAGGGTCTGAATCCAATACTACTCTACTAAGCAAGGCTATCATTCAAAATAGAAGGTCAAATAAAGAGCTTCTCTGACAAAAAAAAAAAAAAAAGGCTAAGGGAGTACATTAGCACTGAACCAACACTGTAAGAAATGTTAAAAGGACTGCAGTAATTAGCAGGAGAAATAGGAAGAAAAATAGAACCACACTGAACAAAAATGGCAATAAATAAGTACATATCAATAATCACCTGAAATGTAAATGGATTGAATGCTCCCATAAAAAGACATAGAGTAGCTGATTGGATAAGAAAGCATGACTCATCTATATGTTGTTTACAAAAAACCCACCTCACAACAAAAGCCTCACATAGGTTGAAACTGAAGGGATGAAAAAAAATCTTACAAGCAAATGGAAAGAAAAAAAAAGCTAGAGTAGCAATACTCATATCTGATAAAATAGATTTCAAAACGAAGGCCATAACTAGAGACAAAGAAGGCCACTACATAATATTGAAAAGATCTTCCACCAGGAAGATATAACCTTCATAAACATATATGCACCCAATATATGCACCAAAATATATTAAAAATCTTCTGGAGGACTTCAAAGGAGAAATCGATAACAATACAATTATAGCAGGGGACTTCAACACCCGGCTGACATCACTGGATAGATCCTCTAGAGAAAAAATTAGCACGGAAACAGAGACTCTAAATGAAGCACTAGATCAAATGGATTTAATAGATATCTACAGAGAATTACTACAGAATTCTACAGAATTCTCATTCTTCTCAAGTGCACATGGGACATTCTGAAAGATAGACCACATGATAGGGCACAAACTAAGTCACTACAAGTTCAAGAAGACTGAAATCATATCAAGCATCTTCTCAGATAACAATGGCATGAAACTAGAAATCAACTGCAACAAGAACATGCAAAGACAGTTGAACACAAGGAAGCTAAATAGCATGTTACTAAACAATGAATGGGTTACCGAGGACATCAAGGAAGAAATTAAAAACTTCCTGGAAACCAATGAAAATGAACACACAACAGCACAAAATCTATGGGATGCAGTGAAAGCAGTTCTGAGAGGGAAGTTCATAGCACTAGAGGCCTACCTCAAAACACAAGAAAAGTCTCTAATACACTATCTAACCTCACAATTTAAAGAACTAGAGAGCAAACAAAAAGAAAGCTCCAGAGCCAGTAGATGGAAGGAAATAGTAAAGATCAGAGCAGAAATAAACGACAGAGTCCAAAAAAACAATTCAAAGGATAAATGAAACAAAGAGCTGGTTTTTTGAAAAGATAAACAAGATTGATGGACCCTTAGCTAGACTCACCAAGAAACAAAGAGAGAGAACCCAAATACACAAAATCAGAAATAAAAGAGAAGTAACAACTGACACCACAGAAATACAAAAGATCGTTAACAACTACTATGAACAATCATATGGCAACAAATTCGACAATCTCAGCTAAATGGACAAATTTCTAGAAACACATAGTCTCCCAAAAATGGACCAGGAAGAGATAGAAAACTTGAACAGACCAATAAAAACAGAAGAAATTGAAGATGTAATCAAGACTCTCCCAGCAAACAAAAGCCCAGGCCCAGATGGTTTCATGGGGGAGTTTTACCAAACATTCAAAGAAGAACTAACACCCATTCTCCTGAAACTATTTCAAAAAATTCAAGAAGGAAGACTTCTAAACTCGTTTTATGAAACCAGCATAATTCTAATTCCAAAACGAGAAAAAGACACTACAAAGAAAGAAAACTACAGGCCAATATCCCTGATGAACATAGATGCCAAAATCCTGAACAAAATACTAGCAAATCGGATCTAGCAATACACCAAAAAAATTATCCACCATGACCAAGTGGAATTCATCCCAGGGATGCAAGGCTGGTACAATATTCTCAAATCAATAAACGTAAGACACCACATAAATAAAATGAAGAATAAAAACCACATGATCATATCAATAGATACCGAAAAAGTCTTTGACAAAATCCAACATCCATTTCTGACAAAAATGCTCAGCAATGTGGGAATAGAGGTATCATATCTAGACATAATTAAGGCCATATATGAAAGACCTACAGCCAACATCATACTCAATGGACGAAAACTAAAAGCATTTCCCTTAAGAACAGGAACAAGGCAAGGATGCCACTTTCGCCACTGTTATTTAACATAGTACTGAGAGGTCTTAGCCACAGCAATCAGACAGGAAGAAAAAATAAAAGGGATCGAAATTGGAAAGGAGGAAGTGAAACTGTCATTATTTGCAGATGACATAATACTATACGTAGAAAATCCCAAAGACTCCATCAAAAATTTACTAGACTTAATCAATGGATTTGGAAAAGCAGAAGGATACAAAATTAATGTCAAGACATCGATGGCATTCTTATACACCAATGATGAACTCACAGAAAGAGAAACTAAGAAAACAATCCCATTTACCATTGCGGCAAAAAAATTAAGATACCTAGGAATAAACTTAACCAAAGAAATAAAGGACCTATTCACAGAAAACTACAGGTCATTGAAAAAAGAAATAGAGGAACATATAAAAAAGTGGAAGCACATACCCTGTTCAGGGATTGGAAGAATTAACATCATTAAAATGTCCATACTACCCAAAGCAATCTATAGATTCAATGCAATCCCCATCAAAATACCAACGGCATACTTCACAGAATTAGAACAAGTACTTCAAAAGTTCATATGGAACCAAAAAAGACCTTGAATAGCCACAGAAATCTTGAAAAAGAAGAACAAAGTAGGAGGGATCATATTACCAGATTTCAGATTATACTACAAAGACATTGTAATCAAAACAGTCTGGTACTGGCACAAGAACAAGCATATAGACCAGTGGAACAGAACAGAGAACTCAGAAATGAACTCAAGGCAATATGCTCAATTAATATTTGACAAATGTGGCAAGAGCATAAAGTGGAATAAGGACAGCCTTTTTAATAAATGGTGTTGGGAAAATTGGACAGCTACATGCAGAAAAATGAAACTAGACCATCAACTTACACCCTACACAAGAATAAACTCAAAATGGATAAAAGACTTAAATGTGACTCATGAATCCATAAAAATTCTAGAAGAAACTGTAGGCAACAAAATTTCAAACATCATACGCTGCACAATTTTCACTGATACATCACCTGAGGCAATAGAAACAGAAGAGAAAATGAACACATGGAACTCCATCAAACTCAAAAGCCTCTCCACAAGAAAGAAACAACCATCAAAACAGAAAGGCTACCCACTGTATAGAAAGGCATAATTGACAATAATATATCAGATAAAGGGTTAATTTCCAATATATATACAGTGCTCATACAACTCCACAAAAGGAAGACAAAGAACCCAATTAAAAAATGGGCAGAGGAACCAAAGAGACACCTCTCCAAACAGGACATACAAATGGCTAAGAGACATATGAAGAAATGCTCAACATCACTAATCATCAGAGAGATGCAAATTAAAACAATGAGGTATCACCTCACACCTGTCAGAATGGCCGCCATCAACAAATCATCAAACAACAAGTGTTGGCGAGGGTGTGGAGAAAAGGGGACTCTAGTACACTGCTGGTGGGAATGCAGACTGGTGCAGCCACTATGGAAAACACTATGGTGTTACCTCAAAATTTAAAAATTAAACTTCCATTTGACCCAGTGATCCCACTTCTAGGAATATACCCTAAGAAGCCTGAAACACCAATCAGAAAGAATATATGTATCCCCATGTTTGTAGCAACACTATTTACTTTAGCTAAGATCTGGAAACAGCCCAAGTGTCCATGAGTAGACGAATGGATAAAAAAGCAGTTGTACATATACACAATGGAGTACTATGCAGCTGTAAGAAAGAAAGATCTCTTATCCTTTGAGACAACATGGAGGGACCTGGAAAGTATCATTCTAAGTGAAACAAGCCAAGCAGAAAAAGACAAATACCACATGATCTCACTTATTTGTGGAATATAATGAACATAACAGTCTGAGGAATGGGGTAGTCCCAGAGACGTGGAAGTGGGTTCAGACTGACAATCCCCAGAAGAAGGGGTGGTGGAGAAGAGATAAACCACAGAATTTATATGCATGTATGCATGAACAATGGACATGGACAACAAAGCTGGGGACAGGGCAGGGAAGGGCGTTGGGGGAATCAGTGGGGGAAGAAGAAGAAACATCTGTAACAAAAATTTATTAAAATAATAAAAATAAAATAATAATAAAAAAAATACTTTATGGGAAATTTCAAACATATGTAAAAGTAAAGAGAATGATGCATGAAGTCCTTGCATATTTCAAAAATGAATTCAACGGGCACTCTTGTCTCATGTATATTTCTACTACCCTCCATGGATGGTCATTAAACCAACTGCAGGCATCATATCCCTTTATCCATCAGTATTTCCTTATGTACCTCAAAAAAATAAGGACTGCTCAAGAAAACATAACCACAGAACCATAACTGAAAATCAGTATTTTAAAAAATCCTAAAAATGAAAATTTGTAGAAAACTCTTTGGTAAATTTTGTATTTTTAACTCATAAAGTGGATTCTTCTGTAATTGGTCAAAGATCATTGATTAAAGATAATTACAGGAACACTTGTATTACATAAGTTCTTTTTTTTTTACCCCCCCCCCCAAATGGCCTTTTATAGAGAATATATTATTATTATTATTATTTTTTAATGAGACCATTGAAAATTACCTATAGTTTTCTTCCAGGCATAGCATTGTGAAATTAAATGAAGCCCATTTTTTAAAGCGATAGCATGCATGGATAGCATGCAATGATGGGTTGTTGGTTACTCTGTTTTCAGTGGGGTCTCCTCTGTGTCCCCACCTGGTACTGGTGGAAGTGGAGCTCTTGAGGGGCTATAGGAATAAGAATTTCCTGAGGACCCCCCAATGGGAGGATGGGGTATTGTCGAAAACTTTATTGATGATGTAAGATTAATGATTTTCCTTTCTAGGTCCCATCTGCTACTGTGCCACCATGGAAAAAGTCCAATTTTGTCTTCTGCAGAGCTAGGACTAAAGCCACTGCCCAGTGCTCTTTATTAAGGTCAAGTCCAGTCCAGCATCTGGCTAGGTTAGCTTGTGTCCCCAGCTGCAGTCCATTGTTTGTAAGATCTATATAGCCCTGGGCTATTTGGTTTCTAGGGCCACATGGTGGGATAGTGCATGGGTCACAGAGGCAGCTAGAAATAGGCGTGCAAAAGCAAGCAAACAAGAGGAACAAGAGAGAGAAAATTCTTTGGGGATTTTAAGTAGGAGCTTATCCAATGAATCCCTCAGAATTTTGCAACTTGCAGTGGCTCCACCCTCTCTAACCAATTATCTTTTTCCCAAATGAAACTGACAGGCAAGCACCTTCCCTACATCACCGTAACTTCACTGTGCATGCGTCCACCTCCCTCTTATTGGACCCCTTCCCCTAATGATTTGCAGGGAATAGACAGGTGGTTCCCTGGGGAGTAAAAAGTTGAAGCTTCTTGGTGAAGCTCCCCAGATAACTATGTTTATAATGTGTGGCCTTCCCTTTTCTTTCTTCCTATTATTAATATTAATAACTAGTTAGTTATGACGGTAGAAAATCCACTAGATTTCTCGTATATACTTGTTCCAAAATGTGTTGCAAAACACTTTTCCATCTTAATATGGAAATTTCAAAAGTCTCATATTGCTCAAAAGTGTAATACATTTGTCATAGAATTTGTGTAAATGCAGACAACAGGCAGTTTTATGAGGCTTTGTGAACAATTTTCCATGATGACCTTGAGAAAACTTCAGAATCTATGTGATTCAGATTGCTTTTTGATGTTTGTATGACTGGAAGGCATAGAAACCCCTTTTAAGAGGCCCTGTAGGGGAACGCGATGTTCAAGTGTGTTCAGACTGTCTAGAGAAATGTCACATTGGATATAAATGACTCCAAAGTGAAATAGTTATCAATTGTGTAACATTCTGTAGACCACTCTTTTTTACTGGTATAGGTGAATTCTTATAAATAATTGACTCATCTTTAAAGAGCAGAAGGCACTTTTATAGAACTATTTCACTAGAAAGTGAATTGATTTGATGAAAAGGAAATGTGATAAAAAAGATGGTTGGTTCTTTGGAAAACCTGTAAATCTCTTAGTATGCCGAAGTAAGTTTAAGGAAAGTGCTGTAATATTAACAGTTAGAAAAATTGTATCCTTGTTATTTCTCCCAAATCTACAATATGGCTATATAATAGTATACAGAGAGGGAGACATACATACACACAGACACAAAGACACACAGACATACACATGTTTGTGAACAGTCAAATGGTTGGAACCAATGTATTTTGTAACTTTAATTTGTATTTTGATATGCACCTAAGTCATAATTGTTGGGACACCTTCTATTTAAATAGGTAGACCTACAATTTGTAACTATCACCTCTACTGTGTAGGCTATCTGTAAAGAGATTAAGAGCAAAGGAAGGGACAAATGTCTTCTAAGTGCCCACAGTAACATCCAGAATGATAGGTTTTTCCACTGAACTAAAAGGATATCTAAAAAAAAAAAAGAGTGTTCTTGAAAAATGTAATTATCACCATAATTGAACTTTTATATATGAGGTAAAGGAAAAATGTTTTTGTGGCAGTGATGTTATTATTTTAATATACTGAATATTTTTAGATAACCATTCTATGTCTCTTTAGGTCCCTAAGGCAGAGAAAATTCATTCAGAGTCTATTTAACTGGAAGCAATAAAGTAATCCTTGGTGGTCTATACATAAAACTTGTCCAAAACAATTCCTCTGAACTGAATAAAATGCTATTGAACTTATTATTTTTATTATTTTTTACATTTCTATATATCTATAGTTTTGTAGATATAAATTACATAGGTTATGGGTATAAAATTGAACAATTCAATTTGACTACAAAAAGCAGGGAAAAAATAGAGGTAATTTGCATATTCTTTAAGGTTCATTTACTATGTGCAACAAAATGATAAAGAGAAGAATAGACCCAATTATGATGGGGAGGTTAAGTATAATAGCAATTATATTCACTGTGTGGATTTGCTTTAAATGAATGTGAGAACCCATGAAATAATGGTCTCTAGGTAATATAGGATTTCAAGCAGAGGGGTTCTCTTATATTTTCCAAGAGAGATATCTAAAAATTGGAGTAACTTAAAAGTATATTTTGTACCTTCATTCCTTATAAATATATGGAGGTAGAAGAAATACTTGTAAGGGGTCAGTATAAGTGCAAGTTAAGACTTGGAAATGTCTATGGTGTCCATGGGCATAGATGGCAAACAAGTTCATTATAGAGTGAAAAATGGCTCTCCAAAGATGTCCACCTCCCAATTCTTAAAACCTATGCAGATGTTAGCTTATATGGCAAAAGGGAATTTGCAGATATGACGAAGTTAAGCATCTTGAGAGGAGTCAATTACCCTGGATTATCTGGTCAGGTCCAATATAATCACGCGGGGTCCTCATGAGACAAAGACAGAACGTTCAAAAACAGAGAAGGTGATGTGCAAAGAAAGCAGAGAGACACACACACAAAAAGACAGACAGAGAGAGACAAATAGAAAAGGAAATTGAATCATGCTATGCTGTTGGATTTGAAGATAGGGAAAGAAACCAGCAACAAAGAAACACAAGGGATCTCTAGAAATTGGCAAAGGTAAGGAAACAGATTCTCTTCTAGAACCTCCAGAAGGAATGAGTCTTGCTAACACCTTGATTTTATCCATTTAGACTAAGTTTGGGCT
The DNA here is from genome assembly GCF_014108415.1 of Molossus molossus. Taxonomy (NCBI): domain Eukaryota; kingdom Metazoa; phylum Chordata; class Mammalia; order Chiroptera; family Molossidae; genus Molossus; species Molossus molossus. The sequence continues at coordinate 17,479,241 of NW_023425355.1, forward strand.
TATGACCTCCAAAATTGTAAGATAATAAGTTAGTGCTGTATTAAGCCACCAAGTATGTGGTCCTTCATTATAGCAACAATAAGAAATTAATTGTCTTGCTCAGAATTTTGTCCAAATGATGTAAAAACAGAAACTTATAATGTTCAAGAATGTACACATTTAGGGACATGTAACATTGGTTCCAACTAACTATACACTGAAGGAAGTCTTTGTGAAAAGTTACATTTTGTAATATTCAGGCAGTCATTCATGTGGCTGATAAAATTCTATAGAAATGAAACCTTATCTGGAATTTTCATGTTTATAAAGTAGAGAAAATTATAGAGGTTATTAGACTTTAAATTGGGATAATTAAGTTAATTAGAACTGGGATCTTAATGGATTTACAAAACCTTTCAGTTGAAATTGATATCCCTGCATATTGACAAGGCTTTTTAAGGATTTGTTTGCTGTGAGGTGTTTAGGACTAATTTTTGAATCTCAAATTTCTTAATGAGATGGAAGTTTTCCTAAAAACTTCTAGTCAGCTTGTTTGGAGAAATAACTTTAAAGATTGAGGTGTGTTCACAGGCTCAGAAAGAAAAGGAATTCATTGCTTTCATTTTGTCAAAACCTTGAAAGCTCCCTACTGAATGATGTAGATGTTTCTTCCTAAGTGAGATAATTGAATGAGACATAGAATTGGATGATTAATGATCACCATCAATGAGCAATATATATATATATATATATATATGGCAGTCACCTTCGATTAAGTCTTTGGTCTATAACTTCCATGGCAAATACCTTGACTGAGCTCTAATCAATGAAGTAATAGCCAATATCTATAAAAAGACACAAATTTATATCCAAAATAATGGTTTCTCACATATCTTCAGAGAGAAATGTTAAAGGGCTAATGATATTCAATATTGTAATTCAAAATGTTACTGGGTATTCATATAAGAAGGTTACAAAAATACTTTTATGGGAAGACAGGGTCAAAGTTTGCTTTGAAAAGCCTATAGAGTCCTGCCGGTGTAGCTCAGTGGCTGAGCATCAACCCATGCACCAAGAGGTCACCAGTTCGATTCCCAGTCAGGGAACATGCTCAGGTTGTCAGCCAAATCCCCAGTGGGGGGGGAATGCAGGAGGCGGCCAATCAATGTTCTCTCTCATCGATGTTTCTATCTCTCTCTCTCCCTCTCCCTTCCTCTCTCTCAGAAAATCAATAAAGAAAAAAAATTAAAAAAAAAAAAGCCTATAGAGATAGCCCCTGACTTACACTTGTTCAACTTACAATTTTTTGACTTTACAATGGTGTGAAAGTGGTATCCATTCAGTACAAACTGTACTTTGAGTTTTGAACTTTTACCGAGCTAGCAAGACACAGTATGATATTCTCCAATGATGCAGAGCAGGGACAGTGAGACACAGCTCCCTATCAGCACATAATTACAAGGGTAAATCAGTGGTATTCTGCAGCACACTGTGTTGCTGGAACTTTTTGGATACTGTGTTCCAAGCACGTTCAAGGTACTCTAGGCCAAGCTATGATGTTCAGTAGGGTAGGTGTATTAAATGCTTTTTCAACTTAACAATAGTTTCAACTTACAAAAGGTTTATCAGGACATGACCCCATCACATTATGAAGAAAACTTTTAATAGTTACTCCAAGCCTAGGAGTCACAAAAATCTGCTCACAAGACTTTGCATAACTAACAGGTGTAAACAAAGCAAAATCTTTAATGGCTATCTATGAAACATATGTGCCAATCCAGCCGATATGGCTCAGTGGTTGAGCATCAACCCATGGACCAGGAAGTCTTGGTTCTATTCCAGGTCAGGGCACACGCCTGGGTTGCAGGCTTGATCCCCAATGGGGGGCATGCAGGAGGCAGCTGATCGATGTTTTTCTCTCACATTGATGTTTTTGTCTCTCCCTTTCCCTCTTGCTAAATAATCAATAAGATATATATTTTTTAAATGTGCCAGGAAATGCCACATGGTTTCAAATGCATCTACATACAATCAAGTTCCCAATGAGATATAAAAAAAATTAATTCACATGTCACGGTAAAGCCATATTTATATGGCATGCGGTTATATAAAATGAGGAACACTACTGAGAATTTGTTGTCTGCAATGAACTGGAGGGTCTTTTATGGGGTTATGAGACTGTGCAGTGAATTGATTTGATTCCTGGGACTCCTGAGGCCTGGGTAAAGAGCAGACATATTTTGGCAGTATTTGTAGCAATCCAGGTTGAGAGTCCTTGTTAAATGTTGGGTTGCAATAATGTGCTAGGAATTAGATTTTGAAGATTGAATTAATTAAAATGACAAAGATTACTCTGAGCACATATAACTCTCTAGTTTTGGACAAATCAATTTACACAAATGGATTGTGTTTAAATTCAGGAGAGTTTATCTTGAATAATATCCGTCCAGAAGATGAAATATGGCTAATGCATGGAATTGTAAGTTTCTTTTTGATATAATAAACAAGGAAATATATTTTTCTTACTTTTTATACTTTTGATATATAACATTTTATTTCATTCATATTTATATATTATTCCTTGAATTTTGAAAATAGTGATATTCACAGATCATAAATGTACAGTTCAATGAGTTTAATAAAGACATATACTGCTATAATCCAGAATTTTAATATACTAAGATACAGAGTTTGTTCATCATCCCAGAAAGTTCTTTTTTTTTAAAATTTTTTTTTCTTTATTGGTATTAGAGAGAGAGTGAGGGAGAGGGAGAAAGAGAGAGACAGAAACATCAATAAGATAGACCATTGATTGGCTGCCTCCTGCATGCCCCCCACTGGGGATCGGGCCCACAACCTGGGCATGTGGCCTGACTGGAATCAAACCGGCGACCTCTTGGTGCATGGGTCGATGCTTCACCACTGAGCCACACCAGCTGGGCCAGAAAGTTTTATTATGCATGCTATTTCCCAGTCAGTCTCTGAAACACTTCTCCCAGGAAACCATTATTTTGATTTTTATTAAAATATTTTATATTGTTTATCTGATATTTTTATATACATGAAATTATATATTATGTCCAATTTTGTATCTGGCATTTTTCATTCAATATAGTATTTTTCAGGTTCACTCACACTGTTGCATGTATAAATAGTTTATTCTTTATTATGCTACAGTTTTAGTCCACTGTAAGAACACACCGCAATTTGTTTATTCATTTTATGCTGAAGGATATTTGGTTTGTTTCTAGATTTAGTTATTAAGAATGAAGCTGCTATAAACATTCTTGTACAAGTCTTTTAGAAGGTATCTTTATACATGATACTTGGGTATATTCCTAGAAAGGCTAATTTCCGTATCACAGGACAAACGTGTTAATCTTATTAGAAACTTCCAATGTAATGAGGTTTTGCTATTGTTGTTTTTCAGTAGTTGTAACATTTTAAATCCCATCAGCAACATAAGAACTTTGGTTCCTCCACACCATCACTAACACTTGAATTTTTTTTTTTTTTTTAATCCTCACCCGAGGACATTTTTTTATATTTTGTTCAGATAGAGTGAGAGGGAGAGAGAGAGAGAGAGAGAGAGAGAGAGAGAGAGAGAGAGAGAGAGAAACATCGACGTGAGAGCGACACATCGAGTGGTTGCCACCCGCATGACCCAACCAGGGCTGGGGACAAACTGCAACCAAGGCACGTGCCCTTACCCGGGTCTCTCCGGACTGCAGGCCAACGCTCTAACCGCTGAGCCAAACTGGCCAGGGCAACACTTGGATTTTTGAAGCCTTTTCATTGAGCCAGTCAAGTAGGTGTTTTATTTCTCAATTCTCTAATAATATTAATCCCTTTTCCATTTAGTTATCGGCTATTTATAGTCCTTCTTTGTCATGTGCTTTCACATCTTTTGGACACTGTTAATAGGTTTGTTTTTCTGTTTATTATTCAGAAGAGACTGTCATATATTCTTGATACAAAACCTTTACAAATATACGGTGAACATTGTTTATAGCAGGGTTAGGCATCCCTATTCATTTTTTAAATGGTATTATTTGATGAGCAGAAGTTTTTGTTTGATACATTTTTATGCACACATTTTTTAAACGTTTGGTATTGCTTTCTTTTATTCCTCAAATTTATTGAAGAATAATTAATGAACATAATTGTGCATATGGAAAGTGTACATGCTATAATTTGATATACATATACATTACAGAATGATTACCAGATCAAGATAACACATTCATTACTTCACATAGTTAACATTTTTGTGTGTGGTGAGACAGCTTAAGATCTATGCTCAGTGTCTGGCCAGTGTAGTTCACTGGTTGAGCATTGACCCATGCACCAAGAGGTCGCCGGTTCGATTCCCGGTCAGGACACATGCCCAGGTTGTGGGCCAAATCCCCAGTGGGGGTCATGCAGGAGGTGGCCAGTCGATGTTCTCTCTCATTGATGTTTCTATCTCTCTCTCCCTCTCATTCCCCTCTCTCCCTAAAAATCAATAAAAGAAAATAAAAGATCTATACTCAGCAATTTTCAGGTCCATAATACCAAATTATTAACTATCATCACCATGTTGCACATTAGATCCACAAAAATCATTCTTATAAATGACATTTGTGTCCTTTGATGTACATCTCCTCATTTTCCCTTCCCCCAGGCCATCAACCTCATCCTGTTCTCTGTTTCTATTAATTAGCTATTTTGTTTGTTTAGATTCCATATATAAGTGATATATTACTGTGTTTGTCTTTCTCTGTCTGGCTTATTTCACTTAGCATTATAACCTCAAGGTTTAGTCTTGTAGGTTGTCACAAAAGGCAGGATTCCCTTACGTTTTATGACTGAATATATATTCCACATTTTTTTTTTATTGATTTTTAGAGAGAGAGGAAGGGAGAGGAAGAGAGAAAGATAGAAACATTGATGAGCAGGAACATCAATTGGCCACCTCCTGCATGCACCCCACTGGAGATTGGGCCCACAACCTGGGCGTGTGCCCTGACTGGGAATCAAACCAGCGACCTCCTGGTGCATGGGTTGATGCTCAACCATTGAACCACACCAGGCAGGCTATTCCACATTTTCTTTATCTCCTTTTTGTAAAGGACATTTAACTTGTTTCCATACCTTGGCTATTCTGAATAATGCTGCAATGGACATTGGAATGCAGCTATCTCCTCAAATTCCTGTTTTCTTTTTCCTTTGGATATATGCTTGTAAGTGGGATTATTGGATCATGTGGTAGTTCTATTTAAAATTTTTTAAGAATCTTCATTCTGTTTTACATAGTGACTGCATCAGTCTACATTCCCACCAACAGTGCACTAGGGTTCCCCTTTTTCCACATCCTCACCAGCACTAGTTGTTTGTTGATTTATTGATGGAAGCCATTCTGGCAGGTGTGAGGTGACACCACACTGTAGATTTAATCTGCATCTCTGTGATGATTGGTGACATTGAGCATTTTTTCATCTGTCTATTGGCTATCTGTATGTCCTCTTTGGAAAAGTGTTTATTCAGGTCCTCTGCTCATTTTTTAAATTGGATAGTTTGTCTCTCTGAGTTTGAGTTGTATAAATTCTTTTTATATTTTGGATATTATCCCCTTATTAGATGCATTGAGTATTTTCTCCCGTACAGTGAGTTTCTTTTTCATTTTGTTGATGGTTTCTTTTGCTATACAAAATATTCTTAGTTTGATGTAGTCCCATTTGCTTATTTTTTCTTTATTTCCCTTGCCCAAGGAGACATATCAGCAATAATATTGCTATGAGAGATGTCTAAGATTTTACTGCCTATGTTTATTTTCTTCTAGGACTTTTATGGTTTCACAACTTATATTTAAGTCTTTTATCCATTTGGATTTTATTCTTGTCCAGGGCGTAAGTTGGTGGCCAAGTTTCACTTTTTTCAATATGTACATTACCTGTCCAATTTTCCCAACACCATTATTTGAAGATACTATCTTTACTGCAGTGTATGCTCTTGCTTTTTATTTCTTCCTCCATTTCATTGTTAACCCATTCATTGTTTAATAACATGTTATTTAGCCTCCTTTGAATGTTTCAGGTTTATTCTTGTGATTTATCTTTCTTTGTACCATTATGTTCAGAGAAGATGCTGGATATGATTTTATTCTTCTTGTACTGAGACTTGTTTTGTGTCCCAAATTGTGATCTAGCCTCAAAATGTTTCATGTGACCGTAAAAAGAATGTATATTCTTTCTTTGTGGTGATATGTTCTGAAGATATCAATTAAATCAATCTAATGTAGGGTGTCATTTAAGGCCATTGTTTTTTTGTTTTGTTTTGTTTTGTTTTTTAATTGGTTTGAGAGAGAGAGAGAGAGAGAGAGAATAGTTGCCTCCCGTACACATCCCAACTTGGGGTCGAACCCACAATCTGGGTATGTGTCCTAACCGAGAATCAAACCTGCTGCGTTTTGGGGTATGGGACAAGGCTTCAACCGATTGAATCACACTGGCCAAGGCTATGCCACCTATTTTTTGTTTTTCTGTCTGGAAGATCTATCCATTGATATCAATGGGGTGTTAAAATCCCTACTATGATTGAAATACTGTCCAACTTTTCCTTTATGTTCATCAGGATTTTCTTTACATATTTAGGTGCTCCTATGTTGGCTGCATAAATAATTACAAGGCTTATATATTCTTGTCAGATTTCTTCCTTTTTCATTATGTAGTGTCTCTCTTTGTCTCTTTCTATAACTTTTGTTTTAAAGTCTGTTTTGTCTGATATGAGTATTGCTACCCCAGTTTCTTTTTTGTTTGTTTGTTTCCATTTGCGTCAAATATTTTTTTCCATCCCTTGAATTTCAGTCTGTGTGCATCTTTTCTTCTGAGGTGGGTCCATTGTAGACATCATATATATGGGTCATGTTTTCTTATGCATTCAGCCACTCTATGTCTTTTGATTGAAGCATTTAATCCATTTGCATTTAAGTTTATTATTGATAGGTATTTACTTATTGCCATTTTGTTCTTTGTACCTATGTTCCCTTTCTATTTCTTTTCTTCTTTTTTCTTCTTAATGCAGGCCCTTGTCATGTCTTGCAATACTGGTTTGGTGGCAATAAATTTCTTTAGTTTTGTGTGTGTGTGTGTGTGTGTGTGTGTGTCTGGGAGATATTTATTTTGCCTTCAATTTTAAATTATAGCCTTGCTAGATAGAATAGTCTTGGGAGTAGTTTCTTTATTTTCATACTTTAAATATTTCATGCCAATCACTTCTGGTTTTAAGTGTTTCTGCTGAGAAATCAACTGACAGCATTATAGAAGCTCCCTAATAGGCAACTAACTGTGCTTTGCTGCTCTTAAGATTCTGTCTTTATCTTTACCTTTGCCATTTTATTTATGATATGACTTGGTGTGGGCCTCTTTGGGTTTATCTTGATTGGCACTCTCTGAGCTTCCTGAACTTGTGTGACTTTTTCTCACACAAAGTTAGAGAAATTTTTATCCATTATTTATTCAAAGCAGTTCTTGGTCTTTTGCTTACTCTCCTCTTCTTCTGGTACCCCTATGATGCAGATGTTACACTTGATGTTTTCCCAGAAGTTCCTTAGACTTCCTTTACTTTTTAAATTATTTTTTATTTTTTGTTTTTCTGCTTGGGTGCTTACTGTTATCTTGTTCTCTAAATCACTGATTCAGTTATTGGCTTCATCTAACCTGCCATTGATTCCTTCTAGTGTGGTCTTTATTTCAGGCATTGTACTCTTCATTTCTGACTGGTTCTTTTTTATGGGTTCTATGTCTTTTTTAATGCTTACTATATCTTTGTTTAGTTTCTCATTGAGATCATTCATTATTCCCCTAAAGTTCTTGAGCATCCTTATAATCACTTTTTAAAACTCTGCATTTAATATCTTGGTTGCTTCCATTTCATTTCATTCTTTTTCTGGGGATTTCTCTTTTTCTTTTATTTTTGATATGTATCTTTATCTCTCCATTTTGTTTCTTTTTTCTTTTCTTTTTTTCCTTCTTCTCTGTGTATTAGGTAGATGTGCTATGTTTTTCAAGCTTGTTATGAGGGCTTTCTGATATAGATATCTTGTGGATCTCAGTGGCACAATCTTCTAGATTTCTTGAGCTAGGTGCTCTAGAAATAATTCTTGTGTGGTTTATTTATGTGCTCCCTTTTGTTGTATTTGGGTCTTGAATGTTATTGGCCCATTTGTGGGTAAAGTAAACCTCAGACTGGCTAAATATAAAGAAATACCTTGTTCACCATGTGTAAGTCAAGCCTACTACGAGTTTTGTTATTTCTGGGTTTACTTGGCCAGTGTTCTGGTGCAGTTTGATGTCATACATTGTGTATAACCACCTCTGGGTTACCTGTCTGGAGCTACCACACTATTTCTTGTTTGTGGCTGCATCACATGGAACTGAGTGTGCATGGAAGGAACCAGGTTCTGTAAGAATAACCTTCCTGCTTCTCTGAGTTGGGGTTAGATCAATAAAAGATCCAAGGCTCCCTGAGGTTGATATACACCTGTCAGCTATTCTGCCACCCCTTGATGTTCTCTGGTCTTTCTCTAGGAGTCTTTTGCAAAAAGACTATAGAGTAGGCCTAAGCTGGCTGCACCCCACTGTCCCTTCCACACAGCACAAGCTTGACAAAGTGAGGCAGCCAGGTCAGGAGGACAGGGCTGGTGGATTCTGTCCTTGGGGGCAGCATGGTCAAAAACTCAACAGGAAGACTGTGGTCACTAGTTTAGAGCCATACCACTCAGTCTCTGCTTGAGTCTCCAACTTTAGCTCCCCCAGGAGGAGTGAACTACCACTTCAGGTTGGGTACAGCCAGCTGTCTCCACTGCAGGAGCAAGCTCAGCATGGTGGGGCAACAAGGACTTGAAAAAACAGATCAAGAAAGCCTTGGTTGGCCCGACCAGTATGGCTCTGCGGATTGAACATCATCCATGGACTGAGAGGTCCTGGTTTGATTCTTGGTCAGGATACATGCCAGGGTTTTGGGCTTAATCCCCAGTAGGGGGGTGCAGGAGGCAGCTGATCCATGAATATCTCTCATATCAATGTTTCTATCTCTCTCTTCCTTCCTTTCTCTAAAAAAAAAAAAAAAAAACCTATATATCTGCTTAGGTTGTGGGTGACACCAGCTGGGCTGTGGGAGGGGAATGAGCTGCACTCTTCCCTTTAGCTCTGTTGCTGACTATCCCAGCTTTGAGGGACATTCTCTTCCCCACATAGAACTGAGCTCAGCCAGATGGAGCAAGTAGGACTTAGGATAAAAGATCAAGGCTGTCTTCTATTGGGGGTAGCATTGGCCTATGGGAAAGAGGCAAGCTCCACACCTCATCTTAGGTCTACAGCCATGCCTTCAGAGGCCCTCAGAGGTATCTCTGATGAAAACACTCACCAAAGGTTCCAGCTCTGAGGGGTGTCTCCTTCTACCCATAGAACTGAGATCAGCAGGATAGGGTCACCAGTATTTGGGAAAACAGATCAAGGGGCTCATCTTTTGGGGGTGGCACCTGCCAAACCCACAGAAGGGGGGAAAGATTGGAGGCCTTTCCAAAGCCAGACAGTTCAATGACTGTCTGAGTATCTTTCCATAGTTTCTCCAGAAAAAGAGTACACCACAACTCCCTGTTTGGTACAGCAACAGTCCTTTCTGCTGGACTGGAGCTTGGCAGGGTTGTGTCACCAGTATATGGAGGGCTGGTTTAGTGTACTCCCCAGGCTGGTGCTGTAATATTAGGAGTGCTCAACCTTGGGAGATGATGCCTGAGGGTGGTGTGGGATGTTGATGTAGAACTGGGACCTAAGTAGCTGATCCTTCAGGTTTCTCTGCAAGCCAAGCCACCCAGATTTTCTCTTTATGATTCGCTTATTCCCCGAGTATCCTTCTCTCTACCAGAACCCCAGGTGAGTGCCCAAGAGTAAGCTTTTGTGTGTTGGCTCTTCAGGAGAGCACCTGGGATTCTAGCAGACTCCTTCCTCTTCTCATGGATAAAATTTCTGCTAATTTTCACTGTCAGATTCTATGCAGGCTTCTCTTCCTGGCCTTGTTGCTTTTGGTTGGGGGTCCTGGCATGGGGTTGAGACCCTGCACTCCTCAGGGGTTACTTTTGCAGTTGAGATAACACTTTGGTTTCTTAGCCCCTGCACCTGGGTACAGGGGCCAGCCCTCTCCATGTTTCTGCCTTTCTTAGCAGTTTCTATGTAGCTTCTCCTATAAATCCTTGGATATACTACTCCTGTTCAGCTGTCCTTTAGTTGGTCATTCATGTTGAGTGCTCCATAATTTAGCTGTAAATCTGGTTTGGTGCTGGGAGGTGTGTATAGTTTTCCCCTACATTGCAGCTATCTTGGATCCCTCTTAAAATCATATTTTATATGTTTTTGTTTTGAATATTCCTTAAATAATTATTATAGATATTGTTAGTTTTGCTATTTTTGTCTTCTAACTTTATACTAGCTATATAAGTAGTTAATTCACTAACGTTATTAAATGTTTCCCTTTATCTGTGATATTTTTCATTCATATTTGTAGTTATTGCCTTTTCTTCTGACTTAATTCTTATAAGGCTGGTTTAGTGGTGATAAACTTTTTTAGCTTTTGCTTGTCTGGAAAATTTGTTATTTTCTTTGCAATTCTGACCGATACCCTTGCTGGGTACATTATTTTTTATTGCAGGTTTTGTTTGTTTGTTTTTTCCTTTAAGCACTTTGAATATATTATGCCACATACTTCTGGCCTGAAAATATGCTGCTGAAAAGCTAACTGACAGTCTTATGGAGGTTCTACTTGTACTACTTTTTTTTTTCTTTCTGCTTTTAAAATTCTCTGTTTTTTAATTTTGACAGTTTTCATTACACTGTGTCTTCCTTTGGACCACTATAGGTTCATCTTGTTTGGTTTTGTGTTGGTTTTCTGTTTAGAAAATATTTCTGCCTCCCCATTTGCCTGATTTTCTGTTTGAGTCTATGTATTAGGTAGATCAACTATATCTCCCAGTCCTGAAGGAGTGTTCTGTGGGGCCCAGCAGTGCAAGTCTCTCTGGACACCACAGCCTGGTGTTCCTGGGGTACTTGCTATTGAATGCAACCTTACATTGTGGCAGAGTTGCTGCTTTTGTTACTGAAGGATGGGTGGAGCTCTTTCAACAGAGCATGGTCACTGGTTCTGGTATGCTAAAGGGAGGGTTCCAAAATGACACCTCCCTCCACCAGGGTCAACCTGTCCGAACAATATCTCAAAAATGGCTGCCACCAGTGTCTCCTTCCCTGGGGAGAGTTCCAGCTGTGTCTCACCTCTTCAGTAGGCATTTTAAGATTAATAAGTTGGCCCCCTTAACCTATAATCTATGCAGTTTACCATCTGGTGTTTTTGTGTTGGTTTTCACGTTGAGTGAGTCCGTGCATGAATCCTTTAAGAGTGGCTTTTTCTTTACCTGAAGTTCTATAGCTTTTTGGAATTATTCCCCATTGGTTTTTAAAGCCATACATTTTGGTGGCTCTTTTCTCCTGTGTAGGAACTGATAACTATGGTACTTGATGTGAAGCTTGGATACCCTTGAGATCCCACCTGTCCATGAAACACCACAACTGGGGGTGTGGTTTTCCTCAGTAGGGTCATATCTCTTCCTGTCTTACACTTTTTGCTGTCCCTTGTTGTGGAGTCTCTGATCATCAGATATCAAATCTCCTTCATAGTTAATTATTTCATATGTAGTTATAGATTTGTTGTATTCCTGAGAAGAGGTAAGATCAGGATCTTCCTACACTGATATCTTGAACCCCTCAGAGGAATTCTCAAATTTGGCCATGTGATAGGTCCTGTTAAAAGTTATAAGGTGCTTAATATTACTGGTGAAACAATAAATTATAAAAAGGTATCAACCTCTGCAAGTTTTAGGTATAAATGTCTATAAGAGAAATGGCATGTTTTACATAAATTTGGATTCTTTATTTGGAATTATTATTCATAAACATGAAAGTGAATGTTTAAAGTAGATGAAACTTTTTTCTTTAAGTATCAGTTTAATATGACAGGTACGTTTTGAAATTAAAGAGATCATGTTTTTGGTAACCTATCTTTGAAACGTAATCCAGACTTATTTACTTGTGTTGTTTTCCTGTAAGTTGTATTGATCCAATTACTGGGTTTGTTACAAGAAAGGGTAGGCAAGACCACAGAGAGACTGGTTTCAAAAGATTGCAGAGGAGCACCACCATTGTGATACTATGTCACTCAGTTTTACAAAGCAAGATAAGAAATATATTAATTTGGATGGTTTGAATAGAACAGACATGTTTTGAGGCCCCTGGATCAAAAAACTCAGTAACATCCCTTCAAAAAATTGGCATATGTCTAAGATATAGAATAATTATTTACCATATTCTAGATACCAAAAAAAATCAACATTCTAGAATCCTAAATATGTAAGATATATCATCTAAGTCCCATGGGTTCCCAAATTTAAAGATGTTCCTATTGTGTATTTGCTCTTCAATACCACCTTGGAGGCTCTCTGTTAAGGGCATAAATACAATGATTTTATTGTATATGTAACCTAACCATAATATATGGGATATTCCTTTGGTATACTACAAAATAGTGTGTTTAGAATCCCTCTCTCTCTTTCTTTTAATATTTTTTCTTTATTGATTTAGAGAGAGGAAAGGAGAGAGAGAGAGAGACATCAATGAGAAAGAACATTGATTGTCCACCTCCTGCACACCCCCCACCCGGGATCGGGCCTACAACCTGGGCATGAGCCCTGACTGGGAATAGAACCAGCGACCTCTTAGTGAATGGGTCAGTGCTCAACCCTTTAGCCACACCAGCAGGGCTCTCTTTTTTTGTTTGTTTATATTACTGCTCGTTTAAAAATACTAGTACCAACACTATAATGAAACATATGCCAAAAGAAGAGTCTTAAGACTGAGATACAGCATATAAAATTAACTGTTTTTATAATAGAGGAATGAAAACAAAAGGAGGAATTTAATAATGATCAGAGATAGCACTTTGACCATGTATGTTTATTGATGATTGATTAGTTAACTAGTGAATATTTATTAAAATTTAAAGTGTCATATACTGCCAACACTTGGATGAAATTCCAGAATAAAAACCCTGTAGATTTTTTGGTTGTTTTACAAGCAATTTGTTTTCTTTATCAGAGAATGTATAATACTTTCATTGTCTTTTAAATATGCTTATATGGAACAGTATTTAAATATCACAGTGAACATGATAAAGTAACCACTGATTATTTCAACAATAGCTTAACAGCTCATTCTATTATTCTCTTTTCCACTTATTTAAATATTAATTAAATGTCATTTCCATGTAAACAATTACACAATGAAAGTTTGATATACATTGAGAGAATTTACATAAATCAGAATAAGGGATTTAGATTTTTGAATATTTAACATGAAATCTGTGAGATAAAATAAGTGTCACAACAGGTGAACATGAAGAGAAAAGAACAGAAAGGTAAAGACTGATTCTGTGGACAGTACAAATATAAGACAGAATTTTTTTTTCTCCCATCAGAGTTTCTCTAGTAGTCTCTTCATGTCAATAAATCTCAGTCTGTGGCACTATCATCCTCCCATTTACTCAAACCAAAAGCTCAGGAGTCATTCTTGATCATTTTATTGTTCTCACCACTTCACTACATATAATCCATCAGCAATACCTGTCAACTTTACCTTCAAAACATATCCAAAATTCATTCATCTCCTTCCATCACTAGTGCATTTAAGATATCATCTTTCTCCTCGACTATTGCAATATCCTAAGTTCTGTTTCTACGCTTGATGCTGTTAACAACTTATAATTCTACACAGCAGCCAGAGTGATGTTTTACCATGTGAATTATATTATATCAAATCATATCATTCCCTGGCTTACAAACCTCCAATGATTTTCATTATAAGAAAATTCAAATCCTTACTCTAGCTTACAGAACCATGATTGCTATGCTACTTCTGTCTCTTATCTTATTTTCTACTATTTTTCCATTTGCCTACTTCAGTTGGCCAAAATGGCTTTTCAATATTTATCATGAGTCAAGTTATTCTCACCTTGGGCATTGCAATTTTCTCTGCTTGGCACATTCTCAGGCACACATATTTAGAAATTGCCAGTTTTTCTTTAACTTTTTGGACTCTACTGAAATATCACCCCTTCAAATTGTTTTGCATAGCAACTAAACCTCAAAGAAAATGACCCTCACATCCAATGCTTGTGACCCCTCCCATGCTTATTTTCTTTATATATATATATTTTCCCTTTATTGATTTCAGAGAGAGAAGAAGGAAGAGAGTGAAAGATAGAAACATAGATGATAGAGAACAGGGATTGGCCGCCTCCTACATGCCCCCCACTGAGGATTTGGCCAACAACCTGGGCATGTGCCCTGATCAGGAATCAAACTGGTGACCTCTTGGTGCATGGGTCAATGCTCAACCACTGAACCACACCAGCCGGGCACTTATTTTCACTTTTATCTGTATAATCCAGATTTATTATCTTTATAGTACTTGTCACTAGTAAAAATTCTCATTGTATTTTGTCTGTCCTTATCCCTATATGAAATCAGAGGCCTACCTATCTTGTAGTCCCAGCAATATTCCAAAATGGTTACCTAGCTTCACCTAGAATAGGGTCTAGAGCTCAATAAACATTTGCTTATTGAACAACTGTAGGCAACATAGCAATAAGAAAGAAAAAAAATGACAAGGAAACAGGACAAATAAGGTAATGTTATTATATCTAAGGGTAAGGAAGAGTTTTAAGTATTAGACTAATCAGTTGTGTCAAGTAACACAGGGAGGTTGAAAAGTATTTGGGTAGATGTTATTGAATTTCACTAGCAAGAGGGCATTGGTGATCTTGGAGAACAAAGTGTATGGGCAATGGTAGGGCAAAATCAGATTTGCAAAGAGTTAATGAGGACATGAGGAGTGAGGACGTATAGAGTGCAGACAGAAACCATTTATTCAAGTTTAGCTGTCAAAGAAATTCCAGATAATAGACATTACATGGAAGGAATATGATCAAGGAAAGGTAGACACGCTCTTCAGGCAAACCTTAAGAAAATCAGAAAGATATTAAACATAAGCTTCCTCCAGCTATACAAAAATTGAATTTTTCTACATCGTGATTAGATTAGTAGATGAGTCACTAATGAAAAATGAAATGACAATTGATATTGAGGAAATTACCTGTCTTTTGGTAAATTGACCTACAGCTTAGCAGCCACAGAGCACTAAGGTATGTGGGCTCTTTTCATTTTCTTTGCTGTTGGAAAAACTTTACCAATGCCTCCCAGTGTGTTATGGATACTGAGTGCTCAATAAAAACTACCAAATATTAAAACAAAGTTATAAAGATGAAAAATACAAGGAGCAGTTGCTGAAAACAAGGCGTAGGCAAATTTCACTTTACAAAATGAGTCAGAATTTGTTAATTTAGCTTAAGGTGGTATATAATATAATGCCAATGCTGCGGAAGACTTTTTAATGATTTTTGAGAAGGTTATGAACATTTCTGTAAAAATACAGATTTTTCAAAACCATAAATCTCATGAACAAAGGAGCTCCCAACTGCCCTACCTCCTAAAACAATCATTTTTTTTTGGGGGGGGGGTAGGATTTCAGCATATGAATTTGAGGTGGGCACATTCAGACCACAGCAGGCAATGTAATCTGTGTGAAGCTGGGACGGTTGTGATGAAAACAACAGTCTGACTCAAAATCACAGAAAACAAAGAGCTTTTGGAAACTACCTAGCACTACAATGGACATGGACAACAAAGCTGGGGACTGGGGGGGGGGGGGGAATCAGTGGGGGGAAAAGAAGAAACATCTGTAACAAAAATAAATTAATTAATTTTAAAAAAAGAAACTACCTAGCACTGATTTCTATAGGTTTAATTTATTCCTAGACAAGAGTTTATTGAGTATCACGTAGTCAGGTAAATTTTAAATATATTCAGGTAGACATTTCTGGCATAGATTGTGGGAGAGCTCAGAGAATTACCTAGTTAGACTGGAAAAATGTGTCCAAGTAATATACTGCAGACTTTATGCCAACATAGAAGGCCCTTTTAAATCAGAAATTCTCATCCAGCCAATGTGGCTCAGTGATTGAGCATCGACCCATGCACCAAGAGGTCACCAGTTCGATTCCCAGTCAGAACACATGCCCAAGGTTGTAGGCCTGATCCCCAGTCGGGGGCATGCAGGAGGCAGCCAGTTGATGTTTTCTCTCACCAATGTTTCTATCTCTCCCTCTCCCTTCCTTTCTCTAAAAAAAAATAAATAAATAAATAAATTAGGAATTCTCAATAAGAAAGGCTAAGATCATTGGGGCAGTCTAGCTAGTTTTAACGATGATGACGGAATATGGGATTTATTCACACACACTCCTGACCTAGTCCTTCCCTTCTAATTTTTCAGTCCAAAAGGATATAGTGATGTGATTTTATATATTTATTATTCATATATATATATATATATATATATATATATATATATCACAATGCAATCTTATTTAGAAATAACGTATTTTTCAGATGTTATTAGGTAAAATGAGGTCATGGTAGATTAAGGTAGAAATCCAATGACTGGTATTCTTATAGGAAGGCCATGCAGATGGAGAGACACGGGGGAAATGTTATATGCAGAAAGAGGCAGAGATTGTAGTGACGTGTCTGTGAGCCAAGAAATGCCATGTGCTGCTGGCAACCACCAGAAGGAAAGAAAAAGTAAGGAAGGATTTTTTCCTAGAAGCTTCAGAAAGAGCATGGGAACACATATGTAGGTTAAGGGTGGAAGATAGAATTAAGAAGGACATTCCAGGCATAAGATGAACACCTTGATCTCAGACTTTTAGCACCCAGAACTGTGAGACAAAATTGTGTTGTTTTAAGGCATCAGTTTTTATGGAAGCCCTAGCCCACTAATACAGAGGTAAAGTAAGATAAGAACTGAAAAAAGTTCATTGCTTTAAATCATTAGCAGGTAAAGTTGGCCAGAGTCATTTGAGAGATGTGGTAGGGAGATATATATACACACACAAAGGTGTAATTATAAAGCCAGTGTTTATTAAAATACATTTTGTTTTCAAAATGTAATAGAACCTACAGACACCCTATATACATTTTTTTGTTGTTGTTTTTGTTTTTTTATCCTCATCTGAGGACATTTTTGCATTTATCCTCAGATAGAGTGGGAGGGAGAGAGGGAGGAAGAGAGAGAGAAACATCGATGTGAGAGAGACACATCTAGTGGTTGCCACCCACATGACCCCAACTGGGGCACCCTATAACACATATACAGGGTATGGTAAAAGTAAGTTTATAGTTTTATATATGGAAAATAATACAATAATTAATAAATAATTATATAAGAATAAACTGTTTTGCATACTCACAACTGTATATAGATACAGATATATGAATAATAATAAAAATAAATGAAAATATATGCCTGAATAACAATATTTTGAGAGTGGGATTTATAAGGTAAAAACCTATAATAGTAAAAATTAACATTGAAAATATCTTTTATCACTCATAAAGTACAGAGTCTTTTGTGTGTGTCATCTTGGGTAGTAATCTTTACATACCCTGAAGTATGACATCACAGAGATAGCATATTATATGTGAATAATAATAAAAATCAATGAAAATGTCGTGGCAGACTTTTATCAGATGTTACAGAAGCCTGGAACAAGAACCACCTAATCCTGTTTGGGAGGGAGAAGGGTGGGTATTAGAAATGTGAACATATCATAGAAAAGTATCTGTACAAGGTGACGACTGAGCTGAATTGTAACATGTGAGAATACATATGTAGGTTAAGGGTGGAAGATAGAATTAGGAAGGACATTCCAGGCATAAGATGAACAAAACTACAGAGCAAGAAGCAGCATGGCATGTGCAGATTGCCACAGTAGTTTGGTATCGTTGGAACGTAAAATGTTTGGGAGAGAATAAAAAGTATGCAAATGGTAAGGTAGGAAGAGACTAGATCATGGAGAGCCTTTATTACATATTAATGAAGCACAATTAATTTCATGTAACCTTCCTTAAATCTCCTCCTTTGATTGTAACATATTGAATCAACTGCATAACCACCATTCTCTAGAACACTTTCTTAATCTTTTGAGATTTTGCATCCTGGCTATTGTCATCAGTTTGGCTCAAATAAACTCATAAAAATTCTCTACAGGTTTGGATGTTTCTTATGTTGACATACACGTGAGGTATACATGTTAATAAAATTCTGTTTGTTTTTCTCTCGTTAATCCTTCTTTTATTAAAGGGCTCTCAGCCAAAAACTAAGAAGGGTAGAGGAAAAATTATTTTTCTCCCTTACACTAGAGACTAAAAAAAAGGGACATAAGAAGAAAGGTTAAGCTAGAGATTGTGGGAATTCTAAAATATAATGACAGTAGAAGACAATGATTGTCCAATTAAAAACAAAATTGTTAAATAGATTACATAAGTCAGGGTAAAGAAAGTGTTTATAACAGAAGAGGATGATTAATAATATTGTTTTCAATAATGTTGACAAGTCAAATTAAGCAAGAACTTTTATAGTTTTTGCTATATTTAGTGCCATTGCAATTATTGTTACAGTAGTAAAAATAATTTAAGTAATTGAATCAGAAGCTAAGTGGATAAGAGTTGAAAAAAGGATTGGGTATTGATGAAATAGAAAGAAGGAGTACTAATAATTTTGAAGAAAAAAAAATCTGAAAGAGGGGATTGAAATCGGGTCATGGGTGAAACAAAATGGAAGATTCTAGTGAAGAATATAATTTTGTTTTGCTTTTAATGTTTCTTTTTAAATGCAAGGGATTTGTGTGAATTTAAAAAACAATATGGGACTTCTATTTCTGGCAGTATGGAAGATTACATAGGCTGAAAGACTTTGGCAATAAAAATAATTAAAATACTGCTTAAAATATATTAAAAATATCTTTTTCATATGTTACTGAGATGGCATTCAAGTAAGAAAACTCCAGTTGAAACCAAGAGACATGGGAGTTAATATTTGCTCAAGTTGGTTGCTACCATGAAGGTTTCTGCTAAAGTCTCAAGACCTTGAACTTCTGCTTTGATCTCATGCAGACTATGGAAAGCAGACAAGAAAGCCTAGGGCTGGCACAGGGTAGGAAATCAGTAGGAGAACCTGCATAACTTTGAGATTTGTTAATGGTGAATAGAGAAGTTACTGCCCCACTGACTGTTAGGAACTACTTCCACACCGGGGACCTTTCACTTGTTAGGCAACTTCCAGGTTATTGACTCAAGTAGGGACAATTTCAAGACAGGTGAAAGTGACAGTAAATGTATTAGAGTCTGGGACAGTGAAGCAAATGAAGGGCCCCTGGAGACAAGATTGGGAGGTAAGCTTGGGACAAGATCCTGTTGCCCTTTGCTCCCCTGGTTACAGGTCTCTTTGGGATCCTTAGAGCTGCTCAAAGAAGACTGCACACTGGTGTCCTTTGTCCTAAGGGTTTTATCTATTTTCTATAGATGAAAATTTTAGGGAGGTCCAAGGGAAGGATATAATATTCATTAGATTCCCAGGTGTATTGTTTAGTGGGGCCAGGGGTCATTCTCTGGTTAGTTTCAGCTTTATCTTGGATTAGTTTGGCTCTAATTAATATTTTGCTGTTGTTGTTATTTATCTCCCTGACTAAAGAGATTTAAACCACCAGCTCTTAGCTATCTTTGCTTAGGGAGAATAGATTTAGACCTCCAGTTCTTAGGTATCTTTGGTTAGGGAGGCTAGAGTTGTGATTTATCAGCTGGCTGTTAATTTCTCAGCCATTCCAGCTGCGTGTTCAACCATTTGTCTCAGTTAATTCATTTCACTTGTCAGGGAATTTTCTTAGTTCCTTGCTAATCTGCTTCATGACTAGGTGAGTAAGGAAACTTGCCTGTACTGACCATAGTAATGAGGAAGAGAAAACTCCCCTGGGAATCCCTAACCATAGGTTGACCCTTAGGAGTGTTTTTTTGTCACAAATCATATTATCTATGATATGTACACTACCAGCTACAGAATTTATAGGCTCCAGTGTAAACTAAAAATATGATGTGCCTGTTAAAAAGTTAAGAATTTCAAGATGGTAATGGCAAAGCTTTAAAGCAGACATGGGACTCTTTTAAACACTGGTCATCGGCAACTGCCCAGGTCTCATAACCCACAAAGCTGACATTGTCTATGCATTTTGAAAATTCTCAAGTGGATAATTTGGTTTAATGTGAAACTAGGTAGTTTGTTTTCCAAGGCCCCTTGTTGAAAGGAAATACTAAATTCTATGAGGAGGAAATATATGTATACCTCGGAGATATTGCAGGTTCGGATCCAGAACACCATAATAAAGCAAGTCAAAATCTTTTTGCTGGTTGAGGGTCTTGTCTTCAATTTTTTAAAAAGCAAGCTACAACATCTGTGAATCGCAATAAAGCTAAGCATAACAAACAAGGTATGTCTGTGCATTAACATGGGCTTCAAAAATAGTCAACAAAGTCTGTCATAAAATAAACATCTCTTAGTCAAAACATACAAGGCAAACTCAGATTAATTAACATTTCAGTATCCTGTTATTTTTAAATTACCTATTTAATATTTTAATCATTTAACCCAGCAAACCTCCAAAGCTTAAGTTACCAAGGACTTTGGAAAACTGTGTGTGTGTGTGTGTGTGTGTGTGTGTGTGTATAGTTATTGTTGAAAAAAGCTTTATCAAAAACCCTCTATTTCTTTGAGCACTGTACATTTAAAGCCTTTCTATCAACCATACCTATGGAAGTACAGAATTAGTTAATAAGCAGTAACAATGTAACAGTTTAAAAACAGCATAATTGTCTTTGCAAAAGAAAACAAGCATTACCAAAACGCTGGGTTAAAAGCAGCACAGTAGTTCGATCTTATTGCCTATTTATAGCCCTTTGTGCCAATAAACAATATGGCAGCAGGTTGGGCTTCCTCCCTTTACTGGAAGTACCCTGGTGACAATTCCCACCCTTTACCAAAATGGTGGAACCTAGCAACACCCTCTGGCTATCTAGGCTGCGTGGTTGTCAGGGAAGGTCACAATAGAGTTTCTAATTAGCATTATCTCCCCTTCCCCTTCCCCCTTATCCTCATTCTAGCACAGACACCTGGTTGGAGGAGAGCACTCTAAACCTGCAGATCTGGGGGAGGAGGAAGGGGGAAACTTTCCAGACCTAGTTTGGGGGACTTTTAGCTGTTTGCAAGCACACTGTTCTAGGGCAGGGAAAAGGGTTGCTGGCACCTGGGATAGGGGACACTCCCAGAGGGCAGAGGCAGGGCTCTGAGCCACAGCAGTAGGCACCCCAGTATCTGTCCATGAGCATCCCTCTACACAATTCCTTAACTTGTACATAGGCACCCCAGTATCTGTCCATGAGCATCCCTCTACACAATTCCTTAACTTGTACATACCCTCCGCAACTTACAGGAACCCTCTGTGACCTTCCTAGTCCCTTTCCATTCCCTTCTTAACTCATTCAGAAACAACCAGCCCTAGAACCATCTATTTTCAACTCTACATCATCAAAACCACATGATTTCTTTTGAATTTCAATGCTTAGAAACCTTAATTTAGTGACAACTAAAAGCAAGTAATTAGCATTCTGTTAATGGGCAAATTCATGAACTCATTTTTCTCTTACTCTCTGGGAGGGAAGTGAAAGTTTTCCCCTTCTTCCAGTCATCAATTTAGATCTTTCTGAGTAGAATTCTTA
Organism: Molossus molossus; assembly: GCF_014108415.1. Lineage (NCBI taxonomy): Eukaryota > Metazoa > Chordata > Mammalia > Chiroptera > Molossidae > Molossus > Molossus molossus. Next base: position 17,501,022 of record NW_023425355.1, read on the forward strand.
TAATGTAACAACATGAAAGCTTGTTTGTAAGAAGAGATCCTATCCTATAACTCAGAAACAAAATACAGAAACAACATCCAAAGTAAATAAATGAGTGCTCTCAAAACGAAGGACTAGGACACTAACTTCAGACTATTATCTCACACCGACCAGCATAGCAAAGGGCCCTCACAAGGTCTACGTGGCACAAAGCCCAAACAGTGGAACCAGAGGATTGATTCCCTGTGTTCATAAAATAGCGAAGGGCAAACCAACGAGCAAAGAGCATCCAAAACCAAAGTTACGTTACAGACAGACAAGAACTCTTACTAGCTCTTAAACAGAACAGACCTGTTTTCTATTACAGTTAAGCATTCCAGGTGGCTGATGCCTTGAGAGGGAGAGCAGGGTATTCCCTGAGATTAAAAAAAAAAGCTCTCAGCAGCTTCTCGGAAGTTCCTGCAATCTCTGCCAAGGGGTCAGCTCACCACAAGCAGCTGGCATCCCCAGCTAAGTGGGATATGCCCCCCATCTTTAAACCTATTAAGCAGCAAGACAAAAACAAACCCACCCTAATATAGACTATCATCTACAAGTGCGCACAACAGACAGACAAATGTTTGTGGCTTACTGTACCTTTTTTGCTTGTACAGCCAAACAGAACAGCAGACAGAATGCCCTGCACCATGTAGAGCAAGTGCCTGGACCCTAGGCTGATCAGGCTCAGGTTTGGAGGCCAGGCAAAGACCATGAGAGGTCCCTTGCAACCAGGAGCTGATCCAGCTCACACCACACGAGAGGCAACAGACAACAGATGGCTTTCATTGCAGAATTAGAGTTATGGAGCTAGAATGCTCGATTCAACTTTAGGGGAGATGACGGGAATTGTTGAGGCTGTGGCTAAGTCCCAAAAGAGAAAAAGAGTCTAGGCCTCAGCCCCAGGAACTCCCAGTCCAGGCAGCAAGCAGGAACCCCAGTACTCACCACAGTGTTCCTCCTTGTGATCCCACCAGAGTCATGAGAAAATGAAACTAGACAACACATAGGTCTGGGCTGCCTGTCACTAGTTTAGCCAATTTAAAGCAGAGACAAGGTTGAATCATATATGAGCGTTTATTCCACTATTGCCTGCAGTATGGGAGAGCAGCCAGGTCATCCTGCAAAAATCTTCTCTGCATTCCCTCCATAGCCGGTGACTTATATTGGGTATTACATGGGGGTGTAGCCAAAGGGAACATCAATGGGTAAAATGGTTGGGGAAATAGGCAAAGGGAATGTCCATGGATAGAATGGTTGGGGAAGTAGCAAAGGGAACATCCATGGGTAAAACAGTCACAGATCATAGACATGGGGAAGTAATGGGAGCTGGGAATGTGGGCTGTCTCCAGTGCACGCCTCCAAGACTCCAAGGGTGTTTGTCTTTCCATGATGTGGGTGTGCAGTTCTCAGGTAAGGAGCATGGACAGCATTCCCGAGGTAAACTTCCAGGATGTACAGCTCCCAGCCAGGTCAGACGGGCTTTCTTTAATCCGAACAAAGTAATCATGATTAACAGAACAAGGATGTTCAACATTCCTTATAACTATGGCCAGTGCCCCACTATGATTAGTTCTCTATTATTCTCTCCTGCCCCTTTCAGAAGTTGAGGAAAGAGAAACCAATTCTCTTAAGAGTGTAGATTTTCTGGTAACCTTTGTGTACCCTCACTTTTGAGACTGCTGTTCTAAGCATCTCTACAATCCACCACCAGGATTTCTGGATCTCATACATTCCACATAGGCCATGGGGCTCATATCTAAGGACCACCTACCAAGACACTTCATCCTCACTTGCTAATGTTTGCTTTGTGGAAGGAGATAGGAAGGCAAAGAATCTGGTTAGATGGTCTCTTGTTTTCTTTCAGTTTTTGTGCACTTTTTCAGTGTTTTTATGACCTTGTTCACTTTCCATCATTTTGTCCCACTTAGAAAGTTTCCACATGCCCTCAGAGTTATCCCGGTCCCCAAATGAAGACCCCTGCTCTTTGCAACAATATTTATAAGTTGCAAAAGATTCAAGGGAAATGAAGCAAATGCCAATGTTTGGTTTATTTTTCTCATCCTGTGCTTGTTAATTGCAAAACTCTGAAAAGTACTATATTTGTTTTCTACACTCACTTTTGTTCTCCAAATGGAGGGGGATATTATTAATATATGCAGTTACCATTGCATTATGGGACTTCACCATTTTCATGAGCACAGCTATATAAATCTGGGTTTTCAATAATAACTCTGCTGAAAATAAAGTTCAAGAACAAATTAAATTTTGAGTTCTATTTTCTGTTGTTTTGCTATGGACTGTAACATTTTAAATTAACATCTTTGTACCAAGAAAGCAATGTATCACCAAATGAAATTTAGTATATATACTAAAAATGTTTAGTATATTTTTTTCTAAATATATTTTACACATATCCACACATGTATATGCATGTTCATGTATACCTACGTGTATAAAAGTTTATACATGTATATAGTTGCTGCCAATATTAGTGTAATCATATCTTTCTCTACTTTCTGAATTGGTTTCCTTCTATTTTTGTGATATTAAAATATCTATTAATTTATGTTACAATTAGTGTAATAAGTAGAGGTTATTGTTACTATGTTTTTATGTGTTTTTTTTTGTTTTTGTTTTTTTTTTTCCCTCAACCAATAAAATCAGCAACTTGTGGATGACAAGGGATCACATGCTATCCTGACAAGCTCAGAGAAGGCCTGCGTGGTTGGTGGCCTTGCAAACTCAAAGACCTAAAATAACCACATTGGATGGCCTGAAATGAAAACTTTTTAACTAAAAGCAGTGTATGGTAGGTAGTCATGTCTTAGGCCTGTATCTTTCTTAACAAAGGTCAGTTTTACCTTAATTGAGCTTATTTCCTATTTCCATCTATGATAACATATCTTTGGACTGTCAGGGTAACTTCTCTTTTTTTCCAGACCCCTCAGGGCACAATCAATTCACCAGGATGGAGACCACAAATCCCCTCATTGTCATTATTATCATGTTAATTATTGACTGTTAACTGTCCAGTACCCAGCTATGTAAAAGAAACATATGTCTACCATTTTACTTTTTATCCAATCCCAGAGGTGTCTCCCCCTCCCCCCAAAGATTTCATGTAAACCATTTATTTCTTCTCTTTTCACTGTAATGGATGAAAGGTGCATTCTCTGGACCATTATCTCAATCCACTGAGGTTTTGCTTCCCAACAATTGTCTACAGTTTTGGCTCAAATAAACTCACAAAAATTCTTCACAGATTTGAATGATTCTTACATTGACAAACTATATATTAGTCTTCAGAGTTTCTTTTCTGGGTGTTTTTTTGTTTTGTTTTGTTTTGTTTTTTTGCCTATTCCTTCCAAAAGTCAGTTAATCACTGTAAAGAGCAAATGTTGTCTGAGTCCTTCAAAATAGAAACCACCAAAACACTACTTTTTAAGGTTCATTAGGAAGACAAAATGGTAGAACCAAGCAGGAAATAGGAATAAACTTTGTACAAGGACATTGAATTCTAATTACAATTCTAATAATTATGTGAGCCTAAAAATTAAGTTGTTGATTATTAATTGAAATTCCATGTTTAATGTCTGAATCTGTTCTTCTCTCATGAAAGATAACCCTTTTACTAGCCAAAAATATCACCCACAAAGGTCTGCAAAAAATAATACATACATACATACATGTGTGTGTGTATATCTATATATATATATAGATATACACATATATAAATTATATAAAACAGAGTATTTTATCTAATTGTTAAAACATTACGAGAAACTTGATTCAAATGCAAATAAAAACTAATCATACTTTACAACTGACTAAATATTATTGAGTAAAAGAAAGTCCATTCTTTTGTAGTCACTATTTATTAGCAAATATTTTTGAGCATCTTCCAGGCTATTCCAATCAATCATGAAACAGAAAACTTACCATATTAGTTCATTGTGCTTGGTACTGATGTTTGTAAGAGCATTTTTAATCTTATATATCTCAATTATTTCACTTTTCACTATCTTTTTTTTTTAATGCTCTTACTGTGTCTGCATAAAAGGCACAATTGAATCCTCAAATTTAAAATTCATTTTTGGGTACAATTGTCATGAAGTCTTTGACGCCCACCCCCTTAATGACACTGTAACTTTGAATGCAATTGCTTATTTAGACTCATCCTACATTTATAAAAGGTCATTTCCTATTCATCTGGTTTATACTTTGACATTATGTGTTACCTTCCTGGGAACAGGTCACTTGGGCACTGACTTCATATTTCTTAGACATAAACTAAAATCATTGTCCTATAAAAATCATTCTTGATGACATCTAGTCATCAAAAATATTTCATATATATATACATTATTTTTTTTTTTACAGAAAATTACATATTTCTTGTTTTGTAACAAATATTTCCCTTGATTCCCTTTCTTAAACTTTTTGTAGAATAATAAAGGTACACATTAGGAAATTTTCTATTTTTGCAAGTTAAAGTAATTAATCTTTGAGAACTGCATTTGTAAGAACATGACTAGGGCTTCTAATATTTGAACAAAGGACCTTTAACATCTCCTTTGAACAAAGGACCTTTGGCGTTGACTGTGGGATGCAACAATTTTCTAATCAAAGTTTTTCATGACAAAAAGTTCATAATAATTTTTTTGTGTATGTGTTTGTCAACTGAAGGTAAATTTGCTCAATATTTTTAACTAGAGAAAAAATAATGAGAAAGGTACAGAGACATTGGTTTTAATTTTTTTTTCTTTATTAATTTTAGAGAAACAGGAAGAGAGACAGAAACATCGCCCCCCACTGGGGATTGAGCCCACAACTTGGGCATGTGTCTTTGACCAGGAATTGAACCAGCGACCTCTTGGTGCATGGGTTGTCACTCAACCACTGACCCACACCAGCCTGACTGGAGACATTGGTTTTAATGAAATTACAGCTTACATTGGATGAGGTAGATAGATGAAAATAGAAGGGATTATTTAACATTTACATTGTCTAGTGAGACATTTAGCCTGGTACCCCACCCTGCTTCTAGAACTAGGAAGACATTCATATGTGTCCAAAGGAATGAGTTGTATGATTCCTGTCCTAAAAAACTAAATAACTTCAGAGAAAAGATCTCAAGAGCATTGCCTCTAAAAGGAGATTATCACACACACATGTAGGGAGAAAGGACCATCTTACCAATTTCCCTGGGGACCATGCCAGGTTGGTCAATGGAAGGAGCAGAAGAATTTTTCCTGCTAGGCACATGCCCAGTAGAAGTCAATATGGCACAGGGGAAAATACTTCCACTTGGAGGTTTATGAAGTAGGAATTAAGATGGCAACATGAAGGTCTTTCTGTCTAACCTGAAAAAAGGATCCGATTGCCTAAGGGCACAGAACCCTGGAAGATTTGAGATATATAGATTGGTTAGGGAGAAGACCCAGCACAGACCAGAAATTGATTGGTTAGTTTGAAGAAGTGCCTACTCCTTTGCAAGCCCCAGATAATATAATCCCAATTTAACAAAGACGCTCTCTCTCACTTCGTAACACTTGCAAGCCCCATTTGCTCATACTTCTCTATCCCCTGTAGCCATGTGACTCTAACAGACACTGCACACTCCAAGGGTACGGCACCAGCCAGAGAACAGCTGGGAACAGACTACGCTAGCCAGAGGGGGATAGAGTACCCATGGTGCAAAATGTCTGGACACTGGTCAATTTCTGGCCTTGATGAAGACAAGACTGAACTTTTTCCACAGCGAGATGGAGCGGAACCTGGGACACCCATCTGTGTACACTTCAACTTCAGTAAACCTTACTACACCACCACCTCCCATCTGCAGTTCCCTGGAAGGACACCATTTCCACCAACAGTACTTTGACCTTCCCCCTAATTGTCTAGAAGGAATTTAGGTAGATGTCCCGTTCTAGGAGGGAAGATATCATCACGGATAGCTATAGTTTAATATAAACAACTACGGCCTGGCCAGTGTGGCTCAGTGGATTGAGTGTCGTCCCTCCCGAGGACTGAGAGGTCCCAGTTCAATTCCTGGTCAGGGCACATGCCCAGTTTGCAGGCTCGATCCCCAGAAGGGGGGCGGTGCAGGAGGCAGCTGATAGATGTATCTCTCTCACATTAATGTTTCTATCTCTCTCTCTTCCTCTCTCTCTAAACAATCAATAAAAGCATATTTTAAAAAATAAAATAAACAACTACGTGATAGACAGGGAGGAACTTAGCAAGGCCCAGTTATTCCAAGTTCTCTCTGTGTTTCATTATTAATGATGGGCCAGCAAACGTTCATTTATCGAACACTTGTTTTCTATCTCCATGTGAATTGCCTGCCTTTTTTTTTTCTTTATTGATTTTTGAAAGAGAGGAAGGGAGAAGGAGAAAGAGATAGAACCATCGATGAGAGAGAACATCGATTGGCCGCCTCCTGCATGCCCCCCACTGGGGATCAGGTCCACAACCTGGGCATGTGCCCTGACTGGAATCGAACCAGCAACCTCTTGGTGCATGGGTCGACGCTCAACCACTGAGCCACACTGGCCAGGCTTGAAATGCCTTCCTGTCCTTTGGGGTCTCAAACCACAACGACCCCTTCTTTTTTGCTCAAGCTGGCATATAAGCCTCAACTGTCCAATGTGTCCTGAGTTTGACATGTTTATCTCACCACCACATATACATCCACGGTAAATTTTGGACATGTCTCCTGTTAAGCTGTCTCATGTTGGTTGTATTATTAGCCTAGCCTGAAGAACTTAGATAGGTGAGAGAAAAATATTTTTTGACCCCTGAAGTTTTGATGGGCCACCTAGAAACATTCACTGGCTAGGCCACCACTCCAGCTCCTTGGAACTGCTACAGCTAAGAGATGACGGGCATCTGAATGAAACTGGCAGAGGTAAACATTTTTCTTTACCCTGTCAGCCTCCAGGTTCTGCCTGATCTGTCTGCCAGGTTCTGCGGGAGTTAGAAGTGGTGAGTCCTTTTTCTGTCTTTAAGTTGATTATTAACTTTTCCAGAAGAATTTAGAGAGGTGAGAGGAAAATTATTTTTGCACCCTCACAATACAAATTAAAATTGTTACTATTTCCCAGTTATTTACTTTCTAGAGTAAATTTAAAAAATGTAAAATAATAACAATAGTGATAAGGATAGGAACAACTGGAACTGTCATAGACTCACATCAGAGATATAAATCTGTATAACTACTTTAGAAAACTGTTTAGCCTTATCTACTAAAATTATATGTATGCATAACCTATCACCATTGTATTTCACTCCTATGTATATACCCAACAGAAATGTATGATTATGTAAATTAAAATACATGTAAAATTATATTAATGGCAACATTGTTCATGTAGCCCAAACCACAAACATCCTTAATATTGAAAAGTAAAATGCACATATGATGGTGATATATTTGTTTCATGGAATACTAGACAGCAAAGAAAATGAACCAAATATTATTCCATGTAAAAAGATGGATGAACCTCACAAACAATATGGACCAAAAAAAGCCAGACACAAAGTCATGCATTTATGTTTTTGTTTATATAATTCTTTAAAAAAATGGTAAAACCATACTGATGTTAGAAGTCAATATACTGGCTACTTTTCTTAGATAAAGAAGAGATTTGGGATGCAAAGGAACTTGAAAGGGTATTATGTGGTGCTGGTAATATCCTTTTTTTTTTTTTTTTTTACCTGTATGGTGGTTAAATGGGTGTGTTCTCATGATAATTCATCGACCTGATATATTGTATGTACTTTTCTATGTGTGTGCTATATTTAACAAAGTTTGTGTTGTTGTTATTTTTTAATTAAGAATGCTGGTTATAATCCCAGTCCTGTTTACTTACTGTGAAGTAGATATCTGAGATGCATACAAGACTCATCTCCCCCAGGAAGGACCATTTCCTCCGTTCTCACCTGCAAGCCGAAAGTCCTTCAGGAGCTGCCCATTGAACTTGGCCTTTAGAGCCCTGTATGGTCTCATGTCTGCGTACTACTTTAGCATTATTTCACATTCTCTTCGCTCTTGATCCTCAATCCCATGTGAGCAGGACCGGGTCTTTTGTTGTTCACCATTGGAGAACCAGACTTCCAGCAAGGCAAGGCTTTGGGTAAAGACTTACTGACATTGCCCTGGCCAGTTTGGCTCAGCGGTTAGAGCATCGGCCTGCGGTCCGGAGAGACCCGGGTTCGGTTCCCGCTAAGGGCATGTACCTCGGTTGCAGTTTGTCCCCGGCCCTGGTTGGTTGTGCGGGTGGCAACCACTCGATGTGTCCCTTCACGTCGATGTTTCTCTCTCTCTCTCCCTTCCTCTCTCTCCCTCCCACTCTATCTGTACAAAAAATGGAAAAAAAAATATCCTCGGGTGAGGATAAAAAAAAAAAAAAAAAAAAAAAGACTTACTGACATTAAATACAGAACTGATACAAAAAGCAGTAGATTAAATAAATAAATAAATAAATAAATAAATAAATAAATAAATGGGTCGTTAATTCTTTTTAGCTTGTTCTTGCTTTCACAGAAAGGAAAAAAAATGATGCAATGAAAAACTCAACTCATAAGCTCTAGAAACATTAATTTCAGGAAGCTAAAAAATCAGCAAGCTAAATTTTAAAACATAATCTGTAATGGACATAAACAGCAATGCTGTGAGACGGGCTGGGATGGGGAAGAGGATATCAATGGGGGAAGAAGGACAAACATCTGTAACAAAAATAAACTCATTAATAGAACATTAATTAATTAATGGAAATATAATCTGGTCCACACTCGAACAGTTTATTTCTAAATCATTTCAGATGAATAGATATCTGATATTTAAAGATTAAAAGAAAAAAGAAAGCCCTGGCCGGTTTGGCTCGGCAGTTAGAGCATCGACTTGTGGTCCAGAGAGTCCCTGGTTCGGTTCCCGCTAAGGGCACGTACCTCAGTTGCAGTTTGTCCCTGGCCCTGGTTGGCTGTGTGGGTGGCAGCCACTCGATGTGTCCCTTTCACGTCGATGTTTCTCTCTCTCTTCCTCTCTCTCCCTCCCACTCTATCTGAACAAAAAATGAAAAAATATCCTCGGGTGAGAATAAAAAAAGAAAAAGAGAGTACAAGATTTTGATTCCATATGAAACAATTTAATATACCTGCCTTTCACCTAGTATGTTTATTTTTAAATTTTTGGGGGGGCTTTTTATTTATTTATTTATTAAATTAATTAATTTATTTTTGTTACAGACATTTCTCCTTTCCCCTACTGACTCCCCCTTCCCCTTTCCTTCCAGCCCTATCCCCAGCTTTTTTGTCCATGTCCATTGTTCATGCACACATGCATATAAGTTCTGTGGTTTATCTCTCCCCCACCATCCCCTCTTCTGGGGATTGTCAGTCTGTACCCCAGTTCCACGTCTCTGGGACTACCCCATTCCTCAGACTGTTAGGTTCATTATATTCCACAAATAAGTGAGATCATATGAAACTTGTCTTTCTCTATTTGGCATGTTTCACTTAGAATAATACTTTCCAGGTCCCTCCATGTTGTCTCAAAGGATAAGAGATCTTTCTTTCTTACAGCTGCATAGTACTCCATTGTGTATATGTACCACCACGTTTTTATCTATTCATCTACTGATGGACACTTGGGCTGTTTTAAGATCTTAGCTATTGTAAATAGTGCTGCTATGAACATGGGGGTACATATATTTTTTCTGTTTGGTGTTTCAGGCTTCTTAGGGTACATTCCTAGGAGTGGGATCACTGGGACAAATGGAAGTACAAGTTTTAATTTCTTGAGGTAACACCATATTGTTTTCCATAGTGGCTGCACCAGTCTGCATTACCACCAAGAGTGTACTAGAATCCCCTTTTCTCCACACCCTCGGCAACACTTGTTTGATGACTTGTTGATGGCGGACATTCTGACAGGTGTGAGGTGATACCTCATTGTTGTTTTAATTTGTATCTTTCTGATGATTAGCATTTGAGAGATGTTCAGCATTTTTTTATATGTCTCTTAGCCATTTGTATGTCCCTCTTATCTGATATATCATTGGCAATTATGCTCTCCCATAGAGTAGGTAGCCTTTTCATTTTGATGATTGTATCTTTCGCAGTGCAGAAGCTTTTGAGTTTGATGTAGTCCCATGTGTTCATTTTCTCCTTTGTTTCTATTGCCTTAGGTGATGCATCAGTGAAAATTCTGCTTCGTATGATGTCTGAAATTTTGTTGCCTACAGTTTCTTCTAGGATTTTTATGGATTCATGAATCACATTTAAGTCTTTTATCCACTTTGAGTTTATTCTTGTGTAGTGTGTAAGTTGATGGTCTAGTTTCATTTTTTTTGCATGTAACTGTCCAATTTTCCCAACACCATTTATTAAAGAGGCTGTCCTTACTCCACTGTATACTCTTGCCACCTTTGTCAAATATTAATTGAGCATATTGCCTTGGGTCCATTTCTGGGTTCTCTGTTCTGTGCCACTAGTCTATATGCCTGTTCTTGTGCCACTACCAGGCTGTTTTGATTACAATGTCTTTGTAGTATAACCTGAAATATGGTAATGTGATCCCTCCAACTTTGTTCTTCCTTTTCAAGATTGCTGTGGCTATTCAAGGTCTTTTTTGGTTCCATATGAACTTTTGAAGTATTTGTTCTAATTCTGTAAAGTATGTCGTTGGTATTTTGATGGGGATTGCATTGAATCTATAGATTGCTTTGGGTAGTATGGACATGTTAATGATGTTAATTCTTCTAATCCATGAACAGCGTATGTGCTTCCACTTTTTTATATGTTCCTCTATTTCTTTTTTCAATGATCTGTAGTTTTCTGTGAATAGGTCCTTTATTTCTTTGGTTAAGTTTATTCCTAGGTATCTTAATTTTTTTGCCCCAATGGTAAATGGGATTGTTTTCTTAGTTTCTCTTTCTGTGAGTTCATCATGGGTGTATAAGAATGCCGTCGATTTCTTGACTTTAATTTTGTATCCTTCTACTTTTCCAAATTCATTTATTAAGTCTAGTAAGTTTTTGATGGAGTCTTTGGGGTTTTCTTCGAATAATATCATGTCATCTGCAAATATTGCCATTTTCTCTTCCTCCTTTCCAATTTGGATCCCTTTTATTTTTTCTTCCTGTCTGATTGCTGTGGCTAAGACTTCCAGTACTATATTAAATAACAGTGGCAAAAGTGACATCCTTGCCTTGTTCCTGTTTTTAAGGGAAATGCTTTTAATTTTTGCCCATTGAATATGATGTTGGCTGTAGTTCTTTCATATATGGCCTTTATTATGTCTAGATATGATACCTCTATTCCCACATTGCTGAGCGTTTTTATCGGAAATGGATGCTGGGTTTTGTCGAAGGCTTTCTCGCCATCTATTGATATGATCATGATCATGTGGTTTTTATTCTTCATTTTATTTATGTGGTATATCACGTTTATTGATTTGCGAATATTGTAGCAGCCTTGCATCCCTGGGATGAATCCCACTTGGTCATGGTGAATAATTTTTTTTGATGTGTTGCTGGATTCGATCTGCTAGTATTTTGTTCAGGATTTTGGCATCTATGTTCATCAGGGATATTGGCCTGTAGTTTTTTTTCTTTGTAGTGTCTTTTTCTGGTTATGAAATTAGAATTATGCTGGCTTCATAAAACGAGTTTGGAAGTCTTCCTTCTTTTTGAATTTTTTGAAATATTTTGAGGAAAATGGGTGTTAGTTCTTCTTTGAATGTTTGGTAAAACTCCCTCGTGAAGCCATCCGGGCCTGGGCTTCTGTTTGCTGTGAGAGTCTTGATTACATCTTCAATTTCTTCTGTTGTTATTGGTCTGTTCAAGTTTTCTATCTCTTCCTGGTCCAGTTTTGGGGGACAATGTGGTTCTAGAAATTTGTCCATTTTGCTTAGATTGTCAAATTTGTTGCTATAAAATTGTTCATAGTAATTGTTAATGATCTTTTGTATTTCTGTGGTGTCAGTTGTTACTTCTCTTTCATTTCTCGTTTTGCGTATTTGGGTTCTCTCTTTTTGTTTCTTGGTGAGTCTAGGTAAGGGTCCATCAATCTTGTTTATCTTTTAAAACAACCAGCTCTTTGTTGCATTGATCCTTTGAATTGTTTTTTTTTTTTTTTTTTGGTCTCCATGTCGTTTATTTCTGCTCTGATCTTGACTATTTCCTTCCATCTACTGGCTCTGGAGTTTTCTTTTTGTTTGCTCTCTAGTTCTTTAAGTTGTAAGGTTAGATAGTCTATTAGAGATTTTTCTTATGTTTTGATGTACGCCTGTAGTGCTATGAACTTCCCTCTCAGAACTGCTTTCACTGCATCCCATAGATTTTGTGTTGTGTGTTCATTTCCATTGGTTTCCAGGAAGTTTTTAATTTCTTCCTTGATCTCCCAGGTAACACATTCATTGTTTAATAACATGCTATTTAGCTTCCATGTGTTCAAATGTCTTTGCATGTTCTTGTTGCAGTTGATTTCTAGTTTCATGCCATTGTTATCTGAGAAGATGCTTGATATGATTTCAGTCTTCTTGAATTTGTAGACACTTAGTTTGTGTCCTAACATAGGGTCTATCTTTGAGAATGTCCCATGTACACTTGAGAAGAATGTGAATTCTGTAGTTTTGGGGTGTAATTCTCTGTAGATATCTATTAAATCCATTTGGTTTATTGCTTCATTTAGAGTGCCTGGTTCCTTGTTAATTTTTTGTCTAGAGGATCTATCTGGTGATGTGAGCAGGGTGTTGAAGTCCCCTGCTATGATTGTATTGCTATTGATTTCTCTTTTGAAGACCTCCAGAAGATTTTTAATATATTTTGGTGCTCCTATATTGGGTGCATATCTGTTAATCAAGGTTATATCTTCCTGTTGGATAAATTCTTTCAATATTATGTAGTGGCCTTCTTTGTCTCTACTTATAGTCTTCATTTTGAAATCTATTTTATCAGATATGAGTATTGCTACCCCAGCTTTTTTTTTCTTTCCATTTATTTGGAAGATTTTTTTCCATCCTTTCACTTTCAACCTCTGTGAGTCTTTTGTTGTGAGGTAGGTCTCTTGTAAACAACATATAGATGAGTCATGCTTTCTTATCCAATCAGCTACTCTGTGTCCTTTTATGGGGGAATTCAATCCATTTACATTTAAGGTGATTATTGATATGTACTTATTTATTGCCATTTTTGTTTAGTGTGGTTATATTTTTCTTCCTATTTTTCCTGCTATTTACAGCAGTCCTTTTAACATTCCTTGCAGTGCTGGTTTGGTGCTAATATATTCCCTTAGCTCTTTTTTTTGTTTGGGAAGCTCTTTATTTGGCCTTCTATTTTGAATGATAGCCTTGCTGGGTAGAGTAGTTTTGGATTCAGATCCTTGTTTTTCATGACCTTGGTTAACTCATGCCATTCCCTTCTGGTCTGTAGTGTTTCTTGTGAGAAGTCAGCTGAGAGCCTTATGGTTTTTTGTTTGTTTGTTTTTTGTTTTGTTTTTTTTGTACGTAACCTGTTGCTTCTCTCTTGCTGCTTTTAGGATTCTCTCTTTGTCTTGAATTTTTGGCATTTTGATTACTATGTGTCTTGGTGTGGGCCTGTTTGGGTTCTTTTTACTGGGGGCTTTCTGTGTTTCTTGAACTTCAATGCCTTCTTTCACCAAATTAGGGAAGTTTTCTGTCAGTATTTCTTCAAATATATTCTCTAAACCTTGCTCATTTTCTTCTTCTTTGGGGACTCCTATGATGCAAATATTATTATGTTTCCAGTTGTCCCACAGTTCTCTTAAGCTGTTTTCCTGTTTTTTAATTATTTTTTCCTTTTGGTTTTCTAATTGGTTGATTTTTTCTACCCTATCCTCTAATTCACTGATCCGGTTCTCAGCTTCCTCTACTCTGCTATTTAGACTTTCCAATGTGTTTTTTTTTCTTTTTTTTCTGCTATGTCATTCTTCATTGCTTCTTGGTGGTTTTTAATTTCCAACTGGTTGATTTTCAAAATTTGTATGTCTTTACTCATGGTGCTCATGTCCTTACACATGCTGTTGCGCTTCCTCAAGATCATGGCTCTGAATTCTAGTTCTGTTAACCTGCTTAACTGCACCTCATTTATCTCATCTTCGGTAGAGTGGTCTTGTTCTTTTATTTGGCTTTTGTTTCTGTTTCACTATTTTGGCTGTTACAGTGGGCTTTGAAGTCTGCCAAATTTTCCCTGTGGATTTTGGTGTTCTGCTATTTGTGGCTCCCTCTCCTGGGTTTGGATGAGGCTGGGAGGACTCCCGTTAAACACTACTGTCAAGTCTTACTTTCCTGGTTAGAGTTGCTAGCCCAGGGAATGGTAGTTATCCTCTAGCTTTTTTGTCTGGATGCTTTTTGTATTGGTCACCTGAAGAACCTTGGTTTCTGAGTTGAATGAAAAACTCCCTCAGGTGCTCAGTGTAAGAGGATTTCCGGATGGTGGGGCACGTGCTGGTTGTTATTGGGCCTCAATTAACATTTCAGTGGCCACCAGGTGGGGTTGAATCTCCGAGGGAGGGGCCGCTACCTCTCCCCAGGGCCCTGGGAAGGAGTAAGATGACCACAGTCCTGCGTGGCTGCACTCAGCTAAAGCTCTGAGCGCCCTCCAAATCCCGATCGTCCCCACACAGTTCCAGTCCAGTCTGCCGTCTCTCTGCCAGAGCCCAAGGTGAGTGGCTGCTGCTAATTTAGCCTCTGACCCGGCTCTGAGTTGTGGAGCTGCTTTGGACTTTAATCAGAGGGCGCAGTTCCCAGCTAAGGTCGCTGCTCCCATCTAAGGCCATCGCTCCCAGCCCAGGCCGCTGCGGACCGTGGGCTCCCGGCCCCCTCTCGCGTCCTCTCAAGCCTACCAGGATTGAGTCAGTGTCCCTGGTTATGTGGTCCTCCAAGCTGCTTTTCGGTTGCCTTTTCCTGACATTTTGTCTTTATTTTTGTTGTAATTCCAGTTTGGTCCTGGGAGATGGTCTGTGTAGCTCCATTCACTCCGCCGCCATTTTCAGTCTCCTCCTAGTATGTTTATTAACAGATGGTAGATGTTCTCTAGTCTCTGAAAATTATAGACGCAAACTCTGGAAAACAAGGGCTCAACTTTGTCTCTCCTCTGAAATTTCTTCCCAGCATTTGTATTTCTGTCATGTTTTAGACCTTATGTCTGGATGTCATATGTTCTTTCCTAACACATTTAAATGTTCTAGAAGCAATGAAATACAATACAAGGAGCAGCGGTAGCCTTTAAGTAGGAAAATTGATTAGGTTTAAATCACATATCTGTTTCCATATGACCACTGGAAAGTCACCTAACTTTTCTGTATACTCTTTCCATATTTTTTTCTGTAACTTTGCTTAATGGGAAACTCAGATATAACTAGAACTCTATAAATTTCACGGCATTATTTCGAGGAACTTACTGAAGTGATAGATGTAAATGTGCTTTGAAAAGTATATATTATGTACAAATGTAAAACAACCCATAATAATAATCTTATAATCAAGAAGTACAGAAAGCAAAGCACATAAATCTTTGCTGAGATACACAGCTTATATTCTCTGTATGTTTAACATACATTACCTTATTTCATGTACACAATTTTGAACTTTAAGTATGAACCACAAACATGTAAGTTGGGAAACGTGTTCACGTACAGTTTAAATCATTTGTCTAAGGTCACATAGCAGGTCTTTCTTGTGCTATAGGTCTTGCTCTGCCAACAGTGCCATGCAAAATCATCCTGTGTCTTGGAAAATATAATGGAAACCATTGAAGCAATACCATACAATTCTAAACACTGTCATTTTCGTCAATATTTTGGGCAACATTGTTTTTTTCCCCAACATTCTAAGTACAGATCAGTTTATTATAAGGTCACTGAGGTATATAATTTCACAATTTTAAATATGGGGAGTTGTTTTCTTTAAGGGCAATTGCTTTTGAACATTTAAAGTAGCACTGCTTTCTTAAAGACTAATTCCTAGACAACTGAACTTCCTCCAGTGTCACTTGTGCTAATATTTCCCTTGGTTATATAGGCTCCTCAATGCATGGTTAACTGTGTAGAAAATGTTAGTGGCTCAAAACAGGAAAAATCCAACTTTGAATGCAGCAAAAATAGTCATCATTACTTTATTTATGGTTTATGTTATTTTTTTAAATTGATTTTGAGAGAGAGACGAGTGGAGAGGGAGAGGGAGAGAAACATGGATGTACGAGCGAAACATGAATTGGCTGCCTCCTGCACACCCCCTATTGCCGCAACTGGGGCACGTGCCCTGGCCAGGAATGGTACTAGCAACCTTTTGGTGCATGGGAGGATCCAACTTAGACACACTGGCCAGGGAGTCATTATTTTTAAAAGTTCATAATTTCTATTTATTTGCTCAAATGATACCTAAAAAAGTATAACTCACCATTTTTTGTTATTATCTGATCTTTTAGCACTTAACAAAGAGACTTGTTATCCAGCTTTTTTTCTATACATTTGTGGATACTTTCTCACTTCAACTTATTTTTTGATTTAGCTGTCACCAAATTTTCCACAGTGTATGCCTACCAGTCTTTCTAGTGATGAAATTTTATTTACAGAGAATACATTGTTACAATTAAAATATAAATGTGTCCAATCTACAAGTACAGCCTCTTTATTAATAATTCCTAACATATAGCAGTATTTTTAAGAGGAGATAAAGGGAGGTGTAATGTACATATGACCCTTTTTTTGTTCTTTTTCTTTCTCTCTCTTGTAGAATTTACCCACTTGTTTTGTTCTGATAATTGCTATGGGAGTTTGGGTAACTTCAGGCATTGGGAATGTTTGAGATGGGAAAGCCTAAGGGGAGTTAAAGGGGTGATTGCTAGGTAATGCCACTGGAAATGAGCTACGAGCCATGCAGTTGAAGCTTAGCTCAAACTCATCTCTCTCATAAATACGTGCATTATTTCATGATTTTTTAAATCACAGAGTGCATATTTCATAAGGAAGTATGAGAGAAAATAATTTGGAAGTGATTTGTACAAATGCACTTTAACTGGACAAAGAAAACAGAGTTTCTGGGCCATCTGTCATGAACAACTTTGTATTCTAACTTTATAATATAACAACGCATTAATATTAATAAAATTGTTACCTGTGATATCCAGTGAGTTAAAAAGAATGTGTATATTATTTTTAACTTTACGCAGTGTCTCTGGAGCTAGTGTTTAATTGATTGATAATTGGTTTTATGACTGACAAACTCAGACAAATTGCAATAAGTATTATTTTAAAAATAATTGTTAGAGTTGGTGGCTTTTTAGTGATTTTGTTTCTGTGGACCAAAAGCCCTGCTATTCTTTTTCGTAAAAATAACATGTTTTGTGACATTTAATGCATTCTATTAGACAGTGAAACTATTATTTATAAAGATGTCTTCTAATATTGTTTTGAAATTCTGTAAAATTTAAGAACACTCTTTAGCACATTTCATTTTAATTCAGATATTAAAATGAAAACATATTTTATTATGAATGGAAAACTTTTTTAAATTACTCAAACTACTGAACTAATTTTGGTTGTTGTTCAGGACTTATTCTTTCTTTTCATTTAAAATGTCACATCAAAATAAAATATTTGTAATTCAAAATATCTTACACGGTAGTAAAAGTTCTCTTCTATGAATCAAATTTCTGTTGTTTTCTGAAATAGAATATAAAATTTCCAAAGCAAGCAAAAATTATTATGACTTTTCTAATAGTGTTTCCTTTTCATTCTTTCACTATTAGATTTACAGTGCACACTTCTCCATGTCATTTTTCCATGTAATATACTTCAATTTTTTATTTATTTTATTATGTTGTTGATATTTAGCCTTTATTAAATGGAGCTTTTTTTTTTATTTACGAAAGTTTATTAAAAGTTCAGAATGACAGTCACCAACTATATTAAAGGGGAGATTAAATACCACCACTCAATCTCCCTAAAGTATTATTAGTCACGTGATGAGTGTTTAAAATGTAATTATAAAATGTTGGTGCCTGAAGATATTTTACTCATCATCTTTAGTACGTCCTCTCAATAAGGATAGGGATTGTGTGCTATTCAATTTTGCATCTTTCTATAGATGTCTTTAAATGACTATAAGCTCATGCAAAGCATTCAACAGAAATTTGGTTCATTAGTTAGTGCGCTAAATCCAAAGAGGTTGGTTAGCTTTTCCAAAGTCACACAAGTGAACGTTAGTATTAGTTTTTTATTACTGCCATAATCAATTATCATAAATTTAGCTACTTAAAATAGCACACGTTTATTATATCACAGTTTCTGAGGACTGGAAATATGGGTAGACCAACAGGGTAATATGCTCAGGGTTTCATAAGACTCTGATCAAGGTGTTGGTAAAGCTGTGTATTTCACATAGGATCTGGGGAAAACACACTTCCAAGATCAGTGAATTTGCTAGAAAACTGAGTGTCTTGGGTTGTATGACTAAGGTGCTCATTTCCTTGCAGACCATCACTGGAATGGATTTTTCCTACTGGATGATGTCCACCTTCTTTCTCATGCTGTCCATGTGGCTCCCTCCAGCAATAGTGGGGCAAGTGTCTCTCATGCTTTTGATCTCTATGATTTCTCCTGCTGCACCTCAGTCTTCAGATCAAAAATGTCTTTCGCTATTAAGGGATTAAGTGAAAAGATTTGTCTTGCTTGGACAATGAAGGATAATTTTTCTACCTTAATTACACCTATAAAGCCTCTTTTGCTATGTAATGTAAAATAGAGATTTCCAAATAGGAGTTTATGATGTAGACATCCTTGGAGTTTATTCTGCACCCCACAATGTAAAAGTCAGGTATATAATCCAGTATGTCTCTCAATGTCTTTCTATGACAATTCAGCTGTAATTTTCTAGGAAGAGAAAGATAAACTAGATAAGACTGTTATCTATGATGAAGAAATTAATTTATATTGCAACTTCAGAGCATAAGGGAAAGATATTTTTTAGAAAATGACTTTGCAATCCATGTTCTTTTGATATGACAATATGTAGCTATTTGTGCGGAGTGAGTATATGTTGGTATAGTATAGTGTTGCATAGATGTGAAAAAAATGGCAAAATCTTGAAATTCAAGAGACTTTTCATAATAAGAGAGCATAAGTTTTACTTGTCTAGAAGGATACTTGTGCTACTAACAGTTACCATCAAATCTAGATTAGAATAAATTATTTGAACAGTGACTTTACCCTGTGGTTAACTTATTTTATAGAGGGCTGTGGCTGAAGATATAAGAAGATAAAATAATTTTATTAGTCTTATTAAGGAAAAGAAAGTATTTCAGAAGTAATCATGAAGAAAGACTTAAAAGATAGAGAAATTTCTCTGTAGGATAAAATCCTATATCTTCTAATTAAGAATGTGAAGTTTGGATAAAGAAAAAAAATAGAAAAAATGTACAAATATAATCTTATTTACAGAGATAAGTTTTTAGAGAAAAAAATGTTTGGTTATATTCATAAAACTTAATATATCTATAACCTAGATGAGAGGGGGAAAATCCTAGAAACACACAACATACTGTTATAGGTGGAAGTGGGGTACTCAGCAGTGGAAATGGGGTATCCCTTTTCCCAGTGGGTGCTGGGGGTTGGGTCGTTACAATATCTCAAGAAAAATTATTTTCCGAGACTCACTCAGAAGGTGATTTTTATTGGCGTGGAATTCCATCTCTGTGTTTCTGAAGTCCCAGTTCCCTTAATCCCGTTGTGGAAAATGTGCAGCTGCAGATTCAGCAGAGCTAGAAGCAAAGCCAGTATCCAGAGTCTCCGTTCCATGGTGGAGTTGGGTCTGGTGTAGCATCAGATTACTTGTAGTCCATTAGTTCATTCTGTGTAGGGTCCACATGGACCATGTGGGCAAATGCAAGTGTGAGAGCCCCACAAGCCAGGAGTGTGGAACAAGAGCAAGAGAGGGAACTCCTTTGTTTAAGAGTTTAATTATATGTTTTCAGGGGCAATGCCTACTCTGGCCAATGACCTGTTCCCAAGTGGGACTGACAGGCAATACCTTCCCTGTTTCATCCAAACTTTCCTGCGCATATGTCTAAATTGCAGCTTTTCTTTGCTCTTCTCCTGTTAATTAATAACAGGTAAATTACAATGGTATCAATACCATATTGAATCATAAAGAAATAGAAGACATGGACAGGTGGATAACTAGTAAGGAGAATGAATCAGGAATAAAAAATCTTCCAGCCCTGGCCAGTTTGACTCAGCGGTTGGAGCATCAGCCTGCGGTCCAGAGAGACCCAAGTTCGGTTCCCGCTAAGGGCACGTGTCTCGGTTGCAGTTTGCCCCCTGGTTGGTCGAGCGGGAGGCAGCCACTCGATGTGTCCCTTTCATGTCAATGTTTTTCTCTCTCTCTCACTTCCTCTCTCTCCCTCCCACTCTGTCTGAACAACAACAACAAAAAAGAAATAAAACAATATCCTTGGGTGAGGATTTAAAAAAAAAATCTTCCAATAAAGAAAAATCCAGGAACATACGGCTTCACTAGTAAATTCTACCTATCATTTAAAATACAATGAACATCAGTTCTCCACTAATTCTTCGAAGAAATTTTTATTCATCTAGTTATTTGTCAAATTTATAAGGGTGACACTGGTTACTAAAATTATATAGGTTTCAGGTATACAATTCTATAATACATCATCTGTATATTGTACTGTGTGTTCACCATCCCAAGTCACGTCTCCTTCCATCACCATTTCCTCCCCTCCCATGCACTCTTTTTTTTTTTTTTTATCCTCACCCGAGGACATTTTTCCATTTTTTGTACAGATACAGTGGGAGGGAGAGAGAGAGGGAAATATCGATGTGAAAGGGACACATCGAGTGGTTGCCACCTGCACGACCAACCAGGGCCAGGGACAAACTGCAACCGAGGTACGTGCCCTTAGCGGGAACCGAACCCGGGTCTCTCCGAACTGCAGGCCGACGCTTCAACCGCTGAGCCAAACCGGACCGGCCAGGGCTCCCATGCACTCTTTAACCCCCCCCCACTGCCCTTTCTCTCTGGTAATCACCATGCTGTTGTCTGCCTATGAGGTTTTTTGTGTTTTGTTTTGTTCTGTTTTTTACTTTAAATGAAGAGAACACTTACAAATTTCTTCTGTGAGGCCAGCAGTACCCTGATATCAAAACCAGAGAAGGAAGCCACAAGGAAACAAAAGCACAGACCAATATCCCTGATGAATATGAATGAAGAATCATCATCAAAATCTAGCAAACAGAATTGAACAGCACATTAAATAATTATACATTATGAGAAATTTGGATTTATCCCAAGAATGCAAGAATAATTTACCCTGAGAAAAATCAATCAGTGTTAAACACTGCATTAACATAAAAAAGGGAAGAATCACATGATCATTTCAACTGATGCAGAAAGAAATAGACAAAACTTAACACCCTTTAATCATAAACACTTTCGATAATCTAGGAATATAAGGTTACTACCACAACATAATAAAGGCCATATATGAAAATCTCACAGATAAAATTATACCTATTGGTAAAAGACTGAAAAATTTTCTTCAGATCAGGAATAAGACAAGGATGCTGCTTTTGCCTCCTCTATTGAATATAGTACTGGAAGTCCTAGCCAGAACAATTAGGCAATAAAAAGAAGTAAACGGCATTAAAATTTGAAATAAAGAAGTAAAATTATCTTTTTTTCACAGATAACGTGATCTTATATGTAAACAAAGCTAAAGATTCCACAAAAAACTGTTAGTACTAAGTCCCATTCCTCAAAATTGTAGCCTGTGAAATCAACACCTAAAACTTGGCTCTGTTTCTATATACTAAATACCAACAATATGACAAGGAATTTAAGAAAACAATTCCATTTCCAATAGCACCATAAACAATAAAATATTAGGATTGATTTAACCATGGAATCAAAATACTTGTACACTGAAAACTACAAAATGATTCTGAAAGGAATTAAAGAAGATATCAATAGAAATAAATACATCCCTTATTTATAGTTTGGTTGCCTTTATATTATTAAGATGCCAATATTACCCAAGGGGATTTACAAATTTAATACAATCTTTATCAAAATTACAACATTATTAAAGATTTTTTTATTGATATTAGAGAGAGAAGAAGGGAGAAGGAGAGAGAAACATTGATGTGAGAGAGAAATATGAATTGGCTATTTCCCACATGTACCCCTGACTTGGGATCAAACCCACAACTTGGGTATGTACCCTGACCAGGATTGGAATCAGTGACCTTTCCGTGCACCAAACTATGCTCCATCATACTAGCCCAGGCACAACAACTTTTTTTCAGAGATAGAAAAATTCTTTCCAAAATTCATGTAAAATCTCAAGGGACCCAGGAAAGACAAAACAATTAGGAAAATGAACAAAGTTGGAGAAATCACAGTTTCTGATTTCAAACTTAATACAAAGCTACAGGGGAAAAAAAAAAAGTTGTGGTAATGGCATAAAGACAGACATAGAGAAACGATAAAATTAATACAAAAATAAATTGTTACATATGGTTAAATGACTTTTTAACAAGAGTGCTAAAGTCATTCAATAGGGAAAGAACAGTCTTTTCAACAAATGGTATTTTGGAAACTGGAATTCCACATACAAAATATTGAGGTGGGATCTTTATTTAAGCAATATAAAAATTATGTCAAAATGAATAAAAGACCCAAATGTAACAGCTAAAATGATAAAATTCTTATAAGAACACATAAGAGAAAATGGCACCAAATGTGGCAATGATTTATTGGCTATGGCATCAAAAGCAAAGGTACTAAAAGAAAAAACAGATAAATTGGAGTACATCAAAAGTAAACTTTTCTGTACATCAAAGGACACAATCAACAGGATAAAAAGGCAACCCACATAATAGATAAAAGTATTTGCAAATCATGTATGTGATACAAGGTTTTATTAGTCTCTTCATGAGCCATTACAAAATAGCGTAGATTGTGTGGCTTAAACAATAGAAATTTGTTTTCTCACAGTTCTTGAGGCTGAAAGTTGCAGATCAAAGTCCACAAGGGTCAGTTTTTTGCATGGGTGCTGTTCGTGGCTTATAGACGACCACCTTCTTGTTGTGTCCTCACACAGTGGAAAGACAGAAATTTTTGGTGTTTCTTCTTATAAGGACATAATTCCCATTGGGTCTATGATCTCATTTGACCTGTACTTCCTTATAGGTCCCATATCAAAACATAATTGCATTGGGGGTTAGAGCTTCAACATATAAATTGAAGGGTGGGGCTCGTAAGTTAATCCATAACAGGGGTTAATATAAAAAATATATATAGCACTAGAAAGAGCCCGGCTGGTATGGCTCAGTTGGTTGAGCATAGTCCCATGCACCAGGAGGTCATCAGTTCAATTCCTGATCAGGGCACATGCCCGGGTTGCAGGCTCAATCCTCAGTAGGGGGCATGCAGGAGGGAGCCAATTGATGTTTCTTTCTCATCAATGTTTCTATCTCTCCCTCTCCGTTCCTCTCTCTGAAATCAATAAAAAACACATTAAAAAAAAAGACCTAATTAAAAAGTGAGCAAATACTTGAATTGTCATTTCTCCAAAGAAGAGATGAAATTATCGCCCTGGCCGGTTTGGTTCAGTGGTTGGAGCATCGGCCTGCGGACCAGAGAGTCCTGGGTTCAGTTCCCGCTAGGAGCACGTACCAAAAAATAAATTAAAAAAAAAAAAGAAAGAAATTATCCTTAGCAGCTTTATATCAGGAATCATTAGAAAAAAGAAAATCAAAACCACAAGGAGATATATATTACACCTATTAAAATATCTACAACCAAAAATATATAGAAGTAAATGCTTGCAAGTATATGAATAAATAGGGACATTAATGCGGTTTTGCAGAAATGTAAAATGGTTCAGTTCCTGTGGAAAACACTATGTTGGTTCCTGGAAAAATGAAATAAAATTACCATATGATACAGTAATTCCATTCATTGTGGGTATACACACAAAATATCTAAAAACAGGTTCTCAAAGAGATATCTATATAGTCATGTTTACAGCAGCATTATTTACAATAGCCAAAAGTAAAAGCAACCCTTGTGCCCATTAATGAATGAATAAACAGATGTGGTATGTACATACAGTGAAAAAAATTTTTTTAATTCTGACACATGTTACAATACGAATGATCTTTGAGGACATTACGCTAAGTGAAATAAGCCAGTCACAAAATGACACATACTGCACGATTTCACTTATATAAAGTTCCCAGAATAGTCAAATATGTAGAGACAGATGATAGAACAGTGGTCTCCAAGCAATGGGGTGAGGGGAGAATCATGAGTCATAGTTTAATGGGTATAGAGTTTCAGTTTTGCAACATAAAAAAAAATCTGGAGATGGATGATGGTGATGATTGCGGAGCAATGTGAATGTACTTAATATCACTGAACTAGACATTTGAAAATGATTAATATGGCCTGGCCAGTGTGGCTCAGCTGATTGAGTGTTGTCCCATGGACTGAGAGGTCCTGGTTTGATTTGTGGTCAGGGCACATGTCCGGGTTGTGGGCTTGATCCCCAGTAGGGGGTGTGCAGGAGGCAGCTGATCAATGTTTCTCTCTCACAGTGACATTTCTATCTATCCCTTCCTCTCTCTCTAAAAAATCAATAAAACATATATTTAAAAAAAATGATTAAGATGGTACTAGCTGGTATGACTCAGTTGGTTGGGCATGGACCCATGTATGGACAGGTTGCTAGTTTGATTCTTGGTCCAGGCACATGTCTGGGTTTTGGGCTCAGTCCTTAGTAGGGAGCATGCAGGAGATAGTGATTAACGTTTACTCTCACATCAATGTTTCTCTCTCTCTCTCTCCATCTCCCTTCCTCTCTCTCTAAAAATCAATTTTAAAAATCTTAAAAAAATAAAAATAAAAATGGTTGGGATGTTAAATTTGATATGACAAATATTTTACCAAAATTTTAAAAAATAATAGTTAAGTAACTTAATTAATTAATTAAAATTATGTGGGTTGGGGGGGGGCTTAAAGCAAATAATATTAATACCAGATAAATTAAAATAGTTTGGAATAGAATGAGTTAGCTACATATGTAAAAATTACCTTATTGGTTTGAATTTTAACCTAAATGAACCATCTGTTCACAGGATTTAAAATTGTATAATTGTTAGTTTCTAAGTAATTCCCACACTTACATGGTTTTAAAGGCAGGAGCCTAACAATAAACAACTAAACCAATTAGAATGACAGAAGGTACATATTAAGTACCATTTTTACAACAAAAGAAAGCTATTGAAATAACAAGATCCAGATGTTACCCCAAATTAAAGCTTATTCTCTTCAGAAACCTTCAAATTGTACTTCTCCCAAATGATGAGTTAATGCATAAATGGTTATATTGTTTCTGTAATTCTAAAAGGAAACTACACACCTGTGAAGAAAACTGGCTTTCCAGTGGCGTTAGAATGACAGCTGTGTAATGTAAAGACATGGGAAATCTATAAATTTATTTTAAATCTCACACCAGACTCATTCTGGACAACTTTATTTTAAAAAGCACTGAGGGAAAAGATTTAAACTGGCTAATTTACTTTTACACTAATGCTTTAAATACAGAGAAAAAATTCAAAAATATGAAGGCCACAAGCATGGACCATTAATAACTAAACTTATTTAGATCATTAACTTGTATTTTCCTTTATTTATTTATTTTTATTTTAAAATCATTTTTTTTATTTTGCAATTACAGTTGAATTACAATATTAGTTTCAAGCATACACTCCGGTGATTACACATTCTATAACTTTCTAAGTGATCATCCCAATAAACACCTATTTTCAAGTAATAATTTGACAATTATTGAATGATGTCAAGTAGCTTTTCTAAATGTAACCTCAGTTTAAATAGTTCTAGAATAATGTATGCCAGTTTAAACATAAAATAATTGGCCTTGTTCATTAAAACAAGTAAGATTTAGAACTATACACTACTATAGATAATATCAGATGACAAGAACTTTTCTGCTGCTCTGGTAGCAACTGTGATTGGCCCACGACTATAAATAAAGTAAGGAATGGCTTGTGGGGTATACAGAAAAATCAAAGGTCTAAAAGCCAGATAAACCTAGGGACAATCCTATCCTTACCATATAAGCTGTGTGAACAAAATTTTTTTTTCTCACTTTTCTAAATTCTTCTGGCTGAGCTAATAAATGAACATGAGACAGATTAACAGAAGAAAATATGCAAATTCAATACGTATGTACATACAGGAGTGCCATAAGAATATCAAACCTAGGCAGTTGAAGTTTACTTGTCATTCTGGAGCTAAGAAGAAGGGGGCATTATGGTTTGGGACTTCAAAGGGCGAGAAGGCAATTCACATGGAAATACAAAAGCACATTTTTGGAAAATAAATGTTTGCTGGGCCATCTTTAGCAATGTGACTTTAAACAAATGGGCCTTACTACATTTCTCCCTGGCTATCACACTTAGTTATATATAATGATATCTCCCTTGCAAGATTAAGTCCTCTATCCAAATCCTTTAGGCAAATAAAGGGGAAAAGGTCAGAGGTTCTTTCTGACTCTTTGTTTTTTAATTATCATTATGAATTTTGTCTCGTTTAATTTTTCACTTTGAAATCATTTGAGAATTTTTACAAAATATTTCCATATATTCTTCATCCTGTTGACAGATGTTAACATCATTATCTACTGATAACGATGCACTGAGAAAGGTATCACTTCTATGGTAGTCTTGTCATAGATACAAAATCTGAATTTATTAATTTATTTATTTAACATTTTTTTCTTTATTGATTTTAGAGAGAGAGGAAGGGAGAGGGAGAGAGAGATAGAAACATAGATGACAGAGAACACTGATTGGTTGCCTCCTGCATGCCCCCCACTAGGGATCAGGCCCACAACCTGGGCATGTGCCCTGACAGGAATCGAACCAGTGTCCTCTTGGTGCATGGGTCGATTCTCAACCACTGAGCCACAGCAGCCGGGCACAAAATCTGAATTTAATCATAAAGAAACAGAAGATAAGTCTACATTAAGGAATGTTCTACAAAATAACTGCCCAACATTCTTCAAAAATATCATTATCATCTTAATGAGAATTTGGCAAACTTCAGTGAACTCCAGAACAGGCCTGGGACACAGTGTGCTTAATTGAATTATTTCTTGTGCTTTTCCAGTTTCTGTTTTCTTCCCAGTTTGTCATTTTACACTCAAGTTTGGAGAGTTGAGTCTAATTATAGCCTCAATTATTTCTTAGCTCCACTGTCCAATTTTCACACCATTTTTCTGTAAATTTCAGTTATTCAGTAATACATATTATTCATGGAATTTGTGCCTGGAACGGTACTAAGTTTGGAAATGCAGAGACGTACAGGACAAGTACCCTGAATCATCTCGATTTAATGGGGAACATAGGCAAAAACAATGAACCCTTTCAACAGGACATCTTAAGTGTACACTATATTGGATGGTCACAGAGAAGAAACATAAAGGAGGAGGATATTCCTCAGTACTGTTAAGAAGGGGACATCAGAAAATGATTCTGAGAGGAAGTCATGCTCTGGATGCTTTACAAAGGGCTAAGAAGATTTAAGAGGCAGAGAAAATTATTTGAAACAGAAGAAAGAAAATTTGTTTTAAAATAACTAGGCAAGTCCGGCCAGTGTGGCTCAGTGTTTGAGCATCCATCCATGTACCAAGAGTTTGCCCGTTCGATTCCCGGTCAGAACACATACCCAGGTTGTGGGCCTGATACCCAGTGAGGGGCATGCAGGAGGCAGCCAGTCGATGTGCTCTCTCATCAACGTTTCTATCTCTCTCTCTCTTCCTCTCTCTAAAATCAATAAAGAAAAAAAAAAGAAATAGGGCATGGTGGAGTGAAGAAGCTAAGGAAAGGTAGAGAGGGAAGTAAGCCTGTTCTTGCAGGATGTTTAGTTAAAAAGGGAAGAAATATTATATGCTACCTAGAGAAAGCCTAAGTGTTTGTTGCTCATTTTAAACATGGAAGAATTAGTCATATTTATATGCTAAGGGGAAACTGGGTTATAGAAAAGACAAAATTGAGAAACCGCATATAAATAAGCTAATGAAGAAAAGATGGAGGTGAAGAGGTGGAGTCCAGGTTGGTAAAGATTTTGCACATGGACTGAAGAAAGATAAATAATCTGAAAACGAAGAATTGGTACCTGTACATGAAATCAGTTGAAAGAGTAATGGATAAAATCTAAGGGAGATATTCCTGTACGACCTCTAGTTTTCCTGAACATTACAGACAAGTCACTTGAGAAAATTGAATGTGTTGGAATTGAGGAGAACAATAAAAAATTTGAAAACCCATTATGGATATTGACAAAAGGAGCTTGTTACAGGCATATATAAGTATGCAAGATAGCATTAAAAATTCAATTATTATTGAAAACCATGACATTGCAGTGACTCAGCAGTGTTCAACAACCAACATGTTAAAGAAGAGAACTTGGTAGTTGGACTAATATTGACCTAAAACACAAAACATTGAGGAAATAATAAGAATGGCAAGAGAATAATTAATTAATCTATATGATACACACACACAGTCTAGCTTGTATATGTAATACAGATATTTAAAAATCAAGGGTAATTTTAAATGATAAAATGAGGGCAATAAAGGTATCAAGAGACTAGAGGTCATATTGGAACTTGAAAATTCTACGTATAGTTGGAAAAAAATTTTGAAGTTTGGATGAGTTTATTGAAATGTCTGGAAGGTCCAACTGGTATGGCTCAGTGGTTGAGCATCGACCCATGCACCAAGAGGTCGCCGGTTCGATTCCTGGTCAGGACACATGCCCAGGTTGTGGGCCAGATCCCCAGTGGGGGGCACGCAGGAGGCGGCCAATCGATATTCTCTCTCATCGATGTTTTTATCTCTCTCTCCCTCTCTCTTCCTGTGTCTCTAAAATTAATAAAAGAAAGAAAAAAAATTTTTTTAAATGAAATGTCTGGTAGAGTTTTTTTTGCCTGAGTGCTGGCTAAATATAATCTCTTCTGAGGACCCACTGCTCCCTTAGTTCTAGCTTCTCTATTGGCCTCTGTCAATCTTTAGTGCTTCACATTTTATTGGCTTTGCTGGTGACTTATTTTAGCTACAAAAATTGGGAAGGGGGAGTGGGTATTATAGACTTGGATCAATTTTGATCAAAGTTTTAGCTGTTTCATAATTATAACATTATCAAGATATAGTTCACATATCATACAATTCAGTGGCTTTTAGTACATTTACTGAGTTGTGCCAACGTTACCACTATATAAGAACGTATTCGTCACCACCAATCCTCACATGCTCCCCGGTCCTAGGCAAACAATGTCCTTTGTGTCTCTATAGATTTGCTTATTCTGGATATTTTATATAAAAGAAAACATACAATGTATGATTATTTTTGCTACTCTTTCACTTAGCATAACATTTTCAAGGATTGTCCATGTTATAGCATGCATCATTGCTTCATTCCTCTTTATTGCTGAACAACGTTCCATTGCAGATATTCCACATTTTACTTGTCTCTTCATCATTTGATGGATATTTGAGCTATTTTCACTTTTTGGTTATTCTGAATGATGTGACTCTGCAAATTTGAGTACAGGTGTT
Source organism: Molossus molossus (assembly GCF_014108415.1). Taxonomy (NCBI): domain Eukaryota; kingdom Metazoa; phylum Chordata; class Mammalia; order Chiroptera; family Molossidae; genus Molossus; species Molossus molossus. The sequence continues at coordinate 17,530,728 of NW_023425355.1, forward strand.
TGTGAGGATATATATTTTCATTTTCTTTTGGTGGGGGGGGATATATTTAGAAGTGGAATTGTTGGATTGTTATGGTAGTTGTTTAACGAGGAAAGGAAATTCTAGATTGTTTTCCAAAGTGGCTATACCATTTTCCACTTCTATCAGCAGTTATGAGAATCCTATATTCTCACATCTCAGCCAACACTTGTTATTATCTGTTTATTATTATTGTTATTATTATTATTAGCATCCTAGTAGGTATTATATATATATATGTGTGTGTGTGTGTGTATATATATATGTGTGTATATATATACACACACACATATATTTGCATTTATCTTCAGATAGAGCAGGAGGGAGAGAAGGAGGAATACAGAAAGAGAAACATTGATGTGAAAGAGACACATCGAGTGGCTGCCACCCACATGACCCCTACCAGGGCTGGGGACAAACTGCGACCAAGGTACATGCCCTTAGTGGGAACCAAACCCGGAACTCTCTGGTCCGACAGCCGACACTCTAACCGCTGAGCTAAACTGGCCAGGGCGGTATTATATATTTTTTTATTTAAAATATCTTTTTATTGATTTTTTAGAAAGAGAGGAAGGGAGAGATAGAAATATCAATGTGAGAGAGAAACATCGACTGGCTGCCTCTTGCACGCCCCCTACTGGGGATTGAGCCCGAAACCCAGGCATGTGCCCTGATAGGGAATTGAACCTGGACCTCTCAGTCCATGGGACAACACTCAATCCACTGAGCCACACTGGCCAGGCTAGTGAGTATTATACTAAGTGGTATGTCATTGTGGTTTGATTTGTATGTCCCTTATACCTAAGGTTGTTAAGCAGCTTTTATTGGCCATTTGTACATCTTTAATCGAATGTATATTCAGATTCTTTGCTCCTTTTTAATTGGGTCAAATGTCTTTTTATTAGTTGTAAGAGTTCTTAATATATTCTAGATACATGTCCCTTTTCAGATATATGATTTGAAGAAAAATGCCTTCCATCTGTGACTTGCCTTTGCATTTTCTTTTGTAATTATTTTTTATTGATGTTAGAGATAGAGGAAGAAAGAGGGAAGAGAGATAGAAACATCGTTGAGAGAGAACATCAATTGGCAGCCTCCTGCATGCCCCCCACTGGGGATCAGGCCCACCACCTGGGTATGTGCCCTGACTAGGAATCAAATTGGCGACTTCTTGGTGCATGGGTCAATGCTCAACCACTGTGCCACACTTTTCATTTTCTTGAAAGGTGTTTATTGAAATACAAATTTTTAACTTTGATGAATTCCAGTTTATTTTATTGTTGTTTTTGTTGCTTATACATTAGATGAAACCAATGCATAATCCAAGGTCATAGAGATTTATGTCTATGTTCTTCCCCCCCTAAAAGTTGTGGTTTATGTAATGTGGTTAGTGTTAGAAACAAGAATCCCTACAAGATGGGGATTTTTTTAGAACAATGTTCTAAGAGCAATTTGGATTTTCTTCTGAGTTTCTTTTTGTTTCCTTTTTTTTTTTCTTGATTGTTTTGATTGGAGGAAGAGAAAAGACTGCACTGCTCTGATAAAGGACTATGCTATTGCCTTGGCCAGTTTGGCTCAGCAGTTAGAGCATCGGCCTGTGGACCAGAGAGACCCGGGTTCGGTTCCCGCTAAGGGCACGTACCTTGGTTGCGGTTTGTCCCCGGCCCCAGTTGGGGTCATGTGGGTAATGACTACTCAGTTTGTCTCTCTCACTTCGATGTTTTTCTCCCTCTCTTCCTCTCTCTCTCCCTCCTGCTCTATCTGAAGATAAATGTCCTCAGGTGAGGATAAAAAAAAAGGGGGGCCATGCTATTGCCTATTCAGGAATCCTTAAATAGTAAAGTTTATTTAAGTAGAAATAAGCTGATGAAACAGGTAAAACATTTTTTATTGAAATTGTCAAAATCAGGGCATTTTATAGAGGAAGTAGAGAAGTAAGGGAATATCAAGGGAAAAAATTGTAAATATTTAGACCAAAGAATCGCACCCATTGCCTTGGCCAGTTTGGCTCAGCAGTTAGAGCTTCGGCCCGCGGACCAAAATTCTCAGGTTCAATTCCAGCCACGGGCACGTACCTCGGTTGAGGTTAGTCCCCAGCCCTAGATGGGGTCCTGTGGGAAGCAGCCAGTTGGTATGTATCGCTCACATTGATGTTTCTCTCTCTCTCTCTCTTTCTCCCTCCCTCCCCCCTTCTCTATCTGAAAATATCCTTGGGTGAGGATTTAAAAAAAAAAAAAAAAAAAAAGAATTGCACCCATTAACTAAAACAAACCAAATACAGGGTGAGGCAAAAGTAGGTTTACAGTTGTTTGTATGGGAAATAATACAATAATTAATAAATAATAATATAAGAATAAACTCTGTGTTTTGTTCATTCACAACTGTAAACCTACATTTGCCCCACCATGGATGTATGCAAAGACAAAGAATAATTGCCTAGATTTGTTGACAGTTTATTTTTGTCAAATGATGATGGAAGGTATTAACCTACAAATAAAAGGCCAAAGTGAGAGGTAACAAGCATTTCTTTGAGATCCAAAAGAATAGCTATTCTGGAAATCCTGATTGAGTCAGAATCACAAATAGTGTTCCAATTAGGGAGTGAAGGCCATGAGTCTTTATGAAAAGGGGAAGATGATTAATCCCGTGAAGAGAAGGAAGAAGTTTCTATTGGTGTTAATAAATCATGAAAAGAACTTCTATGGGTGCATAAAAGCTAAGTAGTTCATTAGCTATACATGATGGTGCTAATTCTAAAGGATGTCTTTACTTTTTAGTCCAGTAGTCAGAATGTCTGCTTTCCTGTTAGCATCACAAACAGTTGTTTGTCATTCAGAGCTATTTTAGACAAAGTCCAAAGTCAGAGAAAGGCAAGTACCACATGATCTCACTTATTATGGAATGTCATGAACAAAATAAGTTGTTGATCAAAATAGATCCAGAGACATAAAAGTAGGGAACAGACTGACAAACCTCAGAGGGAAGGGGGTGGGTGGGGGGGCAGGAAGAGATAAACCAAAGAACTGATATGCATATATGAACAACCAATGGACACAGACAATAGTTTGGGGAAAGCAGGAGCGGGGTGGGAGCCGGGAGAAGGAGGTTAATGGGGAAAAAATGGAGGGACATCCATAGTACTCAATTTAAACATTCCAAAGATTTGAGTAAGACATGCAATGCAGTACTTCTAGGATGGCAGTTCTGACGCCATTTTAAAGTGGCTCCATTTATATTATTTTTCAAAAAAGAAATGATGCAATGCTGAAGCACAGAAATCATATACAGGGAGCGGTCCTGACAGGGTAAGCAGACAAAAGCCTAGGTGCTGGAACAGAGGTAACATAACAAGCAGAGCCAATGGTTAGCTGAGATAACCTATCTAACGGGAACTAAGAGTAGGCAATCAGCCCTGGCCAGTTTGGCTCAGCGGTTGGAGCATTGGCCTGCGGACCAGAGTGTCCCGGGTTCGGTTTCCACTAGGGGCACATACCAAAAAAAAAAAAAAGAAAAAGAGTAGACAATCATAGAAATAGCAAACAACAACAACAACAACAACAACAGATTGACAGAGCAGAAAGAGGAGCTTGGCTTCATAAAGACAAAGAAAAATAAAACATAAAAATGAGAGAAGACCACCTATAAGAAATCTAATAAGAGGGATAAAAGTACCCTGGAAAACTTTGGACAACAAAGCAATTTATACCTTACCATTCATTGTACTCAGTAAACACTGAATGATTAACCTAAGTCCCTGTATGAAGTCCCTGTATGAATAGTAACCAATTGAAAATGCAATTTGCTCTTCTCTATGAGAACTATATTCACTCAGTCCTCAGAGTTCTGGATATATTCCTTACTGCCTGTTGCTCTATTTATATTTCTGATAAATTTGCTATCTCTTATCAAGAGCTATTAACTACTCTTCATCAAACTTTACAAAGGTTACTCAGCTACCTTAGAGTCGATGTAGTTATTTATTCTAAAAATGGAAACATGTCATTACCTTTATGGTAATTAATTAGAGAAACATATTTTAACAGTGATACAGTTCATGATGTGAAGATGAATCTAATATAAACAGGATGAAGAACAGAAAATACACCTGGAGCAAGAGATTCTGTTCATAGCCAAGAGTGATTAATAAAATGCCATTTTAAAATGACATTTAGTACTTTTTAAATTACTTGTGATTCATCATAAGAACCACAAAAAGTGGCTCAAGGCAAGGGGATAGTATTGGAGTAAAATATAATGGTATTATAGAATTTTTGCAGTTAAATCCATCAACATTTTTAGTGCTGTTTTTTCTCGGGTTCATGGGAAAGAAAAGAAATTGCTCCTATAGCATGTTACTTTGCTTCCTATTTGGCCTATCATTGAATTACTGAAATAACTGAATTGGTGATCCCAGTCATTATTAATTATTTGATTTGTGATCAGTCAATTGAAATATAACAATTATTATCATTCAAACCACAGTAAGATATGCTGCATACATATAACTCAAATAAGTCTATTAAAATGCAAAGAACAATTAGCAGTCTTTGAATTTCAATGACACTAAACTTAGTGCAGTGCAACTCAGAGAATTCTGTGTTGTTGTTTTTTTATAACAACCAAAATAAGTGTACAGTCATTAAAAAAATAGTAATATGGAGTAGAAGAGTTTATTGCAGGGAAAGTTCAGGGTCAAGGTTATGCCCTGCTTTGTCATCTGATAGAGGCTTATAACTGTAGTTCAGTAAGAAATCATTATTGCTCCTGGATTTTCCATGTTCCAATATATTTTGCTTTTTTGGTTTGCTTTTTGTTTGTTTTTATTGTTGAAAATATTACAAATACCGCCCCCAAGATATTTTGATGTTTAGGTTTCTTTTTTCAAGGAAGAATTTATTATGCTCCCAAGGTTAAGAGTCAGCATAAAGCAATACATGTACAAAGAATTCACTTATTTATCCTTTAATTTAATTTTCTTTCTATAAATTACCCTTTTGTTCCTATATCCACAATAAATATTCAGGTTTAATGAATACATACACACAGACAAGGGTCATCATGTTGACTTGTTTTGTAGACTACACTAACCATTGGGCTTTTGCTTTAAAAAATCTTTATTAGATACTAAATTGTTTTGCACAAGACTTAAAGGCTTAAATGGTTGACCTCATATCCAAAATATGATTATGATGTTGAATAAAAATAACATTTGCATTGGATTTGTTCTGAGTTATTGTGTTGCTTATTAATAGGAAGAGATGTAATGTTTAAAATAAATGTATTTCCTTTATAAAAAAAATGGAATTGATTAATCACATACTAGTAAACAAAATACAAAATGCTCATCATCATTATTATATCATTCTCCAATATAATTTCAGGTACATATTTATCTCTCAAAACGTCTACTAAAAATAGCCAAAAAGTGACATTTATAAAAGTTATAAAACGATGGACAGAAAAAAATGTTATGTTCATAGATCAAAATAACACTTTTTAATTAAAATGCACAGAAATTAGTTTCTTCTTTTTATATTTAAAATGCTGTAGCTTTAGTCTGCATATTTTTATTTCATAAGTCCTATTCTAAAGATAAATACATTATGATGTTACCTTATTAGTCATTTTTAACATTATATTAGGAGAAAAATTCTCTAGGAGCTGTGTACCAGCTTTGGAATTAGACCAGACTTTGACTTTGGAAAACATATGTAAGTTTTCTGAAACTCACAATTTTTTTATTTAAAAAATTCTAGAGGATTTTCAATTTCTGGTTCCACATGTAAGGATCTCGGAAGTCACTACTCCATCTAATCTTTTCAGCGAGTAAAAAGCTGAACGAATTGGAAAAAAATCAATAACTCCTTTTGGATCTGTAAAAGAGGGGTGGACACAGGGCAAACCCCTGTCCTCAAGACTGAAGAGACTGACAAGAGAATACAGAGCAGGAATATCAGAACTGTAGTTGGCAAGTTGCCTAAGACTCAGTGTGGACAGTTCTGAGAATTAAAAAATTCAGGTAGACTCAGTCAGAGGGGGGCCCCCATAGCATAGTGAGATTTGCCTTTGGGAGCTCGAATAAGTTTCCACCATGAATATCAGAGAAAAATCCCCTCTGGTTTACAGGAGAAGAAGTGAAAAAAATGTAGAAATATGTCAATGTACTCTGTTCTTCCTAAAAAGGCGCCCTCGGAGAAAACTACTTAACCATAGGGTCCCTTCCCAGGATATTATCATTGTGACCTGGGAGAGGATGGTTAGCTCTAGTCTTCCAGATGCGAAAAGGAAATACTCAACTCCAACACACTGGAGTAATATTGTCCCATCTAATGTGGGGGAAATTAAGAAAAACTAAGAAACATTTGTGAAGTTTATAATACGGAGGGATAGGCTCACCGATAGAGGGGGACTTAATCGTAGGGGACCTCCTCCCCTTGCCGTATGCCCCACCACCATATTACTAAAGGCCTATTTATAGTCAGTCATTCCTTTAATCTAAGATATCATGTTTTAGCTGTCAAGAAAAAAAACTGTACAAACTATATCGAAAGGCAAAAACACCATTTGAAGAGACAGACCAAACACCAAAACCAGACATTGCAGGATGCTGAAATTATCAAATCAGGAATTAAAACAACTATAATCAATATTTTAAGGGCTCCAATAAATAAAGTAGATAGTATGGAATAACAGGTGGGCTATGTAAGCAGAGAGATGGAAATCCTAAGAAAGAACCAAAAAGAAATGCCAGAGATCAAAAATACTATAACAGCCCTGGCTGGTTTGGCTCAGCGGTTAGAGAGACGGCCTGTGGTCCAGAGAGACCCAGGTTCGGTTCCCACTAAGGGCATGTACCTCGGTTGCAGTTTGTCCCTGGCCCTGGTTGGGTCGATGTGTCCCTTTCACGTCGATGTTTCTCTCTCTCTCTCTTAATCTCTCTCCCTCCTACTCTATCTGAACAAAAAGTGGAAAAATGTTCTCGGGTGAGGATAATAAAAAAAAAAAAATACTGTAACAGACATGAAGAATGCCTTTGATGAACCTATTAGTACGCTGGACATTACTGAAGAAATAATTTTTTTGTCAGTGGATATATTAATAGAATCCTCAAATAAACAGCCAAAAAAAGACTAAAATATCCAAAGACTGTGGTACAATTACAAAAGGATGGCATATGTGTAATGGGAATATCAGAGGGAGAAGAAAAAGAGACAGGAACAGAAGAAATATACAAAACAATAATGGTTGAGCATTTCCCCAAATTAATTTTAGACCCCATATCACAGATCCAAGAAACATAAAGAATATCAAGCAAATAAATTCCAAAAATTAAAAAAATAAACTACACTAGGCCTATCATCTTCAAACTACAGCATCTCAAAAATAAAGAAAATACCCTAAAAAAGTCCAAAGTTAAAAATCAGATGAAAAATAAATAAAAATTACATCTGACTTCTATTGAGAAACCATGTAAGCAAGAACTGCATGGAATGATTTTTTTTTTCTTTATTGATTTTGGAGAGAGAGTAAGGGAGAGATGAAAACATCAATGACAGAGAACATAGATTGGCTGCCTCCCGCATGCCCCCCACTGGGGATCAGGCCCATAACCTGGGCATGTGTCCTGACCAGGAATTGAACCAGCGACCTCTTGGTGCATGGGTCAGTGCTCAACCACTGAGCCACACTGGCCGAGCTGGAATGAAATTTTAAAGGATTGAGAGAGAAGTGACACCTGGAAGCAGAGAACTGGAAGTGGGGTTGGACAGTATATCCCCAGGGGTGGGGAACTGGAGGCCCTGGAGGAGGGAGGAAAAAGAAGGTGGAGGATCCTGGCTGCTACTCTATCAATCTTCTTGGATCCCAGAGACACTGAACAAGCAAAGGGTATCTTATCTCCCTTCCTACCCGTCTCTCTTTACTCAGCCTCAACCATGGCAGAGGCAAGGGTGGGGCTGAGACCTGTGCTGAGTAAATGGTTACCATGACAACCAAGCCCAAGAACCCGGAACCAAACCATCCAACTCAGGAAAAAGAAGCCCGAGAAAAGGCGTTATGGGAGAGTGACACTGGAAAATGAACACATGGGACACTGCTCATCACAACGCTGCTGTATCTATGCGAAACCTTGGGCCTTTGGTGAGAGCTCCAAGGAGAGCAATGATGAGGAAGAGGTGGGCTGTGGTCATACAAGCTGTGTTCCGAGCCACTGCAAAAAGCGGAGCTGTACAACCCCTGGACAGAGCTCCACCACCCCTCCTCAGCCTCCTGACCCCTTTCAGCCTCCTCCAAGGCCAATGCAGCTCTAAACTTCTCTCTTCCCCACCATTCCTGTGTCTGTCGGACCCTGAATATATTCATATGGCTACTACGGGACTAAATCAATGGTTTGATGGTTCTCAGCACCCCTCTCCCCTCTCCTCTGCCTGGTAGAGGGAAGAAGGAGAGGAGCATGGATAGAGATCTTGAAATTCTGATTTGCTGCTATTCTAGAACCCAGGCTTCTGAGTTGCCCTAGTCCTCATTTTGTCTTTCCAATACCCATCCTCTTCTCTCCAGGGATCCAGGCATCTTGGTCCCAGTCTCCTCCCTTTGTTCTCATTGTCGAACTGCCTGTCCTGGGATCCAGTTATCTTAGCTCCCTGCAGTCTGTACTTGAGTCCCAAACACATGGATCGGATTTCCAACAGACTCAACTTTCACAGCCAGGGTCCCAGTCAGATTCCAGGCAATCTTGCCCCAGGTATGCTTGTTCATCCTGGCTAGAGTTCTTCCACCAATGTAGTTACATAGTCTGAACCCCCGGTCCTTGCCTGTGGTGTGGGAGTTGCTATGGGAGGCTCCCGGCCCTTCTCCTTCACTATTCCTGTCCACTTCTCTCATGCCCTCAAAGGAGGTGGGAGAGAGAAAGGTGTTTGTCATTCTCACCTTTAATGGAAACGTAAAAAAAGAAACAGTCATGTCCTCTCTCCTCACCCTTCTCAAATGGTCTAGGATTTCTGACAAAGCTGGTTATCAGAGTGGTCCCTTAGAACCAACTGTCCCCTCAGCCTTTGGTCTTCTCACTTCAGAGGAAGATCCAACATAGTCTCAGAGAGAGGAAGGGAAAGGGAGCAAAAAGATGGGGGTACATTCCTTACAAACTCTCTCACTCCTTCCTTCTTAGGCTTTGATGTCTGCCAGTCCAGATGTCCAGCTCTCTTGGCTCTCCCCACACTTCACTGCAATCTGAGTATCATTCTCCAGACCTCTTGTCATGCACGCTTGCAGAGATCAGTCAAATTCATATTACCATGGAGAAATTGTGCAAGAATAATCCGAGCACAGCACCTGATTCATCAGTCTGCTTTGTTTTCTTCTTTATAATCTATCTGAATACATAAAATGCTTGGGGAAAAAAAACATGCCAAGTAGTCCCCCCCTTCCCTGACACACATTCCCCACACCCAGGCATACCTAACACTGCAGTTAACTACTGGATTGCTTGACTTCATTTGGATCCGAGGCAACTTTCTGACAAAAATATTTACTTCACCTTTTCAAACAAGCATAATGGGGCTTGAGATTCTTAATATTAAAACTATGCTGAAAAATGTGAAATTCTGTATCCTAGAAGTACTGTCTAAGAAGATGATAGATTGTTTTAATGAAGAAGATAATTTTTATGATTCTCAAAATACTTCATTGAATTATTTTCCTAGACATATTGACGTTTCAAGCACAATTATGTGTATATGTATGTGTGTGCATATATGTGAGTGTGTGTATGTGTGTATATATCATTGCTCTTATTATTGGTCATAGGTCTGTATTTTTTACTTAGTTTATACATTAATAACACGAATAACAAAATTAATCATTTTTTTTTAATTTGAAGCATCCACATAAGCATATTACTGTATTTTGATTTATGCCTGATTTTCAGTGCATGGAAATAAAATAATGATCACATTTACACTAATTACAAAGAGTTTGCCCTCTTATTTCAATTGTTGTAATTTATACATTACAGAAGTATGAGAGTTTTATATTTACCGAGTTTCAAACTTTTATTTCCTCTGGCTTAAAAAATTATGAAGCAGGTCAAGAACTAGAAGTTGAGCTCTGTTCCCATCTAAATAAAATCAGCAAATTGCCTTCTGCTTCTGATTCTGTCACAAAAGAAAATTAAAAGTATGTGGCAACATTTCTCCAAATTAATTAACACTAACCAGTATACTATTCAAGTAGGGCATAACAATGTAATCACATAAACAAAATTCCTTTTGTACAGTTACTGCTTCAGTGAAATACCTATTTGGAGCCTAGGATTTTATTAAATGAAAAGATAAAATAATAAAAACAAATTCTATGACAAGTTGACTGTTAACAATACAAAATAAGGTAGGAGTCATTTGCTTTCAACTGAAATAATTCTAAAATATGAGTCAATATTAGGAGAATAGTTAATATGTCAAAAAGAGATACCTAATGAAAAATTCATGAAGTACATTGCTTATTAGCTTTTTATACAAATATCATTTGCTTCTTATGCAGTCACTGAAAAAAAATATATAGAAAAAACTGTTTTATTGGTAATGTGCTGTTTATACAAATTATTGAAATAAAAATTGTAAATGAACATAAATGGACTTATATAGATAATTTCATGTATTGGGTTTTGTTTTATCTTTTTTATTTCTGTAGTTGACATACAATATTATATTAGTTTCAGGTGTACAACATAATGATTCAACACTTATATGCCTCACAAAGTCTAGTAACCATCTGTTACCATACGTAGTTATGACAATATTATTGACTATTCCCTGTGCTATGCTTAATGTCCTCATGACTTCTTTATAACTGGAAGCCTTTCTTTCTTAATCCTCTTTCTCTTCATCTGTTTTATCTTGATAAACCCTTGTTTTATCTTGATATATAGATTTTGATAGTTATTGGGTGATTGGCAGCTTCTAATTAGTAAATGATATGCTCATAACATTCTCATCACCTGTGAAAGCAGCATTTATGAATTTATATTCAGATGTATACCTATATTTATGCAGCTTACATTTCACAGGGAAATAGAATTCACAATGTACCTCAGTTATAAACATGCAAAAGGTCTGTTACATGTTATAATGTACTGTAGGTATTTTGACATAGTATGCACATTACTTTAAGGTTGGAGAAATGTATTCTCGGAGATGTTGATGAACAATAATCAAAACTAGAATTCCATAGGACAGCATCTTCAATAATAGTTTCTGAGGAGCAGCTGTTGTGCATATATTGACTCTTCCAGGATATTTCCTGTGATTCATACATATCCACATATCTCTTGCATCTGCTACACATTAATTTCATTTAACATTCAAATGATATTCTTAATTAGGGACCTTGGACAAAATCTGTATTTATTAAAGAAGAAAAACACATCTTATTTGGTGAGATTACCAGCAGTTTGAGATAAATCAGAAAAGCATTCAGGCTTAAGTCTCATTAGCCAAAAGCTGTAATCAACCAGGGATTTGAGCTTTAAAAGTAACTGAGAATTTATTAATTCATAAATGTTATTCTTACCGGGATTTCCTAAGCAACTTAATAGAAGACACTTATACTAATCATTATTATTTTACTATGCTGATTTTCCAAATAAGCTTAATGTTTAAGAAATGTTATAGTATAATATTAAACAGAGATAAATAGTTTAAATAAGTCAGATACATTGTAAGGCTTTTTAGATCGTCCAATTTTTATTTCAAATTTCATTAAACCAGAAACATCTGAAAATTTCAGAGAAAATCAAACTACTAACCAAACTAACTTGATGGATAAGCACAGAAATTAATTTTATTATGAGTAAGCACTGTATTCTCTCTCCCTACCCAAAATAATCATTTCATAATTGTTGAATACCATATACAGTGACAAGTAAAAGGAGAGGAAAAGATACATTGAAACAACTGGGCAGAGAAATATACAATTCTGGTCTCACAGAAATGTAATATACTTATTCCTTCATACACTTCTGACCTTTTGAAATGTTGAGACATTGGAAAAACACTCTTCTCAGTTTCCTCTTTTAAAATTACATTATTCAAGAGTGCAAATTTGTCCAAAGATAAAACTGTAATGAAAAGTTTTCTTTTCTTAGTCTGTAGAAATTCATCAATAACTGATGAACTTGGAGGATTTCTTTAAATAATTTATGAGGACTTAAAGTTTCATATCCTCAGAGAAAATGTAGCATGAATTGGTTTTGTTTGGTTAGATGACACTCAAAATGACACTGTGAGACTATTCTATTTAGGAAAAGTTTTCTCTTTTCTTTTTATTTGTTTCTTTTGATCTCCCCACTCCATTTTTGACATCTGGCTTTACAATAAAAATAAGCTATAAGACAGTATTAAAAATATCAAATTATATTAAAGCAATACATAACCATTTGTTATTTATTACAATATAAAAAATTGGTACTTTTTTTTTGGTAACATTTGATATTACATTTCTTGAGTTTGAACTAGAAAACATTCTTCATTTCCTTGCAAGTAAATGTCCTGCCAAAAATCTAAATTTTATATAAACAGGAGTTGATGAAGGAAAGAAGTATATTTATTCATAGTTGTTCTATAAAACATAAATATGCATGTATGTTTTAATAATATTAATATATCAGGAACTTGACTAGAACCTTGCACTAAAAGCTGGAATGCTATGCCAATTTAGCTTAAATTTAAGGAAAACTCATTTATTTTGTATTGAGACAAGAGATGAAATTAAAGAATCCCAGTGGTACAAATTCTGCTTTTACAGACCCTACAGGTTCCCTGAAACTATTAATTTAGGAAAGCAGCATATTTTTAGAACCAAAATAATACTTAATTATATTCCAATTCCTGATATATTACCTATATAATGTATGCCAATAAATAAATAAACTTTGCAGAAAACATCCTCTAATGTGGCCCCCAGTGATCTATGTTCTGGTATTGAAATCATAGTGTAACCTACTCTTCTTGAATGTGGGTGGTACCTGTGACTAGCTTCTAACCAAAAGAACATGGCAAAAATGATGGGCTGTTGCTCCCCAAATTACTTTGCATTATTTAAATACACCATCTTCTGAGCAGACTTGCTGGTTTGTTGAAAAAAGAAAAGCCCACCTGTCAAGGAACTGGAGGTAGACTCTAGCATCTGAATGCAGCTTCCAGTCAATGACCAGCAAGACAGTGGGACTCTCTGTCTTACAAAAGTAAGCAAATGAATTCTGACAACCTGAGTGAGGTGGGCAGTGAGCTTTTCCCCCATTCACACCTCCAACTACAAACTCAGCCTAGCTGATAGTTTAATTGCAGGCTTGAGACCCTAAGGAGAGGGCATGGTAAGCCATGCCCAGATTCCTGACTCTCAGCAATTGGGAGCTAATACACGTTTGTTGTTTTTAGTTGTTAAGTATGTGGTAATTTGTTCTGAATCGATATAAAACTAATATAAATAGCTAATAAAATAAAAAGTTCAATAATGCTGGCTTTTGGCAAACGACGGAGCAACTTTGCAGTATTTTATGAAGAGTTAAACATTTTACTCACTTGCTAAAATTCTTGCCAGTATTCTATTCTTGCTAAAATAGCATTTGTAGATTTCAGTACAACACTGATTTATACAAATATGTATACTACATGACCATAAATAAATGTCATAATTCACTCCTTACCAAGTCTTCTGCTACAACATACCATCTATTTAGCATCTTATCTAACATATAGGGGGAAAATTGAGTAACTTATTTTCATAAAAATGTAAGCTTCATTAGGATAGCAGTTTATACTGTACTTTTCAATATTCTGATATATTTTTCTCTATTAAGTCCAGTTTTAACTGGTTCTTTCTGAAATATAGTCTGTGATTTTAGAAAGATTTCTAATTCTTATTAAAGAGAAAAATAAATCTCGATGTCATCACTATTTTAATTTTTAAAGCAGTGCTTAGTAAGGATGTAGTTTTAAAAGTAGGATCTTTAAATTATTGTGGGATCATTCTTTCCTTCATGCCATTTGCTTATTGTACCTAGCATAAATGAAAATCCAGAAATACTGCCAGACTTCCTGAATGTAGCATATTGGATTGTCCTTCAAAAATCATTCTTCTAGTGGGAAATGCATGTTATACAAACAGAACTTTTTTTTTTTTCTTTTCCTTCTTAAAAGTCAAAGTTTTAAGAAAGAAAAACACTGAAAACGGAGCTAGCTAAAACAGAAAAGTCAGTAGTTCTGATATATAAGGCTTTCTCAAAACATTAGAGACCCATAAGAATGCTACTATATCATCATCCTCCAAAACCCAATTTCCAGAGCCTTTAGCTGAGGTGTGTTTGTTTTTGTGTGTGTGTTTTCTTATTGCATTATGAAGTTGTCCAAGACACCGAACAGAGTTTAATCTTCTTCACTGTGTTCTCCTTCTTTTTGCCTAAATATTCTTCTTTATTAGGAGATGATACATTTATTTTTATGTTTGGGAAAGCAAGAGCATCAATCTAAATATCACCCCTCCGCTCCATTCATTATACTTTCATTCTCAGTATAGATGAGCCAGGACTTAGACATCACAGCAGTATTTACTATCCCACACAGGTGGGTTTATTCTTACCATGTAATTGCACTCAGAAAAATCAAATAAATATAAACTAGTATTCACTAATGTCTTATGAACCCACGGAGGAATTATGAGAAAAAACACCTTTATTAACAATTTGATGCCTATTGGTTTGAATCATCTCATAAAACCGTACTAATTGTGTTACTTTGACACTAATTTATCACTATTACTTCCCTTAGCGCATTTGTTGGGAAGTTTAACTTTTTTTTTAATCCTAACCCGAGGATATTTTTCCATTGATTTTCAGATAGAGTGTGTGTGTGTGGGGGGGGAGAGTGAGAGAGAAATATCGATGTGAGAGAGATACATAAATTGGTTGCCTCCCACATGAACCCAACCAGGGCTGAGGATCGAACTGCAACTAAGATATGTGCCCTTGACCGGAATCAAAACCTCAACTCTTTGGTCCACGGGGCGACGCTCTAACTGCTGAGCCAAACCATCCAGGGCTATTGGGAAGTTGAAATAAGAAAATCAGAAAACCTTGTAAAATTTCTATATGCATTATAAATTATCATTACATTTAAAATAATATATGTGCCTGGCCGGTGAGGCTCAGTGGTTGAGCATCGACCTGTGCACCAAGAGGTCGCAGGTTCGATTCCTGGTCAGGGCACATGCCCAGGTTGTGGGCTCAATCCCCAGTGGGGGCATGCGGGGTGCGGCCAATTGATGTTCTCTCTCATCAGTGTTTCTATCTCTCTTCCTCTCCCTTTCTCTCTCTAAAATCAATAAAGAAAAAAATTTAAATAAAATAGAATAATATATGCATAGCTGTGCCATACATTTATATGATTGATGTAATACCTCTCTTTCAGTACGTGTGGCTCCATCAGCCCCATGTCAAGCTCTCTTTTCCTTTTAATTTGCCTGTTAAGGGGAATTCTCATAGTGTTCCTTAAGGTCTATACCAATTACAGAATGTACATGCCTTTTTGGATGTCTTTCTCTGTTTCCATATTACTGAACATAGTATAAGTAAGAGGTGCCTCCTTATTTCACTGGGTTCTATATATATCCCTTACTGATTTTTATTGTCTAATAGCAACCACACTACTCATGGTAATCAGTGTCAATCATCCTCAACAATTTGGTAACTCTGTCCTATGTCTGCTGATCTACCAGTAAGAGGAACTGAAACTGACTAAGACATCATCTTCCTTTCAAGTTCAGAAGAATCTTTAGTGTGTCTTCTGATAGAAGTGCTCTCTGATCCCTCCAGGAAACAGGACTAGCAATACACAATAGAGTAAGAACACATGGACAGAAAAAAACACATTCTAGAAGTAGACTATTAGAAATAATATTGAGAAAAGCCAATCCTGCTACCATTCCTTATTTCCCAAACTGTGTATTTTATTTTTATTTTTTAATTTTTATTGAATTTATTGGGATAACAGTGGTTCATAAAATTATATAGTTTTCAGGTGTGAAATTCTACAGTACATCATCTGTGTACCATATTATGTGTTCACTACCCCAAGTAGACTGTATATTAGTGTTACCGAACAGATTATTATATTTTGGTCATTGGTTCAGTGTATCTATCACATTCTGGAGGACAGTACACCAAATCTAAAGGGTATTGTCCCAAAGATTTTACATTAGCTGAGCTTTTCATAGGGTACTCCATTATTTTTTTCAACCTTCTGTTTCTAGTAATACATTCTACTGTAGAAGTAAAGGTTCCCTTGGCCATAAGCCCATTGTTGTACTTTTCTGCCCTATAAATAGATCCCTTAGTCTGAGGCAATGTTATACAGAATTGATGTAAAGTTTTAAGATGATAGTGCTGGCTGAGAAAAAGCTGACAAGAAAAGTAAAACCATATTCAGAGTGGGTGTCAAATACCTGTCACGATGAATCTCTCCCCACTCCGAGGTGGAAGGGGTGTGATGTAATAAATCATATTTCAAGTAACTTCCTGGTTTCCTTGAGGGATATTGCCATTACAAGGACTCAATTTTTATCTCAATTGTTTGCTGGTTAAAAATTCAATAGTATCAAAATCTATCAGATTTAGAGAGAGAACCAAAAATGCTTGGCCAAGCGTAGCCTCCATTACTTTGAAGAGTAGCAGAATATGCTACCCCAAAATATGTTGCTTTGCATAAGGATTATTTTGAGCTAAAGGCAATTGAGATAAGCAGATACAAGAGAGGCCTTTTGCTTCCCCTTATTTGCCTAAAAACAAGACATAAATTTACAAATGTGTCCCATATTCCTTATGTATCTGGAACTACAAAAGTTAATCACCAAAACGAACTTTAAACCCTACTAGTCTACAGATGGTACCAGAGGAATCTATAAAACAAAATTTACTCTCTTTTGTGTCTGCCATTGGAGACCTAAAGTTATTTTCCTTTGTTCTATCTTTTCTCTACAAATGTGTTGTTCTTTGTTGAAGATATTATATAAGTGGGAGTTCTAAGCCACCCCTGTAAGTTACTCATTTTCCCCTGGTTATCTTTCGTGTACAGGAGTGGGAAAAATAGGTTAACGATAATAACAAATAATACAATAATGAATTAAGAAATAATAATACAAGAATAAACTCTGTGTTTCACGTTCTCATAACTCTAAACCTATTTTTGCCTACCCCTGTATATACGAGGTATGCTATGTTGATAAACTTCTGTTTGTATTTCTCAGGTTAATCTGTCTTTTCTTAAAGGGGTCTCAGCCAAGAACTTAGAAAGGTAGAAGGAAATTATTTTTTCTTTCCCTATACCTTTCACCAAGTCTACTGTGTTCATGGATTTACTATGCAAGCACTGGGGTGTCCAAGACAGTGGATGGTTAAATTGCATTAGAAAAAGTCATGGTTCCATCTCATTTCTAAGTGCCTCTTTGGCAGTAGATGGCCTGATGAATATTAAAATGAGACACAAAGATCTTCATACTTTGTGCCCATTCTTACATATGCATTCATATGCTTCTTCCTCAAAACTTCCAATTTTGCTCCTTCCAGGTCTCTGTATATTTCATCCAAAACTTTCATCACAGTTTGGAACTCTCAGACTAGTTCTTCCTCCATTCAAATAAGTAATCAAGTAGATTGCTTCGGCTTCAGTGGGCTGGGAGGATTTTCATTCACCACTGTTGAGGCCATCCCTGTGTCTACAAGGAAGTGGCAGCCTACTTGTGGATAACATGAATATCTTCAATTTATGATTCCCCTGTTTCTTTACCTTGTCCTTAAAAATATAACAACACAATAGAATATCCCTTATCAAAGATTACTCAAACATACGTTTATGAACTATGCTCAGCAAGGTAAAGTAAATATTTAGCTACTTATGAATATTGATTAAACAAGAAAATAAAAAGTCTTAACTGTGAAAGCCTTTGGATACAGAAGATAAAAATATAATAAACTGTGGCATTGAGAAGTAAAGTAAATGAAAACAAACTTGGACGTATTAAAAACTATCCAAAAACACTAAGTTTCAGGAAGAAATGTGAACAAATCCATTTCTATACCACCGAAAGAATAATAATTGGAATCAGCTGATAATATGCATGTTATATAATAGATTTAGAGCTGAAAAATTACCCTGTTCATTAGAGTTAGCCTATATTTCACTTAAAGAGGCAACTGGGTAGCTACAGAGAGAAGAACACAGATCATAAAAATGCTTGTAGATCATCACCTCCCTGTTTTCATACTCAAAACCAAGTGAACTGATTATAGATATAAATTCCATAAATTGGTTACTCATTATAAGGATTTTATTTTTCTCAAAGTGATCAGTCACACTGATTCTGCTCCAAGCATCTTGCTCATGTTATTCTATTAAAAAAAAACAAAACAAAAAACCTGAAACATTATCACATTAGCAGAGAGAAAAATTCAACAGCAAGCTCCCGTTCCTGATATACTCAGAAAACTCTGCTTGATTATATAATTACAACTGATCATTTTTATTGGAAAACAAAACAAAACAACACAGAACAAAACAAAAAGAGTAACACTCTCTGGACCATTTACACTGTTGATTATTCATGGCTTTATCATTCTATCAGAAATCTTTGGCCCATTCCTAATATAATCTCCTGTATACAATCAAAGCAAATGTCCAAAACAATGTGCAAAATGGAACTTTAAAAATTTTGATCTTATGTCTGGCCAGTGTGGCTCAGTGGTTGAGCATTGACCCATGCACCAGGAGGTCGCCAGTTTGATTCCCGGTCAGGGCACATGCCCAGGATGTGGGCCCGATCCCCAGTGAGGGGCATGCAGGAGGTGGCCAATCGATGTTCTCTCTCATCGATGTTTCTATCTCTCTCCCTCTTCCTCTAAAATCAATAAAGAAAAATACATAAATAAATAAATAAAATAAAAATAAAAATAAAAATATGATCTTACAGTCTGCTAAGCTCCCATATTACAGAGCTGGTTATTTTTAGTGTTCTGTCAAAACTATAATAAAGGAACCTACAGTTTGAAATTAGAGCAACTGTGTGGTTCCTTGCATTTTATCTGGACAGTATTTTGCTCAAGTTACAGTCATTACATAAATATGCACATTTGTGTACTGGATCAGATCGGAAAGATTGGCCCTAATTAAAAAAGAAAATGCCTTTACTTGCTGCTATTGACAAGGGCAGTCAGCTAGCTAGCTACTTCTCATTCTTTCCAATGTTCCCACAGAGCAAGAACGTTCATAACTATTTGTTATAGCCACATATTCATAGTACAATTTGAGAAGTGGGAATTGGGGAAGACCATTCATTTGTTTCTCAGAGTACTTTTACCAGTGAATTTCGTTTCCCACAGCTCTGACAAACACTGGGAGCATGATTACCTATACACAAGGCAACTACCAAAATGCAAGTTGTATTGTTCAGTAGCTCCTTAACGTAATCTGACCAAGTGCACACCCCTTGTCCTTCTCCTAAATAGTGTTCTGCTACTATGTCTCAATCATTGAGGCTGAGTCAAAGAAGCTAATCTAACGGGAAACACCTCCATCCATACTATGCCTGGGAAAAGCATTCTCCATCGAAAATGCATTTAGGCTTGCTTTCTGTGACCAGGGCCTCATTTCCATAACTACTTTTACCTGATCTTCCTCAATTCGAACTCTCATGACTTGAAAGTACATGTTAGGAAGAAAATAATCTGACAAAATGCATTCATTGTAGAATTTGTTTTATGTGGCTTTTCTAGGGATATTTGTATTTTAAGTGTGCTGTAGTCAGAGGAAACATTTTCTTTATGTGGAAATATAAATATTTTGAAAGCTTATGAAGATTCTAGAAGAGGGGCATGGGTAGGAAGTATCAAAGTCTCATCCAGCGTTCTTCAAGTCATTCCAACTGAGTAGCTCTTTTCACATGAAAGAACTGATATCAATATGTCATAATCACTGCAGCCATCTTCAGGATAAACTTTAACCAAATGTTTAAAAGAAAAGTAAAACAGCATTATCTAATTAAAAAAAAAAAATCCAGATGGCAGGTGGCAGGAAGACAGAGTGCAGAGACCAATCTATCGTGAAGCTAATGATACTTAAGCTTCAGGGTCTCTTATGTGTAGGGCCATTCAAAGAACCTGGGAAGAACTTGGAGACTGTGTTCACATGGCCATATGTTTTTGTAAAATCTGCAACAGAAAAAGTAATCATCAGAACTTCAATTGGTTCACATCTCTGCATTTTTCTACTTCCATTTTTCTTCTGTCACACGTACCACCAGTTGGGTGGCACTGGAATGGCCATGGGCAGATTGAGACTCTTTCTGAGGAAAGTTGACTTGGGATACTTTAGATTTCATGGGATTTATTTCTGTATTTTGCAACCACTTTCATGCACGGTTAAGTTGTTAGCAACTGACCTAGCATAGGAATGACTTCCTGACTGTATTTATGTATAGTGTGCCAATATACCTGGCATTGTAGCATGAAGCAGCAGGACAAGGCATGTTGTTGAACTTGTCTACAACATGGAAAATACGAGAAAAGTAGAGTAGAAAAACTTGTGAAGTGCAAGAATATGTATGAAGTCACACGTTTGATAGATCTTGGTGTTTTTAATCTGGGACATCTTGTCTTGATGAAGTCTGTGAAATAGCAGGAATAGCATACTAAAAGCTAAGGGAAAGATCATTTCTGACTATAAGTAATAAAGTTCTTGGATGAAAAAAATAATTTAAGTATAGTTGGAATACAATATTATATTGGTTATATTAGTTTCATGTGTACAATATAGTGATTCAACATTTTTATCCCTTACAATGGGATCACCTCACTAACTCTAGTAATCATCTGTCACTGTGCTAACTTATCACAATATTATTGACTATACACCCCTTCCCCTTTTCACCCATCACTCTACTCCCTCCCTTCTGGTAACCATTCCTTTGTCTCTGTTTCTATGAGTCCTAACTATATGACCCAGCAATTACACTTGTGGGTATGCATCCAAAGAAAACAAAAACACTCATTTAAAGAGATATATGCATCCCTTCATTGCAACATTATTTACAATAGCCAAGATATGGAAGCAACCTAGGTCTACCAAAAGATGACTTGATAAAGAAAATTTGGTATAGACATAAAATAGAATATTATGCAGCAATAAAAAACAATATGACCTTGCCATTTACAACAACCAACTTCGATGGACCTAGAGGGTATTATGCTAAGTGAAATCATTCAGGCAGCACAAGATGAATACCATATGGTTTTACTCATACATGGAATCTGAAAACACGCACACATAAGAAAGCAAAATTTTTCTCAGATTTTAAAATAACCCAATTAATTATTAATGTTGAGAAGAGAATCACATAAACACAATGAATAAAGATACGTATCTTGCTCTTTATGTAAGAAATATTTGACACCATATATATGCTATTTAGCACTAATAAAAATTTATAAGAATACAATGAAGATTAAGTGACAAATGGAATACCTGAAATTTAAAGGAATTTACAATTAGTCACTGTATAAGAAAACTTGAAATACCTTGAAATCTTATAGTACATGAATGCAATTCAACAAAGGTTTTACCAAAATTGACAGCAACCCTAAAATGTACTTGGCATTACTAAAAGCATGTTTTGAAGCTAAAAGAAACTTTCATGAAATATCAGTAATGTACAAGTAATTTTGATCAACCGTGCTAGAGAAAAGCTGATGTATCTTCCTAATCTCTCTACAGAAAATACCATTAAAATAAATTATTTTCTTTACTAATTTTAGAGAGTGAGGAAGGGAGAGGGAGAGAGATAGAAACATCAATGAGAGAGAACATCAATTGGCCTCCTCCTGCATGCCCTCCACTGGGGTCGGGCCCACAACCTGGGCATGTACCCTGACCAGGAATCGAACCGGCGACCTCTAGGTGTATGGGTCAATGCTCAACCACTGAGCCACACTGGCCGGGCCTTAGTCTCATTTTTCACTTGACAATGCAAAATTATGCCTGTTAAAGTGTTGGAGAAATGGAGTCAGCATATCTGTGAACTCCAACTTCTACTCTCCCTATGACTAAAGCTACTGAATAAGTACACAGCATAGAAGTTTTTGTACAATCCATGTTCAATCACTTTTATGCACTACAAAGATCCCATTTCTGGCTGAGTCTTTTATAAAGCCAACCTTCCAATGGATGTCCATCTAAATATAGTATATAATTCCCAGTTGTTTTTTTTCTGAATTGCAAATGCCACGAAAGCCTGTGTTACACTATTTCTGTCTAACTAATGTAACATTTGGAACAGATAGTGAGATTTATTTTCTGACAAAATCCATGTGTTGAAATGTTTAAAATTAAAGAAATAACTTCAGGAGTATAGCAGTCTTCTCTGCCAATTTCTCATGCTCGTGAAATTCCCCAGAGTACCTGTAAATGGCACTTCCAACAGCAAATGTTTTTAAAAGCCCCAAGGACCCTGAAAAGCCAGATTATAAAACATGCAGAAGGATATTAAAACCAGCTTTTAAATATATTAGTATGAGAAGCATATTTTAATACGTATTTGCTCGACGACATCTCCTCTGCATACCAGCTGCAAGATATTCACACCACCTACAGTAACCATGATTGAAAGGATTTAAAGCTTGTGTGTCAGCAGTCAATGACAGTTTATCATGCAAATTTTTAACAGGAAAAATCTGACTTCATTTTCCGATGAAGAATTTCTATGCTATTTTCATCTCTGTTAGAAAATACACAGAAACATGACATTTTCCCCATGTCTGTGAAACTTTTGTCTCTACTAGACCCAGAGTGGCTCATGGGCGGGAACTAATTCTAAGTTCTCTCTGTGACTTAGCCTTGAGTAGAGGCTGATTAATGGTTTGGACAGAAAGACAAAGGATATTGGTCTTTGCGCATTTCTTCTCTTTCTACTTGTCTTAGTCTCTTTGACCTCTTGTTGTGGTTTCTTCTTTTCTTTGTAAAATAGTTCCTAGACACACAGGAGTGCTCCTTACATATGTGCCCACTTCAGAAAACATAAATGGAATAAGTTATGATACACTTATTGAAAAGTAAACTATAGGATGAACTAATACATTGAAGATCCCTGAATGTATCTCCCCATTGATCCCCCTTCTGAACTGTAAACTGTAACCATTACTCTAAATTTTGTATTATTATTATTTTTTATTTAATTGATTAATTTATTTTTGTTACAGATGTTTCTCCTTTTCCCCCCACTGATCTGCCTACCCCTCCCTCCCCACCCTCTCCCCAGCTTTGTTGTCCATGTCCATTGTTCATGCACACATGCATATAAGTTCTGTGGTTTATCTCTCCCCGACCACACCCTCTTCTGGGGATAGTCAGTCTGTACCTCACTTTCATGTCTCTGGGACTACCCCATTCCTCAGACTGTTACGTTAATTATATTCAACAAATAAGTGAGATCATATAATACTTGACTTTCTCTGTTTGGCTTGTTTCGCTTAGGATAATAGTTGCCAAATCCCTCCATGTAGTCTCAAAGGATAAGAGATCTTTCTTTCTTACAACTGCAGACTACTCCATTGTGTATATGTACCACTGCTTTTTTATCCATTCGTCTACTGATGGACACTTGGGCTGTTTCCAGATCTTAGTTATTGTAAATAGTGCTGCTACAAACATGGGGGTACATATATTCTTTCTGATTGGTATTTCAGGCATCTTAGGGTATATTCCTAGAAGGGGGATCACTGGATCAAATGGAAGTTCAATTTTTAATTTTTAAGGTGACACCATGCTGTTTTCAATAGTGGCTGCACCAGTCTGCATTCCCACCAGCAGTGTGCTAGAGTCCCCTTTTCTCCACACTCTCGCCAACACTTGTTGTTTGATGATTTGTTGATGGTGGCCATTCTGACAGGTGTGAGGTGATACCTCATTGTTGCATCTCTCTGATGATTAGTGATGTAGAGCATTTCTTCATACGTCTCTTAGTCATTTGTATGTCTTGTTTGCAGAGGTGTCTATTTGGTTCCTCTGCCCATTTTTTTATTGGATTCTTTGTCTTCCTTTTGTGGAGTTGTATGAGCATTCTCTATATATTGGAAATTAACCCCTTATCTGATATATCATTGGCAATTATGCTCTCCCATACAGTGGGTAGCCTTTCCATTTTCATGACTGTATCTTTTGCTGTGCAGAAGCTTTTGAGTTTGATGTAGTCCCATGTGTTCATTTTCTCCTTTGTTTCTGTTGCCTTAGGTGATGTGTAAGTGAAAATTGTGCTGCATAGGATGTCTGAAATTTTGTTGCCTACACTTTCTTCTAGAATTTTTATGGATACATGAGTCACATTTAAGTCTTTTATCCATTTTGAGTTTATTCTTGTGTAGGGTGTAAGTTGATGGTCTAGTTTCATTTTTCTGCATGTAGCTGTCCAATTTTCCCAACACCATTTATTAAAGAGGCTGTCTTTACTCCACTGTATGCTCTTGCCACCTTTGTCAAATATTAATTGAGCATATTGCCTTGGGTCCATTTCTGGGTTCTCTGTTCTATTCCACTAGTCTATATGCCTGTTGTTTTGCCACTACAAGGTTGTTTTGATTACAGTGGCTTTGTAGTATAACCTGAAATCTGGTAATGTGATCACTCCAACTTTGTTCTTCTTTTTCAAGATTACTTTGGCTATTGGAGGTCTGTTTTGTTCCATATGCATTTTTGAAGTATTTATTCTAGTTCTGTGAAGTATGTCATTGATATTTTGATGGGGATTGCATTGAATCTATAGATTGCTTTGAGTACTATGAACATTTCAATGATGTTAATTCTTCCAATCCATGAACAAGGTATGTGCTTCCACTTTTTTATATCTTCCTCTATTTCTTTTCTCAATGACCTGTATTTTTCTGCTAATAGGTCCTTTATTTCTTTGGTTAAGTTTATTCCTAGGTATCTCAATTTTTTTGTCACAATGGTAAATGGGATTGTTTTCTTAGTTTCTTTTCTGTGAGTTCAATATTGGTGTAAAAGAATGCCATCAATTTCATGACATTAATTTTGTATGCTGCTACTTTGCCAAATTCATTTATTAAGTGTAGTATATTTTTGTTGGAGTCTTTGGGGTTTTCTACGAATAGTATCATGTCATCTGCAAATAATGACAGTTTCACTTCCTCCTTTCCAATTTGGATCCCTTTTATTTTTTCTTCCTGTCTGATTACTGTGGCTAAGACTTTCAGTACTATGTGAAATAAGAGTGGCAAAAGTGGGCACCCCTGTCTTGTTCCTATTCTTAAGGGAAATGCTTTTAGTTTATGCCCATTGTGTATGATGTTGGCTGTAGGTCTTTCATATGTGGCCTTTATTATGTTGAGATATGATCCCTCTATTCCCATATTGCTGAGCTTTTTTGTCAGAAATAGATGCTGGATTTTGTCAAATGCTTTTTCAGCATCTATTGATATGATCATGTGGTTTTTATTCTTCATTTTGTTTATGTGGTGTATCACATTTATTGATTTCCGAATATTGTAGCAGCCTTGCATCACTGGGATGAATCCCACTTGGTCATGGTGAATAATTTTTTTTGACGTGTTGATGGATCCGATTTGGTAGTATTTTGTTCAGGATTTTGGCGTCTATGTTCATCAGGGATATTGGCCTGTAGTTTTCTTTCTTTGTAGTTTCTTTTTCTGGTTTTGAAATTAGATTATGCTGGCCTCATAGAACGTGTTTGGAAGTCTTCCTTCTTCTTGAATTTTTTGAGATAGTTTGAGGAGAATGGGTGTTAGTTCTTTGAATGTTCGGTAAAACTCCCCATGAAGCAGTCCGGGCCTGTGCTTTTGTTTGCTGGGAGAGTCTTGATTACCTCTTCAATTTCCTCTGTTGTTATTGGTCTGTTCAAGTTTTCTATCTCTTCCTGGTCCAGATTTGGGAGACTATGTATTTCTAGAAATTTTTCCATTTTCTTAGATTGTCGAATTTATGGCCATATAATTGTTAGTAGTAGTTGTTAACGATCTTCTGTATTTCTGTGGTATTAGTTGTTACTTCTCCTTTTTCATTTCTGATTCTCTGTATTTGGGTTCTTTCTCTTTGTTTCTTGTTGAGTCTAGTTAAGGGTCCATCAATCTTGTTTATCTTTTCGAAAAACCACCTTTTGTTTCATTGATCCTTTGAATTGTTTTTTTGGTCTCTATGTCGTTTATTTCTGTTCTGATCTTTACTATTTCCTTCCTTCTACTTGCTCTATGGTTTTCTTTTTGTTTGCTTTCTAGTTCTTTACATTGTGAGGTCACATAGTCTATTAGAGATTTTTCTTGCTTCTTGAGGTAGTCCTGTCGTGCTATGAACTTCCCTCTCAGAACTGCTTTTGCTAAATCCCATAGGTTTTGTGTTGTTCTGTGTTCATTTTCATTGGATTCCAGGAAAGTTTTCATTTTTTCCTTGATCTCCTCATTGACCCATAGCTAATAACATGCTATTTAGCTTCCATGTGTTCAGATGTCTTTACATGTTCTTGTTGCAATTGATTTCTAGTTTCATGCCACTGTGATCTGAGAAGATGCTTGATATGATTTCAGTCTTCTAGAACTTGTAGACACTTTGTTTGTGTCCTAATATGTGGTCTGTCTTTCAGAATGTCCCGTGTGCACTTGAGAAGAATATGAATTCTGTAGTTATGGGGTGTAATTCTCTGTAGATATCTATTAAATCCATTTGGTCTAGTGCTTCATTTTGAGTCTCTGTTTCCTTACTAAATTTTTTGTCTAGAGGATCTGTCCAGTGATGTCAGCAAGGTGTTGAAGTCCCCTGCTATGATTGTAGTGGTATTGATTTCTCCTTTGAAGTCCTGCAGAAGATTTTTAATATACTTTGGTGCTCCTGTATCAGGTGCATATATGTTTATCAAGGTTATATCTTCCTGTTGGATGGATCCTTTCAATATTATGTAGTGGCCTTCTTTGTCTCTAGTTATGGCCTTCATTTTGAAATATATTTTATCAGATATGAGTATTGCTACCCAGCTTCTTTTTCCTTTCCGTTTGCTTGGAAGATTTTTTTCCATCCCTTCACTTTTACCTTATCTGAGTCTTTGTTGTGAGGTAGGTCTCTTCTAAATAACATATCGATGAGTCATGCTTTCTTATCCAATCAGCTACTCTGTGTTCTTTTAATGGAGCATTCAATCTATTTACATTTAAGGTGATTATTGATATGTACTTATTTATTGCCAGTTTTGTTTAGTGTGGTTCTATTTTTCTTCCCATTTCTCCTGCTAATTACAGCAGTCCTTTTAACATTTCTTACAGTGCTGGTTTGGTGCTAATATATTCCCTTAGCCTTTTTTTTTTGTCTGGGAAGCTCTTTATTTGACCTTCTATTTTGAATGACAGCCTTGCTGGGTAGAGTAGTTTTGGATTCAGATCCTTGTTTTTCATGACCTTGATTACCTCATGCCATTCCCTTCTGGTCTGTAGTGTTTTTGTTGAGAAGTCAGCTGAGAGCCTTATGGGGTTTCCTTTGTAGGTAACCTGTTGCTTATCTCTTGCTCTTTTTAGGATTCTCTCTTTGTCTTTAATTTTTGCCATTTTGATTACTATTTATTTTGGTGTGGGCCTGTTTGGGTTCTTTTTACTTGGGGCTCTCTGTGCTTCTTGAACTTGAATGCCTTCTTCCTTCACCAAGTTAGGGAAGTTTTCTGTCACTATTTCTTCAAATATATTCTCTAACCCTTGCTTATTTTCTTCTTCTTTGGGGACTCCTATGATGTGAATGTTATTACGTTTTCAGTTGTCCCACAGTTCTCTTAAGCTGCCTTCCTGTGTTTTAATTTTTTCATTTTGGTTTTTTGATTGAGTGATTTTTTCTATCCTGTCTTTTAGTTCACTGATTTGGTCCTCAGCTTCCTCTACTCTGCTATTTAGACCTTCCAATGTGTTCTTTATTTCTATGTCATTCTTCATTTCTTCTTGGTGGTTTTTAATTTCCAACTGGTTGATTTTCAACATTACTATGTCTTTACTCATGGTGCTCATGTCCTTACACATGCTGTTGAGCTTCCTCAAGATCATGGCTCTGAATTCTAGTTCTGTTAACTTGCTTAACTGCACCTCATTCATCTCATCTTTGGTAGAGGTGTCTTGTTCTTTTATTTGGCTTTTGTTTCTGTGTATCGCCATTTTGGCTATCACAGTGGGCTTTGGAGCCTGCCAAATTTTCCCTGTGGGTTTTGGTGTTCTGCTGTTTGTGGCTCCCTCTCCTGGGTTTGGATGAGTCAGGGAGGACCCATGTTACACACCAATGTCAAGTCTTACTTTCCTGGTTAAAGTTGCTAGCCCAGGGAATGGCACAGTTACCCTCTAGCTTTTTGCCTGGAGGCAATCAGTAGTGGTTATCTGAAGAACCTTGGCTTCTTAGTTGAATGAAATACTCCCTCGGGTGCTCAGAGTAAGAGGGTTTCTCGAGGGTGGGGTTAATTGCCCTCAATTAGCATTTCAATGGCCACCTGGTGGGGTTGAATCTCCAAGGCAGGGGCCTCTGCTTCTCCCCAGATCCCTGGGATGGAGTAAGATGACCACTGTCCTGGGTGGCTGCAACTCAGCAAAAGTTCTGAGCACCCTCCAAATCCCGAGTGTCCCCACACAGTTCCAGTCCAGTCTCCCCTCCCTCTGCTGAATCCCAAGTTAAGTGACTGCGGGTATTTTAGCCTGTGTCCCAGCTCTGCTCTGTGGAGCCCCTTGGGAGTTTAACCCAAGGGCCTTGATCTCAGCTAAGGCCTCTGTTCACAGCTAAGGCCCCTGCCCACTGTGGGCTCCCAGCCCCCCTCTCACATCTCTGCAAGCCTACCGGGATTGAGTCAGTGTCCCTGGTTATGTGGGCCTCCAAGCTGCTTTTCGGTTGCCTTTTCCTGACATTTTGTCTTTATTTTTGTTGTAATTGCAGTTTGATCCTGGGAGATGGTCTGTGTAGCTTCCATTCACTCTGCCGCCATTTTGGAATGCCCCTACATTTTGTATTATTCCTTTGCTTTTCTTTATAGTTTCCTCCACATGTAAATGCATCCTTAAATAACATATTTCTCCATTTTGCTTACTTGTTTTTGTTACTAATATATTTCATTCTTTCATAAAAAGGGTTACTTTTACAGTGACATAAATAAAAGCATACTGCATATATTTTTTTGTAATTTGGTCATTTTACTTAAAGTTCTATTTCATTCCAAAGTTGTTGGGATTTATTTATTTTTCTTGTGTATAGCCTAGCTATGTAAAATGTCTTCCAGTTGTGGCCTGACCAACAGTATTGGAAACACCTGGAAGTTTGCTCTGAGCTTTTTAATCTCATGGCCCTCTCTGGCAATCACCTTACCGATGTCTCTGTCTATGAGCGTGTGTTTGTGTGTGTGTGTGTGTGTGTGCATGCACGCGCACGTGCACACACCTGTTTTTGCTTAGTGCCTTCACCTATTTTTCCTATGGTCAGCTTCTATTGTTTTTTTTATTTTGTTCATTAATTCCACATGTAAGTGAAATCATATAGTATTGGTATTTCTCACACTGGTTTATTTCACTTAGTATAATAAACTCCAATTCTAGCCATTCCTTTTTTATGACTAAGTAGTATTCCATTGTGTAAATGTACCACAGCTTTTTTAGCCACTGATGTACAGATGGGAACTTGAGGTGCTTCCAAATCTTAGGTACTGTAAATAGTGCTGCAATGAACACAGTGGTGTGTATTTTCTATTGAATCAGTGTTTTGGGTTTCTTTGGATATATTCCCAGAAGTGGTATTGCTGCATCATAAGGCAGTTCCATTTTTAAAAATGTTTACAAAACCCCATAGTGTTTTCCACAGTGGATGCACCAATTTGCATTCCCAACAACAGTGCATGAGGGTTCCCTTTCCTCCACATCCTCCCCAACACTTATTTGTTGGTTTATTGATGATAGTCATTCTGATAGGCGTTAGGTGATATCACACTGTGGTTTTAATTTGCATCTCTCTGATGATTATGATGTTGAGCATCTTTTCACATGTCTATTGGCCATGTCTATTTCCTCTTTGGAGAAGTGCCTATTTAGGTCTTTTGCCCATTTCTTAATTGGATTTTTTATTTTTGATGTTAAGTTGTTTGAGTTCTTTATAAAATTTGGACATTAACCCTTTATCAGATGTATTATTTGCAAATATGTTCTCTCATTCTGTGGGTTGTCTTTTTATTTAGTTGATGGTTTCCTTTGCTGTGCAAAAATTTAGTTCCATGTAGTCCCATTTGTTTATTTTTTCTTTTGTCCCCCTTGCCCAAAGAGATACAAGAAAAAATATTGTTACAAGAAATGTCTGAGATTATACTGCCTATGTTTTCTACTAGGTTATTTATGGTTTCAAGTCTTTCATTTAAGTATTTAAAACATTTTGAGTTTATTCTTGGGTATGATGTATTTTTATTTTTTTCACATGTATATGTCCAATTTTCTCAAGACCATTGAATAGACTTTCTTCACCCCATTGTGTATTCTTTCCTCCTTTGTCAAATATTAATTGACCATAAAGGTGTGGGCTTATTTCTGGGATCTCTATTCTGTTCCAATGATCTATATGTCTGCTTTTATGATAGTACCATGTTATTTTGATTACTACGGCATGATAGTATAGCTTAATATCAGGTAATGTGATTTCTTCAGCTTTTTCCTTTTCTCAAGACTACTGTGGCTATTTGGGTTTTTTATGGTTTTATATAAAATTTTTGAATATTTTTTCTAGTTCTGTGAAATATGCCATTGTTATCTTGATAGAAATTTTATTGAATCTATCGATTGCTTTGGGTAGTATGGATATTTTAACAATACGATGTTAATTCTTCCTGTCCATGAGCATAATATATGCTTCCACTTATTTGGATCTTCCTCAAATTCTTTCTTCAGTATCTTATACACTTCTCAGTATAGGTCTTTTACCTTCTTGGTTAAATTTATTCCTAGGCACTTTTTTTTTCTTTTTTTTCTGCAATTGTAAATGGAGTTGTATATTTTTACTGTCTCTTTCTGATAGTTCATTATTGGTGTATAAAAATGCCACCAATCTCTGAATATTAATTTTACATCATACTACTTTACTGAATTCATTTATCAGTTCTTTAGAATTTTCTATATTCAGTATTATGTCAACTGAAAACAATGACAGTTTTACTTCTTACTTTCCAATATGGATGCCTTTTATTTAGTTTTCTTGTCTGATTGCTGTAGCTAGAACTTCCAGCACTATGTTGAATAAGAATGGTGAAAGGAGACATCCTGTTTTGTTCCTGATCTTAAGGGGAACACTTTTAGATTTTGTCCATTGAGTATGATATTAGTTATGAGTATGTCATATATGCCCTTTATTATGTTGAATTCTGTTCCCTCTATTACCAATTTGTTGAGAGTTTTTATCATAAATTGGTACTGGATTTTATTAAATACTTTTTCTGCATCTATTAATATGATCATGTGATTTTTATCCTTCATTTTGTTTATGTGTGTATCATGTTTATTTCATTGTGAATATTGTACGAACCTTGCATCCCTGGAATAAATCCCATGTGATCATGGTGTATGATCGTTTTAATATGTTCCTGGATCCTGTTTGCTAATATTGTGTTGAGGATTTCTGCATCTGTGTTCATCAGGGATATTGACCTATACCTTTCTTTCTTTGTGGTGTCTTTATCTGGTTTTGAATTTATCTGGTTTTGGAAAGTTGGAGGAATCACAATGCTAGCATCTTAAAATGAGCTTGGGAGTCTTCCTTCCTTTTGCATTTTGGGGAATACCTTGAGAAGGATATGTGCTAGTTCTTTGAATGTTTGTTAAAATTCACCTGTGATGCCATCAGGTTCAGAACTTTTGTTTGCTGAGACTTTTTTTTTTTTTTTTTACTGCTTTGATTTCATTAGTTATAATTAATCCATTCATATTTTCTGATCCAGTTTTGGAAGACTGTATGTTTTTAGGAATTGATCCATTTCATCTAAGTTGTTCTGGTATATAATTGTTTGTAACATTTTCTTATACTCCTTTTTATTTCTGTGATGTCAGATGTTACTTCTCCTCTTTCATTTCTGATTGTATTTATTTGGATCCTCTCTTTTCTTGATGAATCTGGTGTTTACCTTTTCAAAGAACCAACTCTTGGTTTCCTTGATGTTTTGTATTGTTCTTTTAGTCTCTATGTCATTTATTTCTGCTCTAATATTTATTATTTTCTTCCCTTTACATACTTTGGGCTTTGTTTGTTGTTCTATTTCTAGTACTTTTAGGTTTAAGGTTAGATTGTTTGAGCTTTTTCTTGCTTTTTGAGGTAGACTAGTATTGCCATAAATTTCTCTCTGGGAACTGCTTTCACTGTGTCCATTGACAGTGTGTTATTGTGTGTTCATTTTCATTTGTCTCAAGGTAGCTTTTTATATCTTCCTTGATCTTATTGTTGTCTGATTCATTCTTTAGTACCATGTTTTTTAGCCACATCGTGTTTGTATGTCTTTCAGTTTTTTTTCTTATAATTGATTTTTAGTTTCATACCATTGTGGTTGGAGAAAATGCTTGATATGATTTCAATCTTTTTGAATTTATTAAATGTTGTTTTTCTATACATGTTTTCTATCCTAGAAAATGTTCCATGTGCACTTGAAAATAATATATATTCTACTTCTTTGGGGTAAAATGTTCTGTGTCAATTTAATCCATCTGATTTAGTATGACACTTAAGACCACTGTTTCCTTGTTGAATTTTTGTCTGGAAGATCTATCCATTGATGTCAATGAAGTGTTGAAATCCCTTACTATGACAGTATTACTGTCAATCTCTTTTTTTACATACACTGAGATTTTTTTTTTTTATGTATATAAGTGCTTCTGTGTTGGGTGTGGAACAACTATCTTTACTTTCAGTATGTGTGTACTTTTTGTTCTGAGGAGGGTCTCTTGTAGACAGCATATACATGGGTCATCATTTCTTATCCATTGCAATTTCTAATGTCTTTTCATTGGAGCATTTAATCCATACTCAATTAAAGTAATTTTGGATAGGTACATAATTATTGCCATTTTATTCTACCTTTTTCCCTCTCTCTCTCTCTCTTTTTCTTTCTTTTTCTTAAAGAAAGCCCTTTAACATTTCTTGTAATATTGGTTTGGTGATCAGAAACTCCTTTAGACTTTTTCTTGGTCTGGAAATTTTTTAATTTCACCTTCTATTTTAAATAATTGCCTTACTGAGTAGACTAGTCTTGGTTGTAGGTCTTTGTTTTTTAAAATTATTTATTTATTTTTTCTTTATTGATTTTAAAGAGAGAGGAAGAGAGAGGGAGAGAGAGATAGAAATATCGATAAGAGAGAACATTGATTGGCTGCCCCCCACTGGGGATCAGGCCCACAACCTGGGCATGTGCCTGATTGGGAATTGAATCAGGACCTCTCAGTCCATAGGATGATGCTCAATCCACTGAGCCATACCCACTGGACAGTTTTCTATTACTTTCACCATAAATTTTGTTTTTTTTTTAGTTTATTATTTAATTACATTTATTCTTTAAAGTAATCAGCTAAATATGCCCATACTTTATAGAATAATAATTATTGGGGAACCATAATAAATATATGGTTTCTGCCCAGCTGGTGTAGCTCATTGGATTGAAGGTTGCCCCATGGACTCAGAGGTCCTGGTTTAATTCCAGTTAGGGCACATGCCCGGGTTGCAAGCTCGATCGCCAATGATTGATGTTGCTCACATTGATGTTTCTATCTCTTTCCCTCCCTCTCTCTCTAAAAAACAAAATCAATAAAAACATCTTTAAAATAAATAAATATATAAATGATTTCTTGAGCACTTTTAGGTTTACAAGTATACCTGCATTTATAAGTACTATAACCAGAAAAAACAATTATTAGAAAATACAGAATATCACAATAAGATCATGCAGAGATTTTAAAGAAACTTAGAATTTACTCCTATTTAGATTTGAAGTGAAGCAGAATATGTCACCCCAAAATATGCTGCTCTGGCACATTTATTATTTTGAATTTATGTTACTTGAGAAACAGCTTGTGTCAAAAGAATACTTTAATCTTCCTTTTTCTTCCTAAGAGCAGAAGATACATTTCCCATTTGAAAAGTACCCTCCCTGTACCAGAAGTGTAGAAGGAATACTTAACACCAGAAGTAGAAAATTTTGGGACAAGAAGACTATGTAAATAAATGTTATAACTTCATTAATTTTCTATCCCAAACCTAAACACCCTTGTCTTATCAATTCGTCACAAGTTTATTGTTTCTTTGTTTAAAAAGCATAAAAGCTTCCTGCTCAGTCATTTCTTTGAGTCTCATACTTTTTATGGTACTTCAGTACATATGATATTAAATTTGTTTTTCTTTTTAAAATCTGTTTAATGTCAATTTAATTATTTGGACTTCCAAAGAATAAAGAAAGAAAGAAGGGGAAATGTTTTCTCCCTTAAAGTACAAATCATCAGAACCATGGTATGGACATCAGCAAATAGCTTTCTGGTGTTGAGCCTTATTATTTCAAGACATATCAGTAGCAAGTAAACATTATCTCTAAGGTATACTAGGATATTTTGTTTCTTTGTTTTGATAAATGACAGTTTAAATTTTAGTGAAAAGATGTTTTTGAACATTAAAAATCACAAAGTTGTGTATTTTTGAGCAATTAATAATATAAAAATTTGCCCAGCTGCTGTGGCTCAATGGATTGAACATCGTCCCATGGACTGAGAGGTTCTGGTTTGATTCCCGGTCAGGGCACATGCCTGGGTTGTGGACTCAATCACCAGTAGTGGGCATGCAGGAGGCAGCCAATCCATGTTTCTGTCTCATCGATGTTTCTATCTTTTTCTCCTTTCCTCTCTCTCTCTAAAAAAAACCAATAAAAACATATTTTTAAAAATATATATATCTAAATTATAAATGTTTAATGATTTATAAATATTTATATTTACAGATTTTATTTCCCAAAGAAAAAGTAATAGAAAGGGGAATGGGATGGTAAATGTTTGGATCATCACAATCTAATAATTAGCTTTACCAAAACTCTTCAGTGCAAGATTATATAGCAGCAGTTTTCAACCAGTATGCTGTGGCAGACACATTATGCTGCCAGAGGCACACTGGTGCGTCGCAAGAATTTTTAAAACATGCCATACCTCACTATTTAGTTAGAGACACTGACATCTTTTCCTTAGACTGTCAAATAAAAAAAAAATGGCAACAGCCAACACAACAATAGCCGTCTGGTGTGAATGAATCTAAATTATATTGGTTTTGTCAGACACACCAAAGATATATTTTATGATGTGCCACGGAATTTTAGTAATTAGTTTATACATGCCATGAGATAAAAGAGGTGGATAATTGCTGTCATACAGTATTCATGTTTTATTAAATTGCAAATTTACTTCAAGTATATACAATGGTGTATTATTATAGTAAATATATTGGCTTCTATAATTTTTAAAACTTTCCTTAGTGTGCTTATTTAATAAATACTTTAATGTCACCTACAATAGGCCAAACACTATTTTTAACACCTTATAAACATTTGCTTATTTAATTCTTATGACAACCCAGTAAAGTAGTTACCATTATCATTCCCGTTTTACAGACAACTGTTTAACTTGCCCAAGGTCACACAGCTGACCTGTGACAGAGCTCAAGCAGGTTGGTGTTGGAGTCCTTAACAAAGTGCTCAGATTGCTTCTAATACTTTATGTTGGTAATTGTAGAGAGATCAATAGGCCTAAAATGAAGTCACTTGTGCTAAAGCCCATGACACTAACCCAGACTTAACACCTGATTTAACTGCAGTTTCAAACATCTCCAGGAATATAATCTTAATCTGTCAGTTTGAAGTGTTCTAGACAGTATCAATGAGGCAATCTGTCATGTGAGCCCTCTCCATCCCCCAAAGGAAGCTGAAGCAATCCGTCTGATGAAAGCCCTGACTTCCCATAAAAGAAGGTGACCTTTGATACAACAACCTTTTCTTTCTCTTCTTTCTTTCTCTCTTTTTTCTCTTTCTTTCTTCCTTCCTTTCTTCTCTTCTTTCTTTCTTTCTTTCTTTCTTTCTTTCTTTCTTTCTTTCTTTCTTTCTTTCTTTCTTTCTTTCTTTTTCTTTCTCTTTCTTTCTTTCTTTCTTTCTTTCTTTCTTTCTTTCTTTCTTTCTTTCTTTCTTTCTCGCTCTCTCTTTCTCCTTCTTCCTTCCTTCCTTCTTCCTTCCTTCCTTCCTTCTTCCTTCCTCCTTCCTTCCCTTCCTTCCTTCCTTCCTTCCTTCCTTCCTTCCTTCCTCCTTCCTTCCTTCCTCTTTTGTTCTTTGTCTCTTTTTTCTTAATTTCTTTTTTTTCTAATAGCTTTCTTGTTCTGCCAAGTTTCTGCCTATGAAAGCCTTCCATATTGTACACCTTTCTATTTATTAGATAGGATGCTGCCTGATTCATGAATCATTTAATAAAGCCAATTAGATATTCAAATTTACTTGATTGAATTTTTGTTCTTTATCTGTAACTAGGTAGCAAATTTGAAAATATCTCTTTGAATTTAAGAGCGCAACATCTGTTTGAATTATCTTTAGGTTCTTTTTAAATTATCTTACTTTTACAGCAAAAAAAGGAAAGCACAGAATTCAGCTCATTAGGAAAAAAAAAAATAACGTTCTTAATTTCATTCCTCCCAATAAGGAAAATCTGTATAAACTGCTATCTCAATCTTTCAAGTGAAACCTAGAAGAAATAACTGAAACAGTTATAAAAATTTTCCTGGGAAGATAAATATCCATTGTGGGAAAACTTCCTAGGGAAATGGAAGCCTTTTTGAATGTTTGGAAGTTTGTGTTTTTGTGTATGTGTACAGTGGGTATAGAGATAAGTACTTTATTTTTTTAAGTTTAATTTTGCTCTTTAATGCCTCCTGCCATTGCCTTGGGTCAGTCAACACCTGCCTCGCTGTGAATCTCTGTGGCAAAGATCCATTCCCTTAGTTCAGGTGTCTCTGTGGGTAAAACCATGAAAAACCTTGTTTCAGGGCTTTGACAAGCCTTTAGCAGTTCTTTTCTTTAAACTCCCAGGTTGTTGTTGTTGTTGTTGTTGTTCTTCTTCTTCTTCTTCTTCTTATTATTATTGTTATCTAAAGCAGGGATTTGGGAACATTTTTGTAATGGCCCAGATAGTAAATACTTAGGGTTTTGGGGTCCACACAGGTTTCTACTACATATTTTTCTTTTTTATTAAACAACTCCTTAAAAATGTACAAACAAGGAGGGGGTCAATGAAAAAAGAAGGGGCAACTTTTGTAATACTTTCAACAATAAAAAAATGGACAAACAATTCTTAGCTAAGGGCATGTGTAAGACCAGGTCAGGTCTTAGGTGGATTTATTTCACTAAAATTTTGGGCGGTGGGGCAGACTGTTGCTATAGGCATACCTACTGTAAATGCTGATTTCCCCTAGGATTCCAAAGGCTAGGCATTGTCATCAAATGCCTGGAGTGGAATATAAACCTGACATGATAAAGAGATGTTTATCTGGACTCTAGACTCCTCACTCTGGGGACCCACAGCCTCCTTGTCTTCGAGTTTGCTACTAGAGGAAGGGCGAGGCTGACGCAGACTGGAGCCTGGCCAGTTTCTGCTGGGAAATACGATTGCCATTCATACTTACACAGATGTCACAAGCCAAAATAGAAACCTGAAAAAGGCAACTGCTACTTTACAATTAGATTATACACCCCCACCGGTGCGGCTCAGTGGTTGAGTGTGACCCATGCACCAAGAGGTCGCTAGTTTGATTCCCGGTCAGGGCACTTGCCCAGGTTGTGGGCCCGATCCCCAGGGGTGGGGGTATGCAGGAGGCGGCCAATCGATGTTCTCTCTCATCGATGTTTCTCTCTCTCTCCCTCTCCCTTCCTCTCTCTCTAAAAATCAAAAAAGAAAAAAAAAATTTAAAATTAAGATTCTACTCTAGGAAGAAGAGATTTGAGATTATATTAGTCATTTAAAATGGTTATTTGAATTTATAATAGGTCTAATAATAAACATACTGAAAACTATAGGGGAAAATTTTAGCAAAAGAAAATAGGACCAAAAAAATCTAAATAAGTAGAAATTTTAGCCATGAAACATAATTGTTGATATATAAGTGCAGATGCAAAATGAACTAGAGAGTTGGGAGACCAGATTAACAAACTTTCCCAGAGGAAAACAGAATATGAAAATAAAATAAAATAAAATAAAATAAAGTAAAAAAGAAACAAAATGTAAAAATTGGATGAATAATAGTGTGATTGGTGGGGTGTTCTTCATGTCCCCATTGTTGCCAGTGGAAGTGAGCTTCTTGTGATGTCACAAGAAAAGGAACTTTGCGAGACTCCCATAAGAGAATAAGTAGTATTTATTTGTATTAAATTAAACCCCCGAGTTTCCAAAGTTCCATCTCCCTCTGTCCCATCAAAGAAAAAGTCCAGCTGTGTCTTCAGCAGAACTAGAAAAGCCAATGCCCAGAGCCTCTGCTCCATGTTTGCACAGTCCAGTTCAGCATCTGGCTAACTTAGCTTGTGTTGCCAGTTGCAGTCCATTGCATTTGGGGCTTCTAGGGCCACACGGCTGTGGAGGAAACACCAGTGTGTGCAAAAAAAGCGGGATCAAAGAGAATCCTTTTGTCTGGGGGATTTTAACCTTTGAAGATTTCTTGTGCTTTGCAGTGTCTCCGCCTTCTCTAGCCAGTCCCTGGTTTCTCAGCCTAGACTTTATTGTGCATACATCCATCTTCCCCTTGCCCTGGTGATCTGCAGGGAATGGACCAGTGGTCCATTTCAATTATGTAGGTATCTGTGATGGCTCATTTTTTTTGTGTCAACTTGGCTGGGTTAAGGGAGATCCAGATAGTTCAAGCTCTGCATAAATGAACTAAGAACTTCTAGGTTTACCTGAAGGGAAGCCTTATCTTCTGTATTTCCAGAGCTAAAATTGATAAAAATCAAATGCAGAACTTCATGCTGGGATTTGTTGAATTATAATGCAATCGAACTCCCACCTTCCCAGGTGTCTATGGTTAAAATGAGGGCATGGAATGGGAAAGAATGTAGATAATGATGTTTGGAAAGAGTTTAATGAAGTTTGGATGTTGACTCCCTACATTCAGATGAGTCTTCTTTGCCAGTAGGAGACCCCCTCTTCCCCACACATAGACAGTTTAGTGGAAGAAGCATCTCCCACTCCATTGGATAAGACCTCTATGCCTCCATCTGAGAGGATTAGCCATGTACTGTCTGAAAAAACGATAATGGCCTCTCCCGAGGAAGTTTCTCTGCTAAACAATGATGATCCTTCTCAGGACCCACCTTTGTTACTCTTCTTTAACTAGACTCAAGTTCCAGTAGGGCCCTAAGGCTGAGATACAGAGTGTGACCCATGAGAAGTTGTGCTACATTCCAAAAGAACTATTTGAATTTTCTAAATTATACAGACAAAATCCTGGGAGCATGCATGAGAATGGATATTAAAAAAGTGGGATATGTAGAAGAAACATAAAACTACATCAGCCCAAATTTATTGATATGGGCTCAGTAAGCAGAGAATCATCATTTATTGTTGCTTCCTAAGGCTCTCATAGTTTGTTCAGTTGGTTGGCAGAAACATTGACCAAAAAATGGTCTAATGTGACCAAATTGGAAATTTCTACCTCTTTTGGTTTAATGCAGAGGCAGGGATTCAGAAGCTTAGGAAGATTGGAACGTTACAGTTGGTTTGTCATCTAAGACCTACTCACCCACATTGAGAGGGTCCAGAAGATAATGTTGACCAATACTTTGAGTAATACATTTTTGAGGAGAGTCCTAACATTTTTGAAGATATTAGTAATTGCTTTCCTCTGTAGGCCAGACCTTACATGGGGAACCACAGCTCTTCAATGGAAAACCTAAATGCAATTGTAGTAATTGGATACCAGGGTGTCAGGGGCCAAGTAGCTGCATTCAGCCATCAAAGGCAAGTTACATTGGATGTGGTTACCATGTCAAAGCAACAATCAGAATAGTATGACTTGCACAGATCTATGGTGTTAGCTAGTTAGTCATGATATTCCTCGAAGAGAAATAAGGGGCCTACTAAATTCTTACTTGATCTGTATAAGCAGAAGACCTAGGTAAAGGGAACAAAAATATAACTCAAATAATATAGTGTCATAGTCCTCAGTCTTGCTCTTCACAGTTTCAGTTATCCATAGTCAACCATGGTCTAAAAACATTAAATGAAAAATTCCAGAAATAACCACTTCATAAGTTTCAAATTGTATACCATTTTGAGTAGCGTGATGAAATCTCATGTTTTCCCTTCTCCATCTTGTCCACTCAACCATTTGCCCAGTGTATTTATGCTACATATGCTCCCTGCCCATTAGCCACTTAGCAGCCAACTCAGTGATCAGATATATTGTTGTGGTGTCACATTGCTTGTATTCAAGTAACCCTTACAGTAGCCTAATGCTACATCACAATGCGTATGTCATTCATGTCCCTCTATGTCATTACCTAGGCATATAATCTCATGTCATCACAGGAAGGGTGAGCACAGTAAAATAAGTTATTTGAGAGAGAGACCACATTCACATAACTTTTATTACTGTACATTGTTATAATTGTTCTATTTTATTATTATTTATTATTGTTAATATCATGCTGCGCCTAATTTATAAATTAGACTTTATCATAGGTATATAAGTGTAACAATAAAAATAGTATATATATAGGGTTTGGTATTTTCTGTAGTTCAAGGTATCCACTGGGGTTCTTGAAATACATCCTCTGCAGAAAAGGGACTACTGTCCTTCCCTTTTGAGAAGTAGCTGTTGGCCTGCTACTGGAACTTAGTAGCAATTAAAAGCTTTACCATAGGTCAACAAATTACCATGTGACCTGAGCTTTCATCATGAACTGGATGTTATCTGATCAACCAAGCCATGAAATATGGTGTATGTAGCAAAATTCTCTTATCACATGGGGTTTGTATATACGTGATCGGTTCCAAGCAGGCCCTGCAGGCTCATGGTACATGAAGAACTGGCCCAAATGTTCATGATTGACACTCCTGCTCCACGAGCTTCTCTCTTCCAGCCTGCATTATGGCCTCATGGAAAGTTCCTTCTAATCACTTGATAGAAGAAGAAAAGATTAGGACCTGAATTGCAGATTATCTATCTGATATATAGTCACCACCAAAAGTAGACAGTTACAGCACTACAACCTCTTTCTGGAACATTCTTCTTATACATATCTATATGAATCCTATTGATCTGATTTCTCTGGAGAACCCAGAGTACTACACCTTATAAAACTATGAAAATACAAATAGCAAAAACTGATACTACAAAGAAAAGTACAATCTTCACTTTTATTGTGGGAAATTTCAACACAGTCTTATAAGCATCTAACACTTATAAAATTAAGGCCAAATCTGAGAAATACATCACCTAAACAGTAGACTAGAAAGAAGAACAAAGCCTTGTTCTATGTAGACATAAATATGTAACCAAAAGCTGGCTAACGTGACTTTGTGGGAACTTTGGAAACAACCAAATGTTAACAGCAACCTAGCAAATAGCTAGTCTAAAAAAGAAAGCCATGCCTGGCTGGTGTGGCTCAGTGGTTGAACATTGACCCATGTACCAGGAGGTTGCCGGTTCGATTCCTGATCAGGGCTCATACCCAGGTTGTGGGCCCGATCCCCAATGGGGGGCATGCAGGAGGCAGCCAATCGATGTTCTCTCTCATCGATGTTTCTATCTCTCTCTCCCTCTCCATTTCTCTCTCTCTCTCTCTAAAATCAATAAAAAAAATACTTAAAAATCAATAAAAATAAAAAAGAAAGCCATATTTAACAAGTAGGAGGTTTTATAGTGTTTTTGTTTACTTTTGACCACCTCTTACTTAGCAGAACATGGTCCTGGTGGGTAGAAGGTGGCAACCCATTTCCAAATTCCCTCCCTGAACCTGGAGGGGGCAGAGAAGGCATTGGGTTTCTGCCTGCAGGAATAGTCTCTGTTTAGCCAACCTTGGAGCTCCAGCAGACAAATGCAGCTGAAAAGAGCTTGGCATTGCTCGCAAATGTTTCACAGAGACAAAGAACCACAAGTACCCAGGGTAAGAAAATATGAGTAAAGATATACAATAGCAAATGTATGGCCTCAAAGAGAAACTACTGTGAGACTCTTTGGGAAATAAAGACATTGAAAAACAGCTGTATAAACAGTCAGAGGGGAGAGGCATTGGCCAGCAAAACTTCCTAGACACAGACAAACAGTATGATGATTACTGGAGGGAAAGGGGGGTAGAGGCAGGTGGAAAAGGGTAAAGGGGGATAAATGATGATGGAAAAAGACTTGACTTTGCATGGGGAACATACAACACAAAATATAGATGATGTATTATAAAATTGTACACTTGGAACCTATATAATTTTACTAACCAATGTTACCCCAATAAATTTAATTTAAAAATAAAACAATAAAAGACTCACACACACACACACACACACACACACACACACCCCTATACACATAAAAGATACACACAGGCCCAGGCAAGACTCATGCTCAGAAAAGCCCTAAAAAGACATTCAATTTTAATCTTGGGCTGATTCCAGGGCTCATAAAATGCCCTGCTAATTAGGGAAGGACATTCTTGGCCCAGAGCCAGTCTGCAAAGACTGGAAGAAGAGGCTTAATTTTCAACAACAACAACAAAATCACAGGGCTTACAAAAAACAAAAACAAAAAACAGGAAAACATGGCCCATACAAAGGTAGAAAATAAAGTGGCAGAAGCCATCCCTGGAGAAAC
Source organism: Molossus molossus (assembly GCF_014108415.1). NCBI lineage: Eukaryota > Metazoa > Chordata > Mammalia > Chiroptera > Molossidae > Molossus > Molossus molossus. The sequence goes on from NW_023425355.1 coordinate 17,573,693, forward strand.
ACACTGACTTACTAAATTTGACTTTAAAATAACTATCTTCAGTGTGCTCAAAGAGCTATAGAAAACCACAAAAAAATAAAGAAAATCAGGAAAACACTATATGAACAAAGCGTGAATACCAGCGAAGAGGTAAATATCATAAATGAAACCAAACTATTTTTTTAATATTTATTTTTGTATTGATTTTTTTATATTTTTAGAGAGAGAAACATCGATGTGAGAGAGAAACATCATGCCTCCTGCATGCCCCCTACTGGGGACCAAGTCTGCAAACCCAGGCATGTGCCCTGACTGAGAATTGAACTGGGATCTCTCAGTGCCTGGGATGATGCTCCATCCACTGAGCTACACCAGCCAGGCCTTACAATTTTTTGTGCTGAAAAATTCAATAAATGACTTGGGAAATGTATAAGAGGGGTTAAAAAAATTACTTAAGCAAGCAGAAAGAAGAATTAGCAACCTAAATATTGTTCATTTGAAATTATTTACTAAGTAGAGTAAAAAAGAATCAAGAAAATATAACAGAGCCTAATAGATTTATGGGAGACTATGAAGTATACAATATATAAATTATGAGAGTCCCAGAAGGATAAGAGAGGAAAAGAAACAGAGAAAGTGTTTGAAAAAATAAAAGACCAAGACATTCCCTAGTTGAGGAAATAAATGAATCAACAAACCAAACAAGCTCAATGAACTACCAACAGGAAAAGCCAAATGTGAGCCACACTGAGGAGCATTATAATTAAATTGTCAAATGGCAAACCTGAAATCATCAAGAAAAAAGTGAGTCATTATGAATAAGGAATCCTTTCTAAGAATATCAGTGGATTTCTTAGCAAAAATCTTGGAGGCGAGAAGGCCGTGTGATGGTATATTTCATGTGCTGAAACAGACAAATATTAACCAAAGTATGGCAGGTGGCAGAAGTGAGGGCAGTTCTGTGGATGGCTGGATGCTTAAACCTGTGGAGCTCACATTAGCTCCAGGTAGCTCGTGTCAGGATTGAAACGGGGATGAAATTGAGCTGGGGATGAAACAGAACAATACTGTAGTGGTGAATACATGACCTGTGCATTCATCAAAGCCCATCGACTTTTACTCTTGTTACAAGGAGTAAACAGCAATAGATGCAAATTTCAAATTTATATCGGAGGTTAGGATATCCAATGATAGAATATAGACTGTGACAAAACAATATCCAAAGATATAGTACAGGGGAAGGGGCAGGGGGATGGAGAGGAGGGTGTCAATGGGGGAAAAAGGAGAAATATCTGTAACAAAAACAAATTAATAAAAATAATTTTAAAGACAAAGATATGCCCTGGCCAGTTTGGCTCAGCGGTTAGAGCGTCGGCCTGCGGTCCGGAGAGACCCGGGTTCGGTTCCCGCTAAGGGCACGTACTTCGGTTGCAGTTTGTCCCCGGCCCTGGTTGGTCGTGCGGGTGGCAGCCACTCGATGTGTCCCTTCACGTCGATGTTTTTCTCTCTCTCTCCCTTCCTCTCTCTCCCTCCCACTCTATCTGTACAAAAAATGGAAAAATATCCTCGGGTGAGGATAAAAAAAAACACACACACACACACAAAACAAAGATATAGTACAATCTCATTTAGGAGGATGAAGTAAAATGTGCTGACCTATGCAAGTTTGGGAATAAGTGCAGTTTAGTGTTTAAAACAAAAATAAATGTGTATATAGCACTGTACTATAGTTGAAAAAAAATGGTTTTACTTGGGGGTATAGATTGACAATTGTTTTTTTTTTCTATTTTTTTCTTTATTAATTTTTAGAGAGAGAGGAAGGGAGAGGGAGAAAGAGACAGAAACATTGATGAGAGAGAACATCGATTGGCTGCCTCCTGCATTCCCCCCACTGGGGATCGGGCCCACAACCTGGGCATGTGCCCTGACCGGGAATTGAACTGGCGACCTCTTGGTGCATGGGTGGATACTCCACCACTGAGTCACACCGGCCGGGCTAGATTAACAATTGTAATACTGCTATAAATGTATACTGAAAATAACAATTAAGCAAGTGGATGAGAGATGGTGACAATCAGATTTCTCATTATTGGAGCAGATTTACGAATAAGCAAGGGGTGTAGGATGTAATAATGTGGTAATAGGTTTGAGTTGGAGACATCAGTATGAACTCATGTGTAACTTAATACAGATACAGGTAATTATATACAGAAACACACACTTTTGTTTTTTCAGCTGAGGGGTTGGGTGCAAAAATAAATGATAGGCCACTAGCAAAGATTATGCTTAGTGCTAAATTTTTGGTTTCTAATATCATTCTCCAATAAAAGGACAAATGCATCGTGTAGAATTGGTTTATTCTAGGAATGATGCAGGGCACACACAAGGTGAGCCTGAAGCATCTGGTAGGGCCAGAAAGTAAAGATGTGCTCAACAGAAAGAAATACTAAAACATATTAGGCCCGGCCAGTGTGGCTCAGTGGTTGAGCGTTGACCCATGCACCAGAAGGTTGCTGGTTTGATTTCTGGTCAGGACACAAGCCCAGGTTGTGGGCCTGATCCCCAGTGGGAGGCACGCAGGAGGCGGCCAGCCAGTCGATGATCTCTCTCATTGATGTTTCTATCTCTCTCTCCCTTCCTCTGTCTCTGAAATCAATAAAGAAAAAAAAAATTGTTAAAAAAAATTAATAAATAAATAAAAATAAAACATGTTAGTGGGAATATATCAAAACGACATAGAAGTGAAGTAAAGCAGTTTCCAATGATACGCTGCATTTAAAAAAAAGGAAAAAAGAGTTTACAATGGCAAATTCTGGAACGATTTCAGTAACGCAATGACCAAAATAGTATTAGACGGTAACTTAAAATATAAAGGAAGTCGAGATGAGTCCAAATGAATATAAATAAATGATTGAATAAATTAATAAATGGGGAAGATGAGACATATCTTACCCACAGATAAATTCCAAATAAAGTACAGGGACGATCTACCCTAAAGCAGGGGAATATAACTCTTTCTGTAAAAGGCCAGGTAAGCTTTGCATAGTGACATCTTTGGAATAGTGGGGTATGGAAAGAGGCTAAGAGCACCTCTAAAGTGATAAGACCTAACAAACACTACTGCAGCCGGATGATCAATAGCGATAGTCACGAGCCATGTCATAGCACCTACCTTTGAGAGGTTCCCTATCAAGGTTATCAGACACAAGTCTTGAAAACAGTCACAGCAAAAGGAGCCTAAGGAGATCATGATACTTACGTATAAGGTAGTATCCCGGATGGAATCCTCAAACTAAAGAGAAAGAATATCAGGGGAAAATGAGGAATTCTGAATAAAATAAGGCATCAATGTGGGTCCATTAATTGTGACAAATATACCATACTAATATAAGAGGGTAATGATAAGGGAAATGAATTCAGAGAATATGGGACTTCTCTGTATTTTCTTCACATTTTTTTTTTTATATATAAATCGAACCTTACCTAAAAGAAGAGATTTATTTAAAAAATGTTTGGCCAAGGATTAATGAAGGCCATTACAGTTGGAAAAACATATAAACAGTGTATTCTGCAGGAAAATACAGAGTGGAGCAAAAGTAGGTTTACAGTTGTTTGTATGGAAAGTAATACAATAATTAATAAATAATAATACAAAAATAAGCTGTTTTTTTGTGTACTCACAACTGTAAATCTACTTTTGCCCCAACCTGTATACAAATACAGATGTAAGTATCCACATATGTAGATATGCAAATATAGTTTTAATAAAGCAAGAAAATGGTGGAATGCTAAATATGAGATTTAGGAAAGTGGTCACCTCTTTTGGAGGAGGCAAAAAGATGTTGAATGTTACGTACAGGTCGATGAAAGATATTATTTCACATCTCATGTTTGTACTGAATTCAAAGATTTCAGTTTATTAGAACTAAATATAGTTCTAATTTGATACATCTAATTTGGTAGATGATACATACATACATATATTTGTGCAAACATAAATTGATACATATATAGATGTGAAATAAAGATCATAAACAGATCAATGATGAAACAGTAGAATGACCAATGAAGTGTAATTATTCCTATTCTGCCCACTTACATCAATCACGAAATAATCACATTGAGATATTAGCTATACATTGCATCCCCAGATCAAAGTCCGATCTATAGTCTTTGTCTTTAGATTTATCCTGTGGCTCTATCATAAAAAAAATGAGAAGAAAAAATAGGATTGAGATATTAAAATTATAAAAATAGCCCTGGCCGGTTTGGCTCAGCGGTTAGAGCGTCCGCCTGCGGTCCGGAGAGCCCCGGGTTTGGTTCCCGCTAAGGGCACGTACTTCGGTTGCAGTTTGTCCCCGGCCCTGGTTGGTCGTGCGGGTGGCAGCCACTCGATGTGTCCCTTTCACATCGATGTTTCCCTCTCTCTCTCTTCCTCTCTCTCCCTCCCACTCTGTCTGTACAAAAAAAAAAAAAAAAATATTAGGAAATTAAAAGGCACATTTTTGAATTTTTTTTCTTTGTTGATTTTTAGAGAGAGAGAAAGTGAAAGGGAGTGAGAGATAGAAACATCAATGAGAGAGAACATTGACTGGCCGCCTCCTGCATGCCCCCCACTGGGGATCAGGCCCACAACCTGGGCATGTGCCCTGACCAGGAATTGAACTGGCAACCTCTTGGTGCATGGGTCGATGCTCAACCACTGAGCCCCATCAGCCGGACTAAAAGGCACGTTTTTGAAGGTTGAGTGGAAGCAAAGCAGATTTTCTAGGTATGTGCTACATGCAAGAATAAACTTGAAGGATTTCTGGAGATATGTTTGAAGCTATTAATAACCAGTGGGGAGTAGCATAGAAGTAATCCTGGGAACTGAATTAGAGGGCATTTAATAGCTAGAGACTCTTTGGAAAAAGAACAGCTGTTGGATGTTGCAAGAAAAAAATGACTCTATCATCACAATAGACTTTCCCCCAGGAAGCTTTTGTTTTTGCTGCTGCTGAGAAAAGTTTTAAGCCAGAGGATCCAAAGAACAGCTGGGTCACTGTGTACAAACACTGAATCAAACCAGATACAAAGTTCTCCTGAGATGATCCAGGATTTTATGAGACTGCAAATTTCAAAAAATAATTGTACCCTCTCTCTTCTCCCCACTCCTCCTTATGTTTTGCCTAAATTGATGAGAATTGGACTCTTGAGAGGGGGGTTAACCAGGTTAGTTCCTAAAAAGGAAAGCTAAGATTTTTTTTTCCAGTGCCTGTACGTACCTGTGATACCACCGAACCAAAGTCGCATAAGGAAGATGAAAGTCTGTGATGAAGATCCAAGATTTATCTATCACACTTCTGAACTCAACTCACTGGAAGTCTGACTTAAACGTGATCACCTTAGGAAAATCTAAAATAATTCCATTTGGGGTCCTCTGGAATATTCATCACATTATAATAACAGCAAAAGAGTAAGAGGAAAAAAAAAACAACCCCTCCAGCAAAAGACTGGAAAGCATACAAAGGCGCAGAGAACCTGCTAATTCTGCATCTTGAATCAGCCATAATTTTATCTTCAAGTGCTGGGTTCATAGTAAGAGCTTACTAAATATTCATTAAATCATTCAATTTTTTATTTCAGTCACAGCGTGAAACAAAGACTCATTTGTCCTGATATGTGCCCTACTTTTAAGAGTGGGATTTTGTAAAACTTGTCATTCCTGACCCTTCCCCCAGCTTCTAGATAATAAGGCACCCGATTCAACAGGGGAGCCCACATTCTAATTATGTTTCAGTGATGTGTCTCCTCTGGTAGAATACCCATAACTTCTTGTAACTGGAATGTCTACATTCTAATTTGAGATGTGCAGTTTAATTGCTTCAATGAACCCTTACTAATTTAAAGGGTGGGTGTGCCCCGAACAGAAAGTGTCTCTTTAGACAAAACAGACATTCTTCATTACATTGCCGTCCTTTTAGGTAAAATGCGCTAATATAGCTATTGAGTATGACTAAGAAGGTTCTCAAGTTTTTCACTTGGGAAATTCCATGTAAGAAAGCAAAAGAAATCTCCCTCCAGCCGCTCCCACAGGCAGCTGGCCTCTAGTCAACACTGCACGGACTCACGAAGTGCTTATTTGGTTACAATTTGTTGCAGAAGGTCACATCACAGTATTTGCTAGAAGAAGCGTGCAGTTTAAAATCCTATGTCCTAGTCACTTGGGCCGCCTGGAGGGCGTGAGTCAGAGCCTTTCCATGTGTGCTTTGACCAGGGAGGCCCTAGATGCAATTCGGACGGATGCCTCAATTTGATTTAGTGGTTGTGTACGCAGAGGTTGCCTTGTGAGATTTATATTAGGACAGAAGGCTGAGAAGTGCTTACTTAAAAGCGGGCATATTTTGAGCTTAATGAGCTCTGAATGGTAGAAAATGTTGGCAGCGGCTTTGTAATCCTCAGCATGAACTCACGACCTAAAAGCACTCGCTGAGATGGCTTTTTCTTTCGGCTCACTGTAGACAAACGATCAATTGAGCATGGGAGGATCATGGCAATACGTTGTCAGTTAACCTGGCAACATCATATGTAATGTTCCACGTGGCTCTGGTTTCCATCATGTACAGATAGTTTTTCTCAAATGCCTCAAAAAAAGAACGGCAAGTTTTTCTAATTTTTTACGTTTTCCTCAAAGGCATAACCAATCTAAACTGAAAGATTGAGAAAAGAAAAGAAAAAAAAAAAAGAACAGAATCAGGAAGGGGCTAGATCTATTTTTTTTTTGTACGATCTATATCATGCTAGTACTTTGTTTTTCAATCACCCTGCTAGCTTTTCTGAGTTGCCCATTGTATTCATTTCGTATTGCTGTTCAACAAACTAATATGTAATAGCTTAAAACAGGACCCATGTATTAGCTCAGAACTCAGGAAGACAGAATTTCAGACACCATATGTCTGGGTCTCTGCTCAGGGTCTCACTAGACTGAAATCAAGATGTTGGCACAGCTGGCATCCTGGCTGGGAGCTCTAGGGAAGAATCAGTTTCCAGGTTTATTCAGGCTGTTGGCAGAATATAGTTCCTTGCGGTTGTAGGACCAACGTCCCCATTTTCTTGCAGGCTATTGCTAGAGGACTGTTCTCAGTTCCTAGAGGCTAATCTCAGGTCCTTGTATGTGGTCCCTCCACCTTCAAAGACAGCAAGAGTCTGCTGAATCCATGCTTGCAATCTATTAGACTCCCTTTCTGCTACCAACCAGAGGAAACTTTGCTTTTCAAGAGTTCATGTGATTAAAATGGGTCTTTCAGGTAACTCAGAGTCAGTAATTAGTAGCCTCAATTGCACCTGCAATATTTCTTTTTTTTTTTAACTTTTTTTTTTTTTATTTTAGAGAGAGAGGAAAGGTGAGAGAGAGAGAGAAAGAGAGAGAGAGAGAAACATTAATTGCAGGTGCAATTAAGGCTACTAATTATTGACTCTGAGTTACTTAAAAGACCCATTTTAATCACATGAACCCTTGAAAAGCAAGGCTTCCTCTGGTTGGTAGCAGAAAGGAGAGTCTAATGAGAGAGAACATCTATTGGCCGCCTCCTGCATGCCCCCCACTGTGGTTCGGGCCTACAACCTGGGCATGTGCCCTGACCGGGAATCAAACTGGCGACCTCTGGGTGCATGGGTCGACGCTCAACCACTGAGCCACACCAGCCGGGCTGCAATATCTCTTTTTTTCATGGGCATTTATCCTATTCACAATTTAGGAGACTGTGATGGAATTGTTTGGGGGTCATTTTGCTAACCACAACAATCTATTTTAGTTCCGAATGACTGCTATCAGACAAGATTTCATTTGCTGTGTACCTAATGGTATCTACTTCTTCAATTGCCAAGTAATATACTCAACCTTAAAAATACAACACTAGCCCTGGCTGGTTTTGCTCAGCGGTTAGAGTGTCGGCCTGCAGACCAGAGAGACCTGGGTTCTGTTCCCGCTAAGGGCATGTACCTCGATTGCAGTTTGTCCCCGACCCTGAATGGTAGTGCGGGGGGCAGCCACTCGATGTGTCCCTTTCACGTCGATGTTTCTCTCTCTCTCTCTCTCTTCTTCTCTCTCCCTCCCACTCTACCTGAACAAAAAGGTCCTCTGGTGAGGATTTTATATATATATATATATATATATATATATATATATATATATATATATCTCACCATTTGGCTAAGATATATTTAATGTCTAAATTGTAGTAAATAATTTTCAAAGTGTTTTTGCCTGACAACCAAAGTATAAACATATCACTTCCCAATGCTGTCTCTGCTCTAATTTTTGTTTCCTAGCTCCTGCACTGCTTTATATGAACACTTTACTATGATATTTAAAATTAGTTATTTATAACCGATTTCAGTGAAAAATCTGTTGAAAATGAAGTAAAAGTATAAGACACATGATACATTTTTGTAAACCTCTCATCAGTAGTACAATTAAAATGTATGCATGAGAATACATAAATTTATTTTAGTACATTTCATTCATGAGAATGTTATCTATGTTTGTAAAATGTACTTTAGTGCTTTTCAGTTGCAATAATTAAGGCAAAGTATTTCCTATATATATTCTTATTTGAAGATGTCTCTCATAAACTTGGGAAATACATGGTGAGTCCAGTAGTATACATTTCCTGATGAGTCTGGTTTTTCTCACACTATCAAAGTGAAAGATACATAAATGCCTCTAGGTTAACTGCCTCCCCCCTCAAAAAAACATAAGACCTACAGGATTGATTCACAATGGTGAAAAATAATAATTGTGCATTTGTTGAAAAATTGAAAGTCCCGTGAATCACCCCAAAAGGTATTCCCATGCACATCTGGAATATATTTTTACTAAACATTATTTATTCTTTATCTGGAATTCAAATGCTCATGTCTTATTTTATCTGGAAACCCGAAATGAAAAGGCTCAGCAAAAATACATTAACAACATCATATTATCTTCCTTCCTAGTTTTCTTCCACTCTAAACATGCTCTTTGAAGGCTGAAAGGTTTTATAATGATGCAGGCCTAGGAGAGTACACAAGAAAGTCAATTATTGCAATTATAGTTTTAATTTTCTACATACATAAAAGATACTGGATAAAAAAATGAATTGTGAAGTACTAAATTTAGAGAGAATGGACTCCTTAATGTGTAATAAACTGTGCAATTAAAAACACCCATACAGCATGATAAGAAAATATCTGATCCAACCAAGTTACAGTACTTATTAAGTAATATTTCTTCAAAATATTTTTTAAAATAGTGAGCTTTCCATGCAAATCTGGCATTCCTGATCATCGCCTCAAACTACACTGTGAATAATCCTAATCCCTCTATATATTTATTATCTCTTTACCCAGCTTGAAATAGCTTGAAGACATGGACTAGATATTATACATTCTTGTATTCCTTCACACTCAATCTTTGGATAGCAGAGCCAGTTTTCAAATCTCTATAGTCTGTCTACAGAGCCAGTGCTCTTTTTTAAAAAATATATTATTGATTTTTTTTTCAGACAGAGAGAGCTAGAAACATCGGTGTAAAAGAGGAACATCAATTGGCCATGTCCTGCATGCCCCCTACTGGGGATCGAGCCCACAACCTGGGTATGTGCCCTGACCGGCAATTTAACCAGGACCTCTCAGTCCATGGGAAGACACTCAGTCCACTGAGCCACATGGGCCAGGCAAGAGCCAGAACTCTTAATCATAGCTCTATATAATATCTCATGTTAACAACGGTAGGGAATACTTTTCAGCCAATTTTATCCTTCTGTCATATATGTCTCTTTCATTAAGTTACGTGAACCAGTTTGGGAATGGCTCGCAGTGACCTTGTTTCTACTTAAAGGAGTGTATGGATGAACCATAAACCATAGGCTACTAGGATATTATGATTAATTTACTTTAAACGTTCGTAAAGCATTTGTGATTCTTTTTAATCATAATTTCAAGAGTCTCACTTTGCTCATTTCTAAAACAGTAATATTTTGAAGAACTTAAGGCAATGTGAATTTGAAACTGAAGAGCTATCCTAGTTTAATACTAATTATTGTTACAGCTTGAGCAATAATATGGACACATTTTTTTTTCCTTTTTGATTTTGAATAGTTTAGTCCTTGTATAAATATTTTTTAAAATACCATTTCAGAAGAAAACAATTATTTATATTAAGTAGGTAAATGTTTTCCTTTGACAGAAGTTCCCATATATTTTCATGTCATAAAAGTAATAACATGAAATGATTAACAAGCCATAGGTCAGTAGGAAATAACTCAGTATGTTACTTTTTTAAAAAATGATTTTTTTAAAAAATAATTTTTATTGATTGACTTTAGAGAGAGAGAAGAAGGGAGAGGGAGAAAGAGATAGAAACACTGATGAGAGAGAACATTGTTGGCTGCCTCCTACATGCCCCTCACTGGGGATCGGGCCCACAACCAGGGCATGTGCCCTGATTGGGAATCAAACCAGCGACCTCTTGGTACATAGGTCGATGCTTAACCACTGAGCCACACCAGCCGGGCAGTATGTTACTTTTTCATTATTCAATTTATTGGGGTGACATTCGTTAATAAAATTATATAGTTTCTTTGTGTACAATTCTATAACACATCATCTGTATATTGCTTTGTGTGTTTACCACTCAAAGTCAAGTCTCCTTCGGTCACCATGTATTTGGTCCCTTTTACCCTGTACTACCTCCTCCCCACCCCCCTTTCCCTCTGGTAACCACCATGTTGTTGTCCATGTTTAACCGTTTCTACCAAATTGCTCTTCTCAAGACCACAAATGATCTTAATTGTACTGAATCCAAAGGCTCTGTCATTATCCTACTGGCAGCGCCCTGGCCGGTTTGGCTCAGCGGTTAGAGCATCAGCCTGCAGTCCAGAGAGACTGAGACCCAGGTTCGGTTCCCGCTAAGGGCATGTACCTTGGTTGCAGTTTGTCCCCGGCCTTGGTTGGTCGTGCGGGTGGCAACCACTTGATGTGTCCCTTTCACGTCGATGTTTCTCCCTCTCTCTCTCCCTCCCACTCTATCTGAACAAAAAATGGAAAACTGTCCTCGAGTGGGGATTAAAAAACAAAACAAAAGTACTGGCAGCATTTAACACAGTTGCTCTAATTTTCTCACTTGGCTTCTAAAACACTACTGTCTCTTCTTTCCTCTTACCTCATTGTTGCTTCATCTAAGACTGCCGTGCTCAGTCTATGTAATTCTTTTTTTTTTGTCTGAATTAATAGCCTAAGAAATGTCATCTAGCATCATGCATTTATGTACCATTTATATGTTGACAGTGCTAACATTTTATATCTAGTACAGTTTTAGTTTGTGAACTCTAAATTTTACACTCAAGTAATGCTTATTTTCTGTTTCTTATTGCATGGATACAGCCTCACAAGGAAAAGTATCTCTGGTTTACTAATGCATCCTTATTTCTGGACTACAAAAAGATTTGAAGTAGTATGGTGGCTTGATAAACAGGTGATGAATGAAACAATGAATGAATGTACAATTGTATGTACATATATTTGGAGAGAGAATATTACATAAATATTTTATTAACTAGAACACTTTATTTCTTTGTCATGTCATATAACTATTTTCTCTTGGGTGTGACATCATTAAGATTATGACATAGATGATTCTGGACTTTAATCTCTCTCACAAGAAGAATAGTTAGCGACTACCATAGACAAGACATTGTGAAAATCCCAGAACCCAGGGATGAGGATAAAGCATCATCACCCAGGACCACAGAGACTCTGAAGGACTGCATGAGAAATCAATACAAGAACCAAAAGGACATATCACCTCATACCTGTTAGACTGGCTATTATCAAAAAGCCAAGATATAATAAGTGAGGCAAGGATGTGGAGTTAAGGGAACCTATTTAACACTGTTGATGGGAGTGTAAATTGGTACACCCACTATGCAAAACAGTATGGAAGTTCCTCAAAAAAAATGAAAATAGAACTACTTTATGATCCAGCAATTCCACTTCTAGTTTTACATTATTAAGGAAATGAAATCACTATGTCCCAGGGATATCTGCCCCGTAATGATCAGTATAATATTATACACAATGATCAATAGATGTAAACAAGCTAAGTGCATAACCATGAATGAATAGATAAACAAAAAGAAATAAACAAACTATACACATATAATGGAATACTATTCAGCCATAAAAAGAAAGAAATCTTGCCATTTGCAGCAACTGGATAAACCTTGAGGTCATTATGATTAGTCAAATGTCAGAGAAAGACAAATACTGTAGGGTGTCACATATATGTGGAATCTAATGAAACATAACTCATAAAAACAGAGAGCAGGCCCGGCCAGTGTGGCTCAGTGGTTGAGCATTGACCCATGCACCAAGAGGTTGCCAGTTCAATTCCTGGTCAGGGCACATGCCCAGGTTGTGGGCCTGATCCCGAGTGAGGGGCATGCAGGAGGCGGCCAATCAATGTTCTCTCTCATCAATGTTTCTCTCTCTCTCTCCCTCTCCCAACCTCTCTCTCTAAAAATCAATTAAAAAAAAAAATAGAGAGCATATTGGTGGTTGCCATGGTGGGGGAAGGAGGATGATGGGAGAAATGTGTGAAGTTGGTCAAAGGGTACAAACTTCCAGTTATAAGATGAATAATTTCTGAGGATGTAATGTACAGCATGGTGACGATAGTTCACAATACCATACTGTATAATTGAAAGTTACTAAAAGAGATCTTAAAAGTTTTCACCAAAATGATAATCATAATCATAATAATAATAGTAACAATAATTTAAAAAATATGTTATTATTGATTTTTTTTTAGAGAGAGAGGAAGGAAAAAACATTGATGTGAGAGAGAACATCTATGGGCTGTTTCTTGCACGCCCCCTACTGAAGATCGAGCCCACAACATGGGCATGTGCCCTGTCTAGGAATCTAACCAGGACCTCTCAGTCCATGGGACGACGCCCAGTCCACTGAGCCACAACAACTGGGCCATAATAATAACAATTTAATAATTGTAACTATGTGAAGTAATGGATATCTTAACTAAGTTTCTTGTGGCAATCATATGTTAATTATAGCTTAACATCAGTGGAACAAACAATTCACTCTTTTAATAATATCTTGTTCTTTCAACATTTGAATGTCTTCCAAAAAAATATGATATTGTAGATACTTTTTTAATAAAAGGCCCCCTGCATTTGGCAAATGTGTGTGCCAGTGGTATTTTATGTAAAATTTTGATAAAGTTTACACTACAAATACTTTATGTACTACTTTAACTTTGCAAAAGTTGCAGTCCATTTCTATAGGGGAGATTATCTTATTTTAATGATTGCTCTAACAACGTAATACTTTATTCTTTTCATTCTGGAAACAGAGATTTTATGAGCTGGTTGAAAACAAGGAAAACAAAACAATATCAGAGCCTTCTAGTGGGCTATGTAAAAAAGGAACATAAGAAAGCAAAGAAGAAAAAGAAGCGTCTCCATAGCTTGTGATTTTCAGAACTTAAGTAGGGTCCTGTTTTTGAACAATGAATTTGACTCCCTGCCATCAGTCTTACAAATACATAGAGAATACAAATTGCACTGAGTTCTTCAAAGTGCAGGAGGTGGAGGGTTGTTGTTAGTTGGAGTGTTTCCAAAAGACAATTCTGTCTCAAGCCGAGTTTGGTTATTATGAAAGGTTAACTTCTCAGCACAAATATGCCACAAAAGAGCTAATCATCAGTTTTCCTCTTTCCTGACAGAGCTTTCATCCACAGCTTAACATTTTTTTCTTTTCCTTTTAACTTACATTCAGTTTTCCTCCCTCCAGGAAAGGCAGATCCCTGTTAATTGTCCTCAATTCAAGGAGAAGGGTTCAGAGTTTAATCTTTATTTATAGCATTTGTTAAGTACCCACAGGAAATAGCAAGTACAGGGTCTTAGCTAAGACCTAAGACTTATCCAAGATATATAGAATTAAAGCAAATTTTCATCTTCAAAAAAACCTATTTTCCTCTAAAGCATAGATCCAATGCTCTTTGCAGTTTTAACGTTTGCAAATAAAAATGCAGAGAAACAACATTTTAGAAATGAAAAAATGCAATGCATTTAATTGGTCCACTGAATAGAAGCCAAGTACTGTAGTTACTTCCATGGATGCACTCAGCAAGGTAGTAGCAATTCTGAATTTGTTTTTCTCCAGTCTTGCAAAGGAGTACTTCTCAGTCTTAATTAGCATCACCAAGGAAACTTTTATTTTTTAGTTTTTTTTTTTCCTTTATTGGTTGCAGAGAGAGAGGAAGTGAGAGGGAAAAAGAGATAGAAACATCGATCAAAAAGAACATCAATTGGCCACCTCCTGCATGCCCCCCTCTGGGGATTAGGCCCACAACCTGAGCAGGTGTCCTGACCCAGGAATTGGAATGGGGACCTTGTGGTGAATGGGTCGATGCTCAACCACTGAGCCACACTGGCCAGACTCACCAGGGAAACTTTTAAAACTCAATATTAAACTTGACCTCAACAAATAAAAATCTCTGGGACTCAGGTTTCAGCATTTTTTTTTAACTTACCTGGTAATACCAAAGTATATTCAAGTTTGAGAACCGGTATTATAAAGAATACCTGTTTAATAAAGTAGAAACACATTATAGAGTTTAGATAATTTATGGTAAGAGAATCAGTCATGCCAGTAGCCAAATAATCATAGTCACACCAATTCCTTGACCAATTGTCATTTCGTAGGCTCCTTGATTGTTTTATGAGCTAGTTTGCAATTGATCATCTGAGAGATGTATAAAACCCAGTTATAATAACAAAATTAGATACTGGTCACCAGATTAAAAATTTGGGGAATAATCTTAATAATCTTGTTAAGAAAAGAGTAATAATTCTTTCTCGAGGCATGCTAAAAAGTATAGATAAGAAGAGTTATTTCATTTATATTCTCAAACACTTTCAGCCATCCTTTGTCAATCAATAGACAGTCTATATTTGAATCTTTAAGCATGTGTGTTAAACTTGAAGATTTCTTTTTAAAAATTTTTGTTTTCTTTATTGATTTTAGAGAGAGGGGGAGGGAGAGCATGAAAGAGATAGAAACATCGATGAGAGAGAACATGGATTGGCCACCTTCTACATGCCCCCCACTGGGGATTGAGCCCACAACCTGGGCATGTGCCCTGACCAGGAATTGAACCGGTGACCTCTTGTTGAATGGGTCGATGCTCAACCACTGAGCCACACGTGCTGAGCTGAAAAAATTTTTTTAGACCTACTGAACTAAAATCTCTGGGATAACCCAAAGATTTTTATTTTTAACAATCTCTGAGATAATTTTGATTTACATTAAGTGTACGGGTTACTTATAATTAACGGCAAAAACAAAGCAAGGTACAATAAATAGAAAAATTCGAATATTCAAAAATTTGATCTGACAAAAATCAAACTAAATCAGTCATTTTAGAAGGTCCAACACAAATTTTTAAAAGATTAACTTCAAGGATAATAGTGCCATATGAGGCTTTTCCCTCTAGAAATTTAGATGGGAAAGTAAGTAAGAAACATAAAGTACTTAAAATAACTTCATTGCAGATTTTTATTTTATCAGTAAGAGTCATACATCAACACCGTTTTTAAAGAAACTAATAATAATGACTTAGATGTGCAGTTTTCTTTGAAATTTTTTTTCTATTTGAAAAATTGTGAGAAGTAAATTATATAATTTGCAGTAGGGTTGAAAGCACTATATATCTGTTTCTACTAATTAAGTATAAATTCAATGGGATTACATGACATCTTTTTAAAAGTATATTTCAAAGAATATATTTTTTTTCTTTAAAGATAGCATGAATACTTTATAAAAACAATGCATTTTCATTGTCAAAATCAAAATGCCAAAAAATAGCACAAGAATAGTAAAAATTACCAGAAATCTCACCATTTTACAGAAAAGACAAGCAATCTATGATTTAGGTATAGGGGTTTGCATAAATAAGAGGATTGATGTACTGTAAAATTTTTTTCTAGTCAATGAATGATATATGATTTATACATTTTCCAGAAAGTAGAACTGGGTATTATACTTTTTAATGATGGTGCACTATTTATATACAAGAATGACTTTAATTAAGTCACATCAAGGGGCATCTAGGTAATTTTTCAAGTTTTCTCTACTATAAGATTTGTTTCAAGATGTGTACATTGTCGAGATTCCAAAATGGTGGCAGGATAAATGGAAGCTACACAGACCTTCTCCCAGGACCAAACTGGAAATAACAACTAAAACACAGACAAATCGACTGGAAAAAGCAACAGAAAAGCAGCTTGCGAGGACCATATAACCAGGGACACTGACACAATCTTGCTAGGATTGCAAAGGCACGAGACGGGGACAGGGAACCCACGGTTGGCAGCTCAGCAGTAGCCTTAGCTGGGAGCAGCGCCCTCCTGTTAAACTCCCAGGCGGCTCCACAGCGCAGAGCCGGGACAGAGGCTAAAATAGCCACAGCCACTCACCTTGGGCTCCGGCAGAGGGAGGGCAGACTGCCTTGGAAGGGTGTGGGAACACTCGGGATTTAGAGGGCGCTCAGAGCTTTTGCTGAGTTGCAGCCACGCAGAATGGTGGCCATATTGCTCCTTCCCAGGGCTCTGGGGAGAGGCAGCAGCCCCTCCCTCAGAGATTCATTCTCACCCTGTGGGCCATTGAAATGCAAATTGAGACCTACTAACAACCAGCATCTGCCCCACCCTCGGGAATTAACCTTACACTGAGCACCTGAGGGAGTTTTTCAATCAACTAACAACCAAAAACTCTTCAAATAACCTGGACTGCTAACCACCAGGCAAAAAGCTAGAGGATAACATTACAATTTCTGGGCTAGCAACTCTAACCAGGAAAGTAAGACTTGACAGTGGTGATTAACATGAGTCCTCCCTCGCTCATCTAAACCCAGGAGAGGGAGCCACAAACAGCAGAACACCAATACCCAGGGGGAAAACTTGGCAGGCTCCAAAGCCCACTGTGATAGCCAAAATGGTGAAAAACAGAAACAAAAGCCAAATGAAAGAACAAGAGACCTCCACCGAAGATGATATCAATGTGAAGCAGTTAGAGAAATTAACAGAGCTAGAACTCAGAGCCATGATCTTGAGGAAGCTCAACAGCATGAGTAAGGATGTAGAGATGCTGAAAATAAACAAATTGGAAATTAAAAACCACCAAGAACAGATCAAGAGTGACATATCAGAAATAAAGAACACATTGGAAGGTCTAAAGAGCAGAGTAGAGAAAGCTGAGGACCAGATCACTGAACAAAAGACAGGGTAGAAAAAATCAACCAATCAGAAAACCAAAAAGAAAAAAAATGATTAAAAAACAGGAAGACAGCTTAGGAGAACTGTGGGACAACTGGAAAAGTAATCATATTCGCATCATAGGAGTCCCTGAAGATGAAGAAAATGAGCAAGGGTTAGAGAATATATTTGAAGAAATAGTGACAGAAAACTTCCCTAATTTGGTGAAGGAAGAAGGCATTTAAGTTCAAGAAGCAAAGAGAGCCCCAAGTAAGAAGAACTCAAACAGGCCCACACCAAGACATATTGTAATCAAAATGCCAAAAATTAAAGACAAAGAGAGAATCCTAAAAGCAGCAAGAGATAAGCAACAGGTTACCTACAAAGGAAACCCGATAAGTTTCTCAGTTGACTTCTCACAAGAAACACTATAGGCCAGAAGGGAATGGCATGAAGTAATCAAGGTAATCAAAAACAAGGATCTGAATCCAAGACTACTCTACCCAGTAAGGCTGTCATTCAAAATAGAAGGTCAAATAAAGAGCTTCCCAGACAAATAAAGGCTAAGGGAATACATTAGCACCAAACCAGCACTACAATAAATGTTGAAAGGACTGCTGTAATTAGCACAAGAAATGGGAAGGAAAATATAACCAAACTAAATAAAAATGGCAATAAATAAGTACATATCAATAATCACCTTAAATGTAAATGGACTGAATGCTCTGATAAAAAGACACAGAGTCGCTGACTGGATAATAAAGCATGACTCATCTATATGTTGTTTACAAGAGACCCACCTCACAACAAAAGACTCACATAGATTAAAAGTGAAGGGATGGAAAAAAAATTTTCCAAGCCAATTGAAAGCAAAAAAAATCTGGGGTAACAATACTCATAACTGATAATATAGATTTCAAAATGAAGACCATAACTAGAGACAAAGAAGGAGACTACATAATATTGAAAGAATCTTTTCAACAGGAAGATAAAACCTTGATAAACATATATGCACCCAACATAGGAGCACCAAAATATATTAAAAATCTTAGCAGGACTTCAAAAGAGAAATCGACAGCAATACAATCATAGCAGGGTACTTCAACACCCCATTGACACCATTGGCTAGATCCTCTGGACAAAAAATTAGTAAGGAAACAGAGACTCTAAATGAAACACTAAACCAAATGGATTTAATAGATATCTACAGAGAATTACACCCCATAACTGCAGAATTCACATTCTGCTCAAGTGCACATGGGACATTCTCAAAGATAGACCATAGGTTAGGGCACAAACTAAGTCTCTACAAGTTCAAGAAGACTGAAATCATATCAAGCTTCTTCTCAGATCACAATGGCATGAAACTAGAAATCAATTGCAACAAGAACATGCATAGACATTTGAACACATGAAAGCTAAATAGCATGTTATGAAACAACGAATTGGTTACCGAGGAGATCAAGGAAGAAATTAAAAACTTCCAGGAAACCAATGAAAATTAAGACACAACAACACGAAATCTATGGCATGCAGTGAGAGCAGTTCTGAGAGGGAAGTTTATAGCACTACAGGCCTACCTCAAAACACAAGAAAAGTCTCTAATTGACTGTCTAACCTCACAACTTAAAGAACTAGAGAGAAAACAAAAAGAATACTCCAGAGCACGTAGAAGGAAAGAAATAGTAAAGATCAGAGCAGAAACAAATGACATAGAGACCAAAAAAACAATTCAAAGGATCAATGCAACAAAGAGCTGGTTTTTCGAAAAGATAAACAAGATTGATGGACCCTTAGCTAGACTCACCAAGAAACAGAGAGAGTACCCAAATGCACAAAATCAGATATGAAAGAGGAGAAGTAACAACTGACACCACAGAAATACAAAAGATCGTTAACAGCTACTATGAACAATCATATGGCAACAAATTCGACAATCTAAGCGAAATGGACAAATTTCTAGAAACACACAATATCCCAAAACTGGACGTGGAAGAGATAGAAAACTTGAACAGACCAATAACAGCAGAAGAAATTGAAGATGTAATCAAGACTCTCCCAGCAAACAAAAGCCCAGGCCCGGATGGCTTCATGGGGGAGTTTTACCGAACATTCAAAGAAAAACTAACACCCATTCTCCTCAAACTATTTCAAAAAATTCAAGAAGAAGGAAGCTTTCCAAACTCGTTTTATGAGGCCAACATAATTCTAAATTCAAAACCAGAAAAGGACACTACAAAGAAAGAAAACTACAGGCCACTGTCCCTGATGAACATAGATGCCAAAATCCGGAGCAAAATATTAGCAAATCGGATCCAGCAACACATCAAAATAATTATTCAACATGACCAAGTGGGATTCATTCTAGAAATGCAAGGCTGCTACAATATTTGCAAATCAATAAATGTGATACACCACATAAACAAAATGAAAAATAAAACCACATGGTCATATCAATAGATGCTGAAAAAGCCTTCAACAAAATCCAGCATCCATTTCTGATAAAAACGCTCAGCAATGTGGGAATAGAGGGATCATATCTTGAGATAATAAAGGCCATATATGAAAGACCTACAGCCAACATCATACTCAATGGGCAGAAACTAAACCATTTCCCTTAAGAACAGGAACAAGACAGGGATGTCCACTTTCGGCACTCTTACTTAACATTGTACTGGACATCTTAGCTACAGCAATAAGACATGAAGAAAAAATAAAATGGATCCAAAATGGAAAAGAGCAAGTGAAACTGTCATTATTTGCAGATGACATGATATTATACATAGAAAACCCTAAAGACACCATCAAAAATCTACTAGACTTAATAAATGAATTTTGCAAAGTACAGGATACAACATTAATGTCAAGAAATCGACAGCATTCTTATACACCAATGATGAACTCACAGAAAGAGAAACTGAAAAAACAATCTAATTTACCACCATGGCAAAAAAATTAAGATACCTAGGAATGAAATTAACCAAAGAAGTAAAGGACCTATTTGCAGAAAACTACAGGTCACTGAACAAAGAAATAGAAGAAAATATAAAAAAGTGGAAGCACATACCTTGTTCATGGATTGGAAGAATTAACATCATTAAAATGTACATATTACCCAAAGCAATCTATAGATTCAATGCAATCCCCACCAAAATATCAACCACATATTTCGCAGAACTAGAACAAATACTTCAAAAGTTCATATGGAACCAAAAAAGACCCCAAATAGCCACAGAAATTTTGAAAAAGAAGGACAAAGTAGGTGGGATCACAATACCAGATTTCAGGTTATACTACAAAGCAACTGTAATCAAAACAGCCTGGTACTGGCACAAGAACAGGCACATAGACCAGTGGAACAGAACAGAGAACCCAGAAATGGACCCAAGACAATATGTTCAATTAATATTTGACAAAGGTGGCAAGAGCATACAGTGGAGTAAAGACAGCCTCTTTAATAAATGGTGTTTGGGAAATTGGACTGCTTCATGGAAAAAAAATGAAACTAGACCATCAACTTACACCATACACAAAAATAAACTCAAAATGGACAAAAGAGTTAAATATGACCCGTGAATCCATAAAAATTCTAGCAGAAAATGTAGGGAAAAATTTTTCAGACATCATACGCAGCAGAATTTTTACTGATACATCACCTAAGGCAACAGAAGCAAACAAAAAAATGAACACAAGGGACTACATCAAACTAAAAAGCTTCTGCACAGCAAAAGAAACAACCATCAAAATGGAAAGGCAACCCAATGGATGGGAGAACATCATTGCCAATGATACATCAAATAAGGCATTAATTTCCAAAATATATAGCGTACTCATACAACTCAACAAAAGAAAGACAAAGAACCCAATTAAAAAATGGGAAATGGAGCTGAATAGACACCTCTCCCAACAGGACATACGAATGGCCAAGAGACATATGAAGAAATGCTCAACATCACTAATCATCAGAGAGATGCAAATTAAAACAACAATGAGGTATCACCTCACACCTGTCAGAATGGCCGCCATCAACAAATCATCAAACAAGTGTTGGCAAGGGTGTGGAGAAAAGGGGACTCTAGTGCACTGCTGGTGGGAATGCAGACTGGTGCAGCCAGTATGGAAAACAATATGGTGTTACCTCAAAAAATTAAAAATTGAACTTCCATTTGACCCAGTGATCCCACTTATAGGAATATACCCTAAGAAGCCTGAAACACCAATCAGAAAGAATATATATACCCCCATATTCATAGCAGCACTGTTTACAATAGTTAAGATCTGGAAACAGCCCAAGTGTCCATTACTAGACAAATGCATAAAAAAGCAGTGGTACATATACACAATGGAGTACTATGAAGCTGTAAGAAAGAAAGATCTCTTATCCTTTGAGATGACATGGAGGGACCTGGAAAGTATTATCCTAAGTGACACAAGCCAAACAGAGAAAGACAACTATCATATGATCTCACTTATATATGGAATATAATGAACATAACAGTCTGAGGAATAGGGTAGACCCAGAAACACGGGAGTAGGGTACAGACTGACAACCCTCAGAAGAGGGGGTGGAGGGGGTGGGAAGAGATAAACCACAGAACTTATATGCATGTATGCATAACCCATGGACATGGACAACAAAGCCGGGGATGGGGGACAGGGCAGGGGGGTGGGTAGGAGGATGTCAATAGGGTAAAAAAGGAGAAACATCTGTAACAAAAATAAAATTAAAAATAATAATAATAAAATAATAATAATAATATGAAGGAAGCCATTTTAAAATAAAGTCAGAGCTGATATCCACCCCCCCAAAAAAAAGTTGTGTACATTGTCTGGCCAGTGTGATTCAGTGGTTGAGTGTCGACCCATGCACCAAGAGGTCGCCGGTTCAATTCCTGATCAGGGCACTTGCCCAGGATGTGGGCCTGATCCTCAGTGGGGGGCATTTGGGAGGTGGCCAATCAATGTTCTCTCTCATCGTTGTTTCTATCTGTCTCTCCCTCTCCCTTCCTCTCTCTCTAAAATCAATGAAGGAAAAAAATAATTTAAAAAAATGTGTGTACATATTATTTTTGATAAATTGTATTTATTTTTATTGTTGACCTTATTACAGATGTCCCCCATTTTCTCTCCCTTTGTCCCCCTCCACCTAGACCCACCTTCCCTTTCCTCTGGCCCTCATCACACTGCTGTCTGTGCCCATGGGCTATGCATATATGCTCTTTGGATAATCTCTTCACCTTCTTTCATCCTGTCTTCCCCAAGATGTCTACGTATTTTCTAACATGAACAACTGGCCCCTTAGTGTAAACAACTTAAAGTTTGTTTTCTTCTATATTAAAAGTAATAGACATTTTACATACTGATTCATATTGCTAAGAAACCCCAGAAAAATTGCATCATAACATCTGAGAATGTCCTTTCTTTTATACACTCAACAAGCCTGGGTTGTGTCAAATCTCTTAAAATTTTTTATTTCATATTTTCAACGAGTATTCCACCATTGTTTTAATATTTTTAAACCAGTAAAATGATAAATACTCTTCTGAATTTTGGGCTTGGGGAAAGGAAGTCCAACCTCTTCAGCCCTTACATAGTATCATTCCCTGTCACCATGGACACTTGGTTTATGATCGCATTGCTTAAGTTCCAGGGTGGCTAGAGAAGACCAACTGTCCACTCAATTAAAGATCGCGTTCCACAGTGGGTTTCTACAGGTCAGCAACTATCTGGCTCATGTATGTATTCACACTATATACCTATTCCAAATGATCTATTTCCATATCTCACCTACTTGTCACTGTTATTCCAATTTCATTCTTTCCCACCTTTGAACAACTGGCCAAATCATTAGCCACGATTTATGAATCATTTTAGATTTACATCTGAGTTAACCTCTCCATCCATGAAAAATTTATAACTAAATTCTGCCCACTAGAAAAATATCTCTTCAACATTGTCTTTCAATGCCACCTCTTAATGAGACTGTAGTGTAGTGTTATCTATGGTGTTGCTGTTATGAAATCTATCTATAAACTAGAACTTCATTTTTTTGCTCTTCCATGAATTGGTGAAAAGGGAACCTCTCCTGAGGCCATTGTATGTGTTTTTGGCAAGATAGCAAAGCAGCAAGTGTAGTAGTCTATGCATCTACGCAACTGTTTTACTTGTATGTGTACTTTTATTGTACTTGCCCATTTTTGTATATACCATATACATTTTATAAAGTTATGCTACTGTGCATATCCAAATGTATAATTTTTAAATTATACAGCACATAGTTCAGGATTGTCAAAAATTAATGTCTAATTTTTTCCTGCCAAAAGATTATCTTTAAGGTCCTCAAATATGTGAGCAAGTCAATCCAGAAATTAATTTTGAAGGTCAGCTTTCTGGTGTCTGTTACTGTATCAGTAGGGATCTCAGCAGGAAACATACGCATACTTAAATTAAGTTGTAATGATTTTAATAACAATATTAATTTTCAAAGTATGGAATGATTATCACCCATAAAAATAAAGGGATAAATCAAGGGAACTTATACAAACAAAACAAAACAAACAAACACAAAAAACAGAGAGGGAAAGGGGAAATGTTAGTATCTGTGTTTGTTCATGGTGGTGGTTGACGGGAACAACTTGCTGTAATCCAAAAGTTATTTCATGTTAATTTCCCACTTTCGGATTTTCTTTCAGGGTCTTCTGTTGGCTAAACCGAACCAAAAGCCAGAGGGCAAGAGAGGCTCTAAAGTAGTTCACGCAGGTCAGCCTCCAGGGATGCACAGGAATAGAGAAGGGTGAATTGTAAAACTGAAAATTTAAACAAAATATAGTGTATAACAAAATGTACTTCACTGTTCAATTTTCAAAAGCTTCTTGGCATTTCTTACATGTTTCTCTTTCAGATGAACTTTAAAATAATTTGTCATGTTCCAAAAATTAAAATTGAAATATACCTTTGCCTGGAATTGGATAAGTTTTTAAATCAATTTAGAGGAAATTGATACTTTTACAATATTTAGTCCATCTATTGAGAGTAAGGAATTTCTATTTAGTCAAAGTATTTATGCCTTTCAGTAGAGATTTAAAGTTTCATACAGGACTTTAACATTTAGTATTAAGTTTATTCCTCAATATTTTATGATTGTGTTATCATCAATGATATGTTTCCTACCATATTTTCTAATTATTATTATTGCATGTAGGTTGCATGTTATAGAAAACAATATTCATTATTTTGGTGCTTTAATTCTGCAATGAACAAGAGCAATGGACTAATGATCATCTCTAATAGTTTTTTATATTATTCGATATGTTTTTCCTAGCAAGCAATGATTTCTTCTGTAAATATTGATAATTTTGCCTTCTCCTTGCCATTATTTATGTTTTATATAATTGTCTTACCTTACTAAAACAGCTAGCATTTACAGAAAAAAAAAAAAGTTAAATAGTAGTGGAGATAGCCTGGCTGGTGTGGCTCAGTGGTTGAGCATCAGCCCATGCACCAAGAGGTTGCTGGTTCAATTCCCAGTCAGGGAACATGCCCAGGTTGTGGGCCTGATCCCCAGTGAGGGGCATGCAGGAGGCGGTCAATTCATGTTCTCTCTCATCGATGTTTCTATCTCTCTCTCCCTCTCCTTCCTCTGTTTCTAAAATCAATAAAGAAAACAAAATTTAAAAAATACAGTAGTCGAGATAGCTGGGTCATTTGTATTTTTCCTGATCTTAATGATAATGATCATAATTTACCTTTAATCATAACACTGGTTTTTGATTTGTGATATATAGCTCAATTCTTATTTTATGGAATGTACCTTTTTGTAATTAGAAATCACTGCTGAATTTAACAGAAGGCCTGTTTACGTATATCTATGAAGGTAAATTTGAGACATATCTCAACTATGTTATTAAATATTTTATATCAATATACATTTCCTAAAAATGAAAATTTTCAGTTAACACTGAAACAACCTCTACTTTGTATGTTATATCATTCTTTAACATGCTGGTGAACTTTAATATTCTGTTCATTTGCATTATAGGTATTAGTCTGTAGGTTGATCTCAGATTTTGTTAATTTAATAATGATATTTTATCTATAAAGTTTTCCTTGAAATCAACAGATAAACTTAATCTTTGATTTCATTATGTCTTCACAATAGTTGTCTCTATTACTTTATTCTGTCATTTTTGGTTGCTTTCAGACCTGTTTTCCCCACATAATTCTAACTTGTTGGAGGTCAGGAACAATGGCTTATTCATCATTGTATTCACATCATGCCCTGTCTGCTGCCTAAAATATTATAGTTACTAAATAAATGTATATTGATTCAATAATTACAAGTTTCTTGAGCTGTTTATAGAATTATTTTCAAAACAATGTTGGCTCTCTTTGGTTGGTGTTTTATTTTACTATTGCTGTGTCTTTTTCACATTTTGTGTTTTTGGAAAAGTCATGTAAATTCTGCCCTAAGTAGCAGAATCCTTCCACAAAAAGTTACAGAGTAGGATGTATTAGGACCATTAGAAATTCATTATTTCCAATATCAAGTGAACCCACGACATGATGAGGCCATGATCTCTGTTTTTTTCCAGACAACTTGTTTTCATTCAACAATGACAACATAAACTTTGAAAAATAGGATGTGTAGTGCCCAGCTGGTGCGGCTCAGTGGTTGAGCATTGACTCATGCACCAAAAGGTCACTGGTTTGATTCCCAGTCAGGGCACCTGCCCAGGTTGTGGGCCCAATCCCCAGTGTGGGGCATGCAGAAGTCGGCAATCGATGTTCTCTCTCATCGATGTTTCTATTTCTCTCTCCCTCTCCCCTTCTCTCTCTCTCTCTAATCAATAAAGAAAAAGAAACTTTTAAAAATAGGATGAGTAGAAGCTATTCTAAATTACATCTTTGTATAATTTCATAAAATTATACAAAACTTAGTTGTTTCAGTATAGACATAAGAATGAGGTTTTGTTCTGTTTTTCATGTTGAGTATATTTCTGGCCAACTTTCTAAAATTCCCAACATTTATAATAATTTAACCATGAATAACTTTGGCTTCCCAGTCTAGACAGTCACATCACCTGAGAATTTGTCTATTTTCCATACATGCCTTAATTTTTTCCTATGTTTACCAGATTGGCCATAACATCTAATATGATGTTGAATAAACACAGTGTAATATGCATTATTGTCTCGTTTCAGATTGTACAGCAAAATTTCCCCTTTAAGACTCATGTTTTCTGTTCAAGATAGAACATGCTACTCAAAAAATATGCAAGTTTAGCATAAGAATTATTTTAAGCTAAACACACTTGAAAAACAGCAGTTGGAAGAGGAGCTCTCTGATGTTCCCTTTTTATCCTAAAAGCAACAGGTAAAACTCCCATGTAAAAGATGTCTTCCCTATACCACAAGGAAAGATACATTCTTATCAGCAGACGAAGAATTCAGGCTGAGAGAATTCTGTCAATAAGATCTTGTTAACTTGTTTTGTTTTACTTTAGCCTCCACATATATTTTAGTTAGTTTCCCAAAATTACCTCTCTTTTTTCTCTCTAGTATAAAAGCATTTTTGTTTTGTCACTTCTTTGAGTCTTTATTTCCTTATGAGGGCTCTCATGTCATGTAAATCTTATATTAAACTAAGTTGTATGTTTTTCTTCTGTTAATCTGTTTTGTGTCAATTTAATTATCAGATCCAGCTGAAAACCCTAAGAGGGTAGAGGTAAAATTTTGACTTCTCTACACTATACAATTTTTTATTAGAAAATATATGTCAGTTTAATAAGGTTTCTTTACACTCCCATTTTGCTAAAAGTTTTTACATGTATTAATATTAAATTTAATCACTTAATTTTTATAAAATATTTAGATTGTCTTATGGGTTTTCTGTTTTCATCTGTAAAGCACACAGGACCATAATGTATCTATACATACACCTATATACATATACATACACATAATGTGTGTGTGTGTGTGTGTGTGTGTGTGTGTGTGTGTGTCTGTGTCTATGTACTTGGTTTGGGTACATTCATTTCTGTTTAGAGTTATTGTATCTATATTCGTACATTCAATTGTATAGCAATTTCCTTCCATTTTGCTTTCTTATACTGTTTGGATGTCAAGATCATATTGGCCTCTATAAAATAAATTAGAGACCATTTCTTCACATTATGTTCTCTAAAAATTTATATAAACTTGGAATAGTGTGTTTTTGAAATTTTGGGGAAATTTACCTGTAAAAGCACATTTGTACAGTGTTCTGTTCACATTATACAAACTTTTTAAACATCTTATTTATTTAATGGTCTTAAGTTTATTCCAGATTAAAAAAAAATTAAATTAGATTGTTTTAAATATGCTTTTTTCTAGGAAACTTCATATTTAAAATGTTCAAATCATTTGCATGGAGTTATCCATAAGATACTTTTGTTAACTTTAATCACTTTTGTATCTCTAATTATATCCCTTTTCCTTGCATAATGTCATTTATTGGTACTTACTCTTTTTTGTCTTGACCAAACTTGTCAGAACACTCTTCTCTTTAAAGGTATTTTTGGAAACAAAAAGTTTTCACTTTATCATTTTCTTTTTTTGTGTTTATTTTGTTTCATTTTATTAACATCTTTCATCTGTTAAGTCCTTCTACTTTCTTTGTTTGCTAAGT
This sequence comes from Molossus molossus, assembly GCF_014108415.1. Classification (NCBI taxonomy): domain Eukaryota; kingdom Metazoa; phylum Chordata; class Mammalia; order Chiroptera; family Molossidae; genus Molossus; species Molossus molossus. The sequence goes on from NW_023425355.1 coordinate 17,601,632, forward strand.
CTTTTTTTTTTAATTCTTAAATTTGTTCACTAGGTCATTATTTTCAGCTTTTAATCTATTCTAATACAGAGTTTAAACATATTAATGTCCAAGTACTATATTCATTATTCTACACACATTGGAAAGATATTTTTTCATTTTTATTTCTTTAAGTATTTAAAATTTTCATCATGATTTTCTTCCTCAAACCGTAAGTTAATGCTCTTTATTTTAATTTTTTCCATACTTTTTTATGATTATGAATCTATTTGACCTTAATTAGACACCTGACTTTGTTTTTCTTTACCTCACTATTTCCACGTTTCATTTTTATTTTCATTTCTTGCCTTTTGCAATTTAAAAATATTATTTAGCCCTGGCCAGTTTGGCTCAGTGGTTGAGCGTTGGCCTGAGGACCAGAGAGTCCTGAGTTTGGATTCTGCTAGGGGCACATACTAAAAACAACAACAACAACAACAATAATAATAATAATAATAATAATAAAATAAGAAGATTATTTATCTTCCCCGTTCTATTTCCCTAATTGATTGCTGTGGTTTCTAAATATTTATTTATTTATTTATTTATTTATTTATTTATTTTTATTGAATTTAGAGAGGAAGGAAGGGAGAAAGAGAGAGATAGAAACATCAATGAGGGAGAATATCAATTGACCACCTCCTGCATGCCCCCCACTGGGGATCAGGCCCACAACCTGGGCATGTGCCCTGACTGGGAATCGAACCAGCGACTTCTTGGTGCATGGGTCCACGCTCAACCACTGAGACACACCAGCCGGGCAAAGGCATGGACAGTTATGTTTTAATGTTATAGTTACCTACCCTTGAAACTTCATAATACATACTTAGTCAACTGCAGCTAATACCTTAATCCACTTCTTGAAAAAAACATAAAGAATTTGGAATATTTTCATTCTAATCATGCCCTCACAATTCAATAATCTGGCCACCCAGCATTTATCTCTCTTATTTTTAAATACCACATAGCAGATACTTAATAATTTAAAACATTATTACATTATCAATATCATTACTTTATTAGAATTGTTTTTTAAGCCCATTTGGATAAATAGATAACTAACTAGACAGACTTATGTTCATCACTATTCCTTTTTTCAATACAGAACTTTAAAAATCTTCCCAGAACACACCTTTGAAATGTTACTTTAATGTATGCCTATGGATGCTTAACATATTCAATTTTTTATGAATATATATGAACATATATTTATTTTGCTGTCATTTTTGTAAGATAATCTTGATGAGTGTACAACTCTTGGTTCAAAGTTGTTTTCTCACGGTACTAGAAAGATGTTATTCCATCATCTTCTAGATTTTATTATTGTACATCAGAAATCTCTTTAGTCTGCCATTTCTTTGTAGGTTATCAGTCTTTTCTATCTAACTGCTTTTGAGAGAACATGCTTTGTTGTATTACTACAATGTGTCTGGGTGCAAATATATGTGTATTTATGCTGTTTAGTATTTAATATACTTCCTATACCTTTCCTAATATCTTTTCTAATTTTTTATTTTTAAATTAACGTATCAATTTAAACATAATGTTCAGCCCTGGTTGGTTTGGCTCAACAGTTAGAGTGTCGGCCTATGGATCAAAGCGTCTCAGGTTCAATTCCAGTCAGGGACACGTACCTCAGTTGCCGCTCTAACCGCTGAGCCAAACCGGCCAGGGCGGTATTCATTGTCTTTACTCCTTATAACATAGACTGGTTTTACCTGTATTTAGATCATCTTTACAGTAAAAAGAAAAGAAAACTAGAATAGAATCACAAATTATGTTTTAGTGGTTTGATTCTTCTTCCATTGAGAGGTGGGTCCTATGTCACTTCCCCTTGAATTCTGATTACATTGTGAATGCTTTACTTACCAAGTATGATTAAACAATTCTACATCAGTTTCAGGATTATTCTTGAAGAGTATTTCTGATCCAGCTTCCTTTCTCTTGAAGTTGAGCTGCATATAAAATTCACATTACCCTGAGGCTGCAATGTTATAAGAAAATACTAGCTAGCCATGAAAACAGAGTGAGGAGTGGGAGAGATGCCTAGCTAGTCCCCAGCTGTTGAAGGTCCCAGATGTTTCTGCCATCCCAGCTGAAGGTCCAGATATTACGGAACAGAGATGAGATGTCTCCTTTGTGGTCTAAGGCATTCCCACTCTGTCCTGCTTATATTCTCTGTTGTCTAAATTTTCACTCAACATTAACCTTGTAAGATTTATCCCATTTTTGTGTGTAGCAGTGGTTATTTCCAATTCCTGTACAGTATCAGCAACATACAGGCTAATTCATCAGTCTAATTTTAATTCTATTAATTAAGAACATTCAGATTATTTCCAGTTTTTGGCTGTTATAACTACTGACATTATAAACACACATGCTTATTTTTTTTTTGGTGACCATATGTCTATAGTTCTGCTGTTTTTATCATAAAAAATAATTTGTGTCTTAAAGGTATTTTTGATGAACATAAGCTTGTCCTAATGTAGTCTAATCTATCAATCCTTTCCTTCCTAATTAGTGCCTTTTGAGTTCTACTTTAAAATTGTTTACACCCCACCCTGGCCGATTTGGTTCAGCAGTTAGAGCATCAGCCTGTAGACCAGAGAGTCCCAAGTTCGGTTCCTGCTTAGGGCACGTACCTCAGTTGCAGTTTATTCCTGGCCCCGGTTGGGGTCATGTGGGTGGGCAACCAGCTGATGTGTCTCTCTCACATCAATGTTTCTCTCTCTCTCTTCCTCCTTCTCTCCCTCCCCCTCTATCTGAAAATGCAAAAAAATGAAATAAAAAAATAAATAATAATAAAAAATAAAATTGTTTACTCCCTCACTATCATGAATAGATTGTATGTTTCCTTCATAAATAGAATAGTTTCACATTGTATATTTAAATCAATAATTCATCAATAATTAATTTTATGTATGGTTTTTGTGACAGGGGCATAATTTACTTTTTTCTATATTGATATGCAATTGATCCAGTACTATGTATTGAAAAGTGTATCTTTCCCTCAGTTCATTTTAGTGTCACCTTTTTCATAATAAAGTGACAATATGTGTCTGATTTTGAATTTGCTATTTTATTTTACTTGACTGGTAGTTTGTATTATTATTTATATTATATAATTTATATATTTTATATGCAATATATTTATATCATATATTAATGATGGTAAATTAATATATTAAATACAATAATGACTGCATATTCTTTTGAATTTTCTAAGAAAAAAATCATGTTTAATTTTCTAAGATCAAGTAATGGTTGTTTCATTTCTCCTTTTCAAATCTTATTTTTTGATTTCTTTTTTCCTTATTGCATTAACTTGGAGCACAATGCAATGATAAATTATAGTAATAATGTTACAGGATAGTGTGGCATTAGAAAAGTTCCAAGGCAGGAGGAATAGGAAAACTGAGACAAGAAAATTAAACAAGGCCAAATAGTCTGGATGGCCTGCAGCTGCCTTCTAAATAACAAGCCATTATCGTCCCCAAACCAAGGACACTTGAGAGCAAATGGTTAAAAGGACCCCACACCCCCAAGAAGAGAAGGCAGGAAAGGAGCAGGGAAGGAAAATGGAAAATAAGGTCAGTTTTATTTTTTACTCCCTAAGCAGAAAACCCAGCAGTCTCAAGGCTCAGCAAGATAAAATTGCCAAGTGCTTCTCATGAATTCTGGGAAGGCCACAACAAAATAAAAAGGAACTGTGAAAATGAATCTGTACCATGATATTCAGCAGAGGCATTTTGAAATCTATTGACAGAGGTATAACGCCTCCAACCCCCACACAACCCGTTCCTCAGATTAGCTGAGTGATTCCCGTCTGTGTTCTGAGCCAGATTTGCTTGCCTTGCTTCTTTAATACATTTGTTGCTTTAATTGCTTTAATAAATTGGCTTTATCACAACACAGTCAAGGCCACTCATTTAAATTTGTTCCTAGGAGACTGACAAGCACCTAGATGGGGACAACCCTCTCACCCTGACTCAGGGGGCTGTCCAATAACACCTTTTCTGGGGTCTCTGAGCTGCCTGTAACATACATTATTTTTCTATTAGATTTATTCTGGGGGAAGGTGTTTAATACTTTACTATCTATAATAGACATAGGAGTGTTACTTTTCTATTTCTTTTTATTTGCATTTTGATAAATTATGTTTTTTTAGGAATTTGTCCATATAATAGAAAATTTCAAATATGAAGTTATTTTTAGTATCCTTTTAATGTCTTAGGATATATAAATGTTATATATTGGTGATTTTTAAAAATTTTTTATTTATTTCTTGATTAATCTCAGAGGGCTGTAACTTTTATTAGCATTTAACCCTAAGTGTTATTTATGATTTTTCTTTAAGTTTCTATTCTATGACATTACTTTCTGGTCTTGCCTTTATTATTTCCTTCTGCATACACTCTTTGATTTAATTTTCTGTTTCTTTCTTAGTACCTTATGGTGCATTCTTCAATCAGTCATGGATTCCTGTATAACAAACCACTCTAAAATATTAGGGTTTAGAACAACAAATAGTTTTTATTTGTTCACAGTTTTGGAGGTCAACAATTTGGTCTGGGCCATTTGGGTAATTTTTCTGCTGATATCATCTGGAGTTATCCATGCAAAGTAAACTTTGTGTCATTTGTAACTACCTTAAATGTATGGTCGTCTCAGAAAATGCTGTCAATTATTTTAGTGTTTAGAATTATTTTACATTGTGGTCCATTATAAGTAGATTTTGATTATATTTTATTCACAGTTTTTTAAAAAAAGATTGTATGCCTATCTTAGAATAGTTTTCTCAGTAGAGATAGATATATAGATATAGATGAATATATTTATATATACATATTGCTGAGGACTGAATTTTGTCCTCCTAAAATTCATACATTGAGGCTTAACTCCCACTGCGACTGTATTTGATGAAGATCCTTTCAGGAGGTAATTATGGTTAAATGAGATCATAAGTGTGGGTCTATAATTTTATATGGTTGGTGTCCTTATTAGATGAGACAGAGACACCAAAGATCTTTGTCTCTCTCTTTGTACTCACGCAGAGAAAAGGCCGCCATGTGAGGAAACAGCAAGAAGGCAGCCGTCTGCAAACCAAGGAGAGTGGTCTCCCCGGGAACCTGCCAACACCACGATCTTGGATTTCTAGACTCCAGAACTGTGAGAAAGTACATTTCTGTTTTTTAAGTCATCCAGTCTGTGTTATTTTGATTTGACAGCCTGAACTGACTAATAGAGATATTTATATAGATCTGTATCTATATCTATATAATGTATACCTATATTTATATCTATATCATCTATCTTTGTATCTGTCTATCTATTTCTCTATCTGTCTATATGCATATACTCTCTTTCATGAAAGATCTATCTATCCATACATATGGTGTGTATATATCTTTTTATTTTAATTTATTTATTTTTGTTGCAGATGTTTCTCCTTTTTCCCCCACTGATATCCCCTTCCCTTCCCTCCCAGCCCTGTCCCCAGCTTCTTTGTCCATGTCCACTGTGCATGCATACATGCATATAAGTTCTGTGGTTTATCTCTCCCCCACCACCCCTTCTTCTGGGGATTGTCAGTCTGTACCCCATTTCCACATCTCTGGGACTACCCCATTCCTCAGACTGTTATGTTCATTATATTCCACAAATAAGTGAGATCATATGATACCTGTCTTTCTTTGTTTGGCTTGTTTTTCTTAGAATAATACTTTCCAGGTACCTCCATGTGCTCTCAAAGTATAAGAAATCTTTCTTTCTTACAGCTGCATAGTACTCCATTGTGTATATGTACCACCACTTTTTTATCCATTCATCTACTGATGGACATTTGGGCTGTTTCCAGATCTTAGCTATTGTAAATAGTGCTGCTACAAACATGGGGGTACATATATTCTTTCTAATTGGTGTTTCAGGCTTCTTAGGGTATTTTCCTAGAAGTGGGATCACTGGGTCAAATGGAAGTTCAATTTTTAATTTTTTGAGGTAACACCACATTGTTTTCAATAGTGGCTGCACCAGTCTGCATTCCCACCAGCAGTGTACTAGAGTCCCCTTTTCTCCACACCCTCATCAGCACTTGTTGTTTGGTGATTTGTTGATGGCGGCCATTCTGACAGGTGTAAGGTGATACCTAATTGTTGTTTTAATTTGCATCTCTCTGATGATTAGTGATGTTGAGCATTTCTTCATATGTCTCTTGGTGATTCGTATGTCCTGTTTGGAGAGGTGTCTATGTAGCTCCACTGCCCATTCTTTAATTGGGTTCTTTGTCTTCCTTTTCTTGAGTTGTATGAGCACTCTCTATATATTGGAAATTAACCTCTTATCTGATATATCATTGGCAAGTATGCTCTCCCATACAGTGCGTTGCCTTTCCATTTTGGTGATTGTATCTTTTGCTGTGCAGAAGACTTTGAGTTTGATGTAGTCCCAAGTGTTCATTTTCTCCTTTGTTTCTATTGCCTTAGGTGATGTATCAGTGAAAATTCTGCTCGATATGATGTCTGAAATTTTGTTGCCTACAGTTTCTTCTAGAATTTTTATGGATTCATGACTCATATTTAAGTCTTTTATCTATTTTTAGTTTATTCTTGTGTGTGGTGTAAGTTGATGGTCTAGTTTCATTTTTTTGCATGTAGCTGTCCAATTTTCCCAACACCATTTATTAAAGAGGATGCTTTTACTCCACTGTATGCTCTTGCCACCTTTGTCAAATATTAATTGAACATATTGTCTTGGGTCCATTTCTGGGTTCTCTGTTCTGTTCCACTGGTCTATATGCCTGTTCTTGTGCCAGTACCAGGCTGTTTTGATTACAGTAACTTTGTAGTATAACCTGATATCCAGTATTGTGATCCCACCTACTTTGTCCTTCTTTTTCAAAATTTCTGTGGCTATTTGGGGTCTTTTTTGGTTCCATATAAACTTTTGGAATATTTGTTCTAGTTCTGTGAAATATGTCGTTGGTATTTTGATGGGGATTGCATTGAATCTATAGATTGCTTTGGGTAATATGGATATTTTAGTGATGTTAATTCTTCCAATCCATGAACATTTCTATGTTTTTATTCATGGTGTTGATGTCCTTACTCATACTGTTGAGCTTTCTCAAGATCATGGCTCTGAATTCTAGCTCTGTGAACTTGCTTAACTGCACCTCATTTATCTTATCTTCAGTAGAGGTCTTTCGTTCTTTCATTTGACATTTGTTTCTTTGTTTCACCATCTTAGCTATCTCAGTGGGATTTGGAGCCTGCCAAATTTTCTCTGTGGGTGTTGGTGTTCTGCTGTTTATGGCTCCCTCCCCTGGGTTTGGATGAGCCTGGGTGGACCCAAGTTAAACACCACTGTCAAGTCTTACTTTCCTGGGTAGATTTGCAAGCCCAGAAAAAGTTCGGTTATCCTCTAGCTTTTTCCTGGTGGCTAGTAGTCTCAGTTACTCAGGGCCTTGGAATGTAGCCCTGGTGTTCTGCATAAGAAGATTTCCAGAGGGTGGGATAGATGCTGGTTGTTAATGAGCTTCAATTTGCATTTCTTTGCCTCACTTGGGAAAGGCTGAATCCTTGAGGGGGGGTCCTGCATCCCCCACAGCTCTGGGAAGGAGCACACTGGCCACTGTCCTTTGTGGCCACAACTCAGCAAAAACTCTGAGTGCCCTCCAAATCCCGGGTGTCCCCAAAGAGTTCCAGCCCAGTCTGCTCTCCCTCTACAGTAGCCCTCAAGTGAGTGGCTGTGGCTATTTTAGCACTCTGTCCTGGCTCTCTGCACTGTGGAGCAGCCTTGGTCTTTATTCCTCAAGGGCACTGCTCATAGCTAAGACTGCTGCTCTCGGTGGGCTCCCAGCCTGCCAGCCTCTCGTGCCTTCACAGATCCTACCAGTGTCCCTGGTTATGTGGTCCTGTCCTGCTGCTTTTCTGTATCTCTTTTCTCGAGGATTTGTCTTTATTTTCTTTGTAATTCCCGTTTGGTCCCAGGAGATTGTCTATGTAGCTTCTATTCACTCCGCCTCCATTTCCACATCCTCAATGCCTGTCTTGTGCGCAGCTGGGTCACAGAGCCTCTCTGGTGCCCCTGCACCCTGCAGGTCCCGCGGGTACCTGGATCGCACAATCCCAGCTGTTTCGCACATGCCTCTCTGGTGCTTCAGCACCCCACAGGTCCTGTGGGTAACTGGATAGCACAGTCCCTGCTGGGTCACACAGGCCTCTCTGGTGCCCCTGCACCCTGCAGATCTCAAGGGTGGGCAGCTGGATTGCACCAGTCTCTTGCGCTCTGGCTTCCCACTGTGCTTGTGAGCTACTGAACCACACTGGCCTCTGTGGAGCCCCTGGTCCCGCCTCTGGTGGCTGGGGAATGCTGATGCCCTGTGGGGCTCAACTGCTGCTCAGCTTTTGCTGTAGTTTTTGGGGATGGGTCTCAGCTGCTGGTCTGTGCTTTTGTTGCCGGGGATGGATGTTTGCTCCCCAGCCTCTGTTGCTGAGGGTATATCTGGACTCTGATTGGGCTGCTACTGTGGAGAATTGTGCTGGACTCCAGGCTGTCCCCGGCTTCTGTGACCGGCACCTTAGGAGCTCCACCACTGTGCACAGGTCTGTGTTGACACAGAGTGTCTACTGGTCCGATATTGCCAGGTATGTTGGTGGGCTCAGGTTGCTAGGCCCTAGCCGCTCCCACTGCCTCCTCCCAGGGAACACCCCGGATCTTCCAAGTTCTGGTGTGTATATCTTTTATTTATTTATTTTTTGTGTACATTCCCCTAGTGGGAACCAAACCCGGGATTCTCTGGTCCGCAGGCTGACGCTCCAACTGCTGAGCCAAACCGACCAGGGCTTAAAATTTTAAATGAATAAAAATGTGTCTAAATTTGGTCTGAAGTTAATGTGTTCTAAAGATAAACATATATAACTAATGTATATTTGTATCTAAACATATTTGAAAAAAATCCCATTTCTAGGAATATACCCTAAGAAGCCTGACACACCAATCAGAAAGAATATATGTACCTTCATGTTCATAGCAGCACTATTTACAATAGCTAAGATCTGGAAACAGCCCAGTGTCCATCAGTAGACAAATGGATAAAAAAGCTGTGGTACATATACACAATGGAGTACTATGAAGCTGTAAGAAAGAAAGACCTCTTATCTTTGAGATGACATGGAGGGACCTGGAAAGTATTATTCTAAGTGAAACAAGCCAAATAGAGAAATACAAGTATCATATGTTCTCTCTTATTTGTGGAATATAATGAACATAACAGTCTGAGGAATGAGGTAGTCCCAGAGACGTGGAAGTGGGGCAGAGACTGACAATCCCCAGAAGAGGGGGTAGGGGGAGAGATAAACCACAGAACTTATATGCATATATGCATGAACAATGGACATGGACAACAAAGCTGGGGACAGGGCAGGGAGGGAGAGGGAGGGGGGAATCAGTGGGGGGAAAAGGAGAAACATCTATAAGAAAAATAAATTAATTAATTAAAAAAAAATCAGCCTAATCACTATTTGGCATAGCTCATAATGTATAGTAACCTTAACATTATATTTAATTGTAGTATTTTTTCAGATTAAATACTGAATCAATAAACTGTTTTCTTTTAGTTTGACATCAACCCTATGTATCTGCCATGTTTTTAACTTTATTTGCTATAGCTTTCAAAATGTACTAGCGGACATGTGGCATTACTATAGGTTTTAAAAAAATCAGAAAATTCCCCAGATATTCTACTATCACTAGAAGTTTTGGTTTTGCTCTTCATCCAACAATTATTCCCCACTGATTAAATTCCATTTTATTTTCATTCCCCCTTCACCCCTCTCACACCGTGCTATAATTAATTTAGAAAATTCCATTTCAGATACAGTGATAAGTTTTTAGATTATATTTCCTCACACTGAACGGATTTGGAATCTTTTTGTTCCAAACTGCACTGTGTTATGTGTTTTAGTCACAATAAATCTAACCGAATAAATGGAAAACATGTTTTTCCATACTTATAAGGAGTGAAACATTAAAATTACTCCGGAGTATATCCTTTGGGAAAGACCAACCAATTTACCAAAGCCAAAGCTTGCCTGTAAACTATGATCAAATTTTTGGGTTTTGTTTGAAACGTACACTTACATTCATTCAAAAATATTGAGCATTTTGTCTCATCACAATTACTATTCAGATTGAATATAATGAGGCAATGGAATGTATCTGTTAGTGACTGCATATTTTTCTAAGATAATGTAAAAGACTGACAAGACCATAAAATCAACATTTCTTGAATATATTTCTGGCTTCGTTGAAAATGCAAAAAATTATTTTTTATTATTTTTAGTTGGCATTTTCCTGGTACTAATTCTTAACAGATATGAATTTGATAAATACCGCAATAGTACATAAAATTATTGGCCCAATTATAGAGAATATTATAGATATCTCTGTTCTCTTTTTGAAATTTAAGCTTTTCAATAAATATTAAAAGGGTGCCTTTTGTAAAGAAAGCATATATAAATGTGGCACAATTTATAATTGTAAATGCAAACAAATATCCCATTAAACAACTTGATCAAACAAATAGCTTTATTAGAGATAACAAGCAAGAGAAACAAAGAAGGAAACATAAATCTTGTCCTGGTGTTCCCTTTTTTAAAAATATGTTTTTATTGATTCTTTTAGAAAGAGGAAGGGAGCGAGAGAGAGAAATGTCAATGTGAGAGAGAAACACTGATTGGCTGTCTCTTGCATGCCCCCTTCTGGGGATCAAGCCTGCATGTGCCCTGACCAGGAATCAAACCAGGACCTCTCAGTCCATGGGGCACACTTAATGCACTGAGCCACACTGGCCTAGCATCATGGTATTCCATTAAAGGAGTGGATTGAACCCACCTGGCAATAAAAGTAGCCATCTAGGACAGACTCAAGCCCAAATAGGAGCATTTAGGGTCCATGGAAAGTTATTTTTTTTTTTCTTAGAAATCATTGCCTACAAACTATTTCACCCAGAATTGGAGTTAGGGCCAGTCACTTTCATTCTCAGAAAGACTACACTGTGTAAAGAAAACTGGGCCATGTAATGCACGTAAATGCACATTTGACAAATGGTTTGTACTATTTTAATTAAGTACTGTGGATTTAAAAAGGGTTTCTATGGAAAGTACATCTGATCACAAATTCCTAACTGGGCAGGTCATGGTGGGTAGCCATGCCCCAGACATATAACAAAAACAATGGACCCAGCTTGCTTCAGGCAAAGTTTAGCCTTTTACTAAAGAAGGTGTATTCCTGGGATGTGACTACTCACCATAGAACCCCTCTTTCATCCACAACAAACAACAGTGCAAATAAGCCAGAGGAATCTGTGTGTGATCATTTTTGCCTGTTAGAAACTTCTAGGTGAGGTTCTCTTTTTTTTTTTTTCTTAAGGTATGCAAAGATTTGCCTCCTTAGAATGTGATTTTATCCTATATGTTTGTTCAGTATCTTAATAAACAGGCTAGAGAAAGCTGGCTGTTTCCTCTGGCACTTCATTGCATATTTGCAATATCAAATGCTTAATTAAATTCTATTTGTAAAAGTGGCAACATGCATTTTATAAGAATGTAATTGCCATTTCCAGAAACTGTTCTCCATATGTGATTTGCACACAATCTAATCCCTCTCATGAGTATTTGTAATCAAGGTCAGCAGTCTTGGATGAATGCTTCTCTTTCTGTTTAGAAGCATTCACTGACTTTCTTCCTAATGTTACTATATTCTTGAATTTAAAACAAGGCTGTAATTGAAATAGCCTGGAAACACTCATTCAACTGATGCAGGTTCACCAATATAGTCTCCCACTAGGGATTATGCAAAGTAGAATTTTGTTACATGGAAAACAATTCTCTCCACCAGAATAGGTTGGATCTACAAAAAAAAAAAAAAAATCAGATTTTTGCAAAAAAGACAAAGAAAAAGAGGTAGGGAGACTACATTTTGGTTAAAAAATATGTAAACAGCCCAGCCAGTGTGGCTCAGTGGTTCAGTGTCAACTCATGCACCAAGAGGTCACCAGTTTGATTCCCAGTCAGGGCACATGCCCAGGTTGTGGGCCAGATCAACAGTGGGGGGCATGCAGGAGGCGGCCAGTTGATGTTCTCTCTCATCATTGTTTCTATCTCTCTCTCCCTCCCACTTCCTGTGTCTCTGAAATCAATAAAGGGAAAAAAAATATGTAAACTTTGTTTCTGAGAATTAATGGCTTTGAAGTCTTTGCTCTTTTAGTGTATCACATTTAAATTAGTTTTACCCTTATTCAGAAACCTAGAAAATTCAATATGTAAAAGCCAGTTTCACATATTGAAAGATCCTGGATAAACAACAGAAGATAGAATGTTTCAGCAACCCACTTAATAAGCACAAGCGGGAAAAATCCATTTTCAAAGTCATATGATAACTAAAAATTGAAAATACATTTGCCATTTATTTCAGGTTCTCTTTTTACAATGTCAAAATATTCAGAATAAAGGAAGACCTTATTTCGGACTATTCTCATAGGTATCAAGACCAGTGATAGAGGTAAGTGGGTGACAGTGGCTGGGAAATTATTAAGAGGAGACATCTAGGTTAGGAGGAGTCTTGTTAAGCTGATTTAGGATTCTTACTGAAGGCAGGCCATACTAATCAAATATCTAGGATAATCAGGATCAACAGTGTGGGGGGGGATTCTTTATATGTGCCCCTATGTTCATAGCAGCACTATTTATAATAGCTAAGATTATAAATAGTTAAGATCTGGAAACAGCCCAAGTGTCCATCAGTAAACAAATGGATAAAAAAGCTATGGTACATATACACAATGGAGTACTATGCAGCTGTAAGAAAGAAAGATCTCTCATTCTTTGAGACGACATAAAGGGACATGTAGAGTATTATGCTAAGTGAAATAAGCCAGTCAGAGAAAGACAAGTACCACATGATCTCACTTATTTGTGGGATATAATGAACAAAACAAACTCATGAACAAAATAGACCCAGAGACATAGAAGTAGGGTATTGACAATCCTCAGAAGAGGCGGAGTGGTGGGGGGGAAGAGATGAACCACAGAACTTATATGTATGTATGCATAACCAATGGACATGGACAAAAATGCTGGGGATGGGACAGGGGAAATGGGGAGGAGGGTGTCAATGGGGAAAAAAGGAGAAACATCTGTAACAAAAATTGATTAATAATTTTTTTTTTTTAAAGGAGGGATTCTTGCTGAGCTGAGATAGCAGGATTCTTGCTAAAACTGGTCTACACAGACCAAAGAAAGTAGGTGAACCAAGGTTGAGGTCTAGTCAAAAACAGTGCTCAGAGGAGCCTAACTCAAGTTTGGTCAAGGAGATAGTCTTTTTCAACAGGAAGAGAAAAGAAGGTGCAAAATAGGTCTACAACTTGCAGAAGACTGAGAAACAACTTAATTATAGATTCAAGTCACTTTAAGTCCCTTGTAAGTTTTTATTTCTTGTGAAATTTCCCATGCTCCAGAGTTGAGTTAGGTGATGTTGACCGAATTTCTTAGATGCACTCCAATCTGATCTAGTTGAGGCATGGGTTACCTATATAAGTATCTGAAATTTTGCACAGACACCACTTTATCACGGTAGTTTCTTCCTTGATCCATCCAATTCTCTCAGGGTGTGACAACTTAAATTTTTTTTTTTTTCTTTACTGCTATTAGGAACAGAGAGATAGAAACATCAATGAGAGAGAACATCAATTTGCTGCCTCCTGCATGCCCCTCACTGGGGATCGGGCCCACAACCTGGTCATGTGCCCTGACCGTGAATAGAACTGGCAACCTCTTGATGCATGAGTCGACGGTCAACCACTGAACCACAGCAGCTGGGCAGGGTGTGACAACTTTTAAATTCCCTATATTCCAGGTGGATTTGTCATAACTAGAGCTGTGCTCTTTGGGTCTCTATACAAGTGACACATTTTGCTCCCGTTGTCACTGATCATCTTAGAAACTTAACTTCAACATTTCACTGGATTGCATTTTTTCTTTTTCTTTTCCTTCCTTCCTTCCTTCCTTCCTTCCTTCCTTCCTTCCTTCCTTCCTTCCTTCCTTCCTTCCTTCCTTCCTTCCTTCCTTCCTTCCTTCCTTTTTATTAAATGAATCAATGCATCATTGACATTAACACTGATGACCTTCCCACCTTTATAAGTGTTTCTCTAGGGTTGTAGAGACACCTTGGATGAAGAAGTACATCTTTATTATCAGGAGGTTTCCATGTTGCCTTCATTTCCCCAGTCACACTGCTGTTCATTCATTAGACACTGTGAATACTTGAATGAGTAATCCAGCGTATGCCAGAGGGATAGCTATCCCTCACAGTTTGCAGATTCTTTTCATGTACTACTAACATTCCTCATTCTAATTTGCCTGGGGTTATTAACATTGTTGAGAAACAGAATGGTGTCTACAGAACCAGTCTGTCACAAGGCCAGGTGTATAGAAATGACAACTTTTCAAATAAGTAAGAAAAGATGGTGGCACTTCTGCCAGACATTTTTTTTTTTTTTCTTTTTTCCTCGCAGCCCCCTGGGAAAGGGTCATGATCAGAATCGAATCTGTAAATATCAGGTGTTGGACTGTCACTGGCAGCGTGCAGCAATTTGGAACGGCAGGCAAGGGTCTCAGTCATTAGGAAAGTGTGTGATGTAGCTCATTATACCATTACTGGTAAAACTTGTGTGTTCCTGCTCGTACTCCAGAGACCTGCCAGCACAACTGGTACTTTTCTGGAATGGAAGGCGCAGCACATCAAGCAGACATTTGGGAATCTGAGAAGCAGATGGTGTTGTGTATGGAAAACAAATGACGAAGAATGTATAAATTTATGGACACTACAAAAATGAAGTATCATTTGAAAAGGAGGCTCGGGGAGGCCTGGGCTTAGAAAACATCGTGTGTTGCCCTGAAGGGCGGTTTATGATGACCAGAAACTGACACTTAGGCAAAGTTTTAGGGTAGAAATGCAGAATGGTAATAGATGAGTGTACCTTGTCACACTCATCACAGTAGAACTGAGTACCATGTATCTGTCTTTCTTTTTATTTTTTAAAACATTTTTCTTTATCCTCACTCGAGGGCATTTTTTCCCCCATTTTTTGTTCAGATAGAGTGGGAGAGAGAGAGAGGAAAAGAGAGAGAGAGAGAAACATTGACCTGAAAGGGACACATCAAGTGGCCATCACCCGCACGACCCAACCAGGGCAGGGGACAAACTGCAACCGAGGTACGTGACCTTAGCGGGAACCGAACCCGGGTCTCTGGACTGCAGGCCGGCACTCTAACCGCTGAGCCAAACCGTCCAGTGCTGTCTTTCTTTTTAAACATTCCCCTCCAACTTATGAAAATCTAAAAAGCAAATTGGAATGTAAACTTTGGCATTTTTTAAATAAATTCTTTCCATTGCTTCTAGAAAACATAGGCCCTTGTTTTAGTTTAGTGTTACCTTTAAATCAAGTGAGACAGCTAGATGATAGGGAAAACACTTATTTAAAAACCAAAACAAAATGAAACCTCCTATGTTTACATCTGTACCTTTGTGATAAAAAACAAACAAACAAACAAACAAAAAACCTAGATTATTTCAATAAAGAAAATACATTTACTTTTTGTATTTTGTTTGTTTTGCTGTTTTGTCAATAGAACAAAGCGCTTATTAACTAAATAATAATTTTCTTTTTTAATTTTTTTTCCTTTATTTATTTTTTTTAGAGAGGAAGAAAGAGATAGAGACATTGATGACAGAGAACATCGATCGGCTGCCTCCTTCAGGCCCCCTACTGAGAATCGGGCCCACAACCTGGGCCTGTGTCCTGACCAGGAATTGAACCGGCGACCTCTTGGTGTATGGGTGGATGCTCAACCATTGACCCACACCAGCCGGACTAAATAATTACTCTCATATGTAAACACTCAAAAGAATTTTATACTTCTGACTACTTCCTACACTCATCCCTACCACAGCCACTACCACTCGGTATCTGATTTTGAATGGCAGGCAAGAGTCCAATTCTTGCTCCCACACACCAAAAGTTACCAGATTTCCCTGCTCTTTTGGTATTGCAAAAACACTGGTCAAGCCCTGGCCAGTGTGGCTCAGTTGGTGGACAAGTCAAGCCCTGGCCAGTGTGGTTCAGTTGGTGTAGCATCATCCTATGGACCAAAAGATTGCAGGTTCAATTCCCGGTCAGGGCACATGCCCAGTTTTCAGGCTCAGTCCCTGGTGGGGGGTGTATAGCAGGCAGCTGATCCATGTTCTGCACTCATCAGTGTTTCTCTCTCTCTTCCTTCCCTCTCCTTTCTTCTCTTTAAAAAAGAAAAAGAAAAAAACAAGAACACAAGTCAAAGCTCTGAATTTTCTTGTCCTGCTTTTGTCTCATAAAATAATTTTCTTACACATTATGCTCAGCACAATACCTGGTATATAAGTGGCACAAAAATACATCAATGTTTGCTTGTCTGAACGGAATGATTAAATGAAGGGATGCCCAACCATTAATATTTTCTTTCTCTTGTTTATTTCCTCTGAAACACCTGAATAAAGTTCTATGCAAGAAAAAAAGTTTCCTAACTACTCTAAAATCGTTTTCCAATAGTCACAAAGAAATCAGATCATTTTGTAGTATATAGGAAATTATTTCACTTTCTTTCTGTACAAAACATACATAGTAAATCTACTCCAACCTCTAGGATATATAATGGCTTAATTTATATATGAAAAGTATTAGTAATATTTGATTAATTAATGCTAAACTAACATTTATAACTGTAAAACAAAAAAATCACAGTTTTAACCTATAATTATTATTATCATTTATTTATTTTTTTGTTAATCTTCACTGGGAGATACTTTTTCCATTAATTTTGAGAGAGAGAGAGAGAGAGAAACATTGATGTGAGAGAGAAACATTGATAGGGCGGGGATAGATACTATAACCCAGCCCTGGCCGGTTTGGCTCAGCGGTTAGAGCGTCGGCCTGCGGTCCAGAGAGACCCGGGTTCGGTTCCCGCTAAGAGCACGTACCTCGGTTACAGTTTGTCCCCGGCCCTGGTCGGTTGTGCGGGTGGCAGCCACTCGATGTGTTCCTTTCACGTCGATGTTTCTCTCTCTCTCTCTGTTCCTCTCTCTCCCTCCCACTCTACCTGAACAAAAAATGGAAAAATGTCCTCGGGTGAGGATTAAAAAAAAAAAAGAAAAAAGAAACTATAACCCAGGTACGTGTCCTTGACCCAGAATGGAACACCCAATAATTTAACCACTGAGAAAACTGGCCAGGGCTAACTTACAATTATTTTAATCTGAAATTATAAAACATGTAAGTGAATTTGTGGGAGTAATAATTGAACATAATATCTTGCATTCATTTTATTTTGTTTTTTTAACACACACCCTCAGTTCCCTGAGGTACGGCTCCTTTTGACCTATATAAGTTAAGTTTAAAAGATTTAAAACAAAAATGCATAAAGTGTGGAATTTCTTTTACCTTCAGTTTTTACATCAGAAGAGACAGTGTGTATAGAAGGTTCAGATATAGAAAGAAAGAATGCTGACTGTTCATAGAAAGGAGTCAGATTGTATTAAGTAGTGTCTTGGGGCTCAACAAAACAGTTTTTTTTTTTAAGTTTTCATTTGCAAAGCCTCTGAACAAATACAATAGCAGAATATTTAGCAAAACAAAAGTAGTCACTTTCTAATTTACATAAGAACAACCATAATTCTGCTGGTATGGCTCAGTGGATTGAGTGTTGTCCCCGGGCCTGAGAGGTCCCAGTTCAATTCCCGGTCAGGGCACAGGCCCGGGTTGTGGGCTCAATCCCCAGTAGGGGCGTGCAGGAGGCAGTCGATCGATGTTTCTCTCCCTCTCTAAAATTCAATAAAAACATATTAAAAGAAAAAAAAAAAAAACATTCTATGAGGGCATCAAAATGTACAATATTCAACTAATATAGAATGAGCCTGGAGATCATCAGTTTGTTCTCTGTATAAATCTGTTTCTGTTTTGTTTGTTCATTTATTTTGCTTTTTAGATTCCACATATTATATGTCTTTCTCTGACTGTCTTATTTCACTTAGTGTAATACCCTCTGGGTCCATCCATGTCATTGCAAATAGTAAGATTTAATTCTTTTTTTAAATTTTTTTCTTTATTGATTTTAGAGAGAGAGGAACGGAGAGGGAGAGAGAGAGACACCGATGAGAGAGAACATCGATTGGCCGCCTCCTGCATGTCCCCCACTGGGGACCTTTTGGTGCATGGGTTGACTATCAACTCCTGAGCCACAACGGCCAGGCAGATTTCATTCCTTTTTGTAACCTAAGGGTCTGGGTGAAAAAGGTGATGAAATTAAGAATTACCAATTGGTAGTTACAAAATATTCAGGGGGCTGTAGAGTACAGCATAAGAAATATAGTCAATAATATATGTTTTTAAATTTACCTTTATTGTTGAGAGTATTATAGATGTCTCCCCTTTTTACCCCTTTTCCTTCCTCCACTGGCTTCTTGCCCCACCCTAGGTCTTCAGCACCCTGTTGTCAGTGTCCATGGGCAATGCATATATGCATGTAAATTATTTGGTTAATCTCTTCCTATTCCCCCTTCCCCCTTCCCTCTGAGCACTGTGTATGGTGTTACTGGGTACTACACTTTTCAGGGGGATTACTTCTTAAGCTATATACATGTCTGACCACTTTGCTGTACACCTAAAACTAATATAATATTGAATTTCAAGTGTAATTGAAAAAAAAAAAATGAGCCCAGAGAAAACTATTCAGTCTGAAAGTAGAGAGATTATTCCCAGTTTCGTCAGTTTTGCTCCTGCTTTTCCTATTCCCACATGTAGTCAACTCTTGAGATTTAAAGCCTGATTTATGAAGTCAGAGTGATTTGACCACGTATTTAGAAGAGAATGTGATAAAAATATATTTTATTTTGCTTCATTGCCCAAATGAACTGGTTAACCAAGTTGTATGCATGTAAATTCTAGATTTACTGAAGTGTATAACACAAGTGTTATTTTGGGGGGGGGGGGGTCACATTAAATACAAAATGAAATCCAAGCTTAATTTTATTGTCCACCATAATTAGCGCAACTAGGCAGCAGAAATTCCCTCTAAACATTTCTTGATATACATGTTTTTCTAAATCTGAAGTCCCTAGGAAAAAAATTGGTTGAGAAATTGGGAAACAGAAAAAAGTATTATGGATCTCCTGTGAAAAATAAATCTTAGAAATTAGCATAGAAATGTTACTGGTTGTAAGGAATCCACTAACATGAACTTAAAAGCAACAGAAAACAACATTGCTTTCCTGAATCAATGTTAAATTCAACATTTTTAGGAACACAGAAGCACATAGGAGAGAAGCAGTTACAATCTAATCAGTCAGTCTTGCTTGTAGCTATTGTCACATCATAAACATGTATCTGTTGCCTTGACTACTATTAAGAGTGAAGCAATCTTGCAAATAAAACAAATGTATGTGCATAATATACCTTATACAAATCTTATGAGTGGGATTCCGAGAAATAAATTTTGGTAGCAAAGTAAGTCCTTAAATTGGCGATTTTGATGAATGATTCCATGTAATGCAGTTAAACTTGCTAGGAGATCTTAATTTTCTGTTTTTTAAGAAAATATTTAATATTACTTAATAATATTTGCTGGTGTTTTCCAGGGTTCAGATACTTTCAATAGGCCACAGTTTCTTGTATATGTTTTATCAGAAGAGATGTAAGGAGAAGATATGAGCGTTGCTGTAGTAACAAAAATCAGAAACTGATTAAATCTTAAATAACAAAATCTATGTTGATGATGTCAATTACAAAACCAAAATCAGGGCAAACAGAAAAAATAATTTTATCAATTAAAAGGAAATATATGTATCTGAAGCAACATGTATCCTAATGAACAACTGAAAGATATTTTGTATGCATTCTTAACAATTCAACCACAGTCAAAGAAAATGAAATAAAATATTCTCTCTGGAATATTTTCAATGAAACAAAGATTAAGTCTGTCAAACAGAGTAATGTATTCTTTGTGTATTTTAAAATTTAATTTTAATAATAATTTTAAACATTAAATATTTTTATATACTCTGAACTTTTGAATAATTTTTTGGCATTTATTTTGTATTATAAAATATTGAAAGGAGGGAACATTATCATGTCTATATCCAGGAGACATTTTACATGTTATTGAATTATGTAACCTTGTCATAATATATTGGTTTATGAAATAAACCATATAATTATGGTTTTATCTTTTTCTGTGAAAAACATATCTGTAACTTTTAGTTTAATTCTATCATATAAAAAAATCATTCAATGTTTAATATTAAGACCACTTATTAAAAATATATAAATACAATATATGGATAATACATAATATTTATGATTTTAAAAATTTCTAAGACTTCTGATTTCTCCTTCCCAAAGTCTCCAAGATTTATGTAGAATCTGGAAACATTCTCTATAATCATTTTTTTGCCTTCCACATAAGTATTAATTCTTAATGTTTTGCGATCTTACATGACATGCCAAAGTTAACTTAAATACACAATAATTTTCAAATGCAAACCCCCACCTTTGAACCAAGAGATGTACTTTGGCCTTAACTAATATTATTTGTCCAAATTCACAGTTGTAAAGGAAGATAGGCAAATATTTATTAAAGATTTACTAAATATTAATAGATACTGTGCTAGGTATTTTTCATATCGTCTTCCAATAATCCCCACAACATTTCAAGAGTTATAGGTGTTATTGTCCTCACCTTACAGATAAAGATCTCAGAAAAGTTGAATGACATGCCCAGTAAAACTCAACTAGTAAGAAGGGACTTAGTTCAAATTTTTCTGATATCTAGCCCTTAAAATTACTTTCAAAAGCTTTACAGCTGGGCTGGTGTGGCTCAGTGGTTGAGCGTCAACCCATGCACCAGGAGGTTGCCGGTTCAATTACTGGTCAGGGCACATGCTCAGGCTGTGGGCCTGATCCCCAGTGGGGGCCGTGCAGGAGGTGACCAGTTGATGTTCTCTCTCATCGATGTTTCTATCTCTCTCTCTCCCTCTCTCTCTAAAATCAATAAAGAAAAAAAAAAAGCTTTATAAAAATAACTACAATTTGGACCTTTCCCCATCATGTCAATAGTGCTGCAGATGTAATTCTTTTTTTAAAAAAAATATCTTTA
Organism: Molossus molossus; assembly: GCF_014108415.1. Taxonomy (NCBI): domain Eukaryota; kingdom Metazoa; phylum Chordata; class Mammalia; order Chiroptera; family Molossidae; genus Molossus; species Molossus molossus. Next base: position 17,622,889 of record NW_023425355.1, read on the forward strand.
TTGTTGAAAGTATTACAGATGTCCCCCCTTACCCCCATTGACACTCCTCCTACCCACTCCCACCACTCCTACCTTCATAGTATATGCTTTACCTTCTCTATGTACTTACTAATTCTCTGAATTACTAGCAGATCTTCCCATCATGATGTACTTTGATCTCTCATCTCCCCATCATGATGTACTTTGATCTCTCTGAAAAAGAAAGATAAGAAATACATTCTCTAAGATCACAGATGGAATATGAGAAGACTATGACCTCACCTAACAAGAGATGGAAGTTTTGATGCACATTACAAATTCCAAAGCTTTCTAAAAATGGTGGAAAGTGAGTTCACAGAACTATCAATTATAACATCTTGTTGAGAATAGATATCAACATCAGTAAAAGGATATAAAACTTATGGTGACTACTCAGGAAAGAGAGATGAGAATTTATAGAAAAATTGAACTAAGAAGATAAAGTTTTTTTTTTTAACCGCACATTTTCCCATCTTTTCTTCAGATAGAGTGAGAGGGAGAGAGAGAGAGAGAAACATCAACATGAAAAGGACTCATTGAGTGGCTGCCACCTGCATGACTAACCAGGGCTGGGGACAAACCGAGGTACGCTCCCTTAGTGGGAACCGAACCGGGTCTCTCTGGACCGCAGGCCGACGCTCTAACCTCTGAGCCAATCCAGCCAGGGCTGAAGATAACTCTTAAAATTTCTTTTATGAAAAGCTGGGGTAGCAATACTCATATCTGATAAAATAGATTTCAGAATGAAGGACATAATTAGAGACAAAGAAGGCCACTACATAATATTGAAAGGATCTATCCAACAGGAAGATATAACCTTGATAAACATATATGCACCCAATATAGGAGCACCAAAATATATTAAAAAAAAAAAAAAACTTCTGGAGGACTTCAAAGGAGAAATCGATAGCAATACAATCATAGCAGGGGACTTCAAAACCCTGCTGACATCACTGGATAGATCCTCTAGACAAAAAATTAGCAAGGAAACAGAGACTCTAATTGAAGCACTAGACCAAATGGATTTAATAGATATCTACAGAGAATTACACCCCAAAACAACAGAATTCACATTCTTCTCAAGTGCACATGGGACATTCTCAAAGATAGAACACATGTTAGGGCACAAACTAAGTCTCTACAAGTTCAAGAAGATTGAAATCATATCAAGCATCTTCTCAGATCACAATGGCATGAAACTAGAAATCAATTGCAAGAAGAGCATACAAAGATATTTGAACACATGGAAGCTAAAAAGCATGTTATTAAACAATGAATGGGTCACCGAGGAGATCAAGGAAGAAATCAAAAACATCCTGGAAACCAATGAAAATGAAGACACAACAACATAATATCTATGGGATGCAGCGAAAGCAGTTCTGAGGGGGAAGTTCATAGCACTACAGGCCTACCTCTAAAAAGAAGAAAAATCTCTAATAGATTATCTAACCTCACAACTTAAAGAACTAGAGAGCAAACAAAAAGAAAACCCCAGAGCAAGTAGAAGGAAGGAAATAGTAAAGATCAGAGCATGACATAAATAAATGACATAGAGACAAAAACAAACAAACAAACAAACAAAAACAATTCAAAGGATCAATAAAACAAAGAGCTGTTTTTTTTTTTTAAAGATAAACAAGATTGATGGACCCTTAGCTAGACTCACCAAGAAACAAAGAGAGAGAACCCAAACACCAAAGCAGAAATGAAAGAGGAGAGATAACAACTGACACCACAGAAATACGAAAGATCGTTAACAACTACTATGAACAATTATATGGCAACAAATTCGACAATATAAGCGAAATGGACAAATTTCTAGAAACACATAGTCTCCCAAAACTGGATCAGGAAGAGATAGAAAACTTGAACAGACCAACAACAACGGAAGAAATTGAAGAGGTAATCAAGACTCTCCGAGCAAACAAAAGCTCAGGCCCGGATGGCTTCACGGGGGAGTTTTACCGAACATTCAAAGAAGAACTAACACCCATTCTCCTCAAACTATTTCAAAAAATTCACGAAGAAGGAAGACTTCCAAACTCGTTTTATGAAGCCAGCATAATTCTAATTCCAAAACCAGAAAAAGACACAACAAAGAAAGAAAACTACAGGCCAATATCCCTGATGAACATAGATGCCAAAATCCTGAACAAAATACTAGCAAATCTGATCCAGCAATACACCAAAAAAATTATCTACCGTGACCAAGTGGGATTCATCCCGGGGATGCAAGGCTGGTACAGTATTCGCAAATCCATAAATGTGATACACCACATAAATAAAAACCACATGATAATATCAATAGATGCTGAAAAAGCCTTCAGCAAAATACAGCATCCATTTCTGATAAAAACGCTCAACAGTGTGGGAATACAGGGAACATATCTAGACATAATAAAGGCCATATATGAAAGACCTAAGCCAACATCACACTCAATAGGCAAAAACTCAAAGCATTTCCCTTAAGAACAGGAACAAGGCAAGGATGCCCACTTTTGCCACTTCTATTTAACATAGTACTGGAAGTCTTAGCCACAGCAATCAGACAGAAAGAAAAAATAAAAGGGATCCAAATTGGAAAGGAGGAAGTGAAACTGTCATTATTTGCAGATGACATGATACTATACATAGAAAACCCCAAAGACTCCATCAAAAGTTTACTAGACTTAATAAATGAATTTGGCAAAGTAGCAGAATACAAAATTAACGTCAAGAAATCGATGGCATTCTTACACACCGACGATGAACTCACAGAAAGAGAAACTAAGAAAACAATCCCATTTACCATTGCGGCAAGAAAATTAAGATACCTAGGAATAAACTTAACCAAAGAAATAAAGGACCTATTTGCAGAAAACTATAGGTCATTGAAAAAAGAAATAGAGGAAGTTATAAAATAGTGGAAGCACATACCCAGTTCATGGATTCGGAGAATTAACATCATTAAAATGTCCATATTACCCAAAGCAATCTATAGATTCAACGCAATCCTCATCAAAATACCAACGGCATACTTCACAGAATTAGAACAATTATTGCAAAAGTTCATATGGAACCAAAAAAGGCCTCGAATAGCCACAGCAATCTTCAAAAGGAAGAACAAAGTTAGAGGGATCACATTACCAGATTTCAGGTTATGCTACAAAGCCACTGTAATCAAAACAGCCTGGTACTGGCACAAGAACAGGCATATAGACCAGTGGAACAGAACAGAGAACCCAGAAATGGACCCAAGGCAATATGCTCAATTCATATTTGACAAAGGTGGCAAGAGCATACAGTGGAGTAAGGACAGCCTCTTTAACAAATGGTGCTGGGAAAATTTGAGAGCTACTTGCACAAAAATGAAACTAGACCATCAACTTACACCCTACACGAGAATAAACTCAAAATGGATAAAAGACTTAAATGTGACTCATGAATCCATAAAAATCCTAGAAGAGACTGTAGGCAACAAAATTTCAGACATCATATGCAGCAGAATTTTCACTGACACATCACCTAAGGCAATAGAAACAAAGGAGAAAATGAACACATGGGACTACATCAAACTCAAAAGCTTCTGCTCAGCAAAAGATACTATCATCAAAACGGAAAGGCTACCCACTGTATGGGAGAGCATAATTGCCAATGATATATCAGATAAGGGGTTAATTTCCAATACATATAGAGTGCTCATACAACTCCACAAAAGGAAGACAAAGAATCCAATTAAAAAATGGGCAGAGGAACTAAATAGACACCTCTCCAAACAGGACATACAAATGGCTAAGAAACATGAAGAAATGCTCATCATCACTAATCATCAGAGAGATGCAAATCAAAACAACAATGAGGTATCACCTCACACCTGACAGAATGGCCATCATCAACAAATCATCAAACAACAAGTGTTGGCGAGGGTGTGGAGAAAGGGGGACGCTAGTACACTGCTGGTGGGAATGCAGACTGGTGCAGCTACTATGGAAAACAATATGGTGGTACCTCAAAAAATTAAAAATTGAACTTCCATTTGACCCAGTGATCCCACTTCTAGGAATATACCCTAAGAAGCCTAAAACATCAATCAGAAAGAATATATGTACCCCCATGTTTGTAGCAGCACTATTTACAATAGCTAAGATCTGGAAACAGTGCAAGTGTCCATCAGTAGACGAATGGTTAAAAAAGCAGTGGTACATATACACAATGGAGTACTACGCAGATGTAAGAAAGAAAGATCTCTTATCCTTTGAGACTACATGGAGGGACCTGGAAAGTATCATCCTAAGTGAAACAAGCCAAACAGAGTAAGCCAAGTTTCATATGATCTCACTTGTTTGTGGAATATAATGAACATAACAGTCTGAGGAATGGAGTAGTCCCAGAGACATGGAAGTGGGGTACAGACTGACAATCCCCTAAAGAGTGGGGTGGTGGGGGAGAGATAAACCACAGAACTTATATGCATGTATGCATGAACAGTGGACATGGAGAACAAACTGGGGAAAGGGTAGTGAGGGAGGGGGAGGGGGGAATCAGTGGCGGAAAAAGGAGATACATTTGTAACAAAAATTACTTAATAAAAAAAAAATTCCTTTTATGAAACTTTCAGTGTATCTGTGAATGTACCGCACCTGGTATATAGCTCTAATTACCAAAAGAGGACCCTTGGGCCACTTGGACTTATATCATATTCTGATCATCGATTACAGCCTGAAGTAGGCGTGGGTAAGGGGTATCAGGTGCCAAAGTCTCTTTGATAAGTTACTATAGAGATAGGTATGAGTCTGTGCTTTGAGAAAGTAAAGGAGGCTGATTTATAATCTGCTCAAAACATGTATTTCAATGAGAAACATTATAGCAACCACTGCTGGCCTCAGAGTTATGGTTGTAACTTACTCTCTCAGAAATTGAAGACATTTGAATATCCTGGAGAGTGCCTAGAAATGGAACAGCGCACGCACGTAAATTATAGCTCAGTTTGGGAGTATTTGGTTGAAGAAGGGACTGAGACAGAAAAAGCAGAAGAGAAGGAAAAAACTGGATGAGAGTAAATTGATTTCGTTACAAATAAAAGACACCGGTGAAAAACCAACCAGGTCAAAAATAGAATATTGGCAATCCCTCGGAATCTTTTCTCATCCCTTTCTTGTCATTACTCCTTCCATCCCCTCACAGATAACTATTATGGTCCGGCCAGTGTGGCTCAGTCGTTGAGCATCAACCTATGCACCAAGAGGTCATCAGTTCAATTCCTGGTCAGGGCACGTGCCCAGGTTGTGGGTCCGATCCCCAGTGGGGGGCATGTAGGAGGCAGCCAATCGATGTTCTCTCTCATCGATGTTTGTATCTCTCACTTCCTCTCTCTAAAATCAATAAAGGAAAAAAATAAAAATTTAAAAAAGATAACTATTATGCTTACTTGTATAATCATCACGTCCTTGGATTTTTTTTTAAAGATTTACAATCTAAGCATGTACTTCTCAGAGTAATAGTTTAGTTTTAGTTTGCCTGTTGCTTGAAATTTATATAAATGAATTCAATCATGCAGAATATGTTCTTTTTCATACCTCCTTCTATTTTATGTATTTATGAATTTATATGTTTATGTGTGTATGTTGTATTTACTTTTTCACCCCAACCTGACCATCTTTTAAAATATATATATGTATTTTTTAGTTTTTTCAATCACTATTTATCTCCCCTATACTCTCTTCCACCTCCACCCACAGCCATCCCCTCTGCAATCACCCCCGGTTGCCGGTGTTCATGAGTTCTGTCTTTCTTTTTTTTTTCTTTTTGCTCAATCCCTCCTCCCCTTACCAGCAGCTCCCCTTCAAGAAAGCTGTCAGCCTGCTTTCTATGAGTCTGTCTCTGCTTTGCATGTTAGTTCAGTTTCTTCATTAGATTCCACATACATTCTTTTGTGATCAAAACTTTTTTTTAAATTATGCTTTTTAAGTTTTTGTTATTTATTTATTTATTTATTTATTTATTTATTTATTTATTTATTTATATCGCTATTTATCCCCTCTATGCCCTCTTCCATGGCCACTCACCTTCCTTATCCCTGACAATCACCCCATTGTTGTCCATGTCTATGAGTTCTCTCTTTTATCTTTCCTGCTCAATCCCTCCACTCTCCACAACTAGAGCTGTCTTCCTGCTCTATATCTATGAGTCTGTCTGTATTTCACTTGGTAGTTCAGTTTTTTCATTAAGTTCTACATATGAGTGAAATAGTATGATACTTGTCTTTCTCTGTCTGGCTTATTTCACTTAGCATAATGTCCTCCAGATCCATCCATGCTGCTGCAAAGGATATATTTCTTCCTTTTTACAGCTGCATAATATTCCATTGTGTAAATGTACCACAGCTATTTTATCCACTCATCTACTGATGGACACTTGGGCTGTTTGCAAATCTTGGCTATTGTAAATAACACTGAAATGAACATAGGAGTGCATATATTCTTTTAAATTAGTGTTTCAGATTTCTTTGGATAAATTCCCAGATGTGAAATTGCTGGGTCATAAGGCACTTCTATTTTTAATTTTTGGGGTAGCTTCATACTGCTTTCCACAGCTGCTGCACCAATCTGCATTCCCACCAACAATTCACCAGGGTTCACTTTTTTCCACATACTCACCAGCACTTGTTTGTTGATTTATTGACAGTAGCCACTCTGACAGGTGTGAGTTGACATCTCATTGTGGTTTTGATTTGCAGCTCTCTGATGATTAGTGGCACTGAGCATATTTCATATGTCTATTGGTCGTCTGTATGTCCTATTCGGAGAAGTATCTATTTAGATCCTTTGCCTGTTTTTAACTCGATTTTTATTTTTATTTATTTTTTGGTGTTGAGTAGTTGTATAAAATCTTTATAAAATTTGGATATTGCTCTCTTATAATTGGCGAATATATTCTTCCATTCAATGTTCTTCCATGCTGCTGCTAAGGGTAGAAGGGGTGCACGCCTGCACCTCTTTTTATATTGTTGATGGTTTTATTTACTGTGCAAAAACTTTTTATTTATTTATTTATTTATTTATTTATTTATTTTATTTATTATTATGTATTTATTATATCACTTATTTATTTTTCATTTATTTTTTTATGCCTGCAGAGATACATCAGAATAAATATTGCTAAGAAAAAATTTTGTTACTGCCTTTGTTTTCTTATTGGATTTTTGTGGTGTTGAGTCTTACATGTATGCATTTGACTCATTTGGAGTTCATTCTCGTATATGGTGTAACAAGGTTGCATTTTTTTTGCACCTATCTGTCTTAACACCACTTACTCCCTTTCATGTTCTTGCCTCCTTTGTTAAATATTAATTAATACACTATAGGCATGGTTTTATTTTTGGGCTCTCTATTCTGTTCCATTGATCTATATGTCTGTTTTTATGCCAGTACCATGCTGTTTTAATTACTGTGGCCTTGAAGTATAGTTTGGTATCAGGTAATGTGATTCTTCCAACTTTGTTCTTATTTCTCAAGATTGCTGAGGCCAGTTATGGTCTTCTGTGGTTTCACATACATTTTTGGATTATTTTTCTAGTTCTGTGAAATATGCCATTAATATTTTGATAGGAATTGTGTTGTATCCATAGACTACCATGGCTAGTATGGACATTTTAATAGTTTTAATTTTTCCCATTCATGAACACAATATATGCTTCCATTTATTTGTGTTTTCTTCCATTTGTTTCTTCAGTGTCTTATAATTTTCTGAGTTACAGGTCTTTTACCTCTTTGGTTAAATTAATTCTTAGGTATTTTTATTTGTTTGTTTTTGTTTTTTGATGCAATTGTGAATGGGATTGTTTTCTTAGTTTCCTTTTCTGATAGTTCATTATTGGTATATAAAAGTGCAACTGATTAACTGATTTCTAGATATTTATTTTGTATTCTGCTACGTTACTGAATTCATTTATCAGTTCTCATTTTTTTTTTTTTTTTTGGTGGAATCTTCAGGGTTCTCTATATGCCGTATCATGCCACCTGAAAATAATAACAGCTTTACTTCTGTTCTAATTTGGATTCATTTTATTTATTATTTTTATCTGATTGCAGTGGCTAGGACTTTCTGTGCCATGTTGAATAACACTGGTCAAAGTAGACATTCCTGCTTTGTTTCTATTCTGAAGGGAAACAATTTTAGTTTTTCCCCATTGAGTATGATATTAGCTGTGGCTTTGTCATATATGGCCTTGATTATGTTGAGATATGTTCACTCTGTTGCCACTTTGCTGAGAATTTTTATCCTAAATGGGTCAGCACCCATTTTGTCAAAAGATATTTCTGCATGTATTGATATGATTATATGATTTATATCCTTCATTTTGTTTACATGGTGTATCACATTAATCGATTTGCGGATATTGTACCAATTCTGCATCCCAGGAATAAATCTCAATTCATCATGATGTATAATCTTTATAATGTATTACTGAATTCAGTTTGCTAGTATTTTATTAAGGATTTTTAAATGTATATTCATCAGGTCTACTAACCTATAAATCTTTCTTTATACTAGCTTTATCTGAATAATGTTGGCCACATAAAATGAGCTTCAGAGTTATCCTTCTTGATTTTTTTTTAAATGGCTTGAGAAGCATATGTGCTAAGTTTTTTTTTTTTTTAATATTTGGTATTTTTAACCTGTGAAACCATCCAGTTTAGCACTTTTGTTTGCTGAAAGCTTTTGAATTACTACTTCAATTTTATCAGTTGTAATCAGTCTGTTTAGATTTTCTGTTTTTTCTTGATTCAGTTTTAGGAGATTGTATGTTTGTAGGAATTTATACATTTCTTTCATATTGTCCAATTTTCTGGCATGTAGTTGTTTGTAACATTTTCTTATAATTCTTTGTATTTCTGTGGTGTCAGTAGTTATTTTTTATTTTTTGGGGGGGTTCTCTCTCCTTTTTCTTGATGAGTCTGGTTAAAGTTTTATCTATCTTGTTTATCTTTTCAAAGAACCAGCTTTGCTTTCATTGATTTTTTTTAGACTCTATTTAATTTATTTCTGCTCTGTTATTTATTATTTTCTTCTACTTACTTTGGGCTCTATTTTTTGTGCTATTTTTTTTTACTTCTTTTAAGTGTAAAGTTAGATTATTTATTTGATATTTTACTTGTTTCTTACAGTAGTCCTGTGCTGATAATGCTGTCAGTTTCACTCTTAGGACTGCTTTCTCTGTGTCCCATTGATTTTGGGTTGTTGTATTCTAATTTTCATTTGTCTTGTGGTATCTTTTTATTTCTTTTTTGATCTCATTGTTAACCCATTCATTTGGTGACGCTCAGTCCACTGAGTCACACCAGTCAGGCTATTTATATTTTATTGTATGAGTTCCTTATATATTTTGGCTGTTAATACTTTATTGAATATATGATTTGCAAATATTTTCTCCCATTTCATAGGGTGCCTTTTCATTTTGTTGATGAGATCCTTTGTTGTACAGAAGTTTTTTTAGATTGTAGTGTAACTTGTTTATTTTTGCTTTTGTTGCCTTAGCTTTTGGTGTCAAATCCAAAAAAAATAACACTGTCAAGATCAATGTAAAGGAGCTTACCTTTTAGGTTTTTTCCTAAGAATTTTATAATTTCAAGTCTATAATCTATTCAAGTCTACATTCAAGTCTATAATATATTTTGAGTTGGTTTTTTGCATATGGTGTAAGTATTGGCATTTTGTTGTTTTCTGCTGGATTTATATTTCCCCTGTTATTTTTCTGTTTTGTTTTTGTTTTTTCTTCTCTTGATCTCTTCCTATGTGTTTTGTTGGTTTTCTGTAGTGGTAAGCTTTGATTCCATTCTCCTTATTTTTGTATATGTGCTCTACATTTTGGCTGTTTGGTTAACATGACACTTACATAAAATATCTTATATTTATAAGAGTCTGTTGTAAGCTGATAATAACATAACTTAAAAGTCATATAAAAATTATACATGTTTACACTACCCCACATGTTATGTTTTGTTGTTGTTGCTGTTAATCCTCACTCGAGCTCATTTTTAAAAATATTTTTCTTTATTGATTCCAGAGAGAGAAGAAGAGAGAGGGAGAGAGAGATAGAAACATTTATGACAGAGAACATCAATTGACTGCCTTCTGCATGCCCCCCAGTGGGTATTGGGCCCACAACCTTGGCATGTTTCCTGATCGGGAATCAAAGCAGTGACCTCTTGGTGCATGGATCAACGCTCGACCACTGAGCCACACTGGCAGGGCTCAAGAACATTTTTTTTTATTGATTTTTAGACAGAATGGAAGGAAGAGAAGGTAGAGAGAGAGAGAGAGAGAGAAACATAGATGTGAGGGAGACACATTGACTGGTTGCTCCCCGTACAACCCCAACCAGGGCTGGGGATCCAACCTGCAACACAAGTACAGGCCCTTGACCAAAATGGAACCCACAACCCCTTAGTCCACAGGCTCACGCTCTCACCACTGAGCAAAACAAGGAAGGGCTACATGTTATGTTTTTGATGACACTGTTTACATATTTACATTGTATACTTATTTAAAAATTGCAGTTATAGTTATTTCTAATAATTTCATCTTTTAGTCTTCATGCTAGAGTTTTAAGTGATTTACCCACCATTGCAGTATTAGAGCATTCTAATTTTAACTATATATTTACTTTTACCAATGAATATACTTTCATATGTTTTTCTGGTACTAGTTAGCATATTTTCCTTTCAGTTAGACAAATTTCTTTAAATGTTTTGTAAAGCCAATCTAGTGGTAATTAATTCCTTCAGCATTTGATTTTCTGGGAAACTCTTCTTTAATTCTGAAGGACAACTTTACTTGATAAAGTTATTGGTTGACAGTTTTTTTTTTTTAATTCTTTTTTCTTTATCGATTTTATAGAGAGAGGAAGGGAGAGGGAGAAAGATATAGAAACATCGATGAGGGAGAAATATTAATTGACTGCCTCCTAGATGCCCCCTACTAGGGACCGAGCTCCAACCCAGGCATATGCCCTTACTAGGAGTTGAATCGGTGACCTCTTGGTTCATGGAATAATGTTCAACCAATTGAGCCACACTGGCCATGGCCCCGTCTTTAACTTTTTAACTATAATTATAATGTGTTTCAATGATACACATTGAATGTGTATTTGATCCTCTCTGGGCTACTTGGATATGGATATTTGTTTTTTCACCAGTTCAGGGAAGTTATTTTTTCATTGTTTCTTTGTACATACTTTTTGTCCCTTAATTCTCCCAATGGGACTCCCACAGTGTATACATTTGTCTCCTTGATGATGACTCATATTCCCATAAGCTCTCTTCACACTTTTTCATGGTATTTAAATTCTTTTTGCTCCACTGAATGGAAGAATTCCACTGCACTTTCTAACCATTTACTTATCATTTCTTCCAATTGATCTAGTCTAATATTGATATTCTTTATGATTTTTTTGAGTTCAGTTATTGTATTCTTTAGTTCAGTGATTTCTCTGTACTTTAGATTTTTTTAAAGAGAGAGTAAGGGAGAGGGAGAGAGAGGGAGAAACATTAATGTGAGAGCAAAACATTGATCAGCTGCCTCCTATATGCCCCTTACCGGTGATCATGCCCACCAGGGCTTTTCGGTGCTTTTTTATATTTTCTATCTCTGTTGAAATTCTCAGTTCATTCACTGCTCTCTTAACTTTAGTAAACCTCTTTAAGGTTGTTATTTCGAACTCTCTATCAAGTAAATCATTCTTCTCCATTTCATTAAAATCTGCTTCTGGAGATTCATCTTATTACATGTGGAACATATTCTTTTGTTTCTTCATTTTCCTTGACTTTCTGTGTTAGTTTCTACACATAAATACAACATCCCCTTCTCCCATTCTTGTCAGAGTGGTCATGAGTAGATAAACCTCATCAATCAGCCCAACCTGAGTTCCTTGTTGTCTCTAAAACCTTTGTTATTGTCCAAGCTTCCTTTTTTTTTTTTTTGTAATAGTGGCTCCCAATACTTTATGGCAGGCTAAGACCCATAAGTTTCACAAAGTGGAGGGTGAGTTGTACTCAGCACCTAGATGCACACTGATTGGAAGCCAGACCTTCAAGCAACATCTGAGAAAATATGTAGTTAAAACCCTTTGAGGGAGCAGCTTGGAGATAAGCATTTTTGCCTGCTACTTATGCTCTGAGTCTGGATACGTACATATGGGGGCAGGGTGCAACTGTGTCTATTAAAAACTGCTTCTTTATTTGCTACCGTCCTGTGGAACTTGTGAATATAATCCCTGTTGGTCAACAGAACCACATGATTGGGGGCCCATGACGCAGGGAACACCTACAAAAGCTGGGACACAAGACATATGTATAAGCTTTCTCCAGGAAGGTACAGATGCCTTTAAGTGAGCTAGAGAGAGGTTGTATGTGAGGGTCTGCCAGCTTTCCTCATCTCTGGAGAATATTGTCACCAGCTTGTAGATGTGTGCTAAATTAGAAGCCTGAGTTTTAGGCATCAACTTTCAAAACATGCCGATAGACTTCTTTTAGAGAAAGGTTGGGATATGGGCATTTTTGCCATTTCTCTCTCCACCGAGCCTTAGATGGGTAGCTGCAGAGTGCCACCTGCCCATTAACAACTGCTTTTTTGTGTTCTATACTTTTGTGGGTCTCATTATGTATACATCATTGACTTCAAAGCTAGGTGTTTGGGGGCCTATCTCTTCTGTGAGAGTCTTAAAATGTGGGACACTAAATGTGGAGTCTAAATCCTTCACTCATCAGGGAAAATCTGGGAGTTGAGAGTTCCCTCCCAGTTATATGTCACTGGGATGGGGGTGGGGTTTATGGGTAGAGGATATTTTTTCTATCCATTTAGATGTGGGCATTTTCTCATCCACCCAGTTTGTAGGAGTCACTCAGCTAGTTTCTGGGTTTCTTACAGAGGTAATTGCTCCATGTGTAGCTGTACATTCAGTGTGTTTATGAGAGGAGGAGAGTTCAGGGGCTTCCTATGTTGCCCTCTTGGTCCTTATATCTTTTATAATGACTACTTTAATGTCCTTGTCTGATCATTCTAAAATTTATGTCAGACCTGGGTCAGTTTCACTTGACTAATGTGTCTCTTTGTCATGGGTTACATTTTCTTGCTTTTTTGCTTTTCTGGGAATTTTTGATTGGATGCTATGAGAATTTTACCTTTTTGGGTGCTAAATATTTGTGTATGTTTACAAGTATACTTGAGTTTTCTTCTAAAGCAGAGTTAAGTTATGTGTGAGCAGGTTGAACTTTTGGGGTCTTGTTTTTAAGATTTATTAGGCAGGCCCAAAGTAATACTCAGTATAGGGTTATTTCCCATGACACAGGTAAGACACTACTAAGTCCTATACCCAATTCCACATGAATCTTGAAGATTTCTTGTCTGGCTGGTAGAAACAGAAACTATTTCTGGCCCCATGTGACTACTGGGGCACTGTTACCTCTATTTATTTGGAACTGTTTTTTTCCCAATTTTAGAGAGGTTTTATGTTTTTATTGTTGTTGTTGTTTTTTTGGCATGGATGTCAGTACTCAGCTGATTATTCAAGGGGAACGTTTTGTAGATCTTTGGAGTTCTATTTCTTTGAAGCTCTCTCCCTTTCGGTGCTTGGTCTGGAAAAAAATGAGCTACCTTAGCCTCCATTGATTGTCTCTTCAACTCAATGAATCTGTTGTGCTCTTTCTGGCTTCACCCTTCCTGTACTGTGGCCTGGAAAATCACTCAAAGCAGCAATCTTAGTTTCATTTCCTTTATGTTCCCTAACTCAGTGATCATTTTTTTGTTGTTGTTGCCTGATATACCATGTCTTGCAAAATATTTTTATATTTTGTTAGTTTTGTTGTTTCAAGAGTTAGAGTAAATCTGATTCTTGTACCTCCATTTTGTCCAGTATTATAAATTAATACACACCTAATTTTACTATGTACATTGTTGTGTGAATTTCCTTTCCTAACCGTATTAACTGTTGAATTTTTAATGCATTCTTTATATCATCTCTCACAGCATGAGACCCTATGATAAAATATATACAACTGAATGACTAATCATTAGGGTCCTTCCACAGTTACTTAAATTTTTCATTTTATTTATTTATTTTTATTCTTGACAGTATTACAGATGTCTTCTATTTTCTCCCTTTTACCTCCCTCCACCCAACCCCTGCCAGGCTTCCCCCATACTATTGTCTGTGTTCATGGGTTATGCTTATATGCATATATGTTATTTGGTTAATCTCTTCCCATCCCCTCCCACTGAGGAGACAGAGGCAGGTTAGGCAGTGAGGGACAGGACCATGGGAAGGAAAGGCTGAGATATGGGGGAAGTTTGAGATGACTTGGAGCTCAGCACACAGGCAGGCAACCCAGGACACAGTGTATCTGGAGGTTTACTTGGACTCTACAGATCTCAAAATAAAACTAAAATCAACATGGAAAACTGTGCCTCCCAGGCCAGAATCTCCCAGCCCCCATTTATAGAAATGAAAATTAGAAGCTCCTGGAAGGAGCACAGGTCAATTGCATAACAACAACAACAACAACAACAACAGCAAACAGAAGGGTTGGTTTCAAGCAAGGCAACAAGATTGCTGAATAAGTTTTGCTGCAAAATTATAGTGTTTCTTCTTCAAAAAGCCAGGTTACCTGGAAAAGAATTATAGAAAACCAAAGTTGGGTTTAGAAAAGAAACCAAAAGCAAGCATAAGGTTGCTCCAAGGGTGTTTCCCCACCTCCTCACTTAAAGTCTGGGAGAAATTGAAATTATCAAAAAAAGGAAGCCACAAAGACCCCTATAGATGACCTAAGGCTGAACCCAGTCACGAGAGAAACACAAGCTTTAAAATATATGGATGTTGCTAAGATAGAATTCCTTGAAAGAACTAGAGGCAAGCAAATTATATATCTACCTAGACAACGGAGCCTCACTGGTAACTCACTTGGGTCCCCTTTCCACTGTGGGGAGTCTGTCTGTCTTTCAAATAAACTTTCCTTTTGCTTGCTCTTTTTCTGTGAACTCATTCTTTGATTTTGCAAGACAACAAACCCAGACCTGAACATCTTCACTTAGTTTCACCTCCACCTCCCCACAGAGATCTGTTATTCTGTTCCATGCATCCATACCTCTGGACCTACTTTGTTCATCACTTTGTTTTGTTTATTAGATTCCCCATATAAGTGAGAGATGTGATACTTGTCTTTTTCTAATTGGCTTTTTTCACTTATCGTAATAGTCTCCAGGTCCATCCATGCTGTCCCCAAGGGTAAGATTTTATTTTTTTACAGCTGAGTAGTATTCCATTGTGTCAATGTACCACAGCTTTTTTACCCACTCATCTACTTATGGACACCTGGTCTGTTTCCCGAACAGCTACAAGACAGGGATGCCCACTTTCATCACTCTTATTCAACATAATATTGGAAGTCCTAGCCACAGTGATCAGACAAGAAGAAAAAATAAAAGGCATACAAATTGGAAAGTAGGAAGTAAAACTGTCATTGTATGCAGATGACATGATATTGTACAAAGAAACCCTAAGGGTTTCACCAAAAACTGCTAGATTTAGTAAATAAATTTAGTAAAGTAGCTGGATACAAAATTAATATCTGGAAATAGATGGCATTTTTTACACCAATAATGAACTCTCAGAAAGAATAACTAAAAAAACAAAAACAAAATAAAATCCCATTTACCACTGCAACAAAAAAAGTAAGATACCTGGGAATAAATTTAACCAAGGAAGTAAAAGACCTGTACACAGAAAACTATAGGACATTGAAAAAGAAAACAGGAAGATACAGGCAAATGGAAGCATAAACCGTGTTTATGGATTGGAAGAATTAATATCATTAAAATGTTCATATTTGGCCCTGGCCAGTTTGGCTCAGCGGTTAGAGCATCGGCCTGCGGTCCAGAGAGACCCGGGTTCAGTTCTCGCTAGGGGCACGTACCTCAGTTGCAGTTTGTCCCCTGCCCTGGTTGGTCGTTTGGGTGGCAGCCACTCGATGTGACCCTTTCACATAGATATTTCTCTCTCTCTTCCTCTCTCTCCCTTCCACTCTATCTGAACAAAAAATGGAAAAGTGTCCTCGGGCGAGGATAAAAGGAAAAAAAAGTTCATATTTATATATTATAAACATTTATTGTACGCCTACTGTGTACAATATATATAAGGTACTGTGGGGTTTATAGACAAATCAAATTTAGATCCTCTTTCAGAAATCTTTCATTCTTATAATAAATTAAACTAAACAAGTTCGAGAGAAATAAAGCTTGTAAGACAGATATACTGAAAGTCCCCAAAATGCAGGACTATTTGTGCATCTATTTAAAAGCTAAGAAAGAGTCCTGCCTCTACAATTTTATGGGATGACATTTGTCTGCATTGACGTATTTGAACAAAATGACTTTTACCGCTAAGAAAATTGTCTCTAGGTTTTGATGTAACAATAATAAGAAATAAGTAAAACTGTCAGTAATTACTCTGTTCTCTCAGGGTCAAACAAAATGGTTTCTCTAAATATGCAAGGTCTAGCCAGAGAAGTGACACAAATGTTCACAAATTTTAAAATATCAAGAAAATTCTTCATAACTAGGCATATATAATATCAAGATGTTTACAAAAGTAGAGAAAAAGTCCCTTTATATTAAATGTACATAAAAGTGAGATATATAACAAAAAGAAAACCAGTATATTGTTTTCAATTAATCAAAATTATTGAAATATTAGTTGCTGTAAAACTTCTAATCATGCCTAAAATAGAAAAGAACATAAGAAAGGGAATGTAACATGCTTATGTTAGGCAGCAAATTTATTCAGCAATTTGCTGCAAATATATTGTCCTCAAAGAAATGGAGATAAAGAGTTTTCAAAGAGAATAAGCAAGAGTAATTTGTTTACTCGCTTCTTATGGTATAAAAGATCAGAAAAATTAGTTCTATGTAATAAGACTTTACTGTAGATAAATAAATAAAGATATGAAACAGCTCTTACTTTTAGGCAATTTGGTTTGGAAGACATAATTTTATTTTTAAATGCACTATAAAGCAATATATGAGTTAGACAAACATTGTTTTCTGGTGTAGTTCAGTCATTTAAACACACACGGACATACACACTCCACACAAGATGTTTATTTTTATTAAGATGGTGGATTTAGAGTCGGGAAGCCCTGTCCCTTTTATACAACCAAAGATGATATCCATACTCATGAATTATAGAGGGTGTAGTAAGCCATATTCTGGTGATGATAAAGGCCTCAGCAGTAAATCCAAGATGACCACAAATATAAACTTTCAATCTACACAAAAATGGAAATCCCTGAGTCCTGATTGATTTCCATTCAATCAATGAACATTTGCCCAGTTTATAGATCAGGAGAAGGAGAAAATGAGTGTTGGTGTGCTGAAGCTTATTTCTATAGCCATATATACAATAATATTTGGTATTGCTCTGCTTTAAATTATACAGCAATTATTCACACATTTAGTCCTGCAGGGATTTACATGATCATCAAAATGAGTGTATATTTTTCTTCCCCAGTGAGTTGCAAGAAGTGTTTGTAACAATGATACTCCTGAACATATCTTTAATCCAAGCCAGCAGAAATTTAATGTTGCATACTTATCTGCTGCTGTATAATTAACTGTCTTAAGCTCATTGCTTTTCTGAGCCCAGAGCTAGACAAGAAGGGCAAACTTTGCCAAAAATTCCTTGACTAGGGTAAAACCGTAGCATTGGAGGTTAGAAGGAAGAACATTTAGATAGTTCAGTGGAATTAAGCATTATGTTGCTCATTTATTAGTGACATAAACTTGGGAAAGACAGATGCTTAATTGTAACCAAAGTGTTAATGACCTTGGTTGTACCATCCTCAATAATGTTTTCACTGGTTTCAGTAATAGGAAATTTCAGTAACTGTGACATGACCCATTTGGAAATTATGTGGGAGCACAAAAGCCACACTAAATGGTGAATGATGAAAATACTGGATGGAAAGAGCGTTGATTTTTTTCCTGCAAAATCATTTACACAGAATTATGAAAAAAAAAGAAAAGAAATAAGGGAGATAGTTTATTCTATATATGTTAGAATTTTGCCTTTTGTTATGGAATTGCATAATAAAATATAAATATAACCTGACTTATTTCAACTAGAAGCAATGCATTTATTCATATAAAAATAATAAACTTCAGGTTAGGCTTATGGATCTCTTTGAAAATGATTTTTTAAAATGTACTCTAATTTACCAGTTCAGATTGAATTTAGCATTTCTACTCAACTTTTCCGAAATAGGTAGATTCCAGTGAAGAGTGAATCAATGTGCTGACATCATGGTTACTCACTTATTTTTACCCTTTTTACTCCATCTATTGTTATATTAATTTTCTCCTCGATCTCTACATTAATTGTAACTAACTTTCTTGTTCTTGCCCTACTTCTTGAAGATGTCTTCATCCTTGACGTTCTGATGACTATGGTCTGCTAAGACTTTATTAACTCTAAAATTCTACAATAAAAACAATTACCTGCTTCTTGCATGCACATGTAACTTGTATCCCACGTGAAGCTTCCAGGTTTTCTACAATTATTTATTTTATTCTCTTACCAGTTAATAGAGATTTAATTATAGAGTGTTAAATGGTAGACTGAGAAGTTGGAATATTTATTATTTGGACAGAAATTCAACATTGAGAGCTTCTGAGAAGCCAAGTGACATGCCATTATTAATGCTTAAATAAAATGAATCAGTGAGCACTGCATGAATTAAAGGAAATATTATTTCAAAGCATATTACATAGGTCTTAATATATATTATGCATGTAGTATTTATACATATTACACAGATTTGAGCTGAGTTAACTTTCAAATAATAGTAAATTAGAAAAGCTAAAAAAATTAGCTAAATTTATTTTAATTTTAACAGACCAAAAGAGAGAAATAGACAGGAATATATTAATAGTAGGGGATTTGAATAATCTACTTACATCAAAGGATAGATCAACCAGAGAGGAAATCAATAAGAAACTCTTGGCCTTAAACAACACATTAGACCAGATGAACTTGAGCTATACCCATAACATTCCATCCAAAAGCAACATGATACACATTACACTCATGTGCACATGAAACATTCTCCAAAATAGATCATATGTTAGGCTACAAAACAAGTTTTAATACATTTAAGAGATTGATATTAAGTTAAGCATTTTTTATTGACTTTATAGAGAGAGAGGAAGAGAGGGAGAAATGTCGATGTGAGAAAGAAACATTGATGGCTGCCTCCTGCACTCCCCTACTGGGGATTGAGCCCTTAACCTCAGCATGTGCCCTGACTTCTCAGTCCAAGGAACCATGCTCAATCCACTGAGCCACACCAACCATGCAAACATTTTTTTTTACTACAATGATATGAGTCTAGAAATTTATTATGCAAGAAAAACTAAATATGTAAAGATTAAACAACACTCAACCACTGATCCACACTGGCTGGGCAGTATTATGTGTGGATCAGTGGTTGAGTGTTGCCCCATGTACCAAGAAGTCACCAGTTTGATTTCTGGTTGGGGCACATGCCCAGGTTGTGGGCCAGATCCCCAATAAGGGGCATGCAAGAGGGGGTTAATCAATGTTTTCTCTCATTGATGTTTCTATCTCCCTCTCCCTTTCTCTCTCTCTAAAATCAATAAAGAAAAAAAACTAAACAACATGCTACTAAACAACCAATGGGTCAAAGAAGAACTCAAAAGATACTTTGAAAATGTAACATACTAAAATTTATGGGATGCAACAAAAGCCTTTTTAAGAGGAAATAGTAATAAATACCTACCTCAAGAACAAGCAAAGTCTCAAATAAACAACTTAACATCACACCTCAAGGAACTATAAAAAGAAAAAGCAAAGCCCAAAGTTAACAGAAAAAAGAAAATAAAGATTGAGGCAAAAATAAGTGAAGTAGATACTAAAAAGACATTATAGAATGTAAATGCAATTGAGATTTGATTCTTTAAAAATATAAATGAAATTGACAGCATTTAGCTACACTCATTAAGAAAAAAGAGGACTTAAATAATATGAGATTTTACAACTGATACCACAGAAATACAAATGATCAAAAAAGACTATTATGAACAATTATATACAAATAAATAATACAACCTAGAAGAAATGGATAAATTTCTAGACTCATACAATTTACAAAGACTTAATTATAATTAAATAGAAAATATAAACAGATCAATTTATAGTTGAATCAGTAACCTAAAGCTTTTCAACAAACAAAAGTTCAGAACCAGATGGCTTCACTGATAAATTATACCAAATATTTTAAAAAGTGTTAATAATCTGCCTCCTTGTACTTTTCCAAAAAATAGAAGAGGAGGAAATTTTTCCAAACTTGTTTTATGAGGCCAGCATTACCTCAATACAAAACCAGAAAAGGATGCCATAAGAAAAGAAAATGACACGCCAAAACAGATGTAAAAATCCTTAAAATAATACTTGAAAATCAAACTCAACAATATTAAAAGAATCAAGCACCATGATCAAGTGGGATTTATTCCAGGCAGGCAAAGCTGGTTCAATACTATGTGAAAATTAGTCAATGTAATATACCAAATTAACAAAAGAAAATGTAAAAATCATATGATCATTTCAATGAATGCAGAAAACAGATGATGAAATTCAATATCCACTTATGATACAAACTCTCAACAAAGTAGATATGCAGGAAATGTACCTCAACATAATAAAAAACATATAAGCCCACTGATAATGTCAAATTAACAGCAAGAAGCTGAATGCTTTTTCTCTAAGACCAGGAACAAGACAAGTATGATTCTGTTACCACTTTTATTCAACATAATAGCAGAAGTCCTAGACCAATTCGACAAGAAAAAGAAATAAAATGCATCCAAATTATAAAGGAAGAATTAGAACTGTCAGTATTTGCACATGATATATTATATATAGAAAACCCTAAAGACTCAATCAAAAAAACTCTTAGAACTAATAAATTATTTCAGTGAAGTTGCAGGATACAAAATCAATATGGATACATTTTTTTTTTTTTATTGGCTGCAATATATTTTTATTTATTTATTTATTTTAAATTTAATTAATTAATTTATTTTTGTTACAGCTGTTTCTCCTTTTTCCCCCACTGATTCCCTCCTCCCCCTCCCTCCCTGCCCTTTCCCCAGTTTGTTGTCCATGTCCACTGTTCCTGCATACATGCATAAAAGTTCTGTGGTTTATCTCTCCCCCACCACCCCCCTCTTTAGGGGATTGTCAGTCTGTACCCCACTTCCACGTCTCTAGGACTACTCCATTCCTCAGACTGTTATGTTCATTATATTCCACAAATAAGTGAGATCATATGAAACTTGGCTTTCTCTGTTTGGCTTGTTTCACTTAGGATAATACTTTCAAGTTCCCTCCATGTAGTCTCAAAGGATAAGAGATCTTTCTTTCTTACAGCTGCATAGTACTCCATTGTGTATATGTACCACTGCTTTTTTATCCATTTGTCTACTAATGGACACTTGGGCTGTTTATGGATAAATTTGTTGCATGTTTATACCCTAATAAGAAACTATCAGAAAGAAAAATTAAAGAGAATTCCATTTATAATTGTATCAAAAAGAATAAAATACATGGGAATAAATTTAACCAAGAAGATGAAAGACATATACTAAAAACTATAACACATTAATGAAAGACAATGAAGAAGACACAAACAAATCCAAATATATTCCATGCTCATGGACTGAAAGACTCAATATTGGTAAAATGTCCATACCATCTAAAACAATCTACAGATTTAATACAATCACTATCAAAATTCTAACAGCATTTTTCAATGAAATAAAACAAATAATAAGTATTTTATGGTACTACAAAAAACCTGAATAGCCAAAACAACCTTGAGAAAGAACAAAGGTAGAGATATTATTCTCCCTAAATTGAAACTACATTACAAAGCTATAGTAATTAAAACAGAATGGTATTGGAATAAAAACAGACACAAAGTACAATGGAACAGAAAAGAGAGATCAGAAGTAATCCCATATATGTATGAATTGAATAGTGACAGCCACATCATGCTGGGAGAATATTAAAATGTAAATTGTGACAAAGTTCTATTCTGGAAATCTGTATCCTGAGGAGCTGGCTCTCTCCATTGACAATGGGGCCATAATGGAGGTGACCAGTGTGTGTATGAGGCAGACGGAGACTGATCAGGTGTATGAGGGCATCACCTTTGATGACTTTCTGAAGATCTGGCAGGGGACAGACATTGATACTAAGATGCACGACTGCTTCCTTGGTTAGTAAAGTTATGACAAAGTATCCAAGAATATAAAATGGGAAAAGGAAAGTCTCTAATAAATGATGCTGGGAAAACTGGGTATTGGCATACAAAAAAAAAAAAAAAGGAAAAGGAAGAAATTTGATCATGATTTTACACCTTACACAAAAGTTAATACAATAATGACTAAAGACGACTGTAAGGCCTGAAACCATAAACCTCCTAGAAGAAAATATAGGTGGTAAGTTCTTTGACATAATTCTTGAAAACAATTTTTTGAATATGAAAACAAAAGCAAAAATAATAAAGTGGGACTACATTGTATTGAAAAGCTTTTAGACAGTAAAGAAAATCATCAACAAAGTAAAAAGTCAACCTAATATCCCAGATATGTGTCCATCAATATCTCAGCCATAAAAAAGAATGAAATCTTGCCATTGTGAAAACCCGGGTGGACCTCAAGGGTGTATGCTAAGTCAAATAAGTTATATAGAGAAAGACAAATACTGCACAATTTCTCATACATGATATCACAAAACAAACATAAAAACCAGCAACTTCATAGATACCAAGAACAGATGGGTGGCTATCAGAGGCTGTGGGTGGAAGGTGGTAAAAATGGGTGAATGAAACCAAAGGTTAAAACAATGGGCAAGTATACAGAAAGACACCTTGCCATAGAAAATATACTAATATAGCCTAGCCAGTATGGCTCAGTGGTTGGGCATCAACCCATGCACCAAGAGGTCACTGGTTCGATTCCCGGTCAGGGCTCATGCCCAGGTTGTGGACCAAATCCCCAGTGAGGGGCATACAGGAGGCGGTCAATCAATGTTCTCTCTCATCGATGTTTCTATCTCTCTGTCCTTTTCCCTTCCCCTCTCTCTAAAATTAATAAAAAAAAATTTTTTAAGAAAATTTACTAATATAAACCAATTATAAAAAGATACAGAAAATAAGGACGTTTTGGGAAAATAAATCCCTTATGCATTAGAGAAAAGCAAATTGAAACAGCATTGAGATATCCTACCCACCTATTGAAATGGTTACAATTGAAGCAAACAAAGGATCACATTTGAAAACACCAATCCTAGAAAAGATGTAGAACAACCAGAAATCTCATTTAAGAATTAGCAAATATGCTTAAGCCGATTCTTTTCTGAGATGTAATAGAGTTTTGTTTTGATTTGAAACATATTTTAAGATAAGGAATATAATATAAACAATAATAAATACCCATGTATCTGTCACTCGCTTTTTTATTTATTAATACATCATTTTAAATGAGTATACATTTCAATAATATGATAATACATAATCAATCGAAGCTGCCTATGGAACTCACAAGCACATTTAATTCCTCCTTAAGAGATTATTTTTATCTTTTTTTTTTAATCCTCACCCGAGGACATTTTTTCCATTTCTTGTTCAGATAGAGTGTGGGAGGGAGAGAGAGAGAGAGAGAAACATCGATGTGAAAGGGACACATCGAGTGGCTGCCACCCGCACGACGACCCAACCAGGGCCGGGGACAAACCACAACCGAGGTACATGCCTGAGCGGGAACCGAACCCAGGTATCTCTGGACTGCAGGCCAATGCTCTAACCTCTGAGCCAAACCAGCCAGGGCTATTTTTATCTTTATATTTAAAAGTTTCATTCTCATACTTGTTTTTATGTTATTAACTATGTATACGTGTATTCATAAGCTATATATAGAGTACTTATCTGCAAATATTTTAACTTGTAAAAAATAATTTTTTATATTCTTATCCTCCTGAAACTTTATTTTTGCTCAACAATTTTTGTTGAAAGTTGTGGTACTAGTAAATCTTAGCAGTAGTAAGGTGTATATACCCATGCACAAGTGACATTATTTTTTTCTATTAAACTTTTTAACTGGTAATATTGAAATGCTATTGATTTTTTATAAGCTGATCTTGTGTCCACTAATATTGCTAAACCCATTATGATTTTTATATATTATTAATTTTTTGAATACTGTAAGTAGAAAATCATTATTTTCTAAAATTAAGGAAAATTTGTCTTTTTCATGCAAGGTTTTATGCCTTATCTATTTTATGTGACAGCGAATCGTCTATTCTCATTTCTAACTTTTTTTTTTTTTAAAGAAATGACTACTCTTGGGCATTTATTTCTTAGACTCCAAAAATGCTGGGCACAGCTTAGAAGTGCCAAGATGAAAAATATAAACCTGAGATGACTGATCAGCAAAAGACATTACCCTCTAGGGACAACCACACACACAACCTAAATTGGCAGCCCTGCTGTTGATAGGATACCGTGTTCTTTCACAGCAGGCTTCAATAAATAACCATCACCAGTTGTACTAGTTAGTAATATCCTCGCACAGATTAGATATTTCAGCCTCAGGTAAACCTCCCAGGCCTGTCTGTAAACCTGGGCTCCCCCAGATTCGGCTCAGGCCACCTTTTCTATCTAGACTCTTGCAAGACTCTGTTCTTCCTCTTTTTCTGAATTTGTTTCTTTCTAATCCTTCTTCACAACATATACACACACACACACATACACACACACACACATATACATTTTGTATATGATATACATACAAAATATAAAATATATATAAAATATATATATGAAATACAAATATATATATATATTTAATCCTCACTCGAGGATATTTTTCTATTTATCTTCAGATAGAGTGGGAAGGAGAGAGAGGGAGAGAAAGGAAGAGAGAGAGAGAGAGAAACATCGACGTGAGAGGGACACATCCACTGGTTGCCGGAGCGAGACCAGGGCCGGGGACAACCGCAACCAAGGTACCTGCCCTTGGCCGGAATCGGACCCATGACTCATTGGTCCCCGAGCCCACACTCTATCACTGAGTCAAACCAGGGCACAACTGTAGTACAGGTAATTCATCCCATCCAGGAACTGACCGCTGGGCAGGGAGTCTGCCCAGCTCTTTCAGGTCCTAAGGCCTACGGTGCTTTCCGGCATCCCTGTTCACTGTGTTGTCACCCTCTTCATCCGGAATGTCAAGCACCTCAGTCATCGTCCCAGGGACAATCAGCTTGTGTTTTGCAGTGATAGTTGTGGTGGTGATGACCTCCTCCATCACGACCTTCAGCGTGTCGACTAGCGAGATGTAGCCCAGCCGCTTAGCGATGGCCAGGACCGTGTTGCCATTCGTGGTGGTGGTGTCCGGCTGGGTGCGGCGCTGCAGCAGCAAGGTGATGTGCATGTGGCCCTGTGGGTGGCCCTGCTGCAGGAGGGTGTAACTGGTCTTGGTTTTGGCGTTGACATTGGCTCGGTGCTTCAGAAGGAACTTGACCATTTTCACATTTCCATAGTGATAGGTCACAGTGAAAGGAGTGTAACTGAGCTGCGTGTGGGTGTCCCGGTCAGCCCCGTGCTTGATGAGAATATCAGCAATACTCACTTTGTCCTCCTGGGCTGCAACGTGTAAGGCTGTGAGTCCACTCTTGGTGGACGTTGGCGCCTTTTTCTGAGAGCGAGGTGACCATGTCCGTGTGCCCCTCCTGAGAGACCAGGTGCAGCGGGGTCATGCTCTACTTGATCACAACCTTCCTATTCTGCATCTGATTCTTCTTGGAAACAATATGTCAAGAAGTGTAGCCATTCTTGGTGGTGGTGTGAGGGGACGCGCCCTTCACCAGCAACAGCAGGGCCACCTTCTGGTTGTCATTGTGGGCAGCCATGTGCAGCGGGGTCAGGCCATTCTTGCCCGCAGAATCGGCGGTCACCCGCCAGTGCAGCAGCAGATTGGCCATGTCCAGGCTTCCATACTTGGCTGCAGCCCCTGCTTCCAAGAGGACAGAGGCCACGTCCACCTAGCAGTCCCTGGCAGAGATGTGCAGTGGCGTGTACCCGTTCATGGTGGCCATGTCTGGGTGATCCATGTGCTGGAGAAGCAGCTGGACAATTTCCGTCTTGTCCAGACAAGAGGCGACATGCGAAGACGTCTGTTCATCCTTGGCTCAGGCACTGTTCCCCAGCGGGCACTGCAGTCTCCTTGCGACTGTTAGTGACATCTGGACAGGCACCATTCTGCAGCAGGAGGAGCACCATGTTCAAGTGGCCCATGAAGGCAGCCATGTGTGTGAGGCCAGACTCTGCGACAGCGTGGATGGAAGCCCCATATTTCACCAGCCGTTCCATGACTTTGATGCTGTTTTTCTTGCAGGCAGTGTGCAGTGGAGGAAAACCGTTCAGGGCTCGGGCATTCAGATTGGCTCTCTTGTCCAAAAGGAGTTTGGTGACACAGTAGTGGCCACAGTGCGTGGCGATGTGCAGGGTCGGCATGTTGTCCAGGGTCATGTCATCCACAGGTGCCCTGTGCTTCCACAGGTGCTTGACACAATCCACATGGTCCCCCTGTGCAGCCATGTGAAGTGGAAACAGCCCATTCTTGGTCCTGGCCAGCAAGGGGGTGCCCCGCTCCACCAGCTACTCCACTGCCTGGTGGCATCCACTTGGAGCCACACAGTGCAGTGGCGTCAGGTGGGCCCTGGTTTTGGCATCGATCTGACCGCAGCGGTTCAGTAGGAGCTTCACCATGTTTGTGTTTCCCTTTTTGGAGGGCACGTGCAGAGGGGTGATCCCATTCATGGCCGTGAAGTCCACAGCGGCACCCCGGTTGAGGAGGAGGGTGGCCACCTTGATGTTTCCGTAGTGGGTGGCAATGTGCAGAGGGAGCAGCCGACTTGCTGTCATCCTTCCTGGAAGGGCCCGCAGCCTCACCTTGCCCTTGATGTCATTCTTCAGGAGGCCAGCCATGGCCTGGTTGTCTCCTTGTTGGAGTGCCATCGCCAGAGGCGTCAAGCCATCCTCAGCCACAGTGCTCTGATTAGCACCATTTTCCAGCAAATATTTTATAACATCGATGTGGTTCTCTTGGGCAGCCATGTATAGAAGAGTGAAACCATTCTGAGACTATACGTTAATATTGGACAACCTTCGCTTGTCCAGCCAAAGATGCGACGTGAAAAGCCCTATTTCCCTTCTTGATGGAGGAGTGCACCGCA
Organism: Molossus molossus; assembly: GCF_014108415.1. Taxonomy (NCBI): domain Eukaryota; kingdom Metazoa; phylum Chordata; class Mammalia; order Chiroptera; family Molossidae; genus Molossus; species Molossus molossus. The sequence continues at coordinate 17,650,250 of NW_023425355.1, forward strand.
GACCCTTTGCCCAGCAGCTCCTGCACCAGTCCCTCACCCTTGTTGACAACCAGGTGGAGAGCACTGAGTCCATTCTGGTTGCAGGTATTGATGTCTATGCCCCCCTTCAGGTACTCCACGAATTTGTCCAAGTTCCAGGTTTCCCGCTCTACCGGTGTTGAGGAAGCTGGCATTGATGTCAGACTCATGCATCCTGGGGGGAGGGAGGGAGCTTGGCTCCGCTGGGTGGGGGCCTCGTCTCCAGAGGCCAGGAAGGGGGGCGACCCCATCCTCCTCCTGCAGCATCCCCCCGCCCCGGGGACCCCCAAAGCACACGGGGCTCTGCCTCCTTCACAGCAGAACAGCAGGCGTGGCAGCCGGGAATCCTGGCCACGCCCCCCGTGCACACACCACCTCCCTGCCATCCTGACCCTCCTGGCGCTGCAGTCTGGACTAGAGAGTGGCCAGGACGGAAGCTAGTCTCATTGGTGTCCCACAAGGGATGCCTAGCGCGCCACCCCTCATTTTTAACTTTTATGTAAATGCTTCCAAAGTCTCATCATCAGGGAAAAAAAAAGTAATAACAGTAAGAATAACCATAATAAAACAGCAACGACATTAATTGAATTATGGCTATATGCCTGAAAATATTTAAGCATTTCACATATATCAACATCAATTTCATCAACTTTCCTGGATAAATATTATTTCTGAAATGAAAAGGTATATAATATGATAAAATCATACATAGCCTTTGAGAGGCAGAAACAGAATTCCAAACAGAGTGGTCTGGTTTCAGGATTTGTCTTAGTCAGTACTATATACCACTTATAATGACTTAGGTAGGGTACCTTTTATCGTGTTGGCCAAGTTTATTTCTATTCCTGGTTTATAAAACATTGAATCATGAATGCGTTAATATTTATTAAATAAATGTTCTCCATCATTTGGAATTTAACAATATTTTAGATTAATATTTATGTGGTTTGTAGGTAATCTCTTATTTTATTAGCTTATACTGTTGTTTCAATATAATATGGCCAAATACGTGTTTATCTGTATTTACCTTAATATTTTGAGTCTAAGTGCTTATTATGTCTTTTCTCAGTTTTGTAAAATTCATAGCTTTAAAAAAGTGTTTCTTTACTGTCTTCTCTGTTTTTACCTTCAGTCATTCTATTTGACAAGAGCTTTTGCAACAGTGAATTATTAATATTAACTAATATCCCTACTGTATTCAGATTTCCTTAATTTTATGCTAATATAATTGATCTGTTTCAGGATCTCATTCAGGATGCAGCTTTACATTTATCTGTCATTGTGGAAGTTCTTCAGATTGCTTTTTTAAAAGATGGTTATCTTGAAGAGTAACTTTATTGTTGTGCTCTAATGCCAGATTTTTTTTTTAGCATTACATCCTTATTTTTATTTAGAACCACCATAAGAAATGTCTTCATGAAGTGAGATTTGCATCTTCTAGCAAATTTTTCTTTTTTTTTTTATGACTTAGACAGTGTTGAGAAATACTGGTCAGGTGTGTTGTAAATGTGCCTCAACTGAGAAAATAACAGATCAAGTGCCATTCTCATCACACAATAGAAAGGTAATATATTACCAACATGATTGATCACAGTTGACGTTTATCCTGATCACTTAGCTGTACTCTTTGGAGGGCAGTCACTCTGCGTAGCTTACTAACCTATAGTGTTTATCTTGTTTCTTTTGCCTTTAGTTTTATAGACTTCAGTTAGTTTTTTATGTTACTTAGGTCAACACTTTTTCTCATGCCACTTTCAGTAAGGTAGTTTCATACATTTTTAATATAGTTAGATTGTTTCAGCTCATTCTTCATTCATTCTGGAATTCCCCTTACCTCCTAAAAGATTTTGTAAAAATTTGCATATATAAAGGTTCTGTCTTTATTTACTGAAAAATGTGTACTACGGATTGCTATATTTTTCCCTTTTTGGCTTGGTAACCCATTTTTTTGATTACTTAATAATAATCTATTTTATGGATGTAACCCTGTTTATCAATTTACCCACTGGAGGATATCCTGAAGGCTTCCATTTATTGTTGATTATATATAAAACGGCTATAAACATTCATATGCAGGCATTTGTGTGGACATGAGTTTTCAAATAAGTTGGGTCAATATTTAAAAGTACAGTTCCTGGATTATTTAACTGTTTAAGAAACAATCAAACAGTCTTTAAAAGTAATTACAGCATATTGCTTTCCTCCCGTAATAAACATGAGTTTGTGTTGCTCCACGTCCTCATCAGCCTTTGATATTAACAATTTTGGATTTAGATATTCTAATACATGTGTAGTGATATCTTATTGTTGTTTACTTTTCAATGACTTATTGAAAAATGATCTTGAGAATCCTTCCAGAAACTGGACTGATATAGAAATTTTCCACCTCTTGATATTTGAAATAGAACAGATTCAATTATGAAGCCAGCACGTCACTGTTGATGTTTGCATATAGCTTTTTTATTCCTGAGATTTCAGCTTGCTTGAAATATACACTTAATGCTTTGGGAATTAATTTATAATGATAGATTTCCTCAACTTCTCTTTCAGTGGGGGAGGTTGGCAATTCCTCCGGCAACCAGCTTCAAACAGTGATAAAATTGCTCTAATTCCTTTTCTTGTGTAGAACAAATTTTAGTCTCTTATTTCACTTGAGCCAAGAGCTAATCCATCATGCTCTATCTTCTGATGGAGACCCCAATAAGCTTGTGGCTTTAGTCCTGTTTATTGCGTTGGTTGAGAATTTTAGTTCCATTTCTTGTCCACAGATGTTTTAAAATATTCAACTATACATCTTAATTTCTATTTTTATGTATTTCTATCGTTGCTCTGAGTTGTTTTATTATGTGAGAACATAGTCTAATATGGGCCCCATGATCTCACCTCCCATTGTTTACTTTCTGTATAATCGCTTTCCTTTGAGAATTGCCAAAGTCTGTTAGTTGCTTTTATGAGTTACCTAACATTGCAACCTCTTTTTATAAGTGACTCTCTCTCTCTCTTGCTGAATGCATAGAAGCAAGTTGCCATGCTGTGAGCTGCCTTACAGAGAGGACCACATGGTAAGAAACTAAAGAGAGCTTCTGAATGACAAACAGCAAGAAACCAAAATTCGTAGACTGACAAACTGTAAGGAAGTGGATTCTCCCAACAACCATGTGAGCTTGGAAGTAGAGTCTTCTTCTGTCAAGCCTCAGATGAGCATGCAGCCCTGTTACCTTAATTGCAGACTGCCAGAGGACTCAGTAAAGTGATGTGCAGACTCTTGAAAGACAGAAACTCTGAAATGTTAAGCATGTTTTAAAATGTTGCTTATTGTAGAATCCAAGATGGTGGCAATGTAGATGGAAGTTACCCTCACCTCCTCCCAGAACCAAATAGGAAATACAACTAAAATGCAGAACAATTAACCTGAATAGCCTAGCTGAATAGCCTTCTGAAGATTAGTTGAACAGAAGTCTTACAACCGAGGATTTACAGAAGAAGCCACATTGAGACTGGTAGGAAGTGTGGAGACTTGAAAAGGGCTATTCCCATAGCCCCATTTGGTGGCTGAGAATTCAGAGGGATATCTCAGCTGCAAAGGTTCTCCATGAGGAGTGTGGGCTCTTAATCCCAACCAAAACTGCCCATCCCAGAGCATCAGAGATGGGAAGAGGCATCTAGATAACATCTGGCTGTAAAAAGTAGTGAGGATTCTGACCACCAGGGAGAGATAAAAGTCTGCTAGAAACCCACAGGGCCTCTTAAAGAGTAAGCACACAAAATGTAATTTGCAGCCCCTCACCCTGAGCTCCAGTGGAAGAAGAGCAGACAGGACCAGAGCCCTATGAGAAGTTGAGTTCTGAAGCTCCAGGGAGAGAGCTGAAGAAATAGCCACCAGGGTCCCTGTGCTAAGTCCATCTCCCACCCTGCAGAAGCCGTCTTTTTTGGGTTGAGCATGCCCCTCCATAGGGCATCAGCTTGGGGGAATGCAATAGCCTCACCCTCTGAAATCCCCATCACTCACCCTGTGGAGCTCATGCCCTGCAGAAGAATCAGCTGCTTAGATCCAGGGTGTAGAAAGCTGGGAAGACTCAGAGGGTGTCAGTGACTAAGTTGTGTGGCTCTGGGATGTGAACATTTTACCCCACTTTCCTATGAGCCTGACTGTCATCTCCCCTCCTCACAGAAGATCCACAAGCCCCACCCTCCAGCTACCCAGTGGCCTCACGCTGCCCAGCCTGTGCTCTCCAGGAGGTCTGGGGAAAATCCAAGACAGACTGAGTTGCCTGGCACTAAGACAGGGGTCATATTTCCCTCATGCCCGACTGATGCAGTGCCTTTTTTCACACAGCCAAATCTTGGTCAGTCTGGGTCTGATAAACTCTGCTAGCCTCATCTTGAAGACTGAATGAGAACCTGCCCCACCACAAAAGAATGCAGACACCTGGTTGGTAGCAGCTAGCCATTTTGGACCCTGGGACTTTTGCTGAGGACCCTCAGACCCAGCACTGGCACTAAATTTGAACCAATATTGGTCTGGTGAATACCACTTGCCCCTACCTGGTGAGTCACTGAGTGCCTACCTCATGCAGCTTATGTACTGCCAGAGTCTCTTTCAGTGATAGCCTAACAGGCAGCCAGCAGGCAAAGGCAAGCAGAGGCCGGCCTCATGGTAACTTGGGTCTTTTGCTGACCTGAAAAAGGTTAAAGACAAACAGAGAATCTTAAAAGCAGCAAGAGAAAGACAGTTATTTACACACAAGAGAGCTTCCATAAGAATGTCAACTGATTTCTCAACAGAAACATTTAAGGTCAGAAGACATCTGCACAAAATATTCAAAGTGATGAAAAGCAAGAACTTGCAACCAAGACTACTTTACCTAGTAAGGGTATCATTTAAAATTGAAGGAGAAATAAAGAGCTTCTCAGACAAGAAAAAGATAAAGGAGTTTATTACCACCACACCAGTATTATAAGAAATATGAAAAGGTCATCTTTAAGAAACAGAATGAAATAAAAAAAGAGAAACATAGTTATAAAGAATAAAAATGACAATATATACATAGGTATCAATAATCATTTTAAATGTAAATGACCTAAATGCTTCAATCAACTTTCAGATAATAATAAATATTTTTTACATAGAATTACTTTATAATACTAAAACCTTTATTTATTTTTATAAGATTTTATTTTTCTGTCATCAATAAAACAACAAAACATCCTATAGAAGAAGATGTGGAAAAAAGGGAACCCTTGTGCACTGTTGATGGGAATGCAGATTGGTGCAGCCACTATGAACAACAGCATGGAGGTTTCTCAAAAAATTATAAACAGAACTGTCTTATAACTCAGCAATTCTACTTCTGGGTATATATCTGAAGAAACCTAAAACACTAATTTGACATAATATATGCAACTTTATGTTCATTGCAGTGTATTTTACAATAATCAATCTATAGAACCAACCCAAGTGCCCATCGATAGATGAGTAGATACAAAAGTGATGGTACTTGTATACAATGGAATATTATTTGGACATAAAAAAGAACAAAATCATATCATTTGCAACACCATGAAGAAACCTAGAGGAAATTAGGTTAAGTGAAATAAGTCAGTCAGAGGAAGACAAATACCATATGATTTCACTTTCATGTGAAAGCTAAAGGAAATATAATTAAATAAAACAAACAAAACAGAAACAGACTCATAGACACAGAGAAGGAATTGATGATTGCCAAAGGGAGGGGGGTTGAGGGACTGGGTGAAATAGGTAAAGGGATTGAGAAGTATAAATTGGTAGTTACAGAATAGTCATGAAGATGTAAAGTACAGCCTGAGGAATATAGTCAGTAATATTGTATTAACTATGTATGGTGAATGTTGGGTTGTTGAAATGCCAGGGAGAACACTTTGTAAATTATATGACTGTCTAACCATGATGTTGTGCACCTGAATATAATACAAAATAATATTGCATGTAAACTGATATTTTAAAAAATTAAAAATAAGTTAAAGACACTGTAAAGTTTGTGATATTTTTATGTCACAATAGGTAACTTCTATACACAAGAGTGAATCAAATCGTAAGCAAGTCATCTTGACTAGAAATCTCAGTTAATAACTTTAAAAAACATTAATAAACTCTTACAAAAACAGTAGCTTATAGTACAAAACACAATAAGAATTCTAAAATAAAACATTGAAGTAGGAAGAACACAATGTTGTCAATGAGTAAGGCAGAATAAATACATTCATTTACCTTGATTAAACACCTTGCAAGAGTTAATCACAGTTCTGCTATAACATCATTTCAACAAATTAAAGCTCTTTTCTTAATACTTTCATCACAATATAATAATGCCATTGAACTTGTAAGTTTTTGAGAATGTAACTGTTTCCCAATTTATAATTCAGATAATAGTGAATATTTTTTTTTTTTTTTGCATAGAACTACTTTATAACAACTTTATAAAACTTTTCTGTTTTATAAGATTTTATTTTTCTCTGAAGAGAAGTAGATTATGGGAGTATAAATACAACACACATAGTAATAAGGGTTTTTTGCATACATATTTTAAATTAGGATTTTAAATGCCACTGAAGTGAAGAGGAATGATCTCATCTCTGGAAAATTTGGTTATATTATACTGACATTTGAAGTCAATATATATGTCATTACATTATAAATATAAACCTTCCTGAAAGGACATTGAGATGTTAAGTACATTTTATTTCAAATGCCAATGAAATAAGATAATGACACTCATCTATAACTGTTTAAGATGAAGAAAATTTTTCTGCATTCATTAACTTTTTATTATGTTATGGATGGTGATATAAATTAGTTTCTTGATCCTGATGAATAAATAAGCTTTTCAAATCTGCCATGAAATCTTGTTCAGGTCTGCCTTCAAAGTAAATCTAGGCTCTGTATATTTCTCACCACCTCTGTCATAACATGCCACCCTAATCCATCCATCATCAGATATCTCCTCCACTTCTGCAATAGATGCTTAATTGGGCTCCCTTCATTCATTCAATCCTCAGCAGTTTATTCAATACATAGTAACCAGTAATCGTCTTTAACCTTCAATCAGAAAATGTGCCTTCTGCTCAAAATCTTGGAATACCCTTCCATTTCACTCAGAATCAATAGAAAATCAATACCTTAATGAATGTTATCTATACTGTGGTTTCTATTATCCTGCAAATTTAACTCTCATTATGTCTTTGATCTCCTTTATTACTTTTCCTGCTTTCTATTTTACTGGCCTTGTTTTACCTGTTTCTGCTTAAACAGACTAAGCATCCTTCTCCCTCAGAACTTCTGCACTTGCTGTTTCCTAAACTGGAATGTTCATTCTACAAGTATCTTCAATGTCTTGACACCCTGTATCCTTCAACACTTTGGTCAAATGTCATCTTGTCTCATCGTTAGAAATAAAGTGGCAATCACCCTACTTTTACCCAAGCACACCATTTATCTTCCCTGATTTGTTTCTCCATAGCGATTATCAGTATTTAAAAGGAGGGTGTCAGTGGGGGAAAAAAAAGAAACATCTGTAACAAAAATTAATTCAGATAATAAAAAACCAAGAATTGTGTTACCACTAAGTTTTTGTTTTGAAATATGAATTAATGTAATACTTCACATCTAAGACTATATACATTGAGTGTTATTCTTTAGATATTAAAAAAGAACTGAAGCCCGGCCAGTGTAGCTCAGTGGTTGAGAATCAACCCATGCACCAAGAGGTCACCAATTTGATTCCCAGTCAGGACACATGCCCAGGTTGTGGGCCCGATCCCCAGTGGGGGGCATGCAGGAGGCGGTTAATCGATGTTCTCTGTCATTAATGTTTCTCTCTCTCTCTCTCTCTCTCTCTCTCTAAAAATCAATAAAGAAAAAAAATTAAAGGAGCTAAAGAAAAATAAGTAAATAAATACATAAATAAATAAATAATAAAAGAAACATTTTTTTTGCATGACAATAATGCATACTATGCTAAAGGAGCAATTACTGAAAATGAATGAATGAATGCCAATTTTGCCCTAGAAATGCAAAGAGAGTAAATTACAGATGTGTTATTGAAAGTAAGTTATGTGTGGGCTAAAATAAAAATCTGTTCATAATTTCACCATAGTACCTATGGATATCAGGTTCTGTTTTATGATGAAAAACATGCATAATGTAATTGCTGAAAGTTAGGCCTTTAGAATTGACAAATCCAGTAGTACATTTAACTCCATATTTACCAGTCTTTGATATATTTAACCTGCCTGAACATCAGTATTCTTATGTCTAAAATGGTAATTAAAATAGTGGCAATATCATTCAGCTACTGTCAGAATTAAATAAGACAATGTAAGTTAAACATGCAGTATAGTGTTCAAAATATCGTGTTTAGTCCATAAATGTTAGCTCTCTGTAGTAGTATGAAGTATCTCATTATTGCAAGTCAATGGACACAATTTAGTGTGTTACATCATTGTATGAACTCAGACATCAGACATACATGGGTTTGCATTTCAGCTCCCCCACTCACCAGCTTTGGGACTGTGGGATCATTATTTTTTGTTTGTTTGTTTGTTTGTTTTAATTAAAGGATTGTTGCCCTGGCCAGTTTGGCTCATCAGTTAAAGCGTTGGCCCACAGACCAAAAAGTCACAGGTTCGATTCTGGTCAAGGGCATGAACCTCAGTTGTATTTCAGTCCCTGGTCCTGGTTGGGGTCATGTGGGAGGCAACCAGTTGATGTGTCTCTCTCACATTGATGTTTCTCTCTCTCTCTCTCTCTCTCTCTCTCTCTCTCTCTCTCTCTCTCTCTCTCCTCTCCCACTCTATCTGAAGATAAGTGGAAAAATATCCTCCAGTGAGGATTAAAAAAAATAAAGGATAGTTGACATATAATTTAGTTTCAGGTGTACAATAGTGATTCAACATTTATATAACATAAAATATGATCACCACAACAAATCTAGTAACCACCTGTCTCTGTATAAAGTTATTACAGTATTATAGACTATTTTTTTTTAAATTGATTTTAGAGAGAGAGATAGAAACATTGATGAGAGAGAACATCAATTGGCCACTTCCTGCATTTCCCCCATTGGGGATCGGGCCCACAACCTGGGCATGTGCCCTGACTAGGAATTGAACAGGTGATCTCTTGGTGCATGGGTCAATTCTCAGCCACTAAGCCACACTGGCTGGGCTAGACTATCTTAACTGTGAGATATATTACATGCCCATGACTTATTTGTTTTACTTCTTAATTCTTTTCACCATCCACCCAACAATTCTACTCTAATAACTATCAGTTTTTTCTCTGTATTGATTACTCTTTTTTTATTTTGTTCTCTGTTTTGTATTTGTAGATTCCACATGTGAGTGAAAAATACGATACTTGTCATTCTCTGTCTAACTTATTTTCCTTTCATTTTCCTTGCCTAAGAAGATGTATCAGAAAAAAATATTACTATGAGGAATGTCTGAGATTTTACTGCCTATATTTTTTCTTGGAATTTTATAGTTTTCAGTGTAACATTTAGGTCTTTAATCCATTTTGAGTTTATTTTTGTGTATGGTGTAAGTTGGTGGTTTAGTTTCATTTTTTTGCTGTCCAATTTTCCCATCACCATTTATTGGACTATTTTTACGCCATTGTATGTTCTGCCTCCTTTGTCAAATATAAATTTATTTTTAGGCTTTCTATTTTGTTCTACCTATATGTCTGTTTTTATGCCAGTACCATGCTGTTTTGATTAGTATGGCCTTATCATGTATTTTGATAGCAGGTAGCATGATTCCTTCAACTTTGTTCTTTGTTCTCAAGATTGCTATGGTGATTTGGGGTCTTTTATGATTCCATATAAATTTTTGGAATATTTGTTCTAGTTCTGTGAAATATACTGTTTGTATCTTGATATAAACTGCACTGAATCTGTAGATTGCTTTGGGTAGTATGGACATTTTAGTAATGTTAATTCTTTCTATCCATTAATATATTATATGCTTCCACTTATTTGTATCTTCTTCAATTCCTTTATTCACTGTCTTATAATTTTTCTGAGTATAGGTCTTTTGCATCCTTGGTTGAAGTTATTGCTAGGTATTTTATTTATTCATCTTTTGGGTGCAATTGTAAATGAGATTGCTTTCTTCATTTCCCTTTCTAATAGTTCATTATTGGTGCATAGAAATGCAGTTGATTTTGGACAATTACTTTAAAAAATTAAAAATGAAACTGCCTTACGACCCAGCAATTCCACTTCTTGGAATTTCAAAAAATCCAAAATACTAATTTGAAAGAATATATACACCCCTATGTTCATTTCAGTGTTATTTACAATAGCCAAGATCTGGCAGCAGCCCAAGTTCCCATTGTAGATGAGTGGATAAAAAGCTGTGGTACATTTACACAATGGAATTCTACTCAGCCATTACAAAGAAGAAAATCTTACCTTTTGAAGTAATGTGGCTGGACCTTGAGGGTATTTTGCTATGTGAAAGAAGTCAGAGAAAGACAGATACCATATGATTTCACTTATATGTGGAATCTAAGGAACAAAATAAACTGACAAACAAAATAGAAACAAACTCACAGCTGTCAGAGGGGAGAGAGAATGGGGGCTGAATAAAAAAAAAAAAAAGTGAAAATATTAAGCAAAAAACAAACAAATAAACCACAACAGTATGTTTGTTAACATAGGGAAATCAGGGCGAGGGAGGTAGGAGAGGGTAAAGGGGGGATAAATGATGATGGAAGGAGGCTTGACTTGGGGTGTTGAACACACAATACAATATACAGCTGACCTATTATAGAATTGTACACCTGAAACTTATATAGTTTTATTAACCAATGTAAATTCAACAAAAAAATTATGGGTTTAGCTTTTTGATCAGAATGCTTAATTTTAAAGGGACAAGTACTGATAAGTTCAGAGGAGGAGGGGGTGGCGTGGGTCAGAGGCAGAGGCTGAGACAGAGGAGTTGAGGGAGAGGGACATGGTAGAGCTGGGGCAGAGGAACATTACTGGAAACTATGTTGTCCTTCTTCAATTGTTTGTTTACCTCGGTACATCTCAAAATTTTATATCGCAAGGAAGCAATTTTACACCCCTTTATATGTTTGGAAGCCTCAAAACACCAATCAAAATAGGCATTGTATTCACTTTTACCAATTTTAGAGATATGGTTGTCTGATTTCGTTTTAAGAAAATAAGCTTGGAGATTTTAAAAGTGTCCCATAAATTTCCTTTTGTTCAATGAGTCTGTTTAGTTAGAGATGTGCATGAGGGTGGACCATGGTTTTTAAACATGAAATTGAAAGAAGTCCCTGAGGCTTGGGTGCTCTGAATGTATTTAGATAACTGGGAACCTGATTATCAGGATTTGTTTGTTTGTTTTTCCCCCTAGAGCAAAGGCTCAGACAGCCTGCAAGCCAAGTACTAGGCAGTTCCTTTGGAACTGTCTGATCCCAGAAGAGTCAGGCTGAAGGCTCACAGCACAGTTCCAAGGAACAGTCTGACCCCGAAAGAGTCATGTCCAAGGTTGAGTAGCATAGTTCCAGAAGAACAACCTGAGCCCAAAGGAGTCAGATCAAAGAACCAAATGAGTACACACAAACAAGGTCTTAACCAGAAAATGATGAAGCATTTTTACATATCCTGAATAGAGTCTCAAGAACTTCAAAATGCATAGAGAGTGGAAGCTCAGATCCAGGAGAAAAGTTACTCTCAAAATCCAGGGTTGGTGAGCTCTGTGGGCTTGTGGGGGCCTCACCTATTTGTTCTCCAGTCTCAGAGTCATGGGGGTATGTGTGTGTAATTTTTGGGTAACTGTATTCATGAGCCACCAAATTCCTTGACCTTAAAAAATCAGCCAGATATTTCTCTAGAAAAATAAGTTTATAGGGGAAAAACAAGGAATTGGAATCCAGAACATGCAATCGTGGCTGGCCACATGAAACTTCGCTAAAACAAAGGAGATGAATCTCTTTTATGGAGGGAAAGAAGAAATCGGGGGGCTATTACAAAGGAAGAGTTTTCTCTTGTGCTTTGTCATTGTCACAGGGCATGAGAGCTATCCTTCTCACCTCCTTACTTCATTTTATCTATTTTCATTTTTATACATTTTTATTGATTTTTTTTTAGAGAGAGAGGGAGGGAGAGAGAGATAAAAACATGGATGTGAGAGAGAAACATTCATTGGCTGCCTTCTGCACGGCCCCTACTGAGGATGGAGCCCACAACCAGGTATGTGCCCTGACCGAGAATTGGAGCGGGATCTCTCTGTCCATGGGTCAACGCACAACCACTGAGCCACACCAGCGGGCTACATGAGGTTTCCGTTTATTACCTTTTTATATACAAAATTATAATAATCTCTTTTTTTTGTATGGTGTTTGGCAGTTTGTTATGAAATACTCTTACATCAATAAAAGCCTTATGTCAAATCAGCATCTACAGAGCTCTCTAGCATATATGGGGCTTTCTACAAGGAATTCATTTATATACATTATTAAAGCAGCAAGAAGGGCTTATATGGAAACCCTTCCCCTGACCATGACCTTTTTCAAGAATGTTTCTACTTCCACTTTTTTCCTGAAGTTTTAATCAATAAATGTGTTCCTTTGTATCAAGTACTACCTGTTGATTGTGGGCATCTTTTCAACTGCAAATAGCTACAGGAGAGACAAAGTAGTGAGTTAGACATCCTTTTCTTTGAATGAGTTGATGGGATTTTTCTAAGCAGTGGTCATCGGGGCTTCATCTGCCCTGGGGAAAGCAGGAAAGGAGAAGGAAAATACTCTGTATTTGACCATAGCATTTACCTCTAACCTGATTCTATCTTAAAATCACCATAAAGTTGTTTGAGCCTATCATTGTTTCTTTCTACCCTCACTCCTAAAACTCATCTACTCAATGAATGTTCATCTAATAAAATGTGACTATAATCGAATCCCTGCTTCCCTTCAGAAAAATACAGCAGACTTTCTGACTACTGCCTTGTTAAAGCAGTGATCAAACACACAGCCCCCGCAAATATACATGCACACAGCTTCCCTTACAGCTCATAAGCCCATATTAATAGATTCATTATTTTTGTAGCAAGTGAATCCTCGTCAAGTATGATCAGTAAAGTATTATTAAAAAGCATCAAGCAGCACACATCTCCGGATTCATTTATTTTGTTATCACCCTGAAGAAGGCAGGTGAGCTGATTAACTGCTGACGACTATATTGGCAATAATAAAAAGATTATCATTGTTTTTTGAGCTCACAGGAAATTACAAGTATGCAGGCACAATTTAAAGGCAGCCTAAAGCTGTATAAAGAAAAACTCAGCTAATGCTGTAACTAACTCATTCCCCAGCCCCCGCCCCATTTTCAAAATACCAGGGCAATGCAAAAATGCAAGCTAGAAGTTTTTTATATGCTAGTTTAAAAGATATTGCAAGTATAGAGTGAGACCTGAAAGTTTATTAGGTATACTCATTATATCCTATATTTTGAGTCAAAGTAAATGTCATTTCTTTATTATTAAGAGTAACTGGCCCGGCTGGTGTGGCTCAGTGGTTGAGTGTTGACCCATGCACCACGAGGTTGCCGGTTCAATTCCTGGTCAGGGCACATGCCCAGGTTGTGGGCCCGATCCCCAGTCGTGGGCATGCAGGAGGCAACCTATCGATGTCTTCTCTCATCGATGTTTCTATCTCTCTCTCCTCTTCCTTCCTCTCTCTAAAAAATCAATAAAGATAAAAAAAAATGTGGCCCTGGCCAGAGTGGCTCAGTTGGTTAGAGCGTCTTCCCACGAACCAAAAGGTAGTGGATTTGATTCCCGGTCAAGGTACATACCCAGGTTGCGGGTTCAATCCCTAGTCCAGGTGTGTAAGGTAGATGATATTTCTCTCTCCCATCAGTATTTCTCTCTTTCTCCCTCTCCCTTTCTCTTTCTCTAAATAATCCATAAAGAACATATCCTCAGGTGAGGATTAAAATACATAAATAGTATTTCAGAAAACAAGAGTAACTGAAGAAAATCATGATCTCAAAAAGAGTATCTATGTATATGACTAGGGGCTAATATTGATTAGTGAGAATTATCCTGAAGATGGTGCCATCTTTCAAGAATATGTTTCTTGCCCAGGCTGTGTGGCTCAGTGGTTGAGCGTTGACCCATGTACCAAGAGGTCACCGGTTCAATTCCTGGTCAGGGCACATGCCCAGGTTGTAGACCAAACCCCCAGTGGGGGGCATGCAGGAGGTGGCCAATAGATGTTCTCTCTCATCAATGTTTTTATCTCTCTCTCAAAAATCAATAAAGAAAAAAACCAAAATAATATGTTTCTTAAACAGCTTATATTAATATAATGTTACCAAAATTGGATTTAGTTCTGGCAAATGGGATATCTACCTACATGGTAAGATGTAGTGGGGCCAGAAATGCAACCTGTGTTGATGCTCCCTGTGGTATTGTGTTTTATCAGAAAAAATATAGCCCTGCCCAGTTTGGCTCAGCGATTAGAGCCTTGGCCCTCGGACCAATGAGTCACAGGTTCAATTTTGGTCAAGGGCACCTACCTTGATCTGTCCCTCTCACATCGATCTTTCTCTCCCTCTCTCTCTCCTTCCCTCCAACTCTATCTGAAGATAAATGGAAAGATATCCATGAGTGAGGATAAAAAAAAAAAAAGAAGACAAAATATATATTAGGTCTTTACCCTTCTTTCTGGAAAAGAGCTCCTAAAACTTTGACTTTTCTCAGAGATCAGAGCAAGCAAGAATGGTGGTTTTATTATGTTAATGAGGCAACCCTGGGGCACCTCAGGAGGGAGGGCCTGGTGGACAGGAGCACAGACCATGTGATTAGAAGATGGAAACTTTCAGTCCCACCATTATGACTTCTCAGGAGTGGTCGAGGCTGGGGGATGAATGAATCAATGGCCAATGATTTAATCAATCATGCCTGTGAAATGACGCTTCCACTTCAAGTTCCCCACTTGTGGGTGAACGAGTGGAGATGTGGAGAGAGTGGTCCATTCTGAGTGGGCGTAGTGCTCTGCACTCCTTCCTCATACCTTGCCCTGTATCTCTTCCATCTGGCTATTCCTGAGTTACATCATTTCATAGTAAATGTGTCGTCTAGTGAGTAAAATGTCTCTTTACGTTCTGTGAGCTGTTCTAGCAAATTAATCAAACTTAAGGAGAGCGTCATAGGAAACTGTAATTTATAGCTAGTTGATCAGAAGCACGGGTGACAGTCTGGACTTGTGGAGTGGTCTTGTAGACAGAGCGTCCTGCAACATCTCATGCTATCTCCTGGTAGACAGCGTCAGATTTGAATTGAATTGTAAGACACCCAGCTAGTTTCTAAAAGTTGTTTGGAGGTGTTGGAAAACCCACACATTGCAATTGGTATCAGAATACTTACCTTCAATTATAATACGATTACTAGTGGCCTAATATATGTGATTAAGTCACTGAGTCATCAGGAGTCCTTAGTTTAAATATAAAACTCTATTAAAAACTATAATCAACACCTGTTTGTGGTCCTTGTCATTTAGAGCCATTTGATCAATTTGTGGCCAAAACAAAAAGCAAATCTCTCTGTACATGTTGGTTGCATTCTAAATGCCTCTATGAGTAAAAGTTGTTTACGGAATTACCAAGACCTACTTTCTCCACTGGAGTTTTTACATTGTTATCAAGAAATCTTATATTTCTTTTTTTTTTTAAAGAGTTTTCATTGATTTTGAGAGAGAGAAGAAGAGAGAGAGCAAGAGAGAGAAATATCCATGTGAGAGCAAAGCATATGCCCTGACCAGGAAGGTCACTGGTTCAATACCCGGTCAGGGCACATGCCCAGGTTGTGGGCCCGATCCCCAGTGGGGGGCATGCAGGAGGCAGCCAATCAATGTTCTCTCTCATCGATGTTTCCATCTCTCTCCCTCTCCTTTTCTCTCTCTTTCAAATCAATAAAGAAGAAATAAAGAAAAAAAGAAAATGACCCTTGTTTCAACAAATTGGCCTATTGACTCAAGTTCTGATATGATTTCCCATACGAATAAAAGGTGTTTTAGCAGATGGAGACATGTATTCTGCATTTGCCCCACAAACCACTTGGATCAGCAGAGTACACATTTGCAAAAAGGCCTGCAAGCAAGAGAAGCTGCACTGTCAGAAAGCAAAATTTGCTCCCCTTTCATTGCTGATAAAATACAGCATTTTCAGGCCAAGGTTCTGCAGCTGTGATCTGTGAGACCATGGCTTCCGCCACTAGAGACATGTCGGCAGGGCGGTCCTGAGTCTGTGGTTCCTGCTCCTCGTGGCCCTCAGCATCGTCTTCCACATGGTCCAGGATTCTGGCAGCTAACAGGCATGGCCTGGGATGAGATGGGGACTTGAAAAATCCACCACCATGGCTAGTGGCGAGGACCCCTAGGTTACCACTAGGTGGGTCCAGGAACTTCCTGCATTGATTTTGCCTTCTTGGCCTTAGTTTGGTTCTGTTGTCATAGTGTTGTTTTTTTAAAATGATTATTTAATTTTTTTTTCTTTATTGACTTTTTTTTAGAGAGAGAGGAAGAGAGAAGAAGAGAGAGATAGAAACATCAATGAGAGAGAACATGAATTGGCCTCCTCCTGCATGTGCCCCACTGGGGATCAGGCCCACAACCTGGGCATGTGTCCTGACTGGGAATTGAACCAACGACCTCTTGGTGCATGGGTCGATGCTCAACCACTGAGCCACACTGGGTGTGCAAGGGTCATTTTCTTAGTGATGGGCTGGATAAAGTCCAAAAAGCAGAAATGAAAGCCTCGTAGAATTAGTCAACACATGCTGTTGTTTGCAAAGTTCTGTCTTTGGTAGTGAGATGAAGCTACAATAGGGGACATCACACATGCTAAGTATGGATCTTCTTTTTTTTTTATCCTCACCTGAGGACATTTTCCCATTTTTTGGTTCAGGTAGAGTGGGAGGGAGAGAGAGGAACAGAGAGAGAGAGAGAAACCTCAATGTGAAAGGAACACATCAAGTGGCTGCCACCTGCACGACCGACCAGGGCCGGGGACAAACTGCAACCGAGGTACGTGCCCTTAGTGGGAACGAACCCGGGTCTCTCAGGACCGCTGAGCCAAACCGGCCAGGGCAGTGTGGATCTTCTTAACCTTGGCCTCTGAATCATATTGTGGCCTCTCAGAAACAGTGGGAAAAAAACATAAGATAAAAGTTATTGGATGGGGTAACGAGACTCTGGACCAGGTCTTAGAAGATATTGACCAGTGCTCTCAAGCTTTGTCTAAGACTGGGAATGGAACCATTTTTCTTCAACAAGCAGCCTATTGAATCAGATTCACTGGTATTTGGCCATCTGTACACTATTCTTGCCACACAGTTGACCAATGATGAACTTTCTGAGAAGGTGAAAAACTCTAGCAACCTCCTTGCTTTGTGTAGAAGAATTGAACAGAACCATTTTGAAGATCGTAGTAAAGGCAGCTCATCTATCAGATTATCTTAGAGATATGTGTTAATTTAGTTATTATTTAAAAAATTACATTTTGAAATATGTGTTACTTAAATGATATGATAATGCTATCAGAATTTTAAAACAAAACTCTGCTTTTTGAAACCTCAAAATAAATTATATAATGTATCTCATACAAGTACTTTATACTGTTTATGTACACATTGAAATAATTCTGAATGACTTCATTTGATACGTTAAACTCTGTATCTTAAAATTCTTGTTTCTTTGAAACTTATAGTCATATAAAAATAAACCTTAAACAAGTATAAAAAATAAAAATGAAATGAAATCAATGAATGAAGCTGCCCACATGTGAGACAACAGGGGGTGGTAAATATATATAGCAAACTTGAAAACATAACACATCTAAAGACAGTGAAATACAATTTTTTTAACTTTTTTTTAAATTTATTTTTGTTGCAGATGTTTCTCCTTTTTTCCCCATTGACGCCCTCCACCGAATCTCTGCCCCATTCCCAGCATTGTTGTCTGTGTACATGGTTACACAAACATGCATATAAGTTCTGTGGTTTACCTCTGCCCCCCACCCCCTCCTCTGAGGTTTGTCAGTCTGTACCCCACTTCTATGTCTCTGGGTCTAATTTGTTGATCAGTTTGTTTTGTTCATTATATTCCACGAATAAGTGAGATCATGTGATATTGTCTTTCTCTGATTGGCTTGTTTCCCTTATACAATTATTTTTAATATGATGAATAAAATAGGTCTGCAGGAGACCCACACTTGAAACCACTGCCCATGTTCAGCTGCTTTCCGAACTTGGTCTGTCTGCCAGTATGAAAGAATGCAGCTTCTTGGGATTCAACACAGAAATAAGCATTGGGCCAGCCACCACCGTGCCTAGTTCACAAATAGTCCTGGGGCATTGTCACGAGGTGATTCTTTCTGAGTATTTTTAACATCTGACCTTACAAAAATCTTTCTACTTTTTAAGGTAGACATAACCACTCACTTTGTGTATATTTGTATTATAGCACTTGACATCTTATATTGTAATGGTTTGTTGGAGTGTCTTTCTTCTTCACTGGGCCCAAGCACCTTAAGGCCACAAGTTAGTGCTTAATTCTCCCGTGAAAGCCTCTCACCCTGGATGTCATTCGTATTCACATGTTTGTCTGTCATGAATGTTAAGTTTTATTAAATTTGTTGATAATTTTTGTTAGATGATAGGTACAGTCTGGCCAGTGTGGCTCAGTGGTTGAGCATCGACCCATGCACCAAGAGGTCGCTGGTTCGATTCCCGGTCAGGGCACATACCCAGGTTGTGGGCCCGATCCCCAGTGGGGGGCATGCAGGAGGCGGCCAATCGATGTTCTCTCTCATCGATGTTTCTATCTCTCTCTCTCTCTCTCTCTCTCCCTTCCTCTCTCTTTAAAACCAATAAAGGAGAAAAAAAAGAAGATAGGTACAAAGGATGATAGGTAAGTACTGAGGTTACAGTGTCTTAGTTGTGAGTATTTTCACAATTGGTCTAGATATTTAAATGTAGCTCTAGGAACTTAGAAATGATGTACACAATGTTATTATGCCTTTCAAAGGGAAGATGGGGAAAATATACTACTATATAATAATTTATACATACGGTATATAGATAATTTATATCTCCTTTAAGAAAACTTGTTGAAGTTTAGGTACTTAGAAATAATTAAGGTTTACTTCCAGATGTTTTTGAATTCTTGGTAGGGGATTGAAGATAATTTAAGGCCTAATTATGCATGAGAGTTGTTGTTTAGAAAGAGGGTTTTTATAAGTTTATCTCGACTTGGTCAGGTTGCAGTAAACTATTCGTAATGATCAAATTCATTGTGTATTAACAGATAACAGAGAACATCAGATTCTTAGAATGGGAGATACTTATCACACTAGCCATTAAGATAGCCTAATATGACACCTTTTTCTTAGGCATAAATACTAAGTGGGGGAGGAAATGCAGATTTTATTTTATTTATTTATTTGCCTTTATCTTCAGATAGAGCAGGAGGGAGAGTGGAAAGAAGAAAGAGGGAGAAACATCGATGTGACAGAGACACATCAACTGTCTGCCACCCACACGACCCAAAACGGGGCTGGGGACAAACTGCAACAGAGGTACGTGCCCTTAGCAGGAACTGAACCCAGGACTCTCTGGTCTGTGGGCTGACGCTCTAACCACTGAGCCAAACTGGCCAGGAGATGCAGATTTTAGATTTGATTTGATTTTTACTATATTTTGCCGGCTTACATTTAGTACAAAAGAAGTTGAGCATTTCTCAGGGAATATTTCCACTATAGCTTGATTAATTGCTCTGCTTTCCACCAGGGATGTATATGTTTAAAGAAGAAAGATCTAGAATCAGAATTCTAACCCTGATAAATAGTACTGAAGACTCAGAGGCTCATTCATGATATTTTAAAGAAATACTCATCAATCAAGAAAAATCTTTTGGCATCACACTATTATTTCATCATAAGTAGATGACAATGAAGTAGATTTCAGTAAAATTTATATTAGTTCGATCTTAGTGTGGTATATTTCTAAGGGTACAATAGATTGCTTGAAAAAAGTTTAGAAAATGGGTAATTTGTTGAATGCTCAGATCATAACTCTTGAATGAATTATTCATTTCAACAGTAAAAATACTCTGACGTTGTACCTACATCCCAAAGTTAAACTGTTTTAATATCACTGTGCTCAATATTATGTGTAATTATGCTTAATTATTTAATATAACATTTGAAAGAATTTATAGAACATGTATATTAAGACTCTTTCTCTAAAATAAGACATTTTAAGGCAATTGAATACTTACCACTTTAAAAAAAAGGACATCGTCCGGCCAGTGTGGCTCAGTGGTTGAGCATCAACCCATGTACCAAAAGGTGGCTGGTTCAATTCCCAGTCAGGGCACATGCCCAGCTTGTGGGCCCGATCCCCAGTGGGGGCCATGAAGGAGCCAATCAATGTTCATGTTCTCCCTCATCGATGTTTCTATCTCCCTCTCTCTCTAAAATCAATAAAGAAGAAAATATTAAAATAAATACATAAAAATTAAAAAAGGACATGGTTTGCTTACAGACCATTAAAAACACAGAAGTTTGCCTTACTTATAAATCCTGTGAATTACTAGGCCAGGATGAGAGAGCTGTTGGAGCTAAAACTACAGTGGTCAGTTTAGACTTCAGAACCCACAAAAACATTCTCCAGAACTAAGAGGGGAGAAAGAAATGGCTTTGACACCGTAACATTACGTGCTGATTTCCTGTAGTTGTTATTATGTATTAAACACCTTTTAGTTGATTAACTTCTTAGACTTTCACAACTTGTATGTAATATATATGATAAAGATATAGATGTAATTGAAAGTCAGCATTAAAAATAATTTTTTAAAGTCTTAAATTGTATTTTCAACATTACTAGTTTCATTTTCTTTTTCCGTTCCATGTTTTGCATTCTAGTCATATTCATATTTATCTCAGAGTGTGCTTTGTCTCAAACCTGACTATGGTATTTCTCCTCTTTAGGCTCTACAAAGTAAACATATAAAAATGTAGCTAAATAACCATGCTTAAATTTAAAAAATACACTCAGAATAAAACTCGTGTGTTTCATGAAAGAAAGTTATTGCCGCAATATAAGCAAACATTTATCTTCATCCACCCATTACTGTCGTGAACATGTCACAAGTCTCTGTTATAGTCATCATTTCTAAGCAGTGTTCCTGAATTTGTAGTCAGTGGAAACTGGAAAGAAAGAAAAAAAAAATATGTAAAGATTAGAATAGGAAAGAAGTAATTATCACAATATGTAGATATTTTGAGTCCAGGAAGTGTAAAACTTCGATTAAAAACATTAAAAGAAATGGATTACAACAGAAGTTTTCTATTAAAAAAAAAATATTCTCCATTTTCCATCTCAATAAATATCACCAACACCCACTTAGTTACTGAAAGAAGAAATCTTTGTCACACTGACCCATGCCTTTTCCTCTGTCTTCTCCCCAGAACATCCATTCCATCAATAAATCTTGTCAGTTTTTTCTCCAACATGTGTTACAGTAGAAGTTTTCTTTTCTTGTTTAAATCTGTCTTTATTGTTGAAAGTACTACAGATGTCCCTCCTCTTCGCCCCTATTCATACACTCTTCCCAGTCCCACCACTCCCTGCCTTTATCACACTGTTGTCGGTGTCCACTGGTTGTGCATATATGCATACAAGTTCTTTAGTTTATCTCTTCCCTCTCCTCCAACCCCCTTCCCTCTGAGGATTGTCAGTCTGTTCCCTGCTTCTATGTGTCTGGATCTATTTTGTTTGTCAGCTTATTTAGTTAATTACATTCCACAAATAAGTGAGATCATGTGGTATTTGTCTTTCTCTGATTGGCTCATTTCACTAAGCATAATACTATTCATGTCTCTTGATGTCATCTAAAAGTGTAAGAGGTCTTTCTTTCTACCAGTTTTTCTATTCTTTTCATAACTTACCTCCACTTAACCAAATTGCCAGGTTACTAACTACCCTCTATTCACACTGTAGATCATTTTGACTTAAATAAGCTGTTTTTAGTAAAATCCATGTCAAATTTTTGAAAAAACACAACAGAGACAAGTCTCTGAGAATGATATTTAAACTTATATATTTTTATTTATTGATGTTAGAGAGACAGGAAGGGAGAGGGAGAGAGAGAGAGAGACATCCAAGAGAAAGAACAATAGGCCACCTCCTGCATGCCCCCCACTGGGCATGTGCCCTAACTGGGAATTGAACCAATATCACCACTACAAATTAAATTAAAAGTAAAGATAAATTATATTGATTTGGAGAGATAAATATGATTATACATAAATGAGAAAAGTTTCTAAATTTCTACATGAATTCTGCACTTTGCAGGGGTGATCACAACAATTTATAAAGAATGATACTTATCAAAACATTGTTTTAGTTATTTAAATAATAAAATATGTTATTTTCTTTAATTTTTAATTTAATTAATTAATTTTTGTTACAGATGTTTCTCCTTTTTCCCCTACTGATACCCCTTCACCCTCCCTCCCAGCTCTGTCCCCAGCTCTGTTGTCCGTGTCCATTGTTCTTGCATCCATGCATATAAGTTCTGTGGTTTATCTCTCCCCCACCACCCCCTCTTCTGGGGATTGTCAGTCTGTAGCCCACTTCCACGTCTCTGGGACTACTCCATTCCTCAGACTGTTATGTTCATTATATTCCACAAATAAGTGAGATCATATGATACTTATCTTTCTCTGTTTGGCTTCTTTCACTTAGGATAATACTTTCCAGGTCCCTCCAAGTTGTCTCAAAGGATAAGAGATCTTTCTTTCTTACAGCTACATAGTACTCCATTGTGTATATGTACCACAGCTTTTTTATCCACTCACCTACTGTTGAACACTTGAGCTGTTTCCAGATCTGTTGTTGTAAATAGTGCTGCTACAAACATGGGGGTACATATATTCTTTCTGATTGGTGTTTCAGGCTTCTTAAGGTATATCCCTAGAAGTGGGATCACTGGGTTAATTGGAAGTTCAATTTTTAATTTTTTGAGGTAACACCGTAGTGTTTTCCATAGTGGCTGCACCAGTCTGCATTCCCACCAGCAGTGCACTAGAGTCTCCTTTTCTCCACACCCTCGCCAACACTTGTTGTTTGATGATTTGTTGATGGCGGCCATTCTGACAGGTGTGAGGTGATACCTCATTGTTGTTTTAATTTGCATCTCTCTGATGATTAGTGATGTTGAGCATTTCTTCATATGTCTCTTAGCCATTTGCATGTCCTGTTTGGAGAGGGGTCTATTTAGTTCCTCTGCCCATTTTCTAATTGGGTTCTTTGTCTTCCTTTTGTGAATTATATGAGCACTCTCTATATATTGGAAATTAACCCCTTATCTGATGTATCATTGGCAATTATGCTCTCCCATACAGTGGGTTGCCTTTCCATTTTGATGGTAGTATCTTTTGCTGTGCAGAAGCTTTTGAGTTTTATGTAGTCCCATGTGTTCATTTTCTCCTTTGTTTCTGTTGCTTTAGGTGATGCATGAGTGAAAATTCCGCTGCGTATGATATCTGAAATTTTTTTGCCTACATTTCCTTCTAGGATTTTTATAGATTCATGAGTCACATTTAAGTCTTTTATCCATTTTGAGTTTATTCTTGTGTATGGTGTAAGTTGACGGTCTAGTTTTTTTTTTTTTTTTTTTGCATGTAGTCGTCCAATTTCCCAACCCCATTTATTAAAGAAACTCTCTTAACTCCACTGTATGCTCTTGCCAACTTTGTCAAATATTAATTGAGCATATTGCTTTGGGTCCATTTCTGGTTTCTCTATTCTGTTCCATTGATCTATCTGCCTGTTCTTGTGCCAGTACCAGGCTGTTTTGATTACAGTGGCTTTGTAGTATAACCCGAAATCTGGTAATGTGATCCCTCCAACTTTGTTCTTCTTTTTCAAGATTGCTGTGACTATTCGAGGTCTTTTGTGGTTCCATATGAACTTTTGAAGTATTTTTTCTAGTTCTGTGAAGTACGTCGTTGGTATTTTGATGGGGATTGTATTGAATCTATAGATTGCTTTGGGTAGTATGGACATTTTAATGATGTTCATTCTTCCAATCCTTGAACAAGGTATGTGCTTCCACTTTTTTAAATCCTCCTCTACTTCTTTTTTCAATGACCTGTAGTTTCTGCAAATAGGTCCTTTACTTCTTTGGTTAAGTTTATTCCTAAGTATCTAACTTTTTTTGCCACGATGGTAAATGGAATTGTTTTTTAGTTTCTCTTTCTGTGAGTTCATCATTGGTGTATGAGAATGTCGTCGATTTCTTGACGCTAATTGTGTATCCTGCTACCTTGTCAAATTCATTTATTAAGTGTAGTAAATTTTTGATGGAGTCTATGGGGTTTTCTACGTATAGTATCATGTCATCTGTGAATAATGACAGTTTCACTTCCTCATTTCCAATTTGGATTCCTTTAGTTTTTCTTCCTGTCTGATTGCTGTGGCTAAGATTTCCAGTAGTATGTTAAATAAGAGTGGTGAAAGTGGGCATCCCTGTCTTGTTCTTATTCTTAAGGGAAATGCTTTTAGTTTTTCCCCATTGAATATGATGTTGTCTGAGGGTCTTTCATATATGGCCTTTATTATGTCAATATGTGATCCTTCTATTCCACAGATTGTTGAGCGTTTTTATGAGAAATGGGTACTGGATTTTGTCAGATGCTTTTTCAGCATCTATTGATATGATCATACAATTTTTATATTTCATTTTGCTTATGTGGTATATCACATTTATTGATTTGAAAATATTGTACCAGCCTTGCATCCCTAGGATGAATCCCACTTGGTCATGGTGAATAATTCTTTTGATGTATTGCTGGAATTGATTTGCTAGTATTTTGTTCAGGTTTTTGGCATCTATGTTCATCAGGGATATTGATCTGTAGTTTTTTTTCTTTGTAGTGTCTTTTTCTGGTTTTGGAATTAGAATTATGCTGGCCTCATAAAACGAGTTTGGAAGTCTTTCTTCTTGAATTTTTTGAAATAGTTTGAGGAGAATGGGCATAATAAAATATTTCAAATATTCAGAAAACTAGAGAGAATAATGTAATTGAAACTTATGTACCATCACTTTCACATTATAAATGTTGCCCTGGCCGGTTTGGCTCTGCGGTTGGAGTGTCGGCCCATGGACCAGAGAATCCCAGGTTTGGTTTCTGCTAAAGGCACATACCTCGGTTGCAGTTTGGTCCTGGCCCCGGTTGGGGTCGTGTGGGTGGCAGCCACTCAACGTATCTCTCTCACATTCGTGTTTCTTTCTCTTTCTTCCTACCTCTCTCCCTCCCACTCTATCTGAAGATAAATGGAAGAATGTCCTTAGGTGAGGATTAAAAACAACAACAACAACATAATATAAATGTTAGTATTTTTCACATTTGCTTTAAATAGTAGAAAATAACAAATAATTTAATATTTCCCAGTCATTTGCCTTTCTTTCTCCTTCAGTTAGGTAACCATTGTACTAAATTTGGTATTTATAATTATTTTTTCTTTCATCAAACATGTATATATCCAGAAACATCATATAATATTGTTTTGTAGGCTTGAAATGTGATAACAAATGAGAACATTCTATAACTTATTCTACAATTTGTTTTTTATACTTCATATTTTATTTCTTAGATTTAATTATGTGAGCCAACTAGTTTTAAATAATGTGTAGAGATTCATTGTAATAATATACTACAGTGTATCTGCACATTTTCTAATTTATCAAAAAATGTACCTATGTGTATAGTTGATGACCCCTTCCTTTTTGGAATAGTACTATGTTTTTTTTTTTGTTTTGTTTTTTTTGATACTTGCAATTCCTTCCGAAGTATTAATAGTTTCTTTTCATCCTGTTGTACTGACTTCCCCTCTACCCAGACTGAATAATATGGGACTCAGTCTTGGGACATCTTTTCTTTTTCTACCTTTTTTCTCCCTGGATGTTCTCGTTTATTTCCATAGTTGCATATATTCATAATGTGATTATTACAATGTGGGTGTCTCTATTCAAAATCTGCAATCTGAGCTCAAACTTGCGTAATTATTGGCTTATTGGGCATCCCTGAATTGCATGACTGACAGCCATCTTAGAATTAGCAGGCTAAAAGAAAACTCCTAATGCCTTCTCACCAAATAAGAAAAAAATTTCTTTCACAATCTCCACCATCTCAATAAATACCACCAATATACATTAGTTACAAAAAGAAGAAATCTTTGAGTCATCATTGATGTTTCCTTTTCCTCTGCCCCCCCCCCCAGAGCAATCATCCCACCAATAAATATTGTCAGTTCTATTTCCAATATGTATCACATATCTGCTCTGCTTGCTCCATCATTACTGTTTCCATTTTCATCAATCTGTTATCACACTCACAACTAATTTCTAACTGATATCTTCTATATATAGTTCAGTTTCCACGCAGTACCAAAAAACATAACTTAAAGTATAAAATATGTCACTTCACTATTTTTCTGCTCTTGGAATAACATCCATATTCTTTATTTTTTAAATTTATCTTGATTGTTGAAAGTATTACAGATGTCCCCTCTTTTTCCCCCCATTGATCCCTTCCTCCCCACTCCCACTTCAACTGCCTTAACCACACTATTGTCTGTATCCATCGGTTATGCATATATGCATATAAGTTCTTTGGTTTATTATCCATACTATTTTTTTTTTCTTTATTGATTTTAGAGAGAGAGGAAGGGAGAGGGAGATAGAGATAAAAATATCAATGAGAGAGAACATCAATTGCCTGCCTCCTGCGTGCCCCCCACTGGGGATCAGGCCTACAACCTGGGCATGTGCCCCGACCGGGAACTGAACTGGTGACCTCCTAGTGCATGGGTCAGTGCCCAACCACTCAGCCACACTAGCTGGGCTATCATCCATGCTCTTCAAAATGACTTCTAAACAAGAAAAATTAAGACAATTTTGATAACATGAGAGAAAATATTTTACCCAAATTGAAGTCATTCAATAGTTACAGTAATCAAGACTGTGTGGTGTTATTAAAATACATTTCATTTTCAAACTGTAATAGAATCTACAGACACCCTGTATACACTTTTTTGGGACATGTTGTATATATACTAAAATAACTCAAAATAGATTATAAACTTAAAACAAAAATTGTAAAATACATGGAAAAATACAGGAGACCATCTTTAGCCTAGGGCTTAGCAAAAGGTTTTAGACTTGACATCAACAGCATAATTCATAAAAAGGAAAATGTATAATTAAACTTTAGCAAAATTAAAATCTTTTACTCTGAGATAGACTCTATTAAGAGGATGAAAGGACACTGTACAAATTGCGATAAAATATTCTTAAACCACAAAGCTGATGACTAGTATTTAAAATATATAAAGAACTGTAAATCATAAAAAGCAAAAAGCAAATAATCCAATTAAAATGAGCAAAATAGTGCTGCTATGAATGTAGGGGTTCATATATTTTTTGTGTTTGCTGTTTCGGGACCTGAAAACAGACCAAGTTCCCATGAGTAGATGAGTGAATAAAAAAGCTGTGGTACATCTACACAATGGAATATTATGCAGCTCTAAAAAAGAAACATCTCTCACCCTTTGAGATGACATGGAGTGACCTGGAGAGTATTATGCTAAGTTTATAAGCCATTCAGAGAAAGACAAGTATAGCATGATCTCACTTATTTGAGGAATATAATGAACAAAATAAGCTGACAAGCAAAATAGATCCAGAGCCATGGAAGTAGGGAACAGACTGACAAATCCCAGAGTGAAGGTGGTAAGAGATTAACCAAAGAACTTATATGGATATATGCATTACCTTTGGACACAAACAATAGAGTGATGAAAGCCTGGGGTGGGGTGGGAATTGAGTGGAGGAGGGCAATGGGGAAGAAAAATGAGGGGACATCTGTAATACTCTCAACAATATAGATTTTTTTAAAACTAAAAAAAATGTGCAAAATATATGAATAGTTTACTAAAGAGCATATACAGATGACAAATAAGCAAGTAAGCACATGAAAACTGTTTAATATCATTAGCTATTAGGAAAATGCAATTTGAAACCCCAATGAGATATCAATCAGAATATAGATAGATACACATCAGGATGCCAGATTAAAAAATAGAGGCAACACAAAATACTGTGAGGATACAGAGACACTGGGTCATTCATATATTTTTGGAATGTAAATAACACTGTCCCTGTGCAAAACAATAAGTTAATTTAGTATAAAATTAAATATGCAACTATAATATAACTCAGGAATTAAACTCCTGGGCTTTTATCCCATAGAAAGAAACATTTTCAAGTAAAAATCTATGCACAGATGTTCACAACTTTATTCATACTAGCGAAATACTGGAAACATCACAAATGTCTTTCAATGGGGGAATAGTGAAATAAACTGTGATGCATTCGTACCCTAGAATGCTATTGAGAATCACAAAGGAATGAATAAACTAATGTTAAACACAACTTAGATAAAACTCTGAATAAGTATTCTGAGTGAAAAAAGCCAGGTCCAGATGAAATAAAGTATGATTCCATTTATATGACATTCTTAAAATGATGAAATTATAGAAAAGGTGAACAGGTCAGTGGTTGCCAGGGGTCAGAGAAGGGAGTGGTGTGAAGAAGGAGGTGGGTGCAGCTATAAACGGGTCAACAGAAAGGATACATGTGGTGATTGAAATGTTTTATATCTTGAAAGGATCAATGTCAATATTCTGGTTAAGATACTGTACTAAAATTTTGCAAGATGCTACCATTGGGGAAAATGGGAAAGAGTACAGGGAATCTTTGTATTATTTCTTACAGCTGCATGTGAATCTGTGATTTTCTCAAAATAAAAAGGTTAATTTTTATTTTGATTAAAACTTACCAAAAAAAAAATAAAAAGAAAAAATATTTTTAAATACTTGACATGAACTGGCCTTCATCTCTGACCCCATCTCACGTCATCCCAAGCTCTCTCCTGCCACAGACCCTTCACACTTGCTGTTCCCTCTGCCTGAAATACTTTTTCTGTCATTCATTTGTTATTTAAATTAACT
This sequence comes from Molossus molossus, assembly GCF_014108415.1. Classification (NCBI taxonomy): domain Eukaryota; kingdom Metazoa; phylum Chordata; class Mammalia; order Chiroptera; family Molossidae; genus Molossus; species Molossus molossus. The sequence continues at coordinate 17,679,401 of NW_023425355.1, forward strand.
ACCATTGGATTTCATCTCTTTGTTTTAGTTCCATGTTTCTTTAATTCATTGCACATTTAAAATCTGTTAAAACCTTGTTTATTTGTTTAATATTTTTAATGTGCCTCCCATTTTTAATGTAAGCTGCATTATCTGTGGCTAACACAGTCTCAGGTACATAAAAGGCCATAAGTTCGGCCGGTGTGGCTCAGTGGTTGCATGTTGATTCCCGGTCAGGGCACATGCCCAGGTTGTGGGCCCGATCCCCAGTGGGGGGCATGCAGGAGGTGGGTAGTCGATGTTCTCTCTCATTGATATTTCTATCTCTCTTTCCCTTTCAATTCCTCTCTCTCTAAAATCAATAAAGGCAAAAATTAAAAATTAAAAAAGGCCCTAAATAAGTATTTGTTTCTTCTCATGACTCAATTAAAATATATACCAGGAAAGACCTTAGCTAAAATTTCCACTTACCTTCCAATGTAAAATGATACTATTAATGATTTTATTTTCTATTCATCCTCACTTATAAATGAGATCCATCAGAGAAGAAACCTTGTAGGTGTTTAATAATATTTTTGTATTATCAAATGAATGAATTTGTTCTTTGAATGAATGAACATGGCTGTGTTGTAGGAAGAGTAAGGTGTGTCAGTTATCCCTTCTTGTCTTTATTTATTTATTTTTTAAATCCTCAGCCAAGGATATTTTTACATTTATCTTCAGATAGAGCTAGAGGGAGAGAGAGAGGAAGAGATAGAGGGAGAAAGGGACACATCGACTGGTTGCCTCCCACACGAACCCAACTGGGGCTGGGGACAAACTGCAACCGAGGTATGTGCCCTTAGCGGGAACTGAACCTGGGACTCTAGTCCGTGGGTGACGCTCTCTGCCGAGCCATACCAGCCAGGGCTCCCTTCTTGTCTTTTATTCAATTTTGCCTCTTGATTTTATTATCATCAAACTTAATAGTCTCTCAGTAAAAAAAAAATTGAGAATTATTTGTGGGGTTGGGGAGTTGGAAGATGGACGTTTTGTAACCTTGTGTTATGCACTCTCAACTTTGTGTTCATGCATCCTTGGAATCCTAGCCTGGGGAAAACCTGGCCCGCCTAGGTGTGTTGGGCACTTCATTTGCAGGTGAATAAGAGTTTGTTATCTTTTGGCTTCAAGGTCTCTTCCTGTAAAAAGCAAGAGACAAAGCTAGGGTGTATGCAATAATGCCATCTCAAGGAAATAATTTACTGAAATCCACTTGTAACCTGGGGGTACCAGTCTGCAAATAAATGGGACTGCGTCCAGTGATTTAGTGCATTTACTACCTTGCAAATCTCCCCCTCACTCCAAGCAGCATGTGCTTGTAGTTCTATTGCATTGCACTGATCCCGGCAGGCCAAGAGGTGACAATTATTTTTATAACAAATGTCTTAGTTATTCAACTTTCAGCCCCTACTCTACAATCTATTATTTTCTTCACTTTGAAGCTCCCATGGGGCCACAGTCACTGCCCTTTATTCCTTCCTTTCTCTCTCATGCCCTGTATAGTTTGCATCCAAGTCATGATATCATTATGCCTTATTTATCTCCATTCACAGGCTACTCATATCAAATCCAGTTTATGACAGTTGACTTTTTCCTTTCTTCTACTCATGATGATTATCACCTAGTCTCCTTCCAAGACATTCCTCCTTATTCTTCCTTGAAGTTCATTTGGTCCTTAGAAACAACACTGAAGTGCACTATACAAGTATTAAGTACTCTGTATATTAGTGAAAAAATTGAAAGAAAGAAAAAGAGTTATTTCTTTATGATCACACTGTCAGGGAAAACCTAGATGTACTCTCTCCTTTTGGGAAAAAATATACCTAATTTCCTAATGCTTTTTCTCAGGTCAAATGAACTAAGGTCTTGAAACTTGAAAGTTAATGTTGAGAACGTTAGAACCCTGGAATTAGGGAAGTTACGTCAGGGAAGGAGAACTTTTGGAATTTCTCCTATCATTTTTGCAACAGAGAATAAGGCTATCATTGTATGAATAATGTGCCTGAGGACTTGCTTTAGATTTTAATGGTTTCTGGGCATTTTGAAGAAGGTTGAATTCAATTCTTTCTTCTCACCTTTGGCAGCAATCTATTTCTCTAAGTAGGGATTATTTAATAACTTTTGCCTCAAGGATCCCTTTGGCACTCTGGTGAATCCTGTAGAATTCTCATCAGCATGAAGCGTTAAAATGCATAAAAGAAAATAAACAGAATTAGGAAAGAAACCAATTATATTGAAATACAATGATAAAATATATATATTTTTTGATTTGTGATAAAGTGTGACACAAGAATGTATGTCCCTTTGTGCTAGCCCATTAAATAAGAGTCAAACAACTAGGATGAATTTGGAGTTATGATGTGTATAAATGACATTTCATGGTATTGATGCAACAAAAGCAATGCAATGGGTAGGTAGCTATTATTTCTATTGGTGATGAAGTCAGAGGACTACTATCACTGTGACTTGGTGCTTACATCCATATTTGAGGGAGACGCTAAAGCTCAAGTTCAATCCTTTCCTATTCAGGTTCACATACCTTTGCATTTCCTTAGATTAAGAAAGCATCTTCGAGGGTGTACAAAATGAGCTCCCAGAAGAATGATTCAATCACATCTCTGCTGCTGACAGGATTATTCTCCCCCTGAGAAAAGCTAGAAATCAGCCTCCATGTATTGCTTTTAATTGCTTTCATAGAAGCTAGTCTACAGAGAAATGAAAAAGGATACCGTGACATAACTGTTGTGATGGAATCTCTCTGACTTTCAATACAGTATCAATTTAATTTCCTTGAGGATATGAAAGATATACTAAGCAAGAAAACTTTGTATTAGAAACGAAAGGTAATCAAATTCTTAATCAAACTAACTTCCTACTTTCCTAGAAGTACAAATTACACCCAAGGATGCAAACACCAGGGAGCTGTCATCAAATTCTATATTCAATTTTCAGAATAAATATTCTTTTTCTAGCAATTTATATATCAAGAAGATGTTTTGAAACAAAAAAAACAAAACCAAAAACACATTTTTATATAGTAGTTTTCATTTTTGCCAATTAAAATGCTAATGGAAATGGGCAAATATTGTTTTTTGATATCTGCATATTTCTAATTAACAGGAAGTAAAGTTCCACTCAGCTTCCAAATCTACTATTTTAAAAATAGTTTTTTCTTTATTGATTTTAGAGAGAGGAAGGGAAAGACAGAGGGAGATAGAGAAAGAAACATTGTTGAGAGAGAAAACATTGTCTGGAGGCCTCTTACATGCCTCCCACTGGGGATCTGGCCCACAACCTGGGCATGTACCCTAACCAGGAATCAGACTGGTGACCTCCTGGTGCATGGGTTGATGCTCAACCACTGAGCCAAACTGGCCAGGCACAAATCTACTATTCTAAATGCTAGAAACAGAAAAATTAATGACCAACAAAACCAGTAACTTGCACAAGGGTAGCTATAGTGCTTCATGATTTACATATGTTTATCTAAATTTATAATTTTTTTTTTTCCTCACCCGAGGACATTTTTCCATTTTTTGTTCAGATGGAGCGGGAGGGAGAGAGAGGAACAGAGAGAGAGAGAGAGAAACATCGATGTGAAGGGACACATCGAGTGGCTGCCACCCGCACGACCAACCAGGGCCGGGGACAAACTGCAACCGAGGTATGTGCCCTTAGCGGGAACCACACCCGGGTCTCGGGACCGCAGGCCGACGCTCTAACCACTGAGCCAAACCAGCCAGGGCTAAATTTATAATTTTTTGTACAAGTTTTCTGCAGGGGAAATATGTAGTTTTAACTGATTATTCTACTTAATAAAATCCTGGTAGGATACAGCAGAGGGATTTTTGGTGTTCACCATAAATGAGGAACTCCTATCTTTCTGTAATTTTATAATTACATTGATTCAATTATTCTAGGACGGTATGCACGTAGGAAGGGGTTAGAGGTGGGGAACTTTTGCAACAAACTTTTACAAACAATTTCATTATCAATTAATTGGAGTAGTAATAATCATATCTTACATTGCATTTGTTGACCTCAGAATAAACATGATATAGCTTGAGAAAAAAAACAGTTTTATATATGTTCATTTCACTTCATGTTTTCAGATCACCCTCATTTTACCCACAATGACCAATAAGTGGAACATATTTACCTGTTATACACACATATAATTCCTTCCCTCACAGTTTTGATATGAGATTTTAACTTGAAATTAGTTAAGGATCTCTTCACTTTTTACTGGTAACTGTGGTTTAGCTTCATTTTCTCTTGCCCTTCTATTGTCAGTGGTTCCCAGAAGATAAACCCCTGTCAAGTAGCATGGTGTTTTCCCAGGATGCTTATATAAATAATGCAAACACATTTTCCTTGATCATAGAAATGTAAACAAGTATTGATACAGTTCATTATATTTCATTATTAAGAAACTTGGATTTTGTTTTTAAATTTTTTTTTCTTTATTGATTTTAAAGAGAAAAGTAGGGAGAGGGAGAGAGATAGAAACATCAATGAGAGAGAACATCGATTGGCCGCCTCCTGCACACCGCCCCACTGGGGATTGGGCCCACAACCTGGGAATCGAACTGGCAACCTCTTGGTGTATGGGTCAACGTTCAACCACTGAGCCACACTGTTCAGGCAAGAAACTTGGATTTTTAATATGATAAACTCCTCCTTTCTTATACTTACTGAGAATGAAAATATTTGTTCAGGGTACTTCATGGAAGTTTCAGAGTAGTGTTTTTAGCAGGTGTAGTGGTTAAAAGCACATACCCAGAGATTGCCCTGCTCAGGTTTGAATTCTCACTCTGCCATTACTAGCAATATTAGATTAGGCAAGTAATTTAACCTTTTGGTGTATGTTTTACCACCTGTAAACTCAGAATGATGATAATATTTACCTAACTGTGTTGTTGTGAGAATGACATAAGCTAATATATGCAAAGTTCCTAATATATAATAAGTGCACAATGAAATTATAAATTTTAATGTTATTGCTATTATTAGTAACTCACTTAAAAAAAAAAAAAAAACAGAGACCGAAAAATGGCGGCGGAGTGAACGGAGCTGCACAGACCGTCTCCCAGAACCAAACTGGAATTACAACTATAACACAGACAAATCGACAGGAAAAAGCAACAGAAAAGCAGCTTGGAGGACCATACAACGAGGGACACTGACTCCATCCCGGTAGGATTGCGAAGGCGCGAGACGGGGCTGGGAGCGCACGGTCGGCAGCTCGGCAGCGGCCTCAGCTGTAAGCGGCGCCCTCGGGTCACACTCCCAGGCGGCCCCGCAGCGCAGCCAGGACAGAGGCCGAAACAGCCACAGCCACTCACCTTGGGCTCCGGCGGAGGGAGGGCGGACTGGACTGGAACTGTGTCGGGACACTCGGGGTTTGGAGGGCGCTCAGAGCTTTGGCTGAGTGCAGCCTCTCAGGACGGTGGCCACATTGCTCCTTCCCAGGGCGCTGAGGAGAGGCAGCAGCCCCTCCCTCGGAGAGCCAACCCCCCCTGTGGGCCATTGAAGTGCTAATTGAGGCTCACTAACAACCAGCATCTGCCCCACCCTCGTGAAAGCCCCTTGGCTGAGCACCAGAGGGAGTTTTTCAATCAACTGACAACCCAAAACTGATCAATTAACCTAGACTGCTAGCCTCCAGGCAAAAAGCTAGAGGATAACAGTACGTTTCCTGGGCTGGCAACTTTAACCAGGAAAGTAAGACTTGACAGTGGTGTTCAACGTGGGTCCTCCCTCGCTCATCTAAACACAGGAGAGGGAGCCACAAACAGCAGAACACCAACACCCACAGGGAGAACTTGACAGGCTCCAAAGCCCACAGTGATAGCTAAAATGGTGAAACACAGAAACAGAAGCCAAATGAAAGAGCAAGACACCTCCACCGAAGATGAGATCAATGTGGAGCAATTAGGCATGTTAACAGAGCTAGAATTCAGAGCCATGATCTTGAGGAAGCTGAACAGCATGAGTAAGGACATAGAGACACTGAAAATAAGCCAAATGGAAATTAAAAACCAACAAGAAGAGATAAAAAATGACATATCCGAAATGAAAAACACATTGGAAGGTTTAAAAAGCAGAGTAGGGGAAGCTGAGGACCGGATCAGTGAATTAGAAGACAGAGTAGAAAAAATCAACCAATCAGAAAAACAAAAGGAAAAAACTATTAAAAAACAGGAAGACAGCTTAAGAGAACTATGGGACAACTGGAAACATAATAATATTCGCATCATAGGAGTCCCCGAAGAAGAAGAAAATGAGCAAGGGATAGAGAATATATTCAAAAAAATAGTGACAGAAAACTTCCCTAATTTGGTGAAAGAAGAAGGCATTCAAGTTCAAGAAGCACAGAGAGTCCCAAGTAAGAAGAACCCAAACAGGCCCACACCAAGACACATACTAATTAAAATGCCACAAATTAAAGACAAAGAGAGAATCCTAAAAGCAGCAAGAGATAAGCAACAGGTTACCTACAAAGGGAACCCCATAAGGCTCTCAGCTGACTTCTCACAAGAAACACTACAGGCCAGAAGAGAATGGCATGAAGTAATCAAAGTCATGAAAAACAAGAATCTGAATCCAAGACTACTCTACCCAGCAAGGCTATCATTCAAAATAGAAGATCAAATAAAGAGCTTCCCAGACAAAAAAAAGCTAAGGGAATACATTAGCACCAAACCAGCACTGCAAGAAATGTTAAAAGGACTGCTGTAATTAGCAGTAGAAATGGGAAGAAAAATAGAACCACACTAAACAAAAATGGCAATAAATAAGTACATATCAATAATCACCTTAAACGTAAATGAATTGAATGCTCCCATAAAGAGACACAGAGTAGCTGATTGGATAAGAAAGCATGACTCATCTATATGTTGTTTACAAGAGACCAACCTCTCAACAAAAGACTCACATCGGTTGAAAGTGAAGGGATGGAAAAAATTTTTCCAAGCAAATGGAAAGCAAAAAAAAGCTGGGGTAGCAATTCTCATATCTGATAAAATAGATTTCAAAATGAAGACCATAACTAGAGACAAAGACGGCCACTACATAATATTGAAAGGATCTATCCAACAGGAAGATATAACCTTGATAAACATATATGCACCCAATATAGGAGCACCAAAATATATTAAAAATCTTCTGGAGGACTTCCAAGGAGAAATCGACAACAATACAATCATAGCAGGGGACTTCAACACCCCGTTGACAGCACTGGATAGATCCTCTAGGCAAAAAATTAGCAAGGAAACAGAGACTCTAAATGAAGCACTAGACCAAATGGATTTAATAGATATCTACAGAGAATTACACCCCAAAACTAGAGAATACACATTCTTCTCAAGTGCACATGGAACATTCTCAAAGATAGACCACATGACAGCACACAAACTAAGTCTCTACAAGTTCAAGAAGACTGAAATCATATCAAGCATCTTCTCAGATCACAATGGCATGAAACTAGAAATCAATTGCAACAAGAACATGCAAAGACATTTCAACACATGGAGGCTAAATAGCATGTTATTAAACAATGAATGGGTCACCGAGGAGATCAAGGAAGAAATTAAAAACTTCCTGGAAACCAATGAAAATGAACACACAACAACACAAAATCTATGGGATGCAGCGAAAGCAGTTCTGAGAGGGAAGTTCATAGCACTACAGGCCTACCTCAAAAAACAAGAAAAATTTCTAATTGACTGTCTAACCTCACAGCTTAAAGAATTAGAAAGCAAACAAAAAGAAAACCCCAGAGCAAGTAGAAGGAAGGAAATAGTAAAGATCAGAGCAGAAATAAATGACCAAAATAAATAGAGACCAAAAAAACAATTCAAAGGATCAATGAAACAAAGAGCTGGTTTTTCGAAAAGATAAACAAGATAGATGGACCCTTAGCTAGACTCACCAAGAAACAAAGAGAGAGAACCCAAATACACAAAATCAGAAATGAAAGAGGAGAAGTAACAACCAACACCACGGAAATACAAAAGATCGTTAACAACTACTATGAACAACTATATGGCAACAAATTCGACAATCTCAGCGAAATGGACAAATTTCTAGAAACACACAGTCTCCCAAAACTATTCCCGGAAGAGATAGAAAACTTGAACAGACCAATAACAACTAAGGAAATTGAAGAGGTAATCAAGACTCTCCCAGCAAACAAAAGCCCAGGCCCAGATGGTTTCACAGGGGAGTTTTACCGAACATTCAAAAAAGAAATAACACCCATTCTCCTCAAACTATTTCAAAAAATTCAAGAAGAAGGAAGACTTCCAACCACATTCTATGAGGCCAGCATAATTCTAATTCCAAAACCAGAAAAAGACACTACGAAGAAAGAAAACTACAGGCCAATATCCCTGATGAACATAGACGCCAAAATCCTGAACAAAATACTAGCAAATCGGATCCAGAAATACATCAAAAAAATTATTCACCACGACCAAGTGGGATTCATTCCAGGGATGCAAGGCTGGTACAATATTCGCAAATCAATAAACGTGATACACCACATAAACAAAATGAAGAATAAAAAACACATGATCATATCAATAGATGCTGAAAAAGCATTCGACAAAATCCAGCATCCATTTCTGATAAAAACGCTCAGCAATGTAGGAATAGAGGGATCATTTCTCAACATAATAAAGGCCATATATGAAAGACCTACAGCCAACATCATACTCAATGGACAGAAACTAAAAACATTTCCATTAAGAACAGGAACAAGACAGGGATGTCCACTTTCGCCACTCTTATTTAACATTGTACTGGAAGTCTTAGCCACAGCAATCAGACATGAAGAAAAAATAAAAGGGATCCAAATTGGAAAGGAGGAAGTGAAACTGTCATTATTTGCAGATGACATGATATTGTACATAGAAAACCCTAAAGACTCCATCAAAAATCTATTAGACTTAATAAATGAATTTGGCAAAGTAGCAGGATACAAAATTAACGTCAAGAAATCGACGGCATTCTTGTACATCAATGATTTACTCACAGAAAGAGAAACTGAAAAAACAATCCCATTTACCATCGCTCCAAAAAAATTACGATACCTAGGAATAAACTTAACCAAAGAAGTAAAGGACCTATTTGCAGAAAACTACAGGTCATTGAAAAAAGAAATAGAGGAAGATATAAAGAAGTGGAAGCACATACCCTGTTCATGGATTGGAAGAATTAACATAATTAAAATGTCCATACTACCCAAAGCAATCTATAGATTCAATGCAATCCCCATCAAAATACCAACGACATGTTTCATAGAACTAGAACAAATACTTCAAAAGTTCATATGGAACCAAAAAAGACCCCGAATAGCCACAGCAATCTTGAAAAAGAAGAACAAAGTTGGAGGGATCACAATACCAGATATCAGGTTATACTACAAAGCGACTGTAACCAAAACAGCCTGGTACTGGCACAAGAACAGGCATATAGACCAGTGGAACAGAACTGAAAACCCAGAAATGGACCCAAGGCAATACGCTCAATTAATATTTGACAAAGGTGGCAAGAGCATACAGTGGAGTAAAGACAGCCTCTTTAATAAATGGTGTTGGGAAAATTGGACAGCTACATGCAAAAAAATGAAACTAGACCATCAACTTACACCATACACAAAAATAAACTCAAAATGGATAAAAGACTTAAATGTGACCCGTGAATCCATAAAAATTCTAGAAGAAAATGTAGGCAACAAAATTTCGGACATCATACGGAGCAGAATTTTCACTGATACATCACCTAAGGCAACAGAAATAAAGGAGAAAATGAACACATGGGACTACATCAAACTAAAAAGCTTCTGCACAGCAAAAGAAACAATCATCAAAATGGAAAGGCAACCCACTGTATGGGAGAACATCATTGCCAATGATGTATCAGATAAGGGGTTAATTTCCAATATATACAGAGTGCTCATACAACTCCACAAAAGGAAGACAAAGAACCCAATTAAAAAATGGGCAGAGGAGCTGAATAGACACCTCTCCAAACAGGACATACAAATGGCCAAGAGACATATGAAGAAATGCTCAACATCACTAATCATCAGAGAGATGCAAATTAAAACAACAATGAGGTATCACCTCACACCTGTCAGAATGGCCGCCATCAACAAATCATCAAACAACAAGTGTTGGCGAGGGTGTGGAGAAAAGGGGACTCTAATACACTGCTGGTGGGAATGCAGACTGGTGCAGCCGCTATGGAAAACAATATGGTGCTACCTCAAAAAATTAAAAATTGAACTTCCATTTGACCCAGTGATCCCACTGCTGGGAATATACCCTAGGAAGCCTGAAACACCAATCAGGAAGATTATATGTACCCCCATGTTCGTAGCAGCACTATTTACAATAGCTAAGATCTGGAAACAGCCCAAGTGTCCACCAGTAGACGAATGGATCAAAAAGCTGTGGTACATATACACAATGGAATACTATGCAGCGGTAAGAAAGAAAGATCTCTTATCCTTTGAGACGACATGGAGGGACCTGGAAAGTATTATCCTAAGTGAAAGAAGCCAAGCAGAGAAGGACAAATACCACATGATCTCACTTATATACGGAATATAATGAACATAACAGTCTGAGGAATACAGTAGACCCAGACACATGGAAGTGGGGTACTGACTGACATCCCTCAGAAGAGGGGATGGGGGGTGGGGGGGGTGGGAAGAGATAAACCACAGAACTTATATGCATGTATGCATGACCAATGGACATGGACAACTAAGCCGGGGACAGGGTGGAGGGGGTGGGGGTGGGGGGTGCCAATGGGGTAAAAAGGTAAAATATCTGTAACAAAAAAATAAATAAAAAAAAAATTTCAAAAAAAAAAAAAAAAAACTTCGAAGAGCATTATATTCTAATATAGAACACACAAGTTGTAGTTGAGGCGCCGACACTATGCAATTTTGGATAGACTATTTCATTTGTTTAATATATAATATATTGTATTGAGAATAAAGGTAAGAAAATACATGATCATCTCAATAGATACAAGAAAGTCTTTCGATGAAAACTATACACCCATTTGTGCTAAAAACAACAAACTAGGAACTTTTTCAATCTAATAAAGAACATTTTCAAAAATCCCACAACTAACATCATACTTAATGTAAAGATTGAAAGCTTTCCCCACGAGATAAGGGGAAAAAATCAAGATTGTCCACTCTCACCAATTCAATTCAACATTGTAGTAGAGGTTCTAGCAAGGGAGATTAGACAAGAAAATAAAATAAACATGATTTTGTATACAAAAATCCTAAGGGATCCAGAAAAAAAATGAATAGAAATAGCAAACTATTTCAGTGAGGTTGCAGAATATATTATGAATATACAAATGGCAATTACATCTCTATACACTAGCAATAAATATTCAGAAAACAGTTCCATTAACAGTACCTTCCAAAACATAAATATTTAGAAGTAAACTTAACAAAAGTGTAAGGTTGTATGCTGAAAAGTAAAAATAACAAACAATTTATAAAAATTGAATAAGATAGAAATAAATGGAAAATAAATTCTGTGTTCATGAATTGGAAGAGTTAATTTTTTTGCACTTTGAAAGTAGTTTTTTAATTTATTTTTATTAAGTTTATTGGGGTGACCCTGGTCAATAGGATTACATAGATTTCAAGTGTACTTTTCTATGATACATAATCTGTATATTGCATTGTGTGCCCACCACTCAAAGTCAAATCATCTTCCATCACCATATATTTGGCCCCCTTTACACTCCACTACCTCCTTATACACTTCCTTCTGGTAACCACCATACCCTTGTCTGTGTCTCTGAGTCTCAGTGTTATATTCCATATGTGAGTGAAATCATATGGTTCTTAGCTTTTTTTGACTGACTTATTTCACTCAGCACAATATCTTCAAGATCCATTCATGTTGTCACAAATGGCAGTATTTTGCTTTTTCTTATGGCTGAGTAGTATTCCATTGTATATATGTACCACACCTTCCTTATCCAGTCATCTATCAAAAGACGCTTTGGTTGTCTCCATGTCTTGGCCACCGTGAATAATGCTACAATGGATACAGGGTGCACATATTTTTGCAAAGAAATGTTTTTAAAATTTGAGGGTAGATGCCTAGAAGAGGGATTGCTAGGTCAGATGGTCACTCTGTTCTTAATTTCTTGAGGAACCTCCATACTGTTTTCCATAGTGGCTGCACCAGTTTACATTCCCACCAGCAGTGAATGAGGGTTCCCTTTTCTTCACAACCTCTCCAACATGTGTCATTACTTGTCTTGTTGATAATAGCCAATGTAACAAATGTGAGGTAGTATCTCACTGTAGTTTTGATTTGCATTTCCCTAATAGTGAAGTTGAGCATCTTTTCATCTATCTGTTGGCCATTTGTATGTTTTATTGAAAGAAGTGTCTGCTCATATCCTCTACTCATTTTTTTATTGGATTGTTTCTTAGTTTGGTGTTGAGTTGTATGAATTCCTTCTATATTTTTTATATTAACCCCTTGTCAAAGCTACTGTTTGTAAATATCTCCCATTTGGTTGGTTACTATTTTGTTTTGTTGATTGCTTCTTTTGCTCTGCAGAAGCTTTTTCGTTTGATATAGTCCCTTTATTTATTTTGCCTTTATTTCCCTTGCCTTTGGGATCAAATACATAAATCTTCTCTATGACCTAGGTCCATAAGTTTAGTACCTATCTTTTTTATGTGTAATGTATTGTTTCAGATCTTATATTTAGGTCTTTGATCCATTTTGAATTAATTTTTGTATATGGAGACAAATTGAGGTGTAGTTTCATTCTTTTGCACGTGGCTTTCCAATTTTCCCAGCACCATTTATTAAAGGGGCTTTATTTCCTCCATTTGTTTGACTCTTGTTACCTTTGTTACCTTGAAATCTTTTTTTTTTTTTTTTTTTTCGATATAAGTATAGGTACACCTGCTTTTCTATGGAAGTTGTTTGCTTGGAGAATAATTTTTCACCCTTTCACTTTGAGTCAGTCTTTGTCTTTGCAGCTTAAATGTGTCTCCTAAGGCAGCATACAGTTGGGTTTTGTTTTTTGATGCAGTCTGCTACTCTGTACCTTGTTATTGGTGAATTCAGTCCTTTAACACTTAAGGTAGTTATTGATGTATGAGGATTTCCAGCCAATTTATCTTTTGTTTTCTGGTAGCTGTGTGTCTCCACTTTTTCTTTTCCTTTGTGTTTTTGTCTGTTGTTTTTATTTGTTAGTATTCCATACTTTTTTCTCTCTTTTTTTTATGCTATGTGTCTTAGTTTTGGGATTTTTGAGTGTGTTTATTATTAACCTTAAGAAAAAGGAAGTTTCATATATAAAGTAGTCCTTTTTCTTTTGAATGTATCTGATCTCCAACCTCCTTTGCAAATTCAGACGTTTACTTTCTTTCTTTTTATGATTTTGTTGTCACATATTCTTCCTGTTTATGCTGTAACGTTTGTCACCTTTTGTTCTTTGTTTCAGGTAGGATAAACCCCTTGAGTATGCCCTGCAATGGAGGTCTTATAGTTGGGTCCATTCTCTTCTAGCTTGTAGAGTCCAATGATAACTTAATGGGCTTTCAATTACAGGTTACTGTCTTTTTTCGCGGGCTGCCTTGAGAATTCTTTTTCTGTCATCAACTTTTGACAGTTTTAATACAATGTGCCTTGGAGAAGGCCTCTTGGGATAGAAGTAATTAAGTATTCTGTTTGCTTCTTGTATTTGAGGATCTAGCTCTTTCCATAGGTTTGGGAAGTTCTCATCAACTATTTGTTTGAATAGATTCTCCATTCCCTTCTTCTTCTCTTCTTCTCGTATGCTTTTTATCCTTATATTGCTTTTTCTGATGGAATTAGTTCTCGTAGAGTACTTTTTTTTTTTTTTTTACATGCAAGTCTCTTTCTCCTTCTGCATCAATTTTATATTTCTATCTTTAATATCACTAATTCTTTTGTCCATCTAATCAACTCTACTTCTTAAGCTGACGTGTTCATTCTTTATCTCTTTTTTGAGTTCTTTATCTCCAGAATTCCTATTTGGTTCTTTTTTAAGGATTCAATCTCCTTGTAATGTACACATTTTATTCATTGATTTTGTTTCTGGGTTTGTTTTGTTTCTGAGTTGCATATTTGTGTTTTCTTGCATCCTGTTGAGTTTTTTTTTAGAACTGTAATCTTGATTTCTCTGTCATTTAAAGCACATATTTTCATGTCTTTTAGTTTATTTTCTGGATATTTTTCTTATTTTTTAAGTCCTTACTCAAGGATATGTTTATTGATTTTAACAGGAGTAAGGGAAAGAAAAGAAGACAGAGAAACATCTTGTGAGAGAAAAACATTTATCAGTTGCCTTCTGTGTGTGCCCTGAGCAGGTATGTGCCCTGACCAGGAATCAAACCCACAACCTTTTGAGGTACAGGATGATGCCCCAACAAAGTGAGCCACCCAGCCAGGGTAATGTTTTTGTTTTTTTTTCTTCTGAGATGCCTTCTTACCTTGGTTATTCATGGTATTTGATGGAATCCTTCTCTGTTTAGGCATCTATGTATGAGTGGAAATTATCTAGTAGTCTGATAAAAAGACCTCTTTCACCTTGGCTGGTTTGACTCAGTCCTTAGATTGTTTGCCTGCAAACTGAAGGTTCAGAGTTTTGATTCCTGGTCAAGGGCACATACATGGGTTGCAGGTTTGATCTCCGGCCCTGGTCAAGGTCCTGTGGGAGGCAACCAGTCTACGTGTCTCTCTCATATCAATATTTCTCTCTCTCCTCTGTCTCCCTTCCTCCCTTCCACTCTACCTAAAAAAAAAAAAATGGAAAAATATCCTCAGGTGAGAATTAGCAACAACAACAAATACTTATTTCTATTGTTTTCCAGTAGGCAGCACTGAATCACAACTTTTCTGTAGCTCTCTTATACTTCTTTGGCTTTTCAGATCGTCTCAGGGTGGTGGAAAATGCCCTGCATTTACTGGGAAGGTGAGCATCTCCTTTGTGATCTGGTCAACCTGACCCAAAGAGAACAACCCCACAGGGGAATGTGGTGGGAGATGGGACTTTAAATCAATGAAATTCCAGTACTTTCTCCTACAGCCAGATGCCATTTTGATATTACTCCACTTTGTTGTAATTGATTCAAAAGTATGATTAGAATGGTATGTGTATGGTTGGGGTCAGCTAGGGAACCCAGCTGCCTCTTTTATTGCTTTGCCCTCTCAGCAATGGTGACCAGCAAACCTCATAGGCATCCCCCCTTTTTCTTCATCTTACCCTGTGATTAGTTGCCAAGTGTGCCTTTCATTCAGGGAAAAAAGTGTTAAAGTATCAGTTTGGGGGTTTACACATAATGTGCTCTGCAACCCACATGAAGCATGAGAGGAGGCCAGCTCTTGGAGGTTAAGGAAAGGCAGCCAGGCTCCATGACTTTGTTTCTCTGTCTGGAAAGCCAATTTCCAGAAAACTATGGCCACAACTCTGCTTTTCCCCTGTCTAGGTTACTGGACTCGGCTGCAGCTCATACTGCCCACTCCTATGAGAATGCACTCTAAATTTCTTTACTCCTCCTGGCTGATGGGAGTGCCATCCACAGACTGATTCTTCCCCTCTCCAGGCTGAGCCCCAGGCTGCAGGGCTGTGTCCCTGGCTACTTTGAGCTCTTCTTCCTTTCGACTACCCTGTTTGCTCCCCTTTGCTCACCTTTAGATGTTTCAATGCGTGGATCTCTCAGACATTTGTGTATTGGGTAGGGAATTCTTTGTTGAATTATAGCTTTTGAAGTTGTTGAAACTTCAAGGGGAGAGACCAAGGGGATGCCGTTTCTCCAACGTCACTGTACAAGTATGAAATAGTTAATTTTTATAAAATGAAGCACTCCCCAAATCGATTAACAGATTCAGCACAATCTTTACCAAAATCTCAGGCAACACTTTTTGGTGGGCAGACATTGACAAGCTGGTCTTAAATTCTTATGGAAATACAAGCAACTCAGAATAGCCACACACAAAAAAAATCTTGAAGATTAGTTAGAAGAATCAGTATTCTGTATTTCAAAGCTTACAGTGAAGTGATAATAATCAAAACTGTGTGAAACTGGCATAGCATTTGGATAGATATTGAGATCAATGAAGTGTAATTAAGAATTCAGAAATAAATGCGTCCATTTATGGTGAATTGATTTTCAACATGGGTGCCAAGAAAATTCAATGGGGAGAAACAGAGTAACTGAATAGCCACTTGAAATAAATGAAGCTGGGACACTGCATCAAAAAATTGAATTCAAAATGGATGGGTGACTTAAATATAAAAGCTATAACTATAAAACTCTTATAAACTAAAATAGGATTAAGCCTTCGTGATCTTGGGTTAGGTAATAATTTCTTAGATATGATACCAAAGCACAAGCAATAAAAAGAATGCATTGGTAAATTGGACTTAATCAAATGAAAACTTTTGCTCATCAAATGGCAGCAACAAAAAACCAAAAAGGCGACACAGAGATTAGCATGACATATTTGGAATTCATATGTTAAATAAGGGATTTGTATTCAGAGTGTATAAAAAACTATTACAACTCAATATTGAAATGGCAAATATTCAAATAATATATTAGTAGTGACTATATAAATATATATATGCATATATGTATTGTACTTTGAGAGCACAGAAGAGGGACTCAAGAATATTTTAACAGCCCTGCCAGTGTGGCTCAGTGATTGAACATCAACCTGTGCACCAAGAGGTCGACAGTTCGATTCTTGGTCAGGGCCCGATTTCCAGTTTGGGGCATGCAGGAGGTGGCCAATCGATGTTCTCTCTCATCGATGTTTCTCTCTCTTTCTCCTTCTCCCTTCCTCTCTCTCTAAAACCAATAAAAATTTTAAAAAGAAAAGAATATTGTAACAAATGAATTATTAGCTGTCCCTTATTCTTCCTGCTCCTAATGCAATGAGAGCAATGTTTGACCCATTTGACATTATTATTAACAATTAATGAGTGTAAAAATTGATGGTGTGGTCTGGCCGGTGTGGCTCAGTAGTTGAGAGTCACCCATGCACCAAGAGGTCACTGGTTCGATTCCTGGTCAGGGCACATGCACAGGTTGAGGGCCCCATCCCTAGTCGGGGGTGTGCAGGAGGTGGCCAGTCAATGTTCTCTCTCATCAATGTTTCTCTCTCTCTCCCTCTCACTTCCTTGCTCTCTAAAAAAAATCGATAAAGGAAAAAAAATATTTAAAAAAGTTGATGGTGCGTGACATATATAATACATTTGCAAAATCTAGGAAGAAGTTAAAGACTTTGCTGCTATTACTTCACTTTGCTGTAATTGATTCAAAAGCATGAATGTAGAGGGAGGGAACTGTACACCCCTGTTTACACTTACCGTTTTGGGGACACTTAGTATTGCCAGCCAGTAGATTTTTTCTGTGTCCTTTACCTAAAGATTACTAGGCATTGTATCATGTTCACAACAACACTCTACTACTATTTATTTCACTTGGATGTCATAAGTTGGGTTCTCTAGAAATAGAAATTGAGACAGAATTTGGTGTGTAGAGTATGTATTAGGCCTTACCACCAAATACAAGGAAAAGAGGGGGAAGCAGAATTAGGAAAGATGAGAAATTACGTAACTGTGCAGGCCCCAACATACCCTGGAAAACACACAAAAAGCTATGGAGCGGAAATGGCCCATTAGAATACCCCACGATGGGCCAAAGTAGCTGAGCTTTAATAAGTGCACTGTGACCAGTCATTGGAATAAAGGCCACCATGTGAAGAGCATACCCTTGGATGATGTGTCTCTCTGCAGAAGAGGCAATTCTGGAAGGATCTAACAGAGGTTACCTGCTAACATCATTCCCAGTAGCTAAGGCAACAAATCCGTCCTTAAAAGGAAATCTGAAGGATGCATCTCTAAGTCCACCTCTGCCCATCCCTTGTGCTACTTGGTCCATTTCTTCATATACTTTCTGAAAGCAACTTCTTCAGGATCCTAGTGGATCTCTTTCCTTGGGAAAAAACTTAGAAGAAAATTAGTAGGACAAACAAATATCCTCTGCTATGGTAACTGCTCTTGAAGCCAGACTGTATACTTATCATCTCCTTCCTCTGATAACCATTCTAAAATGTTTCCATCCATATTTACCACCTTTGCAGGTCTCAGTAGCTTGACACAAATTCTAATCTTTAAGGGGTCTGAACTTCTGGTCATGGTATTCTTCTCAGGCCAGTGTAACTACACCTTAGATCCAGAGACAGGGAACAGACTGACAGATTTCAGAGGGAAGGGGGATGGGAGATAGGAAGAGATAAACCAAAGAACTTATATACATGTTTGCACTACTAATGGACACAGACAATAATGTGGAGAAGGCAGGAGGGGGTGAGAGAGGAGAGGAGGGGGGCAATGGGGGGAAGAGATGGAACATCTGTAATACTTTCAACAATAAAGATAAAAATACATATACATATATATGTGTGTGTGTGTACACACACACACACACACACACACATATATGGCATACATGGCCCGATCCCCAGTAGGGGGCATGCAGGAGGCAGCCAATAAATGTTCAATGTTCTCACTAATGTTTCCATCTCTCTATCCCTCTTCCTTCCTCTCTCCCTAAAATCAATAAAGAAATAATATTTAAAAAATAAAATAAAAGTGAATAACTGTGTACTACAGACTGAATATCCTTGCTTTGGATCTCCCAGAGCTTCAGTTTTTCTCTCCCATGGAATTTCCCATACTCCACAAGGCATAGTTCCCCACAAGAGGCCAGTCTAATACCACTGGGTATGCTAAATCATGGAGCCCAGAGGCAAGGTTGCTTGCACTGCAGCCTGGAGCTGTGACAGGACATGTTCTTGCTCTGGTCCCCACTCAAATCTGGCAGCCTTTAGTGTAACTCAGTATACGGACCTTGGCAGTATTCACAGGTTTGGAATCCACAGTCCAAGGGAGCCTATAAAGCATGGTCCTATAAAACGTGGTACAGAATATTTTCCTTTCACTTTAGACAGCATGTTTTACCATACTCCTTAGTTACCTCAAAATGTAACTGATTTGACAAGTGCCTGAAATTTCATAGTTTTTATTTTGTTTTGTTTTGTTTCAGATAGACTGGGAGGAAGGAGGGAGGGGGAGAGAGAGAGAGAGAGAAGAGAGAGAAGAGAGAGAAGAGAGAGAAAGAGAAACATCGATGTGAGAGAGACACATCGATTGGTTGCCACTCACACAACCCTGACCAGCACTGGGGATCGAACTGCAACCGAGGTTCATGCACTGAACTAGAATAGAACCTGTGACGCTTTAGTTCATGGGCTGATGCTCTAACCACTGAGAAAACCAGCCAGGGCTGACATTTCATAGCTTTATCTTCTACTCTCTGGAGCACATTTGCCTTAATAAGACTTTTGGTATGCTAGTTAGATTTTGCTAATTTTCCCTGATTAGTATAATATCTCCAATACAATATTCTGGGGTGTGTCTAAATGGCTCTGTTCTCCTAGGATTACAACACAAGACATGGTAGGTACATTCACATACTCTGAAGGAAATTTATAAATGTGTGTTTTGCTTTTTCTGTGTAAATGTGAACTATTTCTGATCCTCTTTTTTTATGTAATAGACAAGTCTTTATTTCCTAAGTCAATGGCCTCACACCATGTTCTTGAGGTTGTGTTTATCTGTTCTAGCAAAGATAATGTATCCAGCCCAGCTGGTGTGGCTCAGTGGTTGAGCATCAACCCATGCACCAAGAGGTTGCTGATTTGATTCCCAGTCAGGGCACATGCCCAGGTTGTGGGCCAAATCCCCAGTGGGGGGCATGCAGGCGATGGCCAATCAATGTTTTCTCTCATCGATGTTTCTATCTCTCTCTCCATTCTTCCTAAAAAAAAATCAATAAAGAAAAAATATATTTTTTAAAAAAGATAATATATCCAGGAAAAAAAATGTATGTCATTGAAACTACTAATTGCTTGAGTTTGTTGGAAGTACACAGATATTTTCCAGAACCCGTTTGGTTTCTGTAAGGGCCACACTGGTGAATTAAATAGAACTAAGATGGGTACCATTATCCCTGAAATATGACCATTAATGACAGCAGAAGTTTCCCTCATCCCTCCCTTGGGATTCTGCATCATTTTTTTAATTTACTATCTTGTAGAGGGAAGAGATAGTTTCAGAGGATTCTACTTGGTCTTTCATAGAAGTACAGCTCTTACCCCACAAGGTAAGGTCCTAATGAGTGGGGTGTACTGACTATTAAATGTGACAACCCCAATTATACCTGCAGGGGCTAAGGAACATAATCACTGGATGCTTCCGCTGATGCATGACATCCTCAGTACATTGGACCTTGATCAGAACTCCATTTATTACACATTTGACTTTGCCAGCATTCTCACTGGGAGCCATAATAATACTTTTTTAAAAAAAAATATTTTTATTAATTTATTTTTATTACAGATGTTTCTCCTTTTCCCCCATTGACACCCTCCTCCCAATTCTTGCTCCCCCACCCCATCCCCAGCATTGTTGTCTATGTCCATTGGTTACGCATACATGCACGTAAGTTTTGTTTTCAAGTATCAATGTCCACTGGAACCTCTGTCCAATAGTTCTACAAACATCTGGAAAATTATTTTTCCACAGCTTACAGGTATATGAGTAAATGGCTGTTAACTCCTTTGGGGACTATTTGGAAGAATTATTACCATGTGTACTTGTCAAGGTTCCTGCAGAATCTTTCTTCCAGGGCACCTGGCCACCTCTTCTGACAATAGGTTTTGATCAGAAAACTGGTTCAGATTTGGGACGAGGCAATGGATCATGACTCTGTTATTGAAAGAGTAGTACTCATCCCCATGGCATTCTGTTGTTGATATTTCTTGACAGTACAACACTTTTTAGCTGTCTTTCTATTTGCCCTTAGGAACATCATGTTTTATTAACTATAACCAAAAATTTTCGTGGGTCAGACCCTCTTGGCTGCTACTCTGTCACCGCTACTCATAATGGAAATTACATCCATATGGCTTTGGGAAGTAAAATGCCACCACATGACCTCTATTACTTAGAGTTCTCAGGTTCATTTTCATTGCTGTCAGTCAGCCTTGGGTTGCAATGGGCTCCCCTACCATCAGCCCTGGCCTTCAGGGAAGAGCCACAGCTGAACTTTTTAGTGATGCATGTGCCCCTCTCCCCAGTGCATTCCTGGTGGCCTTGGTAAGTTTTGCATCTTCCAGTTCTTTCTAATTTTTTTTTTTTTAAATCCTCACTCGAGGATATTTCTCCATTTATCTTCAAGTAGAGAGAGAGGGAGAAAGAGAGAAACATTGAAGTAAGAGGGAAACATCAGCTGGTTGCCTCCTGCACGACCCCGACCAGGGCCAGGGACGAACGACAGTAAAGGTACGTGCCCTTGACTGGAATCGAACCCAGGACTCATTGGTCCATGGGTCGACGCTCTACCACTGAGCCAAACCAGCCAGAGCACCTCCAGTTCTTTCTGTTGAACATAATCCTATAGTGCATTTTCCATGTTTTCATTGTCTGTCTACTCCAACATATCCATTTTCCTGAGCAGAGCCTGAATTAGGGTGAAAGGAGAGAGATGCTTAATGTACAATATTTTTCAAGGTAATGCAGGTACTGAAGAGTCAACTCTTTAGGGCATAACATTTATTTATTTAAAAAAAATAAATATATTTTAATTGATTTTTTAGAGAGAGCGATAGAAACATTGATGTGAGAGAGAAACATCAATGGGCTGTCTTCTGCATGTCCCCTACTGGGGATCGAGTCCACAACCCAGGCATGTACCCTGACCGGGAATTGAACCAGGTGCATGGGTCCATGCTCAGCACCTGAGTCACACCAGTCAGGCTAGGGCACAACATTTAAGAAGACACATACTCTTAGAGTCAAATGAATAATGTCCTTAGTGTGTGAGACCCAGACCACACACTTGCTTTACCTTAGTCTCAGCCAGAGCCCTTTAATTCCTTCTCCTACTCTCAGCCTTAGTCAATTCTGGCCATTGTTTTTAAATTTATTTTATTTTATTTTTTAGAGAGACAGGAAGGGAGAGGGAGAGAGAGATAGAAACATTGATGAGAGAAAACATCAATTGGCCACCTCCTGCATGCCCCCCAGTAGGGATCGGGCCCACACCCTAAACATGTGCCCTAACCAGGAATCGAATAGGCGACCTCTTGGTGCATGGGTCGACGCTCAACCACTGAGCCACACTGGCTGGGCTGGGTCTTCTCTTTACAGGAGTCTGAGCATGAGAATTTCAGAGTGATAGTAAGCAGACGTAGTAACAGAGAAGCACAGACAGGCAGAAGCCTTATGGTAGAAGTAGCAATGCATTCGCATAAGCAATGAGTTAGAAGAGAGTCAGTCTGGTTGTCTACAGAAGCATTACAAACAAGGATATTAGTAAATAAATGATCTAAATGGCAGACTGTTGGCATAACAAGCAATGAACACACGTTGTTAAGGAGACATGAAAAGAATAGTTCTTCCATGTACACTAAAATGGCTTCCCAGCTTCCATGGCCCTTGATTCTGTAGTAGGTGTATTGTTTCATGTTTTCATTTTCCTTTGTGTCTTTACAGTAATCCACTTGTATAGTGATAACCAGAGTTTTTATCTATTTCCATTCATTTATTTATTTGTTTTAAGTTGAAGCAGTTTAACTGATGATACATGGCATCCTGGTAGAGATGACTATTCATATGGCATCTAGGCACAATGTATTACTGATTTAAAGTTAATCTAATCTGCCTGGCACAGTGGTTGAGCATCGACCCATGCACCAAGAGGTCACCAGTTCGATTCCCGGTCAGGGCACATGTCCAGGCTGTGGGCCAGGTCCCCAGTGGGGGGCATGCAGGAGGCGGCCAATCGATGTTCTCTCTCATCAATGTTTCTCTCCCTCTCCCTTTCTCTCTCTCTCTAAAAAAAAAAATCAATACAGAAATTTAATTTAATCTAATGTTATCCATATTGAGAGGGAGGGGGCACCATCAGGTCCACATGAGCAGGAGTTATAAGGGGGCACAAGCAGCCCAGGTGATGGAAGTCGTGTCCAAGTATTGAGTGAATGTTCACATGACATATAAAACTGCTCTAATGCTACTTCAGGGGACAGAAGTAATTTCCTTGTGCAGGCTTGTATAGGCAGGGCAGGAGAGTGCTATTCCCCTGATGTTATTTGAAGCAGATATTTAGTGTCATTCATTAGGTGCAAAATGAATCTGTAAAGGAAACCACAGAAATCAATGTAAGATTTGGAGCAGAATGAAATAAAGGAGAGGTTAAATAAAGGGCAGGGGTGAGAACAGGAGAAGGATAGAAAGGAGTCAGTGTTAATGTTTTTATTTTGCTTTCTGCACAAATTAAAGGAAGATGAGAATACTGAAGGAGTTGCAGAGGGGTAGGCAAGGTATAGCAAAGATTTTGCAAGAAAGTTCTATTGTATACAGATTAAAAGTTAGAAAACAGCAAGCAACTGCTGTAGGTGTTATGAATATGAATAATTTCTAAATTAGTTGTATTGCATTAATTGTATATGGCCTAAATTATGATGGTTATTACTATAATTAGTTTAAACAGAGTTTTATTTATTTAGAATTTGGTCATTCTAATTTTTATGAGTGAAAATTCAATATGCTTGTAAGATTAGTAGATAAATAGGACTGGCACTTGAAAATGCATCAAGAAAAAGATGACTTGGAATGTCAGAAAATCTTAGGTGGTGGTTCCACTTAGTAGACAAAAGATATAAACCTTATTTATTCTCTTGAAGAATGAAGTAGTGTCATAAATGCATAAATGATTAGAGATGGAAAGTTTGGGTTGAAAAATACAGTTATTAATAAGAAATAGTCTGCCTGGCTGGTGTGGCTCAATGGTTGAGTGTCAACCCATGCACCAAGAGGTCACGGGTTCGATTCCTGGGTAGGGCACATGCCCAGGTTGTGGGCCCGATCCCCAGTGGGGGGCGTGCAGGAGGCGGCCAATTGATGTTCTCTCTCATCGATGTTTCTACCTCTCTCTCCCTCTTCCTTCTCTCTCTCTAATATTAAAGAAGAAAAATTTTTTAAAAAAGACATGGTTTTATAAAAAGGATTGTATTAAATTATCAAGTAATTCACATATAAGGTAGAGGCGCAATTGCTTGATAAGGGGACTGGGACATATGTGCTCTGGTATGGTTTAAGAGATTAATGGGAATCAAACCTGCAACCTGGGCATGTGCCCTGACCAGGAATCAAACTGGGACCTCTCAGTCCATGGGACGATGCTCAATCCACTGAGCCACACCAGTTGGGCAACCCAGATTTTTTCAAGTCACAACTGTATTAATTTTCTACTTCTATCATAGCAAGTTACCACAAATGTGTGACATAAACAACACAAATTTATAATCTTATGGTCTGGAGATAAGAAGTCCAAAATCAGTTTCACTGGGTAAACATTGTGTTGGTAGGGCTGAATTCCTTTAGGAGGCTGGAGGGGGGAATCAGATTCCTTGCTCTTTTCTAGCTTCTGTTGGCCATCTGCATTTCTTGGTTGATGGCTGCCTTTCATCTTCAAAGTCAGCAACAATTTGTAGAGTGTTCATATCATATTCCTTTGGCACTGAATTTTCTGTAATAGTCTTTTACAATCAAGGACCCTTTGATTACTTTGTGGCCCAACCTGACAATCTAGGATAATCTTCCTATTTTAATTTTTGTTTCTTTATTGATTTTTAACAGAAAGGAAGGAAGAGGGAGAGAGAGATAGAAATATCGATGAGAGAGAATATCAATTGACCTCCTCCTGCATGCCCCCAACTGGGGATTGGGCCCTCAAACTGGGCATGTGCCCTGACCGGGAATCAAACCAGCGACCTCTTGGTGCATGGGTCAATGCTCAACTACTGAGCCACACCAGCTGGGCTAATCTTCCTATTTTAAGGTGAGTTTATTAACAACCTTAATTCTATATGCAGCCATAAAATTATTCTGCCATGTTAGGAAACACATATACAGATTCCAGAAATTAGGATATAGACATTTTTGGAAACTGTTACTTTGGCTAGCACATTAAAGGAATCACTTTTCTTATTAATTCCCTTTCTTGCATTGCCTCTTGAGTTTCAAGAAGCCAAACAGTAGAAATGAACATTTGAAAAATATTTTATGAAAAGAATGAAAGAAGGGCAGATGGTTATAAAACTTATTTCAAAGAGCTATAATTTGGATAGGCTGTGTAGTTTTATATATGTGTGTATATATATATACATACATATATATTAATTAATTTTTGTTACAAAGGCTGTGTAGCTTTTACTTATCAAAATATAGAATTTCTAATTCAAAAAAAATATCTTTATTAAAATGACAATTTTTAAATTTTACAATAGTTAAACTTTTTTTTTTTAGCCTTACCTGAGAACATTTTTCCATTTTTTTGTTCAGGTAGAGTGGGAGGGAAAGAGAGAGAGAGAGAGAGGGAGAGAAACATCGACATGAAAGAGACAGATCAAGTGGCTGCTACCCACACAACCCAACAAGGGCTGGGTACAAACTGCAACCGAGGTACATGCCCTTAGCGGGAACCGAACTCAGGTCTCTCTGGACTGCAGGCCAATGCTCTAACCCCTGAGCCAAACCGAACAGGGCCAATGATTTAAATTTTTAAAACACTTTTATTTTCTTTATTGATTTTAGAGACAGAGAGGAAGGGAGAAGGAGAGAGAGAGAGAAACGTCAATGAGAGAGAACATCGACTGGCTGCCTCCTGATTGCCCCCCACTGGGGATAGGGCCCACAACCTGGGCATGTGTCCTGACTGGGAATTGAACCGGTGACCTCTAGGTGCATAGGTTGACACTCAACCACTGAGTCACACCAGCCAGGCCAATGATTTAAATTTTAATGAATAATAATAATAAAAAAACTATTGGGTTTATGACTGAATTAGTGGTTTTTTTCAATATGATTATCTTGAACATATGGTAAGATTATGCCCAGTCCTTTTGGTTGTTTTTTTCCATGATAATGACTCTAATGTTATTTAACTGTTTCTTCTGTATCCTCTGCTAAAAGCTAGAGTCAATGTTTCTGCTATTTTTATTTGGCCCAGATGAAAGGTGACACATAATCCATATTATTAATGCCAGATTGAATCACTGGAAAATATTAGACTTGATTTCTCCTTGAAGAGGACCTAGAAGAGCCTTAGTGTTCAAAGTGGCAGGCATGATGAATGTACTAGACATTTTAACATATTACATGGGTTGAATACTTAGCATTAACCATCTGCCTTCAGGAAATAAAAGTAACCCCTTTAAAAGTAAAAACTTTAATTAATTCAACCATGAATTTTGTCGGCCAACAACCTACATAAAAAATCAATAAAAATGCTTTTTTTTTTTTTTGCTGTAAATATATTGATTGGTTTTCAGAGAATACTATGTAGATCCCATTAAAAGGATTACTATTTACAGAAGAATTCTGTTTCTTGATCTCTAGTTTGGATAGAACCTTGCAGAATATTGTGATATTACTCGCGTTCAAGTTTATGCTTTGGCCAGTCACAAACTAAGTGACTTTATGTGAGTTATTCAACCTTTCAGAAATTTGTTTCTTCATCTGTAAAATGGGAAAAAAGAGTGGCTATGAACTGAATTGTGTCCCTCTAAATTCATATGTTGAAACCTTAAGCCTAGTGTGATGGCATTTAAAAATGGAACTTTTGGGACATAATTATGTTAGATGATATAATCAGGGTGGGGGGGCCTCATGATGAGATTAGTGCCCTTGAGTAAGAAATGCCAGAAAGCGTTCTTTTTTTAAAGATAATTTTTCTTTTTATTGTTTTTAGAGAGAAGTAGGGAGAGGGAGAGAGATAGAAACATCGATGAGAGAGAACATTGACTGGCCCCCTCCTGCATGCCCCCCACGGGGATCAGGCCCACAACCTGGGCATGTGCCCTGACCGGGAATCGAACCAGCGACCTCTTGGTGCATGGATCAATGCTCAACCACTGAGCCACACCGACCCGGCCCAGAAAGCTTTCTTTTCACCTCTCTCTCCTTCCTTCCACCTTGTGAAGACACAGAGACAAGGCAGCTATCTACAAGCCAGGAAGAACGTTCACCAGAGATCAACCATGCTAATACCTTGCTATTAGACTTTTGTCTTTTAAAACTGAGAAAATCTATTTTTGTTGTTTAGGCCACCTAGTTTGTGATGTTTTACTATGGGTAACACAAAAGTAATGTCATCAATTCTTAGTGTTGTCATGAAGATTAAATGAGAAATGTAAAGAACTGAGCACAGTACTTCACATACAATAAATGCACAGTAAAGATTATTTCCTAGTGTTAAGATTAATTATTATTGTTTTAATTACTACAACATGTATTGCATATGTCAGTTCAGTATGAATTTATCCATTTCTTGCTGGATAATTCCCAAATAAAGAAACAGAACACTATAGTATCTGACAACTTAGACGCTGGATTAGGCATTGTTCCAATCAATACAACTCAGTATTTATCAGCTGAGGAATCTCAGAAAATAATTGAATTTGTCTGATGTTTGGTTTCCTAATCTGAAAAATTGAAATTATAATTATACCTAAAATATAAGATTGTTGAGATAATTTTTAAAAGGACACAAAGTATCTTTAATCAGTGATCCATGGAAGAAAAAAACTAAAGTTCATATCTAAGCCTTTAGGCAATCTTAAAGAGGTATAAAATGATTTTAAAAATGATTTCAAAGTATAGGTTCTCCAAGATCTATTGAGATATAGACAGACAATCATATTTATTATTTATCTTTATTGGAACAATAAGAAAGCAATACATTTTTACTAATGTATTCTATGCTGGTTAATATTAAATCCCTCACTGGTTCTCACAGCATGCTTAGGGCAGACTTATAGCTCCATGAGACAGAGATGGTAGCAAAGAAAATATGTTTCCTTATAGCATATTGTATTTTAAATCAGATCGCATGTACCTATTAAGTGGATTTACGTGTTATAGTATTTTAAATTTTAAATATTAAAAAAAAAATCAAATGTATTTTCAAAAAATGTTTCTATTGATATTTTAGAGATAGAGGAAGGGGGAGAGAGATAGAAACATTGATGTGAGAGAGAACATTGATTGGCTGCCTCCTGCATGCCCCCTACTGGGGATTGAGCCTGCAATCCAGGCATGTACCTGGACCAGAATTGGACCAGGACCTCTCAGTCCATGGGACGATGCTCAATCCACTGAGACACACCAGGTGGGCTAAATGTATTTTTATTACAGTTGACATAGAATATATTATATCCTGTTTTAATATCTTGTTTAAATTAAGCAGCCTTCAGAAATGGACAAATGTATTAAAAAGATTCCTATAAAAGTAACCATTCGTTGCAGATATCAATAAAGTAGCCTGAAAATATCAAGGGAATAGCAGAGCTGACATACCTACTACTATTACAACCTTTTGTCAGCCACATTGAAGATAAAAGCAATCATTAATCAGATTTACCACATTCAATCCCATTGTTATCACTAAATATGTTATTGCACAATACACTGCTATTACAATATATTACTGCTAATGTTTTTGCTAATTTTGTTATTGTTAATTATTAATATGTTTAGTGAAAGCAAAAATACTATGCTGTTCAATCTTTGATATGTTTTGCCTATATTTTAAAGGTGATATTACAGTGGTAGAATAGCACATGCATATAATTATTGTTATAAGTACATCCATATATCCATACAGGGATACTTGCTAACTTTTAAAATACTGGGTAAAATTATAATGTTTGGAGAACATTACTTTGATGGACTATGGATTTCTTTAATTAGTTCATTTATACCCTAAGGTTATAGAGATCTCATATGCAAATTAATTTGTAAAAAGAAATTATCAAATTGATAATTATCAAAATGCACTCTGAAATTAAACTTTCTGATATTGACCCACCCCATAAAATTTTCTTTACATTATTACTGCCACCAGGAAATTTTACCTGTATTTATGAATGATAAGACACAGAAATAAAGCAACTTGTTCAGCTTCAGAGTCAACACTGATTATTTCTTTGTTGGACCTTGCTGATTCATATAATATACTCAGGGAATTATCGAAATGGACATCTATTGAAAATTCCTACCTTATCCATTCTCTTACTTTTTGGCAGTATTGCATGATTTGAGAGAATTGATTCTTTAATTCTGTATTTTTTTCCTACCTGGGAATGAATAGGCAATCAACCTATATTAATTTTTCAAAAACAAATATTAAAATGTCATGGCAGATCTGGTATTATTTAGACCCTCAAATCCTTCTTGCCGTTTGCTCAGAAAAATTTCATTTAAAATAATAAGTAGTCATTGTGCATATTGATTCTTCCTCCACAAAGCCTCATTTTAGTAAAATTTTAAATTAAAAGTCATTATGAAGAAACGGCAGTCAGAGTTTGCAGTGGATAAACAACTAATTCCTTCCATTATAGAGCTGAATTTTTATGGATTATCTTAAACCTCTAAGTAAAGATGAATTTGCTAACTCTGTAGAGATCTATTTCTAGCCACTAACTGGGCACAAAATATTGCCTTCTCCTTTCATTGCAGTCTTTCTAGCATTTCAGTGACCGGAGACGATGGAGAACAGAAAGCATTTCATATAGTCCAAGTATTTTTTAATGCAAAGCAACATAATTTGGGGAAATCGACTGGGGGAATATTTCTTAGGAAAAAAAAAAATGTGTAAGAGAGCCATAAGATGCTTTAAATAAGTCAACCATAAGATGCTTTAAATAAGTCAACTCTTCTTCTTGAAAACCTAACTTACACTTTTACCAAGAGAACATGATGCATTTAGGAGAAATTATTTTGATCTCCAAGTGCATTCTAGAAGTCACTCACACGTACTAACTTTAAAAGGAAACATACTAGTGTATATGATCTTTCTCAAATAAAATGCTTCTGGAAAATAAGTCTGCTTCTCCAGTGCAAACTTGTAAATGAGAATTAGAAGCGAATAACCAAAAATAATAAAGATATTAAAGTAAAATTAAGATTACATTGTACTGTGTTTCTATCAATACTAATCATTCTTTCCATATTTGAGTAAGCTACTGAGCTAAAAATGCAAAGCACTCAATGGAAAAAAAAATTGTTGAGCAATATAAATCGCTGCCATAAGAAAAGGCCATGATTGAAGATAAAACTATTGACAGGTAGAAGAGAACACTCCTAAGTTGGGCTACCATATTACATTTAAATATTCACAGAATTCAAACACATCTTTCGGTATATAGTAAAGATTTTTTTTTACTACCTTCTATGGAGTGAATTATATACTAGGTGGTATGAATGATACAAAAGAGATAAAAGCACAGTGGAACTCCTAATTCTAAATAATTTATAATTCAGTTTGCAGACTGTATAAATACTATGAAGCATCTATACATCTGGCCACTTATCTCACTCATGTATATTTATTTTATTTTAAAGTCTTTCTTTTTCCCTTTATTGATTTTAGAGAGAGGAAGAGAGAGAGAGAGAGAGAGAGAGAGAGAGAGAGAGAGAGAGAGAGAGAAATATTGATGAGTGAAAACATCGATTGGCCGCCTCCTGCATGCCCCCCATTGGGGATCAGGCCCACAACCTGGGCATGTGCCCTGACCAGGAATCGAACTGGCAACCCCTTGGTTCATGGGTCAATGCTCAACCACTGAGCCACACCGGCCAGACTACATTTATTTTATTTTAAAGTCTCTCTTTTTTCCATGATTTTCAGAGCTTGCCTTTTTGTTGATGTGTGACCTATAACACAGAAAAAAAAATTTTTGGACAACTGTGAAGAATATATATTTGTAACTATCGAAATTGTTGTAACTTTTCCACTCTGAAATTTTAAGTGAATATTCTCATGACAATACATGATCAAAATTGCAGAACATTGTAGAATTTGAGTTTACCAAACACTTTCATATAAGTATCCTTACTGTCTTATTATAGTATTTATTCTTCCACAGTATATAGAACTGTTGGTATGGCATTTGATATTTAGAAGTATTAAAAATCCCATCAATTCCATTTATTCAACAGATTTTTATTGAGCACCTATTATATATCTCAAGCGGTCTGCTAAGTGTTAGAGATATTATGGTAAATAAAAGACACAGTTTCTCCTATCACAGATTTCCCTCCCATTGGGGAAAATCAACACTTATAATGGTATGTGACCACTGTTACTATGGATAAGGTAAAGGGTTCCATTAGGAGAAAGAGAAGGAGAAAGGGGGGGAAGTCAGGGGAAGTATGAGAGGAAGTGATGTCTTAGCTAATATATAAGATATACATAAGTGCTATCCATGCTACCATATATGGAAAAAATGTTTTATTTGGGGAAGATAGTATATTTGAAACTCTGAAGAAAAGGTAGCATAACATTCCATAAAGTGAAATAGAAAATTACTGTGACTGGAGAATAAGAGAACAGTGAGAGCGAATTTGGAAGATATGTAGGGGACAGCTCCAGTTTTAAGAGGTTTGGACATATAAAATTTTTTTTCTTTATTGATTTTAGAGAGAGAGGAAGGGAGAGAAAGACAGAGAGAGAAACATCAATAAGAGAGAACATCGATGGGCCCCCTCCTGCATGCCTCCCACTGGCGATCTGGCCCACAACCTGGGCATGTGCCCTGACCGGCAATCGAATTGGCGACCTCTTGGTGCATGGGTCGATGCTCAACCACTGAGCCACACCAGCCGGGCATGTTTTGACATTTTTATAAGTAATAAGAAGCTATTGAGGACTTTCAAGCAGAAGAATATAATAAGCAGATGTTAATTTTGGAAAGTCCACTATCTTTTATAAAGAATGGATGGAGTAAGAAAATGTTTGAAGCAAGAATATTAGTTAAGATGCTGTTACAGTAATCCAGCTGTGGGACTATGATGCAGAAAAGTAGATAAATTCAGTGTTGGGTGGTAGTAGTATATTTGATAGGACTTGGTGATCGGAGAGAAAGTTGAAGGATTTAAAGGTTGTGCTCCTACCTCTGACTGAGGCAACTAGATATGTGATGGCTTTAATAAGTGAGACAGGACACATAGGAAGGGAAGGGAGCATGACTGGAGATTCCTTCTTGTTATTTGGATTTGTTGTATTATAGTTCTTGTAGGATGAATGAGAAGAAATAAATGGCTCTGGCTGGTTTGGCTCAGCAGTTAGAGCATCAGCCTGCAGACCAGAGAGTCCCAGGTTCGGTTTCTGCTAAGGGCACGTACCTCAGTTGCAGTTTGTCCCCAACGTCCCTCTCGTGTTGATGTTTCTCTCTCTCTCTTCCTGCCTCTCTCCCTCCTGCTCTATCTGAAGATAAATGCAAAAAGGTCCTCGGGTGAGGATAAAAGAAAAAGAAGAGAAGAAATACATAATATTAAGACTGCATACCAAAATAAGTTGAAAAGAATTCCTAGAATTTCCAGCAGTCCAAGAATGTTTTAGGTCCTTCCCCTTATATATAAAAGCAAAAAACCATAAGCAGATTTTTTTCAATGTATACCATGAAATTCTGTTTATAAATTAATAATTTCCCAACTAAATGTCAATGTTACCTAGAAACTTATACTGACTATGCTGTATAACATTTGCAGGAAAATACCTTTTGTGTTTTTATTGTTGATCTTTTAATACTATCTTAATTCAATTTTGTTTAATTAAAATCCTAAAGCAATAAGTATAAACTATTTTTCAAATAGTCTAGAAAAAGTTATCTGTTAGAAATTGACATAGATAGGTCTTAGTCTAATGTGGTAATATATATCAGAAGAGCTTTTTTTTTTTTTTTTATTCTCACCAGAGGACATTTTTGCGTTTATATTCAGATAGAGTGGGAGGGAGAGAGGGAGGAAGAGAGAGAGAGAAACATCTATGTGAGAGAGACACATTGAGTGGCCGCCACCCACATGACCCCAACTGGGGCCAGGGACAAACTGCAACCGAGGTACGTGCCCTTAGCAGGAACTGAACCCAGGACTCTCTGCTTCGCAGGCCAACTCTCTAACCACTGAGCCAAACAGCCAGGGCCAGAAGAGTTTTTGAATAGGAGAAAATAGGGGCTTCTGCTTTCTAGTTGGGCATGTGAAAGCTTGGCAGTCATTATTTTATCCTAATAACAAGTAAAAAATTGAACAAACTAAAAATCAACAACTCATCTTATATTCATCAAATAATAGAAATCACAGAGCAAACTGCTATTTTCAAAATTGGAGACAGACTGGCGGATACAGAGAACCACAACTTACCAGAGAAGAAATTCAACAGCATAAGCCTCCACTAGAACCACTGCCAGGGTAGAAAATCCTGAATTGTAACTGACAAATTTCTGGAGGCTCAGTGTGGATAAGTCTGAGAGATTAAAAACTCCTGGGGGACCCAGTCATTGCTCTGCCCCATGTTTGTGAGTTTTACCTCCGTGAGACCTTAGTGTTTATCACAGTGAAGATTAGATAAAAATGCCCTTGTGCTTCTGGTAGGGGGAGAAACATGTAGCCATTTTATAATATGCCAGAGCATTCTAATCCCTTTAAGAAGAAATATTTGAAGCAATAATGACTAATAATTTTTCAAAACTATTGTCAGAAACCAAACTAGAGACCCAAGAAGCTCAGAAAACACCGAAAAGGATAAATACCAAAAAATATACACTTGCACGTATCATATTTAAGTGGCAGAAAATCAAAGATAAAGAAAAACATCAAAATAAATCAGAGACAAAACACCAGTTTATTACATAGGAATAAGGGTTAGAATTACACCATACTTCTCAGAAATAATGCAAGCAAGAAAAGAGTGGAATGAAATATTTAAAGGGCTGAGAGAGAAAAAACCAACAAGCCTAGAATTTTGTATCCTGTGAAAACATTCTCCAGAAGTGAAGGAGAAATACTTTTTCATATAACCAAAAATTGAAGGAGTTTGGTGTCAGTGATCCTGCCTTGCAAGAAAACGTATAAACTTTTCAGAAAGAATAAAAATGAGATAAATTAGAAACTTGGATCTACATAAAAAAAGGAACAGAATTAAAGAACAAATACGTGTAGGTAAAATAATTTCCATTTTTCTTCTTCTTTTTTTTTTATCCTCACCCGAGGACACTTTTGCATTTATCTTCAGATAGAGCAAGAGGGAGAGAGGGAGGTAGAGAGAGAGAGAGGCATTGATGTGAGAGAGACACATCGACTGGCTGCCACCCACATGACCCCCAACTGGGGCCAGGTACAAACTGCAACCAAGGTATGTGCCCTTAGTGGAAACCGAACCTGGGACTCTCTGGTCCACAGGCTGATGCTCTAACTGCTGTGCCAAACCGGCCAGGGCCACTTTTCTTATTCTTAATTGATCTAACAATTTGTTCTAATAAGAATAGCAACACTGTATTCAATAATTTTAGTGTATGTTGGGTGAAATTAATTCCAGCAATGATATGAGGGACGAGAGGGATGAATCAGGAATAGAGCTGGCCCTTGCACAGTACAAATATGAACTATGTATGTCTGCTTATGTGTAATTTTTTTTCAATAAATATGTTTGGAACATTTTGGGAGATTTTTAACAATTTAAAAAAACTCACAGCCCTGGCCGGTTTGGCTCAGCGGCTAGAGCGTCGGCCTGCGGTCCAGAGAGACCCGGGTTCGGTTCCCGCTAAGGGCGCGTACCTCGGTTGCAGTTTGTCCCCGGCCCTGGTCGGTTGTGCAGGTGGCAGCCACTCGATGTGTCCCTTTCACGTCGATGTTTCCCTCTCTCTCTCTGTTCCTCTCTCTCCCTCCCACTCTACCTGAACAAAAAATGGAAAAATGTCCTCCGGTGAGGATTAAAAAAAAAACAAAAACAAAAAAACAAAAAAACTCACAGATGAACCATATAGCCTAAAAGAATTGAAAAAACTAAGAAAAATTTAAGAATGTCATAAATAACCGTATACAATACATATAAAATAGAAAATATATGTTCATTAACTGTTTATGTTATCAGTAAGGCTTCCAGTCAATATTAAGCTATTAGTAGTTAAGGTTTTGGGAAACAAAAGTTAGATGTGGATTTTCTACTGCCTGAGGATTGGGACCCTTAATGCCCATATTGTTCAAGGGTCAACTGTATTTTGCTAAGATACTTGAACTACCGATGAAGCAGTACTACATTATTTGAAAGGGTATTAATTGTAAATGTGTATTGTAAACTACAGGGCAAACCTTATTAAAAGAAAAACAGTATAGCCCAGATGGTGTGGCTCAGTGGATTGAGCCATGGACTGAGAGGTCCTGGCTCGTTTCCCAGTCGGGGCACATACCCAGGTTGTGGGCTTGATTCCCACTAGGGGGCGTGCAGGAGGCAGCTGGTAGATGTTTCTCACACTGATGGTTCTACCTCTCTCTCCCTTCCTCTCTCTCTCTAAAAGAAAAAAAACACATATTTTAAAAAACAGTATAATTGATATGTCAAGACAAGAGAGAAAATAGAATCATATGAAATGGTCAATTAAAGACACAGAAGGCAGAAAAGAGTCAAAGACAAAAAGTAATAGAACAAGGGCAATGAACAGAAAACAGTAGTTAATATGTTAGATATTAATCAAACTTTTACCAAAAATCACTTTAAACAACTGTCATCTAAATTTACCAATTAAAATACAGAGAATGTCAGAGTGAATCAATAAACAAGACCATAATAAGTGGTGACTATAAGACATTCACTTTAAATATGACAGATATATTAAAACTAAAGGGATTAAGAAAGATATAGCATACTAATGCTAATCAAAAGAATGCAGAAATAACTAAATTAATTTTATATAGAGCCAACTTCAGAGCAAGAAAAATAATCGGGAACAAAGAGAGGTGCTTTATAATGATAAAGGGGTAATTCTCCAAGAAGACATAACACTCCTAAATTTATATGCACCTAACAACCAAGTGTTACAAAGCTTAGGGCTAAAATTGATAGATCTGCAAAGAGAAATAAATAAATCTACCATAGTAGTTGGTAAGATTAACATTCCTGTGTCAGTAATGGGCAGATCCAGCAGACAGAAAATCAGTAAGGATAAAGTTGAACTCAATAGTGCATCAATCAACCAGATCTAATTGATATCTATAGAATACTTCATTCAAAAACAGGAGGATATACATTCTCCTCAAACTCACACAGAACATTCACCAAGATAGGCCACATTTGGGGCCATAAAACACACCTTAACAAATTTAAAAGTATTGAAATAATACAATATATGCTCTCAGACTACAGTGTTAAAGCTAGAAATCAATTACAGAAAGATATCTGGAAATTTCCAAATACATGGAAATTAAACAACACATTTCTAATAACACATGGGTCAAAGAAGAAATCTCAAAACACATTTAAAAATGTTTTAATTTATCAAAAATAAAAACACAACTTAAAATTTTGAGATACAGTAAAAGCATTTCTCTAAGTAAAATGTATAGCATTCCATGCTTATATTAGAAAAAAAGATTTTAATTCAATAATCTAATCTTCTACTTCAGGAAACTAGAAAAAGAAGAGCAAATTAAATTCAAAGTAAGCAGAAGAAATGAAGTAATGAAAATTAAAGCAGGTATCAAGAAAACTGAAAACAGAAAATCAATAGAGAAAATCAACAAAACTTAAGGCTGGTTCTTTAAAATGATGAATATAATTAGTTCGCTTTTAGCTATGCTACCTAAGGAAAAAAAAAATACACACACACAAGTTACTATTATCCAAAATGAATAGCAGAAAATATTTTACTGACCACTTGTATAATGAAAGAAATTTATGTTGTAGGGTCCAAAGAATAATAGAATTTTGTAATGGAATTTATTGAATTAGTTCTTCAATAAGAATCATTAGTATTCTAAGAAATTAGAAGCTAAATATAACTAACTAGAATAAATCAGGTTTCAATAATCTGTAATTAGGCTTTTGAGAATTAGAGATGCTTGAAGCTGACATCTTCCAGGAAAACGCAAATGAAGCACATGACTATTAAACCTTAAAAATGCAACTCAGAGTTTCATATTTATGAACTACCGATAAAATACTCTGTATTTTAATTGGTAAATTTAGATGACAGTTGTTTAAAGTGATTTTTGGTAAAAGTTTGATTAATATCTAACATAAACTCATGTTTATGTTTAAAAATGAAATTTTGATATGCAAACTAAAACCTAAAATGGAATGAAAGATCCAGAAATGACAGTTGTCCTGGAAAAATATATTAAGATTAAACTGAGAAAAATGAAATGTTACAGATTATTAGATGTGTTGGTAAATAATAGTATTTCAGGTAGTGGTCTTATTTGGCTCTGTCATAATAAAATATACACCTATGAATGAAATACAGAACAGTGACTCCCACCAAAGAGTAATATTTACCTGTGAAGAATGATAATCACAATAACAGGTAATGATAACCACAAGAATAGTCCTGGTTGTGTTATCTTAAAAGTCAGAGAGGAGTCCAGCCAGTGTGGCTAAGTGGTTGAGCATCAACCCATGCACCAAGAGGTCACTGGTTCAATTCCCGGTTAGGGCACATGTCCAGGTTGTGGGCCCGATTCCCAGTGGAGGACATGCAGGAAGCAGCTAATCGATGTTTCTATCTCTCCCTCTCACTTCCTCTCTCTCTAAAATCAATAAAGAAAAAAAATTACATAAAAAAAAAAAGTCAGGGAGGAAATCAAACTGATTTCTCTACGATTTTGAAAACAACTTCAGAATGATTTCTGATTTAGTATACTAGTTGGAAGCAGAACACCAGTGGTATACACACCTATAGCCATATTGTTTTAATTTTTATATTTGGCAGTATGTATACTTTCTTTAGATGGCCATTTAAGGTGTAGAGATTATGTGTGTGTATGTATGTGTGTGTGTGTGTGTGTGCATATATATATATATATATATATATATATATATATATATATATATATATAAGACATCTGAATTTACGAAAATGAGCACTGTTGAGAGTTCATTTAAGATGTAGTAAATCATCCCAGAGAACGTTTAAGTATATATTTTATAACCAGTAAGATTTGGCAAAGAACTTTAGAAACTGAAGAGCTCAAACCAAGGAAGGAAAAAGATTCACGGAGACATTTGTTATATGCTTTGCAAAGCAAAATGGAAAGATGAAAGGAAGGAAAGGAAGAAGGGAAGAAGGGGAGAAAGAACAAAGAAAGGGTGTATTGAGATTCTTTTATTTATTTTTATTTTTCAATTATTACTAATTTATTTTTGTTACAGATGTTTCTCCTTTTTCCTCCTAGACACCCTCCTCCCCATCCTGCCCCCTAACCCCCCAGCACTGTTGTCTATTTCCATTGGTTACACATTCATGCATATAAGTTATTTGGTTTATCTCATCCATCCCTCCTGCCCACCTCCTCTGAGGTCTGTCAGTCTGATTCTTTTAAAAGAGGATCTAACTTTGCAAATACTTAACTATATTATATTAAGACAAATAGGAGGGCCAGACAGTAAGAAATGAAGATGGAATGGGAGGTCAGGAATACATTCTTGCAGGAAAAGAATTATTTTATTTCCTTCCCTGTGCAACCTACATTTCTTTTCCCTGTCCTGGAATTTCTATGATAGATTCCAAATTGTTATCTATTAAACCCACCCAAGTCTGTGTTTCTGAATTCCTCTTCTTTGTATGGTGATGGGTTAGGCATTCACATTTACAGGAGGGGAGATCCTGGTAGATTTGAAATGAAGTTAAGCAAAGCTATTGTTCTTGAAAGGTCATGGGGGCCAGACACATGGGTGGAGAGATTTACAGCAGCTTCTCAGGTTTCTTGGTGGACATGCACTCTGCTGCTTCGGAGACATTCGGTGAGAGCTTCCACAAAGATTTAAGATTCCTATCAGTTTCCTCGTGAACTTTTGGGAGCTACTCACTTTGGTTCATCAAGCTGAGTTCTTAGTAAACTTCATATTCAGCCTTCTCGACTTTCACTCCTGAGATCTGTTCTCATTCTCCCGCCCCCTTCCCAAATGTTATAATATGTCCTATTTTTGCCATGAATATTTAGAGTGGCTCTATTTTCTTGACCAAATACAGACTAATATAATTACCTATAATGACAAGTAGCTCATTTTTTTCAGATTATGCATTACTTTTATTTTATTAATTTTTTTTTCTTTATTGATTTTAGAAAGAGAGGAAGGGAGAGGGGGAGAAAGATAGAAACATGGATGAGAGAGAACATCAATTGGCCACCTCCTGCATGCTCCCCACTGGGGATCGGGCCCACAACTTGGGCATGTGCCCTGACCGGGAATTGAATGGGTGACCTCTGGGTGCATGGGTTGACACTCAACCACTGAGCCACACCGGCTGGGCAGATTATGCATTACTTTTAAGTGAGAATCTCAGCTTTAGAGAAAAATCAGTTTGGAAAGGAAGGAGGTTGATATGGAAATACTGCATTTGATCTTTTCCATCTATGTGTTTATTTATTTTTTTATTTCTGTCAAGTCCCTATAGCAAGTGCTTATTGAAGTTTCAGTTCTCTTTGTCAAATAGAAATATGTACTTATTCAGATATGCTTTTTCCAATTCCAAGTGTCATACAAACTTTTCTTAACTCATTCAAAACCTTCACCATGCTACCAGACTTCTCATTGCCCTCCTTTTCATATTAATAACTAGCATCTCTTTAGGAAACCACATCTCAAGCTATAATTTCAAAAAAGAATCCTTCCCATTATTTTAACAATATGATTCATGTTACTTCAGCCGATAATTATGAAACAGAACTTTTTAGTGTTGCTGCCAAATTATGTCTAAATCAATATTAATTTAGTAACTGTAATGATACTACATTCTTCTGAAGGATTGATAGTAAACAATTATTTTAAACTCTTCCAATTGCATTCTTTTGTATAGATAATCAGAACCTTTCTGGAGTCATAAAGACAAACTTCAATCTTTTCCAGCCAGATTTTTTTTTTTCTTCAGAGAGAGTGGGAGAGAAAGAAGGAGGAAGAGAGAGACAGAGAGACATCGATGGTCGCCACCCACACGACCCCAACCGGGAGCCGGGGACAAACTGCAACTGAGGTATGTACCCTTAGCCGGAACCGAATCAGGAGTCTCTGGTCCGCGGGCCGACGCTCTAACCGCTGAGGAAACCGGCCAGGGCCAGCCAGAGTTTCTCACTGTCAAAGACCTTCACTAACAAATGGATAAAAGTGATACCAATATTCTCAGTGGCTAGAAACAAGTCCAGGGCTAAATGAAGAATGACTTAGGAAAAGGAAGTTGTTCAGGAGTGAAAAGTTTCTCCTAAAAAAAATTTTAACTGTCAAGTAAGGAATCCTCTGCCTCAGGCCTCCAAAAGGTTGGTGTTGGAACCAGGTGAGGTAGACAACAAGAAAGGAGACTTGTTGGTAGAAGGGAAAAGCGAATTCCTCAGGAATATAGTTATTACAATGCAAATGAGTATTATTTTCCGGACAATCTCTAATCAAAACAAGCTTTACCGCAAATTTCTGAAAGCCACTGTTTTGAAATCTAACCTAGATCCAACCAGTTCCAAGCACTCAGTCCCTTAAATGACATAAAACATTAAGGACAACATAGCAGTCACTGTAATTCACATTTCGATTAGGATCAACTTAATCAGTTTCTTTCTTTTCACCACATTGATCTATTCTGAGAGACTAGAATTTTGATAGAACTGTTTAAGGGGGGCAAATTCCATGAAGGAATTAAATATCTAGCTATATATCTATATGTCTATATATCTGTATTGATCACCACAGATATAGAGAGGTTAATCTTTATAACAGATTTAGTGATATATAATTCACATACCTTACAATTCATCTATTTAAACTGTGAAACTAAATGGCCTTAAGTATATTCAGAGACTTATATACATTTATCACCACTATTAGTTTTAGAACATTTTTATTATTCCAAAAAGAAACTCTATATCCCTTAGCTAATACTCCCTAATCTCCCCATAGTCCCCAGACCTAGACAATCACTAATCTGTTTTGTGTCTCTATGGATTTACCAATTTGGACATTTTGCATAAAAAGAATCATACAATATGTAATGTTTTTTTTGTGTGTGACTTCTTTTATTTAGCATGTTTTTAAAGTGTATATGTTATAGCATGTATCAGTATATTATTTCCTTTTATGGTTGAATAATATTGCATGTATAGATATACCTCATTTTGATTATTACATCATTAGTTGATGGACATTTTGGATCA
This sequence comes from Molossus molossus, assembly GCF_014108415.1. Taxonomy (NCBI): domain Eukaryota; kingdom Metazoa; phylum Chordata; class Mammalia; order Chiroptera; family Molossidae; genus Molossus; species Molossus molossus. The sequence continues at coordinate 17,720,783 of NW_023425355.1, forward strand.
TGTATTTTGGACCAGAAAAAAAAAAAGTACATCTGTGCAAGTTGCAGTACCAAACAGGAGTGTACAATGGGTGTGTCTTTTGTGAGGACAATGACTCTTTAATGGAAAAACAGAGACTGAGAAAAAACAAACATAGCACACTATCAGAGAGAAACAATAAAACCAGAATTAAGTGACAAAGCAGGATAGCAAGAGATCAGAAGGAGGAAAATGAGTTAGAAATATAAAAAGACAGAGAGAGAGAGTGAGAGAGAGAGAGAGAGAGAGAGAGAGAGAGAGAAATTGATGACACTCAGGGCCAAGGACAATAAGCTACTAAAAATGAGTATTTTAAAAATTACAAAAAAGAATCGCTATTTGACCCAGCGATCCCACTTCTAGGAATATACCCTAAGAAGCCTGAAACACCAATCAGAAAGAATATATGTACCCCCATGTTTGTAACAGCACTATTTACAATAGCTAAGATCTGGAAACAACCCAAGTTTCCGTTAGTAGATAAGTGGATAAAAAAGCCATGGTACATTTGTCCAGTGGGATAATACACAGCTGTATAAAAGAAGTATCTCTTACCCTTTGAGACAGCATGGAGGGACATAGAGAATATTATGCTAAGCAAAATCAGCCAGTCAGAGAAAGACAAATATCACATGATCTCACTTACTTGTGGGACATAATGAACAAAATAAGTTGTTAATCAAAACAGATCCAGAGACATGGAAGTAGGGAACAGACTGAGAAACCTCAGAAAGAAGAGATAAATCAAAGAAGTTATATGCATATACACACAACCAGTGGACACAGATAATAGTTTGAGGAAAGCAGGAGGGGTGTGGGAGGGTGGAGGAGGGAGTCAATGGGGGAAAAAGGGGGAGACATCTGTAATACTTTCTACAATAAAGATTTAAAAAAAACAATAAAAGATAAAAATAAAGAAAAATAACAAAACAGAATAGAAGATTCAGTTCCTGAATTGAAAAGCCAACAAGCCAATTGGTGACTATCAATACGATTTCCTGAGTATCTATTTGTACGTTGGTGAGAGCATTAGGCTGACATGCTATTTTTCTTACTATAGACTAATTTGTTTATTTCCAACCAGAATCTCTTGACAAGGATTGTATTGCCATGTATTTTGCAAACTTTCCAAATATGAAAACAAAGCCTATACAATTCTGAAGATTTGTTATTCCTTCATTTGTTCTGATCCTCTTCTTATTTAGTGATGGTAGCACATTTAGTTAATTATCACTATTTTGTCAGAGTGGCAGTTTATAGTTTCTCATTATTGCTAATTTGATAATTTTCATAATGTGACAGTAAAATAATTATGAAAATTATGTCAATGAGTGCACATTTAAAAGCTAATAAGATTTCTTCAGCAAAGAACCACTAAGCAAATAAACAGTGAATTTTGTTTTACAGTATTATACCTAAAAGACATAACAGCCCTAGCCAATTTGGCTCAGCAGTTAGAGCATCAACCTGCAGTTCAAAGGGACTCAGGTTTGATTCCAGTTCAAGGGCACATACCCGAGTTGCAGGTTCTATCCCCACCTCCTGTTGGGGTCATGCGGGAGGCAACCAGTCGATGTGTCTCTTTCGCATCAATGTTTCTCTTTTTCTCTCTTTCCCTCCCCCTTTCTTCCCTTTCACTCTATCTAAAAATTCATTGGAAAAATATCTTCAAGTGAGAATTAACAACAGCAATGAAAAAGAGATAACAAACCTACAATTAAACAAATACATCATTCATGAGTAAGAACTAGAAAAATATACTTTGGACCTACAAATCTTAGGAGTAGAGTACAATAGGTATTATTCAAAGATAATGCAGTTTCCACCTGTGTTGTTCTCTAAATTTGATTCAACAAGTAGAAATGCAAATCAGATGAACTTTTAAGCTGCCAGAATATGAGAGGACTGACAAAAGCCTAGAAGACAATGCCACAATGTCGTTACGTAAGCCAAGTATACTGGGCTGGCAATATGACATAAATATCAGGATGACCAGATTCATATTTCTGAATATGTATGTGTCCCTGAAGTTAATTCTCCAAGAATATTGTTATTCTACTTTAAGAATATCTTTGGTAAAAACAAAACAAAAAAACTTTGCCACCATTATTTTGGTAAAGGCAACAAGACTACAGTAACTTTCTCCCAACATTATTAAGTAGAATATATAAGATGCTTTGTTTTATTCTGAAAAAAAAATCTGATTTCAAATTTATTCAAAATTATTTACTATTGTTTATTCTAAATGCATGGTAAGCAAATATATTATATATATATATATATATATATATATATATATATATATCCCAATGTTATATATTTTATGGATCTCGGGTGGGGGGGGAGGCAGGCAGAGATTAACCAAAGAATTTATGTGCATATATGCATAATCCATGGACACAGACAATACTGTGTTGAAGGCAGGGGTGGGGTGGGAACTGGGTAGAGGGGGGCAATGTCGGACATCTATAATATCCTCAACAATAAAGATAAATACATTTAAAAATAATCCACTGTAATTTAAAAAATGATAGATACAAATATGGCACTTATATCTTCCTATTGTCAGAACAAAATGTGCCTCATCTTTTCTTGTTGCTATTGGGAGTGGGGTTCTTGGGGTACCACTGGAATATGCATTTTCAAAGGCCCCCATGGGAGGATGAAGTATGGTAGAAAGCTTTATTTCCATGGCATTACATCCCTGGGTTTCCAAAGTCCAATTTTCATTAATCCAGTCACAGAAAATGTGTAGCTGGGGTTTCAGTAGAGAGAGAAGCAAAGCCAGTGTCCACAGTTTCCTTTCCATGTTGGAGCTGGGCCCCGTACAGCATCAGGCTAGTTGCAGTCCATCAGTTCATTCTGTGTTGGCATCCACATGGCCATGGGCCACATAGGAGAATGCCATGAGCCAAGAGTGCCAAGAGGAACCAAGAGAGAGAATTTTTTTTTGTTCAGGGGATTACAAATCCCAAATTACCAGACACTTACGGTGGCCATGCCCATTCTAGTCAATGACCTCTGTTCCCAGGTGTGACTGACGACAGCATGCACCTTCTCTAGTCAACCCAACTTTACTGGGCATGCGTGTAACTTTCCTCTGTCTAATCTCCTTCCCCCAGTGTTTTGCAGGGAATGTGTCTATAATGTCTGGCCTTCCCTTTGCTCCTTTCCTATTATTAATAATTAGCTAATTGCAATGGCATCATCCCCACAACCACATCAAAATGACAACTAAACTACAAAACAGCCATCATTCAGAACCACCTAAGTCTAGCTGAATGAAAGTCCTACAACTAGGGAATTATAGGGGAAGCTGGTAGGAGGGGCAGAGATGGGTAACAGGCTGGGTGTGCTGAGGGGGTCCCACACCATACCCCCAGCCCAGGGTTCCACTGCCAAGAAGAGAATTCCCCATAACTTCTGAAAACCAATGGGGGTTGAGACTGAGGGAGGTGGAGGGCTTTTTAGAGTACAAGGCAGCTCTTCTTAAAGGGCCAACTCCCAGACTTACTCAGACTCACTCCCTCTGACCTCTAGCACTGAGGCAGAACCCCAAAAGCAAAAGATGCTTTTTGAGTTTTTTTTTAAAAATGAGTGCTTCATACAAATTTTTGAGATGCCTTTATTTCTTAGAGAGAATACATCTAATGATCATAATCTGAATTTATCTTCTTGGTAAGATGTTATGTCATTGTCGTCAGGACTTTGAGACAGGTAAATATCTTATGGAATATAAATAAAAGTCCCCAAATCTATTTCTCTCAAGGAGATTTAATCCTGGGGCTTAGTTTTAAATCTGAGGGTAGGTACTTATTTTGGGTTAAGGACCTTAACTGATTCATCAATATTAGCTCCATCTTAGATTATTTTATTTTTAAGACTACCAGGGAATTGGTCATAAGTACAATTGGAAAAAAAATTAAATTTGATTTCAGTGTCTTCTAATAATTCATGTTGACCACGCTACTTATGTTCTCCCTCATAGACCACTATCCTGTGATTTTATGCTGCTATCTGGTTTTCTTGGTTCTCCTATTTTAGGGTCCTATCCAGATTCACTCTTGTCATTTAACATTCTATGGGATGTTTTACAATACCTTCCTTATACAAACACTTTCCTGGTCTCATGTCATATTCTCTCATTTTTATTTTCTTTGAGATGGACAGTCCAATAAATAAATCATTTTCAGCCTGTCAATGAACACACATTTATTCACTGAGTAAGTAAGTAGTTTCACTGCTTCATAAGCATTGCTATCAAACTTGTCTGTTGAACAAAAAACATTTTCCATAGGAATAGCACATTTTAGCTAGGATTTTTTGTTATTGAGACAAAGTGATTCTGTTTTTAAAACCCCAATCTGAACAGGGGATTATTGTATATCTTATAAAATTTAGTTCAGATTTTACCACGCAGATTTTAGTAATTCATTGAGTAAGTCTCAAGTACTGTTTGCCAAAGATTGTGAAGTTCTGTTGCCAAAGAATCAGGTATATAAACTTGGACAGTGACCCAGATTAAACCTTGCCTCTTGTCTTCATGTTTTAAACATTTTGATTTGATAATATAACAATTGAATAATAAACCAATGTGTTAAATATCAAAATAATTCTCATAATATTGAGTTACTTACTTTTAGATTTCAGTATTTTTTTTTACATTATTAGATAGCAAAAGAGCGAGCACTTCATGAAATTATAATTCTCTATGTAGAAAGCTAAATATGCCCTGTATTCAACATGTTTTATTTTGTTGTTTGTTTTAATCAAAAAAGCAATTTTCCTCAGCATAATTGATATGAATCAAATTAATAAGTTTTTACATATTTATAAAATAATAAAAAGAATTGCATTATTTCTATCTTCCTCTTTTAAATATTGGTTAAGAACAGATTTGAAAAATTTGGTAAAGTATTTTAGCTTTATTTCACTGAAATTATTGATATTATTTTTGTTTTTTGGTTTCTTTTATTCTTGTAGGATTCAGAACAGAATTGACTTTTATAAAATATACATAACCTACAGAAAATGAATGAGAGTTTATGGTTAATACATACAATCCATATATTTAAAACAGGACTACTTTACAACACATTTTTAAGAGTAGATAGTGTAGTAGACAGACTTGGAAAACCATATCAATATAGTTTAAAATATGCTCTTCTCAATTCCTGAGTTTTATTTCAAAATGTACTTTGGGTTAAGTTATATAATCAGTATACAGGTAATAAAGATTTTTTTTGATATTCAGTATTAAAAGAAATACATAAAAGCACTACCAATGGCATGATATATGTATCTTTACCAAATTCTAATGAACTGCTAATACATACAGTTTTATAAACAACCTTAGAGATGAAAGCCTATAGTAAAAATAAATGAATAAAATTAAGTAGTAAAAGTAAAAATTGATATTGTTTGATGTTTGGTAGGTTGCTAATTCTGTGTGAGCCTCTGTTTTCTTATCTGTAAAATACTTGTAGTGACATCTTCACAGATCTGTTATGGTGATTAAATACAATTACATATATTTAATACATAAGGTTTAATGTATCATATAATATATACATTTAATAAGTGCCAATATAAAATAGTATAAATTTGTGAAGAATTAAAATACTTAATGCAACTTCAAAAATGAAAATCTAATGCTGATTGTCCAGCATTAGATGGAAGAAATAAAATAAATAAATTTATAATTTAACAGCCTGAATTAGAAAGCCAAAATGAGAGGAAACTTACCCCAAATCATACTAATCATAAAAATGTTTGAAATTAAAAACTAAATTATAAACTACTAAAGATCTATCATATAAAACCATGATCAACATCCAACTTGATCACATATTGGTATTTTATAAAAATGGCCTAAATTTAAGTTTGAGTCTCAGCTTCTTTCTATCTATATACTCAGTCACTCAATCAGTTTGTGATGTCAGGTATTATTAGCTAAAAAAAGAAAAAAAGAAAAAAATATTTTAAAAAGAAAGAATACTAGTCAGCTATAATAAAGAAGGAAATCTTGCTCTTTGTGACAGCATGGATGGACCTGGAGAACACTATGCTAAATAAAATAAGCCAGTCAGAGAAAAACAAGTACCATATGATTTCACTCATATGTGGAATCTAATGAACAAAAGAAACTAACAAAATAGAAACAGACTCATAGATACTGAGCAGGCTGACAGCTGTCAGAAGGGAGGGGATTTAGAGGGCTGGGTGAAAAATATGAAGGGATTAAGCAAAAAGAAAACAAACAAAAAACTTCATAGACACAGACAACTGTATGGTGATTACCAGAAGGAAAAAAAGGTGGGGGAGGTTGTCCAGCCAGTATGTCTCAGTGGTTAAGCATCGATCCATGCACCAAGAGGTTACATGTTCAAGTCCCGGTTGGGGCATATGCCCAGGTTGTTGGCCCAATCCCCAGTGGGGGTTACACAGGAGGCGGCCAATCAGTGTTCTCTCTCACCGATGTTTCTCTCTCTCTCTCCCTCTCACTTCCTCTATCTGTAAAATCAATAAAGGGAAAAAAAAGAAGGTGGGGGAGGTAGAAGAGGATGTAGGGGGATAAATAGTGATGGAAGAAGACTTGACTAAGGGTGGTAAACACACAATACAATATACAGATGATGTATTATGAAACTGTACACCTGAAACCTATATACTTTTATTTACCAATATCACCCCAATAAATTCAATGAAAAAGAAAAATATTTCAATAGCAGTATCCATTTGATTATTAGTTTTGAACCATATCAGGAAACCCTGATTGACTTTCAAGTTCTATGTTTTGTTTTAAATATGGATATTTTATTTTTTATTGAATTGATTGGGGTGATATTGGTTCACAAAAGCATGCAGGTTTCCAGTGTACAGCCCAATAAAACACCATCTACACACAGCTTCATGTGCCCATCACATGTGTTTTTATCCATATTTTCTAGAGAAATGGCACTTTAAGAGCCAATATTTGTCTATGTGTTCAAATGGAATATTTTAAAGTTTTGTATATTGTTCCTTTGTTCCTTTTTTGGTATACTTTTCAGTGTTTTATAGAACTACCAGTTTATGAGCCTCTATATGCAAAATACAGTTGAAAGCTGCTTGCAAATCCACATGATATTTTACCTTTGTGGAATATTTCATGTTGCAGAATAACCTATAGTGAATGAATTTTCAAACACTTTTAACATAAAATATTATCCTCGAAATGTCGTGTTTACAATATTTTAGATCTATATAGATTTGTTATTTAGATTTGGCAATAAAAATACATGAAAAGCTTAGTATAAACATTTTAAAAGTTTGTTGAATACAAAGAAGTCCCACACAATTACTTACTGTTTTGAAAGTCACTTGAAAAATTACAACAAGACATCACTGTTAAAATATAAAAAGTACAATTCAGTAACAAGAATTGATTGTTCCACATATCTGATTTAAAGAAAATAATTATTATTTTTTTTTCTGGTTAGGTATTTCCTGCTAGATTTTTCTAATACTTTATTTCTCACTCTTTTTATAAACTTTCTGATCTAGAAAACTACTGAAATTTTCTGCATTCTGAGTGTATCCATCATTCTAAGATTAAAATTGGAAACATTTATCTTAACAACATGCTGACAGATAACTGTTTCTAAGTATCGACACTAAAGTGATGCAACCAAAGTGAGAAAAGAAGTTTCTACTAAAAAGCAAATGAAAATAAAAGGGAAAGGTTATATTAAAAATATTGACTTTTGCACGGCCAGTGTGGCTCAGTGGTTGAGCGTGGACCCATGCACCAAGAGGTCGCCGATTCGATTCCCAGTCAGGGCACATGCCCAGGTTGTGGGCCCCATCCCCAGTGGGGGGCATGCAGGAGGCGGCCCATCGATGTTCTCTCTTATTGATGTTTCTATCTCCCTCTTCCCCTCCCTTCCTCTCTCTCTAAAATCAATAAAGAAAACATTTTTTAAAAGAGTGTACTAATATTGACTTTATATTAGCACAAGCAATGACACCTGAAAATAAGTGATTGGATGATCATTGGCATTACTGTTAATAATATTAATTATAAGAAAATGAAGAAAGCTAAAAAATACTTGATCTTTTGGAGAAAACATTACATTTTGTTTCAAATCCCCAATGCTGGAGCATGAATATGGTGAGTATTAGCTAATTCCGACACCAATTAGGCAAAACAAACAAAACACCAAGTAGTCAGTTTGGCAGCATTCAGGGTGAAATTGGCACTCGTCTGGGGATGAACTGCTGCCCCATTCATTTTAACATCACATGGGGAATTTTCATCTGGGCTTTCTTTTTGGCTGATTTCCTGGCAGCCAGACATGTGAGCAGCTTTCCTGTGTCACACCAGTCATACCCTAATCTCACGTTGCTGTCATATTTTTACACTGTATGCATAAACTAGAGATGGAAGGACATTCTGATAAATATAAATATGGTATTTTTGTGTTTTTTTTTTTTTTATTTTAGTCTGCATGAGAACACCTGGAACTCACCATCCTGTTTGTTTTGCTAGCCACTCTGATTGCTTTGGATCTGGGATATTTTGTGTTATGTTAATTATCACTGAGAGTTTTAATTTGGTATTCTGAAACAGAATTTGTTCTGCTTTCCAAACTTATTGAACTTTTTTTTTTTTTATCCTCACCCGAGGATATTTTTCCATTTTTTGTACAGATAGACTGGGAGGGAGAGAGAGGAAGGGAGAGAGAGAGAGAGAAACATCGATGTGAAGAGACACATCGAGTGGCTGCTACCCGCACGACCAACCAGGGCCGGGGACAAACTGCAACCGAAGTACGTGCCCTTAGTGGGAACCGAACCCGGGTATCTCAGGACCGCAGGCCGACGCTCTAACCGCTGAGCCAAACCGGCCAGGGCAGAACTTTTTTATTTTTATTCAGAAGCTGGAAGACTTACTTGATGACTGCCTTATTCCATCTCCATGGTTGGTGCACACTGTCTTTGTCAATTTTTATCTAGATAGGTTATAAAATGTGAAGTCAAGAATTATTAGACCCCAGCTTCTGTGTCCTAAAGTCTTCTCCCTTATCCTCAAAGTAACATAAAATTCACAATAACTTAATACCAGTTAGTGTGCCTGTAAGAGAGAAATTCCTTTAAAATGTGTTTTTATTTTTTTCAGATTAATCTTTACTTTGATGTCTTACAAGAGCAAAAGATGAATTTATACACAGAAGCACAGAATTAGTATGTGCTCCACTTTGGCATTTACAAAATAAAGAAGTTGGACAATATGAGCCAAAGATGCTTGTTGGCTTAGGATTCATTAAGACTATACTCCCCATTAAGATTAAAGAAGAATAAAAAGCCCTGACTGGTTTGGGTGAGCGGTTAGAGCATCGGCCCACGGACTAAAGAGTTCTGGGTTTGATTCCAGCCAAGGGCACGTACCTCAGTTGTAGTTTGTCCCCGGCCCCAGTTGGGTTCGTGTGGGTGGCAACCATTCGATGTATCTTTCTCACATCAATGCTTCTCTCTCACTCCCTTCCTCCCTCCCATTCTATCTGAAGACAAATGGAAAAATATCCTTGGGTGAGGATTAAAAAAATAAATTAATTAAAGCATATGTTATATTGAAGTTTTCCAATACTTTTTAAATGAAATAACAAAGCTACTTCTCAAAATTCTATAGAATTTTTAGGCAAGGAAGTTTCTTCTAATTGTGTACACCTAATTCACTGTTATAGTCAAAGAACATTTAGGCATAATGGTCATGCTTTGTTTATTGGTTTCCCTGGATTACCTTTCCTTAGCATAAGTAACAATACTTTTGTATTAAACTCTACATTATATGGTAGAATACGGTTAAATATTTCTGTTCATTATTTTCTAATTATTTTGTATATTAATGTCCTTATCTAGATTGTATCTTTCTTTGCTAAAGTACAAGATGTATCACTTAATAGACACTCAAAAAAGTTAAATGAAGAAATTAACTATGAGATTCCTTACAATTCCTCATATATTGTAGGTACTCAATAAATACTTGCTGATTACTAAACTGGTAGAGAATATATCATTTTTTTAAGGAATTCACACCTTGTTAAATCTCACATGGTTACTGCATCCTTTTTAAAAAAAAATTTTCCCCTTTATTGATTTTAGAGAGAGAGGAAGAGAGAGGGAGAGAGAGATAGAAACATCGATGAGAGAGAACATCGATTGATTGCCTCCTGCATGCCCCCCACTGGGGATCGGGCCCATAACCTGGGCATGTGTCCTGATTGGGAATCGAACCAGTGACCTTTTGGTGTGTGGGTCGATGCTCAACCATATTGGCCAGACAGTTATTGCATCCTTGTATCATATGAAAATACTGGTCTAAAGTGCTTGCTGAAGAAAGATCCCCAGTTAACTGATTTTTGCAATGGCTATAAATATCAGCAGCAAACTAAGATGAGATAACAAATCTGTCTAGTTTGCAATGTTAAGACAGCCATCAAATTCACCATCAAATAAAGTGTAAGTCTGAGAGATTTATTCCATTTCTCTCATCTCTCTTTTCCTCCATCCATTCTTTGATGTGTTATCATTTCCAGTGGAAGAGGGAACTGTGAACCGGAGTCAAGTGACCATTTAATGTATTGTTGGGAATAGAGGATGTGATTTCTGAGATTCTGTTTTCAAGCCATCTATTACCTCAATATATCCATTCCTAGTACAGGGGTTCAGAGTAAGTAGCCCAGCAATTAATCCCACAAATCTGTGGGGTACATTCTTCAGAAATCGCTAGTACTACCACCTTCAATTTGAGACTAATGTGGGTAAATTTCATTCTAGCAAAATGTATTGTGAGAAATTGATGAAACTCATTTCACAACATTCCTCAAACAGAGAGAGCTTCTCTGTGACATTTGCTACTTTGCACCACTAAAGATGGCAGCACCATGATCACTAAATCCTCAGAAGTAGTAGCAGGAAAGAGACCGAATTGTTAGAGACAGCAATAACTCATGTTGATGCTCGGTAGTTGTCTTAGTCTGTTTGGGCTGCTGTAACAAACTGTCAGAGACTGTGTGGCTTAAGCAACACACATTTATTTCTCACTGTTCTGGAAGCCGGAAGGCCTACATCAGGGCACCAGTATGCTCAGGTTCTTGGCAAGTGCCTGCTCCCTGGTCTGCAGATGGCTGTCTTCATGTTGCCTACTCCTAAAATGGAGAGAGGGAGCTCTGGGCTCTTCATCTTTGGATGAGAACCCTAATCCTCATCATAGGGGCTCCACCATCATGATTTCCTTTATCACTATCATGATAACCTCCCAAAGACCTGTCCTCCAGATAGTATCACATTGGGGATTAGGTTTCAACATATACACTTTGAGGGAAAGTAAACATCCCATCTATAACAGTAGTATAGTAATATAGGGTAGATCATAACAGTATGTTACATTGTGGTCAGTTATTTTTATTTTTTTGAATTTTTTTCACTTTGCTGATTTTAGACAGAGAGGAAGGGAGAGGGAGAGAGAAAGAGAAACATCGATGAGAGAGAATATCGATTGGATACCTCCTGCATGCCCCCCACTGCGGATCGGGCCCATAACCTGGGCATGTGCCCTGACCAAGAATCGAACCAGTGACCTCTTGGTACATGGGTCGACGTGCAACCACTGAGCTACACCAGCCAGACAGTTCTTACTTTTTGATGCATTCCCCTGGTGTCTTGCCTTATATTTTGCAGAAGATACTTAATAAATATTTGTTAACTAGAAAGGTTTCAATAGAGTGACCACTATTAAATCTCTATCACAGGCCAAATTACAGATTTGATGAATAGGTAAAATTCACTTTAAACATGCTTTTACGATATTTTCTTCCTTAAACCCACTACCCATTTTGGTTACATAATTAATCTCTTAAACAAATACTTTTTTCATAAAAATAATAGAAACAAATTTCATCTCCACCTTATATTTAAGTTTTGAGGAATTGCAAATATGTGGAATTCAAATCAATAAGGCTTTATTACAATTAAAACAGCAAATACATTTGATTGAAATCAAGAAGTAGAAAGAAGTTAAGGTGAGTTGTATTCAAAAGACTAACCAAGACAGTTATTTGAATCAGAAAATAGTTTTAAATATGCTAAGTGTTGTACTAAAGCTCTCTGCTATGGTTATAGCATGCAAATCTAATCCCTTAGGCACACACACACACACACACACACACACACACACAAATGAAATGTATGGTCTATTATGTTAAGTTTATACAACTGTAGCATTTCAAAGATCAAAGTCTACACAATATTATAAGATAAAAATTCTAATACTAACATATTCTAAATCATTTCTATTATACTTAGCATTATCTCTTGGAAATTAATTTTTCTATAAGGTTTAATATTTTTGTATACTCAATTGCCTAATTATAAGGGGAAATTATTGAAAAGTATCCAAATATAAATGAAATTACAATAAAAATGTACCATTATCTGAAAAGAACAATAACAAATCAGTGCTACCAGTAAATCAATTTCACACTAACAGCATTTCAATCCTAACAATCTCTGGTCAAGTTTCTGAATATAGTTTTGTACTTTGTATGTATAAATCTGTTCTCCACAATTATACTGGAAAATGCTTCTGAAAGAAATGTTATTTCAATGAATTGGCTTCAGGTAACCTTCTAAGCTCAGGTTCAATTATAACATTTTATTTTTGAAATAAAATAAAATTTGCTGTTTGAAAATTCTATAGAAAGAATGATGAAAGGATAGATTTTATTATAATTTTTGATGAAAAGAAAAGTCTGTGATTAAAGGAAAAGAAAGTTCATCTCTTAAATCTATATACTGTTTTTGTGTGTACATGTGTTGTACATGATCATTTGTCATGCAGCAATGAAAAATGAATACAGGCTTATTCTTAGCTATGTTATAGTTTTATTGTTATTAAATTATACTTTCTGAATTGATTTTTTTCCTGCATAGGTTAATTTCAAGCCACCTTGCTCAACTTATTGGTAAAAATAGTTTGTCTATAGTCTTTTCAGATAATCACATTTCTTACAAATAAAAAATGTTCTGTTTCTTTCTTTACAAAATGTATCTTCCATATTTATTTTTCTTCTCTTTTACTGGTTTAATCACTAATTTGATATCTGTGACCAGCACTTTGATTTTAGCATCGTCCTGCATATTTATTATAGAATAAAAAGACCTGCCCTTTTAATAGTACTTAAGGAATGAAGATGCATTTTTAAATTAGCTTAATGAGTACATAATTTTCCAAAATAATCTGTTTCAGACAGAGAAGAACTATTAAATGGGGAGACAGTGTAATTCCGGCCACTTAACTAAATTGCTTATGTAGATTTTTTTTTTTCCTTTTCTCACTGAATAAATACAACCACATTAGAACATGACAGGAAAAAGTATTTAGAAGTAGAAAATTATAAAGCATACAGAAAAATGCTAGTGTAATTGTCATCTTGAGACATGCCCATTCTAAAATGACTGGTCTAGTACTTCTTAAAGAAAATAAGGTGTTGGGTACAAAAGCTTATTATTTTAGGATTATATAAAACATTATCTTGTATCACATGCATATATAAAAATATTATATAAGTTCAAAAATATTATAGTGTGAACACAAATGTGCATATAAAAATAATGATTGGAATTGGCCAAAGGGAGAAATGATGAGGATGATAGCAATAAAAAAATATCTAACTACTATAAACATAAACAACAAAAATAAGGAACACGCATGCGCAATATACACATCCTTAATGTGAAGCAGAGTTATTAGTTATAGATCAAGAATTTATCACAAAAGTCAGAAGATTGGTTAGGAAATGAAAAAAAAATCTATTCCTTGTTTTAAACTCATAGAAATATCAGGTCTTCGCCCTGGCCAGTTTTGCTCAGTGGTTGTAGCGTCGGCCTGCGGGCCAGAGAGTCCTGGGTTTGGTTCCCGCTAGGGGCATGTACCAAAAAAAATGTGTGGTTTTCATCAAAAGCCTACAGGAGCCTGAAACACCAATCAGAAAGATTATATTTACCCCCATGTTCATAGCAGCACTATATACAATTGCTAAGATCTGGAAACAGCCCAAGTGTCCATCAGTAGATGAGTGGCTAAAAAAGCTGTGGTACACTTACACAATGGAATACTATGCAGCTGTAAAAAAGATCTCTTACCCTTTGAGATGACATGGAGGGACCTGGAGAGCATTATGCTAAGCCAAATAAGCCAATCAGAGAAAGACAAATACCACATGAGCTCACTTATTTATGGAATATAATGAAAAAAATAAGTTGATGAACAAAATAGACCCAGAGACACAGAAGCAGGGTACAGACTAACAAATCTCAGAAAAGGTGGACAGAGGGGAGGGAAGAGATAAACCACAGAACTTACATGCATGTATGCATAACCAATGGACATAGACAACAATGCTGGGGTGGGGGGCGGGATTGGGAGGAAGATTTCAATGGGGAAAAGAGGAGAAACATCTGTAACAAACATTTTTTTAAATTAAAAAATAAAATACAATAGTATAACTAGAAAAAAAAAAGCCTAAAGGAATGCATGCATGTTTCTTAATCATAATTAGTCATTGTTCAGACTTTACTCACAACAACCTCACAGGGTTTTTGTAAGGTTTAAGTGAAATAAGAAATCTGTACCTGTTTCATAAATAGCAGAATGTTCTGCATATGTAAGACAGAGTTTATAACAGTCTTAATTTGGGATAGTGTGAAAGGAGGGAGGGAAGAAGGGAGAGAGAGAGAATCTCCAGAATATGGTGACGTTTCCTTTCTCTGGCTTCCATTCTTAGATTTTCTTTTTTTGCAACAAATGTATCGATCTATTGTTGTTGTTGTTGTTCTCACCCGAGGACATTTTTGCATTCATCTTCAGATAGAGCAGGAGGAAGAGAGGGAGGGAGAGAGAGAGAGAGAGATATCAAGTGGTCACCACCCACAATACCCCAACTCGGGCCAGAGATAAACTGCAACCGAGGCACATGCCCTTAGCAGGAACTGAACCCGGGATTCTGGTCTACAGGCCAATGTTCCAACCACTGAGCCAAACCGGCCAGGGCACAAATGTATCATTCTTTATCCTGGCTTTGAAGGTAGAACTGAGATGCTGACAATGTATTATAATAAATGCAGTGATCCATTACCTCTACCTTAGGCACATCCCCGTAGCAATTACATAGTGGAGAAAACCTCTACAGTTTTTCCCTGCATACGTCTACGTTGACAATACCTGTATGAAAATATATGATCCTATTTCTTCAGGAGGTGAATGGAGGGGAAGGGGTAAAATAAGACAGAGTTGACCAAACCATGACAGCGTAAATAATATTTTTCTATATGTAAAAACTAGGAAATCGAAAAAGTCTACATTTTCTATAAATAAATGCAATGCTAAGACCAATGTACAAGTTATAAAAGTGGAAATCATAGCTGCAAAGTAAATTTTCCAATACCATATAACAGGTATCTCACAGAGACTGAATCTGACCTTGTAGTTACCTAATTTCAAAGGACAAACACTCTTCAATATAACCTAAAGCATATTGAAATAAACCAGGAAGAATACACCCATAAGGATGGCCAACCTTTTACATTTTTATTGACTAATTATTAGAAAAGTTTTAGATTTATGCAAAAATTGATTGGAAAGTACAGAGAGTTCCCATATATCCCACCACACAGTTTCCCTGATTGTTCACATTTTATGTGTGATATACTTATTACAATTCATGAGCCAATATTGATACATTATCATTAGCTAAAGTGTATAGTTTAGGTTAGAGTGCACTCCTAGTGTCATATATTCCATGGGTTTTGATGAATATATAATGACATATATCCACCCACACAGTATCATGAAGAATAGATTCACTATCCAAAAGTCTCCTGTACTTCACTTTTATCTCTCCTTCCCATTTCCTAACCCTAATAACCACTCATCCTTTACTGATTTCATAGTTTTGTCTATTTCAGAATGTTACACAGTTTGAAGCATAGAGCATGGAGCATTTTCAGGTTACCTTTTTCACTTAACACATTGTTGACCGGCAATTTTATGCAGAAATTATCTCATGTCACCAGCTATTTTTTCATAATTGCGTATGAAAGTGAAACAATCTAAATAAACTGCAGTATACTTTATTTATATAGAATGAATTAAAATGAAACTTTGTACATATCTGCTACATATTATATTTTATACATATTATATATTTTAGAAATGTTTTTTGGTGTGGTATATACTGTATAGCAATCAGATTTTGAAACACACACTTTACATGTTCTAGTTGGATTTTTTTTTTTTATACCAGGGACTATTTTTTCTAAAACGTGGTCATTTAGTTGCCCTAAAAGCCTAACAGGTGAATCAATGTAAGGAGCTCTTTAGAAGTCCCAGAAGAAGTGTTAGGCTCTGAGCTGCACTCATTTGAACCAGCAGATATCCATTCCCTATCTATTTTAAGAAGGCAAACTGGTGCAGCCACTATGGAAAACAATATGTTACCTCAAAAAATTAAAAATTGACTGCCATTTGGCCCAGTAATCCCACTGCTAGGAATATACCCTAAGAAGCCTGAAACACCAATCAGAAAGAATATATGTACCCCCATGTTCATAGCAGCACTATTTACAATAGCTAAGATCTGGAAACAGCCCAAATGTCCACCAGTAGACTAATGGATAAAAAAGCAGTGGTACATGTACACAATGGAATACTATGCAGCTATAAGAAAGGAAGATCTCTCATCCTTTGAGACGACATGGAGGGACCTGGAAAGTATTATTCTAAGCGAAACAAGCCAAACAGAGAAAGACAAGTATCATATGATCTCACTTATTTGTGGAATGTAATGAACCTAACAGTCTGAGGAATGGGTTAGTCCCAGAGACATGGAAGTGGGGTACAGACTGACAATCCCCAGAAGAGTGGGTGGTGGGGGACAGATAAATCACAGAACTTATATGTATGTATGCATGAACAATGGACATGGACAACAAAGCTGGGGACAGGGCGGGGAGGGAAGTGGCGGGGGTATCAGTGGGGGAAAAAGGAGAAACATCTGTAACAAAAATAAATTAATTAATTAAAAAAAATAATATAGAATGATGTACTGTTTTTTGAACTTTGACCCTCAGGGCGAAAAGTCACAAATACAATAATCCTATATTACCCTGAGTTTCAAAAATTGACATAGTTAATGCAAGTGCAAACATGAATTAACTCGTGTGCAGTCAGCAACGTCTGGGCATGAAAACACGAGTTAACTCATGAGCAGTCAACAACTAATATTAAGCATTTTAGGTTTCTCCATGTCCCTGGCTGAATAGCTCATTTTATTGTATCACTGAATAATATTCTATTACATAGGAATGCCACAGTTTGTTGATCCATTCCCCTGCTGAAGGACATTTTGCTTGCTTCCAAGTTTTGGCAATGATAAATACAGCTGCTAAAAACATTCTGCGCAAGGTTTTGTGTAGATATAAATTTCAACTTATTTAGGTAAATATAAAGGAGCACAAGTCATAGATTGTATAGCAAGTTTATGTTTAGTTTTGTAAGCTCTCAAGTGTTCCAAAGTATCTTACCATTTTGTGTTATTTTTTACACTTTAAAATTTTATTGAGTTTTCTAATATTTATTTTTATTGTTGAGAATATTACAGATGTCCCTTCTTTTCCCCCCTTTGCACCCACTCCCCCACTTGCTTTCACTGAACTATTGTCTATGTCCATGGGCTATGCATATATACTTATATGTATATAAATTTTTTGGGTTGATCTCTTCCTGCCCAGTCCTACTCCTTCCCCCAGATCTGTCAGTCTGTTCCCTGTTCATTAGATTCCACATATAAGTGAGATCATGTAATACAAGTGTTTCTCTGACTGGCTTATTTTACTTAGCATAATGCTTTCCAGGTCCCTCCATGCTGTCTCAAAGGGTAAGAGATCCTTCCTTTTTATGGTTGCATAGTATCCATTGTGTAAGTGTGCCACAGCTTTTTTATCCACTCATCTACTGATGGGCACTTTGGGCGGTTTCTAGATCTTGGCTTTTGTAAATAGCACTGCTATGAATATAGGAGTGCATACAGTTTTTCTGAATGGTGTTTCAGGATTCTTAGGATATATTTCCACAAGTGAGATTGCTTAGTCTAATGGCAGTTCCATTTTTAATTTTTTGAGGAAGCCCAATACTGTTATCCACAGTGGCTGTAACAGTCCACATTCCCACCAGCAGTGTACTAGGGTCCCCTTTTCCGCACATTCTTACCAGAACTTATTGTTTGATAATTTATTGATGGTAGTCATTCTAGCAGGTGTGAGGTGATAGCTCATTGTAGTTTTAATATGCATCTCTCTGATGATTAGTGACATTGAGCATTTTTTCATATGTCTGCTGCCCATCAGTATGTCCTCTTTGGAAAAGTGTCTATTCAGGCACGTTGCCCATTCTTTAATTGGATTTTTATTTTTCTCCAGGTAACTTTGATTTCTACCTTGATCTCATTGTTAACCCATTCACTGTTTAATGACATGTTATTTAGTCTCTACGTGTGAGTATTTCTGAGTGTTTTTTTATTGTTCTATTTGTGATTGATTTTTTGTTTCATATCATTATGTTCAGAGAAGATGCTTGATATGATTTTAATCTTATTGAATTTATTAAGATTTATCTTGTGTTTTAACATGTGGTCTACCTTAGAGAATGTTCCATATGCACTTTGAAATAATGTATATTCTGTTGGTTTGGGATAAAATGTTCTATAAATGTTATTAAATCTATCCGATGCAGTGTGTTGTTATGATAGCTATTGCTTGTTGAGTTTTTGTCTGGAAAATTTATTCTTTAATGCCTATGGAATATTAAAATTCCTATCCTTGACTTTATTGCTGCCAACCTCTCCTTTAATGTCAACCAAAATTTTATTTATATATTTAGGTGCTCCTATGTTGGGTGCATATCTGCTTGTAAGGGTTATAGCCTCTTGTTTGATCAATTCCTTTAGTTATTATGTAATATCCACCTTTATCTCTTGTTATGGCCTTTGTTTTGAAGTCTATTTTGTCTGATATAAGTATTGCTACCCCTGTTTTTTGTTTTTTTTTTTCATTTACATTTACATGTAATAATTTTTTCCATATCTTCCTTTCAGTTTGTGTGTATATTTGTTCTGAGGTGAGTCTCTTGTAGACAGCATGTATGTGGGTCATATTTTATTATTTATTCAGCTACCTTATATCTTTTGATGAGCACTTAATCTCCTTACATTTTAACTTATTATTTATAGGTATTTATTTTATTGCCATTTTATTCTTTATACTTCTGTTCTCTCTTTATTTCTTTTCATCTTTCTTCATCTTAATGAAGGCCCTTAAACATTTCTTGCAATACTGGTTATGTGGTATGGACTCCTTGAACTTTTTGTTTTGATCTGAGAAGCTCTTTATTTCATCTTCAATTTTAAATGATATAGTCTTTGTTGTAGGTCCTTGATTTTCATCACTTTGAATATTTCATGCCAATGTATTCTGGCCTAAAGTCTTTCTGTTGAGAAATCAAGAGACAGTCTTATGGGAGCTCCATTTTAGGTATCTAACTGTTTTTCTTTTGCTGCTTTTAATATTCTCTCTTCGTCTTTAACCTTTCCCATTTTAATTATAATGTGTCTCAGTATGGGTCTCTTTGTATTTATCTTCATTAGGACTGCCTGTACTTCCTTAAATTGTATGACTTTTTCCATCACCAGTTTAGGTAAGTTTTCAGCCACTATTTATTCAAAAAGTTTCTTGAATTTTGTTCACTCTCTCTTCTTTCTGGTACTCCTATGATGCAAATGGTGTTACTGTTGATGTGGTCCCAGAGGTCCCTTAGACATTCCTCATTTTTATTTATTTTTTATTGAAAATAAACACCTTGTTTATTTTTATTTATTTTATCTTACTTTATTTTTTAATTAATTTATTTTTGTTAAAGATGTTCCCCCTTTTTTCTCCACTGATTCCCCCTCCCCCACCCTCCCCACCCTGTCACCAGCTTTGTTGTCCATGTCCATTGTTCATGCATACATGCATATATGTTCTGTGGTTTATCTGGCCCCCACCACCCCCTATTCTGGGGATTGTCAGTTTGTACCCCACTTCCACATCTCTGGGACTACCCCATTTCTCAGAATGTTATGTTCATTACATTCCACAAATAAGTGACATCATATGATACTTGTCTTTTTCTGTTGGGCTTGTTTCCTTTAGGATGATACTTTCCAGGTCCCTCCATGTCATCTCAAAGGATAAGAGATCTTTCTTTCTTACACCTGCATTGAACTCCATTGTGTATATGTATCACGACTTTTTTATCCATTCATCTCCTGGTGGACATTTGGACTGTTTCCAGATCTTAGCTATTGCAAATAGTGCTGCTACGAACATGGGGGTACGTATACTCTTTCTGATTGGTATTTCAGGCTTCTTAGGGTATATTCCTAAAAGTGGGATCAGTGGGTCCAATGGAAATTCTATTTTTAATTTTTTGAGGTAACACCATATTGTTTTCCATAGTGGCTGCACCAGTCTGCATTCCCACCAGCAGCGTACTACAGTCTCCTTTTCTCCACACCCTCGCCAACACTTGTTGTTTGATGATTTGTTGATGGCAGCCATTTTGACAGGTGTGAGGTGATACCTCATTGTTGTTTTAATTTGCATCTCTCTGATGATTAGTGATGTTGAGCCTTTCTTCATATGTCTCTTGACCATTTTTATGTCCTGTACTGAGAGGTGACTATTTACTTCCTCTGCCCATTTTTTAATTGGGTTCTTTGTCTTCCTTTTGTGAGTTGTATGAGCTCTCTCTCTATCTCTCTCTCTCTCTCTCTCTCTCTCTCTCTCTATATATATATATATATATATATATATATATATACCCCTTATCTTATGTATCATTGGCAATGATGCTCTCCCCTACAATGGGTTGCCTTTCCATTTCGATGGTAATATCTTTTGCTTTGCAGAAGGTTTTTAGTTTTATGTAGTCCCATGTGTTTATTTTCTCCTTTGTTTCTGTTGCCTTAGGTGATGTATCCGTGAAAATTCTGCTCCATATGACGTCTGAAATTGTGTATCCTACATTTTCTTCCAGGATTTTTATGGATTCATGAGTCACATTTAAGTGTTTTATCCATTTTGAATTTATTTTTGTGTATGGTATAAGTTGATGGTCTAGATTCATTTTTTTGCATGTAGCTGTCCAATTTTCCCACTACCACTTGTTGAAGAGGCTTTCTTTACTCCACTGTATGCTCTTGCCAACTTTGTCAAATATTAATTGAACATATTGCCTTGGGTCCATTTCTGGGTTCTCTGTTCTGTTCCACTGGTCTATCTGCCTGATCTTGTGCCAGTACCAGGCTGTTCTGATTAAAGTGGCTTTGTGGTATACCCTGAAATCTGGTAATGTGATCCCTCCACCTTTGATCTTCCTTTTCAAGATTGCTCTGGCTATTCAAGGTCTTTGTTGGTTCCATATAAAGTTTTGAAGTATTTGTACTAGTTCTGTGAAGTATTTCATTGGTATTTTGATGGGGATTGTATTCAATCTATTGCTTTGAGTAATATGGACATTTTAATGATGCTAATTCCTCCAATCCATAAGGAGGTATGTACTTCCACTTTTTTCTGTCTTACTCTATTTCGTTTTTCAATATCCTGTAGTTTTCTGCAAATAGGTCCTTTACTTCTTTGGTTAAGTTTATTCCTTGGTATCTTAATCTTTTTGCCATGATAGTAAATGAGATTGTTTTTTTTTAGTTTCTCTTTCTGTGAGTTCATCAATGGTGTATAAAAATGCTATCAATTCCAGCCCTGTCCAGTTTGGCTCAGCGGTTAGAGCATTGTCCTGCGGTCCTGAGAGACCCGGGTTCGGTTCCCGCTAAGGGCATGTACCTCAGTTGCAATTTGTCCCCGGCCCTGGTTGGTCATGTGGGTGGCAGCCACTCGATGTGTCCCTTTCACATCGATGTTTCTCTCTCTCTTCCTCTCTCTCCCTCCCACTCTATCTGAACAAAAATTGGAAAAATGTCCTCAGGTGAGGATAGAAAAAAAAAATGCTATCAATTCCTTGACGTTAATTTTGTATCTTGCTACTTTGCCAAATTAATTTAAGTGTAGTAAATTTTTGATGGAGTCTTTGGGGTTTTCTACGTATAGTATTATGTCATCTGAGAATAATGATAGTTGTACATCTTCCTTTCCAATTTGAATCCCTTTTATTTTTTCTTCCTGTCTGATTGCTATGGCTAAGACTTCCAGTACTATGTTAAATAAGAGTGGAGAATGTGGGCATCCTTGTCTTGTTCCTGTTCTTAAGGGAAATGCTTTTAATTTTTGCCATTTGATTATGATGTTGGCTGTAGGTCTTTCATATATGGCCTTTTTTATGTCGAGATATGATCCCTCTATTCCCAGATTGCTGAGCATTTTATCAGAAATGGGTGCAGGATTTTGTCAAATGCTTTTTCAGTGTCTATTGCCATGATCATATCGTTTGTATCTTTCATTTTGTTTATGTGGTGTATCACGTTTATTGATTTGCAAATATTGTACCAGCCTTGCATCCCTGGGATGAATCCCACTTGGTCATGGTGAATAATTATTTTTGATGTATTGCTGGATTCGATTTGGAGTGTTTTGTTCAGGATTTTGGCATCTGTGCTCATCAGTGATATTGGTCTGTAGTTTTCTTTCTTTGTAGTGTCTTTTCTGGTTTTGGCCTTAGAATTATGTTGGCCTCATAAAACGAGTTTGGAAGTTTTCTTCTTCTTGAATTTTTTAAAATAGTTTGAGGAGAATGGGTATTAGTTCTTCTTTGAATGTACTGTAAAATTCCCCCATGAAGCTGTTCTGGCCTGGGCTTTTGTTTGCTGGGAGAGTCTTGATTACGTCTTCAATTTCTTCTGTTGTTATTGGTCTGTTCTAGTTTTCTATCTCTTCCAGGTTCAGTTTTGAGAGACTATGTGTTTCTAGAAATTTGTCCATTTCGCTTAGATTGTTGAATTTGTTGCCATATAATTGTTCATACTATTGGTTAACGATCCTTTGTATTTCTGTATTGTCAGTTATTATTTCTTCTCTTTCATTTCTGATTTTGTGTAT
This sequence comes from Molossus molossus, assembly GCF_014108415.1. Classification (NCBI taxonomy): domain Eukaryota; kingdom Metazoa; phylum Chordata; class Mammalia; order Chiroptera; family Molossidae; genus Molossus; species Molossus molossus. Next base: position 17,743,985 of record NW_023425355.1, read on the forward strand.
TTGGGTTCTCTTTCTTTGTTTCTTAGTGAGTCTACCTAAGGGTCCATCAATCTTTTTATCTTTTCAAAGAATCTGCTCTTTGTTTCATTGATCCTTTGAATTGTATTTTTGGTCTCCATGTTATTTATTTTTGCTCTGATCTTTACTATTTCCTTCCTTCTACTTGCTCTGGGGTTTTCTTTTTGTTTGCTATCTAGTTCTTTCAGTTGTGAGGTTAGATAGTCTATTAGAACTCTTTTTTGCTTCTTGAGGTAGGCCTGTAGTGCTATAAACTTCCCTCTCAGAACTGATTTTGTTGCATCCCATAGATTTTGACTTGTATGTTAATTTTCATTGTTTTCCATTAACTTTTTAATTTCTTCCTTGATCTCCATGGTAACCCATTCATCGTTCAGTGAAATGCTATTTAGCCTTCATGTTTTCAAATGTCTTTGCATGTTCTTGTTGCAACTCATTTCTTGTTGCATGCCATTATAATCTGAGAAGATGCTTGATATGATTTTAATCTTCTTGAACTTGTAGAGCCTTAGTTTTTGCCCTAACATGTGGTCTATCATTGAGAATGTCCCATGTGTACTTCAGAAGAATGTGAATTCTGCAGTTTTGGTCTGTAAGTCTCTGTAAATATCTATTCAATCTATTTGATCTAGCACTTCATTTAGAGTCTGTGTTTTGTTTTGGGTTTTTTGTTTGTTTGTTTTGCTAATTTTTTGTCTAGAAGATCTATCCAGAGATGTCAGTGGGTTATTAAAGTCCCCTGCTATGATTGAATTGCTGTTGATTTCTCCTTTGAAGTCCTCCAAAACATTTTGAATGTATGTTGGTACTCCTAAATTGAGGGCATATATGTTTACCAAGGTTATATCTTCCTGTTGGATAGATCTTTTCAATATTATGTAGTGGCCTTCTTTGCCTCTAGTTATGGCCTTCATTTTGAAATATACTTTGTCAGATATAAGTATTGCTACTCCAGCTTTTTTTACTTTCCATTTGCTTGAAAGATTTTTTTTTCCATCCCTTCACTTTCAACCTATGTGAGTCTTTTGTTGTGAGGTGGGTCTGTTGTAAACAACATATATGTAAGTCATGCTTTCTTATCCAGTCAGCTACTCTGTGTCTTTTTATCGGAGCATTCAAACCACTCACATTTAAGGTAATAATTGATATGTACTTATTTATTGCCATTTTGGTTTAGTGTGGTTCTATTTTTCTTTCTATTTCTTCTACCAATTACAGCAGTCCTTTTAGCATGTCTTGCAGTGCTAGTTTGGTATTAGTATATTCCCTTAGGCTTTTTTGTCTAGAAAGCTCTTTATTTGACCTTCTATTTTGAATGACAGCCTTGCTGGATAGAGTAGTCTTGGATTCAGATCCTTGTTTTTCATGACCTTGATTACTTCATGCCCTTCCCTTCTGGCCTGTAGTGTTTCTGTTGAGAAGTCAGCTGAGAGCCTTATGGGGTTTCTTTTGTAGGTAACCTCTTGCTTATCTCTTGTTGCCTTTAGGATTCTTTTCTTGTCTTTAATTTTTGGCATTTTAATTACTATGTATCTTGGTGTGGGCCTGGTTGGGTTCTTCTTACTTGGGACTCTCTGCGCTACTTGAACTTGAATGCCTTCTTCCTTCACCAAGTTAGGAAAGTTTTCTGTCACTATTTCTTCAAATATATTCTCTAACCCTTGCCCATTTTCTTCCGCTTTGGGGACTCCTATGATGGAAATGCTATAACGTTTCCAGTTGTCCCACAGTTCTCTTAAGCTGTCTTCCTGTTTTTTAATTGTTTTTCCTTTTGGTTTTCTGATTGGTTGATTTTTTCTACACTGTCTTCTAATTCACTGATTTGTTCCTCAGCTTCCTCTACTCTGCCAGTTAGTCCTTCCCATGTGTTCTTAATTACTGCTATGTCATTCTTCATTTCCACTTGGTTGGTTTTCAGTGTTTCTATATCTTTACTCATGGTGCTGTTGTCCTTACTCATGCTGTTGAGTGCCCTCTAGATCATGGCTCTGATTTCTACCTCTGATAATTTGCTTAGCTGCATTTCATTGATCTCATCTTTGATAGAGTTCTCTTGTTCTTTCATTTGGGATTTGTTTGTTTCACTATTTTGTCTATCTCAGGCTGTTTTGGAGCCTGCCAAATTTTCCCTGTGGGTGTTGGTGTTCTGTTGTTTGTGGCACCCTCTCTACTGGGTTTGGATGAGCTTGGGTCGACCTACGTTAAACACCACTGTAAAGTCTTACAACCTGAGTAGATTTGCAAGCCCAGGAAAAATTCAGTTTTCCTCTAGCTTTTTCCTGGTGGCTAGTAGTCTCAGTTATTCAGTGCCTTGGAATGTAGCCATGTTGTTCTGCATAAGAGGATATCTAGAGGGTGGGATAGATGCTGGTTGTTAATGAGCCTCAATTTGCATTTCTTTGCCTCACCTGGGAAGGGCTGAATCTCCAAGGGGTGGTGGACTGCAGCTTTTTCCCACAGCTCTGGGAAGGAGCTCACTGGCCACCATCCTTTGTGGCCGCAACTCAGCAAAAACTCTGAGTGCCCTCCAAATCCCGGGTGTTCCCACAGAGTTCCAGCCCAGTCTACCCTCCCTCTGCCCCAGCCCCTAGGTGAGTGGCTGTGGCTATTTTAGCACTCTGTCTGGGCACTCTGTGCTGTGGAGCAGGATTGGTCTTTATTCCCTAAGGTCACTGCTCACACTTAAGACTGCTGCTCTCCGGGACTCCCAGGCCGCCACCCTCTTGTGCCTCCGCAGATCCTACTAGTGTCCCTGGTTATATTTTCCTGTCCTGCTGCTTTTCTGTACCTTTTTTTTCTGAAGATTTGTCATTATTTTAGTTGTAATTCCCATGTGGTCCTGGGAGATCATCTCCATAGCTTCTATTCACTGTGCCTCCATTTTCACATCCTCTGTGCCTATCTTGTATGCAGCTGGGTCACACAGGCCTTTCTGGTGCCCCAGCACCCTGCAGGTCCCGTGAGTAACTGGATGGTACAGTCCATGGTGGGTCACGGAGGCCTCTCTGGTGCTTCAGTACCCCACAGGCCTTGTGGGTAACTAGATCGTGCAGTCCCTGCTGGGTCGCACAGTCCTCTCTGGTGCTTAAGCACCCCGCAGGTCCTGCAGGTCCCGCAGGTCCCATAGGTCCCACAGGACATTCCTCATTTTTAAAAATTCTCTTTTCTTGTTGCTTTGCTTGGGTGATTGCTATTATTTTGTCTTCTAAATCACTGATTCAATACTCTGTTTCATCTAACCTGCTGTTGATTCCTTCTAGTACATTCTTCATTTCAGATATTTTGCTCTTCATTTCTGATGGGTTCTCTTTTATGGTTTCTATGTTCTTTTAAATTTTTACTACCTCTTTGTTTAAGTTCTCCCTGAAATCATCCATTCTTCCCCAATCTTGTTATGAGTGCTTTATGATGTAGGTATCACAGTCTTCTAGATCACCTATGCTAGATGCTCCAGAAATGTTTCTTATATGATTATATGACTCCTCCTGCTGTAGTTAACTCTTGAATCCTTGAGTAGAGTTAATGCTTAGGTTGGTTGAATATAAGTATAGAGATTGTTCACTGTGTATGAGGCACTGTTTAGGGTTACACCTCAAGGTAAAATTTTTCCCCAGCGGGGTCTGGTGCTTCCTTGAGTCCCCCATTGGCTGTGTTGTTTGTGTGGCTAGCTGGGTTAAGCTCTCATATGGTTTGAAGCCCACCACTGGATGTGATGGATTCAGGCCCACTTAAGTGGGATTCTGTTGCAGATTGATGTCAGATATTGTATGTAACTGGCCTTGGATTACTTGTCTGTACCTACCATGCTATTCACTGTGGCTATGCCTACTGGGCCTGGGTGTGTGTGGGAGGGACAAAACTGTGTACAAAAGTCAGCTTCCTACAGCTCTGAGCTGGGGGCAGATCAATAAATGTCTAAAGATCTCTGATGTTGGCATCTACTTGTCAGCTACTCTGCCACTCCCTGAGATTGCCTGGACTATAGAGTGGGTATAAATTGGCTGTGCCCCTCTGCCCCTTTCACAAGGCATAGGCTTCGTAAAGCGAGGTGACCAGGTCAGGAAGACAGGGCTAGTGGATCCTCTACTTGGAGGCAGCATGATCAGGCACTCAGTGAGTAAAATGTGACTCCCAATTCAAAGCCATACCTCTCAGTCTCTCCTTGATTCTCCAGCTCTGGCTACCCTAGAAAGAGCACACCAGTGGTTCAGGTTGGGTCCAGCCAGCTGTCCCCACTGCAGCAGAAAACTCAGCAGGTCAAGGTCACTGGTATTTAAGAAAACAGATCAAGACAGACTTCCATTGGGGGTGGTGCCAGCCAAGCCTACAGAAGTGGGCAAGCTCCATGACTCCCTCCAGCTTTGTAGTTGCACCCACTTGAGTTCCAGACTGGAGCTTCTAAGGGAGAAGTGCTTCAAAGGTCCCAGTTCTTAGCAGCCCTTCCTTTTCCCATGATATTGAGCTCAGCAGGGCAAGGACTTTTGCAGCTCAGCTTCTCAGCCACTGCATGTGTTTGCAGGGGCCAACCCTCTTCACGTCTCTACCCTTCTTAACAGTCTCTATGTAGCTTCTTCTTTAAATTCTCAGTGTAATACTCTTGTTCAACTGTAATTCAGTTGGTCATTCATGTTGACTGCTCTATAATTTAGCTGTAAATCCAGTTTGGTGCTGGCAGGAGGTGTGTGTAGCTTCAACCTACTCACTCCACAGAAATCTTGGATCCACCCTGTTCTAGCTTGTTAGTACTTTTAATAGAAATACATTCTTCTAAAATTTGTTTTTTTTATTCTTTTATTTATTTTTATCTGATTCTTATACAATAATATAATTTGTTTGTTGTACCCTAGCTATTTAACCATTGATTCTTGATCAAAAAATGGATGAGACTTTGTGTAACATGGATTTTGTTGTTGTTGTTATTAGCTTGATCAATTTATTGACTAATAAAAAGCCTGGTATTTGAATATTTTGATTCTCAATGCAAATTAGCCATGATAAAAAAAAAAAACAAAAAACATTGCATGATTAAGGGTCTATCTATTCCTTTCACAGAGAAAGAAGGGGGTATCAAATATTTATAAACTCCAAGTATGTGCTGGACACTGTGCTTTACATATATTATCCAATGTAAACTTCAAATGAATTTATGATGTGACTATCTAATTCCAGGGGTGTTTTTTTTTTCCATAAAGGTTATAGAGGGGCAGACTCATTAAATTGAATATCCCATATGATTCAGTCAACTTCACTGTTCACTTTCTTCACAATTTATTTCACTGCCTTTTATGAAATAGTAATCCATAAGCAGGACCATTATGAACTTGAAAAACTCTTTTACCCAAACAGGTTAAAATTTTTGTCATTTTCAATTGTTTTTATTAGCTTTTTTAGAGAAAAAATATAATCTGAAACTATATTAGTATATTATGTTGTTGTGGTTCACATACAGTTTCTAGAAATTAGTTAGTAGTATTAAATTAGTCTTTGCATTCTCTTAAATTTCCACCTGTCCTCCAAAATATGAAAATTTTTAGGATATAGAAGAGTTAAAAATATCAAAACATTTAAGATGTAGACAGGTGAGAGGGCATAAAATTTTTCCACCCTTATCTTGATTATGAATAATTTCCACATGTGAGATTTCTAATAGAACAGCTTATTTTTCTTTTTCTCAGTGACCCCAACTTTATCTAAATTTGATCTATGATATTTTCAATGTGTCCTTCAGTATGGGAGAGAGTAATATAATTTTAACAGGGTTGATAAAATAATTTCAACATTATAAAGCAATCCAAGCAAAAAAATTCAGCGCTTACATTATTTTCATTTTACCATTATATTAGCTTATTAAAAAAACGTGGGACAAGACAGACATAATGTGATATTTCAAGGTGAACAGACTTTGTTAATATCAAAGAACTAATATGATACCAAGACCTTTAGTTCTATATTTTGTGATCTAATTAAAATAGAAGAAGTTTCCTATTTTATAAGTTCTTATAGGGGAAAAAAGTAGAAGTAGGAAATAACTCTTTAAAGAAAGCGAAAGTTTAGATTATAATAAGGTTTGGAGGCAAAATATATATCTTATAATCAACTTGATAATTATGGGGAGCTAGAGCAAAATCCAGATGTTTCAGCTAGACTTGAATGTTTTGATCTAACTGAGGCATCTTTCCCCTATCCATTCGCCACACAGTGACAACCGACTAGGACTACTGGCCGTAACTGTTGCTACTACTTTAATTACTGCCACAGGCTTCTTGTAACCATTAGTCTTGGCCCTTGTAATCATCCCTGTACCTGGTGATGCAAGTGTGGAGAAGGAGTCTCTTTATTGGCTTGTTCTTCCTTTATAGACTAGTATATAATGGTCGAATTATTGCCTTGGTCCTGAACATAAGTACATTGTACTCCTACTATCTCTCTATTTTCCAGGCCATAACAGCCTTTTTTTCTGTAGTCTGGATCTAAAACTGTACCTCATATAAAGTGTGCAATATAAGTAGTTATAGAACAATTATCATTTGTAATCACAGCTAACATTTTTTTATGAGTGTTTATTATATGCAAGGTACTCTATTATGTGCCTCATAAGAACATTATTATGTTTAATCTTGCAGCAATTCCATGAGTCAAGTATTATTAGTATCCCCATTTTACAGGTAAAAATCTGAGACTTAAAGATATTAAGTACAAGGGCACGTACCTCAGTTGTGGTTCATCCCAGGCCCTGGTTGGGTTGTGCGGGAGATAGCCAGTCGACATGCCTCTCTCACATTGATCTCTCTCTCTCTCTCTCTCTTTCTCTCTCTCTGTCTCTCTCCTACTCAATCTGAAGATAAATGGGGAAAAAAAATATCCTTGGGTGAGGATTAAAAAAAAAAAGAAGAAGAAGAAGAAGAAGATATTAAGTAACTTTTCTAAGATCAAATACTTAGTAAGTGGTGAAACCATAATTCAAATCTTGGTCTTTTGACTCCAGAATTTTAAGTTTTAGCCGTTATACCACACTGTCTCCTTTCTAAGTTATGGCATTATAGAATGGGACACCCCATATTCATAACTCACATACATTTAAGTAAACCAAGTTTTCCACAGCTCTGTTTTTCTTTTAAAATATTTTTTTCTTTATTGATTTTACAGGGAGAGAGAGAGAGAGAAATATCGATGAGAGAGAACATCAATTAGCCACCTCCTGCATGCCCCCCACTGGGGATAGGGCCCACAATCTGGGCATGTGTCCTGACCGAAAATCAAACTGGTGACCTCTTGGTACATGGGTCGACGCTTAACCACTGGGCCACACTGGCTGAGTCATAGCTCTGTTTTTTGAAAGGTTACCTTGAACCTAGTGAAAATTCTGACATTAGTTGAGAAAAAAAGTCATTAATCAAAACATTAGCAAAACCTGTATTGCATTTATTTGAAAATAATTTTTTACAATGATTGTGTGGAATACCAGTATAGAAGCAAAAGCATAAAAATCAAAATGGCTCTTTCTGTGTATCAATGTAATTTAGTTCCTTTTCTATAAGTGATATGCTACTACAAAAAACAAAAAAAAACAAAAAAACAAATAAGATTTTTAAAAAGATTTTTATGCATTCACATACAGAAACTCCATTTGTTAAAGATTCATTTTTTAATCTTGTACAGTTTATGCAAACACAAAGTACTAGCTATCTAAGTGGCATAGACTTGTAAAAACATTAACAATTCAGCCATGTCTTTAACTATAAAAATTAACTCCCAAATGTTGAAATCTCCATGATGGATATGCCCATTGAGAGATACCTTTTTATTCAATGACTTTTAAAGACTTGGTAAATTAATTGAGATGTGTAGTTTCCCACAGAAGCACCATAACTGTTTCTCTACTTACACTTTGTCATTTACCTTTAAGCACAATGTTCCTTTTGTTTTGTAAAATTATGTGATTTTTTTAATTTAAAAATAATTTAAATATTTTTTTCTTTTTTATTGATTTTAGAGAGGAAAGGAGAGGGAAAGAGAGATAGAAACTTCAATGAGTGAGAACGTTGATTGGCCACCCCCTGCATGCCCCCACTGGGAATTTGGCCCACAACCTGGGCATATGTCCTGACCAGGAAATAAACCAGTGACCTCCTGGTGCATGGGTTGATGCTCAACCACTGAGCCACCCTGGCCGGGCAAGGTATAAAAAACTTTAAGTAATAAATTTAATTCCAAGCTCTTATAAAATTCTGTAGTGCAAGCTGCAAATGTGTTTTACAAGTTTACTCTAACAAGGTTTTCTAGCACTCATTTAGACTCCTGATGATCATTTTTGAACTCTATAGGATTATTTTGATGTTAGAGACTTATTGCAGGTAAATAAATTGCATCATTATGTGAACCATGAAAAGAAAGAGTAGATAATGCCAAATATAATTACTACTTGAAATAAAGAAAGAGAATTGCAATGAAAACATGTTGATAATTCAAACTACAGATCTCTAGAATAAACCAGCAGCTCAGAAACTAAAATCTATATACAAAAGGCAGGTTACAATAACATTACAAAACATTAAATGCATAATATTATGACATATTTTATGGATAGTAAACATTGGCAACTACAAAGAAAAATATGAGATTTTATAGTTTATTATGCAAGAAAAAGTACAGAAATAAGACATATTTACATTTTCACAAACGTAGAGACATATAGGGATATACACGTGTATGTATATGTAAATATATGTCGGTACTTATATATACATTTACATGACAAGAACCTTTTAAATAAAACATGTATGAATTCAACTACTCCCTTGAACTGTAAATATATTTCTTAACTGATATATTAAACATTATAAATATGATTATAATAAAGGGTAAGTTAGGAGTGTTAAAAAAAAATACCTTGAGAGCAAGAACAAAACCTAATGTTAGAATCAGATAGAACCCATTAATAGAAATAAAAGAGGAGAATTGTCTTTGGCTCTAATAATGACAATGATTCCCAGCAGTATTCATCTTGAGGAACAAACCACTCAAAAGTAGCATCCCCTAAAAGAAAAGACTTTCAAAACTTCTTTCACAATCATAACAGAGCCAGGTGTGAAACTGATGTGTACAGCATATAAATGAAAGTAATTGTGCAGGTGTTTCTTCACAGCTGGGATTCCAGTTTGGGGGGCCCTGTAATTTTCAAATGGTTGCTCTGTTTATTCTTAAAGTGCAAAACCCATCTGAAGCTGTTGCTAAAAATGGAAGAAAGCCATAGAGATTTAGAGGATGCAAAGAAGGAAAAAGCTTTGCAATTTACAAAAATAAGAGAAGGCTTCATGTGAAAACAAAAAAAAAAAAAAGAAGGGAGTCAGATTTGCCAGATGTTGTGAATGTAATATTCAAACAGTGTCCACTTATTCCAGCAATCTCCTGCAAATTTGCTGGCTAGTACACTGAGAACTATAGTCTGAAGTTCTTTCACCTACTCTTCTCAAATGTCTACTACTTCCCATTGTTACAAATACCATTCTAATTTCAGAATAATGAGAAATGTGCAGCACCAACTCTGGGCTCTAAACAGATTACTGATAGAAATGAATGCGACCAGCACAGCGGATATGGCTCATTGGATTGAGCATTGTCCCATGGACTGAGAGATCCTGGTTCGATTCCCAGACACAGCACATGCCTGGTAGGGAGCATGCAGGAGGCAGCCAATCGATGTTTCTCTCTCACATCAATGCTTCTATCTCTCTCCCCTTTCCTCTTCCTCTAAAAAAAATCAATAAAAACATTTAAAAAAACCAAAACAATTGTGACCAATTTGGAGTCATCATTTTTTTTCACCATAAAAGTGGACCTCAGCTCCAATCAGATTTGATACAAAATAAATGTGTGAAATCAGTTTAAAAAATAGATGAACCATGTATTTACTATAATAATGTTAATTAGAGAAGAGTGATCACTATAATGTAGAGGAGGTATTTTCTACTTAAAGACATCTTCTGATTAAGGATTAAGCTGCTGCCATTTAAAATGAAATTATTTTATGATATCAATGGTACATACATACTAGAATACTTGAATATTATTTCATGGAAGACAAACTATCTGTGTTTCCACATCATGCTGACTCATACATTTTTATTATTTTTTAATTTTATTTATTTTATTTTTTAAATCCTCACCCGAGGATATTTTTCCATTTGTCTTCAGATAGAGTGTAAGGGGGTCCAAGGGGAGAGAGAGAAACAGTGATGTGATAGAGACACATCGGATTCCAAAATGGTGGCAGAGTGATTGGAAGCTACAAAGACCATCTCCCAGGATCGAATTGGAATTACAACTAAAATACAGACAAAATGTGGGGAAAAACTAACAGAAAAGCAGCTTGTGAGGACCATATAACCAGGGACACTGAATCGAACATGGTAGGATTGTGGAGGTATGAGAGGGGGGCTGGGAGCCCACGGACAACAGTGGTTTTAGCTGTCAGCAGCACCCTCGGGATTAAAATCCCAAGCCTGCTCCACAGTACAGAGCGGGGCAGAGTGCTAGATTGGCTACAGTCACTCAACTTGAGCTCCAGCAGAGGGAAGGCAGACTGGACTGGAACTGTGTGGGGATACTTGGGATTTGGAGGGTGCTCAGAACTTTTGCCAAATTGCAGCCACCCAAGATGGCGGTCATCTTACTCCTTCCCAGAGCTCTGGGGAGAGGCGGTGGCCCCTCCCTCAGAGATTCAACACCACCTGTGGGCCATTAAAATGCAAATTGAGGCTCATTAACAACTAGCATCTGCCCCACCTTCAAGAAATCCTCTTACACTGAACACCTGAGGGAGATTTTCATTCAACTGAGAACCCAAGGCTCTTCAAGTAACCATGACTAATAGCATCCAGGTAAGAAGCTAGAGGATAACTGAACCTTTCCTGGGGTTGCAAATCTACCCAGAAAAGTAAGACTTAACAGTGATGTTTAACATGGGTCCTCCCATGCTCATTCAAACCCAGTAGATGGAGCTACAAACAGCAGAACAACAACACCCACAGGAAAAATTTGGCAGGCTCCGGACTTCCGGTCAAGACAGCGGGTAGGTAAACGCGGTATCGCGTCCTCCCACAACCACATCAAAGTTACAACTAAACTACAGAACAACCATCATTCAAAACCGCCTGAAATCAAGTTGAATGGAAGTCGTACAACTACAGAATTTAAAAAAAAAGCAGCTACATCCAGACTGGTAGGAGGGACTGCAGAGCGAGGGGTGGGGGTGGCGGCGGCGGCGCGGGCTGGTCCCACACCCAAGTGTGGCGGATAAAAATCAGGAGGCTCCCGCTGCTGGGAAGGTGCTTCCTGAGGACTGAGGGGTCCCCGTCCCACACCAGGGGCCCCGTTCAGGGTTCCAGTGCCAGGAAGAGAAATCCCCATAACTTCTGGCTGGAAAAACCAGCGGAAACTGAGGCTCAGGGAGGCTGAGGCGGCTGGAGCCCCAGGGAGCTCCCTAAAGGGCCCGCGCATGGACTTCTCGGACTCTCTCCCTCTGAGCTCGGAGGGGAGGCAGCTCCAGGGGCGCCAGAAACATACAGGGAAGAACTGAGCTGTTTGGCACTGGAGCGAGGGCTGGAGAGGGGGCTTCCTCGGGGACAAACGTGCTGTCAGAGGCCTTTGTTCCTTTGGTGAGCCCTTCCCTGGGGCGGCAGACAGAAGCCATATCTGGGACTCCGGCAACCTGGCTCACACTGGTAGCCCCACCCTGGTGACTCCCTGAGGCCCAGCCCCGCCCCACCCAACTTTCAGGCCCACCCAAGCTATTGCCACTTGCTTAACCATAGGATTGGCCGGTCTTGGATCCTGCTTCAGGTTTTTCCTGAATTCTTTCAAACGAGCAGCATCGGGTCTCAGCGAGCCCCATACCTCTCATTAAGTAATACACAGAAACAAACACAGGGAGGCAGCCAAAATGAGGATACAAAGAAACAGGTCCCAAATGAAAGAACAGAACAAAACCCCAATAAAAGAACTAAGTGAAAGGGAGATAAGCAACCTAACAGATACTGAGTTCAAAATACTGCTTATAAGGATGCTCAATGAACTTAGTGAGAACCTCAGTGAACTTAGGGAGGGCCTCAAGAGCATAAAAAAGGACCAGTTAGAAATCATGGATACACAGTTAGAATTGAAGGAGGCATTAACTGAAATAAAGAATAATTTACACAGCTTCAATAATAGAGTATGTAAATCCAAGGAGCAAACCATCGATTTGGAATATAAGGAAGCAAAAAATCCCCAATCAGAACAGCAAAAAGAAAAAAGAATTTAAAAAAATGAGGATAGTGTAAGGAGCCTCTGGGACAACTTCAAGCGTGCCAACATTCGCATCTTGGGGGTGCCGGAAGGAGAAGAGAGAGAACAAGAAATCGAAAACCTGTTTGAAACAATAATGGCAGAAAACTTTCCTAACATGGTGAAGGAAACAGACATACAAGTCCAGGAAGCACAGAGAGTCCCAAACAAGATGAACCCCAAGAGGCCCACACCAAGACACATCATCATCAAAATGCAAAAGGTTCAAGACAAAGAGAGAATCTTAAAAGCAGCAAGAGAAAGGCAGCTAGTTACCCACAAGGGAGTTCCCATAAGGCTGTCAGCTGATTTCTCAAAAGAAACTTTGCAGGCCAGAAGGGAGTGGCAAGAAATATTCAGAGTGATGTAAACCAAGAACTTACAACCAAGATTACTCTATCCTGCAAAGCTGTCATTTAGAATCGATGGACATATAAAAACTTTCCCAGACAAGAAAAAGTTAAAGGAGTTCATCACTACCAAACCGTTATTATATGAAATGATGAAGGGTCTTTTTGAAGAAAAAGATAAAATGTATGAACAAACAAAATGGCAATGAATACATATCTATCAACAATGGAATCTACAAACAAAATGAACAGGAAGAACAGAAACATTCTCATAGATACAGAGAACATTTTGTTGGTTGCCAGTTGGGAAGGGGGTTGGGGGAATGGGTGAAAAAGGTGAAGGGATTAAGAAGCACAAATTTATTGCTAGACTGACAAACCTCAAAGGGAAAGGGGTTGGGGGGTGGGAAGAAATAAACCAAAGAACTTATATGCATAACCAATGGACACAGACAATAGTGTGGGAAAAGGTGGGAGGGGGGTGGGAGGGGGGAGGAGGGGGTCAATGGGGGAAAAATGTGGAACATCTGTAATACATTTTACATCCAACAATAAAGATTAAAAAAAAAAAATGGCAGGCTCCAAAACTCACTGAGATAGCCAAAATGGTGAAAATAAGACACAAATCCCAAATGAAAGAACAAAAGAACTCTACTAAAGATGAGATAAATGAAATGCAGTTAAGCACGTTATCAGATGTAGAATTCAGTACCGTGATCTTGAGGAAGTTCAAGAGCATGAGTAAGGACATCAACACCATGAGTAAATACATAGAAACATTGAAAATCAACTAACTGGAAATGACAAACCACCAAGAAGAAATGAAGAATGACATAGCACAAATGAAGAACACACTGGAAGGACTAAACAGCAGACTAGAGCAAGCTGAGAACCGGATCAGTGAATTAGAAGACAGGGTAGACAAAAATCAATGAATCAGAAAACCCAAAGGAAAAAAAAAAAGGCAATTAAAAAACAGGAAGATAGCTTAAGAGATCTGTGGGACAACTGTAAACATAACAACATTTAAATCATAGAAGTTTCAGAAGAAGAAAATGAGGAAGGGTTAGAGAATATATTTGAAGAAATAATGACAAACAACTTTCCTAATGTGGTGAAGGAAGAAGGCATTCAAGTTCAAGAAGCACAGACAGCCTCAAGTAAGAAGAACCCATACAGGCCCAAGACCAAGACACATAATAATTAAAATGCAAAAAATTATAGACAAAGAGAGAATCCTAAAGGCAACAAGAGAAAAGCAACAGGTTACCTACAAAGGAACCCCCATAATGCCATCAACTGACTTCTCAATGGAAACATTACAGGGCAGAAGAGAATGGCGTGAAGTAATCAAGGTCATGAAAAACAAGGATCTGAATCCAAGACTATATACAGCAAGGCTGTAATTCAAAATAGAAGGTCAAATAAAGAGCTTCCCAGACCAAAAAAAGTGCTAAGGGAATGGATTAGCACCAAATGAGCACTGCAAGAAATGTTAAAAGCACTGCTATAATTAGCAGAAGAAATAGAAAGAAAAATATATCCACCCTAAACAAAAATGGCAATAATCACCTTTAATGTAAATGGATTGATTGCTCTGATAAAAGACACAGCATAGTTGATTGGTTAAGAAAGGATGACATATATATACATATGTTGTTTACAAAAGACCTACCTCAAAACAAAAGACTCACATAGGTTGAAAGTGAAGGGATGGAAAAAATAAAGATCTTCCATGCAAACATAAAGGAAAAAATAGCTGGGGTAGCAATACTCATATCTGATCAAATAGATTTCAAAATGAAGGTCATAACTGGATACAAAGAAGGCCACTACATAATATTGAAAGGATCTATCCAATAGGAAGATATAATCTTGGTAAACATATATGCACCCGATATAGGAGCACCAAAATATATTAAAAATCTTCTGAAGGACTTCAAAGAGAAATTGATAGCAATACAATCATATCAGGGAACTTCAAAACCTCGCTGCATCACTGGATAGATCCTATAGACTAAAAATTTGCAAGGAAACAAAGACTCTAAGTGAAGTGCTAGACCAAATGGATTTAATAAATATAGCGAACTACACCCCAAAACTACAGAATTCACATTCTTCTCAAGCGCACATGGAACATTCTCAAAGATGGAACACATGTTAGGACACAAACTAAGTCTCTACAAGTTCAGGAAGACTGAAATCATATCAAGCATCTTCTCAGATCACAATGGCATGCAACTAAAAGTCAATTGCTACAAGGACATGCAAAGACATTGGAACACATGGAGACTAAATAGCATGTTATTCAACAATAAATGGGATACCGAGGAGAACAAGGAAGAAAATAAAAACTTTCTGGAAACCAATGGAAATGAACACAGAACAACACAAAATCTATGGGATGCAGCAAAATCAGTTCTGAGAGAGAAGTTCCTAGCACTACAGGCCTACCTCAAAAAACAAGAAAAATTTCTAATTGACTGTCTAACTTCACAACTTAAAGAACTAAAAAGCAAACAAAAAGAAAACCCCAGAGCAAGTAGAGGAAAAGAAATAATAAAGAGTAGAGCAGAAATAAATGACATGGAGACCTAAAAAAACAATTCAAAGTATCAATGAAACAAAGACCTGGTTCTTTGAAAAGATAAACAAGATTGATGGACCCTTAGCTAGACTCACCAAGAAACAAAGAGAAAGAACCCAAATACAAAAAATCAGAAATGGAAGAGGAGAAGTAACAACTGACACCACAGAAATACAAAAGATTATTAACAACTACTATGAACAATTATATGGCAACAAATTCAACAATCTAAGCAAAATGGACAAATGTCTAGAAACACATAGTCTCCCAAAACTGGACCGGGAAGAGAGAAAATTTGAACAGACCAATAACAACAGAAGAAATTGAACATGTAATCAAGACTCTCCCAGCAAACAAAAGCCCAGGCCCAGCAGGCTTCACAGGGGAATCTTACCGAACATTCAAAGAACTAACACCCATTCTCCTCAAACTATTTCAAAAAATTCAAGAAGAAGAAAGACTTACAAACTCGTTTTATAAGGCCAGCATAATTCTAATGCCAAAACCAGAAAAAGGCACTACAAAGAAAGAAAACTACAGACCAATATCCCTGATGAACATAGATGCCAAAATCCTGAACAAAATACTAGCAAATCGGATCCAGCAATACATTAAAAAAAAAAAAAAAAAAAATTTCACCATGACCAAGTGAGATTCATCCCATAGATGCAAGGCTGGTACAATATTTGCAAATCAATAAATGTAATACACCACATAAACAAAATGAAAGATACAAACCACATGATCATATCAATAGATGCCGAAAAAGCCTTCAACAAAATCCAGCATCCATTTCTGATAAAAATGCTCAGCAATGTGGGAATAGAGGGATTATATCTCAACATAATAAAGGCTATATATGAAAGACCTACAGCCAACATCATACTCAATGGGCAAAAACTAAAAGCATTTCACTTAAGAACAAGAACAAGGTTAGGATGCCCACTTTCTCCACTCTTATTTAACATAGTACTGGAAGTCTTAGCCACAACAATCAGACAGGAGGAAAAAATAAAAGGGATCCAAATTGGAAAGGAGGAAGTAAAACTCATTATTTGCAGATGACATATTATACATAGAAAACCCTAAAGACTCCATCAAAAAACTACTAAACTTAATAAATGAATTTGTCAAAGTAGCAAGATACAAAATTAACATCAAGAAATTGATGGCATTCTTATACACCAATGATGAACTCACAGAAAGAGAAACTAAAAAAACAATCTCATTACCATCATAGCAAAAACATTAAGATACCTAGGAATAAACTTAACCAAAGAAGTAAAGGACCTATTTGCAGAAAACTATAGGATATTGAAAAAGAAATATAGGAAGATAGAAAAAAGTGCAAGTAAGTACATACCTTGTTCATGGATTGGAGGAATTAACGTTAAAATGTCCATACTACCCACAACAATCTATAGATTCAATGCAATCCCCATAAAAATACCAACAACATACTTCACAGAACTAGAACAAATACTTCAAAAGTTCATATGGAACCAAAAAAGACCCTGAATAGCCACAGCAATCTTGAAAAAGAAGGACAACGTGTGTGAGATCACAATACCAGATATCAGGTCATACTACAAAGCCATTTTAATCAAAACAACTTGGTACTGGCACAAGAACAGGCACACAGACCAATGGAATAGAACAGAGAACCCACAAACATTATGCTCAATTAATATTTGACAAAGGCGGCCAGAACATACAATGGAGTAAAGACAGCCTCTTCAATAAATGGTGTTGGAAAAATTGGAAGGCTACATGCAAAAAAATGAAACTAGACCATCAACTTACACCATACATAAGAATAAACTCAAAATAGACAAAAGACTTATATGTGACTCGTGAATCCATAAAAATCCAAGAAGAAATTCTAGGAAACAAAATTTCAGACATCATGCGCAGCAGAATTTTCACTGATACATCACCTAAGGCAACGGAAACAAAGGAGAAAATGAACACATGGGACTACATCAAACTCAAAAGCTTCTGGACAGCAAAAGATACTACCAGCAAAATAGAAAGGGAACCCACTGTATGGGAGAGCATCATTGTCAATGATATATCAGATAAGGGGTTAATTTCCAAAATGTATAGAGTGCTCATACAACTCAACAAAAGGAAGACAAAGAACCCAATTATAAAATGGGCAGAGGAACTAAATAGACACCTCCCCATACAGGCTATACAAATGGCCAAGAGAAAAATGATGAAATGCTGAATATCACTAATAATCAGAGAGATGCAAATTAAAACAACAATGTGGTATCACCTCACACCTGTGAGAATGGCCACCATCAACAAATCATCAAAAAACAAGTGCTGGTGAGGGTGTGGAGAAAAGGGGACTCTAGTACACTGCTGGTGGGAATGCAGACTGGTGCAGCCACTATGGAAAACAATATGGTGCTACCTCAAAAAATTAAAAATTGAACTTCCATTTGACCCAGTGAACCCACTTCTAGGAATATACCCTAAGAAGCCTGAAACAGCAATCAGAAAGAATATATGTACCCCCATGTTCATAGCAGCATTACTTACAGTAGCTAAAATCTGGAAACAGCACAAATGTCCATCAGTAGGTGAGTGGATAAAAAAGCAGTGGTACATATACCCAATGGAGTACTATGCAGCTGTAAGAAAGAAAGATCTCTTATCCTTTGAGACAACATGGAGAGGGAACGGAGAATATTATGCTAAGTGAAACAAGGCAAGCAGAGAAAGACAAATATCACATGATCTCACTTACTTGTGGAATATAATGAACATAGCCTGAGGAACACGGTATACCCAGAGATGTGGAAGTATGGTACAGACTGACAGCCTTCAGAGGAGGGGTGGTGGGGAGGGAAAAGATAAACCACAGAACTTATATGTATGTACCTATAACCGATGGACTTGGACAACAAAGCTGGGGACAGGGTGGGGGGGATAGAAAGGAGGGTGTCAATGGGGGGAAAAGGATAAACATCTGTAAAAAAATAAAAAATAGAAAACCATAGATGTTAAACAACAACAACAACAACAAAAATACACATTGACTGGTTGCCTCCTGTATGACCTGGACTAAGGCTGGGACTGAACAGCAACCAAGTTGAGTGCCCTTGACCAGAATCAACCTGCGACTTTTTGGTCCAATGGCTGATGCTCTCACCACTGAGCAAAACTGGCCAGGGCACTAAATTTTTATTGTAGCAAATATTTTGAAAACCTGTTCATTGTCCATCACCACCACATGCCTTCACTCTCCCCTTAGTCAGCTTATGTTCCCATTATCTATTATGGGAATTTCTTCCTTGCATACATTCTCAAATCTATTGTCCCTCCCCCTCTCTCCAGTATATTTTCCTGCTAACATCTCAACTGTGATTAAAACTAGCTCTCCCTCTAAGTAATGCCTTCAACTAAGCACAAACCATGCAAACTGGTCTCACTTTATATGTATGACTGTAAGCTTTCAGCTAGTCATCCATTGTAGAAATGTAGGATTCAAATATTAGCCTCTAGATTCTAAAACAGTGAAGCAGTTTATCTCTTAACAGGACTTAAATTGAGCAGATAAAAAATTTAACCAAATGTTTCTGTTTCTCATGAGGCTACAATGGCATTTGTTTTTGTTATTTTTATCGATGTAGCAAATCCCGGTAAGATTTTCTCTTATTCAAACATCAGACACACAAAGGTATCACTCATAATCGTTATTACAATAGTGGACTTCCTTCAGCTTAACGGTCCTATCAGATTGGACATTTTTACATACACAAACATTAGGAATTTTGTTCTGCTCATGGAGCAACAAGACAGTTTCTGCATTGGAATTAATTAAAAACCCTCAGGTATCATGGAGTAATATTGGCATCGTGCAATTTATGTTTATTTCCTTAACTTTAACTTGCACTTTTACAATATGACTTACATTTATTTTGTATTGATATTTACATTATAAAAGTGCCTTTATAATATAATCATATACTGTATTTGTATGTATATAAAATATTATGATGCAATTCAGGCATATAAAATTAGCGAGGGCTGGAGAGGGGGCTTTCTCCGGGACAAACGTGCTGTCAGAGGCCTTTGTTCCTTTGGTGAGCCCTGCCCTGGAGCAGCAGACAGAAGCCATATCTGGGACCCCAGCAACCTGGCTCACACTGGTAGCCCCGCCCTGGTGACTCCCTGAGGCCCCGCCCCACCCAACTTTCAGGCCCACCCAAGCTATTGCCACTTGCTTAACCATAGGATTGGCCTGTCTTGGATCCTGCTTCAGGTTTTTCCTAAATTCTTTCAAACGAGCAGCATCTGGTCTCAGCTAGCCCCATACCTCTCATTAAGTAATACACTGAAACAAACACAGGGAGGCAGCCAAAATGAGGAGACAAAGAAACAGGTCCCAAACGAAAGAACAGAACAAAACCCCAAGAAAAGAACTAAGCGAAATGGAGCTAAGCAACCTAACAGATGCTGAGTTCAAAATACTGCTTATAAGGATGCTCCATGAACTTAGTGAGAACCTCAGTGAACTTAGTGAGGGCCTCAAGAGCATAAAAAAAGACCAGTCAGAAATGATGGATGCAGAGGAAGAATTGAAGGAGGCATTAACTGAAATAAAGAACAATTTACATAACTTCAATAGTAGAGTACGTAAATCCAAGGAGCAAACCATCGATTTGGAATATAAGGAAGCAAAAAATGCCCAATCAGAACAGCAAAAAGAAAAAAGGATCCAAAAAAAATGAGGATAGTGTAAGGAGCCTCTGGGGCAACTTCAAGCGTGCCAACATTCGCATCTTGGGGGTGCCAGAAGGAGAAGAGAGAGAACAAGAAATTGAAAACCTGTTTGAAACAATAATGGCAGAAAACATGCTGAAGGAAACAGACATACAAGTCCAGGAAGCACAGAGAGTCCCAAACAAGATGAACCCCAAGAGGCCCACACCAAGACACATCATCATCAAAATGCAAAAGGTTCAAGACAAAGAGAGAATCTTAAAAGCAGCAAGAGAAAGGCAGCT
The DNA here is from genome assembly GCF_014108415.1 of Molossus molossus. Lineage (NCBI taxonomy): Eukaryota > Metazoa > Chordata > Mammalia > Chiroptera > Molossidae > Molossus > Molossus molossus. Next base: position 17,764,285 of record NW_023425355.1, read on the forward strand.
AGTTACCCACAAGGGAGTTCCCATAAGGCTGTCAGCTGATTTCTCAAAAGAAACTTTGCAGGCCAGAAGGGAGTGGCAAGAAATATTCAGAGTGATGAAAAGCAAGAACCTACAACCAAGATTACTCTATCCTGCAAAGCTGTCATTTAGAATTGATGGCCATATAAAGACTTTCCCAGACAAGAAAAAGTTAAAGGAGTTCATCACCACCAAACCGATATTATATGAAATGATGAAGGGTCTTTTTGAAGAAAAAGATAAAATGTATGAACAAACAAAATGGCAATGAATACATATCTATCAACAATGGAATCTACAAACAAAATAAACAGGTAGAACAGAAACATTCTCATAGATACAGAGAACATTTTGTTGGTTGCCAGATTCGGGGGGGTTGGGGGAATGGGTGAAAAGGTGAAGAGATTAAGAAGTACAAATTCATTGCTAGACTGACAAACCTCAAAGGGAAAGGGGTTGGGGGGTGGGAAGAAATAAACCAAAGAACTTATATGCATAACCAATGGACACAGACAATAGTGTGGGAAAAGGCGGGAGAGGGGCGGGAGTGGGGAGGAGGGGGTCAATGGGGAAAAATGTGGAACATCTGTAATACATTTTACATTCAACAATAAAGATTTAATAAAAAAGAAAGCAAAAAAAATTATAGATAATAACATAATTAAGACCCATGTGAATATGAGCCAGAGTAAGAAATAAAGCAACATATATATAATTCTCTTGCTTTTACCTCTTGAAAGTAAACCAATTTTTTTTTGTCCTCACCCGAGGACATTTTTGCATTTATCTTCAGATAGAGTTGGAGGGAGAAAGGGAGGAAGAGAGAGAGAGAAACATCGATGTGAGAGAGACACATCGACTGGTTGCCACCCACATGACCCCAACCGGGGCCTGGGACAAACTGCAACTGAGGTACATGCCCTGAGTGGAAACCGAACCCGGGTCTCTCCAGTGTGCGGGCCAATGCTCTATCCGCTGAGCAGAACCGGCCATAGGGAAAGTAAACTAATTTAAAAATTACCCTTGCTGTGGTTGTCTGTAAAATTAGACCCTTTCCAATTCTGGGACACCACTTCTTTTTAATTTTTTATGCATTTTTTATTTTTACGTAGGACCTACTTAATGAATGTGATCATTATAAATTTCAGAGCTAGGCCTTCAATAAAAAATGGGTCTTACTTACTTATGTTCATGCTCATATAATCACAGATCCTCAGAAGTGTATCTGCTTCTTTCATTTGAAGTTTTTGTAAAAGAATACAGGCCTAGTATTCAAACGACATTTCTTTCTGGACAAAGCTTACTTACAAGTATGGTTCTAATATTTTCACCACTTCTTAAAATAAACCTCAGAGGGAAGGGGGGTGGGAAGGGTGGGAAAAGATAAACCAAAGAACTTATATGCATATATGTACAACTAATCCACAGGGACACTAGACTGAGAAAGGCAGGAGGGGGTGGGAGCAGGAAGGAGGGGTTCAGTGGGGAAAAAAGGGGGACATCTGTAATACTTCAACAACAAAGAAAATCTAAAACATTATACACATATATATGTGTGTATAATTTTGTATAATATTTTTATTTGTATATTTGTATAATATATGTATAAACTTTTGTAGAATTCTCCATTGCTATATATTAGTTCAAGTCATAAAAAGCAGTAGCCAGTGTCCTACAGAAACCAGCATCATAATGGTACCATTGAATCTGAGATACATATTCAGCCAAGAAGTGTGTGTTTTCCAGTAGGGCCTCATGATTCCAAAATATTGTTCATTTTAAACTTCTACCCACAAATCCCAAAAGACACCTTATTATTTATATACACAGAATACTCCTAACAAAAATCCTTCTTATATGAGTACAAACCAGTTAATGGGGCTCCCAGCAAGTTATACATTCTTTTTTAAAATCACACAATTTTGAAAGCATTGCAGAGATTTGTTATATTTTCTTGCACATGGAGTATATTCTCAACTATCAAGTATTTATTTGTTCTTGTCTTCTAACCAGATATTTTAGTGAGAATCAGGCACTATGGAGAAGTCATAAAATTCAGGCAAAATATACACAAAGCTGTATTTTGAAATATATTCCTTTCTCTCTTTTTTGAATGTTAGAGAGAGAAAATACATAACTTAGAGAGAGAAAATAATTCTACAATGCTTATACTGAGAAACAGCAGTAACTTGGCTCAGTCTCTCCCTGCCTTGAAAATCCTTTGCCCAGATTCAACCATTTTCATTTCTTTTTATATTTTTCTATAATATCTGTTAAGATTTCTAAATAATATGTTTATTCTATTATTTATTGATTTTGCAATGTGAGGTCATATAGAGTGACACTGTAGCTTAGTGTTTAATATCTCATGCTTAAGCCCAGCTATTGTGGCTCAGTGGTTGAGCGTCGACCCATGCACCAAGAGGTCGCCAGTTCGTTTCCCTGTCAGGGCACATGTCCAGGTTGTGGGTGCAATCCCCTGGTAAGAATGTTCTCTCTCATTGATGTTTTTATTTCTCCCTACTTCTCCATTACTCTTTCTCTAAAATCAATAAAGAAAATTTTAAAAATCATGCTTAAGTTAGACTGCATGAATTTTTATTTAAATCCTTTGGTTTTAGCTATGTGACCTTGGACAAGTTATATAAACCTTCTGGGCATGAACAGTTTCCTATTCAGGAATAACCATTGCTAAAATGGTGATGATAAAAGTACCTGCATCATAGAGTGGTAAAAATTCAACTGTTTAATGTATCTATTTCATTTAGAATAGTGCATTTTAAGTGTTTTATGAATGGAGATAATATTATGATTGTTTCTATTGTTGCATAATTATTGTCATTGTTATTGACTTTGTATTATGGAATATAAAGATATACTTTTTTAAAAATTTTGTTTTGTTTATTGATTTTAGAGAGAGAGGAAAGGACAGGGAGAGAGAGATAGAAACATTGATGAGAGAGAACATCGATTTGCCGACTCCTGAATGACCCCCACTGGGGATCGGGCCCACAACCTGGGCACGTGCCCTGACCAGGAGTCGAACCAGTGACCTCTTGGTGCATGGGTTGATGCTCAACCTCTGAGCCATACCAGCCTGGCCAAAGATTTACTTTTATACTGATATACTCCTCACCCCAACCACAAATATACACAAACAACTTTCTCTACTATTAATGTCTCTACTTCAAGTAATGATTCCCGTTTTGTTTCATCTTGTTTCCTCCATCTACATCATGGGACTCCAAAGGTTGTTACATGGTTGCTCTCAATTCCATCCAATTAGAAAGAAAAATATATATATATTGAGGATCACGTATGGGAATTTTTATAAACCGTACTTGGAAGTGGTATACATCACTTCCACTCACACTTGTCTTGTGAGACCTTGTTATATCTTCCCACATCCATGCCATTTTCTAGCCACAACTCTTACTACTACAGAGGTGAATGCAAATCTTTTTTGACAGCTACCTAATGTGCCACAAATTCTTACTATGTACCTGAAACTCTGTGATCTGGCATAGAATAGGCTTTCACTAAACATTTAGTTTATTGAAGTAAGTATAACATTAACTTGTAGTTGACAAAGAAATACATTCCCATGCACAAAAATTATGGACAAAGGTTTTCTAAAAAAATGATTTCCTCATTTAGTCCATTTCTAGTTATATTGATATGTTATAATCTAAGATTAATTAATAGAAATTCTCAGAATGCATTGACAAATATTATACCATGTATATAAATTATTGAATGCAAAAAAAAAGGAAAATAACCATGTGTTAAATAAAAGTAGAAGATACATATATTTAAGTTTTTTTAACATAAGAGCTAACAGTTTTGTAATCAAAATATGGGGTGGAACTGAGTGGAAGTGGGTAAAGAGAGGGAAATTGGGACATCTGTAATAGTGTCGACAACAAAAATAAAGTGAAAAAATAAGTGTCATTAATCCAACTATTTTAGGACATTAGAGTACCTCCTTTTAATAAGTCAAAGTTATAAATTTGGGAAATTTGACCTTGAAAACTGATGAAATATAACTATCATCTTACACTAACAGGGAAAACTCGATTGATTGTGCTTTATACATTTACATGGATCAAATTAAAATATTTAATTTTTTAATGGAGGCAATGTCAGTTTCAAATCAGTGAGACACACTGCAGTGAAATAAAGTACTGACATAAAATATAAAATGCTAGTGCTCTGGAAATAGATTTTTCTCACTAGATTTAATATATGAAAATTTGAATACGGGTAGTTATGCATTGAGAAATATAGTGAAATATGCATTACAATTCAATACCAGTGTCCCTACTGCAATCAGCTTAACATCCAGGGACGACTTCTGAAAATACAGTTTTGATTTATGTTTTATAAACATGAATTTCAAACAGAAAACACATGTGCACAATTCCTTCTTACGTGTATGCTTTGTTTTTTTCTGCGTACAACATTGAATTCTATGCATTCTAAAATTATTCTGAATTTAATATCAGGGTGTTGTTAATTTGCTTCTCTTGGGTCTCCCTTTGGGGTCTGAAGTAAACTTTAGTTTTTAAGAAGGGATACTTCAATAGAAAAAGACAAATACCACATGATCTCACTTATATACGGAATATAATGAACATAACAGTCTGAGGAATACGGTAGACCCAGAAACATGGAAGTAGGGCACAGACTGACATCCCTCAGAAGAGGGGGTGGGGGGATGGGAAGAGATAAACCACAGAACTTATATGCATGTATGCATGACCAATGGACATGGACAACAAAGCTGGGGACGGGGTGGGGGGATGGGGAGGGGGGTGCCAATGGGGAAAAAAGGAGAAACATCTGTAACAAAAAAAAATTAAAAATTAAAAAATATATATATATATGAAGAAAAAAAAGAATACAGTGTTGGGCTAACTCACAATAAATGTTTTATAAAGAACCACATGTGTGAAATGAATTTAATATATATAGTCTAGGTGGTTTTCCTAAATGGACATTATTCCCTTTTTATTGAATAAATATTTGTTGCAGTCCTATTTGTACCCAAGTGCTCTTTCAGGTATCAAGGATAAAGCAGCAATCAAGATGATTAATGCATCTTTAATGTAGAGTTTATAGTCTAGTAGTTTCTACCACTAAAAAATTTTTCTAAGTGAAGGACTATTTCCTAGAATAATAAAAATAACACACGGCCCCCAAAATCATATTGAATGAAAAAAAAATGTTTAATTTTATCTATCGGTTTGCTGCTCAAGGATACTTCTAAATGTCTTCATTCTTATATATAAATAGTGTTTCCCCATGCACACCTGCAATGTACCAGGTATTGTGCCAGGCAATTTACATACATTATCTCACTGAAGTCTTGCAAAAAACAGGTGAAATTAATAAATATTTCCATTTTCAATTAGTAAAAATGACTTTGGGAAAAGATAAATAATCACCAAATTTAGTTACGTGACTTCTCTCTGACCATATAACCTAATCCTCTCCACTAGCCTATAGGAAAACACTGTAATCTACAGGGTGCGGGCAAAGTAGGTTTACAGTTGTGAGTACACAAAGCACAGTTTATTCTTGTATTATTATTATTATTATTATTACTATTATTGTTATATTATTTTCCATACATGCAATTGTAAACCCACTTTCCCCCCACCCTGTATATTGCATATGGTTTATATTAACATAACATTTGTTATGGTTGTTTCTTGTGTAAATACTGTAGAGTATTTTAAATATTTCAAAGAGATTCATTTGTTTTTCTATTACAGAAGACAAACCATCATTCATTTAAAAGAAAAATACAAAGGAAAAAAAGCAGCTGTGTTTCAAGAATAACAACTATTTTAAAAGCCATAGGGTTAGTATTAGAGTACTTGCGAAAATAACCAGAGACTCTTATAGTATTTTGAGAAAAAATTAGACACTCTGATTTGTCCTTGCATGGGCCTTTTGTGGTTGAGAAAACTGTCTTCTGGAGAGTTTCTCCCATGGGATAAAAGTTATTCCTCTAGGTTTTCAAACACCACCACAAATCATGCTTTGCTTACTGTGGAATGAGATCAAACCCAGTCAATATACTTCCTCAGGACCTTAGACTTCTTTATCATTTATAAGTAAAGTTGCACTTGAACGAAAGCAAAAGCTCAGAGGCAAAAGTCAATCATGCTACAACTTCATTATTACCCCAGGCTACGTTCTTCCTGCGGCCCTAATGGAACAACACTCGGTAGCATGGTCCATAAGAACTCTCAGTGTGGTGCAGAAAAGGCAGAAGCTTTTAGTTCAAGCACAAAGTAGGAATTATAGTGAGTGAGGTGGGGAGAAACTGGATCTAAGCACATATTACCTCCTTTTTAGCTTTCTGGCCTCCTCGGATAGATGCTGAAACTACGCCAGCCTCATATCTTTTCTCTAGAGTAAACACATCCAAGAGCTACATTTGTGAGTATCCATAATAGATTCATATAAATGGCTTGCCACAAAGCCACTCAGCTTAAAAATATGTATCTCAATTGTGGAAGACTTATGATATTTTCTATTTCTTATCAGGCTTAAATTCCTCTTATGCTCTATAACATGAACACAGAAATCCTATAGTATATTTTCATTAACATCCTGTTTTCTCCAGTTGGCTCAAAGTTTTGGACTTAGTGTTAACTTTTTATAAGTTTTGCTCAGTTTGCCAACTTTTTTTCCTAATAGACTTGTCTCTGGTGGGAGTAACCATCATCTTTCTATGTATCTCTTTCTCACAAATAACTGCACTTAATTTATCTTTTAAGGCCCTGCTAGAAATTGTCTCTTTCTTAAAACCCTCCCTTAACCATTTAGCAAGAACAACTCTCTTTAAGCCTGAACTACTGTAACAATTTATTTTCCATTTTATGACATTAATTTTGTTCTACCTTGTTATTATTTCTGTACATTTTTTATTCCTTCTGTCCAAATTTTAGACACGGTTCTGATTGGCAGGATCCATCCAGATTTATCACTATGTTTCTACTGTACTAAGCAGAGGACTTTGCACTTTTTAAGTGTTCAAAATATTGCTTGACATTTTGCATTGCCAATTTCATTTGGTAAGCTTGTAATTTTTACTTCTCATCCTGCTTAACTCCCCATGCATGCTTTCACAAGCTACTCAGGTTTCTAACTTACAATTACTGATCTTCCCTCTGACTGTCACCCTTGACATTGTCTGTTCTGCACATTCTCATGATGACCTTGGTCTAAACACAGATACCTTGTAAAAGAAGAAATAGCTACTGAAAGTTGTAGGGATTTTTGCTTCTGTGATAGATTGTTTTAGTTTTGCAAAAGTGACCTTGAAACAAGTGAAAGTGAAAACACAACAAACCAAAATGGGACTAATAAAATAGAAGGAGTAATAAAAATAAAAAATAAAAAAAAAACACACCAACTCTCAACAAATTAAAATGTTGGACTGGATGGCTTCACAGGTGATTTTTACCAATTGTCCCGAGAAGAACTAACACCTATTCTTATTAAACTATTCCAAAAAATTTAAGAAAAGGGAAAACTCCCAAGCTCATTGTTAGAAGCCAGCATTATCCTAATTAAAAAAACAGATAAAGATACTACAAAGAAAAAAATATATGTAAGACAATATCCCTCATGAATACAGATGTTAAAATCCTCAACAAAGTGTTAGCAAACCAAATCCAGCAATACATTAAAAAAGATCACATACTATGATCAAGTGGAATTTATGCTGGGAGTGCAAGGTTGGTGCAATCTTTGTAATTCAATATACATGACACATTACATAAACAAAATGAAGGGTAGAAATCACATGATCATATCAATAGATGCAGAAAAATCATTTGATAAAAATCCAGCACCCATTTATAATAAAAACTCTCAGCTATGTGGGAATAGAGGGATCATATCTCAACATAATAAAGGCCATATATGACCAATTCACAGCCAACATCATATTCACAGGGAAAAACTAAAGCATTTCCCTTAAGATCAGGAACAAGACAAGGATGTCCACTTTCACCACTCTTATTTAACATAATACTGAAAGTCCTAGCCACAGCATTCAGACAAGAAGAAGAAATAAAAGACATCCAAATTGGAAAAGAAGAAGTAAAACTATCATTAATCACAGATGACATGATATTGTACATAGAAAACCCTAAAGACTCTAACAAAAAGCTACTAGATCTAATAAATGATTTTGGCAAAGTAGCAGGATACAAAATTAATATCCAGACATCAGTGGCACTTCTATAAACTAATAGTGAACTATCAGAAAGAGGAACTAAAAAAATAATCCCACTTATTATTGTAACAACAACAAAAAATTAAGATGCCGAGGAGTAAATTTAACCAAAGAGGCAAAAGACCTGTACTCAGAAAGTTATATACATTGAAAAAAGAAACTGAAGAAAATATAGTTAAGTGGAAGCATATACTGTGTTCATGGATTGGAGTAATTAACATCATTAAAATGTCCATACTACCCAAAGCAATCTATAGATTCAACACAATTCCTATTAAAATGACAATGGCATATTTCACAGATCTAGAACAAAATTAAATAATTTTGTACCCTGCTACTTTGCCAAAATTATTTACTAGGTCTAGTAGCTTTTTGGTGGAGTCTTTAAGGTTTTCAATGAACAATATGATGATGTCTGTGATTAATACCTGTTTTACTTCTTCCTTTCCAATACGGATTCCAAAAATTTGTATAGAACCCCAAAAAGTCCCTGGATAGCCTCAGAAATCTTGAGAAAGAAGAACAGAGTTAGAGGGATCACAATACCTGATATCAAACCACAATATAAGGCCACTGTAATCAAAACAGCCTGGTACTGACATAAGAACAGGCATATAGCCCTAACCAGTTTGGCTCAGCAGTTGAGCATCGGCCTGTGGACCAGAGAGCCCCGGGTTCGGTTCCTGCTAGAGGCACGTACCACACACACACACAAAAATAATAAAATAAAATAAAAAAGAACAGGCATATAAATCAATGGAACAAAACAGAGAGCCCAGAAATCAACCCATGCCTTTATGATCAATTAATATTTGACAAAGGAGGCAAGAGCATACAATGGAGTAAAGACAGTCTCTTCAATAAGTGGTGATAGAAAAGGACAGGTACATGAAAAAAAAAAAAAGAAAGAAAAAGAAAGAAAGAAAGAAACTAGACCACCAACTTACACCATACACAAGAACAAACTCAAAATGGATAAAAGACATAAATATAAGTCACAAAACCATAAAAATCCTAGAATAAAATAAGCAGCAAAATCTTTTACTAGGTCTAGTAGCTTTTTGGTGGAGTCTCTCATAGCAATATTTTTGCTGCTATGTCTCCTGGGGCAAGGGAAACTCAAGAAAAGATAAACAAATGGGACTACATCAGACTAAAAAGCTTCTGCACAGTAAAAGAAACCTCTGACAAAATTAAAAGAAAACCCACTGTACGAGAAAACATATTCACCAATGACATATCTGATAAAGCATTAATTTCCAAAATATATGAAGAACTTAGAGAATTCAACACCAGGAAGACAAACAACCCAATTTTACAATAAGCAAAGAATCTGAATAGACACCTCTCCAAAGAGGGCATGCAGATGGCCAACAGATGTATGAAAAAGTGCTCAACGTAACTCATCATCAGAGAGATGCAAATTAAATCTACAATGAGGTATCACCTCACACCTGCCAGAATGGCTACCATCAATAAGTCAAAAAATAACAAGTGCTGGCAAAGGTGTGGACTGCTGGTGGGAATGCAGACTGGTGCAGCCATTGTGGAAAGCAATATGGAGCTTCCTCAAAAAATTAAAAATGGAACTGCCATTTGACCCAGTGATCTCACTTCTGAGAATATATCCTAAGAATCCCTTGGTTAAATGTATTTATAGGTATTTTATTCTTTTTGATACAATAGTAAGTGGTACTGTTGTATTAATTTCTCTTTCTGTTGGTTTGTTATAGGTATATGTTTGTTATGGGTGTATGAAAATGTAACCAAATTTAAAATGTTTTCAATAATATGTTACACCATATTTAATGATCATTGGAACAAAAATATGCAGTTGGATTAGCACTAAATTTTTTAAAAAGGAGGTATATTAGAGATCATCACATCCAGCACCCTCGTGTAGAAACTGAGACCTAAAAATGTTCAAGGTGCTTGGCCAAGGCTGAGGAGAGAAATAGGTCTCCAGAAACAACCCACCCAGTGAGTCTTCTAACCTACACTTCTGTCATTAAATCAGATTTTCTTTATTACATTTATTTATTTATTTTAAATTTCCTTTATTGATTTTAGAGACAGAGGAAGTGAGAGGGAGAGACAGAAACATCAATGAGAACATTGATTGGCTGCCTCCTGCATGCCCCCTACTCGGAATCTGGCCTACAACCTGGGTGTATGTCCTGACCAGGAATTGAATTGGCGACTTCTTGCTGCATGGCTTGATGCTCAGCCACTGAGCCACACCAGCTGGATCCTTTATTTATTTTTTAAAGCCATGGTGTATAAAATACAGTCTTTAAGGCCCAGATTGCTTAAGCTTTATTTACCTAAAGCTTCCAGTTTTGTCAAGATTAATATAAACACTGAGAAATTGTTTTACTTGATGTTTTAATTCTTGCAGAAACACTGGTGAAATAAATTAAGGGGAGATCTCATGGTCAAGAGATAACTTAACAGAACAATACTGTGTAAAACTCCACCTGAATATGGATCATTAAGTTCGAAGTTCAACAGTATATAACAGCATATATTTCAAACACTTCTTATTTGTCTAGAAAAAATAAAAGGATTTGCTGTAATGTCTTTATTTTATATATATATATTTTTTTTTCTATAATTAACACTTAGCAGTTTTATTCATAGGATTTGTGACAAAATGTGAATAGCATCGTGGGAAATACAGAAAACAGGTCTGACACAGCCATGATCAGAGAGAAAAGAGAAGTTTCCTGAGGAGAAATGTAACAAGGGTCATGCGGGGAAAACGCAGGTAAATGAGTAGAACTCCTCCTACATGAACTTCAGTCTTAAATTATATTTCTTTTTTTTTTAATTTATTTTTGTTACAGATGTTTCTCCTTTCCCCCCCCCCATTGACACCCTTCCCCCGACCTCCCCCACCCCATCTCCAGCATTGTTGTCTATGCTCATGGTTACGTATACATACATATAAGTTCTGTAGTTTATCTCTTCCACCCCTTACCCCCTCTTCTGAGATTTATCAGTCTGTACCCTACTTCTATGTCTCTGGGTCTGTTTTGTTCATTGGCTCATTTTGTTCATTATATTCCACAAATAAGTGAGATCATGTGGTATTTGTCTTTCTCTGCTTGGCTTCTTTTGCTTAGGATAATACTCTCCAGGTCCCTCCATGCCATCTCAAAGGATAAGAGGTCTTTCTTTCTTACAGCTGCATAGTACTCCATTGTGTATATGTACCACAACTTTTTTATCCACTCACCTACCAATGGACACTTGAGCTGTTTCCAGACCTTAGCTATTGTAAGTAGTGCTGCTATGAACATGGGGGTACATATATTCTTTCTGATTGGTGTTTCAGGCTTCTTAGGATATAATCCTAGAAGTGGGATCACTGGGTCAAATGGAAGTTCAATTTTTAATTTTTTGAGGTAGCACCATATTGTTTTCCATAGTGGCTGCACCAGTCTGCATTCCCACCAGCAGTGTATTAGACTCCCCTTTTCTCCACACTGTCACCAACAATTGTTGTTTGATGATTTGTTGATGGTGGCCATTCTGACAGGTGTGAGATGATACCTCATTGTTGCTTTAATTTGCATCTCTCTGATGATTAGTGATGTTGAGCATTTCTTCATATGTCTCTTACCCATTTGTATGTCCTGTTTGGAGAGGTGTCTATTTAGTTCCTCTGCCCATTTTTTAATTGGGTTTTTGTCTTCCGATGTCTTTATAAAAATGCTATAGATAATTTTTTGCTTCCAGCTCTTTGAAGGTAAAATTATTTCAAAATGTGATTGTTTTTTAAAGATTCACAGTGTGGGAAAGGGGATCTGTGCACCTTATACATCATTATAATGCATTTTCCTTTAGAGCAAGAAGGTTAAACTAGTAAAATATACTAATACCATTTTTCTATACACTATCATTAATTTTTATCATAAGAAAAGGCTAGATAAAAATTATTGAACATACTTTTTTCTGGAAGGGTATTTACTATTTTGTCATGCAAGCCAGGAAAAAATATGCCTAAATTCCATGTGTTTGAGGAAATACTGTATCTTTTATTTTCTCATTTACTTAACAGCGACGCAGACACCGTACTGTGTTTATATTTGTAAATCATTTTGAATATACATTGGAAACAAGCTGGAAATGGAATGTACAATATCTTGTTAGGAATAATTTTAAATAATTCTAGTTTAAAACAACTGGTATAACAAGAAGATCTATCTGGGAGCAGGTCTATTTCATGTTTGCAAATGTATGTTTTCTGTCTTTTCTCTTTTGTTTGCAGCATACCACTTATCTTAATTTAGCTGTGAGTATTGATGTCACTACTGTTTGGGCTATTTCTGTAAGATTGCCCTCAGAAAATTAAAACAGTTTCATGCTACTCAGTCTCAGATATGATTGTTTTATACGAATGACAGTGGTTATAGGTAAATTTTTTCACGAGAGCCAGTGTAATGATTTATATTTTCTTTTCTTTTCTTTTCTTTTTTCTTTTTTTTGGCATTTATCTTCAGATACAGCAGGAGGGACAGAGGGAGGAAGAGAGGGAGAGAGAGAAACATTGATGTGAGAGAGACACATCAAGTGGTTGCCACTCACACGACCCCAACTGGAGCTGGAGACAAACTACAACCGAGGTACATGCTCTTAGTGGGAACCGAACCTGGAACTCTCTGGTCCGCGGGCCAATGCTCTAACCTCTAAGCCAAACCAGCCAGGGCATGATTTATATTTTCAAAATTATAAAATGAGGTAATCATATATTTTTGCAATGTTATGCCTTTATTTATTTATTTTTTTTTAGTTTTTATCCTCACCCGAGGACATTTTTCCTTTTTTTTTTTTTTTTTTTGTTCAGGTAGAGTGGGAGGGAGAGAGAGGAACAGAGAGAGAGAGAGAAACATCGATGTCAAAGGAACACATCGAGTGGCTGCCACCCGCACAACCAACCAGGGCCGGGGACAAACTGCAACTGAGGTATGCGCCCTTAGCGGGGACCAAACCTGGGTCTCTCAGGACCGCAGGCCGACGCTCTAACCGCTGAGCCAAACCGGCCAGGGCGCAATGTTATGCCTTTAAAAAGCAGTCTAATTTATTGATTTCTTATCAAATTCTTAATTATTGTGTGCAAAGTACCATGTTGCACAAATGCATTTATGCCAATAGTGTATGAATTTCTACGTATCGCAATATGAGTTATACACCTAGATCACACATGCATTTTATTAATACATGATATAATAAGAGCCTTTGCTCATTCATTCTTCTCTCTCTGCTGCACACTCGCTCTTACTCTTTCTCTTCCTCCAGCACTCCCTTTTTTTCTCTTTCTCTTTCACACACATATGCACACGCAAACATGTAACAACTTGAACTTCTATTAGATTATTTTTGTTGTTGCGTAAGATTTTTTTTAATTAATTAATTTATTTTTGTTACAGATATTTCTCCTTTTTCCCCCACTGATTCCCCCCTCCCACACCCTCCCCGCCCTGTCCCCAGCTTTGTTGTCCATGTCCATTGTTCATGCACACATGCATATAAGGTCTGTGGTTTATCTCTCCCCCACCATCCCCTCTTCTGGGGATTGTCAGTCTGTACCCCACTTCCACGTCTCTGGGACTACCCCATTCCTCAGACTGTTATGTTCATTATATTCCACCAATAAGTAAGATCATATGATACTTGTTTTTCTCTGTTTGGCTTGTTTCACTTAGAATAATACTTTCCAGGTCCCTCCATGTAAGAAAGAAAGATCTATTTGATTATCTTAAGACAAATGTACTTCTAGAGAGAATCTGTGATAGACCATTGCTGGATAATCACATTTCAACGGGATCACTGAACTATAAACAAACAGGTAGTCCTAAGTGTTCTAAAAAATTTTCAAATATAACAAATTTGTTAAGACATTACAGACTAATGTCTTAGGTTTCAGTTTGCTGCAGTAGAACTGATCTTTAAAATAGTATAACTATGTTTGTTAAACAATAGTTTGTATGGTCATGTGTAAAGGCACACTTACAGAATAATATGTCCTGATCTAGTGTAAGAATCCATTATAAGATTTTTTTCAGACAATAATTAAATGAACCAAATATTTAAATTAACACAATAAAGGGGTTTTCCATACTACATATTAAAGTAATAGCTTCCCCAGACTGATATGGCTCAGTGGTTGAGCGTTGACCCATGCAACAAGAGGTCGCTGGTTCGATTCCTGGTCAGGACACATGCCCAGGTTGTGGGCCCGATCCCTAGTGCGGGGCATGCAGGAGGCAGCCAATCAATGTCCTCTCTCATCGATGTTTCTATCTCTCTCTTCCTCTCCCTTCCTCTCACTAAAATCAATAAAGAAAAAAAACTTAAAGTAATAGCTTCAACATCTGGTATAAAGCCTTTCTATTCTTTAAAAGAAATAATGCCAAACTAAACTATAAAAATTATATCATTGTTTCGAGTGTTTTATCAGCAATAAGCACTGAGATTTTTTTTAACATTGCATTTCTTCAAATTATTGTTTTACTAGTTGTTCGAGATCTTATGAAATTTCTTGATATTGTTCTTGCATGAGGAGAAATTTAGTAATTTGTGAGAAGAAAAGAAAGACAAGAATAGTTCTGTCATTGCTTAAACCAGTACTTTTTTCTTCAAAAATGTGTTTACTTTTGTGGTCTCAACAGGGAGGCATGTTTTGCATGCAAACAGCAGGTAGTTATGGAGAGTTAAATTGACAGTTAATGTCTTATGTTGCCTCAACATCTGTGGACTAATAGAGTGTCTCTGTAGCCTGTGATGTTGCTGACAAAATGCAACCAATTTATGTAGTTTTCCAACTAAGTTGCAAGCAGGCTTTGAGGGACCATGGGGAGGATAAGAATAAGAGAATAAAAATAAAGTTCATTGTCGTTTTGGTGGCAATTGACATAAATGACCTTAAAAAGCAAGGCAACGTTAATATTAAAGACACAGTTAGTTCTCAGCCAGCTTTGCTGGAAATTGTACTATTAATAAAAAATAAATAAAAAAAAAAGACTGATTTGCTTCAAAATGGGGAATTTCCATTTGCAATAAAATAAATAATAAAAACACCCCAGAAAAAGTAATGGCACTTAAGTTATTTTTATAGCCTGAATAGTGTGGCTCAGTGGATTGAGCGTCATCCCATGGACTGAGGTCCCGGTTTGATTCCGGGTCAGGGCACATGCCCAGGTTGTGGGCTCGATCCCCAGTATGGGGCGTGCAGGAGGCGGCCAGTGGATGTTTCTCTCTCACATCGATGTTTCTATCTCTCCCTTCCTCTCTCTCTAAAAGGTCAATTAAAAAAACAAACACATAAGTTATTTTTATAAAATGTTTTTCACAGAATGCTCCACAGTGATTAAAAAATCTCTATATTCATGTAATTCTCACCTAGAAACATGTTTTATTTGTTATATGCCACAAAGTTGCATGAATTAAAAATAAAATATGTATTAAATCATTTAAATATTTGATATTTATATTGTTAGTACTTAACACATTTACTAAGTGAGTGGATAATAACTATTCAGATGTTTTGCATTATATACATCCAAACAAATTATTTCATTTTTCACTTTAATCTGGGTATTCCAATGGTATAAGCTCAGTGATCAATGTTTATACCCTTAGAAAGTAGTGTTTAACGGGGAATAAAATGTATAATAAATCCTCAAAATTTTGGGAGGCTTCTTAGTCCCTCAATTTTGACTTATTATTAAAGTGTCATATTTATTTCAAGGCCTCCTTTTCCCTTTTTGTTGAATTTTTATTTGTGTTTCTTTTATCTCTTTGCTTCTGTATCCTTGTGTAATAGATAACCTCTCAAAATATATTTTAATTTTTCCTCATTATATTTGCTACCAAAAATGTGTTGGAGGACAAGATCTGTGACTTATCTTCACCCTCATTAATTGGAACATAGATGAATGAACTTATCAATGAAATTTTCATTTATGAAGAAGTAGGTGGAAAGCATAAAAGTACTTTTTAGTTAAAATAACATAAACACTATGATATCATCCATAAAGTAAATATATATTTATGCATAAAATATATGGTTAAGGAGACAAGTGTTTCTTAAGACTCTTATATGTGCTAAGACATTTTAATCTTCACACACACACACACATACACACACACATCTTGCACAACGAGTGCCTTTATCCTCATTTTGTAGATGTAGACATTGAGGATTAGAGAATTCAAATAATTCTCCCAGTCACCTAACTACTGAATAATAGATCTAACACTGGAATTCGTGTTTTCCAGACTTGAAACTTCATGCTCTTTTTATAATGCAATGCTCACTTTACTAAGAAAGTATTTCTCAAATTTGCCTGATTTAAAAAAGTCACCAGTGGTTAATTAAAACACTGATTCATGGACCTCACCCTAGACCAACTGAACCCAAATCTGTAGGGGAGAGTACTGGGTGGGAATCCAAAATTTAAAAAGAGTCCCCGGGCCCGGCCGGTGTGGTTCAGTGGTTGAGCGTCGACCCATGCACCAAGCGATCACTGGTTCGATTCCTGGTCAGGACACATGCCCAGGTTGTGGGTCCGATCTCCAGTGGGGGGCATGCAAGAGGCGGCCAGTCAATGTTCTCTCTCATTGATTTTTCTATCTCTCTCTCCCTCTCCTTTCAATAAAGGAAACAAATGTTTTTTAAATAAAAAATAAAAAGAGCCCCAGGTTGTTTTTAAATTCAGGAAAGTTTATTTATTTATTTTGCATTTGCTCTCCAGGAGTTATAGATACCATGACTCTCTACTTTCTCCACCTTACCAAGAATCTTCTTAGTTAAACTACTAATTTGGACCCTTACCTTTTGATAATGAAAAATAAGTTGTTGTTGTTGTTTAATTAACCAAATACTAGGAAATGAGCTATAGTCCGAATGTCCAATTTGGAAGTTACCTTCCAGTAGTAATAACTCATATTGTCTCTGAGAACATCAAGGGATCATTTGGAACCAGTATAATTACAAAGTTTATGTCATTTCATAATCTTTCATAATCACAAGCATGGATAAATTAACCTTCCAAGACTTATGATACTATTTAATATATAAGATCAAATGTTTGAGAATTCTTGGTAATTCCAAAGCCTACCTTTATATTTACTCCAGAAAGAATAAAAATTGTATAACTTAATAAAATTATAAGCTTCCTCAACAAAATATGAACATCAACATTACTCAAAGGCCTTCAGAAAATGAATTATTGCAAATCTTGATAAAGCTAATGGCAACTTTTTATGGCAAATAATAGGTCTGACCACATTTAACAAAAAAGAGAATGACATGAGTTTTCTATATTGCACAATTAATAGACAAGCCTGAGGAAGAACAATTCTATACAATAGCAACAATGCAAACCATATTTCATTCTCGGATTTTGTAACCTTTATTCAAGTCCCAAGTTATGAAGATTTTCAGTCTCTTCTATTAAAGTTAAATCTTTTTGAATACAATCCCTTTTATTCGTCCTATGGTTAAACAAGGATAATAATTTCATCAATGTCTGAGTCAATAGAGAAGATCATTTTGCTGCTTGATTATACCTTGTGTAATATCTTAGAGCTTCAATTAAAACTCCTCTATATCCTTTTCTCCTATGATATTCTGGCAGAGACTGTTTTGATGACCTTTTCTAGTACTGCTATGTGGGCACAAGTGTCAATACTAATTTTAAAAACACGGCGAATGTTCAATAATTCAGCTTTTTTAGAAATTATACAATTGACATATAGAGGTCTAATGAGTCATTTAAGAACTATAAAGTATAAAATCATTCATGCTAAACACAGTTCTAAGAGCTAAAATTAAAATCCTCCACTTAAAAAAGTTTCCAGAAACCTTTTCTTAAAAATATATAGGCTTATTTTATCATTTGAAAAAGAGAAAGGGAGAGAAATTATTCACATGCAGTGAATATTTTAAAAAATCTAATGTGAAAATACAATATGAACGATACTTTGATTTTAAATACTATGAAATAAAGCTTATTTCTGCTTCCTCCTTTTATTTATACCTAAGGAACTTGTGGTTTTTGTATGAAATAGATTCGTGACCTATAGAAAAGAAGAAAAAAAAATTTTTTGTTTTATTTTATAAGATATTTTAAGAATCCTTTGGTAAAGCAGTGATTAGGATTGTCCCTAAGATAAGGAGTTCATTATTGGAGTTAAACATTTTTCAACTTTTATAGTGTCAGTGAAATAACAATCCCTTCGAACATTGTACTTTTTGCAATTTCAGAGTTAAAAACAGAATCAAATGTCTTGTAATATTCTTTTAAATTTATGCAGTGAATGTGTCATTTACGACAACAATAAGCCTATATAAAATATATTTACTTTTTTACATTGATTTCTAATAGTATCAAAGCTAAAATCAGTTCCAATCTACAAAAATAACCAAACCCACATGCTTTCTAATAAAAAAGGTGAAGGAACCAAACAGCACATCTCCTAAATGTATGAAGCAACCATTGACAGAATTGAAGAGAGAAATAAAGAGCTTTCCTGAAATAAGAGACTTCAATACTTTACTTTTAAAAAAAGTTTTTATAGCTATATTGAGGTGTAATTGACAAAATTGAGTATATTATATTTAAGTATTATAAAGTGATATATATTTTTTAAATATGTTTTCATTGATTTTTTGAGAGAGAGAGGAAGGGAGAGATAGACCATCAATGTGAGAAATATCAATCAGGTGCCTCCTGCACGCCCCCTACTGGAGATGGAGCCCGCATCCCAGGCATGTGCCCTGACAGGGAATTGAACTGGGACCACTCAGTCCATGGGATGACGCTCAATCTACCGAGCCACACCAGCTGGGCTAACCCAATATCTTTTAACAAAGTTGAGCTTTGAACAGACAGGAGTGGCAAAATCAGAGTCATGCTATAGAAATGACAAGTCGTGGACAAGACAATGCAGAATAGATATTGAGTAAAATAAAGGCAGCTCCTTGATGTGTTTTCAGTATGTTAAACCTGATGTCTTCAAAAATATGAAAATTATAGATTAGGTAAATAAATATAGATACATAGGACTATATACATATATATGTAAGAGGAGAAATATATAAAGCTACAGTAATTAACATATAATTACGTTCAAAATTATATAGGGACATTCTCAAGTAATTACATCTTAAATGTCCAACCAAGATGAGTTTTTACAGCAAATCAAATAAGAGTGTAAAGAAAATGCCCTTTTATCACAACACATTAGTCATTGGTATAAAGTGCTAATGATACAAAAAAATGAGACAAGTTCATTTATTTGGATATATTAATTGATTTTGTCTTAAAATTGAAAGAAAAGGAGAATTTACCATAGTTAGAAACATTTTATGTTGGTAGAGAAAAAAAATTATCTGGGCACATTTTTAACAGGTTATTGGCATTACACATGTAGTTAGACTAAGGATAAATATAAAGGGATTTATATTTGACCTTCAGAATCTAAAAGTCCAAATGCTCATCAAATGAGAGAAAGGTCAATGAGCTGAGGAAGTTTGTTTTCCTTTAAAGATTTTCTGCTTGAATACCATTGCCTTTTAGTGCCTACAGAACCACAAATTGCAGGTAGAATAAAAGTGTGAACTTTAGAAAATATTGAACCAGACACTTACACTGTCTATGCTATACATTAAAAGAAGATAAAGCACTCTTGAAAAACAAATTAACTTATAATTGATTAGTGTTTAAGTATACAAAATGATACTCCTATAGCCCAAAAGTGTTAATATCAATATATAAAGTATATATTAACTCTGGAAAACTAGATACTAGTGGGCAACCTTGGGTGGTTTATTAGATAATTAATTTAATTTGTGGTTTAGTAAACAACAAATTTTTCTTATTTAATATGTTAAACCTTTGAATCAGAGTGGCTTTTCTCTCACAGATGTCTGAGGATATACACAAAATAATACATAGAAAGGTATTTTGGACAGAATATACTTGAAACAAACAATTGAGTTCTTTGAAATATTGTCAAGATGCCATGAAATACACAATGATGACTGATATTTACAGGCCCAGAGTCAGCAAGCCACATGGAGTAACCATTGCCAAGCCTCTGTAGATAAAATTTGGTAACAGAGTTCATCGTAATCACAGAGGTATTTTTTTTGTCAGCAATTAAGTAGTAAAAATGCCTGGAGCTAACATTTCACAGGCTAGAATTACCATGCAAAAGCTATTTTCTCTCTTAAATGCTTTAATAATACAGTTAGATTTCTTAATAAAACAGTTTGTATCTCACAATCATGGGTATTTGTTATCTTTGCAGTAGTTGCCCTCAGCTCTTAAATGGAGTAATGACATTTTTCAAGACATTCAATAATAAAAGCCCATCATGTACAATAATTAATAGGTGACTGGCATAATTAGAGAATCACAAGTATAAAGAATATATCTGTTTGTAATGTATTAATGAAAATTAAGTTACATATGCTATGTTTTCCCAGTGTGTTCTGTAACTTTATGTGCTATTGTTTAAAACATATAATTATCTACCTATATAAGAAATGTTTACAGAACACAGATCATGGAAGCTAAAGTTTTCTAAAGTGTGTTATTTAAAACACTTCTAACCCTGCCAGTGTAGTTCAGTGGTTGAGCATTGACCCATGTACCAAGAGGTCGGGGGTTCGATTCCTGGTCAGGGCACATGCCAGGTTGTGGGCCTGATCCCCAGTGGGGGCCCTGATCCCCAGTGGGGAGTCAATCAATGTTCTCTCTCATCAATGTTTCTATCTCCCTGTCCCTTCCTCTCTCTAAAATCAATAAAGAAACATTATTAAAACACTTCTATTGGATTCAAATGGATCTTGTGTTGAAAAAGCAATTATCTTGTCAAATTTAGAAAATTCTAAGTCAGACAAAAATAAACATTTTTCTTGTTTGCTTTTAAAATAAAATTCCCCTGAACAATTTCCCAGAGCCTTTAAGAGAACTGAGTTCTTCTGACTCTTCAAGATAAAACTATAGAGTAGCACTTCCCAGATATATCGTATATGAAAGATTTATTGCAATTGGATCTTTTATAACTCGTATTCCATGTAACAGTGTTTGGGAAGTGAAGTTACTCTGCCAAGGTCTCAAAGTAGCCTAAACGGGATGAAAATACACATCCTCTAGAACCCTGCTCACTACTAATTCCATCATCACAAAATGGCTTTCAATTTTAACTGGTAATATTTACTTGAAATTTAAAAACACTCCAGTTAACTAAATTTTAAAGAAGACGCTTAAAATGAAACTGGAAGCATAGAACTACAAAGCCAGGATTCAACTCTATCGAAAGAGTCTGCTTCCTAACACATAACACTGTCTTCTCTTGTGTGTTTTTCAACCTCACTCTCTGTAATTTTCAAATAGTTTTGCTTTCACACGCTAAAGCAATTGAAACTCTGGTTAAGTTTATATGTCAGAATGTTTCACCTAAAAATATTTGCATTAAAGTCACAGCAATATTTGGAAGCGACTGCAGAATAAACCCAGCTCATACTGTGAACCGCAAACATTTCCTGAGAAAGTCAGTGAGCCCTTATAAATCCTGTGGCCTCCGAATGTCATTTATGCAATGTGATTAATTATAAGCACTGTTTTTAATTCATTGCTTGTATTTTACATGGAGAATTTGATAAATCTGTATTAGGTCATTTAAAAATTACTTTTACATTAAAAAAGGAAGACATATATTCTTGTACCCCTTCCACAGTTACATTGTCATGAGGAAGAAACATGGTAAACATAGTAAAACTAAAATTTCTCTACAACAATGTAGTCTCTAATCATACAAAAATAACTGAAATGTTATATATTTGTACATATTACACTATGAACTTCCCAAGGGAAATGACCGAGTGTTTTAAAATATTTTATTATGCCCGGTTGGTGTGGCTCAGTGGTTGAGCGTTGTCCCATGCACCAAGAGGTCGCCAGTTCATTTCAGTTCAGGGCACATACCCAGGTTGTGGACACAATCCCCAGTGGGCATTCAGGAAGCAGCCAATTGATGTTCTCTCTCATCGATGTTTCTATCTCTCTCTCCCTCTCCCTTTCTCTCTCTCTAAAATCAATAAAATGAAAAATAATTTTTTAATAAGAAAAATATTTTATTGTGGTAAGAACACTGAACATGAGATTGAACCTCTTCACAAATTGTTAAGTGTAGTGTACAGTTTACTATAGAATCAATGTACAACAGATCTCCAGAATTTATTCATCTTGCTTAACTAACTTCTATTCCCTTTTATTAGAACATTTCACATATACCCATAAACTCAGAGCCTAGTAACCACCAATTCACTCTTTCATTCTATAAATTTGACAATTTAAAATACTTCCTATAACTGGAATCATGCAGTGTCTTCATTTCTGTGACAAGCTTATTTGACTTGGCAATATGTCCTCAAGTTTCACCATATTGTCATATTGTATATGGTGTCACATACGTATATTGCAGAATATACTTATTTTTTAAGGCTAAGAACTACTCCATTGAATGTATATACAAAGTTTTATTTATCCACTCAGTCAATGGGAAGTTAGATTTTTTTTTTCACATCTTGGCTCTTGTGAATACTACTGCAACAAACATGGGAATATATTTCTTTTTGGATATGTGGTTAGTTTTTAATAAATAGAAAAAAAAACATGGGAATATTAATAACTCTTAAAGATCATAATTTTAATTATTTTAGATGTATAACCAAAAGTGGGATTGCTGGATTCTATGGTAATTCTTTTTTTTCCCCATAGTAGCTGTACCATTTTATAATTCTACCGAGAGTGTTCAAGGGTTCCAATTTCTCTGAAACCTTATCAAAAGTGAAATAAGTCAATCAGAGAAAGACAAATACCACACAATCTCACTTATTTTTGAAATATAATGAACAAGGTGGACCGATGAATGATATAGACCCAGAGACATACAAAGGAGTATGGTTCAGACTGACAGATCTCAGAGGAAGGGGGCAGGAGGGATGGATAAGATGAACCAAAGAACTTATACGCGTGTATGCATTAGCAATGGACATAGACAACAATGCTGGGGGGTGGGGGGCAGAATGAGGAAGAGGGTGTCTGGGGGAAAAAGGAGAAACACCTGTAACAAAAATAAATTAATAAATATTGGGGGGGGGGAACTATGCCTTTTTTTCTCTTGATAGCCATCTTGTTAGATCTCAGGTGGTATCTCATTGTAGTTTTGATTTGCATTTTCTTCGTGATTAGTGATGTTTCTTGTACCTGTTCATCATTTGCATATCTTCTTTTAATAAATGCTTATTCAAGCCCTCAGTTCAATTTTTACCATGGTTAGTTTTTTGCTGTTGACTATAAGACTGGCTTATATTTTAAAGATTAAACCTTTATCAGACACATGGATTGCAAATATGTCTCCCATTCTCTAGGTTTCCTTCTCACTGTGTTGATTGTTAACTTTGTTGTGCAGAATCTTTTTAGTTTGTTGTAGTCCAGATCTTTATTTTAATTTTTGTTCCCTGTGCTTTTGATATAACACTGAAAGCATTGCCAATATCAGTGTCATAAAGTTTCCTCCCCTAAGTTTTGGGGTCTTTTTAAGAAATTTTCTATAGTTTTGGGTCTTACATTTACATTTATAATCATTTTTGAGTAAATTTTTATGTATGGTTTAAGAGTCCAATTTCATTCTTTTGCAAGTGGACATCCAGTTTCCCCAACACCATTTGTTGAAGGGGCTAACCTTTCTTTATTGTAGATTCTTGGCACCATTGCAAAGATTAGTTGATTATATAGGTATGGATTTATTTCTGAGATCTCTATTTTGTTTCATCTGTCTATATGCCTGTAGATTATACTAGTCCCATGTTGTTTTTTAAATATGTTTTTATTGATTTAGAGAGAGTGAAAGTGAGAGGGAGAAAGAGAGAGAGAAACATCGACGAGAGAAAACATTGATTGACTGCCTCCTGCATGCCCCCCACTGGGGATCGGGCCCACAACCTGGGCATGTGCCCTGACCGGGAATCAAATCGGCGACCTCTTGGTGCATTGGTCAACGTTCAACCACTGAGCCACACCAGCCGGGCCCATGTTGCTTTGATTACTGTAGTTTTGTAGTATATTTTCATATCAGTAGGTGTGATACCTCCAACTTTATTATATTGTGGTAGAAAAGACATTTGATAAGGTATCAATCTTATAAAATTTGTTCAGATTTATTTTGTGACCTAACTTGTGATCTGTTAAAAAAATTCTATGTGCACTTGAAAAAAAAAAAGAGTGATTGATACTGTTGTTTTGACTGCTTTGTATATGTCTATTATATCCATTTGGTTTATAGTGTTGTTTAAGTCCACTGTTTTCATATTGACATTTTTCTGGAAGTTATATAGATTATTGAAGGTGGACTGTTGAAATATCCTAATATTATTTTATTGGTATCTAGTTTTCCATTCATTTCTGTCAATGTTTGCTTCATATATTTAAGTGTTCTAAAGTTGGGTACATATATATTTATAATTGTTACATCTTTCTTTGAGAGTCACACTTTTTTCATTATATAATGTCCTTTTTTGTTTCTTGTGACAGTTTTGACTTAAGGTTCATTTTGTTTGATGTAAAGACAACCACTCTTGCTCTCCTTTGGTCACCATTTGCATGGAATATTTTTCCCCATCCTTTTATTTTAAGCCTATGTGTGTCTTTAAATCTAAAGTAACTTTCTCTTCTAGATGGCATATAGTTAGGACTTATTTTTGTATTCATTCAGCCATTTTATGCCTTTTGATTGAGGAGCTTAATCCATATATATTTAAGGTAATTATTAATAGGATGGGATATACTATTGCTACTTTACAATTATTTTCTGTTCATCTTTTAATTCTTTTGTAGGTATTTTCTTCCCTTGTTGTCCTTTGTGTTGTTACTTTTTTTTTCTTTTTTGTATTGATAGGGTTTTCATCCTTTCTCTTTTTGATTTGTATAACTTTTACATGTATGTTTTGTGTATTACCATAGGGTTTACAAAAAATGACTTAAAGTTATCACAGTCTATTTTAAACTGATATCAACTTAAGTTCATTTGCATAAAATAACTCTCTATTACTTCCCCCAATACTTTATGTTATTGTCATAATTTACATCCTTTGTTATTTTGTATGATTTAACATATTTTGTATTTTCTTAATTCTATTGTCTTTAATTTTTGTTTTTATTTAATTTATTTATTTATTTTTTACTTTATTAATTTTCAAAAGAGAAGAAGGGAGAGGGAAAGAGAAACGTCGATGACAGAGAACACTGATTGGTCGCCTCCTGCATGCCCCCTACTGGGGATCGGGCCCTCAACCTGGGCATGTGTCCTAACCAGGAATCGGACTGGTGACCTCTTGATGCATGGGTCGATGCTCAACCACTAAGCAACAGCAGACAGGCTGTCTTTAACTTTTATATTGGAATTACAAATTTTGTCTTACCACCATTACAGTAAAACGGAATTGTGCATATGTCTATGTATTTACCTTTACCAGTGAGTTTCATATTTCATGATATCATGTTGTTTCCTTTGGTTTCAAATTGAAAAATTCGCTTTAGAATTTCTTGGCACATCTAGTGGTGATAATATTGCTCCTGTTTGTCTGCAAAATTTTTTATTTCTCCTTTATTTTTGAAGAAGAGTTTTGTCGAGTATAGCATTCTTGGCTCTCTTTTCCTTTTATAACTGAACACATTATCCCACTGCTTTCTAGCTTGAGAGATTTCTGCTGAAAAATCCAGTGATGATCTTAATGGGATTCTCTTGTGTATGATGAGTTACTTTTCTCTTGCTACTTTCAACATTCTCCCTCAATATTTGACTTTTAACAATTTTTGTATTATGTTCTTCAGTGAGGATTTTATTGAGTTCGTCTTGTTTCGTCTCTTTTGGTCCTCTTGAATCTGAATACTGTTAGCTTTCCTGGATTTGGAAAGTTTTCAGCCAGTGTTTATTTAAATATGCTTCTTGATCTTTTCTGTCTCTCTTCTCCCAGGACTCCCATAATGTAAATATTGGTCCTTTTGATAGTTACCTATAATTTCCTTATACTTTATTCACACTTTTTAATTATTTTTTAAAAAAATGTTTGCTCCTCTGATTGAATTATTTCCAATGACCTACTTTGAGTTTGCTGTTTCTTTATTCTGCTTGATCTCGTTTGTTACTGAAACAATATAGTGATTTTTTTTTTTTTCCCAGTTCAATTACTGTGTTTTTAAACTCCATGATTTCTGTTTGGCACTTTTTCATATTTCTGTTTCTTTGTTAAAATTTTCACTTTGCTCATACCTTGCTCTCTTTACCTTGGTGCATCTTTATGACAGTTATTCAAATTATCTGTCAGAAAAATGCTATAAATCTTTCATTAAGGTTTGTTTCTAGAGATTTATCTTATTACTTTGTTTGGAATATCTTTACCTAATTATTCATTTTCTTTGACTCTCTGTGTTGGTTTTTGTGCACTAGGCAAAGGGGTCACCTCTCCTACTTTTTATGTACTGATCTTGTGTAGGAAAAGACCTTGACCAATCAGTTCTTTCACAGATTCTGGGAGCCTATCAAACTTTCATGATATTCCAAACTATTTTCTGTTTTGGTAGTTTCCATGCATCTATGGCATGACAGATTCTACAAGTTCACCAGAAGATGTGATAACAAATCCAATTTATTGGGTAGCCCCCTAAAAAGTTGGATCTTTGGATTTTTCAATCAACCCTTTTCTTCCCCAGATTGAAGCTTAGAGATGGAATGTTTTAAATGTACTACTGCTCTATGCTGAAACTGGAGGAACGAGCTATCATAACTGATAGCCCAAATCTGTGTATGTGTTTTCACTTTCCCACAGGTGGATAGATTATGCCATAATCTGTGAGCAAAGTAGAATCCAGTTCTTTGGGACACCTCCAGAAAAGTTATGGCTTTGGACACTCAGACAAACTCTTTCCCTCCCTAGATTGAAGCAGGTAGGTATGATTTTCTTCTGCTTGGGCTGTGCTGAGCTGGGGAGAGGAATTACGATGTCTACCAGCCCAAGTCACGGTCTCTTTTCTAATTCATGTGGCTAACCTACATTTGAGCTGTCAAAACTCCAAGATTAGCAAAATTAATACTAGTTCTTTGAGCCAACATGGAGTAGTTGGAGCATTGACTCATGGATCAAACGTTTCCCTCCCTGGAGGAAAATGAGAGCTGGGAATTTTCATCCACTCACTCTATGCTGAACATGGGCAGTATTAATGATGTCCACCAGTCTATTCCACTGTCTCCATTCTCCCTCTGGTGGCTAGACTGTTCAAAGTCCACCAGAACTAAATATATGGCAACATAGAAGCCAGTTTTATGTAGAGTACCCTTGGAAAAGTTGGGAAGACAAATGCATGGACCAACACCTTTCCTCCCCTGAGAGAAGCTGGGGGTAGATGGTGTCTTGATCATATGATACTGTGTCATGGGTAAGGATTGTGGCAAGAGAATGTCCAAAAACCTCCCTACTGGTTTCAGTGAGTCTGTTTTCAGGTTCACCTGGGGTGCCGGTGCCTTTCTTTCTTTCTTTCTTTCTTTCTTTCTTTCTTTCTTTCTTTCTTTCTTCTTTCTTTCTTCTTTCTTCTTTTTTTATCCTCACCTGAGGACATTTTTCCATTTTTTGTACAGATAGAGTGGGAGGGAGAGAGAGAGAGAAACATCGACGTGAAGGGACACATCGAGTGGCTGCCACCCGCACGACCAACCAGGGCTGGGGACAAACTGCAACCGAGGTACATGCCCTTAGCGGGAACCGAACCCGGGTCTCTCTGGACCGCAGGCCGATGCTCTAACTGCTGAGCCAAACTGGCCAGGGCCCGGTACCTTTTATTAGTTTCTAGATTTTTGAAAAAAGGAATTTGTGCTGGAATTGTTGTTGAATTGTGTGTTTGTGGGGGGAAGAAGGGTCCAGGTCTTTCTACTCCACCAACTTACTAACATTACTCACTGGGCAGTGACTGAGACTTATGTATCCTTGCAGCAACAATGCCTAACAAAACCTGGTACTCAATGGGCTCTCCAATTTTTAAATGGATTTTTGAGTGAATGTTTACTTTGAATGATAGAGGACATATATTTTAAATTGCTTTCAATTTAAACTAAACACTTTTGTAGCTTACATTTTTTTAAAAATGCAGGCTATACACTAACATATACAATTATGTAAAATGAATGGTAGAATTCTTAAGTGGTGTACTTATTACATGTTAGGGCCAAATATCCCCTGTGGGAAAAATCACAGATGTGAAATTATAACTGAGAAAATATAACTTTGTATATAATTATTTACATCACACACATTTTTAGAAAGACATTTTATGTATAAGATCAAATTGTCTAATTCTTCCTTTTCTTCCTTTAGGGATGTTTATTGAAAGATAGGCCTAAAAGGGATCTTGAAAGGTCATTAATTTACTGACTGCATTTAAACAAGAATAGAGCTTAAAATGTCTCTTGAGAGATTATCTCTGGTAGTGTGAAAGCTTTTGACTTTAAATTTCTTTATAAAAGCAATCCAGAAGAAAAAAAAATATGATAGAATACTTTTCATTTCCAAACACTTCCCAGATTTAATTTAAAAACACCTTAAATTTATTTTCTCTCTCTCTTTCCAGGTGCACTCTAAATGTATACAAATGTTGATACAGCACATAGCAACTGTAGCAATCCAACTGTGCTTTTGTTAATCAACTCCACATGGTATCTATGCATAAAAAATGCACACTTAATAAGGAAATCAAGAATAAAATAGGCTGACAAAATATTCTATCATAAATATATATGAAATACTTTTTCTCTCCTATCGACAGCAAGCCTTGGTATAATATCTTACATTTTTATAGAGATATACAGGACTTTATGCTTGGATTTATAATTATATTAATTTTCCACAATCTTATTTACCATAATAATGAACTAAACATCATGGTTTTGAACTACTATAAAGGATCATTTATCATTCCAATAGGCATATGATATTTATGCATATTAATTTTATATATGATTCTATGTGAATATATTTAATGTTAATTGTATATTATGTATGCACATATCCATTTGCTTTGATGGAGAATATATTATATAATTTTATTAAAGGAAGGCTTTCTCTTTTATGGTACAGCCTGGTGACCAAGTCAGCATATTATTAATATTGAATTAGTCTAAAAGTTTATGTATTATACGCCACTGGATATTTTCCTTTTAGGAAGACAGATGTTCATTTCAAATATTTAAATTTTGTAGCATTACAACTCTAATATCCAGATGACTGGATATAGATATGATATATATATATATATATATATATATATATATGAGAAATAGTTATACATATTTATACATACCTGTGGTGTATACCCCAAGAAGAAAGAAGTGACCACAAAGAAAGAATTGATCTGCTGAAATGGACATTTTGTGGTCAGCCAAGGGCCTAAATTCTATGAAAATAAGAGCCTAGCAGCCATTTGCTGACAGGGCTCCTCACATAGTCTGTCCTGGCAAGAACCTCAGACTGAACCCTCAGCATCCCACACTACACCTGCTGGTTTCTGCCATCCAGTCAACCCATGCAGGGATACCCTGGCTACCACTGCAGGAATACCATGGTTTTGCCTTTCTACCAAGGGAGTGAGGGGTGCCCGTTCCAATCAGAACTGCACAATTTGCCTACCTCACTTATGTACGTATGGCTCAGTTGGCTGGGCTTTGCCCCATGCAGCAAAAGGTTGCTGGTTCGATTCCTGCTCAGGGCACATGCCTGGGCTGTGAGCTGATCGTGATCCATGGTAGAAGGCAGCCAATTGGTGTTTCTCTCTCTCTTTCTCTTCCTCTCTCTAAAAATCAATAAAAACATACATATTTTTTAAGGAGACCTAGTCTTATTTACTAAGAAATTTCAGTTTGATAGAAAAGATCAAACTGTTATCTGACAAGTAGGGAGAGGTCTGTCTTTGTTAGCAATTGGTCTTAACTTCTTATTCATTAATCCAGGAATATATTTCAACTAGATACATGAATTTCTATAAATACAGGCTGATTTTACAATACCAGCAATATTGTTGATCCTAGAAATTCAATACACTGAATCTTATACAGCACCTACCTTATCTTAGACACTGTAATTAAATTAATGAGAATGAACAAAAATGGTAAATAAAATGAATTGTGTCTTTTTCGCCTTTAAAAGTACAGTGATGTATTGAAAAGAAGGAACACTTAAAATCTCTCTTCTAATGAGGGAATATCTAGGTAAAACCATATTAATGTTGAGATGAATGCTTAGAAAATCAGGAGTATCGGATTTTTACTCTTATGAATTTGAGCTGTTTGCTTAATTGGTATAATTTGCTATATGTTAGTATTAGATTCATAAGAAATTTTGTTCTAGTAACCATTATAAATTTCAAAATGGCTAGTTTCATGGAAAACAGATTATTATGACTGCTTGTAAATTTGAGTATGATTCTAGTGCTTCTGTAAGTTATATCTTTTAATTCCAGTGCTAGTTTATATATATAGCAAATAATTCCAGTTGCATAATTTTAAATGTCATCAACACAAAGTATGTAAGACTATGGTTATTTTTTAGCTTCTAATTTCCTTCAGTTCCATTCCTTTTAACTCTTCGCAGGTATAGCTGAATCTTGGCCATTCTAAGATTCTGGCAGTACAATTTTGAGATTAATATGAAATCCAACACTTCCTTAGAACTGTAGGCTTATGGACGTGTTTTGACACTGCTCAGTTAGATATAATGATGTGAAATAGAACCAAAGGAGTTAACAGAATTGCTCTCTCAATAGAAATTAATAAAGATTTTTAGACTCCTAGCTCAAGTGGTCCTCAATATCAGAGTTGCCTTTAAATATTTGTGTGCAGCCCAAGAAGTTTGTGCTGCATCTAATACTTCTTGCTGCACGTGATTAAATACTTCTTTCCATATAGAATAAGAAGCAACCAAGTTTCTAAAACTCACAACATCTTTTAAGGGACAATCCAGTTTTGCTACACATACCACTAGCTGGTTAGGATTTAAATTTTCTAATATTTTTATTTGACTCAGTGCTATTTTAAGGATTTATCAATATGTTTTTTATTGATTTTTTTAGAGAGAGAGTAAGGGAGAGAGAGCGATAGAAACATCAATGTGAGAGAGAAACATCAATTGGCTGCCTCCTGCATGCCTCCTACTGGAGATCAAGCTCACAACCCAGGCATGTGCCCTGACCAGGAATCAATAGAACCGGGACCTCTCAGTCCACGAGATGATGCTCAATCCACTGAGCCATACTGGCCCGGCAGAATTGTCATTCTTTTCTACTCATTGTTATAATTTGTTTAACATACTTCATTGTCTAGCTGTTGATGTTAGTGGTTTGAACTTTTTTCCTGCTATACATGCATTGCTTGAATATATATCTACATCAAGAAGATATAAGCTAACTAGACTCACTGGTCTGATTGTTTTTGCAAATTGATCTTGATTAACCCAATGTTTGCAAAATTTATGCCTGTACTTATTTTTCAACATCTTTTATATTGTTTATTTCAGCCATTTGGGGAGAGTGTTGAGAGGTCTTATTAAAGCCTTGCTTAATTAATTTAATGTTTCATGGGAAAATTCATCTCAGAAACCTCCCAGATTTATTTATTTATTTGTTTGTTTGTTTGTTTATTTATGTATTTATTGGTACTGGGAGTGGGGTACGAACCCAAACCTTCCAGATTTAAAAGATTACTGAGGAAACGCTTAAAGGTAGATGGCTTTATTTGCCCAATTGCCTATAGCTCAGTCATGGGAGTCTCCCTGAGGAACTAGATGGACGTAGCGCAAATAGCCAAACCACTCTGGCATTGACATGGGTTAAAATGCACTTAAGATCTCCCAGCCAGTGTGGCTCATTAGTTGAGTGTTGACTCAAGCACTAGGAGGTCGCTAGTTCAATTCCCTCCCCGTCAGGGCACATGCCCAGGTTGTGGGCTCGATCCCCAGTGGGGGGCATGCAGGAGGGGGCTAATCCATGTTCTCTCTCTCCCTCTCCCTTTCTCTCTCTCTAAAATCAATAAAGAAAAAAACAATTTTAAAAAAAGACAGCTTCTCTTTGTCTTGATGGAACCCAATTTAAGTTGCTCCTAAGTCTATGGGCTGCAGCAATTTTTGCTCAAATAAGTGATTATATCTCTTATTTACAGCCTAAAATTCATTTCGATTTACAGTGGAACTACTTTTCTCTTTTATATTCAAATTTATGAGATTTAAGAAAAGAAGTTGTTCAAATTTCATCTATTACAAAATATATTTAAATAAACTTATTTACAAACTTAATAAATACACCATAGTTTTTTTTTTTCTTTTGTCAATAATTTGGCTAAAATAAGAACATATCTTGAAAGTAATGACCAGTTTAGACAGTCCGTAGACATTCCTATGTCACTAGTAACTCTTAAGTTGTCTTACATTACAATAATTTAGTGATAAAAATCTGAAGTAAACAAGACACAGATCCTTCATTTATTTTTTATTTCTTTCATCAATATTTTGTAATTTTCAGTGTACAGATCTTTTATTTCCTTGGTGAAGTGTCTTCCTAAATACGTTATTTTAGGGGGTTCCATTGTGAATGAAATTGTTTCCCAAATTTCTTTATTACATAGATTATGGTTAGTGTATAGGAAAGCAACAGAATTTTGTATGCTGATTTTCTATCCTGCAACTTTAATGAATTTGTTTACTAGTTCTAACAGTGTTTTATCAAATCTTTAGGGGTTTCCATACATAAGAACATGTCATCATCTGTGATATATATATTATATATAAATACAAAATGAAATATTATTCAGCATTAAAAAGAAAGAATTACTACCCTGGTCAGTGTGGCTCAGCTTGTTGGAGCATCATCCAGTACACTGAAAGGTCACGGATTCAATTCCTGGTCAGGGCACATACCCAGGTTGCTGGTTTGATTCCCAGTCAGGTGGTGTGTGAGAGGCACTGATTAATGTTTCTCTCTCTCTCTCTCTCTCTCCCCCCTCCCTCGCTCTCCATTAAATCAATTTAAAAAGAAGAAAAAAAGAAAGAGAGAGAGAGAGAGAGAAGAAGGAAGGAAGGAAGGAAGGAAGGAAGGAAGGAAGGAAGGAAGGAAGGAAGGAAGGAAGGAAGGAAGGAAGGAAGACTGCCATAGCAACAACATGTGTAACCTATAGGACATTATGTTATGTGAAATAAACCTGTCACAGGAGGATAGATACATGATTCCACCTATATAAAATATCTAAAGTAACCAAACTCATAGAAATAAGAGAGAAGAATGATGGTTGCTGGGGTGTGGAGGAGTGAGAATGGGGAATTCTTGTTCAAAAGGTATACAGTTTCAGTTATGCTAGATGAATGATTTCTAAAATTTACTGCACATTTTACTGTATTGTACACTCAACATTTTATTAAGAATGCAGTTTCAGTTTACATGCTCTTACCACGATAAAAAAGCATTTTTGGCAATAATTACAAAGCTGCAAATAGTTACATTTGAATAGCAGACATTTGGTCCTGTTGAAAATGTTAATGAAGATATTTGGTCCACGCCAAAAGGTCCTTGAAATTTTGTCTTGTCCAAAATGTCCATGGAGACATTTGGCTCACATCAAAATATCCTTGAAATTTGATCCTGTCTAAAAGTCCATGAATATATAATTGGTCCACACCAATGCTCCTTGATATTTGATTTTGTCCAAAAGGTCCATGCTTAAAAAATGCCCCTGGGTTCAAATAGCCCATGACTTTATTTATACTTTGTTTCAAGATTAATACATAAAAATGCTATCATAGGCCCGGTTGGTGGGGCTCAATGGTTGAGCATCAACTCATGCACCAAGAGGTTGCCAGTTCAATTCTCAGTCAGGACACATGCCCAGGTGTGGGCCTGATCTCCAGTGAGGGGCATGCAGGAGGCGGCCAATCAATGTTCCCTCTATCAATGTTTCTATTTCTCTCTCTCTAAAATCAATAAAGAAAAAAGTTGTTTTAAAAATGCTATCATAGTTTATTGACCCAGTGATTGTGTTGTGGTTGTATTGCCAATACTATCCCTTGCTGCCTTGGTAGCCTAGCTGGTAATGGCACATTGGGTTAAGTAGATGTGTCAGAGTTCAAATGTCACCAAAATATAGGATTTATATGAACTTTGAAGACAAATGTCTTTCTGGATGTTTGGACAGGAACAAATTATATTTATTAAAACAACCATTTTGGAATAATCAAGAAACTAAAATTTTTATAGATATTTTTGGAAGGTTATGGCAATGAGGTTAGGTGGATAATGCTTGTTTCAGCGAGCTGTGTGTGTGTATTTTCCTATTGATATATAAATAATGTTAATTATGTATAGTGAAGGAATAGGGGAAAAGATAACTGCAAATTCTTATATTTGTGCCATATTTAAACTTTTAAAAGTTATTTTACAGTCATAATATCAGATCGGACACCACAGTGCATATAAAGGGCAGAAGAAGAATGTATATATTTAATTCCTTATGCTTTCCACCATCACACATAGTGATTCTTTCATACAAATCACTAGTGTTCCCTTTGGTTGCCACACACCATCTCCGTGGAAAATATATTCAAAAGACACCAATGCGAGACCTAAAACGTTTTTAAACTTTTAGAAACTGCAAATAGATTCTATATTATAGTAATTAGTAAAGATTTAAAAATATAAAGTGTGGGTGACATGTGGAACAAGAGTGAAAACCAAGCTTGGGAGATGGACCTACTAGGGATGGATAAACAGCATCCAATCACAAAGTAATTTGTTGAGACTTCTGTTTAGCACTGGGTTTTTGGAAATAATTTGTTTACATTTCCTCAAATAGCTTTAGACATCCTATTTTTTAATCATGACACAAGCTGTGTTTTGCATTTTGCAAACGTGAAATTAGTGCTTTATTTCCTAAGTTCCCTACTGTTTAGTGAATCTGTATTCATCAAGTTGATTACTCTTAAGATACTGCCCAAGTTCAGGTTTATATTGATTTCAGGAAGAAATGAACCTACTCCTAAATGAAATAAAACAATGTACAATAGAAAAAAATTCTCAAATATGAAAAACAATATTCATTAGGTAATGATTTTCTTTCCCACACCCACACACTCGCACACAATGCTAACTACTAGAGAGAAACTTGGTGTATGTTCTCCTGTTAATTTAAAGACAACAGTCTAAGTTTGATTTGTTTCTCTCATTCTTAAATTCAATTATCAGACCACCATATTAATATATATATCACTCTAGAACATGGTATAAAGTCACAGAAAATATTCTCAAATAGAACCAGCATGACTAAATTGAGAGTGGTTCCATAATTTTAATATATTTATTATATTATGATAATTATAATTGTTATTTTAATTGCTATTTTAATATCAGATAGTAAGGCCTAGACTTAGTATGCAACCACATTTATTGCATACCACAAAGTCACATAGCTCAAGAGACTCTGGGAACCTGTTCATCATATATAGTGAATAAAAAGAATAGCATTTTATCATAATTCTTTGCCTTCCACAAGTTATTTCTTATGTTCCATTTCAGAATTATGTCCCCCCAAAAGTGTTAGAGAATAAAAAAAGATGCATTTATAGGTTTACAAGATAGATATTTAACAGCAATTTGGATTGTTCCCAATTAAGCTTACTATCTGGGAAAGTAGAAGTACAAGGATAACTTTTTGTTAGTTCTTGTTTCTTGCTGAAAAAGACGTAACCAAAATTCCCATAGAGTGAAATAAAAAATGAATGCTTCCTCTCCTCTCTGCCTGATTCCCCATTTTGAGTTCATGTGTTACCTAATCATAGTACTGAGGAGACAGAGGCAGGTTAGCAGTGAGGGACAGGACCATGGGGAGGGAAGGCTGAGACATGCGCGAAGTTTGAGATGACTTGGAGCTCAGCCAGCACACAGGAAGGAAACCCACTACACAGCATATCTGGAGGTTTATTTGGACTCTGCAGATCTCAAAATAAAAACTAAAATCAACTTGGCAAATTCTGCCCCCAAGGACAGAAACTCCCTGCCCCATTTATAGAAATGTAAATTAGAAGCTCCCCGGAAGGGGCACAGGTCAATTACATCACAAAAAACGAAAAATACCCAGAAAGGCTGGCTTCAGGCAAGAGGGGAACAGATTGATTATAGAGTTCCTTTTTCTGGGTTTGCAAAGGAATTTTGTTTACTGTTAAAGAATATAGTGCTGACAATTCTGACCTATTCTAATCAATACACCGACAGGTTTTGGGAGCAAGGCAACAGGACTGCTGAATGAGGTCTGCAGTGAAACTATAGACTGTGTTTCTATTGCAGAAAACCAGGTCACCTTAACAAGAATTATAGAAACCAAGGTTGAATTTGGGGGAGAAATCAAAAGCAACCATAGGGTTGCTCCAAGGGTGTTTCTCCTCTTCAATTTCTGGGAGAAATTAAAATTATCATAAAAAGGGAAGCCACTAAGATCCTATAGATGACCCAGGGCTGAACCCAATCATGCAGGAAATACAAGTATTAAAATGTATGGATGTTTAAGGCAGAATTCCTTAAAAAGACCAATCAGAGTCTAGCAAATTATATATCTACCCCTAGACAACAGAGCCCCACAGGCCACCCACTTGAATCCTCTCCCGGCTGCAGGGAGTCTATCTATCTTTGAAATAAACTTTCCTTTCGCTTATCCTTTGGTTCGTGAACTC
This sequence comes from Molossus molossus, assembly GCF_014108415.1. Classification (NCBI taxonomy): domain Eukaryota; kingdom Metazoa; phylum Chordata; class Mammalia; order Chiroptera; family Molossidae; genus Molossus; species Molossus molossus. Next base: position 17,801,385 of record NW_023425355.1, read on the forward strand.
ATTCTTCAATTTTGCAAGACAGTGAATCCGAACACCACCACTTGGTTTCAGTACCATTATATTGAGCAACTTTCCCCCAAGCATTAATCCCAAAGGACAGCATTCTCCCAAAGAATCTCAGCATGTGTATGCCTCTGGCTTTTTTTTTTTTTTTTTTGGTTGTTGTTATTCAGATAGAGTGAAATGGAGGGAGGGAGAGAGAGAGAGAGAGAGAAAGAAACATCAACGTGAAAGGGACACATCATCCAGTGATTGCCTCCTGCACAACCCCAACCCGGGACAAACTGCAAGGAAAGTACATGCCCCCAGCGGGGCCCAAACCCGGGTCTCTCCGGACTGCGGGCCGACGCTTTAACCACTGAGCCAAACTGACCAGGCTGCCTCTGGTTTTGACATTGGCGCTTTAATTCAATGAACAGACTAGTTCCTCGAGCCATGGCTCTGCTCATGTATCATACAATTGTAACAGACTACAAAGGTTAGAAAGAAATCTCCATGTGACTTAAGAAGTGGTCTCCATAGGTAGTTTAGAAATCAGGACTATGGGTACTTACTTCTCTTTTCTATTTTTGGTAGAATAAATAATCATGAATCAAAACTGGAAAACATGGCGGATAATATGAGGGTAAGAAAGGAAATCAATCACCTTACAATATTGTTGTGGCAGAAATTCGGTGGGCGGGAAGAGATAGACTGCACGCACTCAGAGGATTAGAAAAGGATCATTTAATGCACACTGGTGCTGGCCCAGAGGAGTCACCTCCAAAGGCTGAACGGTGAGCCCAGGTTCCACCTGCCTTTTATATATGATAAGCTCCCAGGTATTTGGGGGCTTTCTAGTTCTGCTATAGTTTAGGCAGTTAGTGGATGTAAGGGGATTACAAGGGCCAGAGGTGGGGGTCTCTGCATGGGAGATAAGGCGATGATCTGTATCCAGCATGCCTTCTCAATATAAGTGGTTATATATATACACAAACTATATATATATATTTTTTTTTTTTCATTGTCCAATTGGGTAACCACTAGCCACATGTAGCTATTTAAATTTAAACTAATTAAAACGAAATAAACTTAAAAATTCAACTCCTCGGTTTCACTATAGACATTTCAAGTGATTAGAAGCCACAGATAGCTAGTAGCTATCATTGTCCTTTATAGACTATATCAGTCATTGCAGAAAGCTCCATTAAACAGTGCTATTCTTGACTATATTTATATCTATAGACATTACATATATGAAAAACTAGAAAATTAAAGGACTATATTCAAAATAAATAAACATTCTGATATGTTTTCATTTCCCAAAGAACAAGACTGTGCAGGTATGATCTTTGTGTGCATACATTTCTCTTTAGAGAATACTGACTGCCCTATATAAAAGGAAGTATCAAAACTCATGAAATTTATTATTTATAGAATGTTAGCATACATTTAAATTAAATTAATGTAGCTATTTATTATTAAATTAATATAGTTATTACGTATTTTCTTTTTTAGCTGGAGACTATAGCTTTTTTTTGTAAAATACTTTTTTAAAATTGATGTATAATTGACATTTTGTATCCTATTAGTTTTAGGCATACATCATAGTAATTCAATATATTAATACTTTACAAAATGATCCCCACAATAAGTCTAGTTGCCATCTGTCACCATACAAAGGTATTACAGTATTATCGACTATATTCCTTATACTGTTCACCCTCATGACGTATTTATTTTATAACTGAAAGTTTGTACCCCTTAATCCCTCTGGTCATTTTTCATGCTCCCCCAACCCCTCCTCTCTCTGGTAACCACCAGTTTGTTTCCTGTACCTGTGGCTCTGTTTCTGTTTTGTTTTGTTCTTTTAGATTCCACATATAAGTGAAACCATATTGTCTTTCTCTTTCTCTGTCTGATACTTCACTTAGCATAATACCATTTAGGTCAATGCATGTTATTGTACCTATTAATGAGCACTTAGGTTGCTTCCATATCTTGACTCTTTTAAATAATACTGCAATTAACAAAGGAGTGCTTATATCTCTTCAAATTAGTGTGATTTTTTTTGTTTTGGTTGTCAGAATAACACATCAGAATTTAGAAAACAAAGCAGCATTTTATATAATATAGGGCATTTTGTGAATAGATCATATTATGCATTTGGAAGACTGACAATTTCCTAAATACAAAAATGAAATAACTTTTAGGCTGAATCATAAAATTAATCAGTTGCTTTTGTGGTGAATTATTTAGAATCTTAAATATTTAACCAAAAGTTTTAGCTTTTCTGTGCTCCTCTGCATGACAATGTATAGAAGCTTTTATAATCACTTTTACGACAAGAATACATTTAAATATGAAATAGCTTCATTTCAGAGCCATTGAATAGAGAATAATGCTAAGTGTGAAGTACTTTTGAACTATAACTGTTATTATTTGTATTTTTAATATTTTTACTTATCAAGAATTTTAGAAAATGAGTTTATTATTATTTTGTGGTCATATTAAATATAAAATCAATAAAAAAATTATATATTTTATATAACATATTTTAATTAGGGTAACCAGAATTTTCTTATATAACAATTATGAAGAACAAATTGGTATATGGGCACAAAGGCTAAATTTTAAAAAAATCTATTATATAAAAAATATCCTGCTTGGGCAAAGAAATATTGTTTTGATTTAATTAAAGAGAAAAATAAACATATTTTGAGGGGCAAAACATGACAAATGTAACAAAATACACCTAATTATGAGAAGTTTGAGACCAAATATATTAATTATATCAATAAAAGTGAACAGGCTTTATTCACATATTCAATTTTTTTTAAATTTGGATTACAAAGCAATATCTAACTATGTGCTATAATCACGAAACACATCCAAAGAAAAGTAAACTCAGAAAAGTAAAAAATTAACAGATATAAAAAGTTAGTCTGGCCAGTGTGGCTCACTGGTTGAGCATCAACCCATGCACCAAGAGGTTACTGGTTTGATTCCCAGGTCAGGACACATGCCCAAGTTGTGGGCCTGATCCCCAGTGTGGGGCATACAGGAGGCAGCCAATTGAAGTTCTCTCTCTTTGATGTTTCTATCTCTTTCTCTCCCTTTCACTTCCTCTCTTAAAATCAATAAGATTTAATCAATTACTCTCACTTAAAATCAATAAAGAAAAAAAAAATTGGAAAAAAAACATAAAAAGTTATACCAGAAAAATGGAAAGAGTAAGAAGAGCAATTCTTGAATCAGACAAAGTAAAATTCAAGTCAAAAAGTCTAAAATATGAAAGAAGTTATTTTAATACTAGAGTTCGTAATTTACAATTAATTTATAACTCATTAATATTCATGTATCCAAAACCATAGCAATCTAATTTATGAAGCAAACTGTATCTGAGATATGAGGAGACATAGAAACACACTATTAATATGAGATTTTGATACCTCAATCTCAATATAAGACCTATAAATCTAACAAAAAATAAGTATGGAGATAAACAGTTAATAGTCTCACTCAAGTAAAGCCAAAGGATATACATTGAACCTACACCCTGATAGAGAATTCCCCTTCTACTTAAGTACATTCACAAAATTAATCATATAATATGTCAGAAAGAATATATAAGTTATTTCCATAAAGCTGTAATTTTATAAACAATACATTTTGATTGCAGTGCAGGAAAACTATAAATTGCTACTAAAAAAAATAAAATAAAAAACCAGAAAGGTGATTTAACTAGAAATCAAAAAACTATTTTAGACTACTTTGGGTAAAACAAAAAATACAAACTAAAATTATAATTTTCAAAAAGTAACGATAAAGAAAACACTACATATATCTCTAGGATGCATTTAAAGCTGTGATCAGAGGGAACTTTCAAAACACTAAACACTTCTATAAGTAGAAATTTTTTAAATGAATTAAATTTTCATCTCAAAAAAATGAAAAAAAAAATTGTAGAGATAAAAACAAAATTAATGAAATCCAGCATAACAAAACATTAAAGGTAATACATCAAAATATTTTATTTGTAAATAATGTAAGAAAAAGACAAACCAGTAGCCAATCTGATCAAGAAAAAAAGAAAGCAAAAATACACACAAAATAAAAGGACAACAAGAAAATGTTCACTGAAAAACAATTTTTTTAAATGTTAGAGGAATTTTCAGCCCTTTTTGCAAATAAATATAAAAATCTAGAGGACATAAATAATTTACTAGAAAATGCAGGTTACAAATTTGTTCTCAAAAAATTTGTATGCACCCGACTGGCATGGTTCAATGGTTGAGTGTCAACCCATGCCCAACAAGTCGCCAATTCAATTCCTGCTCTGGGTACATTCCCAGGTTATTGGCCAAATCCCCAGTAGGGGGCATGCAGGAGGCCACCAGTGGATGTTCTCTCTCATCGATGTTTCTATATCTCTCTTCCTCTCCTTTCCTCTCTCTCTCTCAAAAATCAATAAAGATTTTTTTTTTTAAATTAAAAGAACGTGTATACATATATGCATAACCAATGGACAGACAATAGTGTGGTGAAGGCAAAGGGGGTGGGAGTAGGAAGAAGGTGGTCAATGGAAGAACAAGAGGGGACATCTGTAATAATTTCAACAATAAACATACATTTTTTTAAAAAAGCAGTGGTACGTTTACACAATAGAATAATATGCAGCTGTAAAAGAAGTATCTCTTACCCTTTGAGACAGCACAGAGGGACCTAGAGAGTATTATGTTAAATGAAATAAGCCAGTCAGAGAAAAACAAGTATCACATGATCTCAATTACATGTGGAATCTAATGAACAAAATAACCTGATGAATAAAATAGAACCAAAGGCATGGAAACATGGAACAGACTAACGAAATCTCAGAGGAAATGGAATAAGGGGAGGGTGGGAAGAGATTAACCAAAAGAACTTATATGCATATATGCATAACCCTTGGACACAGAAAATGAAGGCCTGGGGTGGGGTGGGAACCAGGTGGAGGGGGGAAATGGGGGGAAAAGAGGGGAATATCTGTAATACTCTCAACAATAAAGATTTAAAAAAAGAAAATGTAAAGAGACCACTTTCCATAGAAAATTAGTTATGAAAGAATTATCTCCCCAAAAACACAAGGCCCAGAAATATTCACATGGGATTTTTATCAAAAGTCTACGAACACAGGTAATTCATTGTTTTACAAAAATTCCTGTGTTGAAAATCAATAAACTATCCTTTAAAATAAATAAATAAATAAACAAACAAATAGAAAAATATCACCTGTAATTGGATTAGATGTGTTAACTGATTAGAGGTATCAGCTATCCCTGAATTGATTTATACATTAATTGTAATCCCCAAATATATAACAAAAAACTTTTTTTTGTACATTGAAATGATTTATTGGGTGGAGCTGCTTTGTTCTTTTTTTAAATTAATTTTTTTATTAATTTGTTTTTGTTACAGATGTTTCTCTCCCCCCCCCATTGACACCCTCCTCCTCACCCCCGCCCCTGCCCCATTCCCAGCTTTGTCATCTATGTCCATTGGTCATACATACATGTATATAAATGCTGTGGTTTGTCTCTCCACTCCCAAGGCCCCCTCCCCTGAGACTTGTCAGTCTGTACCCCACTTTTTTTGTCTCTGGGTCAATTTTGTTCATCAGTTTGTTTAGTTTATTATATTCCACAAATAAGTGAGATCATGTGCTATTTGTCTTTCTCTGCTTGGCTTGTTTTGCTTAGCATAATACTCTCCAGGTCCCTCCATGTTGTCTCAAAGGATGAGAGATCTTGCTTTCTTACAGCTGCATAGTATTTCATTGTGTACATGTACCACAGCTTTTTTATCCACTCATCTACTGATGGACACTTGGATTGTTTCCATATCTTAGCTATTGTAAATAGTGCTGCTATGGAATTTGAAATTTTGATATTGTGAGGGAAGTCTATACATGCCAGGCATTTTAAAAAAGTCTAATTAAAAGTGTGATAATATAAGACAGACAATATGACCAGGAATAAAATAGAAATCTGCAATACAGACTAAGTAAAATCTCGGTGGATGGGTTCAAGAACAGAAGCAATGGGCAGAGGAAAACATCAGTGAATTCAAATATAGAATTGTATATATAACTCAATCTGAACAATAGAGAAATATTAGACTAAGTTAAAAAATGAATATCACTTTGGGGACCTGTGGGACTATAACAAACAAACAAAAAAATCTAATATTTGTATTATTATAGTCCAGGAAGGAAGAGAGAATCACAATATGGATAAAAATGTACTTGAAGAAAGAATGGATGCAGACTTTCTAAATTTGGCAAGACATATAAAACTGAATATTCAAGAAGCTTGGGGACTACCAAATGAGGCAACCTAAAGAACTTCACACCAAGACATATCATAATATAACTTTGAAAACTAAGAAAAAAGAAAACTAAACTTGAAAGTAGGAAAATAAACTGATATCTTACCTACAGCAAATTTCTCATCAGAACCCATGAAGACAAAGGAACTAGACATTTTAAAAACAATTTTGATAAAAGAAGAAGAAAGTAAATAAATCTGTCGATCCAAATTCAAGACTTGTTATATAACTACAGCAATTAAGAGGGTGTAGTATTGATTGAGGGAAACTCATAGATCAATGAAACAAAATTGAAAGTTGAAATATAATACACAAAAGCATGGTTTTTACAAGGATGTAAAAACAAAGAGAGTTATAATAACATCTTAAACAAATGGTACTAGCATAATTGGACATACCTAAATACGAAAACTAACTTTAATCCAAGTTTGACACCTTAGACAAAAATGTACTTAAAATATATTAGGGAATTAAATGTAAAGTATAAAACTTAAAAATAGAAAATAATTAAGGTCCAGGTCAGAGTAAAGAATTCATAGATCAACATTCCAAAATGGCGACAGAATGAATGGAAGCTACACAGACCATCTCCCAGGACCAAACTGGAATTAAAACTAAAATAAAGACAAATCGTTGAGAATAAGCAACAAAAAAGCAGCTGGAGAGGAACATATAACCAGGGACAGGAAAAAAGGACACTGAATCAAGCCTGGTAGGTCTGCAGAGGCGCCAGAGGGCAGGCTGGGAGCCCACAGACAGCAGCTGTTTTAGCTGTGAGCAGCTCTCTCGGGGTTAAAATATCAAGCCGGCTCCACAGGAAAGAGGGCCGGGACTAAGCACTAATTAGATACAGCTACTCACCTTGGCATCTGGCAGAGGGAGGGCAAACTGGACTGGAACTATGTGGAGAGACTCGAGATTTTGAGGGCATTGGGAGTTTTTGTTGAATCACACACTCACAGAACAGTAGCCATATAATGAAAGGGCCCCTTCCCAGAGGCCTGGGGAGAAGCAACAGCCCCTCCCTCAAAGATTTAATCCCACCCAGCTGGGCCATAGAAATGCATATTGAGACTCATTAACAGCCAGCATCTGTCCAAGCCTCTGGAAATTCTCTTACCCTGAACACCTGAGGGAGTTTTTCATTCAGTTTAGGGCAACAACCCAAGGCTCATCAAGTAACTGAGACTCATAGCCTCCAGGCAAAAAGCTAGAGAATAACTGAACCTTTCCTGGGCTTGCAATTCTACCCAGGAAAGTAAGACTTGACAGTGGTGTTTAACGTGCGTCCTCCCACACTCATCCAAACCCAGTAGAGGGAGCCACAAACAGCAGAACACCAACACCCACAGGGAAAATTTTCCAGTCTCCAAAACCCACTGAGATAGCCAAAGTGGTGAAACAAAGAAACAAATCTCAAATGAAAGAACAAGAGAACTCTACTGAAGATGAGATCAATGAAATGCAGTTAAGCAAGTTATCAGAGGTAGAATTCAGTGCAATGATCTGGAGGAAGCTCAACAGAATGAGTAAGGACATCAACACCATGAGTAAAGATGCAGAAAAATTAAAAATCAACCAATTGAAAATGAAGAATAACATAGCAGAAATAAAGAACACATTGAAAGGAATAACCAGTAGAGTAGAGGAAGCTGAGGACCGGATCAGTGAATTAGAAGACATGGTAGAAAAAAATCAACCAATCAGAAAATCATAAAGAAAACAAAAACAATTAAAAAACAGGAAGACAGCTTAAGAGAACTGTGGGATAACTGGAAGTGGAACAACATTCGAATCATAGGATTTCCAGAAGAAGAAGTAAATGAGCAAGGGTTAGAGAATATATTTGAAGAAATAGTGACAGAAAACTTCCCTAACTTGGTGAAGGAAGAAGGCATCCAAGTTCAAGAAGCACAGAGAGCCACAAGTAAGAAGAGCTCAAACAGTCACACACCAAGACACATAATAATTAAAATGCCAAAAATTAAAGACAAAGAGAATCCTAATGGCAACAAGAAATAAGCAACAGGTTATCTACAAAGGAAACCCCATAAGGCTCTCAGCTGACTTCTCACAAGAAACACTACAGGCCAAAAGAGAGTGGCATGAAGTAATCAAGGTCATGAAAACCAAGGATCTGAATCCAAGACTACTCTACCCAGCAAGGCTATCATTCAAAATAGAAGGTCAAATAAAGAGCTTTCCAGACAAAAAAAAAAAAAAAAGGCCTAGGGAGTATAATAGCACCAAACCAGCACTGCAATAAATGTTAAAAAGACTGCTGAATCTTTTATTGTGAGGTGGATCTCTTGTAAACAACATATATATGAGTCATGCTTTCTTATCCAATCAGCTACTCAGTGTCTTTTGATTGGAGCGTTCAATCCATTTACATTTAAGAATATTATTAATATGTACTTATTTATTGCCATTTTTGTTTATTGTGGTTCTATTTTTCTTCCTATTTCTTCTATTGATTACAGCCGCCTTTAGGATTTCCTCTTGTCTTTAATTTTTGGCATTTTAATTATTATGTGTCTTGTTGTGTACCTGTTTGAGTTCTTCTTACGTGGGGCTCTCTGTGCTTCTTGTACTTGCATGTTGTTTTCCTTTACCAATCTAAGAAAGTTTTCTGTCACTATTTTTTCAAATATATTCTCTAACCCTTGCTCATTTTTTCCTTCTTCTGGAACTCCTATGATGTCGATGTTGCTATGTTTCATATTGTCCCACAGTTCTCTTAGGCTGTATTCCTGTTTTATAATTTGTTTTTTCTTTTTGATTCTCTGATTGGGTGATTTTTTTCTACCCTGTCTTCTACTTCACTAATTTGATCCTCGGCCTCTTCTACTCGGCAGGTTTTTCCTTCCAACGTGTTCTTTATTTCCGCTCCGTCATTCTTTGTTTCCAATTGGTTGGTTTTCAATGCTTCTATATTTTTACTCATGTTGTTGAGCTTCCTCATGATTATTACTCTGAACTTGCCCTCTGATATCTTGCTCAATTCCCTTTCATTTATTTCATCTTCTGTCCAATTATCTTGTTCTTTCATTTGGGATTTGTTTTTTGCACCATTTTGTCTGTCTTAGTTGGTTTGGAGCCTGCTGAATTTTTCTTTTAAATGTTGGTGTTCTGCTGGTTGTAGCTCCCTCTACTGCATTTGGATGAGTGTGGGAGGACCCATGTGAAACACCACTATCAAGTCTTACTTCCCTGGATAGATTTGCAAGCCCATGGAAGGTTCAGTTATCCTCTAGTTTTTTGCCTGGAGGCTATTAGACTTAGTTAGTTGATGAGACTTGGTTTGTAATCCTCAGCTGAATGGAAAACTTCCTCAGGTGTTCAAGGTAAGAGGATTTCCAGAGTGTGAGGCAGGTGCTTGCTGGCTGTTAATGAGCCTCAATTTGTGTTCCTTGGCCTGGCTGGGTGGTGTTAAATCCCTGAGGGAGGGACTTTTGCTTCTCCCTGGAACTCTGGGAAGAGGCTCTTCAAGCAATATGGCTATTGTCCAGTGAAGAGGTGATTCAGCAAAAACTCCCACTGCTGCCCCTCTCCAAACTCCTGAGTCTGTCCACACAGTTCCAAACCAGTCTGCCCTCCCTCTGTAGGAACCCAAGGTGAGTGGCTGTAGTTAATTTAGTGCTTTGTCCCTGCCCTCTGCACTGTGGAGCCACTCTGGGATTTTAACCCGAAGAGAGCTGCTCACAGCCAAAACAGCTGCTGTCTGTGGGCTCCCAGCCCACCTTCTTGTGCCTCTGCAGTTCATACCAGGCTCGATTTCATGCCTTCTTTCTGATCATGATTATATGAGTTATCTCCAGCTACTTTCCTGTTGTTTTTTCCCAACACGTTGTCTTTATTTTAGTTGTAATTTTAGTTTGGTCCTCAGAGATGGTCTGTATAGCTTCCATTCACTCTGCCGCCATTCTAAAATTATTTTTTATACTAGAATTGAATAAATATACGTATTTACTGTAAATGATCAGAGTCAACTTTCTTACTATCACAAAAATTATATATAGGTAAGAACAGAGGGAAAGTTAAAGGAAACCCTGTAGTTTTAGACTGACATCAGAGGTATAAATAGTAAATCATGTTTTGTCTTGTTTTTATTGTTGACACTATTACATATGTTCCCTATCTTCCCTACTTTGCCCACCTCCATCTAGCTCCTACTTCCCTCTTCCCTGGCCTTCACCACACTATTGTCTGTGCCCATGTATGTTCTTTGAGTAATTACTTCACTTTCTTTTATCCAGTCCCTCCCCCCACAACTGCCCTCCCTTCTGAGATGTCAGTCTGTTCCACATATCCATGCCTCTGGCTCTATTTTGTTCATCAGTATAATTTGTTCATTAGATTCCACATATAAATGAGATCATATGGTATTTATCTTTCTCTGACTGGCTTATTTCACTTAGCATTGTACTCTCCAGGTCCATTCATGCTGTCACAAAGGGTAAGAGTTCCTTCTTTTTTACAGCCACATAGCATTCCATTGTGTAAATAGACCACAACTTTTTATCCACTCTAAATCACGTTTTTAAATATAGATTACAATGTTTATATATCAAAGTGATTATAATATATTTATTTGTATCTTAGAATACATATATGTTTTTTTTTTCCTATTTCTGTTTGCTTTCATGGGCAAGAAGCAATGGCATCCAGGTAGTGATTAACATATAGCATACAGTTCTTGTTTTTGAAAGACCATTATTCATAAAAGGAACCAGGGATCCCTGAATAAATTTATTCTAGGGCTGGGGCTGGAAAAATACAGAATGAGCTTGGAAAATCTTGTGCCAGAGAGTAAGAAAGAGCTCAAAATTTGATGAAGGCTTATTGAAAAAACATAGTAGCCACCCTGAAAGATCTCTTATGGCCAAAGCTGTAAGAATTTGAGTAACAAAATAGATAAGCTGTAAGAATTTGAGTAACAAAATAGATAATTATAACATTGAATGGTAGTCTATAAAATAAAATAAAAACTCATGAGTTCATGCAATATAAATGAAAAAATGAATTAAAAAATGAAGGGAATAAACAGCTCTTCTTTGTAGAAGAATTCCAATTAAATGTTGACTGAATGATGGACATAAAACATCACCATCAAAACACCTAAGTAGTAATTGTTGCATACAAAAATCATAAATAGATGTTAAAAGTAGTGAAAGAAAGTATGATAAAAATAAGATATTTGCATACTCTCAGTTATCTCTCTACACTATTGATTAAAAAGAGGTGACTTTATGTTAGAGGAACCTGACAGATACCTCCTTTACTAAATAATTAAAGTCTGAACAGTAATAAGGTATATTAACATCAAATATACCCTGATAACATTCACTGAGAAGGATACATCACCTCTTCTGTGTTCTTGCAAACACTGCATAACTTCAATCTAATTATGTGTAAATGCAGAACAACATTAATTGAGGACATTTTCACAAAAACAAAATCTGACCAATATCTTTCAAAAGTGTCATGGTCATGAAAGACAAGAAAAGATATCTGTCACAACCAGAGGAGATTAGGGAGATGTGAAATAATGGATTGACTTGTAGAACAGAAAAAGGTTATTCATGTGAAAAATAGTGGAATTTAAATAAGATTCATAGATTTGTGTGAATGTTAATATTCTGGTTTCCATAATTATACTATTATTTTATAAACTATTAACAGTAAAAGAAGCTAGATGATGGGTGTACGGAAATTCTTTGTACAATTTTGGAAACTTTCCTGTAAGTCTAAAATTATTTTATGTATTAAGGATTTTTATTGATATTTAGAGAGAGAAGAAGAGAGAAAGAGAGAGAGAAACATAGGTGTGAGAGAGATACATGGATTGGCTGCCTCCTGCATGCCCTCTACTGGGGATCAAGCCTGCAACTTGGGCATGTGCCCTGACTGGGAATTGAACCTGCAATCTTTTGGTGCACAGGACCACACTCAACCAATTGAGCCACACTGGCCAGGGCCTAAAATTATTTAAAAATAAAATGTTTTAAAAAGTCAAAAGGCAATTCACTTAAAGGGAGGAAATATTTACAAGTTATATAACAAAGAGTCAAGCTCTATAAAGAGATCACCTACAATGTAAGAAGGAAAAGGTATGTTGCCTACAGAAAAATGAGGAAAGATATACAAGGACAATTCAGGGTGGAGTAAATGCAAATAGCCTAAAAACACATGGCAAGATCCTCATTCTCACTAGGGATGCAGGACTACAAATCATAATGACATGATGATATTTTATATTAATTTCTGAAAATTAATTTTATACAATGTAATAATTAGTGCACATTACTTGCTAGCTGCTGATTCATAAGAATTTGATTAGAAAAATAATAATATTAGCCCTGGCCGGTTTGGCTTAGTGGTTGGAGTGTCAGCCTGTGGACCAGAGAGTCTCAGGTTTGGTTCCCGCTAGGGGCATGCACCAATAATAATAATAATAATAATACACATTATTAGATTAAACATATTTATATGGTCATATTTTTAATAGATTATTGTTATACCCCCCAAAAAAACCACATATTCACATACATATAAATACAAATAGAAAAGAGAACCAGTGCTCATTACCTGTGTGTTTTAAAAGTATGTTCTGTTCAAGTAACATTCTGCTATTTAAAGACAGAGTGATTACCCTAATTTTTGCTTAAGCTTTTGAATAAACAAAAGTCCAGGTCACAAACTGTAGTTTGTTCATGTTTGTAGAAACATTTGGTTGAAAATCTCCTTGGAGGATAAACCTGTGCTATTTTTTCTAAAAGAAACTATCATTTTTTTCTCCTTGGCATAAAATTTCAGGGAATGTTTTTCTATTTATTTTTATAATAGACAAATGTGTGAATGGGTAATTACTGTTTTAAAAATAAGGAAGGATTTTGGCTAGGGAAACAAATACTAGTGTATATAAAGACTTAAATCAAATTAATTTATTACAAAATTTTATGGGCATTTTTTTTTTTTTTTTTACTACTGCTGGTCCAGGTGATATTTTGAAAGAGGAGCACACAAATACATATCCCATCTCCAGATGTCTCCAACTATCATCATTTATGGTCATATAATCTCATTGCTATGGAAGACATTAAGACACCTGAAATGGATTGGTAAAAAAAGCAGACTTTAGCCCTGGTCAGTTTTGCTCAGTGGTTAGAGCGTCAGCCTGCGGTCTGGAGAGACTTGGGTTCGGTTCCCTGCGCGTACTTCCATTGCAGTTTGTCCTCGGCCCTGGTTGGGTCTTGTGGGTGGCAACCACTTGATGTGTCCCTTTCACTTTCATGTTGATGGTTCTCTCTCTCTCTCTCCCTCCCACTTTATCTGAACACAATATCAAAACAGAATGTCCTTGTGTGAGGATAAAAATAATAAATAAATAAAATTTTAAAAAAGCAGATTTTAACTCATCAAGCACAGATTATAAACTGTTTAAGGAACAACTTAAATGTATATACAGAAAGTTAAAATGTTCTAATTTTAAACAATTTTGAAACCAAAGGTTTAAATTTATTACTTCTGTGCGCCAATGGACTATTTATAAGCGAAAACTTTATTTGCTTTTAAAAGTAAGGAAGGAGCCCTGCCAGTGTGGCTCAGTGGATTGAACTTTGTCTCATGGACTGAGAGGTCCTGGTTCGATTCCCACTCAAGGCACATTCTTGGGTTGTGGGGTTGCTCTCCAGTAGCGGACATGCAGGAGGCAACAAAGTGATGTTTCTCATATCGATGTTTCTGTCTCTCTTTCCCTTCCTCTTTCTCTTAAAAAAAAAAATCAATAAAAACATATTTTTTAAAAAGTAAGGAAAGAACCAATTTTTAGCTACAGAAATAGTAATGGAGTTACTAAAACAGTTACAAGTCTAATACTATCTGATCAGGAAAAATAGTTGAGCCTGCATGTTTGACAAAACAAAAAACCTAGATCAAGAACACCAATAAATTCAATTTAAAAAAAGAAAAGAAAAAAGAGAGAGAAAAACATGAACTTAAGACTGAAAACATTAATATGAGATGCTTATATTGAGATATTTAATCACATAAAATTGTACAGTTGTAATGACAACACGTGGATTTGCTACTGCTGAAAGTATACTTTATTTTTGGTCTGTAGCAGTTATGTAGAATTATGTAGAAGTGAATTGATACCCCTTTGTCATAAAAAAGCCAAGTTAAGCTTACATTCTGTCAAAATTTTAAGAAATATGGATCATTTGGTAAGTAAATATGTCCTAATAAAATGTAAAAAGTGCATTACTTACCAGAGTTTATATTTCAAAACTCTTTGCAATTTTACACAGAAAATATGAATTATTGGAAAAATGAGGCTGTATTAGGGAGGAGGAGGGGAGAATTAAGTACATTTGACCAAGTCTCAAAATTGCAAACTCCTCTGAACAGGCTGTTAACTTGATGAAATCCAGCCTGTGTGTCATGTTTTCCATGATCAGGGTAGCAACAAATACATGGTGATCCTTACATTTAGTGCAAAAGTCATTTAATTGCTGTGCACTGGTCAGTTGAAATATGATCACACGAGTAAATGATGCATAAGAAAATGGATCCCTGTTTACTGTGTTGTGGAGGAAAAAGGAATATGCTTCAAAAAAATAAAAGTAATAGATTTATATCCCTATTGTTAAAAATAGAAAATGAAAAACAGAAAGAATTTATTATATTTTACTGAAAAACATCTCAAGTTGTTATTGATCATTTCATCAATTTGTCATACCATTTAAAATATATGATTGTATTATAAAGCATTTCTGATGACTTTAAATATTTAGTTGATTTCAAAAGTGAGTACTTTTTATTAATTAACATCAGTTCCATGCATTCATTGATTATAAAATACTTAACCACGTTCCAAAAATATTTTTCAAAATTAGTATTTACATTTGGGAAATTGTTTTTAATAATTTTAAATGAAATTTTAGCTACTTATAATTTTATATTTATATGGATATCTTAAATAATATTTTATCTCATTATATACAGCTAACATACCATATAAATGACTTACTGGAGAGTCTGAATTTATTTTCTATGTTTCTTTTTAAAGTTGTTTAATATAAACTTATAATAATTAAAAGATTATGTATTGGAATCAAAATAGACACACAGACTAATGGAACAGAATTAAGAGCCTACAATAAAGCCTTGCATATATGGTCACTAATATTTAACAAAGGGGCCAAGAATTCTCAGTGGGGAAAGGGCAGTCTCTTCAATAAATGGTGCTGGAAAAACTAGATAATCACATGCAAAAGAAAGAAATCACAGCTTTATCTTATTTACACCATTAACAAAAATTAACTCAAAGTAGCTTGAAGATGTAACCATAAGATCTGAAAGTGTAAAACCTCTAGAAGAAAACATAGGGAAAAGCTCCTTGACATTGATCTTGCAATGACTTTTTTTGGCTGTAACACCAAAAGCACAAACAACAAAAGCAAAAATAAAGAAGTCGGATTACAAAAGGTAAAAAGCTCCTGTACTGCAAAAGAAAAACTCAACAAAATGTAAAGGCAACTTAAAAACAGTAGAAAATATGTACAAATCATACATTTGATAGAGTTAATATCCAAAATGTATAGGGAACTTATACATCTCAATAGCAAAACAAAATAGACAATCTTATTTACAAATGGGTATAGAAACTGAAGAGACATTTTTCTTTTTTTTTTTTATTAATTAATTTTTGTTACAGATGTTTCTCCTTTTTCCCCCACTGATTCCCCCCTCCCCCTCCCTCCCTGCCCTTTCCCCAGATTGTTGTCCATGTCCACTGTTCATGCATACATGCATATAAGTTCTGTGGTTCATCTCTCCCCCACCACCCCCCTCTTTAGGGGATTGTCAGTCTGTACCCCGCTTCTGCGTCTCTGGGACTACGCCATTCCTCAGACTGTTATGTTCATTATATTCCACAAATAAGTGAAATCATATGAAACTTGTCTTTCTCTGTTTGGCTTGTTTCACTTAGGATGATACTTTCCAGGTCCCTCCATGTAGTCTCAAAGGATAAGAGATCTTTCTTACAGCTGCGTAGTACTCCATTGCTTATATGTACCACTGCTTTTTTATCCATTTGTCTACTGATGGACACTTGGGCTGTTTCCAGATCTTAGCTATTGTAAATAGATCTGCTACAAACATGGGGGTACATATATTCTTTATGATTGGTGTTTTAGGCTTCTTAGGGTATATTCCTAGAAGTGGGATCACTGGGTCAAATGGAAGTTCAATTTTTAATTGTTTGAGGTAACACCATATTGTTTTCCATAGTGGCTGCACCATTCTGCATTCCCACCAGCAGTGCACTAGAATCCCCTTTTCCCCACACCCTCGCCAACACTTGTTGTTTGATGATTTGTCGATGGTGGCCATTCTGACAGGTGTGAGGTGATACCTCATTGTTGTTTTAATTTGCATCTCTCTGATGATTAGTGATGATGAGCATTTCTTCATATGTTTCTTAGCCATTTGTATGTCCTGTTTGGAGAGGTGTCTATTTAGTTCCTCTGCCCATTTTTTAATTGGATTCTTTGTCTTCCTTTTGTGGAGTTGCATGAGCACTCTTTCAAAGTACAATGGCCAACAGGTACAGGATAAAGTGTTCTACGCCATTATAATTAAGGAGATGCAAATCAAAACCACAATGAAACTTCACCACATACACTATCAGGATGAGATAACAGGCATTGATGAGGATATAAAGAAAAGAGAACCCTTGTGCACTGCTGGTGGGAATGTAAATCAGTATAACCACTATGGAAAATTGTATGGAGGTTCCACAAAAATTACGAACAGACCTACCTTATGATTCAACAATCCCACTTCTGGGTATATATGCAACACACATTACATCGGGATCTCGAAGACAAATCTGCACTTTTAGATTCATTACAACATTATTATCAATAATCTAATGTATTATAGAAATTTACATTTGAAACCTATATAATCTTATGAACAAATGTCACCCCAATAAAGTTCATTTAAAAAATAAAGTAAAATAAAAGCAATAGCCAAGGCATGTGTCTGTCTGTCTGTCTGTCTAAAGATGAGTGAATAAAGGTGTGGAATATTCAGCCATAAGAAAAAAAGAAACCCTGCCATTTGCTATGTGGATGTAACTTGAGGGTATTATGCCAAGTAAAATAATTCCCACGGAGAATGATACTGTATTTTATTACTTATATATAGAATCTACATGACTGATCTCAAAGAAACAAAGAATAAAATTGTGGTAGGGAGAGGCTAGGGGAGTGAGGGATGAAGGAAATGGGGATATTTTGTTCAAAAAGTACACACTTTCATTTTTAAAATGTAAGCTCTAGGGATCTAATAAATAGCATGGTAATTATAGTTAACAGTACTGAAATACATATTTGAAAGTTCTCACCACAAAAAACAAATACTAATTGTGTGAAGTGATGGTGATGTACTACTGCAGTAATAATTCACAATATATAAGGGTATTAACACTTTATGTATCTTTTGTTTTTTTGTTTTTTTTTATTTCTTACCCAAGGACATTTTTATATTTTTGTTCAGATAGAGTGGGAGGGAGAGAGAGGAAGAGAGAGAGAGAGAGAAACATTGATGTGAAAGGGACGCATTGAGTGGCCACCTCCCGCACAAAACCAACCAGGGCCAGGAATGAATCGCAACTCAGGTACATGCCCCTGACTGGAATCAAACCTGCGACTCATTGGTCTGTGGGCCAACACTCTAACCGCTGAGCCAAACTTGTCAAGGCCACGTTGTACATCTTAAATTCACACAAAATTATGTTGATTATATTTTTATAAAGTTGGAAAAAAAGTTGTTTCATACATTTCAAGGCACAGACACAGACATTACTTTTCTGTATTCACTGTTTGGTATGTTGACTTAAGTTTTGTTGAGATTTTCAGTACTTTACTCTTTCTAAATCAGTGATGGTTTCCAGAATCTATAGTTCAAGGAACATGGCAGAAATAGGTGAGCAATAATGGCTTGTATGGAGCTTCTTATATTTAATTTTTTCTTTCATTATCTTCCATATAACTAAATGTATTAAATAATATTTCTCTTTAATATTGCTTTATATGAGTAGGAGTTAGTCCAGACGAGGTCCAGATTTAGATGCAAGCCGAGCTGTTAAAACATTGCT
Organism: Molossus molossus; assembly: GCF_014108415.1. Taxonomy (NCBI): domain Eukaryota; kingdom Metazoa; phylum Chordata; class Mammalia; order Chiroptera; family Molossidae; genus Molossus; species Molossus molossus. The sequence goes on from NW_023425355.1 coordinate 17,819,902, forward strand.
TTGTCGTCGGCCGGTGTGGCTCAGTGGTTGAGCATCGACCCATGTACCAAGAGGTCACAGATTCAGTTCCTGGTCAGGACACATGCCCAGGTTGTGGACCTGATCCCCAGTGGGGGGCATGCAGGAGGCGGCCAATCGATGTTCTCTCTCATTGATGTTTCTATTTCTCTCTTCCTCTCACTTCCGCTCTCTGTAAAATCAATACAAGGTAAATAAATAAAAAAATAAATAATAAATAAATAAATAAATAAATAAAACATTGCTTTGTCTAGATTGTTCTCCAATATGAAACAGTTTTTCCAGTAGAATTACAAGTTTTCAAGCTGGAATCCCTTATATTCAACTATAAGCAATTATAGTGAATGTATGATAAGGAAGAGATTAACCACAGAACTTAGATGCCTATATGCATAGCCCATGGACAGAGACAATAGTGTGGTAAGGTCTCAGGGTGGGGTGGGGGCTGGGTGGAAGTGTGCAAAGGGAGATGTTAAGGAACATCTGTGATACTGTCAACAATAAAAAAAATGCCAAATATAAAATTAAAAACTTTGATTGCACTATCAGTTTTTGTTTGCTATTTAAAAATTTTTTTCCTTTATTGATTTCAGAAAGAGAGGAAGGAAGAGGGAGAGCTAGAAACATTGATGAGAGAGAACATCGATTGGTCACTTCCTGCATGCCCCCCACTGGGGATCGGGCCCACAACCTGGGCATATGCCCTGACTGGGAATCGAACTGGCGACATCTTGGTACATGGGTCAATGCTCGACCATTGAACCACACGTGCCGGGCTTGTTTGCTGTTTTAATAAAATAGAAAATAATTCTGTACAGTCATGCACCACTTTACAACAGGGATACATTCTGAGAAATACAGGTGATCATTTTATTGTTGTGTGAGTATCATAGAGTACACTTACACAAATCCAGATGGTATAGCCTACTCCTGTAATTGTATATGGTACTTATACCCAAATGGCATTGCTGTGGGTTTGTTTACACCACCGTCACCACAAACACGAGTAGTTCATTGTGCTATGATGTTAAAATGGCTCTAAATTCACTAGGTAGTAGGAATTTTTCAGCTTCATTATACTATTATGACATCACTGTCATATATGTCATCCGTCTTGCACCAAAATATTATGTCGCATGACAGTATAACATAATCTCAAGCACTCTGATAAGTGATATATATGTATATTACTTGCAGTGATTCATTAGCTTCTCAGCTAAAGAAAACCAACCATTCTGTGTCCTCTAAGCATTACTGATTTTGAAATAGGTATTATATTTGAATACCTTTACAAAGCTGTCAGTTTGTCCAAAAAATTGAGAATTAAAAAAAAACAAACAAACAAACAAAAAAAAACACTAGATACCGTGATGAATATGAGTTCTTTTTTGTTCTTTCAGCTTCTTGCAAAATTTTCTTTACCATATTAAAGACTACCTTTTTTACTCTTTTTTTTCACTGCCTACTTTATATTTCCTGATGGAAAATAACATGACCCAGAATATGTTTTAACAAGTGAAGGAAATTTTAGTACAGTAGAAACAAAAAATATCACCTTACTGGCCTGAAATAGATAGCATGTTTCCATCAGTTTATTAATACTCTGAGTAATTTGGAATAAATATACACATATGTTGAAAATAACATTGTTAGGCCCTGGCTGGGTGGTTCAGTGGGTTGGAGCATCCTCCCACACACCAAAAGGTTGCAGCTTTGATTCCCGTCAGGGCACATACCTAGGTTTCAGGTTTGATCCCCAGTCGGGGCGTGTACAGGAGGCAACTGACTGATGTTTCTCACATTGATGTTTCTCTCTCTCTCTCTCTTTCCCATTCTCTAAAAAATCAATACACATATCCTTGGGTAAGGATAAAAAAACAATAATTAAAAGTTTAAAACAAACCCCAGAAAATAACATTGTTATATTAGAGCCTATCTATCACTCACATACAAAATGTGACTGAATGTCACTAAGTAATCTTTGTTGAATTATGGGGAAACTGGAACTCAACTTGATGAGGCCTTAGAGGGATATCTCATAATTATTATTCAGGTCCTGGGCAGGGTTCATGGACATGCAACCTGTGCACTTTCCAAGGCAGTAGTCTCAGAGGGTCTTGTACTTGGTTCAATGCTTTATTTTCATTATCTTAACATTCTTTTTTAATTTTTTTTCTTTATTGATTTTAGAAAGAGAGGAATGGAGAGGGAGAGAGAGAGATGGAAACATCGATGAGGGAGAACATCAATTGGCCACCTCCTGCATGCCCCCCACTGGGGATCGGGACCACAACCTGGACATGTGCCCTGATCAGGAATCAAACCGGTGACCTCTTGGTGTACAGGTCCATGCTCAACCACTTAGCCACACTGGCAAGGCTGTCTTGACATTTATAATAATTTTTGAACACCAGGCTTTATATTTTCCATCTTTTCCTGGACCCCACAAATTGTATAACCAATCCTGTACAGGTTCTAATGGCTGGGGAACAGAAAGATTCTCCAGGCCTATGTACAGTGCAAGCTAGAATTATACCAAAATCCTGGGTAGATCAGGGTAGCACAAAACAAAAGAATAAAGTAAGCTGGGGGAAATAATTTGAAAAAGCACTATAGAAATTAGGAGGTGTAACCCAGCCAATGTGGCTTAATGGTTGAGCATCAACCCATGCACCAACAGGTCACTGGTTTGATTCTTGGTCAGGGCACATGCCCAGGTTGTGGTCCCAATCCCCTGTAGGGGGCATGCAGGAGGCGACCAATAGATGTTCTCTCTCATCGATCGATGTTTCTATCTCTCTGTCCCTCTCCCTTCCTTTCTCTAAAACCAATAAAAAAAATTTAATAAAAGGAACTCGGAGGTATACCTTCATGATATAAGTACAGTGACTTGAACCCTCACATAAATTGTGATATTAATATATGTAAAATTGAAAGAGAATTCCCTCTGCTCAACTTCAATCTCTGAATTTGATGTGCATCTTTAATGGTGCCTATATAGAGATTCTTCAATAAGCTGTGGAGTGTTAAAGCACTTTGTGGTAGGATCGTGTCTGTCAGCATGTATTGACCTTAGCGTTTGCATTTTGTGGCAACAGGTATTGCTATATAAATCCTAACAAGTTACAGCCAAACATTTTCTTTATATCTGGAACATGTGCCTTTTCATTTTAAATAGTATCACTCTAAAATTGATTAATTGATAGCTTTAAATCACCGTTCAAAAATATTAATGATTGAACATTTTATTGAGAATAGAACATCTTGCCCTGGCTGGTTTGACTGAGCGTTTAGAACAATGGCCTGCGGTCCAGAGAGTCCCAGGTTCTGTTCCCGCTAAGGGCACGTACCTCGGTTGCAGTTTGTCCCCAGCCCCGGTTGGGGTCATGTAGGTGGCAACCAGTAGATTTTTCTCTCTCACATCAATGTTTCTCTCTCTCTTCCTCCCTCTTTCCCTCCCTGTCTATCTGAAAATGAATGCAAAATTGTCCTCGGGTAAGTATTAAAAAAAGAGAGAGAGAATAGAACATCAACCTTGTATATGAAAGAAATGAGAAGGATTTATAAAATATGACATAATCATTAAAATTTATTTATATTTGTTAGAAGTAAGCACAATCTAACTAACCTCTTTGAACTTGTTTTCTAGTATAAAAATGGGGGAAATAATCTATAATTCACAATGCCCAGAAGGACGTGTAACTTTTAAATGATAGTTCTTGCTACTTTTTCAAAATTCTGTGTTCTTCTTGGTTATGTGTACATGAAAGGTGGTGTGTTACCAATCTAGAGGTCATTTCAACCTCTAGGGTTGAGGGTTTCACATCATATATAAACTGCTTTGCTTTTGACTTATGTTTATTTTTAAATACAATCTCTCGTGTAAAAGTTTTTAAATTTTAAAAAAGTGTGAGAATAAATTAAGCATAAATAATTTTATACAACATTCATTTGAAAAGTTGTCTAAAGCAATCAGAAACATATGGTGTCATTTTTCAAGCTGCAAAGCACAATAAAACCTAGTAAATGCTAATTTGAGAGCATAAAATTTCCAGTCTGAGCCTCAAGTTCCAATTAGGTTTTGCAAAACATGAGTTCTGAATGACTGCATTTTTTTAATCTTGTAGATCTAAAAGTAGGGCAAATATTAATGTCAAACCGCAATCAGGATTGTTTGCATAGCATAGACTTTCATTTAGTTATAATAGCATACAAAGAAAATTCATCTGAGATGGAACAGGAACAAATCTCATTAAAGACGATGGAGTTGCAAGTATGTATCTGAGAACTTATTCTAGTTCAGTTTAATAAGTTGTTCTGGAAAAAAAAAAAGAACAAAGCTGTATAAGGAAATGTTCAAATGTATTTTTTAAATTATAAATAACCTAGGTGAAAAAAGGTACAAAAATGTTTTCTATTTATCATAGTGTCTACTTAATGAGTTGAGTGATTCTATGCAAAGCTGCAAAGAAAGCTATTTTAATTAGGGAATTGAATAGACCCAACATCATTTCATTCACCTGTTGCTTGATTACTTCTGCCTTTTCTTTCCTGTAGGGATCCAGGAAGAGTGTATGTATGTACAATTCTGTTCATTAAGGAAAAAGTAGAAAACCTATTTTGACCTCACTACCTGCATTCTTTTCTTCAAAGGGTATTGCTATAATATTCAGCTCAGATTTTGCAAAATATTTAGTGGTTTGTTTTCAGGCGTTGTGGGAAGCTAACTGACCAGATCCTCAGGTTATTAGGAAAATGTATCTTCCTCTTTCACTCATACACATGTATACACACAAACCCCATTCAAATACACATAACGAGATGAGAATATAATTCTATTAAAAAATTGTGCCTTAGTCGGCTGGTGTTGCTCAGTGGCTGAGTGTCGACCCATGCACCAAGAGGTCGCCAGTACGATTCCTGGTCAGGCCACATGCCCAGGTTGTGGGCCCAATCCTCAGTGGGGGGGCATGCAGGAGGCAGCCAATTGATATTCTCTCTCATCGATGTTTCTATCTCTCTCCCTTTCTCTCTCTCTAAAATCAATAAAGAGAAAAAAACTTAAACAAAACAAACAAAAAACAAATTGTGCCTTAAATATTCATTGCTACACCCTTGAAATAATTTCCTGGTTTTATTTAGGGTGTTGAGAATAATCCCACACACTTCTCCACACCTAGGGGAACAGAAAATCGAATTCTCTTCTTCAGTGAGTTCTGAAGTTTAGCTACCATAAAGAATGCACCCCTGGCCCTGGTCGGTTTGGCTCAGTCGTTAGAGCATTGGCCTGCGGTCCAGAGAGACCTGGGTTTGGTTCCGGCAAAGGACTTATACCTTGGTTGCAGTTTGTCCCCAGCCCTGGTTGGGTTGTGCAGGAGGCAGCCACTCGATGTGTCCCTTTCATGTCGATGTTTCTCTGTCTCTCTCTCTTTCTCCCCCTCCCACTCTATCTGAACAAAAAATGGAAAAATGTCCTCGGGTGGGGATTAAAAAAATAAATAAATGCATCACTAGTCGGGACGGTGTGGCTCAGTGGTTGAGCGTCAACCCATGCACCAAGAGGTGGCCAGTTCGATTCCTGGTCAGGGCACATGCCCAGGTTTGGGGCCCAATCCCCAGTGGGGAGCATCCAGGAGGCGGCCAATCAATGTTCTCTCTCATAGAGGTTTCTGTCTCTTTCTCCCTCCCTCTCTATCTAAAATCAATAAGAAAAAAGTGGGACCCTATTGTAAGAGTCCTTTGTCATACAATGGGTTTACATTTATATTCTGTAGAAGAGAAGAAAGATGTAAAATGATTAAAAATGCTGAGCGTTTTAAATGTCTTAAAATAAGTATTATAAAAATTCCTGACTGCCTGGCTGGTGTGGCTCAGTGGTTGAACGTCAACCCATGCACCAAGAGGTTGCTGGTTTAATTCCCGGTCAGGGTATATGCCCAGGTTGTGGGCCCTATCCCCAGTGGGGGGCATGCAGGAGGCAGCCAATCAAGCTTTTCTCTCATCGATGTTTCTGTGTCTTTCCCTCTCCCTTCCTCTCTCTCTGAAATCAATAAAGAAAAATTATTTTTAAAAAAAATTTCTGACTTCAAAAATGATAGAATAAATTTTATCTAGTGATTGTCCCACTAAACACTTTATTTTGTGTGTGTATGCTACCAGATTATCCATGAGCAAATTAATTCTCCAGCTGGGAGGTGAACATATCCGTGCATGGCCAGGAATTCCTAAAGTATGTGGCTATCTTCATTAGTGCACCTGTGTTCTAAAAATCTAGTGTTATAAAACCCCAAGTTAAAGCCTCAATATTACAAGTGCCACAACCTCACTTGAACATGAAGACTAAAGCTGTCTTTTTCAGCAACCAAAATTAACTATACAAATATTTAATGTTTTTGAGAGAGTATTTTTAAATATTTTCATAATGATATATTGTATAAGTCAATAGTGAACATGAGCTTTTTGCTAATATTTATTTATGAAATTAATATAGGCTCACAACTTTTTAATATGTAGTTCTTCTTTTTTTTTTTTAATCCTTACCCGAGGACATTTTTCCATTTTTTGTTCAGATAGAGCAGGAGGGAGAGAGAGGAAGAGAGAGAGAGAGAGAAACATAGACGTGAAAGGGACACATGGAGTGGCTGCCATCCGCACGACCAACCAGGGCCCGGGACAAACTGCAACTGAGGTACATGCCCTTAGTGGGAACCGAACCCAGGTCTCCCTGGACCACAGCCGATGCTCTAACCGCTACGCCAAACTGGCCAGGGCTATATGTATTTTTTCATTGTTACATTATTTTGTGGTCACCTATGAGTATCTTTTTATTTGAAATATAGAACATAAGCAGCATATGATAGTCGAGTCTGCTTTTTTATTTAACCTCTTATGATATTAAACTTCAATTCTACTTCACAAATACATATTAGAAAACATTTTTGGTCTGTTGATTGGTTGCTTCCTTTCAGTTTTTATAAAGAGGAAGTTAAAGAAAACAATTTTATTTTACTGATTTTATTCTATTATTAAATATTGGGAATTTGTATTAAATAGAGGACACAGGATTTGAATCAAATGAATTCCATTCAAATCTTAGTTCTCTCTCTTTCACTTACAGCAAAATGACTCTGGCCAAATCATTATACCTTTAGTCTAGATTAAGTTACACAACCACTTCATGCTTCAGTTTCCTCATCTGTAAAATAGAGTTAATGAACATACTTAGTCATGGAATTGTGGTGAAGAGTAAATGAGGCAATTAATGTATATTGTACCATACATTTACTTGTATGCAAAAAACCTCAAGCAATGTTTTCAATCTTCTAAAAGTCACTCACTTTTTGGATGTCTGAAAAAGATATTTATTGAATCTATAAATGTAGGAATTAATTATTGTACATTTCTAGGTAAATCTTAATTATCTGCCTTGCTTTTTTCCTTGATTATAATTATGTTCTGAGATTATTTATTTTCTGTATTTTGAAAAGAGATCAGAGGCTTGGAATAGAATAAAAGGCAAGTAGGGGAAAATAACAGAAAAAACAAAAGAGAAGCTTCACAATTTTATCTCAGAAATGAATTTCTGAAACACCAGATACCACAATATTCAATATAACTTCTTAAACAATTTCTGAAAACAAATAAAAGTGGTCCTCACCTTTGCCCAAGATCCAGTTTGGGTAGTATCTACAGGCAAGTTTCTCCAAATGTGGTCCTCTGGACCTCAGGGGATGCTAGGAACTTTTCAGGGGTCAGTGAAGTCAAAGTTAAACTTATAAAAATACTAAGATGTTATTTCCATTTTTCACTGCATCCATGTTTTCACTGGTTGTGGGAAAACTATGATGGGTAAAATTATTGGCATACAGTGGGTTTGCATTTATATTCTGTAGCTTCTGCTACTGACAGGTTGAGTAGCAGTAGTAGCAGTAGTAAGTTCAGCCTTGGTTAAGGGGACCCAAAATAATAGCCTCCATTTCTGCAACTGTGGCCACTCTCCTGAAGGGTCTATTGTGCAAGTATTAAGAATCCTGTGTCTCTCTCACTCCAATGTCTCTCTCTTTCTCTTGCTCCCTCTCTTCCTCCCACTCTATCTAAAGATAAATTTAAAAATGTCCTTGGGTAAGGATAAAAAAAATGCCTGGCCAGTTAGCTAAGTGGATAGAGCATCAGCCTGCAGACCAGAGAGTCTGGGATTTGGTTCCCACTAAGGGCACATACCATGGTTGCAGTTTGTCTCCTGCCGCAGTTGGGGTTGTGTGGGTGGCAGCCAGTCGATGTGTCTCTCTCACATCGATGTTTCTCTTTCTCTCTTCCTCCTCTCTCCCTCCTGCTCTATCTGAAGATAAATGCAAAAATGTCCTTAGGTGAGAATAAAAAAAGAATCCTGTGAAGAGAGCCTGGTTATTATCCAGGACAGTCCATCTTGGATACTTGCTTTTAGAAATTCATCTGTAGTAAAAGATTCAAGTGAGAATATAAGATATCTCTTCCCTTGCCCAGCTGGTGTGGCTGAGTGGTTGAGCAGCAACCCATGCAACAAGCAGTCACCAGTTTGATTCCTGGTCAAGGCACATGCCTAGGCTACGGACCAAATCCCCAGTGGGGAGCATGCAGGAGGTGGCCAATCAATGTTCTCTCTCATCGATGTTTCTCTCTCTCTCCCTGTCCCTTCCTCTCTCTCTCTCTCTAATAAGAAAAATCAATAAAGAAAATAAAAAATAAAAAAGATACCTCCTCCCTAGACTATTTTGTCCATAATCTTGTAGTCTTATAAATTCCTCATCAATTAGCCAATTCCTTTGTCATGTTTTCATAGTCAGTGTTATGTTCATAGTTCAGACTACCTTTTCCATACGAAGGGGACAACTTGGAGTAAAAAAGTACTGCTCACAGGTCCACACACTGGGAAGATCTCCTTTTACCAATGAGTGTGAACATAACATACAGTGGTCCATTTACAGCTAGTCTTATCATATCCCACTGAGCCACCTGAGAATAGAGCTTGAGTTTTTTCTGCTTCCCTTGGGCATTTGCAGGGAATTTTCTGTGAAGCCATTAGTTTGGGCTGAAGGAGAGGATTTCATGTACTGGAGGTATATAACATGATCGGGGGTCATCAGTTCATATAATGTACTCATGCTTTTCAGACCTACTCTAGGCTGGTCCTGAATGTGTTATTTCCATCATTTGACAGATTGCTGTTGTGCCTACTATATCTTGGGTTATGGTTAGTCTGTTCATAACTGACAGTTGATGTTCCATGATTGGGTGCTCAGTCTCCATCACTGACCCAGGAGCACACAGAGGCTGCTTTTCAAATGGAAAGTAAATCTCCTGTGGAAAGCATAGCCTTGTTCCAGAACAATACAAGGCTGTCCTAATACATTTTTTGGGGGGTTTGTCAAAGATACCACGATGTCTCCTTATCTACCATAGATGCTGCTCAGTGTCTATGATGGTCCCAGTTGTAACTGTTTTGCAAATGTGGTCCCAGTTGTGGGGTCCATGTTTATATCCTCCAGTGAACGTATCCTATTTGGCTCAGCATCTGTAATGGAAGCTACCATTGTGTGTGGCAATCTGTCATCATCTCTCATGATTCATCTGGCTTTTTCAGGGAACAGTCTATTGAACTGAAAAGAGATAATAGAGGAACGCACTGTCTCTATATCCTAAAAGTATTTGATGATGATTTTTAACCTGCACAATTCCTCCAACATGTTGGTATTGCTTCTGATTTTCCTTCTTGGTGTGTGCTCTTGGAGTGGAACAATTTCAAGGCTTTCACTTGAACCCTTCCTGCCACAAAAGCATTTACTCCAGAACCAATGTAAAGTTTATGCCATCTGCTGAGTTGATATATCCCCACTTGACATTTGGATACCTGGGAAATAATCACAGTTAAGGTCTGTGGAACTACTGGATCCAATTTATCACCGACGGTAACTCAAGTACTGTAACAGTATTTGAAGTTTATCTGCGTTAGTACAGATCTCATATAGAATAACCCTCAAAAAGTTCAGATATTTCTCTTTTCCAAGTGAGACTTACCCCTTGCAATTGGCCATAACAAGTGTGATGGAGCCCAGAAGAAGGCCAAAGCAGAGCTAGGGGCCAAGGGGATAAAAGTGACAGCTGAAACTTTCAGTTACACCCCTGACTTATGGCCCCTAAGGCAGTTGGGGCCAAGTGAATCTGTATTATTCAGTAATAATAATTACTTTATTCAAGTAATTGTTTTGCAAATGCTGTCAATGCATCAGCATTTGGAGCACAATAAAGAGGAAAATAGTTAGTAGTAAACAGACAATTGAAAAAAAAAATTTTTTTTTTTTGTTACGTGCCCCTAGCCGCCAGGGCCTAGCGGGAACTGAACTCGGGATTCTCTGGTCCACAGGCTGACACTCCAACCACTGAACCAAACTGGCCAAGGCTGAAAATTTTTTTAATCCAGATTTGGTGTCACATATAAAGCTATGATTTCTCTTTTACTGTAAGAGCTCTGATAATCTCTGTTTCATCACAAATAATGATGTTTAACAAATGCTTGCTATGTATCAAATGTAGTGTTACTCATTATATAAGCATAAATATTAAGTGTGTGTGTGTATATATATATATATACCCATACATGTACATGCCCACCTCTAATACTAAAATTACTTTATGAGTGTCTATTAGTATCCCTCTTTGCATAGACCATAAACAATACCCTTACTCACATATCATTACAATATTGATAATGACATTGCATTTTATATTCCAAGATTCTCTTTAATTTTTAGAGAGAGAGTAAGGGAGAGCAAGAGAGAGATAGAAACATTGATGAAAGAGAGCATCGACTGGCCACCTCCTACATGCCCCCACTGGGGATCGGGCCCACAACCTGGACATGTGCCCTGATAGGGAATCGAACCGGCCATCTCTTGGTGCATGGGACAGAACTAAACCACTGAGCCACACTGGCCAGGCCCAAGATTCTCTTTAAATCACCTCTGGGGTTTGGATATTGATGTAAGAAGAACTATACATGCTAATCTGCTACTTATATAAATATATATTTTGAAATTCTCTGATATAAATATATCTGCCAAAAAAAATTAAAAGTACTTGTGTTCTAGGGGAAAAATCTGTTTTAATCACCCCACTTGATGGTGTAAGAAATGTAGCTTCCAAAAATGGTTCAGTCAAAGCACTGTTAATAGTGTCATCAATAAGTGTTTGGCTATATACATTTTAAATTAAATTATGATTACAAGTGGCATAAGGACAGTTATGTTGCTGTTATGCTAAAACAGAAGTGATAAATATCACTGACCCTTATTCTCCTATATCTTCAAAAGCTATAATAAACTCACTGGCAGCCTACTGTATTTTCTGAATACAAAGCAGAGCAGTGTTTATGGGACATCTGGGACTGAGATGCTCAGCAGATTCATCATTGCCTCCTTGTGATGTGTGTGGCTTTTGGTAGCATTGCTATTTATTCCTAACAATAGTACTTCTTGTACATTATCTCAACAATGATCCCTTCATTGTATAAAAATAGTCATGCTAATCTAAATGCTGACAAATTTCTATTATAAGCAAAGTGTTAAAATTTCTTTTCTGAACTTAAATTTTGCATAGACTCAAGGTGTGAAAAATAGATTTTTAAAATGATGTTGTAGATTTTCTATATTTTTAAATTGTTGTTATCTAAAATTATTTTTATCCAGAGCAGATCAGGTAGCCTCTGGCTATCCCTTAAAAATAACTTGCCCTACAGAGACTGCAAGAAGCCATTCTATTTTTCTCTTCAATCACAATAAATAACTCATGTCTCTTTAGGAAGTCAACAACTTCCTTCATCACTGAATATAAAAACTCCCTAACCTGGTATCATCAAAATGAGCTCTTTAGTGTACTTTTATCTGTCACGTTCCATTATAGAAGACACGCCTTTGAAAGGATCGCATTAATAAGTAATGATAAGGAATTACCAATGATAACAGGTTTAATCAGAATAGTTACTAATAAAGTTGTCCTTCTAAATATAAATTTTGGTCTCTTAAAATAACATATTGCTTTGTTTTCAAAGATTCAAAAATAAATTTCAAAGAAATCACAAACTACACTAGTAATAAAGAGTATATTGGGATGAAAGGAGACAGATAGCCAATATTCATTCATATTAAATCCCACATAATTGTGTTAGAATTATCAAATGATGATAATATTACTACAAGTGAGTTCACATTTAAGGAATCTATTTTGTAAACAACAGAATTTTATCATCAAAATATTTGGCTTCAAGTGTTGATTCTTGACAAAGCAAGTTCATTTCTCTGTGCTAGATTCAATTACTGCCAATTCTCAATAAGATGGCAGTATACTATCTCATTTATATATTACCCTTACACTCTTTCTTTCCTCCTCTCAAGTATTTTCTACATTGTTTTGAGTTCACTATACAAGAGACAGAAAAAAGAAATGAGTAAATTTTAGCAATTATTTTTGTAAATGGCATTAAAGATCTGTGAGTTTGGGTTATGAACATAACTGTTTCTTCCAGATATCATTGCTGATTCTGATCTGGATGCAATCACTAAATCAATACCCCCCCCCCACACACACACACACATACAAGCGTTCTTGACCAAAAACTTTCTATCACATCAAAAAATTCAGATTTATTGAGAAATCTACCTATCCATGTATTCTAAAATACATGTATTGAGCAATTACCATAAAAAATACATTGTTTTAGAAGTCGGGGAATAAATAACTAAATTGAGTGTTAATATAAAGAGTTGATAACATCAATGTTTCTCTCTCTTCCTCCCTTTCTCTCCCACTCTAGCTAAAGATAAATGCAAAGATGTCCTTGGGTAGGGATAAAAAAATAAAATAAATAAATAAAAAAAATAAATAAATAAATAAATAAATAAATAAATAAATAAATAGTATGATAGAAAATAAAAATGTAGCCTGGCTGGTGTGGCTCAGTGGCTGAGCATGACCCATGAACCAAGAGGTCACTGGTTTAATTCCAGGTCAGGACACGTGCCCAGGTTGTGGACCCAATCCCCACTGGGGGGCATGAAGGAGGTGGCCAATTGATGTACTTTCTCATTGATGTTTCTATCTCTCTCTCTCTCTCTCTCTACCTTCCTCTCTCTATAAAAATTAATAAAGAAAAAAATGTATATAATGTGGGAGGGAGGAAGAAATCGTGGACTTGATGGCCTTAAATAATCAACAGTGTTTGGGATTAAATAAGTAAGCAATAAGTGGTGGCATTTGCTAGAAACATCCACAGTTCATCCACAGTAAAATACAACAGTAGAGTGGAACAATTCACATGTAGTTAAGTTGATAGGTGTATTGGGAATTGGTGAATATTTTTCTCTGATTGTTTCTGTTTGCTTAGTGTATTATGAACCAGGGACATTAGCTGAGAGTGATGTGGGAGCAGTGTTGGAGGCTTGTCACAAGAGAATGTGTGAAATAGTTGCCTAGAAATGTAGGAGAGTGAATAGACCAGAGAAACATAGGATGATTAATATGAAGTGTTAAAAACCCAGTCAAATTCATTATTATAAATTTAAAATAGTTCTATCAGTGTTTTTATTGGTTTTTCTCCAGTTGAGTTTGCAGCTATAATAACGAGTAGAGAGGTCCATCCAGGGTTGTAGTTATATGAAGTTAATAACACAAAAGAGAGAGTAGAATAAGAACTGGGTATGCTAAAAAGTGATTACAGTACTCAACTATGCAATTTACCCCAGGGAGGAAAGAAGTGAGAACATGAGATGATGTGAGAGAAAGTGAAAAGGTGGTCATACCAACAGATTATAAATCCTAGTAGAGTTGTGTAATTATTGTCTCTTGGATATTAGGAAGAGTGAGTTAGAAAAACTGGATTTATTAATCAGAGACTAGGATGTATAAAGCCAAGGTTAACAGAGAGGTATAGTTATTGATGATGACACATGCTTGGATTTGACAATAAGAATAACAGACTGAGTTAAGATGAAGTGAAAATTTATTGGAGAAGAAGAGGTTAAGAAATTCAAAGGACAGAAGATTTAAAGGATCATGCACAAGGATAATAAAATTACTAAGGATCAAGGGTAGTGCTAGAGAGACAAAGAATAAAATATTCAAGAGATAAGGAAAGTGAATATTATTGATGAAATTTTGTCTTCCCAAAATATATGTTCTAGTCCTAACCCTCATCACTGCAATATATTACTTTATCTGAAATAGTTAAGTAAAGAAGAGGTCATATAGGAGTAAGGTGGGTCCTTAATACTATACAACTGGGGTCCTACTAAAAAGAGGAGAAAGATACACATAGGGAGAGGATGACTATTTGAAGAAAGCAGAGGAGATCAGAGTGATGCTTCTATAACCCAAGCAATGCCAAGAATTGTTAGAAAACACCAGAAGACAGAAGAAATGAAGAAGGATTCTTTTCTATAGGCTTCAAAGAGATCATAACCCTGCTTACATGTTGACTTAGACTTCTAGTCTCTAGAACTCAAACACATTAAATGGATGCTATTTAAGCCATTCATTTGTTGGTGCATTTTATAGAATTTCTAGGAAATGAATACAATGGGTATCTGCAATAAGGAAGGGATAATTGTTGAAATAGGCTGGTGTTCTCAATCTAGAAGAGAGGTTATGAAAAGAACAATGACATGGAATTTGGCAATAAGAAAAAAGGAAGAGCCCGGCTGGTGTGGCTCAGTGGTTGAGCATCAACCCATGCACCAAGAGGTCACTAGTTTGATTCCTGGTCAGGGCACATGCCCAGGTTGTGGGTCTGATCCCCAGTGAGGGGCATGCAGGAGGCGGCCAATCGATGTTCTCTCTCATCGATGTTTCTCTCTCTCTCTCCCTCTCCCTTCCTCTCTCTAAAATCAATAAAGAAAAGTAAATTTTAAAAAGAAAAAGGGAGAAAACAAATCAATTTCTGGCAACGAATAAACAAACTTCACCACTTGAGAGATTTGCAATTGAAACTAAACCCAGCAGGAACTGTTCCAAGGAAGGAAATGAGTGAAACATTTATAACAGAGGTTGGGGACATAGAAATTCGACAATCCACAGAACACAAGGAGTGGGTCTGGGAATGGAGGCGATAGGGGCAGATTACGGGAAGTGAGAGAACTATAAAGATAAGAGTCTGAGTGGAGAGAAGAAACCTGAAAATCTCGAACTTCTTGGACTGATTGATGTAAATTGATAAGAAAGATATGGTGGGATTAATCCTGATGGTTTCTAAAGCCAAATAGTGGTAAGGTTGTGAATCTTCATGGGGAAGGGTGGATGAGGGTTCCTTCCAGGCAGACATCTTTGCTCTGGGATTTTCACTTTTGTGTTTGGAGGCCATCAGATGACTGGTGTCACCAGGAAAGATGAGAACCTCTGTGGATTCCTCTTGCCAGTGTGTAAATGATGATTTTCAGACCAAGGATAGGAAGCATGCCACTGCAGGGGTAATGTTTCCAGACAGTGGAGTGTGTGAAGGAAATGTTTTGAAAGGGACTTGGACAGGATGGTTAAAGAAAGCAGCCTAAAAGAAGTAATATTTAAATTGAAGGCAAGCAAACCTTTTTAGTGCTCTGGACTAGGATCATAACAGTGGGAATTAATAAAAGGGAAGAGAACCCTGGCCAGTTTGGCTCAGTGGTTGGAGCATCAGCCTGAGGATCAGAGAGTCTCCGGTTCGGTTCCCGCTAAGGGCATATACCAACAAATAAAATAAAATAAAATAAAATAAAATAAAATAAAATAAAATAAAATAAAATAAAATAAAATAAAATAAATAAGAGGGAAGAGATTCAAACTAGGTGGGGTATGTTGAGAGGGGGTGAAAGAAAAAGGAAGTAGCCCAGTAAAACCCCCAAGTGTCTACCTTCAGCAACTGATTGATGCCATTTATTGAAAAAGACAAGAGAGAAAAACCAGCAATTTGGGGCAGGTCAGTTTGCTTCAGTACAAATTTATTCTATTCCCCCTTGTATTGGTTCTCAACACTTTCAATAAATGGTTAAGTTATCTTAAGTATTATATTACTCACAGGACCTAGTCCTGATATTTTCTGCACCTCCTCAGCACCATCCTCCTTCCACACACTGCAAATGAATTGCCTTGCTTCCTATTCTATGGAAAATAATTTTGAGAAGACACATATGGTTTCTTTACAATGACCTCTCTTCGTTTCAGTTCAAACATCTTGCCATTCTCACTCTATTGCGCAATTCTCAGAGGTGTATCTTCTCTTCTGTTCTTAAGAAAACCCCTCTCTGCTTTGGCTCCTGATCCTGTTCCCTCCTTGTCATTTCCAACTGGCTACCATACAAGTACTGCAAATGTATATGCTCTGTGCTTTTCCTTCCTCTGTGTATTGCTTACACTGTTACCCCGATTCAATTACTCTTCACTGTTTCCCGTGGATCTTCCCATTCTTCAACCCTTTGTCTTATCCTCCTGCTGGAAATCATTTCTTCTTCATCTGAATTCAGGTAGTTTCCCATCTTTTTCTTCTCTAGCGTAATTTATTACATTCCACTTTGTTTGCGGTATTTATGAATACATTGTTTGTCTAATCTACTCTGATAGCTAATTTTAAAAAAGGTCTGTCTTTTTCATTTTTAGTTTAGCCTAACACCAGGAGCAGTGGCTTACATATAGTAGTTTAGTTAATGAATTATTGATTGATTGAATAACCAGGAACTAGCCAAGGTAACTAGAGTGGAAGATTTGATTTATGAGAAATTTCCATCCTATTAAGGTTCACCAAACAAACAAACCAAAAAAAAAAGTATCTCCAATTTTTCTTTTGGACCATTTGAGTGTGTAAGCTAGAAAATGCCTTTGAAGATTGGTCTGAGTCCTTTTTGTTTTTTTCCCCACTCAGTCATAAAACAGACTTCTACAAAGTCTAACATTTTGCTCTGTTAAGCCTAACTAGAAACCACCTCTTTGTCTTTAAATTCTAGCCATACTAATCCATGCTTTTATAGTAATGTTATATCATTCTTACCCATGCTGTTTGCTAAGTGATTCTTTCTTCTTCTAAATTATCTACATTTCCAAATGAAAGACCAATTATCATACTTACATTAGAGTTGTACAGATTTTTGAATTATTCTTTTAAATGCTTTGAAATTTTAAAATAAAAGATGTTTGAGCAAAACTATAATTAGTTAACCACTAATTTTACCAACCACAGCTCAATAGGATACCAACAAACATGGCATCCAGAAAAAGGCTATATTCAAGTATAAATTTTCCAACAATGAAAATTGATAAAAATATTGAGAAATTAAGAAACATACCCATGCATTAAGCCCTAAATTATAGATTTGTTGTAATATTGGACTTAGTTGCTGAAGGTGAAACTTTTCCTGATAATACTCAATGGACTTGAGGCTATGTTCATTGGTCCTGTAAATGAAATTTACAAATAAAGTACACCTATGTAAAAGAAAAGCTTTGCCACTCTATGACTAACAAATAACAAATGAACAAAGTATGTCAAATTTTGATCATTTTTATGATGTCGTTGATTTTTTTGTGTCCCATGTATAAGCAACCTATCTAGCTATTATAAGCTAATATTTCCTGTAACACAAAGGCAATCATTTACATCCAAAAAAAATAATCATCATTGTTTGAGATACAGTGATGATACCAAACATGTGGAGAGCTATATAGTCCTTTCCTTCCCTTCCCTTCCCTTTCCCTTCCCTTTTCCCTTTTCCTTTCCCTTCCCTTTTCCCTTTCCCTTTCCCTCTTTCTTTCTTTCTTTCTTTCTTTCTTTCTTTCTTTCTTTCTTTCTTTCTTTCTTTCTTTCTTTCTCTCTCTCTCTCTCTCTCTCTCTCTCTCTCTCTCTTTCTTTCTTTCTTTTTATTTTGCTAAGCTGAGTTCTCAGGTTGAAAAGTGAAATATTCTCTACCTTGCCAGAAAAAAATTGCTGCCAAAAAAATTCAGCTTTAGGCATTCACTCTACGCACTGAAAACATATTCCAAAAGGACTGAATAAGATCCCATCACTTGGGAATAATTTAAACATTTTGATGGGGTCAACAATGCCAAAAGCTCATGCAAAGTTGCTGTGCTTTGCTATGTTATCCAGGTGCAAGATTCAAAATCCTACAGAAATCTTGCCATCCCAGGATGTGTAGCCATAGAAGGATTTCATAGAGCCATGCATAATTATACTCTAGAGAGAAGTAAAGAAGAAATATCTGCTACACACAAAATAAATACAAGAGAAACAAACAAATGGTCTCATATATAAATGTAGTGGTCGATCCAGGCATTGTAGAGTTTGAGACTTATTCAATTTGAGGGAGGTCTTTTTAAGCAAAGAAATGAAAAATGAGATATGAAAGTGAATGTTTCTTTAGAATGAATAAAATAAATAACATGAAATTTATAAAACCTGATAAATATCCCAAACACTACAACATCCAGAAAAAGAACATATTTTTAATTAACTGTCTAAGGTGTCTCATTTATATTATTTTCCTACATGTTTTTGCTGCATACTCTTTGATCACCTCTTCATAATACAAAGATTTTATGACATAATTTTCTGTAGAAAGTAGAGAATAATAATTCAGTCTTTCCCTTAGGATGGTTTTAAAAAGTTTCATTCAGCCTTACAAATCACAGTGGGTAATGTAAACTATGAGATTGTAGTCAACTTTTAAAAAGTGCCTATCAAGTCTCTCTTATACATAAACAGTAAGGCTTGGAATAAAATTCTAAAGTTTAGCTTTGCTTACACACATTCCAAACACTGTTTCTCTTTCACTACCCACATGTCCCCAGTATTGAGTACCTTGGACAACATCATGTCATGATGCACAGTGAATTGATACAGTAGGAAGTAGACATATTCTAGGAAACCAATTCCATTCCACATTGACTAGCAATAATTTAAATATATAAAGAAACGGCTGTTATCCATACAAACATATCTCAATGTAGCCCTAAATAATATTCCTCTAGATCTAAAAACGTTCATGGCCTTTCTAATGTGAGAGAAAGTGTAATTGAGAGGAATATGACATGGAAGGAACAACAGTCTTAAATAATTGTGGTCAAATTAGCTTGTTAAAATTAAAAAACAAACAAAACATGGAAACACATTTGCTGGCTTCTTTCAGGGTCTTAGAAGTGGCCAATGAAGTGAGTGGCTCTGATGTTAAGTTTCATTAGCTTTACAGTAAATATGCCTCTTGTGGAATGACAGACTCATATTATTCCCTGCAAAATTCTTAATTTTTGTCCATTAGAAACAGTTGTGTGTACGTATTTGTGTGTGTGTGAGTGTGTGTGTGTGTGTGTGTGGTAACAGGAAGGGATGCGGTGCATGGCAATGGAACTATTGTATTCGATCCAGAGATAGCTTGCAAACTCAAGCCGGGAATCTATAATGGCCATCTTTTAAGCCATCTGGAGGTAAGATTCTTTTCACAGTCACATTTACTGTTCCAGTTCATTTTCTATTTCTATTCTTTTTCTAACTGTTTCCAAAAAGGAGAGGTAAAAGGGAGTCATGATAGTTTGATCCAAGATGCCTAGAAAGTAGTCATAGAAGCAAGGCAAACATTCTACAGCTGCTTATCTCCAAGATTGTGCTGCCACAAGAGTTAACCCTGATCTAGTCAATAAGATAAGGGTAATGTCTTTCTCTGATAGAAATATTTTTATATGATTTTTATTGATTTTTTAGAGAGAGGGGAAGGGAGAGGGAGAGAGAGAGAGAGAGAGAAAGAGAAACATCTGTGAGAGAGAAACATGGATCGACTGTCCCTGCATACCCCCCCCCCCCCACTGGGGATCAATCCTGCAACTCAGGCATGTGCCCTAACAGGGAATCGAACCTGGACCTCTCAGTACATAGGAGGACGCTCAGTCCACTGAGCCACACTGGCCAGGGCTCTGATAGAAAATTTAAGATGAGAATTTTCAGATGCTATTTATCTAACACTCGTGGGTAGTGTCATATATATTCTCAGTAATTACAAAAATGAACAGATAGCTACTCCAAATCATGCAACCACAATAATGAACTCTTTAAAGTTTTGAAAATGGAAAAGAATGCTACTGAGAACTTAAATAAAATTGTCTGTGTTATTTGCATTTTTTTTTATTACAGAATATTCAAAACTTTACAAAGTTAACTGAGGTTGCACTACAAATAATTGATCATAAATACCACTGCCTCAGATTTTAAATTATATATTATTAATTACATATCAATCAAGAAATATAATGTATATTTATATATTAATTAGGAATATATATGTATAAATATGTGTGTGTGTGTGTATATATACATATATATATATACACCCGCATAATTTAAGCATCTAAGAAGACTCAAAATAGTAATACATCAGAAAAATTTTTTTAGTTAAAAAGTTAGAAAACAAAATAATTCAAAAATATGTTCTTTAAATATAAAACAAAAGTGTGCTCTGAAAAATCTGATGGTCTAAATTATAGTATTTGCACCCATTAAAATAGAAACCTGAAGTTTTCAGATTTGAAGTGACTGGATCATTATTAACCTCTCATGCTTCTATGGCCAATTAATTCCCCAAACCTAAGTTTCCTACACCTGCAAATCTTAAACAATTCACTATATCATGAGTATAATTAATATAAAATCTTTTTGCTCTATATATGACATGCACTAAATTTTTTTAAAAATAATAATATTTTTCCCCATGGAGCTTGGTTCCAACCATGTAGAGAAGAGAAATAAAAAAAAACTACACACAACTTCTAATTAAAGAGTTGTCTTTGGTGTAAGGTGGAATTCCTTTTAGGGATCTAGTTTCTCTACTATTGTTGAGGTTTATACCTACCCAAACTTGTTCAGAAACAAAAAGACCTTTTTAATGTCAGAAAATATTATATAAAAGGCCCCCAGTAATCCCACTTTCATAAATATCTATCATTCTATTGTGTTGGAAGTCATATTTTCTATACGTGTATATTTTAATTTGGGCTTAGAAGAGTTTGTGACTGATCATTTACAGAGAGATTCTTGTATAAGAAATAAGTCCACTTTAAGCTATTCTGTCTAGCATAAAAATACCTTTTAAAACTATCAATATTTCACCCAGCCAGTGTAGCTCAGTGGGTTGAGTGTTGTCCCATGGACTGAGAGGTCCCAGTTTGATTCCCAGTCAGGGCACATGCCGAGGTTGCAGGCTCAATTCCCAGTAGGGGGCGTGCAAGAGGCAGCAGATGGATGTAGCTCTCTCACATCGATGTTTCTCTCTCTCTCTCCCTTCCTCTCTCTCTATAAA
This sequence comes from Molossus molossus, assembly GCF_014108415.1. NCBI lineage: Eukaryota > Metazoa > Chordata > Mammalia > Chiroptera > Molossidae > Molossus > Molossus molossus. Next base: position 17,841,252 of record NW_023425355.1, read on the forward strand.
AATCAATAAAAACATTAAAAAAACTATCAGTATTTCATTTATCAGTATCTTATCTATCAGTATTTTATGACACAAAAACTTGAAGGCTATCAAGAAAGAGATAAGAAAAAGAAAAGCAAACATTTAAGCATGAAGAGTTCTAAAACAATGAAAAATATGTATCATAACTATTAAAAAGCATAAATCATTGATTAAATTTACATTAGGTTTTCAATGTATTGAATAAGCAATAATATATAGCACAAAACATTTTTTCGGTAAATGTTAAGTGAATGAATGAAGTTTACGCAAATAGTAAGCATTCCTATGGACTTTTCTTGGTCTGTAAACTCAAAATGAGAATATTCGCACTCTTACTTAATTTCTGAGCCCCCTGAAGAAAGAACAACAGACCTGAATTTTGACCTAAGTCTAAATGCCAGGGTGCTATCCTATAAGCATATTAGCTGCAAATAGCAAACATATATTGTGGCTCTGGAAAAGTAGATAAGTGACAATTAAATCTTGGTTTGCTTTATAAAACATGATGTTTATAGGACCCAGACCCTCATACTTTCATACGTGTGATGAATTAGAAGCCAAATGCAGTGATATGCACCTATAAGTGTTCTCAGAATACAGTTCACTATCCGAATAGAATGAGTGTTTATGTTAAACTGATTAGGCTAAGACTACTACGTTGAGCTTAATGTTTCTGTTTTCTGAATGCTTAGTTCAATATATCACATAATAACATTTTATCTGTGTATATTGCTTTGTGCTCATCTGTATGAGTATGTTTGTGTGTATATATTAACAATAAAATATTCAGAAAAATATGTAATTATTTCTCCTATTAATTCAAGCTGTAGTCCACATTCTATTTTGGAGAGAAATATTCAGAAACTAATAGACTTTCTCATCCAAGAAATTAACATCCTGCTTATAAGTCATAAAAAATCATAAAACTGCAAGAGATCTTTTAAGAGGTTATACAGTCCTTCACTCTACTTCTTCAAAGACCTACATTTTAAAAAATCCAATATTAATTTACCAAGTTATCAGACTTCCAAAATTTTTAAGAGTTTGAAAAATTACTCTGAACATGGCTGAAAGCGCCAGTAATTCGTTCCAATGTCTTATCCACCTACAATACTAAAGTCTCATCACAACTAGGCTTTCACCAAGACTACCATGTGTTAAATAAAGCAACAATTTAGAAGTTACGAGGACACAGCCATGAACAGAGGAAACAGAAGATTTTCACAGAACAGAGAACAGATCATTGCAAAAAGATAAAAACAATAGCACTTAAAGACAATTCAGTGTGGGAACATACAATTAGTTTGACAAATACTTTTAGAGTGAAATAATGAGTGCAAAATTCTGCCAACTTGCTGTAGAGTGGGATAGATAAAAAACTTATTTAAAAATCAGAGACAGAGAGATTATTTCTTGCTTACTGGTACTTGGGGAAGACACAATACATTCAGCAGAGGTGAAGGATTATAACCATGCCAAGCAAAGGAAATAACAGGTAGCTGAATTTGGTGAGAGCACTGGGTATATGAAGGAAGTACAGAAATGAAACAGACTGAAATGATATAGAAAATAGCTCTTATCATCAAGCTGAAAATATTGGAATTCAATTAGTAAGCAATAGAAACCATAGTAGCCATTTGCACAGCAAAGCAACCAATCATATAAAGTCTCTGTTTTAGGAATATTTATACACCAAACAAGCTTACTCTTAACAGGAAATAGCCTTTCAATCTGTAGTTTAATATCAATACAACTAGATTTTATAGTGATCATTCTGAATAATGAATAAAATGTGGACATTAATAACAAAGTATGTGGGGAGATTAAATAAGACTATAGAGTTTTGTATGCATTTTATTTTATTATCAGCTTAAAATAAATTGTCATAACTGTAAAATACTTCATTTAAATCTCATATTAATCACAGATAAAATACATAAAAGATAAAAGAAGAGAAAAAAGTCAAAGCATATCATTACAAAAAATTAACAAAATACAAAGACAGAACAAAAGAAAAAGTGACAGCAAAGAGGCAGAAGACAGACTAAAACAATTAACATGAAAGCAATAGTAAGTCTTTTTCTAATAACACATTAATTAAATGGATTAAACTTCCCAATGAAAACACATAGAGTGGCTGAAGATAAAACAAGACAAGTCTTAACTATATGTTGTCTACAAGAGTCTCAATGTAGATTTAAGGACACACTTAAGCTGAAAGTGAAAAGCAAATGGAAAAAGATATTTAATGCAAATGTCAACCAAAAGAGAGCAGACAAGATAGACTTTAAGTCATAAACTGTCACAAGAATCAAAGAAGGATATTATATAATGATGAAAGTATGAATTCACCAAAAAGATATAACAACCAGAAATAAATATGCATTCAACATCAAAGCACCTAAATATATGAAGTAAACATCGATGAAGCTAAAGAGAGATGTTGAAAACAACACAATATTAGTAGGAGGTTTCAATACCCCACTATTAATAATGAATACAAGATCTAGACAGAAAATAAATAGGGAAACATTGGACTTGAACAACACTATAGATCAAATGGTTCTTCTAGACATATACAAAAAATGTTGCCAAACAGCAGAAGAATACAAATTATTTTCCAGTATGCACAGAAATTTTTTTCCAGGCTAGATCCCATGTGAGGTCACCAAACTTGAAGAAAGTTAAGAATATTGTGATCATACCAAGTATCTCTTCTAACCATACTGAAATGAAGCTAGAAATCAATAGCAGAAGCAAAACTAGAAAAAAATGCAAATATATGGAAACTATCGACACACTCTTGAACAACCATGTATCAAAGAAGAAATCAAGGGAAATTAGAAAATATCTTGTGACAAACAAAAATAAAAACACAACATACAAAAACTTTTGAGATGCAACAAAAGAAGTACAAAGAGAGAAGACTCTAGCCTTAAATATCTACACTAAAAAAAAAAAAAAAAATTGTATAGACAACTCTATACCAGAAAATATTTTAAAAAGAACAAACTCAGCACAAAGTTAGCAAAAGGAATAAAATGATAAAGATTAGAGCAGAAGTAAATGAAATAGAGAATAGATAAATCAGAAAATTCGATGAAATTATGAGTTGGTTTTTGATTGACACATCTTTTTCTAGACTAGGAAAAAATGAGAGAACACTCAGTTAGAAAAAAAAGACATTACAAGTGATGCTACTGGGTAAAAAAAAAAGGATTAAAAGGGGCTGCTATTGCATTTCAAGAAATTGGATAAATTCCTTAAAACAAAATCATACCAAGAAAAAGTCATAAATAAATAGAAATTCTGGACAGACATATGACTAGTAAGGTAAATAAATCAGAAAATTAACCCTCCCTCTCCCAAGAAAAATATCCACGACCAGGTGGATTCACTGGTGAGTTCTGCCAAACTTTTGAAGAATAAACATCAACCCATTACAAATCCTTTCCTAAAATTTGAAGACAATAAAATACTTTCAAACTCATGTTATGAAACCAGCATTACCCTGATACCAAAGGCAGACAAAAATATTACAAGAAAAGAATGCTACAGGCAAATATACTTGGTGAACACACATGAAAAAATTCTTAAAAACATGCTGAATATGTCTCCTCAAGCAAGGGAAGCAAAAGAAAAATAAACAAATGGGAATATATGAAACCGAAGAGTTTTTGCACAGCAAAGGAAACCATCAGCAAAAAGAAAAGGCTCCTACTTAAACGTAGAAGTTATTTGCCAATGATACATCGATATGGTGTTAATATTGAAAATATTAAGGAACACACCCAACTTAACACCAAAAAGACAAACAATCCAATTGAAACACAGGCAGAGAACCTGAATAGACATTTCTCCAAAGACGACATACAGATGGCCAATACACATATGGAAAGATGCTTACTGCCACAAATAATCAGAGAGATGCAAATTAAAACCACAATGAGATGTCACCTCACACCTGCCAGAATGACTGTCATCAGTAAATCAACAAACAAGTGCTGGTGAGGGTGTGGAGAAAAGGAAAGCCTTGTGCACTGTTGGTGGGAATGCAGATTGATGCAGCCCCTGTGGAAAACAGTATGAAGTTTCCCCCCAAAATTAAAAATTAACTGCCTTATCACCCAGTGATTTCACATCTGAGTAATATTCAAAGAAGCCCAAAACACTAATTTGAAAGAATATATGCACCCCTATGTTCATTGCCGTGTTATTTACAATAGGTAACATATAGAAACAACCCAAGTGCCCATCAATATTTGAGTAGATAAAAAAATTGCTAATATGTGTGTGTGTATATATATATATATATATATATATATATATATATGAATATAACTTGTTCATAAAAAAGAAGGAAATCTTACCATTTGTGACAACATGGATGGACCTAGAGTATATTATTCTAACTGAAATAAGTCAGTCAGAGAGTGACAAATATCACATGATTTCAATTATATGTGGAATCCAAAGAACACTATGAATGAACAAACAGAACATAAACAGACTCATAGATACAGAGGGTGACCCGTGGTTGACAAAGGGGAGGAAGGTTGGAGGGCTGGGTGAAAAATGTGAAGGAATTGAGAAGTACAGATTGGTAGTTATAAAATAGTCATGGGGATGGAAAGTAGAGCATAGGAAATATAGTCAGTATTATTGTATTAATTATGTATGGTGCTAGCTGCGTACTGGAAATATCAGGGGAAATATTTTGTAAAGTATTTAATTGTCTGCCCTGTCGGTGTAGCTCAGTGGTTGAGCGTCGACCCATGCACCAATAAGTCACTGGTTTGATTGCCGGTCAGGGCACATGCCAGATTGTGGGCCCGATCCCCAGGGCGAGCATGCAGGAGGCGGCCTATCGATGTTCTCTCTCATGGATGTTTCCATCTCTCTCTCTATCTCCTTTCCTCTCTCTCTAAAAATCAATAAAGAAAAAATATTTTAAAAAATAATAATAAAGTATATAATTGTCTAACCACTATTTTATACAGCTAAAACTAATATAAAATAATATTGAATGTAAATATTAATTTTTTAAATATATATTTTAATTTAAAAATTCAGTTGGTCTCAATCTATTGATACTGTAACAGTTTTTTAAACTTTCAGAGATCAAAAGTCATGACCTCAGCAGTCATGAATTCTCAATATTCTACCGAACAATTTCTCCCAGCTGTCAGAGGCATGATAAAGAGAAAATCAACTTCAGCTACTCCAGTAACAATTTTTCAGAACTATGTTGTTAAAGATAGCCTGGATGGTTATGGTTCTTCAGTTTACTTTTATTTCATGGAGTATACTATGAGCTTATTAGAACTACTACCAGTTGTAGAAAAGCTTAAAGTTAACTTTTTGGGTAAACATGTGTATTTCCCTTATCTTAAGAGGGGTAAAAGTTTAAACATTCTGAATAACACAATGACTTAATTAAGAATTTCTATACGAAGGATAAAAAATGTGGGTGACCATTGGAAATTTTAGATTAAATTGCAAACAGTTCTTTTTTTTTTTTTTTTCTTTTTTCAAATGTCACTATGGTAAAACCAAGATGTGTGGTGTATCAACACACAAATCTCTGAACGTTTAGAGAATTGAGCCAAGACATTCCTGGTAGGAATACATCAAATTAAAATAATTTTATTATATCTAAAACATTATACACCAGCTATATAAATTTACTTCCTCACTTCTCAGAGTATCAGTATATTTTTCTTGAGAAAGACAATACATGAATAATATTAAGTTTAGTTTATGTTGCCAAGAGGGGACCCTCACCTTTTCATAGTTCATAGTATAAGAATAATAATTCAAACCCCATAAATACAATTGTACTAATAAATAGATTGTACTGTTCTAAGGGTGGAATAGAGAAAAGTGAAGAAAGTGTAGAAGAAACATAAATTGATTTAGAGCTTTGGTGACTGCATGGGGAATAAATGTCCAACTCTAATATAAATTTTAGTAAACCTTATAAATCACATTTTTATTTGGTAATAATTAATATCAGCAGTTTGTTACTATACGTAGACCTGAGGGATGCTTGGAATATATCTGTATTATAAAACAAAACACCAGAAGGATTCAACCCATATTTGAAAGTCAAATAATGATTGGTAATTTGAATGGCCTTTACAATTTATGCTTTGATTTATCTGTCCTTGCACAAAATTATACCTTAAAATATTTTCCCCCAAGGTTTAAAGAGGTATGTGCTTACAACAACAAAAAATATTTTAAGCATACAATTTTAAAGAAGTAATTATTTTTAAAAGAAAAATAAACATATTAGCCATGTCATTGTTAAACAGATTTTCTGTTAGATAAATATAAACAGTGATTCCAACAGAATGAAACTAGCATGAAAATTATCTGAGCTTCACAGGTACAAAATTATTTCTAGAACAAAGAATTTCCCACAAGGGAAGCAAAATATAAGACAGAATAAAACACTGAATGCAAAAATTTACCTCTCTGGTAATTTTTGTATTTCCTTCATCTTCCCTCTGCATAGTTATAGATTATTCTTTCATAGCTGTTTTTTTTCTTTACTCTGTAGACATTATAAGATATGAATAAATTTATATTTATGAGAGTTAAAAAGGCCAATAACAGAAAGAGTTAGATATTTAAGAAAACATGTTATTTCTCAACCAATAATTTTGTAGCTATTTAAGGAACACAAGTATTTGCTTTGATTTCAAAAATATAAATTAGAATTGTACTTAATAAGCTACCCATATTATATTGTATCACTCTACAATGCCTAATGAGAAGTTTTAGAATTTATAATATGTGTGATCCTTATAGGGAGTAAACAAGAGTTATAAATAAAAACATACACTCACATTTGGAGAAGGAAATTAATGTTGAAATGGCACAAAGGAAAAAGAGCTACTTTGCCTTCTTTTCAGATTCTTTCTTTTTTTCTCCGATATACATTCTTTCTTGAAGATCCCTCTTACATGTAGCAAAACACACACACACACACACACACACACACACACACACACACACGGATATGATTTTAAAAATCAGGTAAAACGAGAAGCTATAGGTATTAATATTCTCCAAGACTCTTTGTCCATATTGAAGTTAGCATAGTGAACTACAGTAAAGGGAAATTGCACCTATGCCCAGCCCTTGCTTTCAGTGAGGGAGTTGGTGGTTGTAGAACATAAAGGAATGAATGGGTAGTGATTATTAAGAGAACATCAATAAGACTGGAGGATAAGATTTGTTTCCGATACTTAAGCCTGATTGAGAGAATATTGTTGCCTTTGGTTGAAGTAATAAAATTAAGAATAATAACCTGGCCAGTGTGGCTCAGTGGTTGAGCGTCGACCCATGCACCAAGAGGTAGCTGGTTCGATTCCCAGTCAGGGCACATGCCCAGGTTGTGGGCCCGATCCCCAGTGGGGGGCATGCAGGAGGCAGCCAATCAATGTTCTCTCTCATTGATGTTTCTATCTCTCTCCCTCTCCATTTCCCTCTCTCTAAAAATCAATAAAGAAAAAAAAATTTTAAAAATAGAATAATAATGCAAACCCCATAAAGTTTTTTTCAAAGAGGTGGGGAGATGATGAATCTTATTTTATGTATATGGAGCGAGACAAAAACTGAATTTCCAAATGATATTATTACTGCCAACATTACGATTTATGAAAATAGAGCTCAAGTTAGAGAGGTTGCAGCCAAACAAGAACATATGAGGATGTCAGTATAGAGTTGGGAGTTTAAGCCACAATTATGATCATTTTACTACACACAGTGGAGAAGATGAACAAACTCAAATGAATTATTAACCAAATGCACCTTTTATGAAGGAGTTAAGAAGTAGTATTTGGGAAATGGAAGTTTATATGTTTATATATTATTTTCATGAGTATACACCAACGGGGGATGATCAAATTAAGTATGACTTCATTTCTATTTTAATATAAGATTCTATTTGACTCATGGTTGTTCCCTCCTTCCAAGTGTTCATTCTACTATTGAGTCCCAGTCCTGGAACTAAGCTAATATGCTGAATTACTTTCTCTGGCACACGGAATTCAACTTAATATTTTCAGGATTAAATATGCACATTGTTTCAAATATATTTTATGATCCATCATGAGAAATGAAATATCTGTGACCTAGTCAAAGAAGAAATATTAAATACTGCCAAATCTTTTTGCGAAAAAATTTAATTTCTGTAAGAAATGTGCCTTTTGTCATTGGAGTCATCCAAGTTCAATATATTGAATATCTAATCATTTCACCATTCATTTGTTTACTTATCTATTTCACAAATATATATTTAGTTTGTTCTCAACATTATGCATCATGCCAGAAACTGGTGATATAGCAACAAGAAGAAAATGACCCAGTTTTTGCCTGCATGGAACTTATAATCTAGAATTGGAGAGAGAACACATGAGATCACACAAATACAAAATTACAAAATAATAGAATTACTATGAATACAAAAGTGTAGGGTACAATGAAAATATATGTCATATATTACATGCATATTACTGGTACTAGATTTTCTTGAGGAAGTATCCTTTAAATTGGAATTGAAAAAGGAATAAATGTGAATTCAGTAAAGTGGTATTAAGAGAAAAGAACATACTAGGCAGATTAAATTGCATATTCAAAGGCTCTGGAATTGAGGGAGTCTAAAATTTCCTGAAACTGCAAAAAAGCCCATTATCATTGGACTCCAGTGAGTACTGCTAAGGGTAATATGACCAGGATAATACTCATAGTATTGAGATACAAGAGGGCACTGTTGCCTGGCTGGTGTGGCTCAGTGGCTGAGCATCGACCTATGCACCAAGAGGTCGTTGGTTCGATTCCCGGTCAGGACACATGCCCAGGTTGTGGGCCTGACCCCCAGTGTGGGGCATGCAGGAGGGGGCCAGTCGATGTTCTCTCTCATTGATGTTTCTATCTCTCTCTCCCTCTCCCTTCCTCTCTCTCTAAAATCAATAAACAAAAAAAAATATTAAAAAAAAAAGAGGGGCACTGGCCGGTTTGGCTCAGCGGTTAGAGCGTTGGCCTGTGGTCCAGAGAGACCTGGGTTCGTTCCCGCTAAAGGCATGTTCCTCTGTTGCAGTTTGTCCCTGGCCCTGGTTGGGTTGTGCAGGAGGCAACCACTTGATGTGTCCCTTTTACATCGATGTTTCGATGTTTCTCTCTCTCTTCCTCTCTCTCCCTCCCACTCTATCTGAACAAAAAATGAAAATATGTCCTCGAGTGAGGATAAAAAAAAAAAAAAAGAGGGCACTGTTATAGACCTGTCTTGACTTAATATTTATCCTGAGTATGAACTATGATTGATAAATTACTTTTGAGGTAGATTATGTAAAAACTTTGATTTTACATCAATGGTTATGTACTTGTCCCAAATGCAATGTGAAACTAATGAGTAATTTGACAATTTCTACCACAGGGTTTTTAAAGTCATACATACAAGATATGATGGTTTTTACAGTAAAGAAGTAATAATCAAGATGAGTAAAATGGAGAGACTATCCAATATTTAACATCAACTTGATATGAAAGGTGATATAAATCAATCATTGTAAAGGGCCTGAAATTTTATCTTCTTTTTGCAAGATGACCAGCCATCCTGCTACAGTTTTATGGATGCTGGCAGAAAACAGGAGACTCCTGGGTTAGGGACAAAGGACTTTATTATGGCAAAGTACTTTATTATTATGGCACTAGCAATAACCACAGTGTCACCATGTATGCTAAATTTCTGACATCCAATTCCACAGCAATGTGAAATGGGTCTACACATATGGTTGTATGACAACAAAGGGACCCTGAGTCTAATTAACCCAAATCTTTATAATGGGAAGTAAGCCTGATAAACTTTTGACTTAGATGGAAGTATTATCATTATTATACTGGACAAAAAGCAAACTGCTTTTTCCTCTGGAGAAATGTTATCTTTATCATCCAAGATAAATAGCTATACAAACATACTTGAACAAAATAGTACAGAACAAAGGCAGTTAGTGAAATTGCTCTTTAGAAAAAAAATGAGAGACCCATGGAGAATTGTCTTACAAAATTATGAGTAATGAAAAGTAGCAACAAATATTTTTGAAATTTTTGGCTTATTCAAGACAATCAGAGGGTTGCCTCTCACTGAAACACAAAAAAACGTTTTTTTTTAAAAAGAATAGAGTGAGGAAGGTGATGAAGAAAATATGATCACAGTTCTCGAAATGTTGACTTTTAGGTGCTTTTGAGATATCAAGGTAGACATGCCAAGTAGGTAATTAGACATACGTGAGTGAAGCTCAGAAAAAGAAATTTGATTGTTTGATATAGAATTAGTTGTTTGTAGTATTCAGTAATGAACGTCTTACATATGAATGAGATTTCCAAGGGTGATTGATGGTAATCCTTAATTATTACTTAGTCATGTGTGTTCAGGATTAACTCTAATCAAATGCAACATCTCTATTTTACTATGTACATTCAGTTAATGTTTTTCAAATTGATATATTTTGTATAGAAAAATAAAATGATGGAGCAGAAAGAAACCTTAAAAGTACCTAGGTCGCCCAACCGGTGTGGCTCAGTGGTTGAACGTCGACCCATGCACCAAGAGGTCACCAGTTCGATTCCCAGTCAGGGCACCTGCCCAGGTTGTGGGCTAAATTCCCAGTGGGAGACATGCAGGAGGGGGCCAAACGATGTTCTCTCTCATCGATGTTTCTCTCTCTCCCTCTCCCTTCCTCTCTAAAATCAATAAAGAAAATAAATTTTAAAAAATAAAAGTATCTAGGTCATGGTTCTTAACCATTTTAAGAACAGAGATATTCTTTAAATATGTGAAAAATATAAACTCCTTCCACAGGAAAATGTGCATATACACATAAACACAAAATGGAGATTCATGTGCCATCATCCCCAGATCAATGCATTTTTTTTCCTTATTGATTTTAGAGAGAGAGGAAGGAAGAGGGAGAGAGAGATAGAAATATCATGAGAGAGAACATTGATTGGCCGCCTCCTGCATACCCCTCACAGGGGATCAGGCCCACAACCTGGGCATGTACCCTGACTGGGAAACAAACCGGTGACCTCTTGGTACATGGATCAATGTTCAACCACTGAACCACACTGGTCAGGCTCAACTTTAATATTTTCATTTCATAACTTAAAATATTGAGTCCAAACAGAAGAAATGACTTCCTCAAAGCCATAAATATTACACAAAATATAACTAGGCCATTAAGAATTATAAAAATATTTCTGAGATGGATACAACCTATTTTTCTAAGCATCTCCATATTTGTGTTCACAAATACAAGTGCAGCAGAGAGTATAAACTCTTGAAGCAATCTGCTGTGTTCACATCCAAGATCCATAATTTCATAATTCAGGGTTCTATCAGAGAAACAGAACCACTGAGATAGGTAGAAATTTAAAACTGATGATGATAGATCAATCAATCAATAGGCAGAGGTAAAAAGATAGAAATAGATGATAGATTTGTTAAAGGTATTTGACCTTATATAATTGTGTAAGCAGGCTATTGTTTTTACAGCTAATTCTGGAGCTTGAATTCACAGGGTAAGTAAGCACTTAAAAGGGGAAGAAGGATGTAAAGTGGGGAACTCATAAACATAAAGTGGGAACATGAGGTAAGACCGAAACCCATATCATTCCTTGCTGCCTCTGACCTTGATGTGGATGTCATACAGAATCCGTGTTTATTTATCATGAAGATAAACACAAAACCTAGCTCAGGATTTGGAGAAGGTAAAAAAACTTCCACAAGAATCTGAAACCCTTGCAGGGCAACTGCTGCCTCCGACTGTTAGAAGCTCAGCAGCAATGTGTGTGAGGTAAAAAGAGTTGCTACTTCTGTTATTCCTCTAAATCTTTCAGTCTTGGTTATAAGTCCTTGCTTTGCATCAACTTTAATATTTCTAGACAATTTCTTCTGACATGCAAAATTTCTGTTGAAAAATCAGCTGAGCCCTGGCCGGTTTGGCTCAGCAGTTAGAGCGTCGACCTGCGGTCCTGAGAGACCCGGGTTCGGTTCCCGCTAAGGGCGCGTACCTCGGTTGCAGTTTGTCCCCGGCCCTGGTCGGTCGTGCGGGTGGCAGCCACTCGATGTGTCCCTTTCACATCAATGTTTCTCTCTCTCTCTCTGTTCCTCTCTCTCCCTCCCACTCTACTTGAACAAAAAAAATGGGAAAATGTCCTCGGGTGAGGATAAAAAAAAAAAAAAAGAAAAATCAGTTGACAGTCTTGTGGGGGCTCCCTTGTAGTTAACTAACTGCTTTTCTCTTGCTACTTCAAGATTCTCTCTTTATCATTAGGCTTTGCATTTTGATTATGATGTGTCTTCATGTGGGCCTCTCTGGGTTCATCTTGTTTGGGACTCTACACTTCCTGGACTTGTATGTCTATTTCTTTCAACAGGTTAGAGAAGTGTTCTGTTATAATTTTTTGCATAGTTTTTCAATTTTTTGCTCCCTCTCTTCTTCTGGCACCCCCATGATGCAAATGTTGGTACGCTTGAAGTAATCTCAGAGGCTCCTCATAATATCCTCATAGTTTTGGATTCTTTTTGTTGTTCTGATTGGATGTTTTCTTCTTACTTATCCTCTGCTTCCTCTACTCAACTGTTGATTTCTGTAATGTATTCTTCCTTTCAGTTAATTTATTCTTTTGACTGAATCTTTTTTATATTTTCCATCCCCATTTTTATGTTTCCAATCTTTGTGTTGATGTTCTCCCTAAGTTTATCTAAGTTCATTGAACATCCTTATAACCAGTGTTTTGAACTGTGCATCTAGTAGATTGCTTGTCTCTATTTTGTTTAGTTCTTTCTTTGGAGTTTTGTTCCTGTCTTTCATTTGGGACATGCTTTCTTGTTTCCTCATTCTGGTGGTTTCCCTGTGTTTGTTTCTATATATTTGAGTGGCTTCATGTAGTCAGTGTCCTGTAGTGTTCAGTGGCACAGGGTATGCATTCACCTGAGCTAGGCACTCTGTGTATGCCCCCTCCCACAATGTGTGGGCTGTGTGCACACACCTGTTGTCATTGAGCATTGATTGCTTTTGCCACATCGATGGGAAGGATTTACCCTCAGGCAGACTGGCTGCAAGAACTGGCTGCAACCACTGTGGAAGCTTAGCTATGCAGTAGCCAGCCCCTCAGAGCAGAACTTACAGCAGTGGGGCTCTGATTCCCAGTCAGTCCACTCCTTGAGTGTGTCATTTGTTTAAGTGGTTGGGTGGTGCCTCAATGTGGTCTGAAGCTGTCCACTGGGTGTACTGGCTCTGGGGGCTCCTGTGAATTGCAAGCCAAGATCATCTGCTACCTGTGTTCTGCCCGGGGCAACTTGGCATGAGCTACAAAATGATCTGCAGATGGCTGCTACTTATGCTGGTCTTAGAGGTGCCTAGGAGAAGTCCATTTGTGAACCAAGGCCAGCTGCCACCAGTGCCAGGCTTGGGGCCATTTAACAAGAGGTATAGGGATCACCAAGGCCAGATATTGCTTGTTTGAGAGGTTTTAAGAAGTCTGAAACATGAGCTAAGACAGACTATTTGTAAGGAAAAACCACTGGAAACAGCTTGTGTGGGCCTACAAATTGTGTGGGGTTGAGGGTCTCAGGGATTCACCAGCATGGTGTAAACATTTTTAGCCAGTTTGATGGAGACTCTTATATGGTACTAGCCTGCCAACTCTGTGGTGGGAGGGCTGAGCAAAGGAACAATGGCCTCTGCCATCACTTCTGTCTGGGAGAAAACTGCACCTACAGCTCTCACCCTGATGCCAGACAGTTCAGTTCCTCACCATATGGCCCTGGTGCCTTTTGATTTGCTGCTTTGGTGGTGGGGGTCACAGTGAGTGAGTTGAATAAGTTCCTGTGTGGGCCCTTTGAGAGAAACACCAGGTACTCCAGCAGCCCTTTGTCTGACTCAGTCATAATCCCCGCTTGTTTTTAGATACAGAAGTTATGGGGACTTCTCTTCCAGGCATTGGAACCCTGGGCTGGAAGGCCTGGTGTGGAGCTAGAACCTCTCACTCCTCAGGGGGTCCCTCCATAACTGAGATATCCCTCTTGATTTTTATCAGATACACATGGGTGTGGGACCAACCCATCAGTACCTCCATACTTCCTACCAGTCTCAATGTGGCTTTTTTTTATCTTTAGTTTTAGGACTTCTGCTCAGCTCAATTTCAGGCAGTTATGAATGATGGTTGTTCTGTAGTTTAGTTGTAACTTTGATGTTGTTGTGAGAGGAGGCCGGTACTGAAATTACCAATGCTGCTATCTTGACCAGAAGCCTCAAACTATTATCTTTTTAATTTATTCATATATTTTTTGCTTTCTTATGTTACTGTCATTTTATTATTTTATACACACACACATATTTTTTATTATTATTTTTGTTTTTATTATCATTGCCTAAAATGTCTTCTCTTTTTACCTCTCTAATCAAAGCCTTCCCATTCACTACTTTTTAATCCCAGCACAGCTCTCCTTCACTGGTTTCAGTGAAGTGTATCTAAAGTCATACACTATATTAAAATGTTTTCCATTCAAAGATTTTACCAAATGCATTAGCATTTTGATGTATACTCTCGTACATAATTTATTAATTGACTTATATATGTTAGTGCTGGATCTCCAACTTGGTTTTAAGTTTCTGGGGGCGCAGAGACAAAGTGTAAGATTTCTAATATTTTTATGCACTGAATGTAAATTCATTGACTGGGATAAAAATATTTTATGATAGAGCAAAGAGTGTAGAAAGCAAATAAATTTATAATGACAAAAAGAATTTCTTATTATTTTAGTTGCAACTTGAGTGTCATAATGAATTGTACAATTAAAGAATATAATCAAGGGAATATGCCCTTTGAAAAAGAAAATATTAATTTTATGATTCCTGCTTCTAGGGAAAAAGTTGATACAGATTTTAAGTAACACGTTCCTAAGACAACAATCATGTATATATGAAAAGTGTGAATAGAAGACAAATTTCTTTGTTGTTTTTCAGAGTTCCTTTTTTTTTTATCCTCACCTGAGGACATTTTTCCATTTTTTGTTCAGATAGAGCGGAAGGGAGAGAGAGGAAGAGAGAGAGAGAGAAACATCGATGTGAAAGGGACACATCGAGTGGCTGCCACCTGCACGACCCAACCAGGGCTGGGGACAAACTGCAACCGATGTACGTGCCCTTAGCAGGAACTGAACCCGGGACTCTCTGGATCGCAGGCCGAAGCTCTAACCGCTGAGCCAAACCGGCCAGGGCTCAGAGTTCCTTTTATACATTTAAGCTGCATTTAAATATTTCATTTAATTGGCTCTGGAATAAATTGTAAATAGTGCATTATAAATAAACAAAATATATAATTTATGCAACTTATTTCTGCTGACATGTCTTACAGATGAGTTGAATAGGATAAAAATAAATATCTAAATTACAGCTAAGTTTTTAAAAAACTAAGTTCTGGCAAAACACAAACAAAAATGCCCTACTAGAAATGTTCAGATGCTTTCAAAGCAACTTAACAAACTTTCCATCTCCCAAGTCACAAATTTTCTGATATAGATACAGATATGGATATGGATATGGACATAGATATCTATCACATGGCATACACAAAATAATTATCTATATATTTACATCTTTCTATGTCATGTTATAGGCAGCATAAATTACTATATTTCTTCTCTATGACACCTCAATTGTAATATGAACCATTATTTTTTGTTTTGTTTTGTTTGTTTTTTATCCTCACCTGAGGACATTTTTCCATTTTTTGTTCAGGTAGAGTGGGAGGGAGAGAGAGGAACAGAGAGAGAGAGAGAAACATTGACATAAAAGGAACACATCGAGTGGCTGCCACCCGCACAACCGACCAGGGCCGGGGACAAACTGCAACCGAGGTACAAGGTACATGCCCTTAGCGGGAATTGAACCCGGGTCTCTCTGGACCGCAGGCCGACGCTCTAACCGCTGAGCCAAACCGGCCAGGGCTGAACCATTATTAATGTACTCTTATGAGTAAGAAAATATTGCCAATCTAATATGTATCTCATTAGTTAAGAGTGCATTTGAAATTCACAGTTGATAAAAATATGAAAAAAATGTGTCTTAGGATCAGTAAAGCAAAATACCTTTTCATCTCTCACCATATCTTAAAGGACACCAAATATTTCTGGCACTAATTATTTGATTATACATATACATACATATACATATTCCTCTTTTTTTTTCTTTTTTGTTAATCCTCACCCAAGGATATTTTTCCATTAATTTTTAGGTAGAGTGAAGAGAGGGAGGGAGAAAAAGAGAAACATCAATATGAGAGAGACACATCAATTAGCTGACTCCCGCTTGGCCCTGGTTGGGGATCAACCCTGCAACTTAGGCATGTGCCCGTGACTGGGAATCAAACCCAGGACCCTTTGGTCTGTGGGCCAACATTCTAACCACTGAGCCAAATCAGGCAGGGCATACACATTCCTCTTTATTACTCTTCTAGCAATAGAAGTTAGAAGCTTATGACTTCCACAGACTTAAAATATGTAGTCCTTAATATTTAACCTTAAATTTCTTTCCTTTTCTGGCTATAATCTCAAATATTTCTGTTGTTCTATTTCTATTTTTTTTAAAACCCCTTTGGACTGTGCTTTAAGCAGAAGGAAAATAATTATCTCATCTCACTTTTGACACTGACTTTTTCTTAGGTCAAATGCCCTCAGACTCATGACTTCAAGTTGCAGCTTCTCTTTGTATGAAGAATAAAACAATGCAATTCATGGTAGTTTATCCACTACTTTGAGGAAGAACAAATATTCTCAATTCATTTTTCCAATTATGATATTTATAATTCCAAAACACATGGCATTTAAGCAGGATTAAAACCTTTTTAATAGTCACTTTATAAGGCTCTGAAGGATTCACACAATGTGGTTGCATGTAGAACAACTAAGTACAACACAAACAAGCATGTTAAAGAGGCTTACCTTCCATCAGATTTCCTGCATCTCGGCTATGCTTTTAAAGGGGAAAGGCCTTGTAAATCAATATCACTTTAAAAATGTGAGCCCAGCCCAGCCAGTGTGGCTCAGTGGATTGAGCATCGTCCCATGGACTGAGAGGTCCCGATTTGATTCTGGTCAGGGCACATGGCCAGGTTGCAGGCTTCATCCCCAGTAAGGGGCATGCAGGAGGCAGACCATTGATGATTCTCTCTCACATCAATGTTTCTATCTCTCTCTCCTTTTCTCTCTCTCAAAAGTCAATGAAATATATATTTTTAAAAATGTATGTACAAAATGACTATAAAACATTTTTTGTGGAGAATTACAAACTCTACCCATTTCTCAATTCTCTACTCATAAAATGTTCCTTATTTTTAACCATGGTTCACATTGAGCTGAAAAGAGATTTGAATATATCCAGAAATCAGTTCCCCTTCTTCTTTAAGTAAAAAGAAAAGTTTAAAAACATTTTTTTGAACTCTCACTTTCTTCCACAATTTATCTAACAAGATCATTACCAGAAATCAATGACACTTATTCTTTTGAAAAGTATATTTCCTTTCACACATAAGTATTTCACCACATCATTATAATTACTTCATCTTTTTTTGTTTTCATAATAGATCTGTAACTTCATCTGAAGAAAAGTTCTTCACATTCAAATTACAAAGCCTTTTTGAGACTGAAGAATGTATAAAATGCCTCTGAAACTTCTCCCATTTGGAACATAAAAGCTTAAGATTATTATAATATATAAATATACATAACATATAAATATGTATTTAATAAGCATATATATGCACAAGATATATCCAGGGACAGTGTGACAGGTTGATGGACACTAAAAAATGAAAATGGGCCGTATGAGAGATATACAACTTTTGAAGTAAAAAAAAAAAAAAAATATATATATATATATATATATATATATATATATATATATATAGCAGTCCTGTCCCTGAATCATTCATTTATAAATTAATTTTTTTTCTTTATTGATTGTAGAGAGAGAAGAAGGGAGAAGGAGAGAGATGTAGAAACATTGATGAGAGAGAACACCAATTGGCCGCCTCCTGCATGGCCCCCACTGGAGATCAGGCCCACAACCTGGGCATGTGCCCTGATGGGGAATCGAACCAGCAACCTCCTGGTGCATGGGTTCACGCTCAACCACTGAGCCACACCAACCGGACCATTCATCAATTTTTAGAAACTAACAAAGGTCTTCTGCTTCAATAAGCATATTTGTGTTCACATCTTTTTCTCTAGAATCAAAAGCATAATAGAGAATTGAACCTGTACAGCATGAAGAAAAAAAGAGAGTTTTATCATCAGATGAGCTATATCAACAAATTTCTAGAAGACAGGATTCTAGAGAGGCTTCAGTATCTGAGGCAAATATGACAGAGATCAGGAATGAAAAGCAGTGTTGAAACCTGGAAAATTCTTTGAAATTCTACATATGGAAGAATTGAGGCAGTAAATACCTATACACCCTAAGTATATAGAGAGCTCTTGATTTGTTTATTCCCAGGCAAAAAAGCACAGCATTCTTCTCTCAAGAAATTGAGCTATCCAGGGAAAGCAACGGCTTCTGTTTGGGGTATTAAAAACCCAGACTAAAACATTCTTCATTCTGGCTGGCATGGAGGATAAGAGGAAAATTGGTGAGGTTACAGCCTGATATTCATCTCCTCACTTTCTCATGGTTAATCAGAATCTATTTATATACTATATTCATTCCCTAAATGATCAGATGGATGCCCTACTCCTGTGAGAACTCATGCCTATATAGAAAAAGAAGACAGGGCAACCATGCCATTTACTAAACATCTTCTCTAAATATAAATAGATAGTTACAGATCTCTATGCAAAGGAACCAAACCCTTAGCATGAAAAATCAAGGTCAATATGATCAATAAATATCACCAGAAGAAACAAAAAAAATATTTTTTTTATCCTCACCCGAGGACATTTTTGCATTCATCTTCAGAAGGAGCAGGAGGGAGAGAGAAAGAGAAAAATTGATGCGAGAGAGACACATTAAATGGTTGCTACCCACACGACTCCAACCAGGGCTGGGGACAAACTGTAACCAAGTTGCGTGCCCTTAGTGGAAACTGAACCCGGGACTCTCTGGTTCAAGGGCCAACGTTCTAATCGCTGAGCCAACCAGCCAGGGTGAAAAAATTTTTTTTGATTAAGGAAAAAAAGTATATATTCAGAGCATTTTAATAATCTACTACATCTATAAGACAATAGCAAAATGTTGTGTAAAAATACCATAAATCAAAGCAAATACTTAGAACTTAAGTATAAAATTTTCAAAGTAAGTTTTTAATAAAAAAGATGAAAAATGAACTTGGAGGAATTCCTTAGAATGAAGGACATAAAGACAAAAAACAACAAGATCAAAGGAAAGAGTCGTAAATGACTACTGTATAAAGATGAACATTTGATTAATAGGAGTCACAGGAGATAGAAAAGAGAAGAGGCAATTTAAAAAGAAAAATAAGCCACATGTAAAGATGAAACTAGTCTTCAGATTGAATAATGTAAGTGTAGAACCTTTCTTTCTTCTTTCTTTCTTTCTTTCTTTCTTTCTTTCTTTCTTTCTTTCTTTCTTTCTTTCTTTTTTGTTTATTGATTATTTTTAGAGAACAGGGGAGAGAGATAGAA
Source organism: Molossus molossus (assembly GCF_014108415.1). Classification (NCBI taxonomy): domain Eukaryota; kingdom Metazoa; phylum Chordata; class Mammalia; order Chiroptera; family Molossidae; genus Molossus; species Molossus molossus. The sequence goes on from NW_023425355.1 coordinate 17,860,987, forward strand.
ACATCAATGAGAGAGAACATTGATTGGCCGCCTCCGGCATGACCTCCACTGGGGAATGGGCCCGCAACCTAGGCATGTGCCCTGACCAGGAATTGAACCGGCGACCTCTTGGTTCATGGGTCGACACTCAATCACTGAGACACCATATAGACAGCAACCTAGTGAGTGTGCTGAGTGCTGCGATCAAGTCTATTCCTCTAAGTTCAAACATTTCACAATGTTCTACAACAATTACTGAATGGTAAAATAAACTAAAGAGGATCTGAACTGATCAAAATCTAAAGCTTACAAAAAAAAACTATCTTCAACTAAGACAGAACTAACATTGACATGGGAAGAGTTATTTAGATTTTGTGGCAATTTACATGAAGACGTATTCAATGGACAACCTCTGTATTTACTCTTAGAGACAACTAACATGCCTATCTTTTTTCTTGGATATTTGTTTTCTATTGAGAAAGCTGGCATTTCAAGCTTTTGTGTTCTGCAAAAAGCTACTGATTCCAACCTATAGCATTTATTTCCTTTTTTAAATTTAGACAACTGATTTTGTATTGTACTGTAAAAATCTTCATTATCCTTACAAATGAAAAGCACTTTATTCCATAGTACACACTAAAAACCGGCTTTTTATTTCACTGATTTATTTTTTGTTATCACAGAAAGTCACTGTTGTTTGTTTGTTTGTTTGTTTGTTTGTTTGTTTGTTTTATCCCTGCAGTAAATTACCAGGGAGAATTGATCTCCACACAGTAAGGTAAAATGCTGCCAGATATATTCTGCCTGAAGACACAATTCTAAAATTATCTGGGAAATTAAAGTGAGATCAATGGCTAAAAAGAAATTAGAGGAATAGTAAGGGAAAAAAAAGAGAGAGAGAGCGGGAGAGAGAGAGAGGAAGAAGAAGGAGGAGGATTAGGAGTGGGAGAGAACAGAGAAATGCATTTGTCTTTATTAATAAACTTTATTTTGTTGAAGGCTTCATCCTCAACATCACCTGTCAATTAATTTACGAATTTGATTCCTGAGACCTGCATCAATCTAGTCAGGCAATAACATGTGATATTACAGATGTAAATAGTATTCCTTTTTGTTGAGATGCTTAATATATTTGAAAACTCTTTGTTAAATGTTTTGACATGTAGACATCATTCAGCAATTTTTTAATTCTTAACTGGATAGTAAATATTATTGGCGTTGCAGGCCATATAGGCTGTGCTGCACCGTCTCAGCACGTTGTATCATGAAAGCATCATAATTAATACAAAAAACGAATAGGCACAACTGAGTTCCACTAAACTTCATTTAAATAGAAAGATAAAACAAAACAGGTGGATGGCCCTCAAGGCTTGGTTCACCAATCTCTGAGGGCATCATTGTGATTCATCATCAATCAATTCTGCTTCATTCTCATGCACTAGCCTTCTTCCATTAAATTCCAATTTAAAAATGTCTGTTAGTTGTCTGCCTGTCTATTGTGTGAACTGTTTTCATTTAAAATAGTTTCATGTGTATATCCAAGACAACACGGTTATTAATAATAACATGATCGCTCATTACTTAAGATGTTTTTGAAGAATGGTTGCACTGCATTGTTTTATCCAAAAAATGGGCAGAATTCCACTAATTGAAAAGACTAGGATTAATTGTAAAATTTATTTTTAAATGTATTGTTTGGTTTTGTTCCTATCTAGTCCATATTTACATTATTTAATATCTCAATGGATCTATAATTATTACCCCTCAAATATAAAAGTAATTATAAATGTATCAAATATACAAATAAAAAGAAGAGAAAAATAAGCATATGAAATGAATAAATAATTATATACAAACAACAAAATAGAACTAAAAAAGACCTGTGCACATGTAGACATAACATGACTAATAATCATGAAAATGCAAGTTAAATGAATAATTTTTTACTCACCATATTGACAAAAACAGGAAAAATATCAGTATTGTGAATTTTAATAAAAATGTGAGAAAATATAAAGTTTCCAACACTTTTACGGGACAGTTGGATATATTGATGACTATTGTACATGATCACAACTTGAACTCAGCATTTTTCACTACCTCAAATTTATGCAAGTTAGAAAATATCAATTGCCTCATTATTTGCAATAGTAAACATTTTGAAACAATCCGAATGACCATAAATAAGAGCATGGTAAAAACAAACAAACAAACAAACAACAGTAACATAAAGAGTGCAACCACACAACAGAATACCACATAATCATTTAAAAGAATAAGTGAGTGCTCGATTCGGCAGCACATATACTAAAATTGGAACAATACAGAGAAGATTAGCATGCCCCTGTGCAAGGATGACATGCAAATTTGTGAAGCGTTCCGTATTTTTATAACTACCATTCCCTGAGCTAACAAGTCTAACCAGAAAAGTAAACTTGACAGTGGTGTTTAACGTGGGTCCTCCCTGCATCATCCAAACCCAGAGAGGGAGCCACAAACAGCACGACACCAAAGCCCACCGTGATAGCCAAAAGAGTGAAACAGAGAAACAAAAACCAAATGAAAGAACAAGAGACCTCTACTGAAGATGAGATAAATGAGGAACAGTTAAGCAAGTTAACAGAACTAGAATTCAGAGCCATGATCTTGAGGAAGCTCAACAGCATATATAAGGACATGAGCACCATGAGTAAAGACATAGAAATGTTGAAAATCAACCAGTTAGAAATTAAAAACCACCAAGAAGAAATGAAGAATGACATATCAGAAATAAAAAACACATTGGAAAGTCTAAATAGCAGAGTAGAGGAAGCTGAGGACAAGATCACTGAATAAGGAGATAGGGTAGAAAAAATCAACCAATCAGAAAACCAAAAGGAAAAAATAATTAAAAAATAGAAAAACAGCTTAAGAGACCTGTGGGACAACTTAAAACATAATAATATTCACATCATAGGAGTCCCCAAAGAAGAAGAAAACGAGCAAGGGTTAGAGAAAATATTCAAAGAAATAGTGACAGGAAACTTCCCTAATTTGGTGAAGGAAGAAGGCATTCAAGTTCAAGAAGCACAGAGAGCCCCAAGTAAGAAGAACCCAAACAGGCCCACACCAAGAAACATAGTAATCAAAATGCCAAAAATTAAAGACAAAGACAGAATCCTAAAAGCAGCAAGAGATAAGCAACAGGTTACCTACAAAGAAAACCCCATAAGACTCTCAGCTGATTTTTCAACAGAAGCACTACCGGCCAGAAGGAAATGGCATGAGGTAATCAAGTTCATGAAAAACAAGGATCTGAATCCAAGACTACTCTACCAAGCAAGGCTATCATTCAAAACAGAAGATCAAATAAAGATCATTGCAGACAAAAAAAGGCTAAGGGAATACATTAGCACCAAATCAGCACTGCAAGAAATGTTAAAAGGACTGCTGTAATAAGCAGGAGAAAGAGGAAGAAAAATATAACCACACGAAACAAAAATGGAAATAAATAAGTACATATCAATAATCACCGTAAATGAAAATGAACTGAATGCTCCCATAAAAAGACACAGAGTACATGATTGGATAAGAAAGCATGACTCATATATATGTTATTTACAACACCTCACAACAAAAGACTCACATAGGTTGAAAGTGAAGGGATGGAAAAAAATCTTCCAAGTAAAGGGAAAGGAAAAATAAGCTGGGGTAGCAATACTCATATCTGATAAAGGAGATTTCAAAATGAAGGCCGTAACTAGAGACAAAGAAGGCCACTACATAATATTGAAAGAATCTATTCAACAGAAAGATATAACCTTGATAAACATATATGCACCCAATATAGGAGCACCAAAATATATTAAAAATCTTCTGGAGGACTTCAAAGGAGAAATCGATAGCAATACAATCATAGCAGGGGACTTCAACACCCTGCTGACATCGCTGGATAGATCCTCTAGACAAAAAATTAGCAAGGAAACAGAGACTCTAAATGAAGCACTAGACCAAATGGATTTAATAGATATCTATGGAGAATTACACCCCTAAACTACAAAATTCACATTCTTCTCAGGTGCACATGGAACATTCTCAAAGATAGACCACATGTTAGGGCACAAACTAAGTCTCTACAAGTTCAAGAAGATTGAAATTATATCAAGCATCTTCTCAGACCACAATGGTATGAAACTAGAAATCAATTGCAACAAGAACATGCAAAGACATTTGAACATATGGAAGGGAAATAGCATGTTATTGAACAGTGAATGGGTTACCGAGGAGATCAAGGAAGAAATTTAAAACTTCCTGGAATCCAATGAAAATAAAGACACAACAACACAAAATCTATGGGATGTAGTGAAAGCAGTTCTGAGAGGGAAGTTTATAGCACTACAGGCCTACCTCAAAAAAACAAGAAAAATCTCTAATAGACTATCAAACCTCACAAGTTAAAAAACTAGAGAGCAAACAAAAAGAAAACCCCAGAGCAAGTAGAAGGAAAGAAATAGTAAAGATCAGAGCAGAAATAAATGACATAGAGTCTAAAAAAACAATTCAAAGGATCAATGAAACAAAGAGCTGTTTTTTCGAAAAGATAAACAAGATTGATGGACCCTTAGCTAGACTCACCAAGAAACAAAGAGAGAGAACCCAAATACACAAAATCAGAAAAGAAAGAGGAGTAACAACCGACACCACAGAAATACAAAAGATCATTAACAGCTACTATGAACAATTATATGGCAACAAATTTGACAATCTAAGCAAAATGGACAAATTTCTAGAAACACATACTCTCCCAAAACTGGACAGGGATGAGATAGAAAAGTTGAACAGACCAAAAACAACAGAACAAATTGAAGATGTAATCAAGACTCTCCCAGCAAACAAAAGCACAGGCCCGGATGGCATAAAAGGGGAGTTTTAACAAACAATCAAAGAAGAACTAACACCCATTCTCCTCAAACTATTTCAAAAAATTCAAGAAGAAGGAAGATTTCCAAACTTGTTTTATGAAGCCAGCATAATTCTAATTCCAAAACCAGAAAAAGACACTACAAAGAAAGAAAACTACAGGCCAATATCCCTGATGAACATAGATGCCAAAATCCTGAACCAAATACTAGCAAATCTGATCCAGCAATACACCAAAAAATTATCCACCATGACCAAGTGGGATTCATCCCAGGGATGCAAGGCTGGTACAATATTCACAAATCAATAAACGTGATACAACACATAAATAAAATGAAAAATAAAAACCACATGATCATATCAATAGATGCTGAAAAAGCCTTCAACAAAATCCAGCATCCATTTCTGATAAAAAACGCTCAGCAATGTGGGAATAGAGGGATCATATCTCGACATAATAAAGGCCATAGAAGAAAGACTTACAGCCAACATCATACTCAATGGGCAAAAACTAAAAGCATTTCCCTTAAGAACAGGAACAAGGCAAGGATGCCCACTTTCACCACTCTCATTTAACATAGTACTGGAAGTCTTAGCCACAGCAATCAGACAGGAAGAACAAATAAAAGGGATCCAAATTGGAAAGGAGGAAGTGAATCTGTCATTATTCGCAGATGACATGATACTATATGTAGAAAACCCCAAAAACTCCATCAAAAATGTACTAGACTTAATAAATGAATTTGGCAAAGTAGCAAGACACAAAATTAACGTCAAGAAATCGATGGCATTCTTATACACCAATGATGAACTCACAGAAAGAGAAACTAAGAAAACAATCCCATTTACAAGTGCGGCAAAAAAATTAAGATACCTAGGAATAAACTTAACCAAAGAAATAAAGGACCTATTGGCAGAAAACTACAGGTCATTGAAAAAAGAAGTAGAGGAGGATATAAAATAGTGGAAGCACATACCCTGCTCATGGATTAGAGGAATTAACATCATTGAAATGTCCATACTACCTAAAGCAATCTATAGATTCAATGCAATCCCCATCATAATACCAACGGCATACTTCACAAAATTAGAACAAATAATTCAAAAGTGCATATGGAACCAAAAAGATCACGAATAGCCACAGCAATCTTACAAAAGAAGAACAAAGTTGCAGGAATCACATTACCAGATTTCAGGTTATACTACAAAGCCACTGTAATCAAAACAGCCTGGTACTGGCACAAGAACAGGCATATAGACCAGTGGAACAGAACAGAGAACCCATAAATGGACCCAAGGCAATATGCTCAATTAATATTTGACAAAGGTGGCAAGAACATACAGTACAGTAAAAACAGCCTCTTTAATAAATGGTGTTGGGGAAATTGGACAGCTACATGCAAAAAAATGAAACTAAACCATCAACTTACATCCTACACAAGAATAAACTCAAAATGGATAAAAGACATAAATGTGACTCATGAATCCATAAAAATTCTAGAAGAAACTGTAGGCAACAAAATTTCTGACACCATACTCAGCAGAATTTTCACTGATACATCACCTAAGGCCATAGAAACAAAGGAGAAAATGAACACATGGGACTACACCAATCTCAAAAGCTTCTGCACAGTGAAATGTACAATCATCAAAATGGAAAGGCTACCCACTGTATGGGAGAGCATAATTGCCAATGATATATCAGATAAGGGGTTAATTTCCAATACATATAGAGTACTCATACAACTCCACAAAAGCAAGGCAAAGAACCCCAATTAAATAATGGGCAGAGGAACTAAATAGACACCTCTCCAAACAGGACATACAAATGGCTAAGAGACATATGAAAAAATGCTCAACATCACTAATCATCAGAGAGATGCAAATTAAAAGAACAATGAGGTATCACCTCACACCTGTCAGAATGGCCGTCATCAACAAATCATCAAACAATTGTTGGCAAGGGTGTGGAGAAAAGGGGACTCTAATACACTGCTGATAGGAATGCAGACTCGTGTAGCCACTGTTGAAAACAATATGGTGTTACCTCAAAAAATTAAAAATTGAACTACCATTTGACCCAGTGATCCCACTTCTAGGAATATATCCTAAGAAGCCTGAAACACCAATCAGAAAGAATACATGTACCCCCATGTTTGTAGCAGCACTATTTAGAATAGCTAAGATTTGGAAACAACCCAAGTGTCCATCAGTAGATGAATGGATAAAAAAGCAGTGGTACATATACACAATGGAGTACTATGCAGCTGTAAGAAAGAACGATCTCTTATTCTTTGAGACGACATGGAGGGACCTGGAAACTATTATCCTAAGTGAAACAAGCCAAACAGAGAAAGACAAGTATCATATGATCTCACTTATTTGTGAAATATAATGAACATAACAGTCTGAGTAATGGGATAGTCCCAGAGCTGTGGAAGTGGGGTCCAGCCTGACAATCCCCTGAAGAGGGGCTAGTGGGGGAGAGATAAACCACAGAACTTATATGCATGTATGTATGAACAATGGACATGGACAACGAAGCTGGGGACAGGATGGGGAGGGTGGTGGAGGGGTGAACCAATGGCGGAAAAAGGGAAACCATCTGTATCAAAAATAAATAAATTAATTAAAAAAAAAAACAAATAAATAAAAGAATAAGTGAATTAATACTTCTATGGCTATATATGGAGCTATAACCAAGATATAGTGACAATTATGAAAACAAATTACACAACAGTACATAGAATATAATACAATTTTTTTATTTAAAGAAAATTCATTAACCTAACCCAGTCTGTGTGGCTCAGTGGTTGAGCATTGACCCTTGCACCAAGAGGTCACCAGTTCGATTCACGGTCAGGACACATGCCCAGGTTGTGGGCCCGATCCCCAGTGCAGGGGCATGTAGGAGGCGGCCTGTGGATGTTCTCTCTCATTGATGTTTCTATATCCCTCTTGCCTTCTCCTTTTGTCTCTCTCTAAAATCAATAAAGACAAACATTTTTTTTAAATCCATTAACCTAAGTATATAAAAGTTGAAGGCAATAATAAATAGTCTAACTTAAGTTTTTAAATCTCTCTTGCCAAGTTTCAACATTAAAAAAAAAAAAAAAGAAAAAATTCTAGTTCCCCAAAGCCATAATGGTTTGAAAATAAATACCTAAAAAGGAAAAGAATGGTTATGAAATGATTCTCAGTTGTAACTAGTCCTATCGCCTAATTAGAACTGTACATATGAATATAAATGAAGTTAAATAAACTAAAGGGTAAGAGGATAGAGCAATTTTAAATCTACAAACATTATTTTACATTTTCTGTGTTCGTAGTTCAGAATCTCATAAATATTTGAAGGAAAATCAAATACTTTGATAAAACTGCTGTCTGTACTATTTGAAATGGTTTGTATGAACAGGTCAATGTGAGTTTGGAATCTTATTAGAGGAGTTTCCGAAAGTCAATTAAACATAACCCGAAGAAAGCCTTTGTTATGGACATTGGAAAAATTGTATTGGTATTGATGATGCAGTCAGTATAGAATGGGCTCTGACTACTTACAAAGCAGTCTTTTTTGTGTGTGTGACTTTTATTTTATTTTTATTTATTTATTTATTTTTTGTTACAGATGTTCCCCCCCCCATTGATACCCTCCTTCCAATCCTGCCACCCGCCCCCAGCATCATTGTCTATGTCCATGGTTACACATACATGCATATAAGTTCTGTGAGCAGTCTTTACGTATTTATCTGAATGCTATTGATTGCAAAGCACAAATGAATTAAAATTATCCAAAAGGTGAGACTATGTATTGTCTCACATAAGAAGAAATCTGTAGATTGTGTATTTTCAGAGAAGTCCCCTTAGTTTCAAACGCATTCGTGCTTTTGGTCAGCTTCTCATGGTGGTACAATGGCTGCTTCAGTTGAATGAAGTCTTCCAGCCAGCTTGTCCTTCTGTCTGTTGGGCCAAGATTCTGTCACATGCCACTGCTTCAAACAATTATATATCAAGGAAATGGGAATGCCATGATTATTGTAGATGTTTTAACATTTGCCCCAGGAAAAAGGGAAGGGGTAAGCCTCCCTGGGTTTATAATAGACTGAACATTAAAACAAAATCAAAGTTCACCAAAATGTGAAGCAAATAAAGAAAATATGAAGGTGAATAAAATGCCCGCGGGATAAGCAACCAACGGCCTCTGTCATAAATATCAGAGGCTTCTCTTCAGTGAATGGATGATGGAGTCCAGGGATTAGATTCCAAGAGAATTTGTTCACTCAGATTTTTGATTCTCTTATTTAATGCATGATTTTTTTTTTCTCATTTGGGAAAATAGCTCTTTAAATGTAAAATAAGATTAGTAAAATCAGAATGCAGTGAAAATCTCATGTGTTATATAAAGCAATAAACTGGAACTGAGGAGACCAAGATTTCATAATTCTACTTTGCTACTGAGTTTCTGCATCACATTATAAAATGGGTAGTACGCTGTATGCCTCCTACATTGCAGAATATGTAATTTAAGTAGGTAGAAAGTTTATTTAAGTTTTAGGCATTTTGAGAAAGATACTAGGTTAACAAGTCATTACCAAATTTTTTTAATCTGAAGAAATGTTAGATAATTCTCGTAAATGACATTGGAAGATAAAATGATAAAGAATATTCTAAGAGCACACTAGCAATATTGGGTTAAATATGCATAAAATTTCTGTTTGTTATAAAATTCAATTAATAATAATTAATTTATAAAGCAATAATAGATATTCCATATGCTGTATTATATGTAATATATAATGAAGGCTATTATAACATAAAGAACATTTTAATTTTTTTTGTAATTAAATCAATCTTCTTATTTTTTAAATCAATCTTTTAGACAAGTACCATATAATTGCACTTATATGTGGAATCTAATAAACAGAATGAACTAACAAGAAAAGTAGAGACAGACTTAGAGAGAGCAGGCTGAGAGCTGGAAGGGCTGGGGGGGGGTTGTGGGTGGAAAGATTGAGCAAAAGAGGAAAAAAGGAGAAAAAACTTATGGACACGTACAACAGTGTGGTGAGAGCCGGAGAGAGGGGGAGGAGAGGAAGGTAAAGGAAGGTATGGGGCGATAAATGGTGATGGAAGGAGACTTGACTTGGGATGATGAACATACAATATAGTGTACAGATGATGTGTTGTAGAATTGTGCACCTGAAACCTGTATAATTTTGTTAACCAGTGTCACCCAAATCAAGTCAATAAAAAGGAAAAAAATCAATATTTCTTCAGAAAATCACTTAAAGATGGATGGATTGCCAAATTAAAGCATATTTATGAGAATAGTGTTTATTTTTCTCTCATTACTTGCATGCATTGCTTTATGTAAAATGGAACAAAATAATATTATTTTTCAAAAATAAGTGCTTATTAAGAGAAAACCAAGCACTGCAAAAAAAAAAAAATAATAAAATGGAGAAAGCATCACTTCAAATCCTATTCATCAGAAGTAATCATGAACAGTCAAAATTTAATGACCATAACTTGCTATTTATCTTTTACAAATGTCTGCTAACAGATACAATAATCATTTAATATCCTCCAAACTCATCCACAGTGTCATGTTTGCTTAAACTCAGAAGATAATCAAATCACTCATAGGATTTTAGAAATGAAGCTTATTTTGTAAAGCATCATATAAGTATAGGCTACGTTTTCTTTAATAAAGTCAGTCGAAGTTTGTGATAATCAAACTCTGAAATATATATTCATTAATTAATAAATCTTTACATTGGTTAAAGCATATGAGTCCAGCCTGGTAATGTATTTTCAAATGCTGACTCTTCTTACCATTAATATAGCCATGCCTGACTTCCTTTTTCTATAAATTTTACAGAGCTATTATGGAGATAGTTTGGACTGGAGCCAAAGATCACTAGGAGGTCAGTTGTTCTCAGATTTTAATATTTTTCAAATAAATCACATGTGGAATTTTTTATTTTAATTCAGAATTCCAGTGCACATCCCAGAGGTTCTGATTTAGTAATTCTGGGAAGAGGCTCAATTAAATTATATAAACAATGCTCTACATTTTATTCTCATTAGTCTCTTGGTGGAGTCTTTTCTGTGTGAGTATTTTTGTCTTATCTAGATAACATACTTAAGATATATTTAAGACCTTAGGAATTTGCAAGATATTCCTACACTTAGGTCATAATCATATCATAACTAAAGCTCCATTTGAAGTTTTGACAGAAATAAAAAAATATTATAATATGGTCATATATTTGAAATGTTGTAATTTGTTCATGACCATTATACAGAACAAGTAATTTCTTATTTTAAAATAAGAAATACAGTCATTCTTAAGAGTCAACTTATAAATTATCATGTAGCCCAGTTGGTGTGGCTCAGTGGATTGAGCATCGTCCCATGGACTGAGAGGTCCTGGTTGGATTATGGTCAGGGCACATGCCCTGGTTGTGGGCTCGATCCCCAGTAGGGGGCATGCAGGAGGCAGCCAATCGATGTATCTATCTCGCATTCATGTTTCTCTCTCCTCCTTCCTCTCTCTTTCTAAAAATCAATAAAAGGATATATATAGAGAAATTATCATATAGAAATTCTCAGTCCAAGAGATACTATATCTTAAATGACAAAACATGTAAGTACCGATCTATCTTTCTTAGCCTCTCATTACAACTGTCCACCTTATCTTTATTACTTGACCCATTCGATCTTATGATGGAAAATTGTATGTTGATTTTATATTCATTGTTAAATAAAACAAGCCTAAAACATTACTCAATCATAAATGCATACCCTTTTTCAGGACAACCATTCACCGGCACTATCTCAGAATTTCTTTAATTTTTTTTTCTTTATTGATTTTAGGGAGAGAGGAAGGGAGAGGGAGAGAGATAGAAACATCAATGAGAGAGAACATCAATTGGCCACCTCCTGCATGCCCCCACTGGGGATCGGGCCCACAACCTGGGCATATGCCCTGACCAGGAATCAAACCAGTGACCTCTTGGTGCATGGGTCGGCGCTCAACCACTGAGCCACACGAGCTGGGCAACATTTCCATTTGAATCTTCTTCATATTTCCTGATTTCCCACCATTGGTCCAAGTATAGTATACAGTCCTTTGAGTTAAAAGTAGTTGTTGATAGTTACAACATGATTCTTCCTCAGAATCATGGTTTGTGCAAAGTTAGTGTTTTGTTTAGGGTAGAGAAAGCCAAGGGGTTCTATCAGATCTGACAGGATCATTTAAACAAACAGGAAGTAAACTTGAGTAGTTTCATGCTGTGACCAGCCTGTCATTCTTAGAGGATTGCTTGTTTGTCTTTATTTTGTTTTGTTTAGCTTTTTTTAAATGTCTTTACCAGGGTGGATTCATTTATAACTCATCCATTTTCCTGTAGGATGTTAGCATCTGAATTTGTACACATTTCTAATTGTCTTATTTACTCCTAAGGTCAACTCAATTTCATTTGCTAGCCAACCTTTTATTGCTTTATCTTGCTTGACGAAAGAAAGGTTATTGAATTTAGAACAAAACAAAGACACATCTGTTTTTCAATACTGGGTTTATCTATTTTATTCATTCAAAATAGAGAATTATAAAATAAAATTTTGAGCATGATTTCCTTCTACTAACATTTCTCTCTGGAACTGAGAGCATTATTTCATAAGAAAATTTACCATACATTTGTTTACTCAGGCTGATAAATATTTTCCTGTTTAATTATACTTCTAGAAGGATTATCTCTTTCACTATGCCTTGCTTTTTTTACTACAGAAGGGTTTATAACTGCCCTCCATAGTGAGAACATACCATTTCTCGGCATAATTTTATCCTGTATATCATCTATAACTCTCCAGGTGAACCACGAATTGGTTGGAAAAAGCTATCCACACATCATAACTGTCATTTCCCTATTTTTTTGGTTTTTGTTTTTTTTGCTAAGGATGTAGCAACAATTTTTAAAATATGCTTTCATTGATTTTTTAGAGAGGAAGTGAGAGAAAGAGAAACATCAACTGGCTGCCTCCTGCACGCCCCCTACTGGGGATCAAGCCCGCCACCCGGGCATGTGCCCTGACTGGGAATCGAACCAGGGCCTCTCAGTCCATGGGAAGAGGCTCAATCCACTGAGCCGCACCAGCCACACTACAGCAACACTTTTTAAGAAATACTGTTGCACAATAATGAAGACAGGCAATATACATCAGAAAAAAATTTCTTTAGTCCCTGGAAACCCTAATGTGGGGCTTGGACAGTGAGAAAGGTGAAAAGACAGCCTGAATCTGGTACAACGCCAGTGTTTACAAAGTTAGCAGAAGAGAAGGCACCAATGATTTAAATGGAAAAGAAATATTTACAGAAGTAAAAGGACTAGGAGAGTAACATAGAAGCTAAAAGAGAAAAAAAAAGAGTTTCAGAAAGAGACTGGTTAATGATATCAAATACTATAGAAGTGCACACTTAATATAAGGTCTAAATGCAACATATTACACTTGATATTACTAGTGTGTTAATGACCTTGGTTAGAGAAAAAATTTTGTAGGTATGAATGAGATTCATATATATTGCCAAGGACACTAATTCAAGCAATTTATAAAGGCCGTCTGAAAATTCATTTAAATCAATTCTCCTTTGGGAAAGCCGGATAAATGAAAATGTAAATATCCAATACTCCATGTTACTTACTCTTTGAGGGCACAGACTCAAATGAAATCCTCCTCTTATTGAACTTGATAAAGAATGTGAAAAATGGCCCAGCTGGTGTGGCTCAGTGGTTGAGTGTTGACCCATGCACCAAGAGGTTGCTGGTTTGATTCCAGGTCAGGACACATGCCCAGGTTGTGGTCCCAATCCCCAGTGGGGGACATGCAAGAGGCAGGCAATTGATGTTCTCTCTCATCGATGTTTCTATCTCTCTCTCTCCCTAAAATCAATGAAGAAAAAAAACGAATGTAAAAAATATTTCAATTTTTTAAAAAAATTACTGAATTTATTGGGGTGACATTGGTTAATAAAAGTATATAGCTTTCAGGTGTACAATTCTATAATACATCATCTTCATATTGTATTGTGAGTTTACCACCCAAAGTCAAGTCTCCTATCCCCCTTTATCCTCTTTTATCTCCCTCCGCCCACCCCCTTTCCCTTGGGTAATCACCATATTGTTATCAGTGTCTATAAGTTTGGTTTTTTTTGGTTTACTTCCTTCAACTATTTCACCCAGGGTCAGTATGTTGTCTGTATCTATGACTCTGTTTCTATTTTGTCAGTTTATTTTGTTCCTGAGACTCCATATATGTGAAATTATATATTTGTCTTTTTCTGATTGGCTTATTTTGCTTAGCATAATACTCTCTCTAGTCCACCATGCTGTCACAAAAAGTAAGATTTCCTTTTTTTTTTTTGGTCAAGTAGCATTCCATTGCCTAACTGTACACTAGCTTTTTCATCCACTCAGCTACTGATGGGCACTGGGGCTGCTTCCAAATCTTGGCTATTGTAAATAATACTGCAATGAACATAGGGTGCACATATTTTTTTCTAATCAGTGTTTGCTGTTTCTTTGTATATATTCCCAGATGTGGCATCAATGGGTCATAAGGCAGTTTCATTTTTAATTTTTTAAGGAAATTTCATACTGCTTTTCATAGTGGCTACACCAATCTACATTCTCACCAACAATGTACAAGAGTTCCCTTTTTTCCACATCCTCACCAGCACCTGTTGTTTATTGATTTATTGATGATAGGCATTCTAACAGGTGTGAGGTGATATCTTATTGTAGTTTTAATTTGTATCTCTCTGATGATTAGTGATGTTGAGTACCTTTTCATATGTGAATTGGCCATCTGTATATCCTCTTTGGAGAAATGTCTATTCGGGTTCTGAATTTTATGATTTTTTTGGTATTGAGTTGTATAAGTTTTTAAATATAAATTTTGGATATTAACCACTTATTAGATGTATCTTTAGCAAATACGTTCTCCCATTCATTGGGCTGTCTTTTCACTTTGTTGATGGTTTCCTTTGCTGTGCAAAAACTTTTTAGTTTCATGTAGTCCCATTTGTTTATTTTTTCATTTGTTTCCCTTGCCCGAGGGACATATCAGAAAAAAATATTGCTATAAGAAATGTCTGACAGGTAACTGCTCATTTTTTCCTCTAGGTTTTTTAGAGTTCCAAGTCTTACACTTAAGTCTTTACGCCATTTTGAGTTTATTCTTGTGTATGGTGTAAAAAGGTGGTCCAATCTCTTCTTTTTTTTGCGTGTGTCTCTCCAATTTTCCCAACATCATTTATTGAATATGCAATATTTACTTCACTGTATGTTTAAACTCCCTTGTTGAATATTAATTGACAAAGAGGCTTGGGTTTATTTCTGGGCCCTGTATTCTGTTCTAATGATTTATATGTCTATTTTTATGCTAGTACCATGCTGTTTTGATTACTATGGGCTTGTAGTATAGTGTGCTATCAGGTAGTGTGATTCCTCTAAACTTGTTCTCTCTCAACATTGCTGTTGCTATTCGGGGTCTTTTGTGGTTCCACATAAATTTTTGGAATATTTGTTATAGTTTTGTTTATTAAGGATTGGTATCTTGATGGGAATTGCATTGAATCTATAGATTGTTTGGGGCAGTATGGATATATTAATTATGTTAATTCTTCCTATCCATGAACACAGTATATGCTTCTATTTATTTGTATCTTCAATTTCCTTCTTCAGTATCTTATAATTTTCCCAATACAGGTATTTTACTTTCTTGGTTAAATTTATTCCAAAGTATTTTTATGCAATTGTAAATGAGAAGGTTATTAGTTGTAATTGGTCTATTGAGATTTTCTTATTCTTCCTGATTCAATTTTGAAAGATTTTGTGTTTCTAGGAATTTATCTATTTCACCCACATTTTCAAATTTGTTTTCAGACAGTTCTTAATGTTTTCTTAAAATTCTTTGTATTTCTATGGTGTCAGATGTTATTTCTCTTCTTCCATTACTGATTTTAATTATTTGGGTCTTCTCTCTTTTTTCTTTATAAATCTGGTTAAATTTTTGTCAATCTTTTTATCATTTCAAAGAACAAGCTCTTCATTTCATTGAATTGTTTTGGTATTGTCCTTTTAGTTTCCATATGATTTATTTCTGCTCTCATCTTTATTATTATATCTTCCTTCTACTTATACTGGGCTTTGTTGGTCTTTCCCTGTTTTTTTTTTTTTTTGTTGTTGTTGTTGTTGTTGTTGTTGTTTGTTTGTTTGTTTTAGGTGTAGGGTTAGATTGTTTATTGAGATTTTTCTTGCTTCTTGAGGTAGGTCTATAATGCTACGTATGATTTTCCCTCTTAGGACTGCTTTTACTGTGTCCCATAGATTTGAGGTTGTGTTCTCATTTTCATGTGTCTAAATTTATCTTTGAGTTCTTCCCTGATCTCACTGTCAATCCATTCATTGTTCAATAACATATTTAGCCTCCATATGTTTGTACATTTTTCAATTGTTGTGGGTTTTTTGTAATTGATTTCTAGTTTTATACCATTGAGGTTAAAGATGTTTCATATGATTTCAATCTTCTTTAATTTATTGAGACTTGTTTTGTGTCTGATTATATGGTCTATCCTGGAAAACATTTCATGTGTACTTGATAAGACTGTATATTCTGTGGTTTTTGGGGTCAAATGCTCAGAACATAGCATTTATATCCATCTAGTCTAGTGTGTGATTTCAAGTTTTTGTTTCCTTGTTCATTTTCTTTCTGGAATATCTAGCCATTGATACGGTGTGGTGTTAAAATCTAATATGATTATTACTGTCAATTTTCTCTTTATGTCCATCAGCATTTTCTTTCTATATTTAGGTGCTTCTATGTTTGGTGCATAACTATTTATGAGAGTTATATATTCTTGGATTAATCCCTTTAACATTATGTAATGTCCTTCTTTGTCTTTTGTTATGACCTTTGATTTGAAGTCTATTTTTCTGATGTAAGTGTTTTTACCCCAGCTTTTTTGTTCATTTCCACTTGCATGAAATACATTTTTTCATTTCTTTACATGTAGTCTGTGTGTATCTTTTATTCTGAGATGAGTCCCCTGTAGACAGCATATATGTTGGTATTGTTTTATTATTTATTCTGCTACCTTGTCTTTTAATTGGAGTGTTAAAGAGATTTACATTTAAAGTGATTATCGATAAGTATGTATTTGTTTCCATTTTATTCTTTATGACTCTCTTTCTCTCTCTCTCTCTCTCTCTCTCTCTCTCTCTCTCTCTCTCTCTCATCTTTTCCTTCATCTTAAAGAAGACCTTTTAACATTTCTTATAATACTGGTTTGGTGGAAATGAACTCCCTTAGATCTTTCTTGTCTGGGAAGCTTTTATGTATTCTTCAATTCTAAATGATAACCTTGCTGGATAAAGTAGTCCTGGTTGTAGGTCCTTTGTTTTCATCACTTTGAATATTTGTTGCCAATCTCTTCTGGCAATTAACTTTCTTTCTCTATCTGCTTTTAAGATTCTCTGTCTTTAATCTTTGCTACTTTAATTATGATGTGTCTTGGTGTGGGGTTCTTTGGGCTTATTTTGTTTTGGACTCTTTGAGCTTCCTGGACTTGTATGTGTTTCATTTTTTTTTTTTTTTTTTTTTTACCTGACTGTTATTTGTTACTCTTTGCATGATACTGAAAAATGTTTAGAAAAAGTTAAATAGGCTTGGTAAATGCTAGGTTCCTCAACAATCACAGGAGCAGTAGTAGCACCATCTAGGAAAATCTATTCTCAAAAATATATTTTGTGGCAGTTTTCTCAGTTTTACTGAAAAATTTGACATGGCAAACCTAATAAGGAATGGTTAACAGGATGAGGCTTGTGGAACAGGCAGAGGCTGCATGTTATTTTTCCAAGTCATCTTTCAGTTCATCCTTTTATCTGGACTGGAAGTTCCTTTGTGCTGCCTTTTTTAGCAAACTTGGCTGTTTTTAAAATGTCTCCATGCCTCTGTGTTCAAAGCAGAGTTCACTTAGAAATGTCTACTTAACCAATAACTGCAAGTTTGTGACAGAGAGAGAATGAGAGGAGAGAGAGAGAGAGAGAGAGAGAGAGAGAGAGAGAGAGAGAGAGAAGGGGGGAGAGAGAAGGGGGGAGAGAGAAGGGGGAGAGAGAGAGAAAGTTGGCATTTGTGCAAAATATTATAATACTGCTGATCTGGTTTCTTTAGAGGTGGTTCAGTCATTCTGGTATTCGGGTAGTTTCTTATTCCTTTTAGCAGTTACTTCCAAGTAGCATTTGGTATGGATAATGTTTTATTATTGTTGTTATTGTTGTTATATAGAAACAAATAGATCCCCTTTTCTATTGGCCCTACTTACTCCTCACATCATGTGACCAATTAATAAGATATTCTTATGTTCATATTATATTTGAACAAGTACCTGTTCCTTTTACTCTGATGTTACAAGTACAAAAGCAATATAAATCAAAAGATATATGTAAAATTTTAAGAATTATTTAAATCATAATTAAACTATGGACTTTCATAAAAGTGATGTTTCCTCTGCATTTCAATTTGCTCACAGGACAAAAATATATAGACTATTTCCTGAAGCATAGTGTGTCATCATGGTGACAGATTCCGTATCAGATTAGTATATTAGAACTATCAAAAATTAAATCTCCGCTTCGTCAAAAAGATTGCCCAATTTTAAATTACACAGAAGATAACTTTATAGAAGTGTAATTGTGGGTACTAGCAAAATGACTGATTGGAGAGAATTGGATGTAAGTAGTTTTGTTTGCTGTCCAAGTTCACATTTTATTCCAAATTATTGCTAACAGGAGTTGGAAAATTTGGTGACCTGATAACCTACTATTCTCCAGAATAAGAAAGAAGGTCAAATATGTATCTAATTAGAATGGTAGCTCGGACTACTACAGACAAGAAAGGAGCAAAAAACCCCAACAACTTTAATTATGTTTTCAAGAAAGCCACCTTGACTGCACATCAATATTCATATTAGAAATCTGTAAGACATTTAATGTTCTGTCTAAATTATATGGTATTATATCACACTATTTTTAAAAGCTTGCTAGGGCCAATATTTAAAATGATGAAAACAAAGATACTGTTTAAAGAAACCTCTTGAGGTCATGCAGTGTTCTTTTTGCAATAAGGATGAAGAAGGGTAACCTGTAGAAAAAAACAACAAGGGAAGAAAAACAGTAAGAACTCAACTGCTTCCTGCCATTTTTTGTGGCGCTTATACTTGATTGCTGCCATTGACTTCAAATAATGCTACTTGTCCATTCACTCTGTCTCTGTCTCTTTGCATCCCTTGTACTGAAAGCCAGACTTGAAAAAGAAGGATAGCCAGCTTTTAGGAAAAAAAAGAAGCAAACAACAAAAACCCCTCTGCTTATAGTTAAAAAGGAATTTGAACATGTCAGAATGTTCTACAAAGGCTGAAAGGATTGCCAAACGCTTAAAAAATAATTTCTGACCGTGGACAGCTCCTTTGGGGACTGGGAACAAAAAACAATGCGTGTGAAAAGATTTACTGTTTTATTGCGTATCTACTACTCGGTTCCACTGGTCTAAACGAGTCTAAGATGATCATAGAGGTGAAAAGCAATTCTTTTAAAAACTCACATGAAATTTGACTTCCAAATAAATCTTTTAATTCATTCAGCAAGTAAAATCATTTACACACCAGGGGTTAGCAAATCACAGAATGCAAGCCAAATACAGCCCGATTCCTGTTCTTCTACAGACCTCAAGTCAAGAATGTATTTTTACAGGTGAACATTTACAATGGATTTGATAATAGGGAATACTAACCTTGAACTCCAATGAAGCTAACTTGATTCACCCACAAAAAGAAATCTATTATTCTTATTAGACATGTATTACAAAAAAAAAAAATCTTACTCAGTTTTTATACTCTGAATTTTATCAATAAAAATTTTCTAGAAACTTATTTTCTGTCTTCTTAATGCTGATTCTTAATCCACAATGCATAAAATTAATTTAGACTGCAATTTTATTTATATTAATAAAATAAGCCCAGGGTTATTACATATGACCATTTTTTTATTATACAGAATAAAATATGATGTCATACTCTAATTTCAAAATTGCAAATAATTGTAAGGACTTGGTTTCTACAAAGATATGCTTAGGGTGTTTAGAAGGAGTCTTCTAAAACGATATATGTAATACATGGACTGTGTCATTTTTAAGAGAGAACAAGAGAAACCATGAGAGAGAATATTTTTCCTACAGTTCTTTTCATCAGCCAGTACTTGAGTTAGATGGACTGCCGTAGGAGAGTATAAAGTTATAGCTCTGACCTCTCTTATTATACATCTCATCTGTTCACAGGGCATTGATTTCTTAGAATATTATTCAAAATTTGCTGATATGCACATTGTATTGCAATTGATGCTGAGTCATTTTATGTAAATGTTTTTATTTCTCTTTTATTTTTCAGTTACATTGAACGTTCAATATTATTTTATATTAGTTTCAGGCATAGTGATTCGACATTTATATAACTTATATAAAGTGATTCCCCCCAGTAAGTCTAGTACCCACCTGACACCATACATAATTATTACAATAGTGTTAACTGTATTCCCTACGTTGTACTTCACATCCCTGTGATTATTTTGTAACTACAAATTTGTACTTCTGAATTCCTTCCTTTTTTTCACCCAGTCCCTGAATGGCCCTCTCACCTGGCAACCCTTGGTTCGTTCTCTGCATATATGGGTCTGTTTCTGTTTTGTTTTGTTTTTGTTCTTTAGATTCCGCATATAAGTGAAATCATATGGCATTTGTCTTTCTCTGTCTGACATTTCACTTATCATAATACACTCTAGCTCCATCCATGTTGTCATAAATTATAATTTTTTAAAATAATTTTCCTTCGTTGATTTTAGAGAGAGGAGAAGGGAGAGGGACAGAGAGAGAGAAACATCGATGAGCGAGAACACTGATTGGCTTGCCTCCTGCACTCCCCGTACTGGGGATCAGACCCACAACCTGGGCATGTGCCCTGACTGGGAATCAACTGGCGACCTCTTGGTGCATGGGTCGATGCTCAATCACTGAGCCACACCGGCTGGGCAGATTTTTTTTTTTTTTGTAGTCCAGTAATATTCCATTATATATTTGTACCACATCGTCTTTATTCAATCATCTATTGATCGGCACTTTGGCTGTTTACAAATCTTGGCAATTGTAAATAACGTTTTCAAGAACATAGGGGTACCTATATCTTTTTTAATTAGTGTTTTGGATTTCTTCAGATAAATACCCAGAAGTGGAATTGCTGGGCGAAAAGGTAGTTGCATTTTTAATATTTTGAAAATCCTCCAAGCTGTTTTCCACAGTGACTGCACCAATCTGCTTTTCTACCAGCAGTGCATGAGGGTTCCCTTTTCTCCACATCCTCTCCACCACTTGTTGTTTGTTGATTTATTGATGACAACCATTCTGACAGAGGTGAAGTAATGCATCATTGTAAATTTAATTTACATTTCTTTCATGATTAGTGATGTTGAGCATCCTTTCATAAGTCTATCGGTCATCTGTAAGTCCTCTTTGGAGATATGTGTATTCAAGTTTTTGTTTCCAAGACTAGAATGTAGAGTCCATGACAGTAAGATCATATCTCCCATTTCTTTCAGATCTTCATTTCCTCCCATCCTTCAGCTCCCCTGTCATACTTGACACATGTGATTTACATGTAGTCAGTTAATGCTATTTCTCAAATCATGACTCAAGAACCTTCTTTAGCCTTCTAAGGGCAGAGTCTATGAATACTTCTTCTGAAGAAAGTGGCTCAAAAAATGTGTTTTTTCTGCAAAACAAGTTTCTGTGCCTCATATTATGATTGCCAAATGAAATCAACCCTGCTATCTTAGTCATGACTAAGCAAGAAATTAGTCTCTGATCAAAGTTTATAACAGCACATTGGGAGATCAAAATCTCTTTCTGTCTTAATCATTTGGTTGGCAAAGGAGTGCCATTAAATCTTTTGTTTTGGGGAACTTGAATAGGTGTGACATACCAATTCTTCTTCAGGTGCTTTGTCCACCAAATCTAGGGAGGGATGGGACCCAGAGTGACCATGTACTATGAGATATTTCTCTGTGCCATTTCATTTTATATGCATTTGTTTAATTAATCCATCTTAATATATCTAATCTAAAAATTCTGAGCTTTCATCTTTGAAAATTTATAGGAGATTATAAACTACAAGTTTAGCATATACACTCACCCTTTTTGTGCTAAACCAAAGTCAAAAACTATGGCTATGGACAAGAAACTCACTTCTCTGTGCTTTAGTTTCTCATCTTTACCCTATCAGATTGTTGTGAACATTTAAATGTTCATCTACTATATGTAAGGTGGTTTTTTTGTTTTGTTTTTTCATAACACTTTTATAGGCACACACTATTTTCCAAATATTATTTCTGGCAGTTTTCCAAATGTTAACCCATTCAATATTATAAGGTTTATAGTATGATTGTGCCCTTTATACAGATAAGGAAATCGATGCATGGAGAAAAAGCCATCTGCCCTAGGCACAAATCTATTTAGTGTCACTTAAAATAGAACCCGGAATACAGCTGGTGCTTAATAAGTATTAGATATTCTTATTATTCTGATTACTACTACTACTACTACTACTATTATATAAAATCTGTTCATAATTTTTATGCATTTCCATGCTATTCAATTTGCATAAAAATTATTGGTTCTATTATGAACTGATGGATTTAAACATATCTGATGTGTTTCAGTCCATATCAGTAGTTACCCTTATTGATCCTCAAATGCTCACACTTTTGGCCAGTAGTAACCTCTTCAAATTAACTCAAGTTTTTTTGATACAACTCTAGTAAGCTTTGAGAAATTTCTATTTAAGAAGATACAAAAATTAACCTTAGTGTCACTGAAGTGGCTCAGTTGGTTAAGCATCGTCTTGTGCACCGAAAGGTTGCTGGTTCGATTTCTGTTCTGGCCACACACTTGGGTTGTGGGTTTGATGCCCGGTCGAGGCGTGTATGGAAGGCAACCGACTGATGTTTTTCTGACATAGATGTTTTCTCTCTCTCTTTCTCCCTTCCTCTCTCTAAGCATGTCTTTGGGTGAGGATTAAAATAACTAACTAACTAAATAAATATATTTTGAAAAATAAAGTTTTTTGGTCACTTTTGAATGATGATTAAAAAATCAACTTATTGCCAATCTTATCAACCAATCTAATGTATGGAACTTATTAGAATCCTGATTCAAACAAATAAACCACAAAATCTAGGTATAAGATAATTGAGAAAATTTGTATATATAATATATACTACACTTTAGAACTCAGTGTTAGCACATAGCACATAGTGAAGTATTTAAAAAATTTTTTTTCTTTGTTGATCTTAGAGAGAGAAGAAAGGAGAAAGATAGAAACATCGATGAGAGAGAACATTGACTGGCTGCCTCCTGCATGCCCCCCAATGGGGATCGGGCCCACAACCTGGGCATATGTCCTGACCTGGAATTGAACCTATGACCTCTTGGTGCATGGGTTAATGCTCAATCACTGAGCCACACCAGCTGGGTCATAGTGAAGTATAAAAAGACATAATGTCATGAGGATGTCTGGGACTTCAAAATTATTCAGTGGAGAAGAGGGAGCCAAATGGGATGTGGTTTCAGTGAAACAAAATCAACTGCTCGTTGTTAATCATTGAAGCTAGATGATGAATATACAGGAGTGCATTACACAGAGATCTCTACTTTTGTATATATTTGACATTTTTCAAAATGAAAGTTTTTGTTTTTATTTCTGGCTCAAATATCTTTAGATATGCCATATTTTTCTATCATGGCAAAGCATTCTGTGCTTCATTTTGCTTGTTACTGAAGGTTAGGTAGAGTACAAGCCAATGACTCACAATCTTGTTAAAGGTATTTTGTGGACAAAGAAAAACAATTAAAAAAATTAATGTATTATTCATTATAAGTCTCTCTGGGTGTTAATTATCAAATGGTTTAAGAAGAGTGACATTGGCCTGGCTGGTGTGGCTCAGTGGATTGAGCATCATCCCACGGACTGAGAGGTCCCAGTTCGATTCCTGGTCAAGGTACATGCCTGGGTTGCAGATTCGATCCCCAGTAGGGGGCGTGCAGGAGGCACAATGTTTCTATGTCTCTCTCCTTTCTTTTCTCTCTAAAAAAATCAATAAAAACATATTTTTAAAAAAGAAAAGTAGAATTATAATTAAACTATAACCATTTTGATACAGACCAGTGATGACATTTTTAAAAAGAAAAAATTGAAAGGTTGAAATATTTTGGTCAAATGCCATGGCTTGTTTTACTGTTATTTTCTTTTAATTCTCAGAAATGTTCTAGTCACTGAAGACAAATTTTTCAATTTTAATATAAAAAGATTTAATATCATTTTTGGAAGCAAAAAGTCTTTGTTTTCTAGTTTGCTAAACATGATTTCATCTTTTGGGCTAAAATAAGGTTTCTTTTTTAAGTATGTACAATTGAATTTTCAGGCTGGTTTGAAATGCAACTGATCTGCCTGTGGTCTGTCAAGAAAAATAACAAAAAACAAAAACAAGAGAAAAAACAAAACAAAGAATGTAAAATGATTAAATTAACTTACAGTTAAAGAGTACTTATGGATATTTTACTAAATAATTTAAATATATTAACTTATTCATTTTCGCAGGGACCTAAAATAGGTAGTGTTATTTATTGCCCACAATTACAGGTTAGAGAACTGAAAACAGAAAAGGTAACTGACTTGTATAAAGTCATAGAGTTAGTAAATGATAAAGCCTGTGAAGGCTGTGATATAATTACAAAAGGCTTAGTGATGTTTTTGTTGTTGCTATTGTTTTAATGTGTTCATTATATTTTGCTCTCTTTTGGGTCTTTCATAGAATGATAGTAGCTGATAAGTTCTACTTGACAATAAGATGTGTCAAAAACCTTCTGACGGTAGGCCCAGAGAATCAGACTAAATGTAAACTATTGATCAATTTTGGAAGAAGCATAATAAACAAGCATGGCCTTTGAATCAAAGCAAGCGAGGTTTAATGTACATTACTGTTATTGACTTTCTATGTGTCGAAAGAAAGTTTAATTAACTTTTCTTAACCTTCTCTTCAAACATCTTCTCCTAGCTGGTTACCTTTAATCCTATTATTCCTAATACAACAAACAGAAAGGTGAAAATGTATCTTGAGATACCCTGTTTTAAAACTCTATGTCAAATCTGGTTTGGTGCACCTTACTATACATTTGTATGATTTATTGTCTGAGTGAAATTACTTCTCAAAATAAGGAGTCGATTTAGCTTAGCGGTTGGGGCGTCGGCCTGCGTACCAGAGAGTCCTAGGTTCGGTTCCCGCTAGGGGCACGTACCAAAAATAAATAAATAAATAAATAAATAAATAAATAAATAAATAAATAAATATAATGAGTCACTTATGCAGCAAATAATAAGTTTATTTTTTCTTATGACGAAGAATTCATTCTCACTCTAAGTATAAAAACTAGAAAATAAAATGTGTCAAAATAAAATAATATCAAAAGACACATATATTATTACAATCAAATGTTATTATTAAAGTCTTTTTCTTCCAGATTTTTCCTATGTAACTAGACCCTTCTATAAACTGTGTTGGGAAAATTTTTGAAAAACATGGAAATGTGTCAGCAAAATAATATTGAGTGGCCTGTCAAGCATGTTTTTCAGAGTTATTTCTGCCTTTCATTGTATTCACGTTACTTTAAAAGTTTGTAAGTTGTGGTATACTGATATTAAATAATGTTTGTGCATAGAAATATTAATTGGTTAACTTTATATCAGAGTCATTTTTTTGTTTGTTTGTTTTTATCCTCACCGGAGGATATTTTTGCATTTATCGTCACATAGAGCAGGAGGGAGAGATGGAGAAAGAAAGAGAGAAACATCAACGTGAGAGAGGAACATCGAGTGGTTGCCACCCACACAACCCCAACTGGGCCAGGGGAAGAACTGCAGCCGAGGTATGTTCCCTTAGTGGGAACCAAACCCGTGACTCTCTGGTCCCCATTATTTACAATAGCCAAAATAGGAAAAGAAATTAGGTGGCTATCGATAGATGAATGGATAAAGAAGATGTTATATATATGCAATGGAATGTTATGCACAATAGAAAGAATGAAATCTTACCATTTGTAACAATATGGATGAAACTAAAAGGTATACTAAGTGAAATAGGTCACACAAAGAAAGACAAATGTTGTATGGTTTCACTTATATGTGGAATCTAAAACAGAACAAACAGAGAAAACAAAAACAGACACCAAAAGGATGATTACCAAAAGGGAGGGAGTGGGTGTATGGGTGAAAATGGAAAGAATAATATAGACGATAATACTGTAATAAGTTTACATAGTGACAGACAATTACTAGAATTAGTGGGGTGATCACAATATAGAGTATAAAAATATTGAATCACTATATTTTACACCTAAAACTAATATAAACAATATAATATTGTATACAACTATATTTAAATAGAAAATATATATAATTAAAACTAGGAGTACCTTGGATCAGTATCACACTTCAGAGAATCTATCACATGAAATAAAATGTATAACTATGTTTACAGATACAGAAAATGTATTGCAGCATAGTTTATAAAAATGAGGAATTCGAAGCAACCTTAATGTCAATCAAATGAATCACAGTGCTCGGCCAGTGTGGCTCAATGGTTGAGCATCGACCCTGCACCAGGAGGTCACAGGTTCGATTCCTGGTCAGAGCACATGCCCAGGTTGTGGGCCAAATCCCCAGTGGGGGGCATGCAAGAGGCACCAATTGATGTTCTCTGTCATTAATGTTTCTATCTCTCTCTTCCTCCCATTCCCTCTCTCTCTAAAATCAATACAAAGAAAAAAAAATTTAAATGAGTCAAAGTAAAAGAAATATTAGTACATCCAAGCAGTGGAATTCTATCAAGTTGCATAAAAATGGTTATGTATAAAGATATTTAAAGGTACTCAGAATAAATGGTTAAGTGAAAAAGGTAAATTATATACTCATATATATAATGTTATATGATAACATTAAAAATACTTCCTATAACCCGGCCAGTGTGGCTCACTAGTTGAGTGTCGACCCATACAAGAGGTTGCCAGTTCAATTCCCAGTCAGGATACATGCTCAGGTTGTGGGCCCGATCCCCAGTGGGGGGCATGCAGGAGGCAGCCAATCGATGTTCTCTTTCATCAATGTTTCTATCTCTTTCTTCCTCTCCCTTCCTCTCTCTGTAAAATCAATAAAGACAAATTATTTTTAAAAATACTTCCTATATATGACATAAAATAAAATATTGAAGTACATATACCTAATTGTTACTGTGAGTCTTTCTGAAGGGTGGAGTGGGAAAGGATCTTGAGAAGGTTTTTCATTTTTCACATTGTACATTTCCATAATATTTTAACTCTTATAATAGCAATAGGTATTGATTGCTCTTATAATAAAAAAGTACAGACAGTGCTCTGGCTGGGTGGCTCCATTGGTTGGAGCGTCATACCTTACATCAAAATGTTGGAGGTTCGATTCCCAGTCTCTCTCACATTGATGTTTCTTTCTCTGTCTCTCTTCCTTCCTCTCCCTCTAAAATCAATAAAAACATATACTCAGGTGAGAATTAAAAAAGAAAGAAGTTAAGAGTAAATTCATATGAAACTTTGGTTAAAATAAAGAAAATATGCTAAATTCATAATTCGGTTTTCATAAGAAGGATGTTTTATATTTTAATTCACCATGCTTTTTAATAGATTTGTGTGTTGCTTATTCAGTAGAAGGTCATCTATATTGTCCAATTCAAGTGTTAAATGTTAGGCCAAACATAACCGAAATTATTTTCTCCACTCAAAATTTGAAAGTTTAAAAAAATATTTGAGCCTGGCCAGTGTGGCTAAGTGGTTGAGCATCGACCCATGTACCAGGAGGTCAATGGTTCGATTTCCAGACAGGGCACATGCCCAGATTGTGGGCCTGATCCCCAGTGGGCGGCATGCAGGAGGCAGCTAATTGATGTTCTCCCTTATCAATGTTTCTCTCTGTCCCTCTCCCATCCTCCCTCTCTCTCTAAAATCAATAAAGGCATAAAAGATTTTTAAATATATATATTTGAAAATAAATGACTTAGAATGACTTTTTCTTGTTTGCACTTTATTTGGTTGAGATAGCATTTACTGTGATCAATAGAAAAAGAAACACATCTTTCTTCAGCTCATTTCTTAATTTCCCAGTAGAAAAATATTTTTTCCCACTTGATTATTTGTTCTTGTTAAATACAAAGTTAATAATTACTATGTCTCAGATATGAGCCATATTACCATTTTACATATTGATGAACAGATATACGTTGTGCATATATGCACGCTTGTTTGCCCAGAAAAATGTAAATTTATTTCTAAATGGAGAATTTTATGGACATATATGCTAATAAATTTTTAAAAATAAGTCAAAATATAGATAACCACAAAGTCATCATGGTACCTCACAAAATAATAATGCAAAAATTCACCTACTTAATCAATAATTGTGTCTAAAATGCATTTGGTTTAATTTAGATACTGCCATCTACTGCCTACTTGAAATACCACACAGATTTTCTTCCCAAACAGAACATCCTTAGACTTTCTGAGCACCTTCATTTATATTCTCATTATGTAAGAACATATGGTAGTTTCATATAGGAATTATTACTTATTTAGCTACAAATCCCTCTACTGAGACTAGTACAGTGTATTGTACCTGTCAAATATGCAGTTAATGTTTATCAAATTGAAGTACAAATTAGTAGTAAAAACAAATTAGTGCATAGGTTTGTTTACCTATTCTTTTTTCTCTGCTTACTACTTTTTTGTTTTGTTTTGTTTTTGTTTTTTGTTTTTTTTTCCTCACCCAAGGACATTTTTGCATTTTTCTTCAGATAGAGCAAGAAGGAGAGAGGGAGGAAGAGAGAGCGAGAGAGAAACATCAATGTGAGAAAGACACATCGACTGGTTGCCACCCACACAACTCCAACTGTGGCCGGGGACAAACTGCAACCGAGGTATGTGCCCTTAGTGGGAACCAAACCCGGGACTCTCTGGTCCGCGAGCTGACACTCTAACTGCTGAACCAAACTGGCCAGGACTCTGCTTACTACTTTTCTGGATCATATTTATTTAGTAGCATAAAGTATAATGAAGGACAGTTTTAAAAATATAGCATTTAAATTAAGAGATTATACTCTGTCACTTGCCTGAGTTCATATTCTAGATCTGCCATGTACCAGCTGGATGGCTTTGAACAAATTATTCAACCTCTCACAACTTCAATTTGATTCTTTCTCAAAAGGGGATAATAGTAATAGGACCCTCTGATAATTATGAGGATTGCATAAGTTAATATATGCAGGTTACTTTTAACAGTGTCAGATGTATACATTTTATACATATTTGTTTTTATTATGTGTTGAAAAAGAATCATTCATATACGTACTGTGGAGAACTAGGAGGAGCAGATAGATTAATCAAGTTCCAGTGCCAGCAAAAAGCCGAGAAGGCACAAGGAAAAACAGAATCTATTAAAAGTCATCAAACCTCTTCAGAATTCAGATGACACCAATATTAATAAAGAAATAGCCAGATTGCATTTTGCAACTCACCTGTGAGACTAGCAATGAAGCAATTGTAGAATTAAATGACGAATGTCACATAGATGTTAGTGACAATATCTATATTCCAGAGTTTAACTATCAGTAACTAATTCGTATTCACTTTCAGCCATGAGTCAGCCAGCTATTGAATATTAAAGTCCCTACGTCATAGATGGGGAAACTGAGAAATAAATTAAATTTTGTCAATATGATTTTATAGCCACACTGCAGCGCTGGTTAGAGAGTTGAAAGCTATTTTTAAATTCTCATAAAATTTCTTTAAGGCAGAGTGTCAAGATTATGATCTTCTTTCACAGTAAAAGTAATTGAAAAATAAATGTTCCAGTTAGACGCAGGAGAAATTCCTTTACTCCTTAAAATGGGTCATGTCTAATGACAAATAGTATGGTATGAAAAAAAAAATGACTAAACTAATATTTTAAACACATATATATGTATAATATATATTTATATATTAAATACATATATTAAATATATGTCTACATATTGACATTTATATATTGAAATAGAATAATATTTATTTTATATATAATTATTATGATTATAGTATTTGTATATTTCTATATTAAATATATATATTTAAATTGGGGGTATATAGTACTTAAGGGTTCTAAGGGCCTTTTAAAAATTTTTTTTTTACTTTATAGATTTTAGAGAGAGAGGAAGGGAGAGAGATAGAAACATCAATGAGAGAGAACATCGATTGGCTGCCTCCTGCATGCCCCCCACTGGGGATCAGGCCCATAACCTGGGCATGTGTCCTGACCAGGAACCAGCGACCTCTTAGTGCATGAGTCGATGCTCAACCACTGAGCCACACCAGCAGGGATGTTCTTGCTCTTTTGAAAGTGCGTTCCCCTCTTCTCAACTTGGTGAGCTCTATCTCTTTAAGAGAGCTCAACAGCCAGATCTTCTCCCCAAGATCTCCCAGTCTTTCCCACCCACCCCATCGAATTGACTCCTCCAACCCTGTGCTTTGTACATTCCCACCACACTGTATTACAGCTAGATTATTTACACAACTCTCTCTCTCACAATAGATTGTTAGCTCCTTGAGGGCAGGGAACAAATTTGCATAACTCTAATGTCTTCTCAAGCCTTGGAAGAGAGTGCATAAGTATTTGTTGTAGGTTCAGCCAACTGGATATTTTCCTTTCTGAATTACAATCCTGACAGGGAGCAAACTAAAAAACACTTTGAAGCTGTCATGAAGGGTTAGCCTCACAGTCTGTTGGTAGCAGCAGCAGCAATACCATTGACAATGTCTCCCTTAGGAACTACTCCTTTGGTATGACTTCAGCTGGGCTCCCTAGTACCTATACCTCTCCTGGTTTCTTCCTCTGTCTCAAGTTTGAATGCCTAGGGGTTTCCAATGATCCTATGAGTTATCCAATATACTTTCAGTAAATTCCCCTCCTACTTACAAAAGCCAGGATTGCCATATATATCAAGGAGGAAGATGATGGATGCAGTTTGGCACACAGTTGATAATTAATGTTTTTAAGTACAAAGAAAAGGAGAGCAAGTCTTCTACTTTCTTCTGCAGGTTTTTCTGTCTCCTCTCCCTAACTAGATTTTGAGATGATGTTTGTACACACATATCTCCTCAACAATTTCTAATAGAAAATATTAGTTGAATTTAATTGAAATAATGGATATGCAAATATCATTTAAAACGACCAAATAAAGAGTTATTCTATGAAATAGACAAAGTGCTGCTGGCCATCACGGCTAATTCAAATCAACCTGGTTAAGAATGTGATATGTGCCTTTTTGTTTATCTCCATTCCCACGAGTCTTTTTTTTTTTTTTTTTTTTCTGTAACTCATGGGTGTTGGGTCTGACTGCCCAGAATTCTCTTTATAAGATCTCAGGAACTATCCACCTACTATTTCCTCAAGATTTGATGTATTGTTTATCTAGTTCTCCCTGGTGCAAGCATCTGTTTCATCAACTAAGAACTCAACCAACCTTGTAAACTAATCTATAATAATGGGCACTTATTAACTTTCTAGATAGCATTACTTTACAATGGCCTTTAAAAAAATAAACAAGCCCTGGCTGGTTTGGCTTAGCGGTTAGAGCATCAGCCTGCGGTCCAGAGAGTCCTGGGTTTGGTTCCTGCTAAGGGCACGTACCTTGGTTACAGTTTGTCCCCGGCCCTGGTTGGGTCATGTGGGTGGCAACCACTCGATGTGTCCCTTTCACACTGATGTCTCTCTCTGTCTCTCTCTCCCTCCCTCCCACTCTATCTGAATAAAAAATGGAAAAATGTCCTTGGGTGAGGATAAACAAAACAAAACAAAACAAAACAAACCTTAGATTCCCCTGGCTGGTGTGGCTCAGTGAGCATCGACCCATGCACCAAGAGGTGCTGGGTTGATTCCCAGTCAGGGCACATGCCCAGGACCTGGGCCCAATCCCCAGTGGGGGGCATTCAGGAGACAGCCAATCAATGTTCTCTCTCATCGATGTTTCTATCTCTCTCTCCCTCTCTCTTCCTCTCTCTCTAAAATCAATAAAGGAAAATATTTTTTTTTAATTTGATTTAACATTTAGAACAGTTTTAGGTTCAGAGCAAAATTGAGACAGAATTACAGAGAATCCTCATGTATCCCTGGTTCCTTCACATATACAACTTATCTCAAGATTAACATCCTGTACCACATCCCACATTTGTTGCAATCAATGGACCTACTTGACACATCATCATCACTCAAAATCTGTAGTTTACAAAAGAGTTCATTCTTGGTGTTGTACATTCTGTGGGTTTTGGCAAATGTAAAATATCTTGTGTTCACTACTGTGGTATCATACAGAATAATTTCACTGCCTTAATTCTCTGTGATCCTGCTGTTCGTCTCTCCCTCCTTCAGCCCCTGGCAACCACTGATCTTTTTACTGTCTCTATCATTTTTGCCTTTTCCAAAATGTCATCTAGTTGGAGTCATATAGCATGTAGTCCCTTCACGTTGACTTATTTCAATTAGTAATACGCGTTTAAGGTTCCTCCGGTCTTTTTATGACTTACTAGCTCATTTCTTTTGAGTGCTGAGTAATCCTCCATTGTGTGAATATATAAGCAGTTTATTTATTCGCCTACTAAGGATATTTTGGTTGTTTCAAGTCAGGGCAATTATCAATAAAGCTACTATACACACTTGTGTGCAGGTTTTTGTGTGGAAATAAATTATTGATGCATTTGGGTAAATACCAAGGAGTGTGATTGCTGGATCATATGATAAGAGTGTGTTTAATTTTGGGAGAAACTGTTTTATTGTCTTCCAAAGTGACCAAGCCATTTTGCATTCTCAGCAGAAGCATCTGAGAGTCCTTGTTGCTCTATATTTGGTGATGCCAGTGCTCTAGCTTTTGGCCATTCTAGCAGATGTGTGGTGGCACCATGCTCTTTTGGAATCAATGTCTACTTTCAAGATTAGTTTTTTTTTTTTCTGGTAGAAAAATTAAAGCCTTGGGGCTCAAAGCTTCTACACTTCATGGTACCACTCAACTCCTACAACTTAACATATCCCTTCTTTCACATTTTGTTTTCCCTACATATGGTCTTAACTTCATATGTTACAATTACAAGTGCTATGAGACCATTAGCATTGTCTTCAACTTTTTCACATGCCATAAGAACTTAGCATAGTGTCTTGCACATAATATAAACTATTACACTCTAATTTAATACAGACAGCCTGGCTGGTGTGGCTCAGTGATTGACCATCAACCCACGCACCAAGAGGTCACTGGTTCAATTCCCGGTCAGGGCACATGCCCAGGTTGTGGGTCCGATCCCCAGTGGGGGGCATGCAGGAGGCGGCCTGTTGATGTTCTCTCTCATCGATGTTTCTATCTCTCTCTCCCTCTCCCTTCCTCTCTCTCTAAAATCAATAAAGAAATAATAAAAATAAAATATTCTACAATACTTTGGTGGAAACCATTAGAATGGAGCCAGAATCTGGGTTCTAGTCTTGGTTTTGCTAAATTTTAAATATATAACCTGTGACAGTCACTTTCCTTCTGCTGCTCTCATTTCCCTAATCTAGGACTGAAATGTACAACTTTAGACAAACAATTTGAAATGAGTCTATTTGGGGAAAAAAACTGAATATTATCTACATAAATAACTTGGTCTATGTATTTTAGGGATTTGTGGGGAAAGAAAGACTTGGCCTGGGAATTCTATTATATGCTCACTGTGCACAAGCTCAAGTAGATCTAGCACAGAAATAAACATTTGCTGGAAAATGAGGAGACAATACACAACAAGATAATCGAAAAGAAGTAAAACCTGGCCAGTTTGGCTCAGCAGTTAGAGTGTCAGCCTGCGGACCAGAGAGTCCCAGGTTCGGTTCCCGCTAATGGCATGTACCTCGGTTGTTGTTTGTCCCTGGGGGGTCGTGTGGGTGGCAGTCAGTCAATGTGTCTTTCTCATCTCGATGTTTCCAACCCTGGCTGGTGTGGTTCTGTTGTTTGGGTGATGTCCTGTACAATGAAAGGTTGCTGCTTAGATTCCCAGTCAGGGCATATGCCTGGACTGCGGACTCCATCCCTGGTAGGGGTCCTGTGGGAAGCGGCCCATGGATGTGATGTTTCTCTCTCTCTCTTTCCTTTTTTTTTTCTCTAAAACCATTTTTTTTAAAAAAAGAAAAAAAGTAGATCAAAGTTATCAATTGTAGTAAAAAGACATTCTTTCTTGATGTAGCAAATAGACCTGCATTTGTGGAAGTCACCTTTTGGAAGGAGACATTACAGTAATTTATGCTTTTCATAGTTTGTAGGGTATTTAAATCTATAGGAGTGACAGCTTCAGGAGAGCAGAGATTTTAATGTTTGATACACTAATGCATAGCAAGCACCCAGAATAGGGCCTGTAATATAAGGAGGTACTCAAAAAATATGTGTACTGCCCTGGACGGTTTGGCTTAGTGGTTAGAGCGTTGGCCTTCAGTCCAGGGAGACCGGGGTTTAGTTCCCACTAAGGGCACATACCTCGGTTGCAGTTTATCCTCAGCCCTGGTTTGGTTGTGCAGATGGCAACCACTTGATGTGTTCCTTTCACGTCAATGTTTCTTTCTCTCTCCCTCTCCCATTCTATCTGAACAAAAAATGGAAAAATGTCCTCAGGTGAGGATAAAAAAAAATATATATGTGTACAATATATGTCTAGGACACATGCTCTTGTGAGCAATGCATTGCAGAAGTAAATAAATACAAGGGAATAAAGAAATGAAATATGTATCAGTAATAATGCAGTATGGAGCA
Organism: Molossus molossus; assembly: GCF_014108415.1. Classification (NCBI taxonomy): domain Eukaryota; kingdom Metazoa; phylum Chordata; class Mammalia; order Chiroptera; family Molossidae; genus Molossus; species Molossus molossus. The sequence continues at coordinate 17,895,897 of NW_023425355.1, forward strand.
TCAGCCTGGAAACTAGGGAACATGACCAAAGGTTGGTAGGAACAGAAAAGCTAGATGAGTTAATCTCTAAACTTGTATTCAATCATAAAAATGTGGATTGCTTTTTAATTCTCCAGAAAAAGATTTGTCCTGTTTTTCTTCTCTCTTCTATTAATCATTCCTGTTTAGTTTAGCTAATATCATACTTTTACTTTTGCATTTTGATTCAAACTCACCTTAAAAACTTGCATTTTACTAGTTTTCAATAAAACTTAATTTTTAAAACAATTTTATGATAACAGAAAAAAAAAAAAACACAAAAAGTTCCCGTAAACCTCCTTCCCCTACAGTTTCCCTTCATTAACACTGTGCATTAGGATGGAGCATTTGTTACACTTGATGAACCAATATTATTATATTATTTATTATTTTTTTTATCCTCACCCGAGGACATTTTTCCATTCTTGTTCTGATAGATTGGGAGAGAGGGAGGGAGGGGGGGAGAGAGAGAGAGAGAGGGGGAGAGAGAGAGAGAGAGAGAGAGAGAGAGGGAGAGAGAGAGAAACATCGACGTGAGAGGGACACATCGAGTGGCTACCTCCCACACGACCCCAACCAGGGCCGGGGACGAATCATAACCAAGGTACATGCCCTTGACTGGAATCGAACCCGTGACTCGTTTGTCCACAGGCCGGTGCTCTAACAGGTGAGCCAAACCGGCCAGGGCTCGATATTGTTATATTATTCCTAATTAAAGTTCAAAGTGTACATTAGGATTCCCTCTCTGTGGTGTACATCCTATGGGTCTTGACAAAGGCGTAATGTCATGTATCTACCATTGCAGTGTCATAGAGAACACTATCAGTCCCTAAACTTTCCTGTGCTCCACCTATTCACTCCTCTACCCTAAGCCCCAGAAAAACACTGATCTGTTTCACAATCTAGACAGTTTTGCCTTTTTAAAAATGTCTATTAATTGAAGTCATACAGCATGTAGTTTTGTTGTTGTTTGTTTATTTGTTTTAGAGAGAGAGGAAGGGAGATCTAGAAACATCAATGGAGAGAACATTGATTGGCCACTGCCCGCATGCCCCCTACTAGGGATCAGGCCCACAACCTGGGCATGTGCCCTGACTGGGAATCAAACCAGCATCCTCTGGGTGCATGGGTCGACACTCAACCACTGAGCCACCAGCCGGGCCAGCATGTAGTTTTGTTCATACTGGCTTCTTTCACTCAGCAACACACATTTAAGATTCTTCCATGCCTTTGTGGTGTTATAGCTCATCTCTTTTGTATCCCAGCTTTACCGAGATATATTGACATAAAATTTTATGTAAGCTTATGGTATACAAATATAAAGATTTGAGATACTTATACATTGCAAAATTATTACAGCCATAGGGGTAGTTAACACCATTACCTCACAATATTACCTCTTCTACCTTGGGGTGAGAACATTTAAAATATCCTCTCTTAGCAACTTTCAAGTATATAATGTGGTATTGTTAACTCTAGGCACCATGCTATAAAATAGATTCCCAGAATTTATTCGTCGTATAACTGAAAGTTTGTAGCTTCTGAGGAAGTCCCAATTCCCCCAAACCCAGCCCCTCTCAACCAGCATACAATTCTATTTCAATGACTTCAGCATTTTTGTGTACCATATATACATGATATTATACAGTATTTATTGTTCTCTGTATTTTTCAGAAGGAAGGAAATCCTGCTATTTAGGACAACATGGATGGACTTTGAAGGCATTAGGCTAAATTGTTTCAGTCATATAGAGAACAACAAATACTGTATGTTATCATGTATATGTGGTATATAAAAATGCTGAAATCACTGAAAAAGAATTGAATACTGGTTGCCAGGAGCTGGGATTTGGGGGAATTGGGATGTCCTCAGAGTGTACAAACCTGTCAGAATATATATAGTATATAGATAGATGATAGATAGCTAGATACATAGCTAAATAAATAGCTAGATAGATATAGATATAGATATGGATACGGATATGGATATAGATATAGAATATATATACATAAATATATATATACACACATAAATATATATATTCTTTATCCTTTCATCCATAGATGGACACTTGGGTTGCATCTATTTCTTGGATATTCTGAATAATGCTATGTTGAACATGAAAGTGCAGATATCTGTTCGAGTTCTTGTTTTCTTTTCTTATTATTGAATGTGTTGGGCTGACACTGGTTAACAAAATTATACAGGATTCAGGGGCACAATTCCACAGCACTTCATCTGTGTTTACCACCCCAAGTCAAGTCTCTGCCCATCACCATCCCCCTCCCAGCGTTCCTCCACCACCACTGACACTCTCCCTCAAGCAATCATCACACTGTTGTTCATGAGTTTTTTCCCCTTTTATTTTTCCATTTTGCTCAATCGACACCACTCACCCAACACCCCCAACCCCCGCCCTGGCTCAACAGCTGTCAGCCTGCTCTCTATCTATAAGTCTGTCTCTATTTTGCTTGTTAGTTCATTTTGTTCATTAGATCCCACATATAAATGAAATTATATGGTACTTGTCTGTCTCTGACTGGCTTATTTCACTTAGCGAACGCTTTCTAGGTCCATCCATGCTGTCACAAAGAGTAAGATTTACTTATTTTTTTTGCAGCTGCGTAGTATTCCATTGTGTAAATCTACCATAGCTTTTTATCCACGCATCTACATATGGATACATGGGCTGTTTCCAGATCTTGGCTATTGTAAATAACATGGCTATGAACACAGAGGTGCATATATTATTTCTGACTGGTGTTTTAAGATTCTTAGGTAATATTCCCAGAAGTTAAATCACTGGATCAAAAAGCAGTTCCATTTTTAACTTTCTGAGGTAACTCCATACTGTTTTCCACAGTGGCTGCACCAGTCTTCATTCTCATTAACAGTGCACTAGGGTTCCCTTTTCTCCACATCCTCGCCAGCACTTGTTTGTTGATTTGTCAATGGTAGGCATTCTGACTGGTGTGAGGTGATACCTCATTATAGCTGTAATTTGCAATTTTCTGATAATTAGTGACATTGAGCATCTTTTAATATGTCTATTGGCCATCTGTATGTCTTCTTTGGAGAAGTGTTTATTCAGGTTCTTTGTTTTCACTTCTATTAGATATATACTCAGATTATTGGAACATATTATAGTTATATCTTTAATTTTTTGAGGAACCTCTATACTGTTTTTATAGTTGTTTGCATCTCTACCAACAGTGCATAAAGGTTTCTTTTCCCTACATCCTTGCCAATGCTTGTCATGTTTTTGTCTTTTTAATGATAACTATTCTGACAGGTGTGAGACAATATTTCGTTTGGTTTTAATGTACATTTCTCTGAAAATTAGTGAGATTGAGCACTTTTTATGTACCAACTGACCATTTCTATGCCTTCTTTGGAAAAGTATTTATTTAGAACCTTTGTCCTTTCTTTAATGAGATTATTTTGTTTTGAATTGTATACATTTCTTACATATTTTATTTCAAAAATTTTTTCTTTATTTTTATATGTGGGGGTCTGACTTTCCAACTCTCTTCATTTTATATATTTCTAAGCATAGTTTGTATATAATATTTTATTAATTATTTTAGTTTCAGGTATCCAACATGGTGATTTCACATTTCTATGCTTTAAAATTAGATCATCTTAATCTTTCTGGTAATGTAATATACTTACCACAATATTATTGACTCTATACTCCTTCACCTTTTTCACTCATTCCCCCAAACCCTCCCTTCTGGCAACATCACTTTGGTCTGTGTTTGTATGAGTCTATGTTTCTTGTTTTGTTTCATTTTATTAAATTTCACATATAGGTGAATCTATTGAGTATTTGTCTTTCTCTGTATGACTTATTTCACTTAACATAATACTTCTAGGTACACTTATGTTCTTTCATTTTTATAGTAGACTTAAATTGTTACTAAACTGCCCTGGCCAGTTTGGCTCAGCGGTTAGAGTGTCGGCCTGTGGTCCGGAGAGACCTGGGTTCAGTTTCCGCTCAGTGCACGTATCTCGGTTGCAGTTTGTCCCCGGCCCTGGTTGGGTCGTGCAGGTGGCAACCACTCAATGTGTCCCTTTCACGTCGATGTTTCTCTCTCTCTCTCTCTCCCTCCCACTCTATCTGAACAAAATATCAAAAAATGTCCTCAGGTGAGGATTAAAAAAATAAATAAATAAAAATTGTTACTAAACCACCAAAATACAGTACTATCCTGAATTTGATATATTCTTATCTTTTTACCCATGTCATATATTTTTATGTTTTTATTAGATTAATTAACAAACTTTCATTTCAGCTTGAACAACTGCTTTCACCATTTCTTATAAGGTAATTCTGTTGGTAATGAACTCCCTCAGTTTTTGTTTGCCTGGGCAAGTATTTCTCTCTCTTTTATTTCTGAAGGATAACTTTCCAAGGTAGAGAATTCTTAGTTGGCATTATTTTTTTCATTATGCACTTAGATTATATCATTGTACTTCCTTCTGATATGTAAGGTCTCTGTTGAGAATTCCATCAGTAGCTTTATGGGGAGTCCCTTTGTAAGTTCTAAACATTTTTTTCTCTTCCTGTTTTTAAGACTCTGTTTGTCTTTGATTTTAGACAGTTTTATGATATTATGTTTTGGGAAACTGTCTTCAATTTGAGATTGTTTGGTGCCCTGTTAGCTTCATGAACTGGGATATCCAGGTTTCTCTCCAGATTTTGGGAGTCCTCAGACATTACTTATTTAAATATGTTTTCTGTCTCTTTCTTTGTCTCTTCTACTAGGATTGCAATAGTTTGCAGATTATTTCTTTTCATGGTATCAGATAGGTTTTCTTCACTCTTTGTCATTCCTTATCTTTTTTTCTTTCAACTGAGCTTCCTTAGATTTTGAATTATTCATTAGGTAAATCAAATATCTCTAAATCTTTGTAGTCAGTTGCTGGCAGATTTTGTGATTCTTTGGTAGTGTCATGTTTGCTTGATTTTTCAAGTTGTTTGCAGTCTTTCAATGCTGTCTTCACATTAGAAGTAGTACTCACCTGCTAGTCTTTACTAAGTGACCTCAAGGGAGAAACATCTTATGTCTTCACTCTAGGAATTCTGAAGCTTTCTCAGACCTTTTATGGATATACTTGCTCCATGGTTCTTGCTCCCTCATGTGGCAGAATTCTCAAGCTGTGTGCCTTTTCTTGATCCTGCAATGCACCATATTAGGTGCTGACAGCCTCCCTTTTGCTTTCCCAAAACCAGAGCTGAAATTCAAGCTGTGGTCTGTCCCTGGACCACTGATTCAGGCCATTTTTCAGCACGTGCTCATTATCCATGTTCCAAAGCTTAGGGTTGCCAGCATTAGGAGTGCACACAGGAATCAGCCACAGGGTGGGGTGTGTGGGGGTGAGGTGCACATATCAAGGAGGCTGCTGTTGAGCAATCCATGAGCAAGGTACCACCAGTAGCTCATGGATGGGTATCTTGATGGGATCCACAATACAGTTGATAGGATCTGCATCCCTTTAATACTAACCAAGAGCCTTATCTGCCACTGTCTTGATTCTTTTCTGCTCCTCTCCCCAGTCATGCAGTTCATGATTCAGTGCTCTGGATTGAATGTGAGAGAAATAGACTACTTTGGTAGTGTCCTGCAGAGCTGAAGAAGCTGTGAACTCTTCACATGCTCGTATTTTTCCCCACAAGACAAATCATAGGTCAAGAAAGTATCTCTTGGCACTGAGTTGTGACATCCTGGGGGAGGGGTGATATTGATAAAGTCAAACTGTTTCTCTTATTCTCTCCAATGCATCCAAACTGTCTTTTTTTTTCCCTTCAACGATGTTCTAAAATTTCTCCATTTGAAACTTGAACTTCCACAAAGGTTCTCTTATTCATGGATGACTGTGTAAGACAAGTATTCTCCAGGGACTCCTGGACCATAGTCAAGAGGAACTGGAGTTGGTTCATACACCACTGCAAGGTTCCCAACCATAAGAATGTCTGTTGGCCTATTACCCAACACACAGGTGGGTGACACTCTTCATGGGTCTCTCGAATACACTACTGGATCCCAAAGCTCTATAATGAATTGTATCCATTAATGGATGCCCAATTGCTGTCGTTGAAAGGGGTATGACAAGGGAATTCTTATTCAGCTATTTGGCTGACATCACTAACTCATTTCTTTTTGTAACTGAATGATATTCTTCTAATTGATGAATAACATTCTATTATATGGATATACCGCACGTTGATTATCCATTCACCTATTGAAAGGTATCATAATTGCTTCTAAATTTTGGCAATTATAAATAATGCTGCTCATTTTATTTTATTTTATTATTTTTTCTTTATTGATTTTAAAGAGAGAGGAAGGGAGAGGGATAGAGAGAAAGAAACATCGATGAGAGAGAACATTGATTGGCTGCCTCCTGCATGCCCCCCACTAGGGATTAGGCCCACAACCTGGGCGTGTACCCTGACTGGGAATTGAACCAGAGACCTCTTGGTGCACGGGTTGATGCTCAATCACTGAGCCACACCAGCTGGACTCATTTGCTTTTAATAGAGATGTAGAATTAAGAGCAGTTGAATAGGTTTGCTATGGTAGTGTCCTATAGCAGAGGCACAGACAAAATGAAGCCAATTATTTAGCTCTTTTAACCTTTGGCATTATACTCATAACATTTTTCCAATGGTTGACTTCACTGCGTAAAAATATTTGATTTAAGTGGACAAAATATATAAGCAATCCACTGTACTATCACAGTTCTTACAATGACAGGTTAGGATACTTATGTGAATTGGGAACTTGGACTCTTTCTAATCATGTACTGGTCATTAAAGACATGTTGCCTCTCTTTAAAATTAATAAATTAAAATAAATACAACACTAATTAATTACAGTCTATTCCAGCTTTTATTAACAAAATCAAACAAGGAACATGTGCTAACTAAGCGTTTGATGGTTTACTATTTGAATGAAAACATTTATATGATAACTAGTGTAGCAAAAAACTGAGAGCCACAAGAAAATTGGTGCAGGAAATACAAGGACAATGTCTCTCAGAGTTTGAAAAGTAGATGGGAAATTGAAAACTAGACCTCTGAAAAAATAACAAAATAGACACATGGGTTTATTTCAGGTTACTCAATAGATTTTATGAAAGAAAGAAAATTTGCCCTGGCCGGTTTGGCTCAGTGGTTGGAGCCTTGGCCTGCGGTCCGGAGAGACCCAGGTTCGGTTCCCGCTAAGGGCATGTACCTTGGTCGCAGTTTGTCCCCGGCCCTGGTTGGTCGTGTGGGTGGCAGCCACTCGATGTGTCCCTTTCACGTCGATGTTTCTCTCTCTCTCTCTTCCTCTCTCTCCCTCCCACTCTATCTGAACAAAAATATGGAGAAATGTCCTCAGATGAGGATAAAAAAAAAAAGAAAGAAAGAAAATTTATGAGAAAAGATAATCATTAGCAATTATATAAATATATATTTTAAAATTACATAATATTGATTTAAATAATCAAGAACACTTCAACTACACCTCATAGTATAAAAATGCACAGCATTATACAGCCTAAATTTAAATGAAAGATAAAAAACAAAATTTCAAAACCCAATTTTATTTTCTGGTATTTTATTTATTCATTTTATGGTTACTGACACCACCCTTTGACCACCCTGGTTAAAGCCACCAATTGCATTTAACTTGGAAGTCGGTATCTTTTGCCCCACCCTTCCACATTTACAATGATTTCTCCTAAAAGCAGCCGAAATGATCTGCTAGACATCTGTGAGATGCTTCTGTGGCAGAGTCAATAGAAAAGGCATCAGTAACACATTTTTAAAAGGCAAGGTTTATCTGGCAGGTGTGGCTCAGTGGTTGAGCATTGACCCATGCACCAAGAGGTTGCTGTTCAATTCCCTGTCAGGGCACATGCCCAGGTTGTGGGCCTGATCCCCAGTGATGGGTGTGCAGGAGGCAGTCAGTCAATGTTCTCTCTCATTGATATCTCTCTCTCTCTCTCTCTCTCTCTCTCTCTCTCTCTCTCTCTCCCTTCCTCTTTCACTCTAAAATCAATAAAGAAAAAAAATTTTAAAAAGAAAATAATTTAAAAATTAATCAGTAAGATAATAAAAATTACTTAGAATAGTGGTTGGAATTGATGTACTCTAGTAGCCCAAGTTGGTTAATTATTTAGAAAAAATCCAAAACACATAGGATGAGTTACAGATCTCTTCATAAACTGGAAACATAACATGTGACATCTCTCCTTTGTGACACAGCCATGATCCTTAAAGATATTTCATGCCCTAATCTCAGGGACTGTGAATGTGGTAAGATATCATGCCTGTGAATGTTACCTTTACATGACAGAGGAAACTTTGCAGATATAATTGAAGCTATGAATCAGTTAACCTTATAATAGAGATCTTCCTGGATATCTTCCTGGATATCTCAATGGGAACAATGTAATCACAGGAGCCCTGAAAAGCTGGGAAAGAAGAAGAGAAATTCTGAAGAAGGGGAAGTCTAAGAGATTTGAAACAGAAATACTTAATGATGCTTTTTGTTCACTTGGATGAAGAGGCATGATCCAAGGAATGTGGGTTGCCTGTAGAAGGTGGCTCAACCCCTATCCACCAACCAGCTGAGAAGGCAAGCAAGGTACAACCCCTTGGGCAATGCAGAGATCCCACCCCTGACTTTTGTAATTCCCTTACATCAGACAACTGCCTAAACTACAGTGGAACTAGAAATCCCCCAAATACCAAGGGGCTTATCATGTATAAAAGGTGGCTGGAATCTGGACTCAGGGCTCAGCCTGAGCCAGCACTGTAATCCTCTGAGTGCATGCAGTCTGTCTCTTCCCGCCGACCGAATTTCTGCTACAACACAGCAAGGAAACAGGAATCCCAATCCTACAACTGCACAAAACTAAGTTCTGCCACAAACCTGAATAAACATAGAAGCAGTTTTTTCCAGAGTCTGCCACTATGGAAGAGCACAGGTTGGCAGACGGCTTGGCTTTGGCATTGTGGGACCCTAGGCAGAGAACTCAGTCAGGCTCCCAGGACTTCTGACGTACATAACTGTGGGCTAATAAATGAGCCACTAAATTTGCTTTAACTTGTTATTCGGCAATAGAAAACTAAGACAATGGTCTGCCACAACCCTCCTTTCCCTTCTCTCACATAATCTATAGTACAGCCACTTAAAATTCCTTGGTTAAAAATACCAGTTTCTCTTTATTTTTCTCATTTCCCTTCCTGGGATTCAGCATATAATATTAGTACTGTCTGAAATATATGTTCCCTGTTTTTTTCTTACCTTTTTCTTCATAGCACAGCACAGATGTTTTCCTCTCAGAAAGACCAATGGAAACTATTATAATTACATGGGACCTGAAAAGCCCTATCAAACAGGATCTCACTAACTTGGTAAAGTGATGGAACTTTATGTGGGCACAGCTTAGAAAACAGGTTGAGTCTTAAAAAGGAAAAGAACAAATACAAGAAATGAATTAAATTTTTTTTTTGCTTTTAGAGAAAGAGGAAGGGAGAAAGAGAGAGAAACATCAATGAGAGAGAACATCGACTGGCCGCCTCCTGCATGCCCCCCACTGGGGATCGAGCCCACAACCAGGGCATGTGTCCTGACCAGGAATCAAACTGGCAACCTCTTGGTGCATGGGTCGGCACTCAACCAGTGAGCACCACCGTCCAGGCATAAGAAAGAAATTGATAGTATTATAAAATACTACAGTCTACCCTATCTCAGTTAATGACCCCAACATCCATACAATGATTTGAGCCAGAAATCTGAATTTTTCTCTTGGCATTACCCTGTCCCTCACTTTTTACCAAACATAACCAAGCACAAATCAATACCTTCCAAAATTTTTTTTTTCTTTATTGATTTCTAAAGAGAGAAGAAGAGAGAGGGAGAGATAGAAACAACAATGAGAGAGAACATCGATTGCTGCCTCTTGCATGCCCCTCACTGGGGATCGGGCCCACAACCTGGGCATATGCCCTGACCAGGAATCGAACCGGAGACCTCTTGGTGCATGGGTCGATGTTAAACCACTGAGCCACACTGGCAGGGCTCTTCCAAAATTCTTGAATTCATCCACTTCTCCCAGTTCTCACTATCATCACCTTAGACCCAGTATCATTTTTCACTTGAATTATTTAACAATAACCTCCAACTGGCTTTCTCAGCCTATCTATATATTTATTTAAATTATTTTTTAAAAATCCTTATTATTTGATGATTTGCTCATGGCGGCTATTCTGACAGGTGTGAGGTGATGCCTCATTGATGTTTTAATTTGCAGCTCTCTGATGATTAGTGATGTTGAGCATTTCTTCATGTATCTCTTAGCCATTTGTCTTGTTTAGAAAGGTGTTTATTTAGGTCCTCTGCCCATTTTTTTATTGAGTTCTTTGTCTTCCTTTTGTTGAGCTGTATGAACACTCTATATTTTGGAAATTAACCCCTTATCTGATGTATTGTTGGCAAATCTGCTCTCCCATATAGTGGGTTGTCTTTCCATTTTGGTGGTTGGTTCTTTTGCTGTGCAGAAGCCTTGAATTTTATGTAGTCCCATGTGTTCATTTTCTCCTTGGTTTCTGTTGCCTTAGGTGATGTATCAGTGAAAATTCTGCTGCGTATAATGTCTGAAATTTTGTTGCCTACATTTTCTTCTGGGATTTTTGTGGATTCACAAGTCACATTTAAGTCTTTTATCCATTTTGAGTTTATTCTTGTGTATGATGTAAGCTGATGGTCTAGCATCAAAAAACAAGTGTTGGTGAGGTTGTGGAGAAAAGGGGACTCTAGTACACTGCTAGTGGAATGCAGACTGGTGCAGCCACTATGAAAAACACTATGGTGTTACCTCAAAAAATTAAAAATTGAACTTCTGTTTGACCCAGTGATCCCGCTTCTAGGAATATACCCTAAGAAGCCTGAAACACCAATCAGAAAGAATATATGTACCCCCATGTTCACAGCAGCACTATTTACCATAGCTAAGATTTGGAAACAGCCCAAGTGTCCATCAGTAGACGCATGGATAAAAAAGCAGTGGTACATATACACAATGGAGTACTACGCAGCTGTAAGAAAGAAAGACCTCTTGTCTTTGAGATGGCATGGAGGGACCTGGAGAGTATTATCCTAAGCGAAACAAGCCAAGCAGAGAAAGACAAACATCACATGATCTTGATTATTTGTGGAATATAATGAACATAACAGTCTGAGGAACGGGGTAGTCCCAGAGACGTCGAAGTGGGGTACAGACTGACAATCCCCAGAAGAGGGTTTGGGGGGGAGAGATAAATCATAGAACTTACTTGCATGTATGCATGAACAATGGACATAGACAACAAAGCTGGGGACAGGGCGGGAAGGGTGGGGGAGGGGGTATCAGTGGGGGAAAAAGGAGAAATGTCTGTAACAAAAATAAATTAATTAAATTTTATAAAATAAATAAAATAAATAAAATCCTTATTGTTGAAAGTATTACAGATGTCCCCCCTTTTCTCCCCATTGACCCCTTCCTCCCTGCTCCTAACCCCCTCCTGCCTTCCCCAACCTAATATCTGTGTCCATCGGTTGTGCATACATACATATAAGTTCTTTGGTTTTTCTCTTCCCACCTCCCCCAACCCCCTTCCCTCTGAGGTTTGCCAATCTTTCCCTTTGAGACTACATGGAGGGATCTGGATAATATTATTCTGAGCGAAATAAGCCAGTCAGAGAAAGACAAGTATCACATGATTTCACTTATTTGTGAAATCTAATGAACAAAATAAATTGAAGATCCAAATAGATCCAGAGATGTGGAAGTAGGGAACAGACTGACAAACCTCAGCCTCTTCTCTTCCCCTCCTCCTCATTTTCTGCCTGAAGCACAGACAATGGTTCTTCCCAAAGTGAGAATTTGATCGACTAAAACCAAGTCATGTTTAAAACTCTTCACTGTTTTTTCATCCTTTGCAGTAGCAAGTAAAAACCTTATAGCTTTTCAAATAAATTACTTCCAGTTTTCCTTCTCCAAATCTTGGCTAGATGCCTTCCTGTGCTCTTTCAAAGCATATTGTATACATCACTCAATATTGTAATTGTAGCTACCTGTTCACTTGTTCTTCCCTTTCCCTCCTCTTCCTTATATCATCACCTTCCAACTGTAGATTCCTTTCAGAATATATCTCCAGCATCTAAAAATATGTGTAATACATCATACATTTTCTTTAGACACATTAAGAATGAATGAATACAACCATAATATAATAACAACAATCGTCTTTCTTTAGCTTACAACAAATCTTGAGAAATAGGTAAAGAGCTGTTATTCCTTCTTTATGGACCAAATAATCTCTTACAAGAATCTTGGGCATCTCAGTTTCTCTGAGAAAATTTAATGCAGAGTACACGTTTAAAGTGACTTTCCTAGTTGGCATTAATCCATAGGCACATTACAACGAGGAAACAACATTAAAATATAAATAAAAGGAAAACCAATTTCAATCTGAGCAACACATACAAAAACAGCATACTGCCTTAATTTTGCAGAACAAAGTCTTAACCTTTGGCAACTCACTTAACCTTTTCAGGTCTAAATTACTGATCCCTAAATTAGGGACAAAGTGTTTAAATTTACATAAGTGTTGAGAGACTTAAATTGTTTTCAAGTATAGCACTTGAATAATAGTCAGTACTTAAGCAAAATATTACCATAATTGTTATTAATACACGATAACTGCAACTGAGAGAAATAAAGCATACAAAAAAAAAAAGACTTTAAATTGCTATTTTTTAAAGTAGTTACCAAAAGGAAATCACAACTGGAATTCAAAGCAAAAAGACTTCAGAGAAAAGAACAAGTCTTCAGAATTTTATATCTCATAGGTTAAAAGTGTGTGTAAATTTGAAACCCCAGTGTAGATATATACACATGTAGGACAGCAAGCATTTCTGTGGTCCTCGGCAGCAAAAAGGAGAGATGAAAAGTAATATTCTGAATGAATTTAATTTGCGCAGAAATGTCTTTCTGGTCCCAATTTTATTTAACAGCCACACCCAGGAGGAAAACCAGCTCTTAAAGGAATCTTTGCAATAAATGTCTTCTGGTTATAATTTTAAAAATCATGCTTACTGTAGAAAAAGTTTAAAACTATAAACAACTAAAAGAAAAATATATGCCAGAGCCCTACTACAAAGAAATAACAACTTCAACCATTTTGATATGTAAACATAGAGATTGTGTGTAAGGGTGTGTATGTGTATAATACATATATATTGTGTATTTGGATTCTAAATATTAAATTCTGCACATTTTAGTATGATTATATATTTCTCAAAACAATTTAAATCTCTGCATACTCTTCTATCTCATTCTTACACCTTAATTTATTGTAGTTACAGAAACAGAAACTGAGAGCCCTAATTTTACAGTGTCCAATTCCAGGAACAGCTCTTGTCTAAAAATGTTTTTGAACTAACAATACTTGTGAGCATTTACACTCCTTTTTATACATTCCCAGACCCTTAGAAGAGAAACACATTTTTTTTTTTTAATTTCTGCAAGTTTAGCATAATCAGAACCATAGGTGACCTTCTACAAGTTCATTTTGGCCATATCTTATGGTTTTTCTAAATATCTCAAATAATGCTCAAATGAAACCAAATTAACTTCATAGTCCATATATATATGATATAACTATCCATGCTTGTTCCATAGTGAACTTTGGGTCCCATATCAACCCAAACGTGCTCTTCCATTCCACGGCATTCAAAACCAAAACCAAAGCTCCTATATTACTCACTTTCATAAGCCATTTTAGTAAAGGTGCCTCAGGAAGCTGATGATACCGATTTACGAAAAAAAAATTCCTTTATACTATAACCCTTATTTTCAGTAGTTTCCTAGTTTTGTTCTCCCTCCACATTGCCTAACATCTTGGTGGCCAGAGAGCTTATAGGTATTTTCTGTTGTCGCTGCATAGTTTTATCCCGCTCAGGAGGCAATTTTAAGGTTAGAAGCTTGAAGCTCAGACTCACTGAAATCTGAGTTTGTCATTGCATCAATGTCCACCCTAGGATTTTTTTTTTTTACATTGAGTTTAGTTATCCCAAATAAGAGTAATCAAAGAATTTAATATTTTGCTTTTTATACATTTGTTTGCACTTTTTTAAAAAATATTTTTTCTTTATTGATTTTTTTAGAGAGAGAAGAAGGGAGAGGGAGAGAGAGAAACATCGATAAGTGAGAACATCTATTGGCCGCCTCCTGCATGCCCCCCACTGGGGATCGGGCCCACAACCTGGGCATGTGCCCTGACCGGGAATCGAACTGGTGACCTATCGGTGCATGGGTCGATGCTCAACCACTGAGCCACACCGGTCGGGCCGTATGCACTTTCTTATAGTGAACCAACTCCCTGGAAGTTGGCTCCATCTCTAAATTCCATTAGTAACTTGTACCTTTCCTCACTGATTGCAGCAGAGCTGCTGCTCCATTCAGTGGCCATCGATAAATGAAATGTTCCTCATCCCCTGTGCCTTTTCACCCTTCTCTTCTCAAACCACATGTTTTTGTGACCCAGGACCACTCTACCAAATACCACTTCTCTGTTTACCAATTCTGATGTGTGTTTTGGAGTGTTTGCCCACACATCCAAGCAATGCTCTAATACCCATTGGGTATCATACAGTTCAACTCAATTTGGACACTATACTGGAATAGCATCAGATTTTGCAATTTAAAAGCTTAGTCTTTTAAGACAGTCCTCACCTTCATGTGTCAGTTACAAGTTCAATTTGTTACTTGCTCTTTTGACCAAATGACTATAAATCAAAAGTTCCCATGACCCTTCCTTGGGTTCAATAAATTTGTTAGAGTGGCTCAGAGGAATTTCCATGGGATTTGGGAGCTCTGTGCTGGGACCCAGATGAAGACTATATATATATATATATTTCTTCATAGTGTTGTTTATGTCCAGCATTGTTTTGTATTCTTTTTTTTTTCATCCTTTTTTTGCATGTCCTATCTGTTCTTGCATACTATCTACTTCATCGATTACAGTCCTTAGCATATTAATCATAGTTGTTTTAAATTTCTGGTCTTATCATTCCAACATCCCTGCCATATCTTCTGGTACTGATGCCTCTTCTGTTTTATCAAATTGTGTTTTTTAACTTTAGGTATGTGTGTATACACACACACACACACACACACATATACATATTTTTTTCTTAATAGCAAGATGTGATGTGCTAGGTAAAAACAACTGCTATAAATAGGCATTTAGAAATAGGATGGTGAGGTGGCAGGGGAGGGGAATCATTCTACGGACCTATGATTAGGTCTCAGTCTTTTAGTGAGCATGTACCTCTGAACCATATACTTCACAAATATTTACCAGGCTTTTATCTCCCCATATAGGTGAAAATGATGGCTAAAGTGGCCTGAGTTAGGGTATTTCCCTTCCCTCAGATCTGTTTGGCTCTTACCATACCTCAGCAGATGAGGACCTGGTTAACTAGTTTCCCTTGAGGGTAGGCTTTGTTAAGAAGAACAGAGTGATTTAGCATATTTCATAATGGTTCCTTTTCCCCTCCCCCCACCAGAAGTCTGAGGACTTTTTCTTTACTAATATTTACAATTGGAAAGTAAAAGTGTTAGTAACATTTTATTTTTATTTATTTATTCTCTTTATTGATTTTAGAGAGAAAGGAAGGGAGAGGTAAAGAGATAGAAACATCAATGAGAAAGAGCACTGACTGGCCACCTCCTGCATGCCCCCCACTGGGGATCGGGCCCACAAACTGGACATGTGTCCTGACCGGGAATCGAACCAGCAACCTCTTGGTGCATGGGTCGATGCTCAACCACTGAGCCACACTGGCCGGGAAAGGGTTAGTAACATTTTAAAATATAAAGGTAAAAGCTTGCAAAAGGCAGAAACTTTGAAAAATGCATTACTTGCATGACCTTTGCTCAGCCTTTTGTTGAGTGAGGATTATCAGATTATCCACAAGACAATGAATAACCCAGCAGATACAGGAGGAGATACCAGACCAGTCCAACTGCAAAGTGGACAATGGGCCAAGCAGAGTATGTCAGCAGGAACTGCTGGAAGCTAGAAGCACAGTGTATAACCTACACCCCAACTGTGATTCGAGGCTGACCCCTTTTCGGGCTCAGCCCACCTGCACCCAGGCACATGCAATAAAATTGTCTTCCTTTACATTGGCCTTGCGTTGTGGATGTGATCTTCCGCCAGCTCAGACCTTTTAGAAAGAACCTGTTAAAGCTGCTGGAGATGAAACTCAGAATATTGTGGAGGCCCTCTAGGACTGATTTCCTTGGTGTTTTTAACTCTCAAACTTGTACACACTCAGCCTCTAACAACTGATCAATTACAGTTCAGGTTTCTGTTCCCTGGAAGTAGTTCCAGCCGAGGTTTCCACTAATCAGTCTAGGCTCTGGTAAGCCATGTCTTCCTGTCTTTGCCTGTCAGTCTCCAATCTTGGAGGCAGTGGTTTGCCCTGTGTCCTCACTTACCTTAAAGATGCAAGAAGAGTTGTTAATTTTTTCAGTCTGTTTAGCTTTGTTACTTGTTGTTAGGTCAGACTGGTGACTTCCAAACTCCTTACATGCAGAACAAAACACCAACTGGTCCAAGCCAGACTACTTGTATTCACAAAAATAATCCTGGGCATTATTTCCTTTACTTATAAGGCCCCCCTGTCCCTTGACTCTTCACCTGTTAGTTCTAACAAAATCAATCACCTTATATATTCTCTGCCTCATCTAACTCTGGATCTTGGCTTTGTTTTGAATCCAGCAAACTCTGGGAAGAACAAATCTACATGGATTTTGTAATTTGAGTGGCACAATCTCACAATGCCTTGTCTTATATGTGCAACACTCATTTGTTGCTTTCCTATACAGAATTTTCTTATGAACCCTGAGCATAAGATATCTAAGTACTGCTTATTGTCCAAAGGTTCAGGGGGAAAATGCACCATAGGGTGAATCTTTGGTCACTGGGAAACAGAAACTGAAAGATGTATTCTTCCCCCTTCATCCTCAGAAAGATTGTCCTTATATGCAATAGATCAGTTGGCCCCTCAGAAGATGGTCCTGGAAGATTGATTGATATGTGGTGTTCTGCTCCATAGCACACGCTTATATTAATGCTTCCTCCTTCCCAAGTCATTCTCTGTCCTTTCACTCCTACTTACCTGATATTGAACTTCCTAAGAAAATAGTGACACCTGTGTTCTTGCCTCAGGTTTGTTTCTTTGGGAACTCAATGTAAGATAATATTCTCATTTGATCTTTAAAGTAACCCCTGAAGCCCGGCCAGTGTGGCTCAGTGGATTGAGCATCTTCCCATGGACTGAGAGGTCTGGGTTGGATTCCATCAAGGTCAGGGCACATGCCTGTGTTGCAGGCTCGATCCCCAGTAGGGAGAGTGCAGGAGGCAGCCAATCAGATTGATGTGTCTCTCACATAAATGTTGCTATCTCTCTCTCCCTTCCTTTCTCTCTAAAAAAAATTGATAAAAAAAAACCCCAAACAATATAAAATAACCCTGTGAAGTAAGTTAGATATTATTTTTCCTATATAATGCATACTCAAGCTATAATTTAAAATGTGCAATTGTCTTGTCCAAGGCATTCAAGTATTAGAACTAGGTCTACTGACTACAACTACACTGCTATTTCTACTATGTATTTTCAAGACCCAGTTTAAATATTCTGGATCCTTCAGTCAGAAGTAATGACTTTCTTTTCTCTAGGACATACTGGATTGTATTTTTTTCTGTTTTTTAATCCTCATCTGAGAACATTTTTGCATTCATCTTCAGACAGAGTGAGAGGGAGAGAGGGAGGAAGAGAGAGAGAGAAACATCAACGTGAGAGAGACACATCGACTGGCTGCCACCCATATGACTCCAACCGGGGCCGGGGACAAACTGCAATTGAGGTACGTGCCCTCAGTGTGAACCGAACTCAGGACTCTCTAGTTTGCAGGCTAACACTCTAACCATTGAGCAAACCGGCCCAGGCAGATTGTATTTTTCTAAAGGTGTTTTGGCATTTCAAATTGCATTTGTTGGCAAGACTTCCATTTCCACTCTATGGTTAACTGAGCAAAATCTCTTTACCCCTTATAATGTTTAGCATTGTAGCTACTAAATAATTCTTTTACATTAATTAATATGTTAGTGTTGAGGAAGTGAAAGAAATGAATGAATGGATGTGTGAAATGTATCGATATTCTCTATTCCAAATGTATGCACAATTATAATTTTCCACTACATTTTCTAAAACAGATGACCTCTAATAGTCATGTCCCAATTATACAAATATAATCAAACTTATGAACAATCCTAATTGACAATATGATTAGAAGTTCTAATCAAACTGAGTGTTTTAATTCACTCAGAATTTAACAGAAAAAAATTATACATGCCCTCTAAAATTTCCAAGGTTATAATACAGTTTTTCTTCTGAGCATTTGTCTTAAGCGAGTTATAGTAACAAGCTTTTTCTACAAATATCTCCACTGTCACACTATCACAACCAAAATTATGGAAATAGCCTAAATATCAAACAATAGACAAAGTGAACTAATCAATGAACAAACCAGTCAATTTAGTATTATTCAATTATCACAATTATTTTGATAGAAGGTAATAACTTGAAAAATATCAGGCAGGATTAAAATGTGTATACCTAAAGATCACAATTATGTAAAATAAAAATGTAAACAAACAAATCAGGAACAATAAAAAATGCCCACACATATAAAAAATACTGGTAGAAAAGACACTAAAATTCCAGAATTACATTTTCCTGTGGGGTAGTATTGCTGGTGTTTTTTGTTTGTTCGTTTTTGTTTTCGTTTGGTTTTCATCTTAATTTCTGTATTTCTCCAATTTTCACTAATAAATATGTATTACTTCTATAATTAATAAAAGCAAGAAACTTTACTTAAAATGTAAAATGTGTGAGAGGTCACTCTTTTTCCTAAGTACATTCCAATGAACATAACTTAACCTTCTTTAAAATAATCAAGGATCTCTTCAGGCCTCCAGGCCATAGTTCTAAGCATAAATTCTCATTACTGGGATTACAGATCAAGCTGAAGTGAAAGACTGGGTCCAATGTGCATGACCCCAGGGTATATATTCATATTCAACAGGAGCGTTGGACTTTTCAATAACTTAAATATATATGTGTATACATATACCAATGACCTAATCATTGGGTTGAGTCTCTCACAATTCAAATTTTAAAATTCAAAAGTTTATTAAATAGTTAGTTGTTGTTTTGCTTGTATTTAACACCAACATATAATCTTTGTAAGTTACAATACAGATATTTGTTTAGCTATGACAGCAGAAAATGTTAACCTATTTTTATTATAATTTTTCTAAATCTTGAATCCTTATTATTCAGATGGTTCTTTCTTCTTCCTTCCTTTCTTCTTTTTCTTTCTCTTTTCTTCCTTTTTACTGTCTTTTTTTCTTTCTTCCAGTGGATGAAAAGAGATATGTATTTACTTCCTCTGTAAGTTATTTGTTTGCTTTAACTAAGTATTTTTCTTGGTAAAGAATAAAGAGCAGTATAGCATAAGAAAATTATATTGTGAATTTCTATTACAGCACTCATTTGTAATTATATTAGTATCACATGACCAAATTTTAAAAATTGAATTCAAGAACATAGGAAATCACATAAAAAGAGTAGATGAAAGTTGTTGTAGCTTTGATTTAATTCTAGAAATTAAGAATAACCAGGAACAAATCAGAGAAAAAGTAGCTGACACGTAAAATTTATTTCTGTTTTTGATATTTTCATAATGAAATGCAGAAGTATGGAAATGAGTTTCTAAAATTCAAGTTTATGCCAGCAAAAGTTCCTTACTGGTAACAAAAATTAAAACACAAATAAAGCCTTAGACAATAGACCATTTAAAAATATTACACATGACCAATATAAATAGGACAAGAGATGTATAGAAAGGCTTGAAAATTTTTAAGCAACTGACTAATGGAAACTGTATAGTTGTGCTATAGAAGGGGAAGAAAGCAGGAAGGTCACAGGAAAGTCACAGCTTGTCCAAATCACAAAACTATTTCACTTATTTTTAGAGGTTGTATAGAGGGCACTTCTAGATAACATTTTTCATAAATGACTCTTTCTCCTAGTTCAAGGAGAACCTGTATATTTACATGAGGAAGTTCTTTTTCTTCTTGACCCAGAGCAAAGTGTATCTTACTACTCATAGGCATAGATGACTAATTATGATCAGGAACTGAGTAGTTTCTGGAGGCAAAGTTATGCAAGTCATGGTTTGGTCATGGTCAATTACCTTCCATTTATCATGGAACTTCTTTTAACCTATGCATCCTTGAAACAAAAAGAAATACGTTTTTTGGTTGTTACTGTTTTTTTTTTTTTAGCTATGAGTACACCTAAGACCCAAGGACATTATGGGAATGTCTACTGCAAATATTCTGAAGGATATCAATAACTTATTGTGTATAGGTTCAGACTGAACATGCATACTCTACTAAATAAGAGTTATGTGTATGTATCAAAATCCTACCTCTGAGTGATGTATGCACATAGCAATGTTGTAGACATGGAAAATAATCACATTTGCTACCTAAATAGCCCATCCAGACAGCAAAGAGCAAGAGCCATGTTGAAACTAAATTTTTAATCTGTTGCCTAACTAAGCGCTGTCAACTACTGCCAGAATATTTCTATGGCATTAATTAAAGTCCTAGTTTTACCAGATTCTTAGGAAATTCATGTAAACAGTTTTTGTTTTTTTTAAATAGCTTACCTTGCACTTACGTCCATAAGTAAAACTAAATTTTAGCTACCTAATTTCTCCTTCACTACTTATAGAAATTTATTTTATAAATTTTTATTTCATGATTAACGATTAATTTGGAAACGTAAGTACATCATAATATTCTTTGATATGAAAGTCATGCTATTCAAACATATCTTTTTAATATCAAACTATACATAGATTCTTCTAATGAATGTATGGCACGGTGAGACAACCCATATCAATAAAATACAGACAATAAGTTACTGATACCTGTGTTGAACGTGATTTTCCCCTTGATTCTGTCTACATTGAAACTCTGCTGGTGATTTCTCTGTGGTCTCTCATTTCCACACAATCCCTTCTAGGTTCTATCTCACTGAACACAGAGAAATTATCAAGTTATATTGGTTTTGCCAGTAGGAGGCGCTGGTGGAAAAACAAAGCGTTAAGGAGAAAGACGCTTCCTACTTTGGGGTCTCAGCCACAGCAGTCCCTGGTGGTTGATAGAGCAGCAACAAGGAAAAAGACAACTGCAGCTCCCAGCAGCCTGTGAAGAGTTGCGCACGTGGGCCATGGGAGTCTCTGCTGCATTTTCCCAGAGCAGCAGGTGCGCGCTCAGAGACACCAGTCCAGCGGCTCTACCTCTTCCCTGATCTCTGGGTATTATCCCTTCTTTTTTTTGTTGTTGCTTCAGAAGCCCTCTTTTTCTTCTTGTTTCTCGAGCCATTTCAATACCTTTGAAGACATTTCTGAATAGAATCCCTGATGTTTGAAATCCTTAACTTATTATCTGTCTCCCTGGCGGTACCCTGGTGGATACCCTGTATTTATTCAATTCAGTGAAAAACACCACTTGAATTTAGTGAAATGATAGGCACAGCTTGTATTTCACTCATGTTCAATTAGAGGCTGCAAATTCAAATGTCTTCCGGGATCAGGAAGGTACAATAAACATCCATTTTGTAAACATAACAGTGTATTTAAGACTCCGTTGGACAGAGAATATATGTCAAAGTTATCAAACTAAAAGTATTCAGTTGTATGGCCACTGGTATCATAATTTCCCATTAAGTATGGTTGGACAAATGGTTGATGAGTAGTGTTCTTTAAGAAAAATATTTTAGGAAAAAACATCTCTTTTATGAGGTTATAAATGTTTAGTTATGTTGACCAGCACCAATTCACCTTTACAGTATTCAACTCACATTTGCCAAACCTTTGTTTATATTAAAATCTGTTATGCCCTCCCAACATTATATGACGGAAACATTGAGGGTTCCCCAAGAAATAATAAAATGCATTTGTTCTTTCAGGCAATTTTTAAAAACTTATAATTGAATACATAGAAGAGATTAGTAATTTCCCTAAAAAGATAGAATAATCTCTAAATCAGGATTTAATGATTGATTGATTGATTGATTGATTGATTGATTTTAGAGAGAGAGGAAGGGAGAGGGAGAGAGAGAGAAGCATTGATGAGAGAGAACATCGATTGGCCACCTCCTGCATGCCCCTCACTGGGGATCGGGCACAAAACCTGGGCATGTGCCCTGACCGGGAATCAAACCAGTGACCTCTTGGTGCATGGGTCGACGCTCAACCACTGAGCCACACCACTTAGGCTCTAAATCAAGATTTAAATGTACCCAGATGAAGAGGAATATGTTCTGTAAGGATGTATCAGTTAGAAGCTGTCAGTCACAGAAAACAGTGAGCCCATCTAACCATGGCTGAAAAGAAAACTGTTTTCTCAGATATATGTACAAATATGATGTTTGCAGGTACAGTAGATTCTCAGCCATCACTTTCACTGAAATACATTTAGTGACTGGAGTTGAAGTTCATTAAGTAAACTTTCAGCTTGCAAAAGTTTTTTCATGCAGACTTATTTAAAAGAAAGAATGAAAACTGGCGTACAAGAATATCTGTATGATTGATATCTTTTTATTTTTCTTAGAATAGTTTACACCAGCTTTCTGGTTTTGTGAACTTGGCTGGCAAAAGCCAGTTAGTTTCCAGGAATCTCAACAAATTGGACATACTAACAACTTATTCTCTGAACTTAATTATGAAGACTCCAGGTCCTAAAATAATAGGAGAGATATAGCATAAAAGATCAGTAATTATTATTAAATTACTTTAAGTGTGGGAACAATAGTTATAGAAAAGATTGTAGATGGTTAACCTTGAAATAAATGTCCTATAATAGTAAAATAATAATTTATTCAGATAAGAAAAATTTCAGAGCTTATGAACACAATTTGAGAACTAGATGAAAGGGACAAAAAGGAAGCTTAAGTGAATTAATTTTCAAAACAAAGTCTATTGATGGTGCTTCATTTTGTAAATTGATAAATAATTTTAAAAGAGCTACACATAAAGAACATATGGATTTATGCATAACTCATAGACACAGACAATAGTGCAGTGAAGGCCTGCAGGGACAGGAATGGGGTGGAGGGGAGCAATGAGGGAAAAAGGCTGGACATCTGTAATACTTGCAACAATAAAGATAAATTTTAAAAAATATAAGAACTACGACCCTGGCTGGTTTGGCTCAGCAGTTAGAGCATTGGCTCATGGACCAAAGGGTTGTGGGTCAATTCCAGTCAAGGGCACATACCTGGGGTGTGGGTTTTTACCCCTGGCCCTGGTTGGGGTCGTACGGGAGGCAACCATTCGATGTGCCTCTCTCACATCGATGCCCCCCCCTCTTTTTTCTCTCTCTTCCACTCTATTTAAAATTAATGAAAAAGTATGCTCGGGTGAGGATTAACCAAAATAAATAAATAAATAAATAAATAAATAAGTAAATAAATAAAAAAGAGCTACACACATTTTGCTTAAAGACATTATAGTATAACCCAAATAACCAAAAAAAGGGTATAAACTTATCAAATAATAAAAAATAACTTTAAAGGGAAACATGAAGAGAATGTAGCAAAAGTTGAAGACAGGGAAACAACCAAATACTGCCTAAAACAGAGACAATAAAATTTGATGATATATTTAAGTCAAAACAGATCTTCTTTAAAAGAAAATAAATAGTATAAACTAGAATTTTAAATGATCAGATTTATTAGTCTTCAATTTTACAGTATGTACATGTTTAATCACAAAAATTTTAAAGTTATTGTTGTACAAAATATACAGCACATAAAAAGGTAATAGTAAAATGACAAACTGTTGAAATATTCACTATATGTCATTTACGGCAGGACTGAAATCCTTAATATACCAAAAGCTGATACAATCAATGGAAAAACTATTTTAAAATACTTAAAAAACAAAAAATGATTACATAAAAAAGTTGTTAAGAAGCAAGAGAAAAATAAATACCAATGATTTAAAAATGTTGGAATGATGTTCAGCCTCCCTCATTATGACAGGAATATTCCAAATTCACAATAGAGCATCGTATTTTATTCCTTAGATTATAAAGGACTTAAAAGTGTATAATACTAAATATGGACAGGGATATAAAGAAATAGGCACTTTTTCTTGACAGGAGTCAAATTTGGTACATTATCTCGGAAATGCATTTTGATAATATCTATCCAAATTTTAAATGCATTATCACGCTGTGACAGGTCAGTATGTTCCAAAAATGTCTGCCACAATTACTGCTGTTTAACTTGATTTTCAACAATATGACATCACCACTCACTTTTGAGAGGTGAAGTTCTCTTCCTCTCTTCTCAAATTGCGAGAATATGAGTGCCAAAGCTAAGAGAGTGTTGTAGAGAATTGCAAGACTTTTGAAGCTGGATCACTGGTACTTGGAGCCCACAGCTGCTATGTAAGGAATCCCAATACCCTGAGACTAACCTGCTATTAGCATATGTATATATCTATGTACACATATCCTAATGGACATTGACTCTTAATACATATGTATGAAGCAACAACTTAGATTACATAAAGCTCTTCGGGGCTTCTTATAGGTTTACATAGACAACTTTGGGTGTATCTAGACCTAGTATTTTTATTGTTTATTGTTTATTTTTATTATTTTTTTTAATCCTTACCCGAAAATATTTTTCCATTGATTTTTTTTTTTTTAGAGAGAGTGGAAGGGAGGGAGAGACAGAGAGAGAGAGAGAAACATTAATGTGAGAGACACATCAGTTGGTTGCCTCCTGCATGACCCCAACCAGGGCCAGGAATTGAACCTGCAACCCAGGTACATGCCCTTAACCAGGAATCAAATCCATGACCCTTTGGACATTGAGCTAACACTCTAACCACTGAGCCAAACCGGTCAGGGCTAGACCTAGTGTTATTTTTTTTTCTCTCCAATTTTTATTAATTTATTTTTGTTACAGATGTTTCTCCTTTTTCCCCCAGACCTCCTCCTCCCTATCCCGCCCCCCCTCCAGCATTGTTGTCTATGTCTATTGGTTATGCATACATGCATATAAGTTCTTTGGTTTATCTCTTCCATCCCCCCCGCACCCCTCTGCTGAGGTCTGTCAGTCTGAACCATACTCCTTTCTATGTCTCTGGGTCTATTTTGTTCAGGAGCCCACCCTGTTCACTATAAGTGAGATCATGTGGTATTTGTCTTTCTCTGATTGGCTTATTTCGCTTAGCATAATGCTCTCTAGGTTCCTCCATGTTGTCTCAAAGGATAAGAGATTTTTCTTTCTTACAGCTGCATAGTATTCCATTGTGTATATGTATCACAGCTTTTTATCCTCTAATCTACTAATGGACACTTGGGCTATTTCCAGATCTTAGCAATTATAAATAGTGCTGCTATGAACATAGGGGTACATACAATCGTCGCTCGCTACATCGCGCTTTGACTTTCGTGGCTTCACTCTATCACGGTTTTTTCAAATACTGGGAGGACTGTATATTAATAAAGAATCCTACTTCGCAGAAATTCATTTATCGTGTAGAGTCTGGAACAGATTAACCGTGATAAACAAAGGCTGACTGTATATTCTTTCTCATTGGTATTTCAGGCTTCTTAGGATATATTCCTAGAAGTAGAATCACTGGGTCAAATGGCAGTTCAATTTTTCATATTTTGAGGAAACACTATATAGTTTTCCATAGTGGCTGCACCAGTCTGCATTCCCACCAGCAGTGTATTAGGGTCCCCTTTTCTCCACACCCTCGCCAGCACTTGTTGTTTGATGATTTGTTGATGGCAGCCATTCTGACAGGTTTGAAATGATACTTCATCATTGTTTAATTTGCATCTCTCTGATGATTAGTGATGTTGAGCATTTCTTCATATGTCTCTAGGCCATTTGTATGTCCTGTTTGGAGAGGTGTCTATTTAGTTCCTCTGCCCATTTTAAATTGGATTATTTGTCTTCCTTTTGTTGAGTTGTATGAGCACTCTATATATTTTGGAAATTAACCCCTTCTCTGATGGATTGTTGGCGATTATGCTCTCCCATATAGTGGGTTTCCTTTCCATTTTGATGGTTGTTTTTTTGCTGTGCAGAAGCTTTTGAGTTTGATGTAGTCCCATGTGTTCATTTTTGTCATTGTTTCTGTTGCCTTAGGTGATGTATCAGTGAAAATTCTGCTGCGTGTGATGTCTGAAATTTTGTTGCCTGTATTTTCTTCTAAGACTTTTGTGGACTCATGAGACACATTTAAGTCTTTTATCCATTTTGAGTTTATTCTTGTGTATGCTGTAGGTTGATGGTCTAGTTTCTTTTTTTTTTTTGCATGTAGATGTCCAATTATCCCAACACCATTTATTAGAGGTTGTCTTTACTCCATTGTATGCTCTTGCCCTTTGCCAATATTAATTGAGCACAATGTCTTGGGTCAATTTCTGGGTTCTCTGTTCTGTTCCATTGATCTATCTGCCTGTTCTTGTGCCAGTACCAGGCTGTTTTGATTAAAGTAGCTTTGTAGTATAACCTGATATCCAGTATTGTGTTCCCACCTACTTTGTCCTTTTTTTTCAAAATTATAAATGTTACTTGCTTCTTGAGGTAGGCCTGTAGTACTTGCTATGAACTCCCCTCTCAGAACTGCGTTTACTGCATCCCATAGATTTTGTGTTGTTGTGTCTTCATTTTCATTAGTTTCCAGGAAGTTTTAAATTTCTTTCTTGATCTCCTTGGTAACCCATTCATTGTTTAATAACATGCTATTTAGCCTCCATGTGTTCAAATGTCTTTGCATGTTCTTGTTGCAAATATTTTCTAGTTGCATGCCATTGCGATCTGAGAAGATGCTTGATATGATTTCAGTCTTCTTGAACTTGTAGAGACTTAGTTTGTGTCCTAACATGTGGTCCATCTTTGAGAATGTCCCATGTTCACTTGAGACGAATTCTGCAGTTTCGGGGTGTAATTCTCCATAGATATATATTAAATCCGTTTGGTCTAGTGCTTCATTTAGAGTCTTTGTTTCCTTGCTAATTTTTTGTCTAGAGGATCTATCCAGTGATGTCAGTGGGTACTTCAACAAGTCCCCTGCTATGATTGTATTGCTGTTGATTTCTCCTTTGAAGTACAGTGATACCTCAGTTCTCGAACATAATTCGTTCCAGGAGGACGGTCGAGAACCAAATTGTTCGAGAACCGAAGCAATGAAACCCAATAGGAAATAATGGAAACTGGATTAATTCGTTCCAAGCCCCAGAAAATGCCTATTTACTGGCCTAATTTGTATATAATATGTAGAAAAACATAAGTCTCAACAAGAAATAAAAGTGTACAGTATGTCTAAGGGTTAAATTCAGTGTAAAGCGTGACTCTCTCCACAAAGCATGACTCTCTCCACAAAGCGTGACTCTCTCTCTGCACTCACACTGATGACGCAAGCAAGGCGCGCTGGGCCGAATGAACGCCATTCGGCTCAACTCGGCTCAACTCGGCTCATCTCGGAAGTTCGAGTTCCAAATATTTGTTCGGATTCCAAGACAAAAGTTTCTCGAATCTCCTGGTCGAATACCGATTTGGTCGAAATCCGAGGCGTTCGAGAACCGAGGTATCACTGTATCTGTTTTCTCAATCAGAAAATGACATTTTTAATATATGTTGGTGCTCCTATATTGAGTGCATATATGTTTATCAAGGTTATAGCTTCCTGTTGGATAGATTCTTTCAATATTATGTCGTGACCTTTTTTGTCTCTAGTTATGGTCTTCATTTTGAAATCTATTTTCTCAGATATGAGTATTGCTACTCCAGCTTATTTTTTCTTTTCCATTTTCTTAGAAGATTTTTTTTTTCCATTTCTTTACTTTCAACCTATGTGAGTCTTTTGTTGTGAAGTGAGTCTCTTGTAAACAACATATATATGACTCATGCTTTCTTATCTGATCAGCTATTCTGTGTCTTTCGATCAGGCCGTTTAATACATTTACATTTAAGTTTATTATTGATATGTACTTATCTATTGCCATTTTTGTTTATTGTTGTTATATTTTTCTTCCTATTTCTACTGATTATAGCAGTTCTTTTAACATTTCTTGCAGTGCTGGTTTGATGCTAAGATATTCCCTTTAGCCTTTTTTGTCTGGGAAGCTGTTTATTTCACCTTCTATTTTGAATGATAGCCTTGCTGGGTAGAGTCTTGGATTCAGATCCTTGTTTCCCATGACCTTGATGACTTTATGCCATTCCCTTCTGGCCTGCAGTGTTTCTTTTGGGAAGTCACCTGATAGCCTAATGGAGGTTCCTTTGTAGGTAACCTGTTGCTTATCTCTTGCTGCCTTTAAGATTCTCTCTTTGTCTTTAATTTTTGGCATTTTAATTACTATTTTTCTTGGTGTGGGCCTGCTTGGGTTCTTCTTACTTGGGGCTCTCTGTACTTCTTGAACTTGAATGCCTTTTTTCTTCACCAAGTGAGAAAAGTTTTCTGTTACTCTTTTTTTTTTTTTTTGATTTTTGATTTATTTTTTTTTGTTACAGATATTTCTCCTTTTTTACCCCATTGGCACCCCCTCCCCACCCCACCCCTGCCCCATCCCCGGCTCAGTTGTCCATGTCCATTGGTCATACATACATGCATGTAAGTTCTTTGGTTTATCTCTTCCCACCGCCCACCCCCTCTTCTGAAGGATGTCAGTCTGTGCCCTACTTCCATGTTTCTGGGTCTACCGTATTCCTCAAACTGTTATGTTCATTATATTCTGTATATAAGTGAGATCATGTGGTATTTGTCTTTTTCTGCTAGGCTTATTTCACTTAGGATAATACTTTCCAGGTCCCTCCATGTCATCTCAAAGGATAAGAGATCTTTCTTTCTTACTGCTGCGTAGTACTCCATTGTGTATTTGTACCACTGCTTTTTCATCCATTCATCTACTGATGGGCACTTGGGCTATTTCCAGATCTTAGCTATTGTAAATAGTGCTGCTATGAGCATGGGAGTACATATATTCTTTCTGATTGGTGTTTCAGGCTTCTTAGGGTATATTCCTAGAAGCGGGATCACTGGGTCAAATGGAAGTTCAATTTTTAATTTTTTGAGGTAACACCATATTGTTTTCCATAGTGGCTGCACCAGTCTGTATTCCCACCAGCAGTGTATTAGAGTCCCCTTTTCTCCACACCCTCGCCAACACTTGTTGTTTGATGATTTGTTGATGGCGGCCATTCTGACAGGTGTGAGGTGATACCTCATTGTTGTTTTAATTTGCATCTCTCTGATGATTAGTGATGTTGAGCATTTCTTCATATGTCTCTTGGCCATTTGTATGTCCTATTTGGAGAGGTGTCTATTCAGCTCCTCTGCCCATTTTTTTAATTGGGTTCTTTGTCTTCCTTTTGTTGAGTTGTATGAGCACACTATATATATTGGAAATTAACCCCTTATCTGATACATCATTGGCAATGATCTCCCATACAGTGGGTTGCCTTTCCATTTTGATGATTGTTTCTTTTGCTGTGCAGAAGCTTTATAGTTTGATGTAGTCCCATGTGTTCATTTTTTCCTTTGTTTCTGTTGCCTTAGGTGATGTATCAGTGAAAATTCTGCACTGTATGATGTCCGAAATTTTGTTGCCTACATTTTCTTCTAGAATTTTTATGGATTCAACACCCATTTTCCTCAAACTATTTCAAAAAATTCAAGCAAAAGGAAGACTTCCAAACACGTTCTATGAGGCCAGCATAATTCTAATTCCAAAACTAGAAAAAGACATTACAAAGAAAGAAAACTACAGGCCAATATCCCTGATGAACATAGATGCCAAAATCCTGAACAAAATATTAGCAAATCGGATCCAGCAATACCTCAAAAAAATTATTCACCGTGACCAAGTGGGATTCATTCCAGGGATGCAAGGCTGGTACAATATTCGTGAATCAATAAATGTGATACACCACATAAACAAAATGAAGAATAAAAACCACATGATCATATTAATAGATGCTGAAAAAGCATTCGACAAAATCCAGCATCGATTTCTGATAAAAATGCTCAGCAATGTGGGAATAGAGGGATCATATCTCAACATAATAAAGGCCATATATGAAAGATCTACAGCCAACATCATACTCAAGTGACAGAAACTAAAAACATTTTCATTAAGAACACGAACAAGACAGGGAGGTCTACTTTCGCCACTCTTATTTAACATAGTACTGGAAGTCTTAGCCACAGCAATCAGACATGAGAAAAAAATAAAAGGGATCCAAATTGGAAAGGAGGAAGTGAAACTGTCATTATTTGCAGATGACATGATATTATAAATAGAAAACCCTAAAGACTCCATCAAAAATTTACTAGACTTAATAAATGAGTTTGGCAACGTAGCAGGATACAAAATTAATGTCAAGAAATTGACGGCATTCTTGTACACCAATGATGAACTCACAGAAAGAGTAACTGAAAAAACAATCCCATTTACCATCACGTCAAAAAAATTAATATACCTAGGAATAAACTTAACCAAAGAAGTAAAGGACCTATCTGTTACTCTTTCTTCAAATATATTCTCTAACCGTTGCTCATTTTTTTCTTCTTCTGGAACTCCTACGATGTGAATGTTGTTACATTTCCAGTTGTCTCACAGTTCTCTTAAGCTGTTTTCCTGTTTTTTAATTGTTTTTTCCTTTTGGTTTTATGATTGGTTGATTTTTTTTTCTACCCTGTTTTCTAATTCACTGATCCGGACCTCATCTTCCTCTACTCTGCTGGTTAGCCCTTCCCATGTGTTCTTAATTTCTGCTATGTCATTCTTCATTTCCAGTTGGTTGGTTTTCAATGTTTCTATATCTTTACTCATGGTGTTGAGCTCCTTACTCATGCTCTTGAGCTTCCTCAAGATCATGGCTCTGAACTCTACCTCTGATAACTTGCTCAACTGCATTTCATTTATCTCATCTTCAGTAGAATTCTCCTGTTCTTTCATTTGAAATTTGTTTCTTTGTTTCACCATTTTGACTATCTCAGTGGGTTTTGAAGCCTGCCAAATTTTCCCTGTGTGTGTTGCTGTTCTGTTGTTTGTGGCTCCCTCTACTGGGTTAAAATGAGTGTGGGGGGACCCATGTTCAACACCACTGTCAAGTCTTACTTTCTTGGGTAGATTTGCAAGCCCAGGAAAGGTTCAGTTATCCTTTAGCTTTTTGCCTGGAGGCTAAGAGTCTCAGTTACTTGATGAGCCTTGGGTTCTAGCCCTCAGCTGAATGAAAAACTCCCTCAGGTGTTCAGTGTACGAGGATTTCCAGAGAGTGTGGCAGGTGCTATTTGTTAATGAATCTTAATTTGCATTTCTCTGGCCCAGCTGGGTGAGGTTAAATCTCCAAGTGAAGGGCTTCTGCTCCTCCCCAGAGCTCCAGAAAGTGCAAGATGGCCACTGTCCTGCATGGTTGCAACTCAGCAAAAACTCTGAGTGCCCTCCAAATCCCGGTGTCCCCACAGAGTTCCAGTCCAGTCTGCCTTCCCTTTGTCGGAGCCCAAGGTGAGTGGCTATAGCTAATTTAGTGCTCTGTCCTGGCCCTCTGTGCTGTGGAGGCAGCTCAGTATTTCAACCTTGAGGGAGCTTCTTGCAGCTAAATTGGCTGCTGTTTGTGGGCTTCCAGCTCGCCGTCTCATGCCTCCGCACACCTACCAGTCTTGATTCAGTGTCCTCTTTTTCTGTCCCTGGTTATATGTTCCTCTCCAGCTGCTTTTCTGTTGCTTTTCCCCAACAGTTTGTCTTTATTTTAGTTGTAATTCCAGTTTGGTCCTGGGAGATGGTCTGTGTAGCTTCCATTCACTCCACCGCCATTTTGAAATCTCTAGACCTAGTGTTTTTATAAGAAAAAAAAGTAATATATCTTTTCAAAGTACTAGCATATGAATAAAGTAATAATAGAAATTAAAAGATATTAGAGAGGACAATATAATAAAAGACATTTTGAAAGAAAGTATTTATGAGTCTATATGTTGTTGGATTATAAACAGTGAATAAAACATATATTGTTTAATAGCAAGTTGCAAATATAGTAAATTGTCTATGTACAATACGAAATGTACACAGAGTTTGTGGGATTATTTTTCTTTAATTGTTTAAAAATTTGTATTAAAATTGTTTTAAGATACAAGTTAAGAATGAAGTAAATTTTTCTAACTGGTACATAATGACTTTTGTGCTATGCCTTTGACTTTCCATAACTGCTTTTGTTGCACATACGAAATTCAACGATGCAAATTACAGGGTGTCAAAATATGTTTGTCATTAATCAGCACTATTGAAATATATCAATAAACTTTGTGATTCCATGACAACAAAATTCAAATGGTATAAGAATTAAGCAAGTATAGAAGTATATTTAAAAACACTACTTGAATAAAAGCAGAATATATGCAAAACTAAGTTAGGATAAAAATGAAGCTAAAAAATATACTTGAAAATCTATTTTTGCTTGTGTTTGGTTATATTTATTTATTTATTTATTTATTTATGTTAGTGTTTCCTTGTAGATAATGAAAGGAGAACATAATGTAAAATATTTTTGTTTTATATAATTAGGAACGGTGCTTCTTGAAGAAAGCTGAATCTGCTAACTAGATGTAAACACATTTCATTAAATATTTATATAATCTGGTCAAGTAAAAATGCTATTTAAATGATCCCAAACCTTGAAGAACAATTTTATTTATTTTATTTGAAGAACCTACTGTAAACTTCCTTTAAGATTATTCTGTAAACTGAAAAACACCTTGATGGGATTTTTTAAAAAGAATTTTACTTTATTAATATTCAATTCATTCAGGCTTTGAAAAAAGACTAAAACAGTAAGGTCTTGAACTTTATGGCACAGTATAGACAATTATTTTTATTAATCATTTAGTATAAATGTTTAGTTGTGAAATATGTCACACTTTTAACAAGTACATGAAATACAAATGTACAGCCTAATGATAAATAACCATGAAGTAATAATCTGTGTAATCACCATCTTCATAAAAAAATAGAACATTGTTGCTGATACCATTATAATTCATTAGTTATTAATAATAGGAAAGGAGGAAAGGGAAGGGTAGACATTATAGACATGTTCCCTGAAAAACACTGGGGGAAGGGAACTGGACAAAAGAAAGATAGATGCATGTCCAGTAAAGTTGGAATAATATAGAGAAGATACTGGCCTGTCAATCACACCTGGAAACAGAGATGGTTGGCCAGAGTGGGCGTTGCCACTGCAAGCCTTCCAAGATTTGGAATACTTAATTTCCTGAATAAAAGAACTCTTTTATGCTCTTGGATGTCTTGAGATGTGTGTGTCTCTGGGCTTGTTGGTTTATTTTGTTCCTGCTTCTCTGCATTTGCCCACATGGACCACAGCAATGTGGACCCTACATACAATGGACTAACTGATTGTAAGTAGCCAGTTGTTGAACAGGGCTCAGCTCCAATAAAGAAAGGAAACTCTGAACACTGGCTTTGCTTCTAGCTCTACTGAAACCCCAGCTATAATTCTTCTGTGACTGAACTAAGGGAAATGGGACTTTAGAAATGCAGGATTTATTTCCACACAAATAAAAATCACTTGTTCTCCCATATGAGTCTCAGAAAATTCTTTTTCTGGGGATATCATAAGAACTCCACTCCAACAGCACTCAGTGGTGAAGGGGACTCCCCACTATATCTGATATCACTACCTATCCAGAAGCTCTACACTATCCCACGGTGCCTGCCTAATCTCAACCATTTACCTTTCCAATAAAGATAGAACTTAGAATGATTTTGTTTTCACTTATTTTTATTTTTAACATATTTACCAACTAAGTATAAACTTCTCACTATATATAAACCATGTATATGTACAAAAATATACATATATGTGTATACTGTATTTTAGTTTTACCTATTCACCTGAAATTGAGAATAACTAAATTATAGGGCATTCATATCTCCAATTCTATGGATACCAACCTCCACTGAAATCAATTATACCAGTTTACACTACACCTAGAAGTGCACAAGAGTTCCAGTTCATATATCATGCCAGCATCTTTAATTTACTATCCACCATCTTGCTTATATCACCCTTAGGAATATTTTAAGAGCTAAAACTAACTGAGCCACCCGGCCAGGGCAATATTTTCACTTTTTTTCATAAAGACTAGATATATTAACCAATGACCAAAGGAAAATAACATAGAAGAGAGACAAGCTTGGCCTAAAAGGAAGGGAAAAGAAGAGTGAGGATAGAATTTTGAAGAAAATTACTGGTACAAGCATCTGAACTTAGAAATAGGGATTGGTATGTTTCTGTAGATAGCAAGTAATTCTTACCTTCTTGTTCAGGGATGACTACCAACAAATAGAAAATATCATGCTATAATGAAAATAAAGAACAGAGCATGGAATAATACTGTAGCATCTTATGATATGATTGAAAATTCAGTTATAAACTTAAGATAGACACTGCATAGCCTATAGGCTAGTTCTTATAGAAGGTGGCGCTCAACTGGAGAAGAATTGTCTACCCAGGAGACATTATTGGTTGTCACAATTGCAGTATGTGTTGGTGCTACTGGCATTTAATGGGTATAGTCCAAGAATTCTGCTCATAAGCCTACAATGCAAAAACAGGTCCCTCAAGCACATAACTATCAGGCCTGACATTTTAACAGTGTAAGGTTAAGAAACCATTCCCTAATGCTAAGTTATAGCCATTCTGTAAACCCCCTAAGAAGAAAAACTGGTTGTATGCTTTTCTAAATCTCAGAATATAGTGTAGTACTGGCCACAAAGCAGGCTCAAGTTAAATGATTCAATCTCAATTGTTCCAATTTTATGGAATCTCAGCTCCTGCACTCTATGTCTAAGAACCTTTCTTTCCTAGAAAAATTTTAATATCATTTTTCTTTATGCAGACTTTTCTTTATCCATAGTTCTTGGGGCTTTTTATCTTAATTAAGATATACTTTATATGCCACCAAATTCACTATTTTAAAGTTGACAATTTAGTATTACCAGTATATGACAATTTAGTATTACCAGTATATCACAAGGTTGTGCATCCAGCATTTCACATAATGCCAG
Organism: Molossus molossus; assembly: GCF_014108415.1. Lineage (NCBI taxonomy): Eukaryota > Metazoa > Chordata > Mammalia > Chiroptera > Molossidae > Molossus > Molossus molossus. Next base: position 17,931,226 of record NW_023425355.1, read on the forward strand.
AAGAGTTTTATCAACCTCCAAAAGATATAGTGTGTGTGTGGTAGCAGTCATTCATAGTTCCCCCTTTATCCAATCCCGGAAAACTATTAATGTTCTTTCTGCCTCTGTGGAATTGCTTACTCTGAGCATTTTATAATAATTGAATCTTATAGTCTGTGGCCTTTTGTGCCTTACTTTTTTCACTTAGCTTGTTTTCAATATTCATCCATATTGTAGCTTGTATCATTTCATGTATCAGTGGAATATTCCATTGTATGCATGTACCACATTTTGCTTATCCATTCATCAGTTGATTGACATTTGAATTGTGTCCACCTTTTGGCTGTTAAGAAAATGGTGCTATGAAGATTTATGTACAAGCTTTTGCATGGTCGTATGTCTTCAAATCTCTTGAATATAAAACTAGAAGTGAAATTTCTGGAGCACGTGATAATTATGTTTAAGTATTTGAGGAACTGCCAAACTTTGATAGCAGCTGCATCATTTTTTAATCAGCAGTGTTTCAAGGTTCCCATTTCTCCATTTGTTATTATATGTCTTTTTTATTATAACCATCTCACTGAGTATGAAGTAATATCTCATTGTGGTTTGAATTTGCATTTTCCTTAGGATTAATTAAGCATATTTTTCTCCTGCTTATTGGCCATTGAGTATCTTTTTTGGAGAACTACCTAGTTATATTCTTTACCCATTTTTTATTTGAGTTATTTAGATTTTTATTATTAAGTGGTAAGTGTTCCTCATATATCCTGAATACAAGTCCCCAATTAAAGACTAGCAAAAAATGTCTCTATTCTTTGCATGGTCCTTTTAATTATTTTATGGTATGCTTGAAACTCAAAAGATATAATTGTGATGAACTGAAATGTTTCTAATTTTTTGTTGTTAATGATTTTAGTATCAAATCAAGAAAAAATTCCCAAATAAAAGTTATGAAGAGTTACATCAATGTTTTTTATTCTAAGAGTTTTATATCTTTAACTTTATATGTAGGTCATTGACCCATTTAGAGTTAATTTTGTATATAGTCTTAGATAAGTGTCCAAGTTTTGCTTTTGCATATGCTTATTCAGTTTTCCACACATTAATTATTGAAAAGATTATATTTTCCCATCAGATAATCTCAGCATATTTGGGCTCTCAATTCTAATTCTTTCATCTGTACCAGTACTACATTGTATTGATTAGCATTGTTTTTTAGTAATATTTTAAATCAAGAAATGCAATTCCTTCAATTTTTAAAAATATTTTTGGCTGTTTTGCATTCCTTACAATGTCATATAAATTTTGGAATCAACTTGTCAATATCAAGCCCAGTCAAGTTAACATATATAATTAATCATTACATTTAATCCCTTTTTATTTCTACCAGGTTAGATGTAATTTCCCCTCCTCCACCCTGAATTTTAGTAATTTGAGTCCTCTTTTTTTCTTGTTCAGTTTATCCAAAGGTTTCTCCAACTTGTGAATCTTTTCAAAAATGATTTACTTTTTTTTAGTGTCTCTGTTTTACTATTCTCTATTTCACTTATTTCAACTATATCTTTTTGCTTATTATGTTCTTGCTTGTGTTTAATTTACTTTTATATGTATAGTATGTTAAGGAAAAAGGTTATTTGAGATATATTTTTTTTTAAATGTAGGCATATGCAGCTATAAATTTCCCTCTAAGCATTGCTTAAGCTGCATCCCATGAGTCTTGAATTTCGTTTTCACTTAAATCAAAGAATTTTCTAATAACCCTTTGCTATTTCTTCTCTGGGTCTTTGGTTATTTAGCAGTGTCTATTTAGTTTTATCTTATTTGTTATTCCCCAAATATTCTTATGTCATAAATTTTTAATTTTATTCCATTGTGGTTAAATAATATACTTTGCATAATTTTAATCCTCTTACATTTCTCGAGATTTTTATGGCCTAATATGTGCTGTATCTTGGAGTAGGTTTTATGTGCCCTTGTGAAGAACATATATTCTACTCTTGTTAGAGTGTTGTTTAGATGTCAGTTAGGTCTATTTGATTTGTAGTGTTGTCCATGTCTTCTGTTTCTTTGAAGATCTTAGTTTTTCTAATTATTTTGGAAGTAGGCTTTTAAATTCTCTCACTATTGTTTTTAAATTTTTTTACTGTTTAATTGGTTCTTTTAATTCTGTCAGTTTTTGCATCATGACTTTAGAGTTGTTCTAACTTCTTAATAAATTGTCTTTTTGATTCATATAACATATCACTTATTGTCTTTAGTATCCATTTGCCTCATATTCATATTAACACTTAAGCACTCTTTTGTTTATTATTCCTATTCATAGGATAGCTTTACTCAGCTTTTTATTTTCAATGTATGTTTTTAACTCTAAAGTTAGTCTGTTGTATGCTGCATAGATTTGAGTTGTATTTTTAAATCCTTTAAGCTAATTTTTTATTTTTATTTGATTGTTTCAACTACTTTAATATAATTACTGATAAGATAGAATTTATGTCATTTTGCTAATTGTTTTCTATGTCATAAGTCTTTTTCTTTGTTTCTTTATTATTAACTTATTCTGTGTTAAATAGGTACTTTCTAATTTACTAATACAAGTCCTCTGTTATTCATTTTACTATAATTTTGAAGTTTTTTATTACTCGTTGACCTAGGAATTCAATTTAACATCTTAAATTATAACAATATTTTACATTTAATTTCAATATTATATGGAACCTTAATTTATATATAACTTTTTTTCCTTCCCTCTATTTTGTGCTACTTTTTAAATATAATTTCTATCCTTATCAATAGTGAGCCCATTAATACCAATTTATAAATAATGTTTATAAAGTTCTTTTGCATCAGATAAGATAAGAAAGAGTTATATTTATTCTGGCTTTTATATTTACTTATATAGTTATCTTTATTTTTTTTATTTTTTCATGGGGATTTTAGTTATTTTCTAGTGTTTGTTTATGTCAACGAAAGGACTCCATTTAGTATTTCCTTTAGGTCAGGTCTTCTCGCAATAAATGTTCTATTTTTGTTTATCTGAGAATGTCTGATTTCCCCCTTCATTTATGATAGATAGTTTTGCTGGGAGTAGAATTCTCAATTAGCTCCTTTTCTTTCATCATTTAGTGTATGTCATCCCACTGACCTCTATAGCTCATAATGAGAAATCTGCTGTCAGTCATACTGAGAACACCCTGGTATGTGATTAATCATTTTTTTTTTTATTGATTCTAGAAAGAGAGAGAGAGAATGAATCATTAATCATTTTCCTCCTGCATGTACCCCAATTGGGGATTGAACCTGCAATCTTGGTATGTGCCCTGACTGGGAATTGAAATTTCCACCTTTTGGTGTACGGGATGATGCTCTAACCCATTAAGTCACACAGCCAGAGAGATGAATCACTTTTTTATTGCTACTTTCAAGAATTCCTTTGTTTTTTGAAAGTTTGACTATGATGTGTCTAGGTGTGGATATCTTTCACTGTACCTTACTTAGAGCTTATTGAACAACTTGGATATGTAAACTCTTTTTCATCCAGTTTGCTAATTTTCATCCAGTTTGCTTAATATTTATTTTGCCCCTTTATCTCTCTCTACATTTTAAAGCCTATTTTTATACATTACTTTTTCTTTCTCTTTCACATTTTCCTATCTTCAAGCTCTCTGAATATCCTTCACTCAATTCAAATCTGCTGTTTGACTTGGGTGATTTTTTTCAGTTACTATAGCATTCAACTCCAGAGCTTCAATTTGTTTTTTTTAAATCTTTAGTTTAATGTTTTCTTATTGGTAAGATACCATTTTTACACTTTTTTTAGTTCTTTAGATATAGTTTCTTTTTATTTTTTATCCTCACCCAAGGACATTTTTGCATTTATCTTCAGATAGAGCAGGAGGGAGAGAGGGAGGAAGAGAGAGAGAGAGAAACATCGATGTGAGAGAGACACACCGAGTGGCTGCCACCCACATGACCCCAACCAGGCTGGGAACAAACTACAACCAACGTACATACCCTTAACGGGAACCGAACCCTGGTCTCTCCATTCCATGAGCCGGCGTTCTAACCACTGAGCCAAATCGGCCAGGGATATAGTTTCTTTTTTAAAAATATATATTTGAAATAATTGATTATAAAACGTGTAAGTCTAATACGTGAGCCACCTCTGGGTCAGTTTCTATTTATTGCTTTTTGTTTTCTGTGCAATGGTCATGCTTTATTTGTTTTTGCAGATTACATAATGTTTTTTTGAAAATGAACACATTAAATAACATAACAATGCTACTTTGGAAGTCAGAATATTCCCCCTTTCTTAGAGTTAGTTGTTGTTGCTATTTATTATTGTTAATGGTTTAGTCACATTCCTAATAACAGATTTTATAAAGTTGTTACTCTGTGATGTTAGTGACTAAAGTCTTGCTAGTTTCACAGAAGACTTTTTTCAATGAGAAGTTTACTGATAAAAATATTGCTTACCAATGTCTAATTCTATTTTCTAATTATAACTAATTGGCCAAGAAAATTATTATTTCTCTTTTTCTCAGATATTGAGGACTCAATACCTTATATTTATATAATTTTTTTAGTGAATAAATTATAAGAAAAGTTATTCTTTCTGGAAATAATTCAATTTAGAATTTATTCTCAGGTAGCACACCCAAACTCAAGGTCTTCTAAATTTACTAAGGGAGAGTGGTAAATGAGTATTTGGGTCATTTCTTGTATATTGCTTAGATCTATTACTCTACTTTTGAGTATGGTAATGATGTGATATATAGATTTTTTTTCCTAGATAACATGACTCTCTCGTATTTGCTAAATTTTGGTTTTCTGGTTAGGAGTATATACATAGTTTTGTTCCCTCACTTAAATTAATATTAGTCAGTGTGATTTGAAATCCCATTATTCAGTAACAGAGAATGGGGGATTCTTTGAAGTTGATAAACTTGAGTCTCACTAGGATCCATGAGACCCATCTTTATATAAATCAGAATTTATGTATTTTTAAGCAGTTGGTATCTCCTGAAACTCAGACACAAAAATGTGGATAACTTAAATATCTATTAGTACTATAGACTTTATTAGATATGTAAAACTTGTAACTATAGAAGCTGCAAGATTTTCCTTCAATAGAAAGATATACCTAAATAATATTGATGTTCAATACAGAGAACCACAAGTTGCCATATAGAAATTAGCTAATCAATGTTGTGTTTAAATTATATTCTAAAAACAAGGTAAAAGAAAAAAGACAAAAGTAAAGCACTAGGTCAATTTGGCATTATGCCAATTCGGTTATAACTTTTAAAAGTTCTTAATTAATGTTTAATAGTTTGTCCTTCAAAACAAAAAATAAAGAAAGTACAATATCCATTAATAATCTTAATTTGGTCTGGCTGGTGTGGCTCATTGGATTAAACATTGTCCCATGGAGTGAGAGGACTTGGTTCTATTCCCAGTCAGGGCATATGCCTGGATTGTGGGCTCAATCCCCAGTAGGGGGCGTGCAGGAGGCAGCTAATGGATGTTTCTCTCTCACATTGATGTTTCTATCTCCCTCTCTCCCTCTCTCCCTCTAAGAAATCAATAAAAACATATAAAAATAATAATCTTGATTTATTGTGTCCTATTTAGTATCTTTATTTCTATAGATTTGTATATTACATTATGATTAATCCTTTTATACTGGCTGGTGTGTCTCAGGTGATTATGTGTCATCCCGTGCACTGAAAGGTCATCACTTCAATTTCTGGTCAGGGGTTCAATTCCTGGTCAGGGAACATGTCCAGGTTGTGGACTCTATCCCTGGTTGGGTGCCTGCAGGAAGCAGCTGATCAATGTTTCTCTTTCCCTCTCCCTTCCTGTCTCTCTCTCAAAAAAAAGAAATCAATGAAAAAGCATATTATTATAAAAAAAGATTCATCCTTTTGAGGTTTTCTGTTTTTAATTAACACTAGAGCTATATTCCCAATTATATTTTGTTTTATAACCTTTACATGCTTAGATAATGAAGTTGCCCAAGACAATTGGAATATTTAAAAATAAGATGTGTAATGGTAGTATACTTACATTGAAATGCACACATTAACTAGAATTTTAATATTAGTAATTTATGCAAGTTTCCAACATAAATTATAATAAAGAATTTTGTTTGTATACAGGATTATAAAGTACTGTAAATATTTATTTATTGTTTCTCTTTTATTATAGGTTTACTTCTTTCTGATAAAAACACAGTAATTTTATTCATATTATTTAACTGAAAATCAAATTCTATATTTTATTCTAAAATATTCAAACATTATTATTACATTGACTAGGTTTTGATGATTATTTCTACCTCCAAAATAATACTGGTAAAATCTCATTAATTATTTAACATGTTACTCTTCATATGATTATTAATCAGAATAATAGTCAAATATTTATTAAAATAGTAGCTACATTTAACATTTTAATCAAAATATTATGTTGGAAACTATATTGTATCCTAGGTTTTAACTACTGGCATATTATTCTTTAAGATGGTCAATATTTAGGCTTAAATTATCTTTTAAAAAGAGAAAGAGCCCTGGCCGGTTTGGCTCAATGGTTAGAGCATCGGCCTGCGGTCCTGAGAGACCCGGGTTCGGTTCCTGCTAAGGGCATGTACCTCGGTTGCAGTTTGTCCCCGGCCCTGGTCGGTTGTGCAGGTGGCAGCCACTCGATGTGTCCCTTTCACATCGATGTTTCTCTCTCTCTCTGTTCCTCTCCCCCCCCCCCCCACTCTACCTGAACAAAAAATGGAAAAAATGTCCTCGGGTGAGGATAAAAAAAAAAAAGAGAGAGAGAGAAAGAAAAAGTAGCCGAAATTCAATTTCTGAATCCATAGATTATTTATGCTCATAATGTAGATGATAAGAGAGGAAAATAATATTTAGACAAGTCATCTTCAGATGGATGCCATTTGATTTTCTGACAACTCATAGACAAAGATCTAAAGACTGACCAAGAAAGAGGAGTTCTTTCAAACAGCCTTTCCAAAATTCTGCATAAAGTTCTATAATTTAAATTCACAATTCTGTTTCCACCACAATTTTATATTATGTATATCTTCAAATATGTTTCTAAGTAAATGTTTCACAGTGACCATATATATTTGGCAAATTTCAAAAATCCACAAAGGTAGGTGTGTGTGTGTGTGTGTGTGTGTGTGTGTGTGTGTGTGAAAGAGAGACAGAGGGAGATGAGGAGGGAGAGAGAGAGAGAGAGACAGGAAAAACTACTTAGATTATAATCTAAATAATCTGTGTTTGGTAAGACATTGAAATTTTTAACTATTATAATATCATATGCAGGCCCTTAGCACAATTCTCAGTGTAGAATATGGCAGTAGAAATTATGAACACCTTAATTTTACAAAGACAACATTATGAATCATTTACCTAGTAGCAGAGCTATTGCTAGAATACATATTTCCTGACCATAATATCCAAAGCAATTTACAGATTCAATGTGATTTCTATCAAAATACCAATGTCATTTTTCTCAGAATTAGAACAAATAATCCTAAAATTTATATGGAGTCACAAAAGACCATGAATATACAAATCAATTTGAAGAAAGGAGGACAAAGTTGGATATATCGTGCTCCCTGGTGTCAAACTATACTACAAAACTATAATAATCAAAACAGTATAGTACCGGCACAAATAAAAAGACACGTAGATCAACAGAACAAAATAGAAAGCTCAAGAATAAAGTCCTGTTTATATATGGTCAACTAATCTATTACAAAGGAGGTAAAAATATACAATGGGGTAATGACAGTGTCTTCAACAAGTGGTATTGGAAAAAATGGACAGTTACATGCAAAATAAATAAATACTACTGGACCACTCTCTTACACCACATCCAAAAGTTAACTTAAGATGAGTTAAAGACTTAGCTGTAAAGCCCAAAACCTTAAGAGTCCTAGAAGGAAACATGAGAAACAAACTATTTGACATCAGTCTGAGTAATATCTTTTTGGACACATCCCCTCAAACAAGGGGGTAAAAAAGAGAAAATAAACAAATGGGACTACATCAAACTGAAAGGTTTCTGAATAGTAAAGGAAACCTTCAAATAAACAAAATGGAAAACTACTGACTGAGAATATATATTTGTGAATTATGTATCTGATGAGGGGTTGATTTGCAAAATACATAACACATTCATATAATTAAATAACAAAAATAATCCAATCAAAAATAGACAGAGGACATGAAAATACATTTGTCCAAAGAAGGATACAGATGGCCTAAAGACATATGAAAAGATGCTCAACATCACTCATCAGGAAAATTAAAATCAAAACCACAATGAGTTATCAGCTCACAATAGTCAGAATGGGTAGTATCAAGAAGTCAACAAACAACATGTTGGTGAGGATGTGAAGAAAGGAAAATCATCGTGCACTGTTGGTGGGACTGCAAACTGGTGCAGCCCCTCTGAAAAACAGTATGAAGATTCCTCAAACAACTACAAGTTGATATACCATATGACCCAGCAATTCCACTCCTAGGTTTTTATCCAAAGAAAATGAGAACCCTGGCCGGTTTGGCTCAGCGGTTGGAGCATCGGTCTGTGCTCCCTAGAGACCCGGGTTCGGTTCCCGCTGGGGGCGTGTACCTCTCTTGCAGTTTGTCCCGGCCCTGGTTGGGTTGTGTGGGTGGCGACCACTCGATGTGTCCCTTTCATGTCGATGTTTCTCTCTCTCTCTCTCTCTCTCTCTCTCTCTCTCTCTCTCTCTCTCTCTCTCTCTCTCTCTCCACCCCCCCTTCCACTCTATCTGGGGAAAAAAAACAAAACACTAATTCGAAAAGCTATACGCACCCCTATGTTCATTGCAGCATTATTTACAATAGCCAAGATATGAAAGCAACCTAGGTGTCCAATGAAAGATGACTGCATAAAGAAGGTGTGGTATATGTTCATATATAATGGAATATTACTCAGCAATAAAAAAAATGAAATCTTGCCATTTGTGACAACATGGATGGATCTAGAGGGCATTATGCTAAAGCAAAGACTAATACCATATAGTTTGACTTATATGTGGAATCAAAAACAAAACAAACAAACAAAATAAAAACAGACTCATAAAAATAGAGACCAAAGAGATGGCTACCAGAATGGAGACGGTAGGGGGTGAAAGGGGGAAGGGAAATATAGTCAGTAATATTGTGGTAGGTTTACATGGTGACAGGTGATTACTAGATTTAGTGGGGTGATCAATCACACTATAAAGTATACAAATGTCAAATCACTATATTGTACACCTGAAACGAATATAACCAATATAAAATTGTATAGCAAGTATACTTAAAAAGCTATTTAATTTATTTTTATTTATCTCATATATCTCTTAGATTTTATTTTAATTATAACAATGCTTTAGTTTTCCTGGTAATTTTACTAACTACTTAGTAAGATAAGAGTTTTACATACCTTGCTATATTTCTGTAAATTGCTTGGTCAGGAGTATGTATGGCCCTGGCTGGTGTGGCTTAGTTGTTTGGGTGACTCCTTTGCACTGAAAAGTGGTCAGTCCATTCCAGTCAGGGCATATGCTTGGGTTGTGGGCTCCATCCCTGGTTGAGGTGTGTGTAGGAGGCAGCTGCTCGATGTTTCACTCTTAGGTCGATGTTTCACTCTTAGGTCAATGTTTCTCTCTCCCTCCTCTTCCTCCCCTTCCTCTCTTTCAAAAAATCAATTTTAAAAAATAATATATATGATATCTAAATGCTAAGGACAACTTAAAATATATGATTGTTTTGGTTGAAGAACAAGATTACAAGTCAATATTCTGTGGAATAAAATGAGAGTGTGTGTTTGCGTGAGTATCGGTGTGTGTTGCATGTATACATATAGTAGGATCTTTTTAAAATGTCTTTTTTTCTTTCAACTACTTTTATGGGCAAATTGCTGTTGGAAAGAGTTATTCCAGTTTCTGTGAGAAAGCATTCCACAACGCAAAACATAATTCAATGAGCTACTGTATGATTGGTTAACATTTCAAACATAAGAGCTTCCTATGCATTGATTCCTCCACATTCTTGGCAATAATTTATTCAATTTGTTTGATTGATTGAGTCTTTGAATTACAGGACACATTTATTTGAATGAAGTACCTACATCATCAAATCAATATAGACCTGTGTTCCTGCATTAAGTACCAGTTTAGAAAGTGTGATTGAATTTTCACAGAAATGAATTGATGTGATAGATTTCTTTGCTATTTGGATTAGACACAGAAAACAAGAAACAAGGGAGTATACATTTGCTTTTTCTATTATGAGAAGAGAATCTGCTCTGCCTTTAGTTTGTTAGTCCTTAAATTTGATACCAAGTACTTTTCAAAAACAGAGGATCAAGACAATAGGCATTAATCTCTAGTATATTGTATCAAATAAATCCAAAATTAAGTAGGTTACATTTGTGGAGACTGCAATGAATTTGGATATTTTTAATATGATCCTCGAGATTAATACTAAAAAGGTATAGCTTGTATAAAGAATGTATAATTGACTAAAATATTATTTTGGAACAAACATATCAAAGCACTTATAAAATGGCATTCTAAAAATACCATTCAGAATAATTCAAAATGATATGCTGGCATAAATTGTATTAAGGTTATAGCTCTAAGATGCCAAATTATACACTGATTTCAGGAAGAGAAAAAATTTAAATTGGTATTGGCATTTGTGTCAGTAAAGTTTCACCAGAAAAACAGAACTAACAGACTATCTATCTTTTTTTCATCTATCTATCTATCTATCTATCTATCTATCTATCTATCTATCTATCATCTATCTATCTAAATATATATTTATATATATAAATGTGTATGCATATATGTATGTGTATGCATATGATATGCACACGTATAACTGTATCATCTATATCTGTATTTATATTTATGTATATATTATATATATATATATATATATATATATACACACACACACACACACATCAATCACTCAATCTATCCGTCTGTCTGTCTGTCTATCTGACAATTCTGAAATCCATAAACCCAGCTAGCAGGCTAGGAACTCCAGTATTAATTCTGTTAGTCTTGAGGCAGAATTCTTTCTGCAGGAAACCTGTATTTCTTCTTCAGGCCTTGAAGCTATTGTATGAGGCCTATCCATGTTATCAAAGGTAATCTCCATTACTTCAATTCAACTGATTGTAAATATTAATCACATCTATAAAATATCTTCATGGCAACTTCTAGAATAATGTATGATCAAACAACTGTGAATCATAGCCTAGTGAAGATAACACGTAAATTTGACAAAATATTATATAAATAAATACATCATCCTTTACTTGAGTCCTTTTTGCAAATCAATTATTTGCTATTGGTGCATTGTGTAAGTATAGCCTCAATTTTATGCTTATAATTAAATAGTAAGAAAAACTGCTCATTAGAGGAAGCGTCTAGTATTAGGCAAAGTCATTATATTCTGGATTGTTTAATAACTAGCCCATAAATAGAAGTTAATGGTCGTAGGTCATATACAGTAGAGTCTTCCTCTCCTTATTCAAGTCAAAATGAACACAATTGTTAATAACCTCTTTTAGTTATATATAATAACACTGTATATAAATTTTTTATTGATTTTTTTTTTTATTTAAACATGTTTTTTTCTTTATTGATTTTTGGAGAGAGGACGGAAGAGGAAGAGAGAGAGAAACCTCGATGAGAGAGAACATCCATTGGCTGCCTCCTGTATGCTACCTATTGGGGATCAGGCCCACAACCTGGGCATGTGCCCTGACTGGGAATCAAACTGGTGACCCCTTGGTGCATGAGTCCACTCTCAACCACTGAGCCACACCGGCAGGGCTTTATTGATTTTTTTTTGAGGGAGAGGAAGAGAAAGATAGAAACATCGATGAGAGAGAACATCGATTTGCCGCCTCCTGCATGCCCCTCCACTGGGGATTGGGGGGATTGGGCCCACAACCTGGGCATGTGCTCTGACTAGGAATCGAACCTGCGACTTCTTGGTGCATAGGTCGACGCTCAACCACTGAGCCACTGGCCAGGAAACACTTGAATATAAAATTATTTTATTTTGACCAAATTTTCTACTCAAACAATCTATAGTCCTAATGTTCTAAACTAATGTAATTAAATTTTTATTCAGAGGCCTATAAAGTATTGTACTTGATAGCTTTTCCAGTTCTGACATTGGTTGTATTATAAAATATTAATTATAAAAATATTTTTTGCTTGAGGATTGACAAGTAAAAGGTAGTATGTAGATGTTTTCTTGATATCTAAGTGTTCACTATGAAGCAATAATTTCTTTGAGTGTTAAAATTATAGTAGCAGGGTAGTGTTTATTATAATTATTTTTGATATTTCTTAAATAAAATATTTGATGAAAAGGATTCTTAGAATTGCATAAATATCTATTTTGGGACATTATTTTACAGTTGATAGCAGAATTTTTTTTTTTTTTTTTTGTCTGGAAGAGTTGAAGACATTCTTTAAAAAAAAAAAAAAAGAATGGTCTCTCAGTTAAATTATGAATGCTATGAATTTAGCCACCTAATCAGTAATAATGGAAGTAGAATTTATTTCAACGATATCCTTAATTCCTAATCTCTTGGTTTTCCAAGATAGTTACTTCCCCCCAAATAAAGAGATATTGTAAACAATAAAAAAACATATTTACTTCTTCCATGAAAAGATGACTGGCCTAGGGGTCTTTAATGGTGCTGTTACATGAGAACTGTACTATATGAAATTAGCTTCTCATTCTGGGAAAGACTTTCTGTTGAGAAGATTTTGGTAAAGTAATTTTTGTTTTGTTTTCAAGTTGTTGGTATTTTTTTCTGAAGCTTTTAAAATACATATTGGAAATCAGTGGTGATGTGTATGAAAAGGGGACCCATGCTAACCAGACAAGCTCAGGGAAGGCCTGTGTGGTGGTCTTGCAAACACAAAGACATAAAGTAACGACAAAGGCCTGGCTGGTGTGACTCAGTGGTTGAGCGTCGACCCATGCACCAAGAGGTTGCCAGTTCGATTCCTGGTCAGGGCACATGCCCAGGTTGGGGCCTGATCCCCAGTGGGGGGACATGCAGGAGACGGCCAATCAAAGTTCTCTCTCTCATGGATATTTCTACTAGAGTCTCTCTCTCTCTCTCTCCCTTTCTCTCTCTCTCTAAAAAAAAAGAAAGAAAAAATAAAGAAAGAAAGAAACCACAAAAAACAGTCTGAAATGAAAAAAAAATTTTAATTAATTAATAAATTTCTTTTTGTTACATATGTTTCTCCTTTTTTACCCTATTGGCACCCGCATTTCCATCCCCCCCGCCCCGTCCCCAGCTTTGTTGACCATGTCCATTGGTTATGCATACATGCATATAAGTTCTGTGGTTTATCTCTTCTCACCCCCACCGCCCCCTCTTCTGAGGGTTGTCAGTCTGCACTCTACTTCCACGTCTCTGGGTCTACCGTATTCCTCAGACTGTAATGTTCATTATATTTCGTATATAAGTGAGATCATGTGGTATTTTTTTTTTCCTGCTTGGCTTGTTTCACTTAGGATAATACTTTCTAGGTCTCTCCATGTTGCCCCAAAGAATAAGAAATCTTTCTTTCTTACAGCTGCATAGTACTCCATTGTGTATATGTACCACTGCTTTTTTATCCATTCATCTACTGATGGATACTCGGGCTGTTTCCAGATCTTAGCTATTGTAAATAGTTCTGCTGTGAACATGGGAGTACATATATTCTTTCTGATTGGTGTTTCAGCTTCTTAGGATATATTCCTAGAAGCGGGATCACTGGGTCAAATGGAAGTTCAATTTTTAAGTTTTTGATGTAACACCAATTTGTTTTCCACAGTGGCTGCATCAGTCTGCATTCATGAGCAGTGTACTAGAATCCCCTTCTCTCCACACCATCGCCAACACTTGTTGTTTGATGATTTGTTGATGACGGCCATTCTGATAGGTGTGAGGTGATACCTCATTGTTGTTTTAATTTGCATCTCTCTGATGATTAGTGATGTTGAGCATTTCTTCATATGTCTCCTGGCCATTTGTATGTCCTGTTTGGAGAGGTGTCTATTCAGCTCCTCTGTCCATTTTTAATTGGGTTCTTTGTCTTCCTTTTGTTGAGTTGTATGAGTACTTTATATATTTTGGAAATTAACCCCTTATCTGATGTACCATTGGCAATGATGTTCTCCCATACAGTGGGTTGCCTTTCCATTTTGATGATTGTTTCTTTTGCTGTGAAGAAGCTTTTTAGTTTGATGTAGTCTTATGTGTTCATTTTTTCCTTTGTTTCTGTTGCCACTTTCACCACTCTTATTTAACATAGTACTGGAAGTCTTAGCCACAACAATCAGACAGGAAGAAAAAATAAAAGGGATCCAAATTAGAAAGGAGGAAGTGAAACTGTCATTATTTGCAGATGACATGATATTATACATAGAAAATCCTAAAGACTCCATCAAAAATCTACTAGACTTAATAAATGAATTTGGCAAAGTAGCAGGATACAAAATTAATGTGAAGAAATCGACAGCATTCGTATACACCAATGATGAACTCACAGAAAGAGAACCTGAAAAAATAATCCCATTTACCATCGTGGCAAAAAAATTAAGATACCTAGGAATAAACTTAACCAAAGAAGTAAAGGAACTGTTTGCAGAAAACTACAGGCCATTGAAAAACGAAATAGAGGAAGATATTAAAAAGTGGAGGCACATACCTTGTTCATGGATTGGAAGAATTAACATCATTAAAATGTCCATACTACCCAAAGCAATCTATAGATTCAATGCAATACCCATCAAAATACCAACGACATATTTCACAGAACTAGAACAAATACTTCAAAATTTTATATAGAACCAAAAAAGTCCCCGAATAGCCACAGCAATTTTGAAAAAGAAGGACAAAGTAGGTGGGATCACAATACCAGATACCAGGTTATACTACAAAGTGACTGTAATCAAAACAGCCTGGTACTGGCACAAGAACAGGCATATAGACCAATGGAACAGAACAGAGAACCCAGAAATGGACCGAAGGCAATATGCTCAATTAATATTTGACAAAGGTGGCAAGAGCATACAGTGGAGTAAAGACAGCCTCTTTAATAAATGGTGTTGGGAAAATTGGACAGCTACATGCAAAATGAAACTAGACCATCAACTTACACCATACACAAAACTAAACTCAAAATGGATAAAAGACTTAAATGTGACCTGTGACTCCATAAAAATTCTAGAAGAAAATGTAGGCATCAAAATTTTAGACATCATACACAGCAGAATTTTCACTGATATATCACCTAAGGCAACTGTAATGAAAACTTTTTAACTAAAAGCAGTTTATGGCAGGTAGTCTCGTCCTAGGCTGGCATCTTCCCTGAAAAAGGTCATTTTTTCACGTTAATTAAGTTTCATCTTCTTGCATCTATAAAGTACCTTTGGAATGTCAAGATAACTTCCCTTTTTCCATACTCCTCAAGACACAACCTATGCACCAGGGCAGAGACCACAAATCCCCTCATTGTTATTATTATCATGTTAATTGTTGACTGTTAACTATCCTGTACCTACCTATGCAAAAAAAGGATGTGTCTATCATTTCATTTTTCATTCAGTCCCAGAGGTTTCCCCACTTTGCTTTCTCCCGCCTCCCAAATCTATCACCAATGGATTTCATGTAACCCACTTATGTCTTCTCTTTCGATGGTAATGTGCAAATTAAGGTGCGAAATTGCCATTTTCTGGAGCATGGAGCAGTATCTCAATCTGCAGAGCTTTCGCTTCTCGGCAATTGTCGATAGTTTTGGATCAGATAAACTCAGAAAATGTTTCAAACGTTTGAATGTTTCTTAAATAGACAGTGAATAGCTATAAAATGCTACAGAACTTTAGTAAACACAGTAAAGTTTTAATTCCTATCAAAATTAACATGATAAAAAATTGATTTACATATTTTAGTATTTTAAAATATCTCTTAAACAGTTTACCTCCTGCTTTTTTTGAACAGAAATTTAGAGGTGGATTTTGATAATGCCATTTTGAAAATATTATATTACGAACAAACAATATTGGGCAATAAAATTCCATATATATTTATTTGTTGGCATTTAAAAAATATCGTAATCTCTTCTTGTTCTCTTATGACTAGAGATGAACAATTTTTATTTTAGAGATAGATAAAATGGCATGATTACTCCTGCCTTTTTACCTGTTTTGATGGATAGAGGATTAGCATCTGAAAAAAAAAAAAAAAAATCAGGCTTCCTACAGAGATCCTAATAATCTTTTCACTGATTCATCATTGGGCCACACGTAATCTTAATATTGGATAAAATCACACATATTTTTGTGTGTATTCTTGACACTATTTTCCTTTCAATCTTTAAATTTTTGTGTTACTTTTTCTGCATGCTACTTCTTTTTAAAAAATATTTTTTCTTTATTGATTTTAGAGAGAGAGGAAAGGAGAGAGAAAGAGAGAAAAACATCGATGAGAGAGAACATCAATTGGCCACCTCCTTCATGCCCCCCACTGGGGATTGGGCCCACAACCTGGGCATGTGCCCTGACCGGGAATCGAACTGGCGACCTCTTGGTGCATGAGTTGTCACTCAACCACTGAACCACACCAGTTAGGCGTGCATGTTATTTATTTAGTTTAATTTTTCTCAACTATTTGCATGCATCAACATCACCTGAAGGTCTTATTAAAACACCAATTGCTGTTCCCAGCTATACAATTTCTGATTTACTAGCTCTAGTGTATGGCCCCAAAACTCACATTTCTAACAAGATTTCATACTACATTGATGTTACTAATCTGGGAGCCACACTATGAGAAACTTTGATTTCAGTTCTGGGTTTCTTACTTGGTCTTCACCTTTTGTGTCTTAGGAAATAGCTGAGCATTCTAAGGGAAAACTAGAATACAAAAGAATGTTTTCTAGATCAGTGGTTCTCAAACTTAACCTCACATCGGTCACACTTAGAAAGCTTTCAAAACTAAGGACTCCTCCACACCTCCCTCAGAGATTTTGAGTTGATTTTCCTGGTAAGTACACTATGCTTTGGAATATTTCAAGTTATTTGGATGATTTTGTAATACAGAAAAGACTGAAAACCACTATTCTAGAAGGATAGGTGTCACATCTGACTTCTCTTAGTATTAGAGAAGAATGATAGTTGGAGTAAATACCACTTTTCCCAGGGACTCCCTTTCTAGAAGGGAGTCCTCCTAGACATACACATCCTCTATTAATATTCAACCAAATGATTAGGCGTTAACTTTGAAGTAAGAAATACTTCATTCTTCCTTCCCAAGCAATGAGTTTTTTGAGACAATCAGCTTTTTTAGGTTCCATAGTAGAAATAAAAGATCTGGGAAAGAAAAAAAAAAAAAAAAGATAATGCCAATAATATTGGCAATAAGATAAGACCTGGACCTCTTATCAGAATATTTTACCTTCAATCACCCTACCTGGTGGCCACCTCCAACTTTAGTTTCCATGGCCAAATTAAAAAGCGGAATTTTCAGCCCTGGCCGGTTTTTGCTCAGTGGTTAGAGCGTTGGCCTGCGGTCCAGAGAGACCCGGGTTCGGTTCCCGCTAAGGGCACATACCTCAGTTGCAGTTTGTCCCCAGCCCTGTTTGGTCATGCGGGTGGCAGCCACTCGATGTGTCCCTTTCACGTCGATGTTTCTCTCTCTCTCTCTTCCTCTCCCTCTCCTTCCCACTCTATCTGAACAAAAAAAAAAAAAAAATGGAAAAATGTCCTCAGGTGAGGATTAAATAAATAAATAAGTAAGTAAAAATAAAAAGTGGAATTTTCAGGTTGTGGTTGTAGCTGCTATTAAGTAGAGCTTTAGGAAGAGACAAAGACTATTATAAAAGAAATCTTCAAACTAAGTATGAATATATTTGAATGAACTAAGTAAGTGACTTGCAATTGAGGGCAATTTGGCCTTTTTGGGGACATTTGGCAATGTCTGTTGACATTTTTGGTTGTCATTAATGGCTAGAGGTTATGGGCATGGAATCTGAATGTGCAGGTTCACAATATTGCTAAATGTCCTATAATGCATAAAACAAATCTCCACTACATGTATTTAACACCAAATGTCAATATTGATGAGGTTAAGAAATTCTGTTCTAACTCATTTGACTCAATAAACTTTTGTCTGAATTCATCTATAAGGACCTTATAATTACAGCTTTTAAATAATAGGTTGCTCTTTGATACTAGGATCACTGGAAAAATAAAACTGATTTTCAGATCAACTAATATAATTAATTTAAAATAAAATTTGCAAAAATGTTAGTATTCTTTACTGTACCTAAAGCCAAGTAGAACATATGCTGCTGATATGATGATGATGATGATAATGATAATGATGATGATGACTGGAAAAGTAGTGGCAGTATAAGAAAACTGAGTAACTTTTTTGCCACAATATTTAAAAAATGAGAGGTATTAATTAATATTTTGCATAGTTCTCTAACCTGAGAGCTGGTACAGCATTTTCCAATAATACAGCAAATTTCCAAGAGAAGTCATGCAAAAGGAAATTATTTAAGCTCTCTCTTCTCTAAGGTCATTCTTATAGAAAACTTTTATACTTGAAGTTTTTTTCTTTATTTGGCCAAAACTGGGTAGGAACAAAAATTCTTCCTCTTACTATTAATCCAAAAATTATTATCCTGTGAAAATTATAAGGCTTTAAAGAGGCAAACAATATGGAGAGATTCTTCTCTGTGCAAGGAGTTTAGTCTTTCTGAAAAAGAATTTCAAACCATGAACATGGAAATACATCTTAACTGGTATATTCTCTTCCCCACTATCTTCCTGACTTCTCAAATGATCTGACTTATAATTTTTAAGTATAAACTTATCCATTTTTAACACCTAAAATAACTTTTTGCATGCAAGTTATAAATTCCTGAAATTAACAGCTATTGTGGAAATGCTGACACAACCTTGAATTTCGCAGTCTGAAGAGCACAACTATAATAAATTAGTCACTTGTCTTCCATATCTGTCACAAATTCTATCAATCAAAATCTTGGATGTAGCCCTGGCCGGTTTGGCTCAGCGGTTAGAGCGTTGGCCTGCGGCCCAGAGAGACCCGGGTTCGGTTTCCGCTAAGGGCACCTACCTCGGTTGCAGTTTGTCCCCGGCCCTGGTTGGGTCGTGTGGGTGGCGGCCACTAGAGGTGTCCCTTTCACATCGATGTTTCTCTCTCTCTCCCTCCCACTCTATCTGACCAAAATATCATAAATGTCCTAGGGTGAGGATAAAAAAAAAAAGTACTCAGTTCAACTAAACTTTGAGATTTAGAAAAGTGCAATCAAAAGTAGAATAAGTTTACTGTTTGTTATTTACAATTTCCAGTTAAACGCAGTACACGACATACAAACCATTTTCCCATAAGGGTTACATCTTTGCCAACCATGAAATAAGAGGTAAGATAGCAAAGAAAGCTTTAAATGAGGGTACACAGAATATTAATGTGTCACTATGACTGTCTATTGTGCTGCTAATTGTCCACAGTTTGGTGTGTGAAGTCACAGTATTATGAAGAGCTATACTCGCCCGGCCGGTGTGGCTCAGTGGTTGAATGTCGACCCAGGCACCAAGAGGTCGCTGTTTAGATTCCTGGTCAGGGCACATGCCCAAGTTGTGGGCCTGATTCCCAGTGAGGGGCATGCAAGTGGCGGCCAATTGATGTTCTCTCTCATCCATGATCCTATCTCTCTCCCCCCCTCCCTTACTCTCTCTCTCTAAAATCAATAAAGAAGAAAAAAAGAACTATACTCTTCAGGAGGTATCATTTTACCCCTTATTTTGGGCAAATATTAATTCAGTAAGTCTCCTCTGAGGTTTAGCAATTTTGTGGGCTTATCTGGGTTATGTCCATACGTTGAAAATTACCATTTCATTCTTGCTGAAGAGTTCCTCAAAATATATCTGACCTTAGTGTTTCCTCCTTATGTCATGTGAATAATACTCTCTCCAGAGACCACTTCTTTTTTTACACGACTGCTTAATTTGTAAAATATCTTGGAGGAAAGCTATTCATCTTTCTCTTTAATTTCCTTCAGAACAATTAGAATCTGAGGCACATTCTGTCATTATCACGGGCTGTATGGGCAAAGTGGGATTAAAAGGAACGGTAAAACAACAAGAGGTTCATCACATCTCCCTTGGAAATTTTTGTTCCAACACAGTGTATGAAGCAATGTTAAAGTCAGTTGTGACACTTTGTTATAATTTCAAGAAGTTGAGGACAGAAGAGTAATTACGTACTAGTTTGAAACCCCATGGTAAGTCTCAAGCACTGCTCTTTATTTTCTTATCCTCACCCAAGGGTAAGTTTTTATTGATTTTAGAGAGAAATCAATGAGAGAGAAACATTCATTGGTTGCCCCAACTAGGATTAAACCTGAAACCCAAGTATGTGCCCTGACTCGACTCAAACCCACAACCTATTGGTGTACAGGACGATGCCCCACCCAACTGAGTCAACCCAGCAAGGGTAGGAGGACCCTTTTTTTTTCCCCAACACACCAACATTCTCCCCTTTTTACACATAAATAATTACTTCAATCCTTCTTCTTCAGAGTCTTATCAGGCAGAATAAAGAACAGATGCTTCCTAATACCCACATCTAATTTACTAGAAAGAAAACTTATACCATCCTGTTTTCTTCATATGTTAGCTAAATTAATAGTATATGCATACAAATTCATTCTTGATAGTCATTTTATGTCTACCCAGTTGAACAAATAATTAAATTCAGAATGATAAAGTGGGGATTATATCAGGAATTTAATGTGTACATTTTTTAATGTCAATCAATTTAGTTTATCATATTAAAAGAAACAAGGGCAATATTATATATTCTTCTCCAAACATCTAGAAAAAACATTTAAATATCCATTATCCATTCATAATAAATCATATATATGTCAGAAAACTAGGAATACAGTGTAGTATCAACCTGGTAAAGGCCATATATATTTTAAAAGCTTAAGGATTACATTTGTAAAAGACTAAATACTTCCCCTTAGGACCAGATACAAAAAAAGGATAGATAATCTTATCGCTTTTATTCAGTTTTATACTGGCAGTATTAACCAATGCACTAAAGCAAAAAAAGAAAAAGCAGATAATATAATCTTATATGTGGAAAACTCTAAAGATTCTATGGAAAAATGTTAGGGCTAATAAATGAATTCAGCAAAGTAACAAGGAGGGGAGGGAAGGGGAGGAGGGTGTCAATGGGGGGAGGGGGGAGGAGAAACACCCATAACAAAAATAAATAAATTAAATAAATAATTTTATTTATTTATCCTCACCCAAGAACATTTTTCAATTTTTTTTCAGATAGAGCTGGAGGGAGAGGGAGAGGAGAGGGGGAGAAAGAGAGAGAAACATCGAAGTGAAAGGGACACATCAAGTGGCTGCCTCCCACACGACCCAACCAGGGCTGGGGACAAACTGCAACTGAGGTACCTGCCCTTAGCAGGAACCAAACCCGGGTCTCTCTGGATCGCAGGCCGACCCTCTAACCACTAAGCCAAACCAGCCAGAGCAATAATTGTTTTTAAAAAGCAGGCATCCTTGCCTTGTTCCTGATATGAAAGAAAAGCATTCTGCCATTTATTATTGAGTGGGATGTTTTCTGCGGGTTTTTCTTTAAAAAAATAATTAATTAATTTTTTTCATAACTTCACCAGAGGATATTTTTCCATTTTTTGTTCAGATAGAGTGGGAGGGGGAGAGAGGGAGGGAGGGAGGGAAGGAGGGAGGGAGGGAGGGAGGGAGAGAGGGAGGGAGGGAGAGAGGGAGGGAGGGAGAGAGAGAGAGAGAGAGAAACATCGACGTGAAAGGGACACATCGAGTGGCTGCCACCTGCACAACCAACCAGAGCTGGGACCAACTGCAACCTCTGAGCCAAACTGGCCAGGGATAATTAATTTATTTTTGTTACAGATATTTCTTTTCACTCCATTGACACCCTCCTCCTGATCCCCGCCCCGTCCCAGCATTGTTGTCTATGTGCATTGGTTAGCATACATGCGGATAAGTTTTGTGGTTTATCTCCCCGCCCCCCACAACCTCTTCTGAAGTTTTCCAGCCTGCACCCTACTTCTATGTCTCTGGGTCTATTTCTGTGGGTTTTCACATATGGCTTTCATTAGACTGAGGTAGTTTCCTGCTATTCCTAATTCGTTGAGTCCTTTTCTCCAGAAAGTTGGTTGGGCACCAAGGCTGTTCCTGCGTGAAGGACTCCGTAGGCACCCCAGCCCCACCCTGACCCCCACATGCTGAACTGGGAGCTACCTGGTCCTGCCTCTGACCTCCACGTCCTCTTCTAGGTATTGGCGAATTTGAGCATCCTGCCAGGAGCTCATCCCAGAGTCACTCTGCTGTGCCAGGCTCCACCCTGTATCATAGCTGAGTGGTTCTCTGTGCACTGCCTGTGGTTCAGTGGAGACACATCCTTCACCTGGGGTTCAGAGAGCCCGCAGGAGAAGATGCGCTTTCTGAACTTGCCATCATTGTGTGACTCACACATTTTCATCAGATTTCTCCTGCTTTCCCCAGAAGTGTGCGTGAGAAGGATGTGCACTGCCAAGAAAGGTGGAATTAGCTTTCCGCCTCCAGCTCTTATCTGAATCAACAAGGATAAAACGAAGAGGGAGAGTCGCCAGAACATCATGCCAGTCTGGAACTTTTCAAAGTTTGCAAGTGGCAACAGAGCTGCTGAAGCATTAAAGAATAAGCCACATTCCTGCTAAGGGCACGTACCTCCATTGCAGTTTGTCCCCAACCTGGCTGGGATCGTGTGGGTGGCAACCACTCCATGTGTCTCTCTCACATCGATGTTTCTCTCTCTCTCTCTTCCTCCCTCTCTCCCTCCTGCTCTATCTGAAGATGAATGCAAAAATGTCCTCAGGTAAGGATAAAAAATATAAAATAAAATAAAGTAAAATAAAATAAAATAAAAAGAATAAGCCACAACACAAAAGTTACGTGGAACAAGCATCCCTGAGGCAGCTAGAGACATACTTCAGTTTGTAACTAGGTTACTTGCGGGGACAGAGTTTGGCAGAAACCACGAAACAAATTCCATGTGAAACAACTGTGGATCCTCAGGAAGAACAGGACAAACAGGATGACAGAGACTTGCCAAGAGCAAGAACATCATGGATGGACTTTATAAGACACAAGAAGAAGGATGAGCCGAATTTTATTTATGACATCGAAGCTGAGTTCCCACAACTTTCAAGTTTACCATGGTATAATTTATAGACAGTGAAATGTACAAATTTTAAATATATGCAATTTTAATAAATTCATTCAATTTTGATAAATAAGTACATCGTGTTACCCATATTCTTATAAAGAGTTAGAGAATGTCCATACCTACCCTAAATTCCTATAAATCTCTTCCCAAAAAAAATTCTGCCCCAAAGCTACCACTTATTAGATTTCTGTTACTACAGAGTTATGTTTATTCTTGAACTTCATAAATAGAATCATACTGTATATCTGCTATGTGTCTAACTTCTTTTATTTGGCAGAAAGTTTCTGAGACACCCGTATGGTGTCCTAAGTCAATAGTTTTATTCACTTGTGTTGTAAAGTAACATTCTATTATGTAAATAAGCTGCAACTTGTCTTTTCATTCTACTTTGGATGAACACCTGGGTAATTTTTACTTTTTAGCTATTATGAATAAAACTGCTATAAACACTTTTGTACAAGCTGTTTTGTGGCCCTGGTTATAATTTTTATCCCATGAAAACCTAAAAGTGGGAAAACTGAGTGATAACTTAATTTTTTTTTTCTTTATTGATTTTAGAGAGGAAGGGAGATGGATAGAGATAGAAACATCGATGAGAAAGAACATCGATTGGCTGCCTCCTGCATGCCCCCCACTGGGGATCGGGCCCACAACCTGGGCATGTGCCCTGACCAGGAACCAAACTGGCGACCTCTTGGTGCATGGGTCGACATTCAACCAGTGAGCCACACCGGCCGGGCCTCACATGTCTTTTATGCCCTGTTCTGTTCTGTCTCTTTTAACCTTTGACTTAATGGGACTATTTTCTTTTGACTTGCCTTTAAGTTCATTAATCGTATCTTCTGTTATTTATAGTAGTTCAAATTTTTTATTTCAAATGACGCATTTTTAAGACTTGCATTTACAAGTACCTTCAAGTAATAAGATACTTGCCAATCTCAGGCAACTAGGGAGGGTGTATTTCTCTTGGGAATTTCAGCTCATCTAGCAGTCTTTGTTTTTTGGTTCTCCTTATAGTCTTAAAAGAAAAAAAGACCTTATGAACTCAGTTGGTTACAGCATCATCCCAATACCCCAAGGTTGTGGGTTTGATCCCTGCTTAGGGCACATATAAGAATCTACCAATGAGTCTGTAAATAAGTAAAGCAACAAATTGATGTTTCCCTCTTTCTCTTCCTCTTTCTCTAAAATCAATAAAATTTAAAAAAAACAACCTTTTATTAACTTATTTATTTAATTTTGCTGTATTAATGTTGTTGGTGGAAAACAGGTTATTCTACTGGATTATGAGAAAAGCATTTCAAGGATCCATGCAAGGGAGATTTTGATGTGACAAAGTTATTTATTTATAATGTCATATCAAATGAGTTCTTATCCTGGCTTCCCAATGTCTCATCTCTCTCTGTCCTGCCATGGAAAGAGTCCAACCATGTCTTTAACATGGACCAAGGCAAAGACCAATGTCCATTGTATTTGCTTCATAGTCCTTCCGGGCCTGAATGGTCTGTGGTAGGTTCCAGGTGGCCAATAGAACCACATGGTCTAGTGTTCCCAGGTAGGAGAGAACAAGGAAGAAAAAGGTGAGTACAGGTCACTAAGAGAGAGAGAGAGAGAGAGAGAGAGAGAGAGAGAGAGAGTCTGTCTGCTTGAGTTACAACCAGGAGCTGTTTCACAATAACCAACTAACTTCCCAAGATTTGGGGGCTTGCATTGGCTTCACCCCTAACCAATGATCTTTTCCTGAGGTTAGACAGATAGTCCTCTATGGTCCAGCACCTCTCCCTGTGCCATTTTGACTTAATTGCATGTGTTCTTACCTCCCCTTTCTTCTATCCCTCCCCTCAGTGTTCTGCAGGGAATAGACTGGTAGTTTCCAGGGAGGAGTGAGAAGCTATAGCTTCCTGGTGAAACCAACAGGCCTCTGCTTCCCAGCTGATTATGTTCAACAATGTCTGACTTTTCCTTTGCTCATTTCCTTTCAATAACTACCTAACAATGGTAACATCAATACAGAAGGAGCAAATGTTTGTCATTACCAACTAAACCCTAGCCAAGAACAGAAGAGAGATATGTCATTCACTCTCTATCTTTATATATATATAAAGATATATATATCTTTAGTTATATATATATATATATATATATATATATATATATATATATATGCATGTGTGTATATATATATGACTTGCTATTTCCCTAAGGAAATTAGGGAAGCTGGAGCATATAATGCATTAGAATTTTGAGCAGAAAACAAATATAAAGCTTTAGCCTCAATACAAATAAATGTTGATTTCTATATGATAATTAAAATTCTGAATATAGAATGGTTGAAATTGTGTAAATACGTAGAATAAACACTATAAAATAAATAATAATCTTTGTCTGCATTAATTGTTTACTTTTCTAAGAGCACATTTTGCTTTCTACCTTGATTTAGCACTTGACCAGTAGAGTACTTTGGGAATATTTGACAAATATTTATTAAAATAATTGTTTAATTCATACTATATTAAGAAAGTGTTACAGTTCGACCCGTGTGGCTCAGTGGTTGAGCATCGACCCATGCACCAAGAGGTCACCAGTTCAATTCCCGGTCAGGGCACATGCCCAGGCTGTGGGCTGGATCCGCAGTGGGGGCATGCAGGAGGTGGCCAATTGATGTTCTCTCTCATCGATGTTTCTATCTCTCTCTCTCCATTCCTCTCTTTCTAAAATCAATAAACAAAAATATGTTTTACAAAAGGAAGTGTTATAAAATTATGTGTGAGGAAAATTATATCTTAAGAGATATCCTATCTTTTATAATAAATAAAGTAAATAAGGCTGATATTGAATTTATTGGTTCCAAAAATATGTTTTGAGTACTACTTGGTGCTAGTCAAAGTGCTAAACACTGAAAAAATAGAGAAACATACCCACCAAGGTTCATAGTTTCCGAGTTAAGTTGAAATGTCAAATAACTATCAAATAACACTACAATTCAAATGCTAACAGCAACAGTATACAAGGCAGTCCTTAGGCAAGAGGTAAATTACTTGGGTACCAAGATGACTTCTTTCCTGATACCATTTACACAGCAATACCATTTCACAGAGTCCCACATAATAGCTACATATGCATATGCACAGATGCACTTAAAATCCATTAAGATAGACACTGATGAAATGTGTCATACTTAACCTGGTATCTGACTCACCATCATTATGATGAAGAAGGTCATTTCCATACCTAATTAAGTATGATGTTCCTTTAGTTATTGTATAAAGAAAACGACTCCAAATTAAAACCTGCCCCTTAGTTGTTTATTAACCTAAGAGAAAAGAGATTGTTAACATGGATAAAACCATGCCCTACGTATAGGATAGAAGTAAAACTCATTGATTGAATAAATATACAAATATGTAATTATTGATATTACAGCTAGGTCAATGGTAGCTGAATTTTAATGTCCTGGGTGAAAGTATAAGGATAAGCATACTTGAGGTAGAAATTTGGGAGAATAGTATTAATCTGATAAAATAGCAAGAAAAAAAATTTGGTATGCTATAAAAGACATTTGTACAGTCCACTCTGCTTAAAAAAAGAGATTTCATATACGTGTTCTCTGCCACAAGCAAAACCTACAAAGTTTTTCAGATGCAGAGAGATTAGAAATAAGAGTTGCCTTGAAGTAAAAGAACGATTTAGAAACATCTGAGCTTGGTCCTAGATAAGGGAACTGAAATGGGGTTCTTTATTGCTGATCAAGACGAGTTACCCAACCAAGAGTTAACATAGCGGCATTGCTTTTATACAATGCATACAATGAAATATTACTCAGCCTTAATGAGGAAGGAAACCTTGTCATATGAGACAACATAGCTTTTTTTTCCCCCTTTGCATTATTTGTAATATTGTCTAAAACCTATTGTGTAAGATAATTTGGATACTAACAACCTCAATATTTTTAGAGGATTTAAAATTTTATTTTTCCTTTATTGATTTTAGAGAGAGAGGAAGTAAGAGGGAGAGAGAGAGAGAAACATCCATGAGAGAGAACATGGATTGGCCGCCTCCTGCATGCCCCCCACTGGGAATTGGGCCCACAACCTGAGCATGTGCCCTGACCAGGAATGGAACTGGCAATCTCTTGGTGCATGGGTCGACGCTCAACCACTGAGCCACACTGGCCGGACTTGAGAGGATATTTTATACTTCTGGCTTTGTTGTGGCTGTTCCCATAAAGAAGCAGAAGTTTAATTCATCCAAGTTTTACAATACAGGAGACTGTTATCTAGTAGGGAATCTTTCGAAATAGAAAATGTTCACTAGATCTCAAGAAAGATTCAGTTGATGTACGGTAACACGAAATTAGACGTATCTCGTTTCAAGCTGAATCTTTTTCTAGGTTTCAGGTATTTTCCTTCACTGAAGAGAATATCCACTTTCATTGGAATTTCAGAGAGAAAAGGAGAGAGGGAGAAAGTGAGAGGGAAGGAGAGAGAGACAGAATGAGAGGCATTTCATACACTCTCTATGCTTTACCAGGAAAACAAGGAAATGAAGAAAAATAAGGAACAGAATTTCCAAATTGTCCTATGATTAATACCAGCAGGCCTGACATTAAATGCTGCCTGTTATTCTCTACACTCAAAACACATCTTGCCCAACTTACTCATCCTTTGACAGATTTCTCTTGCTGCTTGAAAAACAACATATATGGAGCCAATATTGTGCATTATGTCAATCTGTTTAAGAGTCAAACTTCAGGAATATACTGTCTCTCAAATCATTCAAATGTATCACATAATAGAATTTTGTCCCAATGTCTCTTTTTGCCCAATAATTTTTCTAAATTTAAGAATTTTAGTAAAATTACCATGCTGTGGTCATTTCATTACCATCCCACATATAGGGAAGTATTCACTATAAAATAGGAAACAAGAATTTTTTGATGTGGTGCCAAATAAATTTGCACTTATTAAACTCTGACCCTCCAAATTGTAGTTTAGTATTTCTATGAGGTTGTTTTCTTCATTTCCCCATGATTTCTTTATGATACACATTATTATCTCATGTTAATAGAAAAAAATGATTTGTCTCTTTTCTTAAGTCTACTTGTCCAAATTCTCTTCCTTCTACTATTTTTACTTGTAAAAGTAAACAGGAATTTAAACTTCAAATGCAGACAGGTAATATGGTTAATCCATTTGCTTGAATTTAACAGGATCTAAGATAAAAGGTGTTAAATTCTTAATATTGTCATCAAGGATAACACCTGCCTAGTTACCTTAGCTCCTTTTCTGATGTGGGACCATATAGAACCCATTTTATGGACATCTTGCAACTGTTTAACTAAATAAGCAATTCAATTTAATTATCAAGAAACTATCTGTCTCTTTAGAGGCAACAAGTCATTGAAAATCTCAGTTGCAATAGTTTTGTTCCAGCTTCCTCAGTATAAGTTGACCTGTGAGGGGACCGACTAACTGTGCTAACTCGTCGCAAAAAGAGAGAATTAACATTTTGCTTATTTTCTAAACAGGCCTTTAAGATGTACTTTCAATGATGTAATAGACATCAAAAGAGACATAAACTGGATATAAAATTGTTTTATAAAGCATATTTTTATAAAATTCTACTTCATATTTAAAGAAAAATTGGCAGATATGCTACAGGATATCCTCCAAGGCCAGCTAATGAAAACTCATTTTCAATGTGTAAAGCTACTTTGTAT
Source organism: Molossus molossus (assembly GCF_014108415.1). Classification (NCBI taxonomy): domain Eukaryota; kingdom Metazoa; phylum Chordata; class Mammalia; order Chiroptera; family Molossidae; genus Molossus; species Molossus molossus. The sequence continues at coordinate 17,960,294 of NW_023425355.1, forward strand.
ACCTTCCCTTTTAACTCTATTTTTTCTATTCCTTTAAAGGAGCTTATTGGATATAAACAAAGCCAGAATTAATACTTCAAGTAACACTCTTTTCTTGGTGCCCTACTGTAAAAAAAAACTTACAGATGGTGAGAGGAGGTGGCGATTTTGGATTAGATTATGGTATTTACATAACTCATGTTTATATACATTTTTATGACATACAAGCAGCTGTGTTTATGTTTTTGGTTCATTACAAAATATTTTGAAAAGATATTCAATTTTCCCCCAAGCAGAACATCTTTAAGATTTAAATATTGTGGGAAAGTGAAAATATTCAGAAATATAGCTTTTATATTCCACGGTGACTCTATGGACCCCATAAAGGAAATGGAAAGTATTTGGTACTTATATCTAAGAAATTACTTTTGGATTTGTGAAGAATTTTAATAGCAGGCTATAGTGGAGATAATATATTTCTGTAGAACCACTATTTTCAGAGTATCTATAAGATTCCTGGACAATTTCAGTAACAATTGAAAAGGATAGAAAAGTCTTTCTAAAGTTCAATCTAATAAAGCTAAATTGATAAATGTATATGACTTATCTGAATAAATATGACTAATGTTAATAAGAATATTGCACTTTCTATAAAAAAATGATGACCCCCAAAGTGATTACTATTCTTTATGGGGGAAAATGTTACATTTTCTAATATTTGAAAATTGAATGATATTTTTATGTTGATATCTATATTTTTATTTTTATTAGTGACACAATTACAGATGTCCCCATTTTCTTCCACTTTGCCTTCCTCCACCCAGCCCCAGCTCCCCACTCTCTCGGGCCATCACCACACTGTTATCTATGTCTATGAGTTATACATGCATGTTCTTTGGCTAATACCTTCAACTTCTTTCATCCAGTCTTCCCCGCCCCCCAACCCAGCAGCTGTCAGTCTGTTCCACATATCCATACCTCTATTTCTATTTTGTTTGTCATCTTTTGTTTCTTTAGATTCCACATGTAAGTGAGATCATATGGCTTATTTCACTTAGCATAATACTCTTCAGGTCCACCCATGGAGTCACAATAGCTAAAATTTCCTTCTTTTTTGATAGCCGAGTAGTATTCAATTTTGTAAATTTACCACTTTTTGAAAAATTTTTATTTATTTATTTATTTATTTATTTATTTATTTTAGAGAGAGAAACATCGATGTGAGACAGAAATATCAATCGGCTGCCTCCTGCACGACCCCTATAGGTGATTGAACCTGCACCTGGGCATGTGTCCTGACCAGGAATTGAACCGGGACCTCTCGGTTCATGGGATGACACTACTGTTTTTTTTGTGTGTGTGTGTGTGTTTTTTTTTAATTAATTAATTTATTTTTATTAACTTATCATTATTGTTGAATGTATTACAGATGTTTCTCCCTTTTTTCCCCATTCAACCCCTCCTCCCCCATCCCGCCCCCCTCATGCCTTCCCCACACTATTGTTGGTATCCATTGGTTATGCATATATGCATAGAAGTTCTTTGGTTCATCTCATCTCACCTGCCCTCCCCCCTTCCCTTTGAGGTTCTTCAGTCTAACAACCAATTTGTACTTCTTAATTCCTTCATCTTTTTCTCCCATCCCCCCAGCCCACACCCACCTGGCCAGCAACAAAAGGTTCTCTGTATCTATGAGTCTGTTTCTGTTCTGCTTGCTTGGTTTTTTTTTGTAGATGGAATTGTTGATAGATATGTATTAATTGCCATTTTATTATTCATATTTTTGTTCTTCTTCACCTTCAAGAAGACCCTTCAACATTGCATATAATACTGGTTTGGTGGTGATGAATTCCTTTAGCTTTTTCTTGTCTGGGAAACTCAATATGTCCATTGATTCTAAATGATAGTTTTGCAGGATAGAGTAACCTTGGTTGTAGGTCATTGCTTTTTTTTTATCACCTTGAATATCTCTTGCCACTTTTTTCTGGCCTGCAAAGTTTCTTTTGAGAATTTGCTGACAGTCTTATTCAGCTGGAGCTCCTTTGTAGGTAACAAACTGTTTTTCTCTCGCTGCTTTTAAGATTCTCTCTTTGTATTTAACCTTTGGCATTTTGATGATGATGTGTCTTGGTGTTGGCCTCTTTGGGTTCCCCTTGTTTGGGACTCTCTTTGCTTCCTGGACTTGCATGTCTGTTTCCTTCACCAAGTTAGGGAAGTTTTCTGTCATTATTGTTTCAAATAAGTTTTCAATTTCTTATTCTCTCTTTTCTCCTTCAGGCACTTTATGATGCAAATTTTGGCATGCTTAAAGTTGTCCTAGAGGCTCCTTACACTATCCTCACTTTTTTTTTTTATTCTTTTTTCTTTTTGCAGTTTTGGTTGGGTGCTTTCTGCTTTATTATATTCCAAATCTATAGTTTGCTTCTTGGCTTTACCTACTCTACTATTGATTCCCTGTAAATTATTATTTATTTCAGTTAGTGCATCCCTCATTTCTGACTGGTCCTTTTTTATGTTGTTGATGTTCTCACTAACTTCCTCGGAGGTCTCCTTAAGTTCCTTGAAGGTCTCACCAAGTTCCTTGAGCAACCTTATAACCTGTGTTTTGATCTCTGTATCTGGTTGATTGCTTATCTCCATTTTGTTTAGTCCTTTTCCTGGAGTTTTGCTCTTTTCTTTCATTTGGGACATGTTTCTTTGTCTTCTCATTTTGGCTGCTACCCTGTGATAGTTTCTATATATTAGGCAGAATTGCTATGTCTCCTAGGCTTCATAGGGTGGCCTACTGTTGTACGTATCTTGTAGGATCCAGTGGCACAGTCTCTCTGATCACCCCAGCTGGGCCCTCAAGGTACACCCTTAGTGTGCACTGTACACCCTTCTGTTGTAATTGAGTCTTGATTGCTGTAGGCACATCAGTGGGAGAAATTTACTCAGGCTGATCAGCTGCAAGAACTGCCTGTGCCCACTGGCAACTGGCCTGTGACTACGTGGGAGGATCAGCTGTGCAGGACCCACCACACAGAGCAAGACTTACTTCATCAGGGCTCTGGTACCCATTGAGTCCACTCATTGAGTGTGTCGCTTGTGGAGATGGTTGGGTGGATATGGTCTAAAGCTGTCCACTGGGTGTGCTGGCTCTGGGGCAAGGTCCGCCACCGCCTGTGTTCTATCCAGTGCCACCCAGCATAAGTTACAAAGTGATCTGCAGATGGCTGCTTCTTGTGCTGGGCTTGGAGGTGCCCAGGAAAAAACAAGTTGTGAACCAAGGCTGGTTGCTTCCTGTGTCAGGCCTGGGGCCACTTAACAAGAGGTATGGGGCTCACTGAGACCAGATGCTGCTTGTTTGAGAGACTTTAGGAAACTCTGAAGCAGGAGCCAAGACAGGCCAATCCAATGGTAAAGCCTTTGGAAACAGCTTGATTGGGCCCAAAAGTTGGGTGGGACAGGGTCAACAGTGTGAGCAAGGTTGCTGGAGTCCCAGATGTGGTGCCCGTCAGCTGGCCCCAGGGAAGGGCTCACCAAAGGAACATCAGACTCTGCCAGCTCCTCTGTCCAAGAGAAAGGTGCCCCTCCAGCCCTCGTCCGAAAGCCAAACAGCTCAGTTCTTCCCTGTATGGCTCTGGTATACCTCAAGCTGCTTCCTCTCTGAGCTCAGAGGGAGCGAGTCCAAGTAAGTCCATGCATGGACCCTTTAAGAGGAGGTGCCTGGGGCTCCAGTAGCCTCAGCCTCCCTCATCCTCAGTTTCCACTGGTTTTACAGCCAGAAGTGATAGAGACTTTTCTTCCTGGAACTGGGACCCTGAGCTGGGTGCCTGATGTGGGACGGGGACCCCTCACTCCTCAGGGAGGAGCTTCCCAGCCGAGATGTCCCCCTGATTTTTATCCACCACACTTAGGTGTGGGACCAGCCCATCCGCCTCTGCCCCCATACCAGTCTTGGTGTGGCGGCTGCTTTAATTTCATAGTTGTAGGACTCCCATTCAGCTTGATGTTAGGCAGTTCTGAACAATGGTTGTTTTGTAGTTTCATTGTAATTGTGATGTGGTTGTGGGAGGAGGCAATACCACATTTACCTACAGTGTCATCCTGACCTAAAATATGTGGGTTGTTTTTATCCACTCATCTATTTTTGAGCACCAGGGCTGCTTTCAAACCTTGACTATTGTAAATAATGCTACAGTAAGTATTGGGGTGCGCATATTCTTTTGAATTAGCATTTTAGGTTTCTTCAGATATATTCCCTTAAGTGGAATTGCTGGGTCATAATGTGGTTCCATTTTCAATTATTTGAGAGAACTCCATACTGTTTTCCATAGTGGCTGCACCAATGTGCATTCCCACCAACAGTGCACTAGGGTTCTATTTTCTCCACATCCTTGCCAGCATTCGTTGATTGTTTATTTAAAGATAATAGTCATTCTGATAGGTGTGAGGTAATATCTGATTGTGGTTTTAATTTGCATTTCTCTAATAATTAGTGACATTTAGCGTTTTTTCATATGCCTATTGGCCATCTGCATATTCTTTTCGAGAAGTGTCTATTCAGGATTTGGGTCCTTTGTCCATTTTTTAACTTAACTAGATTTTTTGTTGTCTTCTTCTTCTTCTTCTTCTTCTTCTTCTTCTTCTTCTTCTTCTTCTTCTTCTTCTCTTCCTCCTCCTCCTCCTCCTCCTCCTCCTCCTTCTCATGTTGTGTTATATACGTTCTTTATGAATTTTGAATATTAGCCCCTTATCAGATGTATCATTGGTGAATATGTTCTCCTATTCAGTGGGTAGTCTTTTGATTTTGTTGATGGTTTCCTTTGCTGTGCAAAATGTTTTGGTGTGATGTAGTCTCATTTCTTTTTGTTTTTTCTTTTGTTTCCCTTGCCCAAGGATATATGTTAGAAAAAAATACAGCTACGAGAAATGTTTGAGATTTTACTGCCTATGCTTTCCTAGGATTTTAATGGTTTTGAGTCTAACATTTAAGTCTTTAATGCATTTTGAGTTTATTTTCATTTATTGTATTAGAAGACGTTCTAATATCTTTTTTGCGCATATGTGTCTAATTTTCCTAACACAATTTATTGAATAGACAGCGTTTAACCCATTGTATTTTCTTTTCTTTTTTAAAGCTTCACCCGAGGATATGTTTTTCATTGATTCTAGAGAGAAAGTGAGAGGGTGACAGAGAGAGAGAAAGATAAAAAAATCATTGTGAGAAATACTCATTGCTTGCCTCACACATGTGCCCTGACCGGGGATCAAACCAGCAACCCTTCACTGCACAGGACGGTGAGCCACACCAGCCAGGACCCATTGTATTTTCTTGTCTCCTTTGTCAAATTTGAATTGACCATAAAGGCCTGGTTTATTTCTGGGCTCTTTATTCTGTTCCATTGATCTGTATGTCTTTTTTTGTGCCAGTACCATTCTATTTTGATTACTATGGCTTTATAGCATGGTTTGATATGAGGTAGCATGATTCCTTAAACTTTGTTCTTGTTTCTCAAGTTTGCTGTGGTTACTTGCGGTGTTTTGTGGTTACATGTAAATTTTTAGAACATTGGTTCTAGCTCTGTGAAATGTACTATTGTTATCTTAATAAGAATTGCATTGAGTTTATCTATTGTTTTGGGTAGTTTGGATATTTTAATGATGTTAACTCTTATTATTCATGAATATGATATATGCTTTCACTTATTTTTATCTCCTTCACTTTCCTTCTTCAGTGTTTTATAATTTTTCAAGTACAGGTCTTTTGCATTATTGGTAAAATTTTATTTTTTATTTTTGATGCAATTATAAATAAGGTTGTTGTGTTATTTTTTTTAGTTTCCCTTTCTTATAGTTTTTTATTAGTACATAAAAATGCAACTGATATCTGGATGTTTATTTTGTATCTTTCTATTTTACTAAATTTATTGATTAGTTCTAGTATTGTGTGTGTGTGTGTGTGTGTGTGTGTGTGTGTGTGTGTGTGGAATCTTTAGGATTCTCTATACACAGTATCGTGTCATCTGCAAATAATGATAGTTTTACTTGTTTCATTCCAATTTGAATTATTTTTATTTCTTCTTCTTGTCTGATTGTTGTGGCTAGGACTTCTAGTACAAAGTTGAATAAGAGTGGTGAAAACAGAAATGCCTGTCTTGTTCTTGATGTTAAGCGAAATGCTTTTAGTTTTTTCCAGCTAATATTATGTTGGCTCTGGTTTTGTCATAGATGGCCTTTATTATGTTGACATACAGTCCCTCTATTCTCACTTTGCTGAGAGCTTTTGTTATAAATGAGTGCTGGATTTCAGCAAATGTTTTTTTTCTGTATCTATTGATCATGTGATTCTTATCCTTCATTTTGTTTATGTTGTGTATCATATTTATTGATTTTCATATATTGTACCAAGAATCCCTGGAATAAAGCCCACTGAATTATGAGGTATGCTCTTTTTAATGTGTTGCTGGATCTGTTCTGCTAATTTTTTGTTGAAAATATTTTTATCTATGTTGTTTTGGGATATTGACCTATAATTTTCTTTCTTTGTAGTGTTTTTATCTGGTTTTGGAATTAGGATAATGCTGGCCTCATATAATGAGCTTCGGAGTCTTCCTTACTCTTGAATTTTTGAAATAGTTTGAGAAGGATAGGTGTCAGTTCTTCTTTGAATGTTTTGCTTCTGAGAAGCCATCTAGTCTAGAACGATCATATGTTGGGTGTCTTTTGATTACTGCTTCCACTTCATTAGTTGTAATTAGTCTATTCAGATTTTCTGATTCAATTTTGGAAGTCTGTATGTTTCTAGGAATTTATGCAGTTCATCCTGGCTGTCCAATTTATTGGCATCTAGTTGTTCATAATATTTTCTTATAATCCTTTGTATTTCTGCAATGTCAGTTGTTACTTCTCCTCTTTCATTTCTGATTTTATTTCTTTGGGTCCCCTGTCTTTTTTTTCTTAATGAGTCTGGCTAAATGTTTGTCAATCTTGTGATCTTTTCAAAAACCAGCTCTTCTACCAAGTCTATATTGAAGTGATCCCATTAGGATCCTGACAAAAGAACTTATAGCCAATTATTCGGGTTACTCTACACTGAGGAAAGGGGACTAGCCTGCTATTTCAAAAACTGTTAGAGGCCTGAATGGATGCTGATACTCAGAGACCTGAAATTTTACATGGCTCCTTGTGGAAGTGCAGACATATGCAGAGTATGTAATAAATGCATATCTTGCCAAAGTTTAAGTAAAAGTGGGTCCCCTGGTTTCCAGGTTTGACAAACTTGGCAGTTGGAATAACCCATACATTGGTTTGTTGGCCTATCGGGTGAAAGCTCTCAGAAAAGAGAAAACCAAGTGGATGCCTCTAAGACTGACCCCTGGCTAAAATAATGAATACAAAATAATAATGCAGGAGGCAAAGATGGACAATGGTATTGCCTAACTCAAGGATTTCTGGAATGCATGGGTGGTGGGCACTATCATGTCTCCAATTACCAGTCTGGTTCCTACAGAATGATTTATAGTCCACCACAAGCTCAAACAAACAGTAATTCTAAATGACAGCTGCAATGCCAAATATGATATTTTTGCTAGAGCAGATGAAGACAGCCTTGGGTACATAGGTTGAATCTGTCGATTTGGCAAGTGTGCGTGTGCGTGTGTGTGTGTGTACATAAATCAGCAAAGAGATAAGAAACAATTCACAATCCCATGGAACAGACAAAATATACATTGAAATTTTCACCTCAGGGCTTTGCTAACTATCCTACCCTATGTCATAATGTAGTGTGAAAATACCTGAGACATCTTTATATCCTGCACAGCATCATATTTATCTGTTACACAAATGGCATCATGCTGATGAAAAAGGTAAACAAACCACCAAATTCATTCTGGTTAGATTTCAGCCAGTGACTATGGATGGTGGAGTAATAAATGAGGATAGCCATTTCTGAGCAATGTGTGTCCTTTCTAAAAGAAAGTCTTTTTTCTGGAACTCCCTCTTTGTTTGGACAAGACTCTAGCATGTCTTTATTATTATCTGAGGTGCTCCTTTCTCAGTCTTGCGTCTTCTCCTCTCTCCTTTCACAGGGGTCACATTTGCACTGCAGTCTGAAGGCTTTCTCTAACACACACAGCTTCCTTCCATTTTCATACTTACAGGTGGTGCCCCCTCAGTAATTCCTTTGTACTTCTAATTCTGCCTCAGGATCTTCTTCCCAGTAGATTCACTAGACACAACTGCTATTATTCATGCTTCCCCTACTTCTAATATTACTTTCTTCCCTATTTCCACATTTGACTTCTGTGGAAGCACATCACATTTGTCAAGTTATATTTAATGAACGCCTGTCACATGCCTGGGAATAGTCCTATGCCTGTGATTTTAACATATGTAGTAAGTTATCTACAAAGTTACAAATTTCTCTTAGAGAAATTACAAATATTTCATCAATTGATAAACTCTCTACTTTTCTTAGAGAAGCGAGTGTGTGAAAATGAAGACATGTCTGAGCCAGACACTAACTTTGATGGAATTAAGCATGGGAATAATGTCAGGAGAAGCAACAGCACCAGCACCATATGGTCCATCTCCATCTCCAACTCCTTCCTAATCAGCATGTTCTATTCCACTGATATCCTGAAGTCTCTAATTCACCATTACCAAGTTAATAAAGATCATGTAAACAAAGGATTATGCTGCTTTGCCCATCTTCGAAAAATATTAAGAAATAAAACCCATTCCACCAACATTTTAGAAATAATTTTCACAGAAAATACTGCAATTATCTCTGAGAAACAATATCTTCCTGAGAGGGCACAGCATAATATACAGCAACATCTGGCAAGGCTGACATTCTCTCAGATGGCTTTAATTTGACACCGTCCAAAGAAATGAAAAATGGAAAGTATCACTTAAACACCAGCTAGAGGTCAATTCATTCCAAAATTGTAGGGACAGCCTACATCTGTTGTGGAGTGTAGTTCTGGTGGGAGAAGAGGTGTGATTATATGTGAGCTCCACAGAGAGCTGTTGGGGTGAGAGTCTAGAAATGACTACTCCATAAGCCCTGGAGGCATATACACTTCCTTCAGTTTAAGGGAAACGTTATTTATTGCTCCCACACATCTTGATACTTTCCCATTTGTTATAAAAAAGCCATAGTACTTCCCTTTCCGTCTCTCATTTTTGTTAAAGCCACATTTATTTCCCCAGAATATCAAACCTCAAATTCTCAAGCCATTTATGAATACCTGCTCTTTCTTCTTCCTTTCCCATGTCTAATTAGCATGTCACTGCATAGTCATGGAAAAAAATCGTATTTCTGACTATAAAATAATAGTGACAAAGGCCAACATGTGATCACATTTCACTAAGTGAAGGACCAAATATGAGAAACCTACCTTGATCTGTAGTAATTCCAATCATTGTTTTATTTTTATGTTTATAGATTTGAGAGAGAGAAGAAGGGAGAGGAAGAGAGAGATAGAAACATCGATGAGAGAAAACATCGATTGGCTGCCTTCTGCATGCCCCCCACTGGGCATTGGGCCCACAACCTGGGCATGTGCCCTGACCAGGAATCAAATCAGCAACCTGCAGGGTCGAGGCTCAACCACTGAGCCACACCGGCCAGGCTCTTAATTACTTTAAATTGGTACTTTTCATACTATTTCTCTCTATATATATTTTAAAATATGTTTTTATTGATTTTATAGAAAGAGAGGAAGGGAGGGAGAGATAGAAACATCAATATGAGAGAGAAACACCCATCGGCTGCCTCCTGCACACCTCCTACTGGGCATCGAGCCCACAACACAAGCATGTGCCCTGACCGGGAATTGAACTGGGACCTCTCAGTCCATGGGACGACACTCAGTCTACTGAGCCACACCAGCTGGGCTGATTCTTTATTTTAAAGCCACTCTCTCTTGATTTGATCCTAGTTCCATCACTTAATAAATGTGTTCTTTAAGACTAAGTTATTTTTCCCCTCCATACCTTAGTTTTCCATTTGCAAAAAGGGGATAGTAATAGTATCTACATTATAAGGCTATTGCAAGGATTACTTGAGTCAATATACTTAACATACATTAATACATTTAAAGCATTATGTAGCATATAACAAGCATTAGATAAATATCAGCCTTGTAAGTTGAACATTTGTGTGTATGTATGTATATATCCATGGATCTTCTATGGTGATTAGAAACTGAGAAATAATTTCAAGAAAACATATAAAAATTGAAATTTTGTAGTGCTAATTTATTATTAATTTAAAATGACAATTCTAACTTCTAATTGGATCAGGGCATTTTCTGTGATTAATAAATGAAATCTGAGATTGCTGAGATAGAGAAGGCATGACAAGGTCACTGAGGCAGAGGTTGGAAAAGGGACCATGAATACAGAATTAGAAAGTGAGATGTCTCAAAGTCATGCTTTTATCATTTTCTAAAGATCAGGCGGTATTAATTAACTAATTAAAAAAGATAGTTCAAACTTGTTAGTTATCACAGAAATACAAGTTCAAAGAGTGAAATATCAAGTTTCAGCTTATCACAGTAACTTCAGTGGGTCAAAGCACACCATAATACAGAATGAAAAAATATATTTTAGTTTAGAAATCTATCCTAAAGATTTTGATATGTTTTTCTATGTAATAACTATAAATTTTTATTATACTGACCAATTATTTTACAAAATCCAGTAGTATATCATAATAATACTTTTATTTGTAATAGTTATTATATCTGTTTGAATGCATACTAGTGTTAGAAATACTTCTCTAATTAGAGAATAAACAGTGCAAAACAAAAATATCAAATTTGAGTGAGTTTGGAATGAAAGATAACATTATACATGAGTGAAGAAAGTAGCTGAAATTATTTTCAGTGTTAATTATAAAAACAAATTATATTCAAATTGAATTAGAATGTCCTGAGTTGAGCATGGCTTTTAATGGAAGTATTACTCTTAGATGTTCAGACCATAAATATTTTCTTTAGGAGCTTTTAAACAGCTCTAAGACACCAAGATTCTTTTCTTCCTGTGAGAAGTTGAATTACTGATGTTTTGTGAATTGGCAGGTGACAGGGAATTGAGTAGAGTCAACATCAAAAACACAAACATAGTTAGAAGTACCCCTGAAAAATTAGGAGAAAGACTTTTCAATAACAGTGTGAACTCCAAAGGACCAACAGAAAAACCTGACTGGACTGGAGACAGGTGTGATCAAAATACCTTTCAGAAACAGCCTGGATTTTATATGGGCAAATGAAAAATAGACCTCATATCAAAGATGAGCTTTTGCCTTTATTAAATATTTCCAACTGCAGATTTCTTTACTTTGCCTCTGCCTCCACATTCTCTGTCAAATCCTTCTGTCAACCTCAGGAATACTTGTGTTCCATATTCTAATTATACACTCTGCTCTAACTGAAGTTCATTAAGCACTTTATTGACACTGCCTTTACCAAGGTCAGCAACTATTCTACCTAAAACTTGTTTATACTTTTATATCTTTGATACAGTAATTTTTAGCCATTTAATCAGTCATGATGTTTTTTTAATAAACCACAGAGCTCAGAAATGTAAAGGCAAGAAAATAGATGATGGGGAAAATAGAAGTGACTACCTCTAGGTATTTTTGTTTCCTACCACATTTTCCTTGAGTTTTTCAGCAAGTATTTTCTAAGATCTGCAACATTATATATTTTGACAAGACATTTAAAAATAATCTTCTTTTCTTCCCAGTAAACAGCAACAAAAAAATCCCCAAGAGGAAAAGAATTCTAAAACATTCTCACTTAAACATGCATTGCTCTTTCGCAGATGGAGTTCTCAAGACCATAATTTACGGAGGTAGTTTATTTCTTTTAAGATTTCAAGCTATTGTTTTGATCATATTTCATTAACAACATATTTTCTTTCAGATGCTTGAAATGCTGTCCTTTTGGTATGTTCAAATTTCATTTGATCTTATTCCCTTTGAATTCACCCACATAATCTAATTTTAAAAATCCACCTTGAGCAATATATGGTTTACTATATGTCAACATCATGCTGCCATAATCCAAGATCGAGGTGAATAACGTGATTCCTTAAATGATCAGCTCATTATTATAACAAGATATATGATAGCACATGGAGTAAATTTTCCATATTCTACGCATCCAGAATATTAGTCATTAAATCTATAGAACTTGAAGTTTATTCCCTATATTTCCTTCTATGAGCTTTGGTGTTGTGGATCTTATATTTAAGTCTTTAAGCAATTTTGAGTTGATTTTTGTGCCAAGTATAAGGATCTAATTTTATTCTTTTCATTTGGATATCCACTTTTTCAAATACTATTTGTTGGAAAGTCTGTCTTAACCCCATTGTGTACTGTTGGCAACTTCATTGAAAATAAGTTTTCCGTATATGTGTAGGTTTATTTCTGGGTTCTCAATTCTATTCCATTGGCCTATGTGTCTGTGTTTACACCACTACCATAGTTTTAATTACAACTTGTAGGAAAAATATTATACAAGAGTTACACAAGCAAAATGGAAGAATAGGCATCTACAAAAGTCTGTTCTTTCACAGCCATATTAAGCAAAAAAATCCCACAAACTGTCAGAACCAACTTTGGCAAATCTCTGGAAAATATTCAAAAGATTATAGCAACCAGGCGAATGCTGAATAGAGAAAAAAAAAAACAATTTAGAAAATGTTCCTGCTTATTAAGGAAATCTCTGTCAAAACATTAACTAAACACAAGCTAAAGAAAGAGAGACTTTAGTAACCACACATGACAAAAGATAGTTCTTTCAAAATAGTTAGGAAAATCAGTAAATGAATGGATGACTATAACCTACAAAAATCAATAACTGCAAACCCAGCGGTAGAAAGAAAATCTGATTTCTAGGTGCACTACATTATACGACTAAATAACCAATTTTGACAGAAATAAGTTATAAAGCATACAAAAAAAAAAAGGAAATATGATATATTCAAAAAATAAATTGATAGAAATCATCTCTAAAGAAACTTAAACACTGGACTTACTAGACAAACACTTTAAATCAAGAATTTTAAATATGCTCAAAGAATTAAAGGAAACCAGAGGAAAATAACTAAAGCGAAGAGGAGAAATATGGATAAATGAAATAAGAATATAGGTAAGTAGTAGAAAAGATAAGAAGAAACCAAATAGAAATTCTGTAACTGGAAAGTATAGTAACCAAAATGAAAAATTTTACCATATACATATATTGTGAATTTGAATAGGCAATTAAACATAGATTTGAACAGGCAGAGGAAGGTATCAAGACACATGAAGATAGAACAATTGGAACTGTCTAGTTTAAGCAAAAAAGAAAAGAAATGATGAAAAGTAAACAGAGACTAAGACATTTGAGGAAAACCATCAAATAAGCTAACATACATATTATAAGTCCCAGAAATAAAAGAAAGGGACAGAAAGAATATTTTAAAAAATAATGGCTCAAAATTTATTCATGTTGTTGCAAATGGCAATATTAATATATGCTGATGGAAGGAGACCAGACTTTGGGTATTAGTGAGCATATAATGGTGTATACAGATGTTGTAGGATAAAATTGTACACCTGAAATTTATATAATGCTATTAACCAATGTTACCCCAATATATTTAATTAAAAAGAATAACTGAAAACTTTCTACATTTGATGAAAAACATGAACCTGTACCTTCAAGAAGGTCACAAACTTCTAATAGAATAAACTTAAAGATATCTGCACTGAGATACTTTGTAATCAAATTGTCAAAGGACAAAGACAAAAGGAATCATAAAATCAGCAAGTCTATCCTCAATAAGATCAGCAGCTTATTTCTCATTAGAAATGATGAAGGCCAGAAAACAGTGGGATGACATATTTAAGGTGCTGAAAGAAAGAAAAAAGCCTGTCAACTAAGAATTCTGTATCTATAAAATAATATTCTTAAAAAATAAATTAATTAAAGGATTACCATATAAACAAATGCAGTGGGAAGAAACCTACCTTACAAGAGGAGCCCAAGGGAGTGCCACAGATTGAAATGAAAGGATACCAGATAACACTTGAAAGCCAAATAAAGATCTTCAGTAAAGCTAAATACGTAGGTAAATATAAAAGCCAGTATCATGTATTTTTGGTTTGTAATTCCACTTTATTTTTAAGTTTTGTTCATTTTTTGCTGTCTTTTTATTTATTTAGAGAGAGAGGAAGGGAGAAAGATATAGAAACATCTATGTGTGAGAGAAACATCGATCAGCTGCCTCCTGCACGCCCCCTACTGGGGATCAAACCTGAAACCTGAACATGTGCCCTGAGAGGGAATCAACCAGGGACCTCACAGTCCATGAGATGATGCTCAATCCACCAAGCCACACCAGCTGGCATGTAATTCTATTTTTATTTCCTACATCATTTAAAAGACAAATTCATGAAAATGTAAATACATATTTTTGAGCACATGGTGTATGGATACATCATTTGCAACAACAGAAACATAAAGGAGGATAAGCTGTATAGGAGGAGGGTTTTTCTATGCTAATGAAATTAAATTGCTATCACTTCAAACTAGATCGTTATAAATTTAGGTTATTAATTGTAATCGTCATTGTAACCACTAAGAAAATACCTTTAAATATATAGAAAAGAAAATGAGAAATAAACATGGTACACTCAACACCATTAATAATAAAGAAAATTCACATTAAAACCACAATGATGTATCACTTCTTGCCCACTGATATGGCTATATTTAAAAATAAATAATAAATAAAAATGACAAACATTAGAGAGGATGTGGAAAAATTGTAACCCTTGTATTTTTATAGTGGCACCATGAAATGTTGCAACTTCTATAGAAAACAGTGTGGTAGTTCTTCAAAAAGTTAAACAGAGAATAACCATATTATCCCACATTTCTACTCCTAAGTATATGCCCAAAACAAGTGAAAACAGGGACTCATACATGTACACAAATGTTCATAGCAACAGCATTCACAATAGTCAAAAGGTGGAAAGAGTCCAAGTGTTTATCAACAGTGAATGGATAAATGAATTGGGATAAATGCATACAATGAAATATTATTCAACCATTACAAAGAATGAAGTACTGATATACGTAAAAATGTGGATGAACCTCCAAAATATTATACCAAGTTAAAGAAGCCAGACATGGAGGCTATTATTGCATGATTCTATTTATATGAGATATCTGGAATAGATATACCTATAGACGTAGCAGGCAGACTGGTAGATGCCAGGGGCTAGAGCAATGGACATATGGGGAAAAGTTGTTCAATGATTAAGAGGTTTGACTTTGGATTGTTGGAAATATTTTAGAACTAGATAGAGGCAACAGTGCATGACATTGTAAATGTACTAAATGAGACTGAATTGTTCATTATAGAGTAGGGAACTTTATTAAATTTTATTTTAATAAATTTTTTAAAGTATTTGAGAGGCATGTTATACAGTTAAAAAATAAATACAAATAGCCAAGGGACATATGAAAAAAATGCTCAACGTCACTAATCATCAGAGAGATGCAAGTTAAAATGACTGTGAGGGCCCTGGCCGGTTTGGCTCAATGGTTAGAGCGTCAACCCATGGACCAGAGAGTCCTGGGTTCGGTTCCCGCTAAGGGCACGTTCCTTTGTTGCAGTTTGTCCCCGGCCCCTTTTGGGGTCTGGTGGTTGGCGGCCACTCGATGTGTCTCTCTCACATTGATGTTTCTCTCTCTCTCTTCCTCCCTCTCTCTCTCCTGCTCTATCTAAAAATAAATGCAAAAAAAAAAATGTCCTCGGGTAAGGATTTAAAAAAAATGACTATGATGTATCACCTCACACCTGTCAGAATGGCCGCCATCAACAAATCATCAAACAACAAGTGCTGGTGAGGGTGTGGAGAAAAGAGGACTCTAATACACTGCTGGTGGGAATGCAGACTGGTGCAACCACTATAAAAAACTCTATGGTGTTTCCTCAAAAAATTAAAAATCGATCTGCCATTTGACCTAGTGAACTCACTTCTAGGAATATACCCTAAGAAGCCTGAAACACCAATCAGAAAGAATTTATGTATCCCTATGTTCATAGCAGCACTATTTACAGTTGCTAAGATCAGGAAACAGCCCAAGTGTCTATCAGTACATGAGTGGATAAAAAATCTGGGGTACATGTACATAATGGAACACTATGCAGCTGTAAGAAAGAAAGATCTCTTATCCTTTGAGATGCCGTGGAAGGACCTGGAGAATATTATGCTAAGTGAAACAAGCCAAGGAGAAAAAGACAAATATCTTATGATCACACTTATTTGTGGAATATAATGAACAAAATAAGCTGTCGATCAAAATGGATCCAGAGACATGGAAGTAGGGAACAGACTGGCAAACCTCAGAGGGAAGTGGGGTAGGAAGAGATAAACTAAAGAACTCACACGCACGTATGCACAACTAATGGACACAGACATTAGGGTGGGGAAGGCAGGTGGGAGGTGGGAGCCAGGAGGAGGGGGTAAATGGGGGAAAAAGTGGGAACATCTGCAATACTTTCAACAATAAAGATAAAAAAGGAAGAAATATTTTATTGTTCTGTAATCAACTTTTTATAATTTCATATCCATTGTTACTGATTTTCTCATCTGAATAGATCCTCATATTTATACTTAATTTTTAAGTTTTTAAAATTATTTTTCTTAAAGCAGCACCCTGACCTCCCACTTTAAAGAAGTTTCAGGTCCTGGAGTATAAAGACAGACAAAAGACCAACCACCCTGACATATCACGCGTATATGCACAGTGAGTAACAATAAATAGTAATTTCTTAGAGAATTGAATCATCGCATACTTTCTAGGACAAGGTGGCCTGACAAACTCTTACAAGTTTCAGTAAAAATAAATTAATGACGTCAATGGAATGCTCTCAAATCTGTCAGCTTCCCAGGCTTTCTCAGATTTCAACTACGGACATCGTCAGCAACATGATATTTGGGATGGAGGTTTGTCTTTTCTAATCTTGTTAATTTCCTGTGAACTAATTGGTTTTTGGGCATCAGTCATTTTCTCTATAGAGGCAGGGGGCATTGATTAAGAGATTACAAAAAATCAATTTTGGAGAATTGTCATTTTCTGAGTCACACAGTGTTCACAGAATTCTATAAATATATTTCTAATAAGTATCTGTGAAATGAAAATGTTATCTGATTCTGGTTTCCTTTTTTTTGGATTTTTAATCATTATGTATATCTTTATAATTAGGTAGCTGGCGTATTATTTCCTGTTCCATATTTTTTACCTTTTTGTGAAATAGCTTTTCTCATTATACACAAATGAATAAATATATAATCATATGCAAAATGTGACTTTAATGGCTAAATCTGACACCTATTCTTTTTCTTTATTGCTTGACATTTAAAATTTATTTATATTTACTTACGTACGTACTATTTATTCATTTTAGTTTTTTTGAAACTTATAATCAGAAATGTCATCATTATTAATTAATCACCTGTTGCTCTGAATGTCCAATAAAAACTGTTTTTACAGATTTTTTTCATGGTCTTTGTATATTTCTTTTAGTTGTTGTCTTTTATCTGGCTAGTCATTAAATTTAACGATTTGTCAGCCTATATGCATATTTCCTGGTCTCAACTAGAGCACTGACACCTGGTAGTACCAAGAGGTCATACTATTGATCTGATATTATAAATAAATAGTTTGTACATTTGATTTCCTGTCTTCTACCTCACTGGCCATCTCTTATCACTCTCTTTAACTCTAAGTACAATTTCTCTTTCTGCTCTAAATGTTTGTGTGCCTCAGGGCACAGTTCTAGAACTTTTTTATCTACACTCATGGTGTAGCTGATCTAATCTGGCCTCATTGCTTACAACCATCCACACACTCATGGTTTCCAAATTTATATTTTCAGCAAAGACCTTTGCCCCAAATTCACATGATGATACTCAATTGCATGCTCCCAAATCTTGTGTGTCTAACAGTCGTTTCAAATTTAATATACCTAAGACTGAGCCCTGGATTTCCTCCCATATTTGCTGTGCCAATTGTATTCCAGTAAATGATAACATTATTTGCTCAGGTCCTCAGGGAAAAAACTTTTGGAAAAAAATCCTCCATCTATTTCTTTTCCTCATCACCCAAATCAAGGCCTATGGACTTTCCCTTCAAAATACTTTTCAAATCTGATCACTTCTCATCCCCTCCACTGCTATTGCTCCAGCTCAAGCCACCATCATCTCTTACCCAGAAAATTGCAAAAAATGTCCTAACTGTTCTCTCATCTTTCACTCTGGACTATCTTGCAAATCTAATTTTGACATAGCAATTAGACCCACCATGTGAAAATACAAGGTATTAGGCCCTTAGAAAATGATTTCCTCTGCTTGAATTATTTTTCACTCTGGCCCTTTTCTCTTGCTCACAGCTATACTTCCACAGAAAAGTATTCCTTGAACTTCTGAGACTACACAGTCTAAGAGCATATTGTATTAAACTAATATCTATTTATCCCTATAAATTTCAGAAATCTATTCTGAAAATATCTGCTCATTTAATATTAGCCACCTATTTTAAGAAATTATAAGAAATAACTGGGTAAGAGCTCAATATGTGTAAACAGAAATTCTGAAATAGTAAGATAGAATTAACCTGTGCTTTTAGTAGATAACTTATTTTATTTTAATTTTTTTTTATTGAAAAATTGAGAGGAAAGGAGAGGGAGAGAGAGATAGAAACATCGATGAGAGAGAACATTGATTGGCCGCCTCCTGCATGCCCCCCACTGGGGATCAGGCCCACAACCTATGCATGTGCCCTGACCGGGAATCAAACCGGTGACCTCTTGATGCATGGGTTAATGCTCAACCACTGAGCAATACCAGCGGGGCTTATTTTATTTTTAAATTATTAAATTTCTCAGGAATACTGAAATGGTGAATATAATGATATCTCCATAAAACTGCATATAAAGATTTAAAATGAACAATTTACTATATTTACTCCGGATAACTCAGGTTAAAGGAACACAACTAGAAATAAACACTATGTCGTGAATTAAACAGGAGAATGATTCAATCAGTCCTCCCACTTTCATTTCCAAAAGTAACCCTTGCTGAAACTTACTATATCATTTTCCTTTGTGGCCACAGTTGAACCTCAATCATGTTCCAAGAGTGAAAATTCAAAAGTATAATTTTTTTCTTTATAACTTATCATGGACAAAGTATCACGCTAGATATGGACCTCTGTAACATCTAAGAAACTATTACCATTTAGAATATACAGACCACATATTATATGTTAACCATAAACTTTACAACATGATGGAATTAATAAAACGTTCTAATCTGGTGTGAAAATTTGAGTTGAGCTCTAGACTCTTTCTTTATTACATTTGTTTGTTTTTACTTCAATTTAATCTAATTCTGTTTTTCATTTCATAGCTTACTATCATTAATAAATGTATTAACCTTTTGTTGTTGTTGTTAATCCTCACTGGAGAATATTCTCCCATTGACTTTTAAATAGAGTGGAAGGGGGGAGGGAGAGAGAGAGGAACATCGATGTGAGAGAGACACACCGATAGGTTGCCTCTTGCACAACCCTGAACAGGGCTGGGGACTGAACCTGCAACCCAGGCATATGCCCTTGACTGGGAATCAGACTGAGGACCATTTAGCCACTGAGCCAAACCAGCCAGGGCAAACACATTAATCTTTACTGTTAACATTATTTTCTTCTCACCGTTTCTATGAGTCTACTGTCCTACCCACTTAAATACCTACTTTCACTTATTTATTATATATTCTTCAATTTTCTTTCTATATGCTTACTTATATATTGAAAAATATAGTAGTTGGGGAGAATACTAATCTTTTTTTTATATCCTCATCCGAGGATATTTTTCCATTTTCTTGTTCAGATAGAGTAGGAGGGAGGGTGGGAGGGAGAGGGAGAGAGAAAGAGAGAGAGAGAGAGAGGAGGAGAGAGAGAGAGAAACATCGAAGTGAAAGGGACACATCGAGTGGCTGCCACCTGCACGACCCAACCAGGGCCGGGGACAAACTGCAACCGAGGTACATGCCCTTAGTGGAAACTGAACCCGGATCTCTCAAGACTGCAGGCTGATGCTCTAACTGCTGGGCCAAACCAGCCAGGGCAGGAGAATACTAATTTTTAAAAATTTTATACATATTGTATTGGTCTACCATTTTTATTCTTGCTGATTTTCACTGAGTTGCATATTCTATTATTAATGCTTTCTTTGTGATGAATGCTGCAAATATTTTCTCCCACTCATCCACCTCACTCTTAATCCTATTTATGACATCCTTTTCAGAACAGAGATCTTGAATTGAATGTAATCAAATCCATTCACTTTTATCTTTATGATGAGTGCTTTAAAGATTATGTTAATAATACCTTTACCAACCTCCTCTACAACAGAATCTATACAGCCTGTTCTTTTCTATGCTGAAGACACTGACCTTGACTTTTTCTTTTATCACAGCAGGATCACAAAACTCTTGACAGGCCCTTCTGTGACTTATTGATCCACAGACACCATAGAGACATCCTTAACATCTTGCGGACTCCACACTCTTTCAAAGTTCTACTAGGCAATTTCTCAAACTACTGTCCTCCCCTATAAATGTCCTCCAGTTCACACAGAAGACACCAGCCTCTTGAGGGGACCTTAACAATTTTCACTGACACCAGTCCTTGTAAGTTACCCCATGCTGCTAAATTACAAACCATCTCACTTTATGCGGTGCTGTGTAACCTTATGGAACCTGACCCGCTGGTGCTCTCCTTTCCTTCACAAGGCTCACTCACTAAATGCTTCCCCTATAAATCACAGACTTACCCTCTAGGAAGGGTATTCTTACATGTACAAATAGCTGTCTACAGATGTCATCTCTGACTCTCAAATGGTGTTCATTCCCTTTAAACTGACCAAGTGAACAAAGAAAATAGATACTACATGCTAGGCTCACTCTACTTAAAAATCCATGATTTAACATATTACAAATATCATAAACTTGTTTAATTCACATTACCGCAAATGAAGGGTAGTAGCTCTTGGAATTATACGTAACCAGTTAGTTAGTTAGACTATAATATGGCACAAAAGCACAAACGAAATGGGGACTTAAGCTTAGAGAGATCTAAGAGTTCCCTTGGATAAAACCTTCTGTTAAGAAAATATGCATAATCGCCTTCAAAGGAACTTGATTTTAGTTGGACAATGTTACATCAAAATTTGATTTTTGTTTCATACATGTTCGATTATACATTTTATCAGTATCTAAATGTTCAATTATACATTTTATCAGTATCTAAAACTAGCTTTTCTGTGAAAAAGATTTGTTTCTCTCAAAAGACACAATCTACCGAAAAAAAGATTATTACTTTTTATTATAGAAGTCATCCAACTCATCTTATGCTGCCAAAAATAAAAATAATAATAATAATTTATTTGAAAGTAGTCCTAAACAAACATAAAATTTTGGCCCATCTTGGAATCTGCTCTCCATTTTAGAGGGCCATTACAATAAATAAAGTAAGTACAAATTATGGACCTGTATCACCAACAATGGGGTCAAACTTGAACACACACACACACACACACATCCATACTCTCACATACACAAACACACACTCAACCATGTACCCATCATCTTTAAAGAAACTTTTCATGATTTTGAACATATTTTTCTTTTTTTTTAATATGTTTTTATTCATTTTTTAGAGAGAGAGGAAGGGAGAGAGAGATAGAAACATCAATGCAAGAAACATTGATTTGCTGCCTCCTACTGGGGATTGAGCCCACAACCCGGGTATGTGCCCTGACCGGGAGTCGAACCCAGACCTCTCAGTCCATGAGACGACGCTCAATCCACTGAGCCACACCGGCCAGGCTTGAATATATTTTTCTTTGCTTTATTTTTTTCTTATCCTCACCTGAGGATATTTTTTCATTTTTTGTTCAGATAGAGTTGGAGGAAGAAAGAGATAGAGAGAAATATTGACATGAAAGTTATATATCGAGTGGCTGACACCCGCACGACTCAACCAGGGCCGGGGACAAACTGCAGCTGAGCTATGTGCCCTTAGTGGGAACCAAACCCGGGTCTCTCTGGACCACAGGCTGACGCTTTAACCACTGAGCCAAACCGGCCAGGGCGAACATATTTTTCTATTACAGTGTTATTCTAATATTTAAAGGCATAGCATTTTCTTACATTTAATATTTATTTAATTCTGGGGACAAGAGTGTCCCCCAAAATTCTCAATCTTATTATACAAATTTAAGTTTTGTGGGAGAGTAAAAATACCTCATATAAGCCAACCAATTCCAATGTACTCATGAACTAAAAACATAAAAATTCCCCCAGAAAGGGTCTTCATTGGTTAATTGGGTCATGGTTGCTTCCATCAATCATTTCATTCAAATTACATCTAAATACCTATGCTGTATAAGACAATGCTTTAGACACAGCTAATTCACTATGAATTTGCCTGTCCTTTTATATACACACACCATATGACAGGACCTCCAGCAAGGAAAAGAAATAAACAAATTCCATGACTTCTTTATTTTTTAATCCTCACACGAAGACATTTTTCCATTTTTTGTTCAGACAGAGTGGGAGGGAAAGAGAGGATGAGAGAGAGAAAGAAACATCAACGTGAAAGGGACACATCGAGTGGCTGCTGCCCACATGACCAACCAGGGCCAGGGACAAACTGCAACCGAGGTACATGCCCTTAGCAGGAACCGAACACGGGTCTCTTTGGACCGCAGGCTGACGCTTTAACCGCTTAGCCAAACCGGCCAGGGAAAATTCCAGAACTACTTTAGTCAAAATTATTTCAGATCCATATTGCATATTCTTGGACAAGATGAACAAATTTGATCAATGATGACATGAAATATTATGTATTATTTAAGGAACTTGCTCATACATTAAGACGTAGCAAATTCAAGATAAGTTTACCTGTTCTTCTAAATATATTGGTTTCTTAGTATGTGCTATATCATCACAATATAAAGTCCTTGACCTCTTAGACACTTAGTTCTAGCTTCAATGTTCCTTATAAAATTTACTACCTATAACCTTTGCTCCCAACAAAAACATCGGATTGTTTATTGAGTTGTCTATACCTCCCTGAATCAACAGCATGGATGGGGCTTCTATATCACCCAGCCTTTAAAATCATTCCAAAGGCTTTTATGAAATTTCTACACTTGATCTTAGCCAAAAGGCCGAGAAGTGATTATTATGAAATTTCTAAAAGAAAATACACATAAGCATTTACGTTCACATCACAAATAAAAGCTTTTCAAAGGGTCCATTATATTTTAAATTGCACCTGGTCTTTGACATTTCAACATTAGAGTCCCTTACCTTATCTTGCACTATACTGCAATTTATAGAGGGTTACTCAATAAATGAGATTTAGCTTTGAATGAACCATAATAATAAATGTATTACATATATATTAGTTCATAATGCAATATCTATTCCTCATAAACTCAGCAGTTAAGTAGAAATGTTCAATGTATAAAATTCCCAATGCTTCTCTCAAATTGAAAAAAAAATATTGTGCACATGCTCTCTCTTAACATTTAAAATCAGGCCATGTTGCCTGGCTGGTGAGGTTCAGTGGTGAGTATAGACCCGTGCACCAAGAGGTCGCCGGTTCAATTCCTGATCAGGGCACTTGCCCAGGTTGTGGGCCGGATCCCCAGTGGGGGGCGTGCAGGAGGTGGCCAATTGATGTTCTCTCTCATCCATATTTCTATCTCTCCTTCTCTCTTCCTCTCTCTCTAGAATCAATAAAGAAAAATATTTTAAAAAAAGAAATAACCTTTAAAAAATAAAATAGGGCCATGTTATTAAATACTAATACCATTTTGAAGACTTAAGAGCATCTCAGGGAATTTATACATGAATTCTCAGAACTTAACAACAAACAACTTGGTAACTGTTATTCAACCCGATAATACCTAATCCATATTTGCAATAGAACAGTTGATTTATAAAATTGCACTTCTCTTATTAACAGGTCAGATTATATTAACTTATGGCTAATAACAAATTCAAATGTTGGCTAAACAGAGAGGGATTTATTTTGTGACATAAAAAGAAGCCCAGTGGCAGTAAATTCAGAGTTGTTAATGAGATTCTCCAATCTCTACAAGACCTTTCCAGCTTTCATTTCTGCTGATTGTGGAGTGTAGAGATTTTCATGTTCAAGGGTGTCCAGTGGTCACACGATACCTGTCATCTTCAAAACCACAGTTAGGCAGAAGTGCCAAAGGGAAAGTTGTGTAGAGACATATTGCATTTTTATTTAGAATTCAGATGAAAACCCACCCAGGTGAGGTGAGAAATTAGGTATTTCAATCTGGGTACATTGATAACCTGAGAAAACTTGAATCTCTGATGGTAAAAAAAAAAAAAAAGGAATATTTGATATAGGATAGGCCACCAGCAATTTGATTACTTTGAAATAAAAAGCAAATGATATAGTGAAAATAAAGAACTAGCCGTCAAAAATGTATGACATCTCTCTTGTATAAGAAGTAGCTAGCACTCAGCTGGTGTGGCTCAGTGGTTGAGTGTTAACCCATGCACCAAGAGGTCACCGGTTCAATTCCCAATCAGGGCACATGCCCAGGTTGTGGGCCTGATCTCCAGTGAGGGGCATATAGGAGGCAGCCAATCGATGTTCTCTCTCATCGATGTTTCTCTCTCTCTAAAATCAATAAAGAAAGAAGAAAAAGAATTAGCCAGCCACATACCAAGGCCTCTAGCATGCCATAGATATTTAAAAAGTTGGGACCTGAGCACTACTTTAAAAGTGCTTCAGATCCATGTTGCATGTCCCTTGACATGTAAAAGATAGTTGACATTGATAAATATACTTCTTTCTTCCGGAAGTGCTCTTGAATAGCCTTTTTGTACTTTACTTTTCACAGACAATATAAGAAAGTAAAAAGTGTCCTAGAGACTCTAATATGAAGCATTTCAAAGATGTCAATCTTCAGCATCAGGTACACTAGAAATTTAATTGGACATTTTGCACTTCAATGAGTCAATATTCACAAGACTATTTCATTCAACTTAAAGAGGCCACAGTAATGACCTTCCTGTAATATGTGGACAAAACAAATTGTGATATGAGATCACCTGACCTTTTACCTCTGATATTTGACAGAGCCTCCAACACTTTACAGTTTCAAGGCACTTCAAACCCATATGGGTTGTCCATTTTTAATACTGAAATTGCCCGGCATCCATAGACTATTCTTAATAGAAAACAGATTGTTGGCAAGTCCTCTGACCTTATCAATACACAGTCACATGAGAAAAATATCTCTACATCATGCTGAGTCTATACTTCTTCTAAGGACATCTATGTACTAGCAAAATAAAATATCTGCATAAATGTATTTACATTTCAGCTGCAACACAAAGACTTTGAAGGAGGTATCATTGTACATTTTAATCATACCTGTCCTTTGAAGTTTCATCGCATAAGCAAGAGATCACCACTCAAAATCAGATGTAGTCAGCGCAGTGTTAGAGTCTTGTCCTATCTTCGGCTTTCTTGTAATTTGCCAAGAGAAAAATCCAATAAATTCAATCTTTATAACTGAAAAACACAGCATACTATCAAAGCTAACTACTACAAATTCTTGTTTTGATTAGGATGTATATAGAACAAAAAATATCTTTACTCCTTGGTAAAACATTAAGCATTGGACAAACTAACAATTACAATATGGGGCTTAATCAAAAGTGATGAATTTAAGAAAAGTGTCGATGAGCTGAATACCAGAAGGAAATAAGTCCTTATAAGTGAGCAAAGAATTATAGTAGCTACAATAGCTCAGTCAAGCAGCTAGGCTGGGTATGGCCAGAATTGTCATGTATAGGGAATCTATTCAGGGACTGAAGAAATCAAGCAGGATCAGACAACCATGATCAAATAATGAAGAAGAACCTTTGCCAATGATGGATATTCTATTCTGCATCTCAGTTTAATTGAGATGCTTTCAGGAGGGGAGAAAGTATATATTGGAATTTGGAGCTCCGTTTATTGTTGTGAAGAGTGTATAAATATTTGGGCTGATATTAATTATTTAGGATTTCTTTAAAAAGCAGTAGAGTCCAAGATGGTGTAACAGAACAATTCAATGAAACTTTTATTTCATGAAAAGGAGAAATTGCATGAAAGTACATATAAAAATAAGTTCATAGTACAGTTTTTGAAATGATTGAGAATTAACTGACAAAATGAATAGTACATGACATAAAGGTACATATCTTGACATATGTAGAGTTATGGACTGAATGGTTTCCCTCCCTTTAAAATTCATGTGTTGAGGCCCTAACCCCCAATGTGACTACATTTGGAGATAGGGCCTTTAAAAGGGTAATTAAATTTAAATTGGGCTCATAGAACACATGTCCTTACAAGAAGAGACACCATAGATGTACATGCACAAAGAGGTCGTGTGAGGATAGAAAAAGAATGTGGTCATCACAAAGTCAAGGATAGAGGCCTAAGGAGAAAAAAATGCAGGAATCTTGATCGTGAGCATGTAACCTCAAAAACTGTGGGAATATAAATTTCTGTTGTATAAGCCACCTAGACTATTATTATATTATGTTATTACTACCATATTATTCATACATGATAGAAAGTTTAGACAGATGATAGATAATAGGTAGATAGATAGATAGATGCTCGATAGATGGATAGTTCATAAATAGATAAATGCATGCCAAATTCACTCATATAGAGAGATAATGATATAGATGATATAGATATAGAGATGGAGAGAGAGAGGGATATGGATACAATGTCAATATAAATATGGATATGGATATGAATATAGATATAGATATAAACAAATATATATATATAGATCTGTCTACCAACTTATATATCCTTACCAATGTTACTCCGGCTCCAATTAAGATGAAAAAAAGGAAAAAAAAATTTCATCACTCCAGAATGTAGATTGTATGTGAGTTTATTCCGCACAAGGATGGACTCACGCAAAGGTTAACAAGGTTATTCTGCACACAGATGCCTTGGAGTGCTGCTCAACTCTTAAGAACAATTCAGAGGGTGTCCTGCACACAGGCTCGCTCCTCCTCCTTGCCTGCAAACAGGAAGGACCAGTTGTTCTTAAGGACAGTGCTAACCTTTGAATGGGGGTTGATAAGAACCTGCAGGGGTGATAATTAGATTAGTAATATTGAAAGGGACCATGGTGGCCTATCTCCTTGGCTATAAAAGTAAACTGCTGCAGGACCTCGGGGCTACAGTCTTGTCTGTCTTTGTGTGTGTTTGTGTTTTTTGTTCATTTCCCAGACCCTCACCGCAACACCAGAAAATTTCTTTGGTTCTATTTATAGTCATTCCCCACCTTAAAGCAAATTATATTCTATTTTCATTATCTTTTCTTTTTCGTCGCCATTCTAGTTTTTTTTTTTTCTTCTTGATTTTGAATTTTATATAAAGATAAATATATAGTAAGTACTCATGTCAGGCTCATTTTATTCATCATGTGTTTGAGATTCATCAATGTTTCTATGAATATTAGGAGTGTGTTCCTTCTGAAAATTCTGTATAGTATTCCACCATGTTAATACACCACAATTTTTCAAACCATTCTCATGTTTAAAAGCATCTTTGTTGTTTCTCATTTCTATTGTGAGTAAACCTGCTACGATAATTCTAATATAAGTTTTTTATTAGTTCATGTATTTTCTTTTCCTTTTGCTAAATATCAAAGAGTAAAATTATTGAGTCATAGGGCGGGTGTATTTTTAGATTTTTAAGAAACTGCTAAAATGATTTCCATAGTAGTTGTACCATTGTATACTCCCACACCCAGGGGCATCATAATCAAATTGTTAAAATGAAGAATAAGAGCAAAATCTCCAAAGTAACCAGAGAAAATGAATTTTTTTTTTTTTTGCATTTGCCTAGTGAAAGTTTTTGCATCCTTTTACTTTCATTTTTTATTTAAACATGCATATCCTATAAGCATTTCCAATTTCTTCAATTTACAGTTACAATTTTTATGATTACTGACATATTAGAATTTTTTTGTATCACTGTAATTTTTGCTTTATTTCCGTGTTCTTTTATTATCTTTCCCACTACTTATGAAGCTGATCTTCCTTGAATCTTTGTAATTTATAATATTTACATTCATATACACAAAAGTTTAGTTTGGTGTTTAGTGTTGAAATTTTTAACACAGTAAATAAATCCTATGCTAATTAGCATCTTTTCTTTGTAAACAATGTAAATATATCAGCTGTGTGTTGAATTTCAGTTTGATAATTATTTTTACCTCTACCCTTTGAATATATTACTCCATGCCCTTTAGGCCTTTCTTGTTATTTTTGAAAATTAGCTGTCAGAATATTATTCATCACGAAATTATCTCTTTTATCGCTGAATGATCTTCCGGTTTTTCTATTTATTTTGAAACATTGTGCAGTCTTACAAGAATATGCCTTGTGTAGATTATATTTGTCCTGCGTGCTATTTAATGTACTTTTATTTTTTCATCTTTGGCTACTTAACACATTTTGTTTTTTGTTTTTTATTGATTTAATTTTTGTTACAGATATTTCTCCTTTTTTTCCCCATTGACATCCTCCTCCCCATCTCCCCCACCCCATCCCCAGCTTTGTTGTCCATGTCCATTGGTTATGCATACATGCATATAAGTTCTGTGGTTTATCTCTTCCCTCCCCCAACCATCTCCTCTTCTGAGGGTTGTCAGTCTGTACCCTACTTCCATGTCTCTGGGTCTACCCTATTCCTCAGACTTACTTAACACATTTTGTACTGCATACATTTTCGGGGCATTTTGTGCTTTTCTAGTAGAAAGTAGTCCATGTTAGCTCAGAATATCATGTGGTAATCAGGAGCCAATTGTTTATTTCTTTTTTTCAGTTTTATTTTGTATATTGATTTGAAATTATTGACAGTGTATACTCAACAAATCAATATAATCGTGGCGTATAAATAAATCTCTACATGCTTTCATATAAAAAAAAATTACTTATATGTGAAAGTGCTTTGAAAATACGAAATACTCTAAAAATATGTATATAGATAGTTTTATAGACATAACTTTAGAGCAAATTATTAGAACCTCTAGAATTCCATGTTTATTTTTCAAAATTATTATCTTAAGTGGTCATTAAGTTACTGAAATATTTTAATGGTTTATAAAGTTTCTTCTTCTTAAAAGAGTAAATCATTTAGAACCATTAAAAATAATTAGGTTTACAGGATATAATTCTAGATAAAAAGAATTAATAACTTTTTGCAACCCTAGTGCACTGCTGGTGGGAATGCAGACTGGTATAGCCACTGTGGAAAACACTATGGTGTTACCTTAAAAAATTAAAAATTGAACTGCCATTTGACCCAGTGATCCCACTTCTAGGAATATACCCTAAGAAGCCTGAAGCACCAATCAGAAAGAATACATGTACCCCTATGTTCATAGCAGCACTATTTACAATTGCTAAGATTTGGAAACAGCCCAAGTGTTCATCAGTAGACAAATGGATAAAAAAGCTGTGGTACATGTACACAATGGAGTACTATGCAGCTGTAAGAAAGAAAGATCTCTTATCCTTTGAGACAACTTGGAGGGACCTGGACAGCATTATGCGAAGTGAAATAAGCCAGTCAGAGAAAGACAAGTATCATATGATCTCACTTATTTATGGAATCTAATGAACAAAAATAAACTGAAGAACAAAACAGATCCAGAGACATGAAAGTAGGGAACAGACTGACAAACCTCAGAGGGAAGGGGGCATGGGGACTGGCAGAGATAAACCAAATAACTTATATGCATATATGCATAACCCATGGACACAGAAAATAATGTGGTGAAGGCAGGGCATGGTGGAAATGGGAGGAGGGGATCAATGAAGGGAGAAGGAGGACTTCTGTAATAATTTCAACAGTCAAGATAAATATCTTTAAAAAAAAAAAAAAAAAAAAAAACAGGCTGTGGCAGATTTGACTTTCTAAACAAGTAAAATTTTAACCTAAATTATAAGTATCTTTTATTTTTTTTCAATTTGTATTAATTTATTTTTGTTACAGATGTTTCTCCTTTCCTCCCCCTAGACACCCTCCTCCCAGCATTGTTGTCTATGTCCATTGGTTACACATACACGCATATAAGTTCTTTGGTTTGTCTCATCCATTCCCCCCGGCCCCCTCCTCTGAGGTCTGTCAGTCTGAACCGTACCCCTTTTTATGTCTCTGGGTCTATTTTGTTCATCAGCTTATTTTGTACATTATATTCCACAAATAAATGAGATCATATGGTATTTGTCTTTCTCTGACTGGCTTATTTTGCTTAGCATTATGCTCTCCAGGTTCCTCCATGTTGTCTCAAAGGATAAGAGATCTTTCTTTCTTACAGCTACATAGTATTCCATTGTATATATGTACCACAGCTTTTTTATCCACTCATCTACTGATGGACACTTCGGCTGATTCCAGATCTTAGCAACTGTAAATGGTGCTGCTATGAATATAGGGGTACATGTATTCTTTCTGATTGGTGTTTCAGGTTTCTTAGGATACATTCTTAGAAGTGAGATCACTGGGTCAAATGGCAGATTAATTTTTAATTTTTTGAGGAAATACCACATTGTTTTCCATAGTGACTGCACCAGTCTGCATTTCCTCCAGCAGTGTACTAGAGTCCCCTTTTCTCCACACCCTCGCCAACACTTGTTGTTTGATAATTTGTTGATGGCAGCCATCCTGGTGGGTGTGAGGTGACACCTCATAGTCATTTTATTTTGCGTTGCTCTGCTGAATAGCGATGTTGAACATTTTTTCATATGTCTCTTGGCCATTTGTATGTCCTGTTTGGAAAGATGTCTCTTTAGGTCCTCTGCCCATTTTTAAATTGGATTCTTTGTCTTCCTTTTGTTGAGTTGTATAAGCACTCTATATATTTTGGAAATTAACCCCTTATCTGATATATCATGGGCAATTATGCTCTCCCATATAGTGGGTTCCCTTTCCATTTTGATGGTTGTTTTTTTTTGTTGTTGTTGTTGTTGTGCAGAAGCTTTTTACTTTGATGTAGTTCCATGTATTCATTTTTTCTTTTGTTTCTCTTGCTTTAGGCATCATATCAGTGTAAATTCTGCTGCGTATGATGTCTGACATTTTGTTGCCTGCATTTTCTTCTAGGATTCTTATGGATTCACGGATCACATTTAAGTCTTTTATCCATTTTGAGTTTATTCTTGTGTATGGTGTAACTTGGAGGTCTAGTTTCATTTTTTTGCATGTAGCTGTCCAATTTTCCCAACATCTTTTATTACAGAGGCTGTCTTTACTCCATTGTATGCTCTTGACACCTTTGTCAAATATTAATTGAGCATAATGTCTTAGGTCTCTTTCCAGGTTCTCTCTTCTGTTCCATTGATCTATCTGCCTGTTCTTGTGCCAGTACCACGCTGTTTTGATGACAATGGCTTTGTAGTATAACCTGCTATCCAGTGTTGTGACCCCTCATTATAAGTATCGTTTAAATCTATGCTGTCCAACACAGTTGCCATTAACTCTCTGTGCCTATATTTGAGTTAAAATTAAATGGGCACTTCACAAACCACACTAGATACACTTCATGTCCTTATAATTAGCATATTGCTAGTCACTGCCATTACTGCACAGCACACAAATTTCTCTAAACAGCACTGTTTGTTTTTTTTTCCCTCACCGAGGACATGTTTTTATTGACTTCAGAGAGAGAGCATGGGGGACAGAGAGAGAGACATTGATGTATGAGAGAAACATTGATTAGTTGCCTCCCATATATGCCTTAGTCAGAGTTTGAACTCACAACCTTTTGGTGTATGGGACGATACTCTAACCAACTGAGCCACCTGCCAGGGCAACAGCACTGGTCTAAAAATACATGGTTTTGTTATTGTCATCCAAGTTAGAAATAAGTTAATTTACTCACAGCTATTTGTTTCATAGAGCGATATCACTATATTTGGTTTTGAAATTCTTGTAAGTAGTGTAAAGTCACTTTAGTCATTTTATATTTTTTATTTTATTCATATCCTCAGAATATGTTTTATTGATTTATTTATTTTT
Source organism: Molossus molossus (assembly GCF_014108415.1). NCBI lineage: Eukaryota > Metazoa > Chordata > Mammalia > Chiroptera > Molossidae > Molossus > Molossus molossus. The sequence goes on from NW_023425355.1 coordinate 17,992,495, forward strand.
TTTGAGAGAGAGAGGAAGGAGAGAGAGAGAGAGAGAGAGAGAGAGAGAGAGAGAGAGAGAGACATCAATCAGTTGCCTCCCATATGCACCCCGACTGGGGATCAAACTCACAACCTAGATATGTCCCGTGATTGGGAATTGAACCCACAACCTATTTTTATTTTTGGTGTATGGAATGATGCTCCAACCATCTAAGCTACCTGACCAGGGCCACATTAGCCATTTTCAAATTGGCAAGTATTCCAGTTACTACGGCTGTGTAACAAATAACCCCAGAACTCTGTTGCTTAAAACAGTATTTGTTTTGCTGAAACATGGGCAAGCTGTGCAGTACTTGAATGAGAAAAGTTTGTGTGTGCTCTGCACTGCTTAAGGTGGAATGGTTTAGAGGTTGGGGTCAGGGGCTGGAGTTATCTGAAGAACTGTTCACTCATATGTCTATATTTAGTAGTGGGCAGCTGGTTGAGTCCTATATCCACACATGTCCATTCTAGGTTACCTGGTTACCTTACCACAAGGTGATTGAGTGCCACATGTGATCATCCCAAGATAAAAGAAAAGCTAGTCGGAAGCCACAATGTATTATATCATAGCTTTGGAGGTCAGGCAGTGTGGCTTCTACCCCTTGGCATTTGCGGAGACAGCAGCCAAGGCCTGCCCAGACGTAAGGAGAGAGGAAATATAGTCTGGCCAGTGTGGCTCAGTGGTTGAGCATCGACCCATGCACCAAGATGTCACTGGTTCGATTCCCAGTCAGGGCACATGCCCAGGTTGTGGGCCAGATACCCAGTGGGGGGCATGCAAGAGGTGACCAATCAATGCTCTCTCTCTTCAATGTTTCTATCTCTCTCTCCCTCTCACTCCTCTCTCTCTAAAGTCAATAAAGAAAAAAATTGTTTTAAAAAAGGGGTCAAGGAAATTAATCCCACTTCCTAGTGGAGAGTGGTATGGTTCTAAAAGTGCATGAAGGATCACCTCTCTCATATAATTGCTGTGGCAATTTTTAGAGAATGCAATGTGCCACACCTGTTTTCTGCATTTGAAGTCTAATGTACATACATAAATATATATTCTTTCTATTTCAGAAGTGAAACTACATTAATTTTAAATAATATGAAGGAGGATTGCCGGGCCAATGTGGCTCAGTGGTTGAGCACTGACCCATGCACCAAGAGATCTCCAGTTCAATTCCCAGTCAGGGCACATGCCCAAGTTGTGGGCCTGATTCCCAGTAGGGGGCATGCAGGAGGTGGCCAGTTGATCTCTCTCATCAATGTTCTCTTTAATGGATGTTTCTCTCTCTCTCCCTTTCCCTTCCTCTCTCTCTAAAATCAATAAAGAAAAAATAAATAAATAATATTAAGGAGTGGGAAAGAAGGAGACTTACATTTTTGATATCACATGTTTTTGTACTTTTGGAATTTCTAAAAATCTTTAACATATTGTAAAGAAAATAATGCAAATTACAATATTGACATCGCTCAACACAACTATTACTAGAAATCAGTGTATGCTTAAACTGTCAGAGAATATACTTTTTAATAAATGGATATCATCAAGTCCAATGTTCTCACTTTACAGATTAAAAAATAACTTCCCATTAATAGCAGTCACTTATTTGAATTATCATCAGATAGTCTCTTAATTTCTGGATCACTGCCAAAGTTCTTGCCCAATTGTCTGGTACACAGAACTACTGTGTTCACAGATAGATCGCCTACACTGTTGCTCCCAGGCGGTAATGTCTTGTACTATGTACAAAATATTTGCAGAACAGCAGTAGAGAACTACAGAGAATTACATTAAATCTTCTATTTGATTTGTCAACCTTGTAAAAACATGTGATATCACCAGTTGGACTGCTGTATTGAAGCAATTAAGGAAGTTTACTTTGCCCTATAGAATCCACTAGAATATTTTGGTTTCTCGTTGACTGCAGATTTCTATAAAATTGACATGTGTTTTTTTCTCTGACCCTATCTTTATTCTCAAACAATGATGAAAGATTTGTCTGGTTTTAATCAGTACAGTAATATGACAAACATACCCAGGAACCCTCTAGAAAGTCAGAATAGAGTACTTTGCTGCATTTGTCTTATTTAAAAACAATTAAAAGAGGAATAAAGTGTACTTGGGAGCAGCTAGATAGAAAGAACAGGCTATTGATAACAAGTGGAGACAAAGTCTTTAAAAATGTGGTTAGTGAGATGTGAGGACTTAGCGTTACAATACTTTTATTATGTATTTATTTATTTATTTATTATTTATTTATTTATTTATTTATTTATTTATTTATTTTATTTTTTATCTTCACTCAAGGACATTTTTACATTTATCTTCAGATGGAGTGGGAGGGAGAGAGAAAGGAAGAGAGAGAGAGAACCATCGATGTGAGAGAGACACATCGACTGGTTGCCACCCACACGACCCCAACCAGGGTTGGGGACAAACTATAACAGAGGTATGTGCCCTTAGCGGGAACCGAACCTGGGACTCTCTGGCCCACAGGCTGATGCTCTAACCACTGAGCCAAATCAGCCAGGGCACAATACTTTTATTTTACCGTACAAAGAATAAACCCATTTACTCTGTACTATAACAGCAGTATTCCTGATATGAAAAGATTTTTTCTTATATCACTAGTATCTTTACTCATTGTGGGTTACACATTCTTGTCAATTTTGCTTGGAGACCACCCCAACAGGCAAAATCCTCCTCCATGGTGCTGGAAGGAATTCTGCAGAATGCCCCCATTACAAACATCTGCCAGGAGCACGTATCTGTCAACAGTGTAAATGATTTTGAAAGAGTTTGGCGGTACCAAAGGGAAAAGTTGGAAAAAAACTTAATGCAATTTTATGCCAAGCTGAGTTCATTCAGCACTGAAAAATTACATAATTATGTAATAACGAGCAACAATTATGTGGTTATTGTCAGCATACATCGTTTAAAATTGAGTAAAATAGGACCTTTTGGAAATATCATCTTATAGTTACAAGGAAAAAACTTAACAGGACAAAATTCTACTATTTTTCTCATTTTAAAATATATATATATTGTTTTCCTTTATTGATTTGAGAGAGAGAGGAAGGAATAGGGGAAAGAGAGATAGAAACATCGATGAGAGAGAACATTGATTGGCCACCTTCTGCATGCCCTACAATGGGAATCGGGCCCACAACCTGGGCATGTGCCCTGACCGGGAATTGAACTGGCGACCTCTTGGTGCATGGTTCAATGCTCAACCACTGAGTCACACCAGCTGTGCTATTTTTCCCATTTTATAACCATTATTTTGTGATATCTAAACCATCCAGATAGAGGCAATGAAATTTTTGAACTGATTTTGAAAATACAATTTTAATTACTAAATGCCACAAAAAACAAGCTTGCTTTTGCTTCTCCAACTCCTTGAAAGATACAACATAAATACATGGCAAAGCACACTGAATTGAATGAATGAAAAGCCATTCCAGTGGGTTTTTGTGTGGCTTAGTGAAATAAAATAATATAATTTGAACATACTGTACTCATTTAAATATTCAACATAATAAAATATCATTTTCTAATATTCTGGAATAAATATCATCTCAGAGTGAATATTAAATTTTATATGATTTACTTTTCAAGTTTCAAAGATTTTATTAAATGGTATAGAGGACAACATCAAGGGGCTTTTAAAACATTTAACAATGAGTGCAATAAATTTAATCCTTTTTTACGGCTATATTTTTCCAATTCCTAGTACAAAATTAAGCAAATCAACAACAATGTTGCAAAATACACTGCATTAAAACTAAGTTTAGGTATAAAATTATAACTAAAATAGAGATATGGTATGTGAAACCATGAAATAAATGCTCTCATAGACCAGTGATTTACAGAGTAGTATACAATATATATATATGGGCAAAATAAGTAAATGAAGGTGAATTTTTAAAAAGGTAAAAATTACAAGATGAGGCCAGATAGAAAGTTATTATGCAGAAATTCATTTCATAATGTCCTACAAAATAATTGTAAAGTGAACTGCAAATTCAGCTCTGAGCTTCATAATTATCAATATTAATCTTTTTATCCATTTTCCCTGTTTCTGGATCTAGTGTAAATTAGATTAAATGATATAGGCACTCATCATAAACTCTGGTTCATTATATCTTCTAATTATTGTGGTGTGAAGTCCATGAGAAACAAAGTAAAGTTTAGTGGATTTTTTTCCATTTGATTTCTGAGAATATCCGTTGATCACCTAGAAATCACTGTGCCTAGCAATATCAGGGACATCTTTTCAAACTGTGAATTTCTCATCCTTGCTGAAATAACTTTGTTTCATCAATGCAACAAATGTGTTTGGAGCACTAACTATTCTGACCACTGTGCTGGGCTCTGGGAATATAAGTTAAATAGCATTTTATTCTTGTCCCAGAGTTATTTCTAGTTCAGTGAAGGGGATACAAAATTATAGTACATTAGGTTAATGCTTTTATGAAAATGTAAGGAACAGAAAGGTAACACTAACAAAGAAATCTCTTATGTCTTTAGGAACAGTATAATTTGGTAAGTTTTGTCTTGAACTGCAGTCATGTTTTAAGTAGAACCACTGATTATCTATAAGTGTAGCATTAGATGTCCAAAGAATTGAGTAAGTTTGACACAGTAAACACAGTATCAGTAACAAAGTAAGAATATTACAGTTGATGTAAATATACAGAGACATGGAGATAAAATAGAAATGGACATAGATGGTATAGATGTAGATGATAGATATAGATAGATATAAGTATAGGTATAGGTATAGGTACAGATATAGATATAGGTATAGGTATAGATACAGATACAGATACAGACATAGGTATAGATACAGATACAAATATAGCTACAGATATAGGTATAGATATAGATACAGATATAGATATAGGTCTAAGTATAAGTATAGATACAGATATAGGTATAGGTGTAGATACAGATATAGGTATAGGTATAGATACAGATATAGGTATAGGTATAGATATAGATACAGATATAGGTATAGGTATAAACACAGATACAGATATAGGTATAGATACAGATACAGATATAGGTATAGATACAGATACAGATATAGGTATAGATACAGATACAGATATAGGTATAGATACAGATATAGATATAGATAGCACTGTCAGTACTCTGAAACATCTGAGATAGAGGTAGAGGTGGTGTTATCTATTCAATAGCTGTAGTATCTATAGAGTATATACTTTTGATACTGTGTATCTACATGATATTTTATGTTTAATTCTTAATCTTTCACCCTACCTTATCATACCCCATCATACAGTGAATTTAGAATTATTGGGGAGTTTCTTGCTTTAAACATGTACTCCCATGCCAAAACCTCCTGCTAAATGGACCTGCCCTTGCTGAGGGTGCTGGCACAGGTAGCCATCTGTATATCAGATGTTCTCTATCTAGGTGACTAGACAGAGGATGAACATCTGTTTTAAGGGCTAGCAAATTTTAGATTTACTCATAAAAAAAAGATAGGATGAGTTTTTCAAATACTTGTCTTGGAAATTGCAGAATTGGAAAACAGACAGCTGATAATTCTTCTAGGAAAGTAGAAGTCTAAAGGATTTAAGATAAAGGCAGGAGATGGGAACTGGCCAAGAGTCGCAATGAAACCAGACCATCATCCTACATCACACACAAAAATAAACTCAAAATGGATGGAAGATTTATATATAAGCCGTGAAACCATAAAAATCCTAGAAAAAAAACACAAACAGTGAAATCTCAGACATCTCTTGTAGCAATATTTTTGCTGATGTATCTCCTACGGCAAGGCAAAGAAAATAAAAATAAAATGTTTTTAAATGGGACTACATCAAATTAAAAAGCTTCTGCACAGCAAAAGATACCATCACCAAAATGAAAAGGGAACCCACTGTATGGGAGAACATATTTGCCAATGATATATCCGATAAGGGATTAATTTTAAAAACTTATAAAGAACTTATACAATTCAATACCAGGAAGACATAAAAATCTAATTAATCATACTGTCTGACTTCAAATTATACTACAGAGCTATGATAATAAAAACAGCATGGTAGTGGCAGAAAAACAGACACACAGATCAATGGAACAGAATTGAGAGCCCAGGTATAAAACCACATGTACATGGGCAGATAAATTTTGACAAAGGAGCCAGAAACACACAATGGAGCAAAGAAAGCCTTTTCAATAAGTGGTGCTGGGAAAATTAAAAATCACATGCAAAAGAATAAAACGAGATTAGAAGTTTGTCCCCATGTACAAAAAGTAATTAAAAATGGACCAAAAACCTAAATATAAGACCTGAAACAATAAATTACATAGAAGAAAACATAAGTAGTAAATTCATGAACTTTGGTTGTAGATAACATTTTATGAACTTGACCCAAAAGGCAAGGGAAGTAAAGGCAAAAGTCAATGAATGGGGTTATATCAAACTAAAAAGCTTCCACATGGCAAAAGAAACCAACAACAAAACAAAGAGGCAGCTGAACAGATGGGAGATGATATTTGCAAGCAATAGTTCTGACAAAAGTGTAATATCCAAAATATATAAAGAACTCATAAAACTCAGCACCCAGACAAGCCAATAAGACATGAGCTGATGACCTGAACAGACACCTCTCCCTAGAAGACATGTAAACAGCCAATAGATATATGAAGAGATGTTCAACCTCATTAGCAATTAGGAAAATGCAAATCAAAACTACAATGAGATACCACCTCACACTTCTTAGAATGACTACTGTCAGCAAGTCAATAACAAATGTTGGAGAGGTTGTGGAGAAAAAGATACCTTCCTTCACAGCTAATGGAAGTGTAGACTGGTATAGCAACTATGGAAAACAGTCTGGTGATTCCTCAAAAAAATTAAGAATTGAGCTGCCATGTGACCCAGCAATACATCTCCTGGGCATCTACCTGAAAAACTCAAAAACATGTCTTCACAGAGATATATGCACACCTATGTTCACTGCGGCATTATTCACAGTGTCCAAGACATGGCAATAACTAAAGTGTCCTGTGATAGAGGATTGGATAAAGAAGATGTGGTCCATATACACAGTGGAATACTACTCAGCCATAAGAAAAGACAAAACACTGCCATTCGCAACATGGATGGACCTTGAGAATATTACACAAAGTGAAATAAGTCAGGCAGAAAAAGATAAGAACCATATGATTTCACTCATATGTGGGATATAAAACTGAACCTCATGAACCCAAACAGCAGAGTGGTGTTTGCCAGGGGGAAGAGGGTGGGGGGTAGGGAGTGAAGGAGGCCTAATATATGATGACAGAAGATGATTTGACTTTGGGTGGTAGGAACACAGTACAATATGCAGTTACTGTAACATAAAATCCACATCAGAAACATAGATGATCATATTAGCCAATGTCACCCCAATAAATAAAATAAATAAATGGGCAAATGGCCTAAATAGACCTCCAAAGAGGACATACAGATGGCCAATAGATGTATGAAAAAATGCTCAACATCACTAATCATCAGAGAGGTGCAAATTAAAACCACAGAGAGATTTCATCTGACACATGCCAGAATGGTTACTATCAATAAATCAACAAACAAGTGCATATGAGGTTGTGGAGGAAAGGGAAACTTCGTGTTGGTGGGAACACAGACTGGTGCAGGCACTGTGGAAAGCAGTATGGAGTTACCTCAAAAAATTAGAAATGAAACTGCCATTTGACCCAGCAATACCACTTCTGAGAATATATTCTAAGAATCCAAAAACACTAATCAGAAAGAATGTATGCACCCCTTTGTTCATTGCAGCACTATTTACAATAGCTAAGATCTGGAAATAGTCCAAATGCCCATTAGTAGATGAATGAATAAAAAAGCTTTGGTACATTTACACAACGGAATATTACAAAGCTATAAAAAAGGAGGAAATCTAAATAATAAAGATGAATTAAAAAAAAAAAAAAGGAAATCTTACCCTTTGCAACAGCATGGATGGACCTAGAGATTTTTATGCTAAGTGAAATAAGCCAGTCAAAGAAAGACAAATACCATATGATTTCACTTAAATGTGGAATCTAATGAACAAAATACACTGACAAACCAAATAGAACCAGAGGCATGAATACATGGAACAGACTGACAGAAGGGAGAGAAATGGGGAGACTAGATGAAGGAAAGTGAAAGGATTAGCCAAAGACCATGTATACATAACCGTAGACACAGACAACAGTGTGGTGATGGCCAGAAAGCAGGAAGGGGGCTGTTGGGCAAAGGGGGAAAATGGGGACATCTGTAATAGAGTAAACAATAAAAAATAAAGTAAAAAAGTCCCAAATGAGTCTTGCAACATTGTATTCAAAAACAAGCAGAGAGCACATACTGGCACAAAGAAGCAACTGGAAGAAATATGCTAGCAAAGTCAGAGATGGCTATGAATAGAGATAAAGGGCCTGTTGGCTGACCTTGGTTTCTAATTGCTTTCCAGATACTTACTATCTTACAATTATCAGTTCCTTTATTTCACATTCCTGAGAGCCTCGCTGTTCCCTTACAATCATTTTCTTTCTTTATTGAGCTAGTTTAATGAATCTGTTCTCCTAACTATTAAAAGAACTAAGGAAAATAAATTTTTATTAACATAGTCACAACTTTAGGAATAAGAAGTACAAGAAAGCCATTAAAATAAAATATTCTCAATAAGAAAGCTGAAGTTTTTTAAGAAGGTGTAGTTCTTTGTATATATAATAAAAGAGCAAAAGAACATTTGCATAACACTTTCCAAGCCAATAAATGGTCATTAGACAAATGTTGAATAACCTCTGTTCTCCACTTGGATTCCATGTGCAAAACTGTTATCTGAGAATTGCATGGATTGCCCTTCTTCATCACTAGGGGGAGTGGGGCTCATGAGCCACTGCTGGGATAAGAATTTCCAGAGGTTCCCCCATGGGAGAATGAGATGTAGGGAAAAGCTTTATTTGCATGAAGTTACTTCTCTAGGATTCTAAAATCCCATTTGTCTTAGTCCTTAGTAGAGCCAGAAGCAAAGCTAGTGTCCAAAGTTTCTGTTCTTGATGTAGTACCAGGCTAATTCCAGACCATCAGTCCATTGTGTGTGGGTTCCACATGGCTGTGGGCCATGTGGGCAAATGCAGGAGAGAGAGAGAGAGAGAGAGAGAGAGAGAGAGAGAGAGAGAGAGAGAGAAACTCCCTTTGTTTAAGAGTTTAAATATCTCAGATTTCACACCCTTGCAATGGCCACACCTATTCTGGTCAATTACCTGTTTCCAAGTGTGACTGACAGATAAGCATCTTCCCATGTCACCCAGACCTTACTGGGCCTGTGTCTATGGTACAGTCCCTTCCCCCAGTGATCAGCAGGAAACAGACTTGGAAAGGGCTGAACTATAGCTTCCTGGTAAAGCTGTATAAATGCCATGCCTATATTATCTGGCAGCCCCTTTTCTTCTTTCCTGTTAATTAATAACTAGGTTATCACAACAATATCAATACAAGCTGCGTACATTTAGAACAGTCCTTTAATAGGTTAAAGAAGAGGTTGGACAATCTACTACTCAGGCACTAACTTAGTATACATTTTATTATCTCAAGGAAAAACTAGAGTTTTCCAGTTTAATCAAACTAGAAAGGATATTAGCCTAAGTAAATCCTAACATTGTGTTATCTGTTGATACACACAGTCTGGCATGATATTTAAATAAGGTGCACTTGCTGGGGTATTTATAAACCTCCAAAATAGTCATATCTTAGAAAAGTAAAAGCTTATTTTTGTCCCATATAAAATCTCAATATGAGTGTTCTTGCTCAGTCTGTCCTTTCCAAATGGTAATTCACTTCCCTAGTTGCATTCCACCATACGGCTCTACTACATTAAATATACAATTACCAAAGTTGTTTCTATTCCACCCAGTCAAAAGGGAAAAGAATCTGCAGGGTCACATAAGGGAGGATTTTTGAGGAAGGCCTGGAATTGGCATGCATTTCTTCTCACATTTCATTGTCCAGAGATCAATCACATGGTCACATCTATCTTCCAGAGAGATGGGAAAATGTAGTCAAGCTTTGTGCCATAAAAAACAGCAAACAGCCCTGGCCGGTTTGGCTCATCACTTAGAGCATCGGCCCATGGACCAGAGTCCCGGGTTCAGTTCCCGCTACAGGTATGTACCTTGGTTGCAGTTTGTCCCCAGCCCTGGTTGGGGTTGTGTGGGTGACAACCAGTCGATGAGTTTCTCTCACATTGATGTTTCTCTCTCTCTCTCTTCTTCCCTTTCTCCCTCCTGCTCTATCTGAAGATAAATGCAAAAATGTCCTCAGGTGAGGATAAAAACAAAAAAAAAAAAACAGCAAACAGATTTGATGAACCTCTTGTAGCCTGAGCCACACATTGTAACACAAAATATATATGCAAGTTAATCCATTTACAATAGATTTATCTTATATGAATTGCCATAAAGAGTTCTTTCTTCAAGAAATTTTTAAAATGTATTTAGTATATGCAAGAGTTTATCTCCATTCTTCAGCTATTTTGTATTTTAAACATTATTTTTTAATTTTTTTTACTGAATTTTTAAAAAAATATTTTTCCAATTTGTATTTTAAACTTTAAATAATGCCTATTGCTTCTCCAATATATTCAGCAAAGATAAAGATACAATTTATAAAACTGACCCCCCAAAAAATTAACATTCCTCCTCTGAAATTGTTACTTCTTATTCTTAGTGTCTGTGTAGGTAGCTAGTTATTGACAGGAGAAAAATAGTTATTAATATACGAAAGAAAGCAAAAGGGAACTAAATAATCTTAATAAACCAGAAAGCAGAAGCAGGTAACAAAAGAATTTCCACCTAGTTAATTGGTAAACAGACTCATTCACAGACTCCAGGGAACTTCCACCGAGGAGACTTAGTCCTGGGAAAGGGACAGGAAACCCTAGGGTGAGGGGTGCTGAAACCCAGCGCTGGAGTAGGGAGGGAGGAAATTCCTCTGCTGGGCGCAAGCACAATAGGAACTAGATGAAGTAAGTGAACTTGTGGACATGTGCAATGAAGAGTCAGGGTGATGACACAGAGGGGCAGGGCCTAGCCTGGGAACAATCCCAAAGGGAATCAGGTTCATTAGAGGACAAGAAACCCCAATAGAATTTACTGGGAGGAGGGTGCAATCCAGGCTCTGGACAAGTTAGGAATTTGGGTTGGAAAATTAAATGGTTGTTTGTCCTTTGCCTGAACCAAGACGATCTATGGAGGATGAACAGGAGCTTTGTGGCAGTGCTTTAAAGTCTCCCCACTTTCTACGTCCCCGGGGGTGTATTAATTCCCCTGAATTCACAATAAAATCTTACCATCATGTTTAAAGTTCTCCAATCATGTGTGTTTGGAATTCTTTTCTCATGTCATCACAAAAGAACCTATTACATTCACTGCCAACATTAGGATAAGCCAAATACTTTAATGACATTGCTTTTATAATATACCAATTAAATTTGGCAAATATATATGGGAAAAGAAAAAGTAAAAATATTGACTAATATGAATGTAGTAGATTATGAATTGTGATAAATCATCCAATTACCTTAGCATACTACAACTACTGATTTTGAACTATGTAAGGAGATCTGTAAATTTTTGTTCTTGTTTCAAATGAGTATAGGTTGGATAGTATTGTTATAGGGCAATGAAAAGCTAGGAAAATCCCAGGACAAGAGGAATAGGGAAACTGAGACAAGAAAATTAAACAAGGCCAAGCAGTTTGGACAGCCTGCAAGCCATTATCTTCCCCAAAACAAGGACACTTGAGAGCAAATGGTTTAAAGCCTCCATAACAAGAGAATGCTGGAAAGGATCGGAGAAGGGGTCCTCTCACCCTCTCTATAAAATATCAGCCATTTAGGGACAGGGAAAGGAATAAAAGGGGTAGTTTTATCTTTTTACTCCCTAAAACAGAAGCCAGCAGTCTCAAGGCTAGGCAGGATAAAATTGCCAGGTTCTTCTCATGAATTCTGGGAAAGCCACAACAAAGTAAGAAGGGACCATGAAAATGGATCTGTACCAAGATATTTAGCAAAGGAATTTTTAAACCTACAGACAGAAGGGTGTTTAACACCTCAAATTCCCACCCAGCTTGCTCTTCAGATTAGCTGAGAGCCTGTCTGCACTTTATAAGCCAGATAATAAATTTGCTTGTCTTGCTTCTTTAATACATTTGGTTGCTTTACTTGCTTTAATAAGTTGGCTTTATCACAATGCAATCAGGGTCTCTCATTTACATTCATTTATACGAGAAGACAAGAACTGGGGTGGGGATATCCTACTCCTTCTGACTCAGGGGGCTGCCCAATAACACCTTTTCTGGGAAGCCTCTGGGCTGCCTGTAACAGTATTTGTTTTCTTAAATGTTTTTGAAATTTGTTTTTTCTGTTTATTCTGAATAAAAGTTAAACATCTGATATAGAAATTATTTAAAGAGAGAAACCATTTGAACCTAAACCCAATGTCCCCAGATTTATCATGCAGGAAGATTATAATTTTATTTCACCTTCAATCATTTTATTCTAGTGGGTGACACTTGTTGAGCACCCACATGTATAAACTCACTCTCAAAAATCACTTAAAATAACAGAAATGTATCATGTCACAGTTCTGGAGGTTAGAAATCTGAAATCGAGGTATCAGAAGGGCCATGATCCCTCTGAGCAATCTGTAGAGAATTTTTTTTTAAATCATTAAACGCATTTTTTTTTCAATTTTTTAAATTTATTTTTGTTACAGATGTTTCTCTTTTTTCAACCCTAGACATCCTCCTCCCCACACCCCCAGCATTGTTGGCTAGAGGTCCATTGGTTATGCATACATGCATGTAAGTTCTCTGGTTCATATTATCCATCTCCCCACACCCCCTCCTCAGGTTTGTTAGTCTGAACCATACTCCTTTCTATGTCTCTGGGTCTATTTCATTCATCAGCCCATCTTATCTATTATGTTCCACAAATAAGTGAGATCAGGTGGTATTTGTCTTTCTCTAATTGGTTTATTTCGCTTAGCATAATACTCTCCAGGTCCCTGCATGTCATCTCAAAGGATAAGAGATCTCTCTTTCTTACAGCTGCATAGTGTTCCATTGCGTGTACATACCACAGCTTTTTTATCCATTCATCTTCTGATGGACCCTTGGGCTGTTTCCAGATCTTAGGGATTGTAAATAGTGTTTCTATGAACATAAGGGTACATATATTCTTTCTGATTGGTGTTTCAGGCTTCTTAGGGTATATTCCTAGAAGTGGGATCACTAGGTCAAACGGCAGTTCAATTTTTAACTTTTTGAGTTAACACCATAGTGTTTTCCATAGTGACTGCACCTGTCTGCATTCCCACCAACAGTGTATTAGAGTCCCCTTTTCTCCAAACCTTAGCCAGCACTTGTTGTTTGATAAGCTGTTGATGGCAGCCATGTAGGAGAATTCTTCCTTGCTTCTACCTTTTGGTGTTTGGCAATCCTTGGCATTCTTTGGCCTATAGATGCATTACTCCAGTCACATTGGCTGTCTTCTCTGTGTGTGTCTTCACATTGTCTACTTCCATGTGTGTCTATCTTTGTGTCTAAATTTTCCCTTTTTATTAAGACAACTTTTTGGATTAGGTCCCACCCTAATGATCTAATTTTAACTAGTTTACCTCTGTAAAGACCCTATTTCCAAATAAGGTTGTATTCTGAGGTGTAAAAACCTACTTAAATGTATTTGCCTGAGGCAGGGGAGGGAACACAGTTCAACTCATAGCAAATGCCTAAATACTGGACAATCTGGCTCAAGACTCCACATGCTTATTTTTATGCTTGCCTCTTTCTCTCTACTCTTTTTCCAATCTGTCTATCTCTCTGTCACTGTCTCTGTCTCTCACTCACTCTCTCCCCCAACATTGATAAAACCCCAAAGAAAGAGCCTGCTCATTTAAAGTCTGTTGTATATTTAGGAGTCGACTGTTAATTACACTTAGCATATTCTTCCATTTTTACATTTTTGTGTGTCCATAACTGTTTCTTGCACTACCAGACAATAAGGTTCTTGCTGGCAAGGATTCTTTTAATTCCTAATTGTTTCTCTTACAATCGATTGCATATAGTCAGTACTTAGTAAGCTTTCAATGAAATAATTTCCCATCAAGGTGAGAGATAAGAGTAAGACTATTAAGTTCTCTTGAATCCAAGTAATTTTTTAAATATACTTTTATTGACTTCTTTAGAGAGAGACAAAGGAAAGAGAGATAGAAACATCAATGGGAGAGAAGCATCGATTGGCTACCTCCTGCACGCCCCCTACTGGGGATCAAGCCCACAACTAAGGCACATGCCCTGACCAGGAATCAAACTGGGACCTCTCAGTCCATGGGATGAACCACACTGGCTAGGCAGAATCCAAGTCATTTTTATAAGACGTAAGAATTAATGAAACTTAAAGTGATATTTTATGCTTGTCTTTTTAAAAATTTTATCACATTTTTAAATGTATTTTGTTATTGGGGTGACATTAGTTAATACAATTCTATAGACTTAATCTTTATAAAGATAGAACAAAATGTGATGTTTATAAAAGTCTTTCATTTAACTTTTTTTTTTTTTTTGTATGACTTATATGTTGAGAGGACACGCACATGCACACACTGTTTTTATTAAGGCATTCTTTGCTGTTTTGTTACCCTGACAACTTAGCTCTGCCAATGACTTTCTATCCTGACACCTGATAAATTACTGATGGGAGTAGAGGTTAGACTATTCTATTTTTGGACATATGTGACTCATATCATGAATCACATTCTGGCATGTTCTAATGAGAGATCAATAATGTTTTCAGAAAGAGAGACCCTATAGTGCTTTATAAATGATAAGAGGTTAGTGTAAAGTGTAAGAGACAACGTACTAATCATATTTATACCTGATGGAATTAGTTTTAGCTTTGTTTTTGTTTTGTTTTTTTCTAAACCACACCTTGAACATGATAAATGTGTAAATATAGAAATAAATACAAATATCAGAGTTTGTTGGTTGGTCTGGTTGCCCCTAAAAAAAATTGATATATTTGTTTTCTATTGCAAAGTATGTGGCTATTGTCATTAACCATCTCACATTAATTTATCTTCTAAATGCATCTTCATCAAAATGATTTGTAAATCATAAACATTTGTCAATATGTTTAGTGAAGGGAATTATTGATTGTTAGTTCCAAATTAAATTACACTGTTTGAAGCACTTACAAATAATCTATCTTTACATAAGGCCAGTGCTTAAAAACATATAGTCTTATGTGGTGAAGATGACCAAATTGCAGGTTTTTAGAGAAAGTGAGGTGGGAAATGAGGCTGAAAATGTGGCCAGTACCAAGCAATGCTAAAAAATTTGGACTTTGTAGGGAGTAGAGAGCTTTAAAATATTTTGAGCAAGAATGTCTCATGATGAATGCCTAACCAATGGACATAGACAACAAAGCTGGGATGGGACGATGAAGGGGATCCGGGGGAGGTTGTCAATGGGAAAAAAGGAGAAACATCTGTAACAAAAATAAATTAACAAAAATATTTTTTTAAAAAAAAGAATGTTATATGATGAGACTTGTGTTTAAGAATGAATGATTTGATGGTAATGAGAAAGATGTATAAGCATAAAGAAAAACAGTGAACTGGAAGTTCATCCCTACTCCACTGTTAATATATATTGAGCTTAGTTCCAGATATTTTGTAACATGAGCTGTCAGTCTCATGAAGATATATAGCAGACAGTTGGAATTTTAGAACACTAATTCAAGAGAGTAGCCAAAGCTGGGGACAGATTTGACAGTCATACACCTACATAAAAACCTAGAAGTTGGAGTTATAGACGGTATAGTCTGGGTGAGAGCGAAGACTGGTGAATACATTTCATTTCTATTGAACACATGCAGAAAATCTACTTTGTGCCAACAGCAACGCTAAACTCCGGGGACAAAAATATCAACAAGACAAGCTCTTTGCCCTCCCTGTCCAGACACGGTGAAGACGTGCAAATAATCAAAAAGACTTGTCAATATCCTCTCCATTCAGGGGTGGGAAACGTCCAGCCCGTGGGCTGAAATCAATGCCAGCTGACATCACACGCCTCACCAAATTAGCCTGACCAAATACAGCAGACAAATTTTTAACGTGATAATTTTGTACAGCCCTCAAATGATGTTATAAATATCCAAATGGCCCTTGGCGGAAAAAAAAGTCCTCACCCCTGATCCTGGGATATGTGAATAGGTGTTTCGATGACCAACTATCAAATAAGTTAGGGAATCGTCACCTAGTAAATGATACCTCAGTATATCAATACATAACAATTAATAATAAAGCACCCTGGCCTGTGTGGCTAAGTTGGATGTTGTCTTCTGCACCAAACTGAAAGGTTGCCAGTTGGATTCCCCATCAGGGCACATGCTCAGGTTGCGGAATTGATCCCCAGTAGGGGGCGTGCAGGAGGCAAGCTGATAGATAATATAGTCTCGCATCACTGTTCATCCCTCTCCCTCTCCCTTCCTCTTCTCTAAAAATCAATGAACTATTCTAAAAAATTTAATAATAAAGCACTTACAGGCCTTATATATTAAACATTATGTTAAGTATTGTGTGTAAAAAGTATCTCTTTAATCCTATAGCAGTCCTATATTTATGCAAATTTTTTGGTTTAGAAAACATAGTGTTTAAGTATCTTTTCTTTTATTTTTTTAATTTATTTTTTTTCTTTATTGATTTTAGAAAGAGAGGAAGTGGGAGGGAGAGACAGATAGAAACATCGATGAGAGAGATCATCGATTGGCTGCCTCCTGCATACCCCCCACTGGGGATCTGGCCCACAACCTGGGCATGTGTCCTGACCAGAAATTGAACTGGCAACCTCTTGGTGCATGGGTTGACGCTCAACCACTGAGCCACACCAGCCAGGCTAAGTATCTTTTTTAAAATTTATTTTTATCCTCACCCAAGGACATTTTTGCATTTATCTTCAGATAGAGCGGGAGGGAGAGAGAGAGAAACATCGATGTGAGAGAAACACATCAAATGGTTGCCACCCACCTGACCCCAACCAGGGCCGGGGACAAAATGCAACCAAGGTACGTGCCCTTAGCAGGAACTGAATCCGGGACTCTCTGGTTTGGGGGACAACGCTCTAACTGCTGAGCCAAACCAGCCAGGGCAAGTATCCTATTGAAATTACACAGCTAGAAGAATATTTATTTTGTTGTTTTCTAGAATAAACACTTCCATTTCCAAATTGTACGTTTTGATGAAACAGTGTTTAGCTGAAAATATATTACAAAGCATAATATAACAATACAAGTATTTTAACCCAAACAGTCCGACCATGAAGATCGAGTTTTTAAACATTGCATCACACATTAGGATAACAAAGGTACAGAGGAGCCCTGGCCAGTTTTGCTCAGTGGTTAGAGCATCAGCCTGCGGACGAATGAGTCCCAGGTTTGATTCTGGTCAAGGGCACGTACCTCGATTGCAATTCGTCCCCTGCCCTAGTTGAGGTCATGTGGATGGCAACCCCTCCTTTCACATCGATGTTTCTCTCGCTCTTTCTTCCTCTCTCTCCCTCCCACTTTATCTAAAAAAAAAAAGGAAAAATGTCCTCAGGTGAGGATAAAAAAAGGTACATAGGAAAAGTCTTGAGATAAGGCAGCAACCTATTCACCTATCTGTAAAAGTATATCATCAAACTTGATAATAGAGGGGAAGGCTTCTAAAATTTTTATTTCTCCCAACTCAACTATTACCACCAGATCACAGCTTTCTATGTAGTTTAGTTAATGGAAGATAGTTATATTTTAAAATATCAAAAACACACATCTATTTCATTAATGTTGTGATGTTTCCATTAAGTATGGACAATTGTACAAAGCCTTTATATTATACTTAAAAATGTTGATTTCACTCATAGGTGGAATTTAATGAACAAACTGAACTACCAAGCAAAATAGAGACAGACTCATACATAGAGAGCAGGCAGACAGCTCTGGTAGGAGGGGGCTTTTGGGGTACAGTGTGGAAGGATTGAGCAAAAAAGAAAGAGAGAAATAACTCATGGACATGGACAACAGTGTGGTGATTGTGGTGGGAGGGGGGATGGGTGGAGGTGGAAGAGGGTATGGAGAGATAAATGGTGATAAAAATGAAATAAAATAGCCCTGGCCGGTTTGGCTCAGTGGTTAGAGCGTCAGCCTGCAGTCCAGAGAGACCCAGGTTCGGTGCCCGCTAAGGGCACATACCTTGGTTGCAGTTTGTCCCTGGCCCTGGTTGGTCCTGTGGGTGGCAGCCACTCGATGTGTCCCTTTCACGTCGATGTTTCTCTCTCTCTCTCTCTCTCTCTCTTCCTCCCTCCCACTCTATCTGAACAAAAAATGGAAAAATTCCTCGGGTGAGGATACAAAAAATAAATAAGTAAATAAATAAAATAAAATATAGAAAAAAAAAACACGTGTTATAAACAATTGCACAAAGTATTCTACACTTAAAGGTGTTATTCATGGATGAAAACTCATGGGTGTTTACACAGTAAATCCAGTGTTGTTGAACTAACTGTTCTCTGCCTGAAATTTTAATGACCAAATGTTTAATTTTAAGGTTATTATATATAATGTAAAATCAGTAAACAAACAAATAAACACTTTACTCTTGTTATTCTGTTATTCTAGTCATAAAAACTAACATAATGCATTAGTAATATCTGGTCATCCAAATACAAATGTACATAAGCAGTCTTGCTCCAAATTCCCAGCTAGTATCATTTCTAATGTCACTGCCTTTGGTTTTATTTCAATCATATAAGACTCAAGAATTTCCACAATTTAAACCTGTGGCTTGCTATTTGTACACTGCTACATGCAAGGCTAGGATAAGTTAAAAACCGATTTTTGCAGAGAACTCACCACAATTGTTCAGAGGCAATTTTTTCATTGTAATCATAGAATCTTTTGATATGTTTATTGAAATATTCATATGAAAGAAGCATCATTTGTTTATAAAAGTGTAGCCTTGCAATAACAGTTTAAAAAAGAAATACTGCACTTAAACTAAAGCATGTGTACATTTGTTATGAATATTATTTTATTCTGCCTTTTACACCTTTCCTACTAGTTTATGTACCACCTATATTTATAAGACTTAAAGTATATGCTCAGTTCTCTTCCTTACTAGCCAAATTACCATTTTTATTCATTTATGGTCTATGATGTTCAGTTGTATTCATTCTATATTGACAATAATAATTGGAACTATAAACATAAACTTATTTTAAGGATCAAATAGATAAGTTCTAAAAGTTATGCCACTGTGTGTTAATAATATTTTGCATTATTTTATTCTCCATGGTCTTTTGCAATCTTTTGCACATAGCAGGTATTCAATTAGTGCTTGAATAAGCAGATTTAAGATAAAATAGTCCATAGAATTAATTGCCTTTGAATTTATTTTTCATAAGGCTTCACATTTATTAAACAATAAATTTGAAATTTTATTTTGCTTTTCATTGGAATAAATACTTCAAATGAACCATAATATGTTTTGATGAAATGGGAAAGACCAGGGTCATTTTTGAGTTCTGTCTGTAAAATTTGTGTCTTCAGACAAGTCTTTTCTCATTTCTGGGCCTTAGTTTCCATATGTGATTTTCTAGTGGCTCAATGACAGACTTTTTAAAGTGTATAGTTGGAGCCCTGGCCGGTTTGGCTCAGCGGTCAGAGCGTCAGCCTGCGGTCCAGAGAGACCCGGGTTCGGTTCCCGCTAAGGGCATGAACCTCGGTTGCAGTTTGTCCCCAGCCCTGGTTGGTTGTGTGGGAGGCAGCCACTTGATGTGTCCCTTTCACGTCGATGTTTCTCTCTCCCTCTCTCTCTTCCTCTCTCTCCCTCCCACTCTGTCTGAACAAAAAATGGAAAAATGTCCTCGGGTGAGGATAAAAAATAAATAAATAAATAAAGTATATAGTTGAATAATATAGTAAAAACATAGCATAACATACAAATACAACAGTTAAATCCACCCCAAACCCATTTTCTATAAGGCCTTATTTTACATCCTGCTGAAAGACAGGTGTACATTTGTGATATAATAATTATTAACGTGGTAATGTATTCTGTAAACAACAAAATGATTATTTAAAATATCTTCAGTAGGGTGAAAAAGAAGTACTATAGTTGTTTTCACCTCTCAGAAATTAGAACCTTGTCAAAAATCTAATTTAAAACACTAATTTTAAAGAATATAGATATTCCATTTAGCATGTACACATGTGCATATGTAGAAATTACAACATGAAATAATTTGTTTTCTATTATTTAAAGAGGTTAAAAAAGAAGTTCATAGCCCTGGCCAGTTAGGCTCAGTGGTTGAGCATTGGCCTGCGGACCAGAGAGTCCCGGGTTCGGTTCCTGCTAGGGGCACGTACCACAAATGAAAAAATAAATAAATAAATAAGTTCATAGGTAAACAGCACAGGTCCGTGGTTGCCAATAGTGGGGCGTGAGAGTTGGCAAAATGAATAAAAGGGGTCAAAGTGTACACACTTCAACTTATAAACTAAATAATTCATGGAGATATACAGCATAGTGATTGTTTAATAATACTGATTGTATATTTGAAAGTTACTCAAATTAATTCTTGAAAGTTCTTACCACAAGAAAAACATTTGTAATTATATATGGTGATGGATGTTATCTAGACTAATTATGGTGAACAGTTCACAATGTGTGCAAATCTGGAATCAGTATGTTGTATATCTGAAACTAACATAATGTTATATATCAATTATACTCAATAAAATATCTATAAAATATAAATGGATACAAAAGACAAATTAATTGACTTAAATCTAATAATAAAAAATCAGCAAGAAACCCAACCGGTGTGGTTCAGGGGTTCAGCATTGACCTATGCACCAAGAGGTCACTGGTCCCATTCATGGTCAGGGCACATACCCAGGTTGTGGGCCCGATCCCCAGTGGGGGGCATGCAGGAGGCGGCCCATCGATGTTCTCTCTCATCAATGTTTCTATCTCTCTCTCCCTCTGTCTAAAAGTCATTAAAGGAAAAAAAAGTTAAATAAACCAATACTCTTAAAAAAAAAAAGTCAGCAAGGAACACAGCTGGTGTGGTTCAGTGGTTGAGCACCAACCCATGCACCAAGAGGTCACCAGATCGATTCCCGGTCAGGGCACATGCCCAGATTGTGAGCCCCATCCCCAGTGTGGGGTGTGTAGGAAGCGGCCAATCAATGTTCTCTCTCATCAATGTTTCTATCTCTCTCTCCCTCTCCCTTTCTCTCTCTCTAAAGTCGATGAAGAAAAAACATATTTTTAATTAAAAAAAAAAGATCAGTAAGGATAAAATAATTTTACACTTATAGTATGCAATTGCTTGAAGGGGTCACAATAAGCAGGTGCTTTGAATGACACGAATAAATCAGAAAAGCCGTCCTGGTTCAGAGAAATTTTATGCATGGCTGAAAAGATAAATAAAAGCAGTAATAATAGATAGAGTGTGGTGGCTGGAGTCAATAAGAAGAGCATCCCTAGGAGAATCAATAAATTATGTGGGGGAAATACAAGTAAAGAAGTAACAGCAGCCCTGGCCAGTTTGGCTCAGCGGTTAGAGAGTCAGCCTGCGGACCAGAGACTCCTGGGTTCGGTTCCTGCTAGGGGCACATACCAAAAAAAAAGAGACAGGCATTCAAGTCAGAGCTCAAATATTTGTAGTAATTTTATCTTTTTATTTTTACTTTTATTTCCTTTTTATTAATTTCAGAGAGAGAGAAAGGGAGGGGAGAGAGAGATAGAAACATCGATGAGAGAGAACATTGATTGGCTGCCTCCTGCATATCCCCCACTGGGGATCGGGCCCACAACCTGGGCATGTGCCCTGACCGGGAATCAAACCAGCAACCTCTTAGTGCATCAGTTGACATTCAAACACTGAGCCACACAGGCCAGGCTAATTTTATCTTTTTAAGAATATTGTTAATATGATAAAAAAGATTATTTGAAGAAGATTCTTTTCTCAATTATATTGAGTAGCAAGTAAAGAAATTGATAGTAGGTACTCAGGTTAAGAAGGTTTCAAAATAATCCAGACATAACTCTTCGAAGGACTAAAAGGTGCTCACTAGGTCTGGAAATGGAGAGATTTGGGAGTAGATTTGACAGGTAAAGAATCTGCCGACTTCAACAACAGATGGTGTGTGGGCATGTGTGTGTGTGCGTGCGTGTATGTGTGTGTGTGTAGCTGGGAGGAGGAGACTAGTTATGATTAAGGTGTTCCAGAATGAGAAAAGCAAAGTTAAATTCAAAGCTAGCTAAAATGAAGCCTGCAAGTTATAAATCCAATGTACTTGAGAAGGTCTAAAATTCCTTATTTTTCTCTTTCACACTCAATTTTGTCTTTTTTATTATACTAATCTAACCTGGTAGCGCTTTAAATTTACAACTAGACCTTTAAAGTGAGAAAACATGCTATTTTAACCTTTAAACATAAGGGATTTATTCACATTAGTAACATGAGAAAGAGGCTTAAGTGGTGTCAATGTCTATATCTTGTCATTAATCTGGGAAGTTGGTTAGCTTCTGTTCAAATACCTAAGGGACAAATTGATGTCAATGGCAAAGGTCTTTTTGAGAGCTGTGTTGAGTCTGGTGAGTGTACAATATCCGTATGTTTTGCGGTCTCTTCGGTTCACTCTTTATATAGACATAAGCTTAGTAACTTGTACTATTTTATCTAAATTCGGTATTTATTTTCTATTTACTTGACTTGGGATATACACATGATGTGTTGTGGAATTGTGCACCTGAAACCCCCATAATTTTCTTAACTAGTGTCACCCCAATAAACTCAATAAAATAGAAATTCAAGGTAATCACACAAAAAAGAGATTTGTTACATAGGGATTAACATTTTCATAGCCGAGTTAGTTTGCACACACCAGGTAATTTAGTACATTTCTCTCAAGGTGTCACATTCTGGCTAGTAGAAGACTTAAATATAGTGAAATTGCAACAGATTTTGTGATAAAATTTCGAAACTCCAAACAACACCTGCTAAATATTCCAACACTTGAAAGAGTTCAGAATTAATCTGTATAAATAATTTGTTTCTGAATGAAATAAATAGTCTACATACCGGTTTTCAGCACAGATTTTCTGGTAGAGATAGGAAATGAATGCTGAGTGTGGAGTTAGAAACATTGAGCCAATTCCAGCTTCATACGTATAACCTCAGTGACCTTGAGCAAATCAGTGAATCTTCCTGAACATCAATTTTCTCATCTATAAAAATGCAAAAAATATAGCATGGCTGTAGTCCAACCTACAACTTAGAATAGAAAATGAGAAATTAAAGTGATGATATATATTAAAATATTATGCATGTAAACTTACAAAAGCACAGTATAATCATATAAAATTTAACATTATGTCCACATCATATGAAGCCGTCCTTAATTATTCCACTTAAGATATTGGATCATTTGCTTTGCTTGTATATACAAAAAACCTTTATTTCCCTTTAGAAATACTATTTGGATTGTAAGACACAACATATATTCATTGCACAAATTGTGAATATTTTAAGTCATCTCAAATTCAGAATAAATAAGATATAACGTGTTGCACTATTATAGATTGTATAACCTACTGAAAATAGAGATTATTTATTTATGTATCAGTTCATTTTCCTGGTTATTTGTTGTTGACTCTCAGCCTCACATTTGCTTTTCTGTACTTGCTTTTTACCACTGTGGTTGTAATTCTGCAAATTATGGTTCCTACACTCAGTTGACAGCTGGTTTCTAGCTACCTTTTGCCAACAGGAGGTACTAGTAGGAGATTAGAAAACAGGAAGAAGAGAGATTTAAATGCTGGCCCTCCAAGTGTTCCCTCTGGCACTGTATATCACTTGCCTCTGGTCCAGGATTGTTAGTATCTCCTGATCTCCTATGTTATCCATGTTTTTCTTTTTGATTTTCAAAGCCTTCTCCCACCCATCATTTCTCTTCTGCTCTTCAAGTCCTCCAAACACCTTAGAAACTTGTTCCTTCTGTTCAATACCATGAGTAGTTTCTGTTTCTTTGACTGGACTTTGACTAAGATGTCCACATACAGGTGTACTTATTCAAAATTGATTTCTTCTATATAGTTTCAGTAAAAATCAAAATAATATAAATAACAAAATAGTATGCATGAATTTGAAAAGCTAAAGTCTCGAGATATTTTATACAGTTTCCACTGGAAATATTGTCATATGAGGCCAAAGTAGCAGTGAAACTTAATGCTACATATACTATGCACTGAACGTGCTTACCACTTGAATAAGCTGTAAACAGAACAAAGCAAAGCATATATATGTAATGCAAGACAAGTACCTTTTCCTTTGAATTCTGTTCCCCATTAAGTATCTTATGCAGGGAAATCAGTTGAATCTTTTAGCAGCTTTACTCTTTGATTATTCTTTTGTTTTTGTATTTTGTTTTCCTTTATTGATTTTACAGAGAGAGGAAGAGAGAGAGATAGAAACATCAATGAGAGAGAACACTGATTGGCTGCCTCCTACATGCACCCCACTGGGGATCGGGCCCACATCCTGGGCAGGTGTCCTGACTGGGAATCGAACCAGCGACCTCTTGGTGCATGGGTCAATGTTCAACCACAGAGCCACATTGTCTACACTCTTTGACTATTCTTATATCAGCATTGATATTATCATCATCCATATAGGAGTCATTCCGAGAATATCTAACAATGCATTTTTTCTTCAAATACCTCCATCATTTTCACATTAGAAATGAAATGTTTCTTGCTTCTTAAACTGTACATCTTACAAGAAATTTTGAGCCAGTGAACATTCAGTATTTTCCCCCAAATAAATGATTAAGGAAACATAAAACATAATGATTACCACTCTTCATTCAATAATCTTTTCTAGAAAGAAAATCAACATTGTTTTAAAGTTTAAAAAGTTGTCCAGACAGTGTGGCTCAGTGGCTGAGCATCGACCCATGCACCAAGAGGTCGCCAGTTTGATTCCCGGTCAGGGCACATACCCAGGTTATGGGCCTGATCCCCAGTGAGGGGCATGTAGGAGGCAGCCAATCGATGTTCTCTCTCATCCATGTTTCTATCTCTCTCTCCCTCTCACTTCCTCTCTCTCTAAAATCAATAAAGGAAAAATATGTTTTTAAGTTTAAAAAGTTAAACAAAACAACCGTAAACAAAAATACAAAAAAAAACCAACAAAACAAACAAACAAAAAAAAACAAGAAAGTCCTAACTTGAGTTTAAAGCCATATCAGTTTGCAATGGATTAAACCATTTATTAAATATTCTTGAGAATGTTCATATGCATCAAAGAATAAAAATAGACTGGTGTATTTTTCTCCCTTTTTAAAAATTGTTTATACATATTGCCACTTTTAAGAACTCCTCATACTTGGGTTTGCATGTTCACAGAATACTACAAAAGAAAATTGATGAACAAAATAGACAGTGGAAAAAAGCATCTCCCTGCCAAGAACTGGATACTAGATGAAGCATAGTTTTTAGTGCATTGCTGAACAGGCAATAAAAATATTTATTTTTCAGGGCTCATCCTTACCCAAAACAAAAGAAACTGTCATTTTTGTTCAGAGCTTGGAGTAGTTGCTTATAGCACTGAAATCAGAAAAGTCAAGAACAGAACCAAAAAGTAAGAGAATATGCCTTCTCAATTCCCATGAATCTTTTTTTTTTCTTTTTCTTTTCCCCCTTTATTGATTTTAGAGAGAGAGGAAGAGAGAGATAGAAACATCAATGACAGAGAAGATAGACTGATCACTTCCTGCATGCCCCCCACTGGGGATCGGGCCCACAACCCAGGCATGTGTCCTGGCCGAGAATCCAACCGGCAACCTCTTGGTGCATGGGTCGACGCTCAACCACTGAGCCACATCGGCCAGACTCACATGGATCTTTTAAAAAAAAATTACCCATATATCAGGCCATAAAGCAATTCTCAAAAAATTCAAATATTGATATTAGACAGACTATGTTGTCTTACTACAAGGCAATTAAGATAAGAACAAATGATTAAAATACAAATGAAAGTGCATGATGTATGATTGGAAAGAATAAAATATTTGATAAGGAACTAATGGGTTGAAGAAAAAGTCATAATGAAAGTTTTAAATATTTGAAATTGAATAATGATGACTCTACTACATACTATACTATGGTTCCAGAATTAAGGAGTAAGAAGCTTAGTGATATCTATCCCCAGCAAAACAACAATTTAACTGAAGGAAATTATAGAAACAAATAATTTAATGTGTTTGGGAATTGTCCTAAGGACACACAACGAATTGAGAACCATTCATTCAAAAAAACCCATTAAGTCTCATTAAGAACAATGGAACTCTGGGGCATTTCAGTCATGACTCACTCTCTCACCTCCCCTAGGTATACAAGCTTTTTCCTGGGGAGCTCTACTCTGAGCATACTTGACCAAGAAGACAGGGCTCCGTATACCCCCAGCTCCCATCCTGTGGTTACCGCTTCATGTTGGGAGGGGGCAGTTGTTGTGTACTGATTTGTTTTGATTTCAAATCCATGTTTTGAAAGCTTGTTTTGGATAAAGTTGTTTTAATCTAAGAGTCAAGTTGTTTTGAACGAAGGGTAAATGTGTTTATACTAAGGAAGCTGTGCCAGGATGTCATAGACATCTGTTGTTGTCGATAAACACTCAGTAGCTCAAGCTGCTGACGGGTGCCACTGGAGCCTTATCAGTAAGAGCATATGGAGGAGCCACTGTGACTATGGGATATTTAAACTTTAAAAATCAAGAGTTTCTAAGGTCTTACCAAGAGTCTTCCATCTGGGCAAGGTGAAGCTTTGCTGATCTAAATCTCTCTCGAAAGACCTTGGGACTTTAGCTCCTGCTGGACAAAGTGACTAAATAAAGGACGTCATCTTGCCTGCCAATGCTGGCATCTTTGTTCCCCAGCAACATGCTTTTGCTTTGCACCGGCAGCTGAATTTTACCCCTTGGTTGGCTAAGCCAACTCTTCGGAGAATCAACTCATAGGAAAGCACACTGCAACTAAATTTGAACTTTATGTTTCTTAAATTCCTCTCACCCCTTTGCCTGGAACAATAGTGCAGTTTACTTACCATTGGTTTGCAGAATATGCTTTCTTTATTGGCTTTAAATTTTTTTTTTCTTTATTGATTTGAGAGAGAGAGAGGAATGGAGAAGTATAGAGAGTTAAAAACATTGATGAGAGGGAACATTGATGGGCTGCCTCCTGCATGCCCCCTACTGGGGATCTGGCCCACAACCTGGGCATGTGTCCTGACCTGGAATCGAACCAGCGACCTCTTGGTGCATAGGTCAATGCTCAACCATTGAGCCACACAATCCAGGCTCTTTATTAGCTTATTAAGAAACATCAACATGTATGCTATTGGCTTGTGAAATAATATTATTATAGATTATAATTCCTGCAGTGCATCTATGTTAAATAAATTAGTGGCAAAGACTATTTCAGTCTCTGATTATCATTTGCCTCAGACATAAGAGCAGCCCACTGTTGTTTGTTTTTTGTTTTTCATTTTCCCCAGCAACATGCTGCAGAATGTCTATCCTAGGCAAGAATGACTGGGAGGCTAAGAGATCTAGGGCTCCTTTTCTCCACCCACTACGCATAAGGCAGAAACTCAACCCCAACTGCAGTAGGTCAGAAATACTGGAATTCAATGCCTGCAGCCCAGCTCACTCTAATAATTGCCACGCTGATAGGTACAAGCCAAAAAGACTGGGGACTATGGCCCCTTACTACAAGTGCCAACTCTAATTGAGGGAACCACTTTATGTGGGACAGAGCTTAGAGAATTAAATACCTGAGGTTGCTGTAAAAAAAAAAAAATAGTGGAGATTTTGGTGGAGAACAATGAAGAGGACACTCATAGCTCCACAAAACAAGTCAGAACAAGCACACATCAGAGTAATCCGAAGTTGAACAGAGAGAACCAGGGAAAGAGACAGACGAAAAGAGCTCTTATGGAATCACAGTCAACCCTGGAGGTGAGGAAAGCTGTGTGCATAGGTTCTATTGCATTAACTCAAAAGCAATCACATTAGAACATGGGCAGGCTTGAAAGAATTGTTCAAGCTGCGTTTATATCATTCAACACAGGAAAGAAATCTCATTGACACAAGGGGCAGAAACATAATCTCTAACTGAACAATGATAGAAGAATAAGTTACTATTACCCAGGGTTCCTTTAGGAATCCAGGCTTAAAAATAAAAATACAGCCCGGCTGGTGTGGCTCAGTGGTTGAGCACTGACCCATGTACCAAGAGGTTGCCGGTTCGATTCCCGGACAGGGCACATGCCCATGCCCAGGTTGTGGGCCCGATCCCCAGTAAAGGGCATGCAGGAGGTGGCCAATCGATCTTCTCTCTCATCAATGTTTCTCTCTCACTCCCCCTTCCTTTCCTCTCTCTCTATAGTCAATAAAGAAAAAAAAATTAAAGAAATTAAAAAACACAAAGTACACTTAGCCATAGCAGTCTGAAAGGCTGTGTGCTTGCCAAAGCTATACATTTCGGAAGCCATCAGAAAGTGAATTTCAAAGATACTAGTCAGTTAATGAATGTGTAGGAAAAAAAAAAACAGAAACACTGTGGACTCTGACAACTGCCTCTAAGGCATAAACACGTTCAACAGTAAATGGGAAAAATCTAATTTCCTGGGGGGCTTAAGGACATCTTTGACCAATAATTGGCTTATGCTGACTCAGAGGTGATCCCAAGGTAGCTATACTAAAAGATATGAACCAGGGTGAGAAAACCTGGCTAGGGACATCAGAGTTTACACACTGCAGGAGAAGTAGACATCTCAGAATTAGTTTTTCCAGGGTGACAGTAAATAAATTAATGACCTAACAAATAACAATATAAACTAAACCAATGGGCGGCAGGGAGAAGTAATAGAGAATGGGTAACCAGAGTTATGATAGTGAATTACTTTAGAACTCTACTTTGCATATATAAAGAACCCTTTTAATTGAACAAAAAATTGCATAACCTGAATAAGAAATAGGCAAAGGCCCAGCCAGTGTGGCTCAGTGGTTGAGCACTGACCCATGCACCAAGATGTTGCTGGTTCGATTCCCAGTCAGGGCAGATGCCCAGGTTGTGGGCCTGATCCCCAGTGGGGGGCATGCAGGAGGCAGCCAATTGAAGTTTCTATTTCTCTCTCCCTCTCCCTTCCTCTCTCTCTCAAATCAATAAAGAAAAAAGAAATAGGCAAAAATGTGGGAGCTGGATGGAGGGGACAAAGGAAGAAGCGGGATATGGGATATCTGTAATAGTGTTAACAATAAAATAAAAAAAGAAATAGGCAAAGGAGTTGAATAGACAGTTCTCCAAAAATAATATACAAATGGCCAACATGCATATGAAAAGTTGTATTCAGCATCACTAGTCGTCAGAGAAATAAAAACTAAAATAATAATGAGATGTAACCTTACACCCATCAGAATAGATATTTTCAAAACAAAACACATAATAATAAGAACTTTTGTGGACTGTTGAGGGGGTTATAAAATAGTGCTAGCAGTATGGAAAATATTGTAGAGGTTCCTAAAAAAATGGAAATGAAGCCACCATATAATCCAGAAATCTGGGTATATATCCCAAAGAACTCAAACCAGGATCTTAAAGAGATATTTGCACTCTCAAACACAGTTGCACTATTCATAGTATCCAAGAGAGAAGCAACACAAATGCTCATTGAAAAATTAATGGATTAAAAAAATGTATATGCATGCACGGAAGTATTACTAGGCCTTACAATAGCAAATCTTGCAAATTGCTACATTATAAACAATCCTTAAAAACATTATGCTAGTCTGACTGGTGTGGATCAGTGGTTAAGCATCGAGCCATGCACCAAGAGGTTGCCAGTTCAATTCCCAGTCAGGGCACATGCCCAGGTTGTGGGCCAAATCCCCAGTGGGGGGCATGCAGGAGGTGGCCAATTGATGCTCTCTCTCATCGATGTTTCTGTCTCTCTCTCCTTCTCATTACTTCCTCTCTCTCTAAAAATCAATAAAGAAAAAAAATAAAATTAAAATTAAAGATTAAAAAAAAAACATTATACTAAGTGAAATATAAGAGAGTTACACAAAACAAATGCTGTATGATTCCACTAATGTAAGGTATGTGAAGTAGTCAAATTCACAGAAACAGAAAATAAAATGATGGTTATCAGAGTCTGGTGAGGGATGGGGAATAAAGTATTGTTTAATGAATACAGAGTTTCAGATTTATTAAAAAACAATTATAGAGATCGCTTTCATAAAAATGTGATTATACTTAATACATACTACCGAAATATATAGTTAAAATGTTTTATGTTATATGTATCATACCACAATAAAAACTATGATAATAATAATACAGTAGAAAATGTCCAGTTTTAGACCAAAAAGTTGTAAAACATGCAAAGAAACAGGAAAGTGTAACACATTTACAGCAATTAAAGTAGGCAATAAAAATTACCTTGAAAGGGTCCAGAGAAAGACTTCAAAGCAGTTATTAAAAATATGCTCAAAGAACTAAAAGTATCCATCCTTAAAGGTTGAAAGGAAGGTATGATGACCATATCTCATCAAATAGAGAATATCAATGAAGATGTAACATTATTAAGAAGAAGCAATTAAAATTCTGGAGTTGATACATGCAATAACTGAAACAAAAAAACTTAAGTAGAGTGAAAGAACAATACATTTGAGCTGACGTAAAAAGAGTCAGTAAACTTGAAGATCGATCAATAGAGATTATGATATGTGAAAAACAGAGAATGAAGAAAACTGAACCAAGTCTCAGAGGAATGTGGGACACTTAAGTATATAAATATATATTTAATGAGAATACTAGAACAGGAGTAAGAAAAAGGAACAGAAAAATATTTTCAAAATAATGACTAAAAACTTTTAAAATTTGATGAAAATCATTAATCTACATATCCAAGTCACCCTTGAAGTAAGATAAAAGCAAAGAGATCCACTTCCCAGAAATATTATGGTTAAAAAATCGAAAGCCAAACATGAAAAGAAAACTTTAAAGCAGTTGGTTAAAAGGATTTATCACAGACAAGGAAGTTCCAATATGATGGAGAGCCAAAGGAGACCAAAAGGCAATGGAATGACATATTCAAAATATTGAAAGAAAAACATTTGAGGAAAGCAATCTGTCAAACAAGAATCTTATATCCAGCAAAACTAACTTTCAAAAATGAAGGTAGAAATAATGATATTTTTCTATTAAAACAATGAATAAATTTGTTGCTAGCAGACTTGCCTTACAAAAAAAAAAAAAGACTAAGAGAGTGAAAAATGGCGGAGGAGTGAATGTAAGCTACACAGAACATCTGCCAGGACCAAACTGAATTTACAATGAAAATAAAGACAAATCTTTAGGAAGGGGCAACCAAAAGGCAGCTTGGAGAACCACATAACCAGGGACACTGACTTCATCCTGGAAGGCTTGCAAGGACACGAGTGGGGGCTGGGAGAACCACGGTTCTCAGCAGCCTGGGCAGGGACCAGCGGACTCGGCTGGGAACAGGGGACTCTGCTGGAAGCTGCGCCCTTGGCTGGGTCCCGTGACCTCACCTGGGTGCTACGCCCTCGGCTGGTGCCACAGCCTCGGCCACCCTTGGCTGGGAGCAGCGCCCTCAGGTTAAAAGTCCCAGGTGGCTCCAGGACACAGAGTCTGGACAGAGGCTAAATTGGCAGCAGCCACTCACCTTGGGCTCCGGCAGAGGGAGGGCAGACTGGACTGGAACTGTGTGGGGACACTCGGGATTTGGAGGGTGCTCAGAGCTTTTGCTGAGTGCAGCCACACAGGACTGTGGTCATCTTACTCCTTCCCAGGGCCCTGGGAAGAGGCGGTGGCCCCACCCTTGGAGATTCAACCCCACCTGGTGGCCATTGAAATGCTAATTGAGGCCCATTAACAACCAGAATCTGCCCCACCCTCAGGAAATCCTCTTACACTGAGCACCTGAGGGAGTTTGTCAGGCAACTCAGAAACCAAGGTTCTTCAGGTGACCTCTATTAATAGTATCCAGGCAAAAAAACCTAGAGGATAACTACCATTCCCTGGGCTAGCAACTCTAACCAGGAAAGTTAAGACTTGACAGTGGGGTTTAAAGTGGGTCCTCCCTGCCTAATCCAAACCCAGGAGAATGAGCCACAAACAGCAGAACAACAACACCCACAGGGAAAATTTGGCAGACTCCAAAGCCCACTGTGATCGCCAAAATGGTGAATAACAGAAACAAAAGTCAAATGAAAGAACAAGAGACCTCTACAGAAGATGAGATAAATGAGGTACAGTTAAGCAAGTTAACAGAACTACAATTCAGAGCCCTGATCTTGAGGAAGTTCAACAGCATGTGTAAGGACACAGAGATGCCAAAAATAAGCCAATTGGAAATTAAAAACCACCAAGAAGAGATAAAAAATGACATATAAGAAATGAAAAACACATTGGAAGGTCTAAAAAGCACAGTAGAGGAAGCTGAGGACCAGATCAGTTAATTAGAAGACAGGGTAGAAAAAATCAACCAATCAGAAAACCAAAAGGAAAAAAAAAAGATTAAAAAACATAAAGACGGTTTAAGAGAACTGTGGGACAACTGGAAATGTAATAATATTCGCATCATAGGAGTCTCTGAAGAAGAAGAAAATGAGCAAGGGTTAGAGAATGTATTCAAAGAAATAGTGACAGAAAACATTTCTAATTTGGTGAAGGAAGAAGGCATTCAAGTTCAAGAAGCACAGAGAGCCCCAAGTAAGAAGAACCCAAACAGGCCCACACCGAGACACATAGTAATCAAAGAGCCAAAAATTCAAGACAAAGAGAGAATCCTAAAAGAAGCAAGAGACAAGCAACAGGTTATCTACAAAGGAAACCCCATGAGGCTCTCAGCTGACTTCTCACAAGAAACACTACAGGCCAGAAGGGAATGGCATGAAGTAATCAAGGTCATGAAAAACAAGGATCTGAATCCAAGACTACTCTACCCAGCAAGGTTATCATTCAAAATAGAAGGTCAAATAAAGAGCTTCCCAGACAAAAAAAGGCTAAGGGAATACATTAGCACCAAACCAGCACTGCAAGAAATGTTAAAAGGACTGCTGTAATTAGCAGGAGAAATGGGAAGAAAAATAGAACCACACTAAACAAAATTGGCAATAAATACATACATATCAATAATCACCTTAAATGAAAATGGATTGAATGCTCCCATAAAAAGACATAGAGTAGCTGATTGGATAAGAAAGCATGACACATCTATATGTTGTTTACAAGAGATGCACCTCACAACAAAAGACTCACATAGATTG
This sequence comes from Molossus molossus, assembly GCF_014108415.1. Lineage (NCBI taxonomy): Eukaryota > Metazoa > Chordata > Mammalia > Chiroptera > Molossidae > Molossus > Molossus molossus. The sequence goes on from NW_023425355.1 coordinate 18,025,997, forward strand.
AAAGTGAAGGGATGGAAAAAAATCTTCCAAGCAAACGGAAACAAAACAAAAAGCTGGGGTAGCAATACTCATATCTGATAAAATAGATTTCAGAATGAAGGCCGTAACTAGAAACAAAGAAGGCCACTACATAATATTGAAAGAATCTATCCAACAGAAAGATATAACCTTGATAAACATATATGCACCCAATATAGGAGAGCCAAAATATATCAAAAATTTTCTGGAGGACTTCAAAGAGAAATCGATAGCAATACAATCATAGCAGGGAACTTCAACACCTTGCTGACATCACTGGATTGATCCTCTAGACAAAAAATTAGCAAGGAAACAGAGACTCTAAATGAAGCACTAGATCAAATGGTATTAATAGATATCTACAAAACATTACACCCCAAAACTACAGAATTCACATTCTTCTCAAGTGCACATGGGATATTCTCAAAGATAGATCACATGTTAGGCCACAAACTAAGTTTCTACAAGTTCAAGAAGACTGAAATCATATCAAGCATCTTCTCAGAACACAATGGCATGAAATTAGAAATCAATTGCAAGAAGAACATACAAAGACATTTGAACACATGAAAGCTAAATAGTATGTTATTAAACAAAGAATGGGTCACCGAGGAGATCAAGGAAGAAATAAAAAACTTCCTGGAAAGCAATGAAAAAGAAGACACAACAACACAAAATCTATGGGATGCAGGGAAAGCAGTTCTGAGAGGGAAGTTCAAAGCACTACAGGCTTACCTCAAAAAACAAGCAAAATCTCTAATAGACTATCTAACCTCACAACTTAAAGAACTAGAGAGCAAACAAAAAGAAAACCCCAGAGCAAGTAGAAGGAAGGAAATAGTAAAGATCAGAGCATAAATAAACGACATAGAGACCAAAAAAAAAACAATTCAAAGGATCAATGAAAGAAAGAGCTGGTTTTTAGAAAAGATAAACAAGATTGATGGACCCTTAGCTAGACTCACCAAGAAACAAAGAGAGAGAACCAAAATATACAAAATCAGAAATGAAAGAGGAGAAATAACAACTGACACCACAGAAATACAAAAGATTGTTAACAACTACTATGAACAATTATATGGCAACAAATTTGACAATCTAGGCAAAATGGACAAATTTCTAGCAACGCATAGTCTACCAAAACTGGACCAGGAAGAGATGGAAAACTTGACCAGACCAAAACAATAGAAGAAAATGAAGATGTAATCAAGGCTCTCCCAGCAAACAAAAGCCCAGGCCCGGATGGCTTCACAGGGGAGTTTTACCGAACATTCAAAGAAGAACTAACACCCATTCTCCTCAAACTATTTCAAAAAATTCAAGAAGAAGAAAGACTTCCAAACTCGTTTTATGAAGCCAGCATAATTCTAATTCCAAAACCAGAAAAAGACACTACAAAGAAAGAAAACTACAGGCCATTATCCCTGATGAACATAGATGCCAAAATCCTGAACCAAATATTAGCAAATCAAAGCCAACAATACACCAAAAAAATTATCCACCATGACCACAGGGGATTCATCCCAGGGATGCAAGGCTGGTACAATATTCTCAAATCAATAAACGTGATACACCACATAAATAAAATGAAGAATAAAAAACACATAATCATATCAATAGATGCTGAAAAAGCCTTCGACAAAATACAGCATCCATTTCTGATAAAAACACTCGGCAATGTGGGAATAGAGGAATCATACCTTTTTTTTTCTTGTTCATATAGAGTGGTAGGGAGAGAGAAGAAGAGAGAGAGAGAAACATCGACGTGAAAGGGACACATTAAGTGGTTGCCACCCACACGACCCAACCAGGGCTGGGGACAAACTGCAACCAAAGTATATGCCATTAGCGGGAACTGAACCTGGGTCTCTGGACCGCAGGCCGACTCTCTAACCGCTGAGCCAAACCATCCAGGGCAGGGATCATATCTTGACATAATAAAGGCCATATACGAAAGACCTACAGCCAACATCATACTCAATGGGCAAAAACTAAAAGCATTTCCATTAAGAACAGGAACAAGGCAAGGATGCCCACTTTTGCCACTCTTATTTAACATAGTACTGGAAGTCTTAGCCACAGCAATCAGACGGGAAAGAAATATAAAAGAGGTCCAAATTGGAAAGGAGGAAGTGAAAGTGTCATTATTTACAGATGACATGATACTATATGTAGAAAACCCCAAAACTCCATCAAAAATTTACTAAACTTAATAAATAAATTTGGCAAAGTAACAGGATACAAAATTAACATCAAGAAATCGATGGCATTCTTATACATTAATGATGAACTCACAGAAAGAGAAACTAAGAAAACAATCCGATTTCTCATTGCGGCAAAAAAAAAAAATAATAATAAGATACCTAGGAATAAACTTAACCAAAGAAATAAAGGACCTATTTGAAGAAAACTACAGGTCATTGAAAAAAGAAATAGAGGAAGATATAAAAAAGTGGAAGCACATACGCTGTTCATGGATTAGAATAATTAACATCATTAAAATGTCTATACTACCCAAAGCAATCTATAGATTCAATGCAATCCCCATCAAAATACCAACAGCATACTTCACAGAATTAAAACAAGTACTTCAGAAGTTCATATGGAACCAAAAAAGACCTCGAATAGCCACAGCAATCTTGTACAAGAAGAACAAAGTTGGAGGATTCACATTACCAGATTTCAGGTTATACTACAAAGCCTCTGTAATCAAAACAGCCTGGTACTGGCACAAGAACAGACATATAGACCAGTGGAACAGAATAGAGAACCCAGAAATGGACCCAAGGCAATATGCTCAATTAATATTTGACAAAGGTGGCAAGAGCATACAGTGGAGTAAGGACAGCCTCTTTAATAAATGGTGCTGAGAAAATTGGACAGCAACATGCCTAAAAAATGAAACTAGACCATCAACTTACACCTTACAGAGGAATAAACTCAAAATGGATAAAAGACATAAATGTGACTCATGAATCCATAAACATCCTAAAACAAATGGTAGGCAACAAAATTTTAGACGTCATATGCAGCAGAATTTTTACTGATACATCACCTAAGACAATAGAAACAAATGAGAAAATGAACACATGGGACTACATCAAACTCATAAGCTTCTGCACAGCGAAAGATACAGTCATCAAAACGGAAAGGCTACCCACTGTATGGGAGAGCATCATTGCCAATGATATATCAGATAAGGGGTTAATTTCAATATATAGAGAGTGCCCATACAACTCAACAAAAGGAAGACAAAGTACCCAATTAAAAAATGGGCAGAGGAGCTGAATAGACACCTCTCCAAACAGGACATACAAATGGCTAAGAGACATATGAAGAAATGATCAACATCACTAATCATCAGAGAGATGCAAATTAAAACAACAATGAGGTATCACCTCACACCTGTCCTAATGGCCACCATCAACAAATCATCCAACAACAAATGTTGGCGATGGTGTGGAGAAAAGGGGACTCTAGTACACTGCTGATGGGAATGCAGACTGGTACAGCCACTATGGAAAACAATATGGTGTTACCTCAAAAAATTAAAAATTGAACTTCCATTGGACCCAGTGATCCTACTTGTAGGAATATACCTTATGAAGCCTGAAACACCAATCAGAAAGAATATATGTACCCCCATGTTTGTAAGAGCACTATTTACAATAGCTAATATCTGGAAACAACCCAAGTGTCCATCAGCAGACACATGGATAAAAAAGCAGTGGTACATATGCACAATGGAGTACTATGCAGCTGTAAGAAAGGAAGATCTCTTATCCTTTGAGATGACGTGGAGGGACCTGGAGAGTATTATCCTAAGCGAAACAAGCCAAACAGAAAAAGACAAGTATCATATGATCTCACTTATTTATGGAACATAATGAATATAACAGCTTGAAGAATGGGATAGTCCCAGAGACGTGGAAGTGGGGTACAGACTAACAACCCCCAGAAGAGCGGGTGGTGGGGGAGAGGTAAACCACAGAACTTATATGCATGTATGCAGGAACAATGGACATGGACAACAAAGCTGGGGACAGGGCGGGGAGGGAGGGGAAGGGGGGAATCAGTGGGGGAAAAAGGAGAAACATCTGTAACAAAAATAAATAAATTAATTAATAATAAAAAAAAAGAATACTTGTTAGCCTGGCTGGTGTGGCTCAGTGATTGAGCATCGACTCATGTACCGAAAGTTTGCCAGTTCGATTCTCAGTCAGGGCACATGCCCAGGTTGTGGGCCAGATCCCTAGTGGGGGGTATGCAGGAGGCAGCCAATTGATGTTCTCTCTCATCAATGTTTCCATCTCTCTGTCCCTCTCCCTTCTTCTCTCTCTAAAAATCAATAAGAACAAAAAAAATTTAAAGAATACTTGTTAAAGAATTTTTATTAGGAGGCTATTAAACAAGCGTGGCGATATTTATGTACAAGCAATTTTGTTACAGCAAAACAAAAAAAAATAAATTATGAGAGTTTCAGTAGCTACAGGGAAGTGTGATAAGAGATTTATAATATGAACTTGGTATAATCATATAATCTTCAAGCTTTCAAAATAATGAAATAGGTCTGTTACTGATATCTAGTTATATATAAGGCAATTTTTGTTTAATGCAAAATGTATAATAATTTTGTACTGTAAAACTATTCATATAACATTACAAATGGGGCCCGGCCGCTGTGGCTCAGTGGTTGAGCATCGACCCACGCAACAAGATCTCCCTGGTTCGATTCCTGGTCAGGGCACATGCCCAGATTGTGGGTTCAATCTCCAGTGGAGGCATGCAGGAGGCGGCCAATCGATGTTCTCTCTCATCCATATTTCTCTCTCTCCCTCTCCCTTCCTCTCTCTCTCTCTAAAGAATCAATAAAGGAAATAAAAAAAGATATCACTCACTCTGTAGTTTATGAAATTTTCACCAATTGTCTTAATAATACCTTTAAAATATTTTACTATTCCAAATCAGGATCAAACATTGCAGTTGGTTGTCATGTTCTCTTCAGTTTCTATTAATTTAGAAGAATTCCTCAATCTTTCTTTTTATTTTGTTACTTTAAAAATTTTGTTACTTTGTTTTATTTTGTTACTTTTAAATTTTCATTTTTATTTAAGTGTAGTTGGCATACAAACTTACATTGTTTATATTAGTTTCAGGTGTACAATATAGTGATTCAACATTTTATACATTACAATGTGATCACCCCACTAATTCCAGTAATTATCTCTCACTGTGTAAACTTATCACAATATTGTTGTATATATTTCTCTCCCTCTTTTCACCCATCTCCCAGTCCCTTCCTTCTGGTAGCCATTCTTTTGGGCTATGTTTCTATGAGTCTGTCTCTGCTTTTATTTGTTTTGTTTTCAGATTCCACATATAAGTGAAACCATATGGTATTTGTTTTTCTCCCTGACTTATTTCACTTATCATAATGCCCTCTAAATCCACCAATGTTGTCACAAATGGCAAGATTTCATTCTTTTTTATTGCTGCATAACATTCCATTGTATATATGTACCATTTCTTTGTCTATCCATCTATTGATGGACACCTAGGTTGCTCCTCAACCTTTCTTTTTCTTTTAGGGCACTGACATTTTGAAATAACTCAGGCATGATTTTTATTTTTGTCAGAAGTTATTTTTATTTGTTTTACTTATTTTTTTTTAAATGTCATTGAATGTATTGGGGTAACATTGGTTAATAAAATTATAATAGTTTTAGAGATACAATTCTATAGTATATCAACTGTATATTTATTTTGTGTTCACCACCAAAAATTGTCTCCTCCTCTCACCATTTATCCCCCCTTTATCCTCTTCTACCTCCCCCTACTTCCCTTCACTTCTGGTAACCACCATACTGTTGTGGCAGAAATTTGGTTGGCAGGAAGAGACAGACTGTATGCACTTGGAGGATTAGAATAGGACTGTTTATGGTGCTCTGGTGCTGTCCCAGCAAAATCATTTCCAAAGGCTGAGCCCCGAGTCCAGGTTCCAGCTGCCTTTTATACATGATGAGCCTTTGGGCATTTGGGGGCCTTCTAGTTCCGCTGTAGTTTGGGCGGTTGGAGGATGGGCGGGGTCTCTGCATTGCCTAAGGGGGTTGTCTGCAGAAGGCTTGCCTTCTAAATACTGTTGTCTGTCTGTATCTATGAGGTTTTTCTTAAATTTTGCTTGATCCCTTCACCTTTGCCACTCAGTCCTCCAACCCCCTCCCCTCTAACAGCTGTCAATCTTATAGACCTCCTGTTTTATTTTTTATTTATTTATTTTTTAATCCTCACCTGAGGACATTTTTGCATTTATCTTCAGATTGAATGGAAGGGAGAGAGGGGGGAAGAGAGAGAAACATCGACGTGAGAGAGACACATCAAGTGGTTGCCACCCACACGACCACAACTGGGGCCAGGGATGAACCTCAACCGAGGTACATGCCCTGAGCGGGAACCATACCCGGGACTCTCTGGTCTGCAGGCAGACACTCTAACTGCTCAGCCAAACTGGCCAGGGCAAGGCCTGGTGTTTTATAAATATCTCTCAATTTTGGTCTGTGTCTTTATTTCTTCATGATTAGGTTGACTTTATAATTTAGCAAGAATGCCACAGATATCATGTGTGTCTTAAACAATTTATCACATCAGAAGACACAGGATTGCCATTTGCTCTAATACTATTAACTTTGATCACTTGGTTGAGGGAGTATCCACCAGATTTTTCAACTGTAATAAAACATCTTCCCTTTTGGAATCAGTAACCAATCTGTGCCCAAGATCACTAAATTATAACTTCCTCATTTAATCCAGAGGCATAATGACTTATAGAAATCGTAAACACCAAGTGCAATATCTTGACAAAAACTAAATAAAAAAGTGTTCCATAGATATGATGTTCCTAAACGTTGGTAAATTTTATGTGTCCAGGTCCTCATATTCTACCCATTGTTATGTATAATATCAACATAAGAGTATGAGAAATTCCCAGGGAAATTTTGTTCAAAATTTGTTACATGAATACATAAAAAAATGCAGTGGACTGGAAAAGTCCCAATGTGATCATCCCAGTCATTAAAGTTCAAGAAAGCATTATGTGAGTTCTGAAAAATATAACTTCCATACAAAGCAAGTTATATTTGATAGATATTAAAATGGAGATATAGACACTGAACCTTTCATCTAACATAATAAATGTTATTCTATTTACTTAAAGGGATAAACAAAATATGAACAGGGAGAAAAGAGTAAATGTGGTTATTCAGTACTTAAAAACTCGAAAAGTTTCTATTTACGAAACCATTAAAAATAAGTCACCATGGGAATGAAAAGAAACTCTTTTTTATATTTGAGTTTTTCTAACTATTGTTTTCTAACTATTGTTTCAAGGACCAAAAAAAAAAAAAACAAAACAAAAACAAAAATCTACAGAAGGTTTAAATTGCGTTTAGCTAGAAATAAAGCTTGTATTGGCAACAATGAGACATTGCTCATATATGGGGGCATAGCTAAATAAGTAAGTATATTAAGGATGACATGAGCCACTTTCTCATTGCTGAAGAGGGAGATTATAAATATGGAATGGGAAAAAAAATTAGAATAACCCCAATGGTGTTGAGATTTTGTATTAAATTACTATCTAAATAGCTATTTTTAAATACTATTCTTCACTAAAAGGAATCAGAACTACTTGGAGAAATGATTTAGCATTTTGGGCAAGTAGAGTATAATATGAGTCTTGAGCATTTTCTGATTGATGAGAATGTGTCAAAAAGACATAGTAGGCAGTTCGCATGAATCCCGAGGGTCAAATGTGGGACAATTTTACCACTAAAATAAATAATTATAGAACATATCATAGCCAACAAAATAAATTAGTAAACCATGAAACTCTACCTATATAAATTAATAAGAGAATAAATAATTAGTTTGATGAAGAATGGTTTATTTATGTAGATTTTATTATCACAATATTTATGATTACCAAAGGAAAATATAGAAAGTTTATACGGGAAAAGTCTGGCAGACAGTTTCCTTTTTAATTTGTTTTTCTTTTTTGATTTTAGAGAGAGAAGAACGAAGAGGGAGAGAGAGATAGAAACATCGATGAGAGAGAACATCGATTGGCCGCCTTCTGCATGACCCCCACTGGGGATCAGGCCCACAACCTGGGCATGTACCTTGACCGAGAATCGAACCAACGACCTCTTGGTGCATGGGTTGATGCTTAACCACTGAGCCACACCGGCCAGGCTCAGTGGCCACTTTTAAACAAAGGAATCTGGTTCAGTGACAAGGGTATTTGGTGAAATAAATATCAAAAATAAATAATTCTAAGTGAAGAGTCTCCAAAAGAGAAAATCAAGATGAAGAAATAATCTCATGGGAAAATCCCTTATGCTTAGCAGTCATATACAGTCATAAAATTGTGAATATTAATTTATGTTGTCAAAGGGATGCATGCTAGAGAATTAAGGAGGCATAATGTAGAAAAGTAAACTATATGAAATTTTGATTTACATAATGAACAGATGAGGTTTAGCAATAATAAAGCACCATTTCAAGAAACATAATTATATTATCTTCCTTGTGAATGATGCAAAATTTGTGGCTAAGGAAACCATTATTTTTGATTAATAGTACAGGTGAAAGAAATTGCCAATTCAATATGCATCTCTGTTATGAAATTCAAGATGTATAACATCGAAATAAATTTTTATTATCCATATTTCTTGTATGTAATGAAAGACCATAGATTATTTCCCCAAAATATATTGTGAGCTGTGAACTTTACAATAACATATATATGACTCAAAATAGTATTTTTGCCAATATGAGATAGCATTAAATTCTTCAAAAATATTAAATATAATGTTTGGACAAATTTGTTTTTGTTTTTGATTGTTTTTACTTTTTGTTTACAAGCAATTTTCAACCCAGGAAAGTTGCAAGAATAAGAATAGACAAAAATACCAGTATAACCTTTACCAGTTTTACCAACTGTTAATATTTACCATATTTGCTGTATCATTTTATTTCTCTCCCTCTCCCTCTCTCTCACTCTCTCTTTCTTTCTGTCTCCTCTTCTCTCTGTTCATATATAGTTTCATGTTTTCAGAATTTTTTGAAAATAAGTTATATACATCATAGACCTTTCAAACCTAAAGACTTTAGTATATATATCTTAAGAATGAGGATACTCTCCTAATAATCATAATATAAGTTTCAACTTCAGTAAATTTAACATTGAACATATACTTTTATAGAGCTTGCTTGTACCATTATTCTTTAGTTGGCCCAATATTCTTTATGACATTTTGTGTCTCTAATACAGGATTAAGTACATTTAATTGTCTCTTTAACGTGAAACATTGCCACAAAATTTATTTGTGTTTATAATATTGACACTTTTGAAGTGTATAGTTACACATTTAAAAAAAACAAATACTGTATTATTAATTTTTTTATTTATCTTACATTTTTCCATGATTGGGTTCAAGTTACGTATCCCCAGCTAGAATTCTGTAAAAGTGATGTCACATTTCTCCAAGGGCATCTCATCCAAAGACAGATGAACTTTACATGACTCGTCCTGAAGATATTAATTTTGTGCACCTAAGTTGTGGTCCTAATAGTTTATCTAATTACCTACAGCCAGTCTCTAATTTATAATAATTTTTACCTTCTAACTAAATATGTTATCTTTTGGGAGAATCTTAAAAAAAACATGCAAAATATTCTGCTTTTCTTCAAACTCTCATCCTCGAATTAGCATCTATTTTTCCCCAAATTTGTCTTTACTGTGATAGTTAACTGAGATTTTCCCAATTTCTCACATTTACAGGTTAGTCCTTGCATTTTATTTATTTATTTATTTCTAGGATGGATCCATAAATATCTGTGTTTTTTCTAATGTTTTATAATTCATTACTGTACTCAATAATTTTGGAGTTAAAACTACTCAGATTTGGCTACTGAGAGACTCTGACTCTTCAAGCTGGCTCTTCTGTGGTGGTACCATGCTCCCAGCCTAAGATGCTCCAGGTTATTTTTTTATTTTTTTATCCTCACCCGAGGACATTTTTCCATTTTTTGTTCAGGTAGAGTGGGAGGGAGAGAGAGGAACAGAGAGAGAGAGAGACATCGACGTGAAAGGGACACATCGAGTGGCTGCCACCCGCACAACCGACCAGGGCCGGGGACAAACTGCAACCGAGGTACGCGCCCTTAGTGGGAACCGAACCCGGGTCTCTCAGGACCGCAGGCCAACGCTCTAACCGCTGAGCCAAACCGGCCAGGGCTCCAGGTTATTTTTGTGTCTATGCTGCCTCAGTCTAGAAAACACAGCCCCCCAAGGACCCCCAGTCCCTTTTATAATACTATTAGAAACTAAAATCTAGTTGCTAATTGTGTCCATTGCTATTGGTATGCCTTTGCTTCTAGGTTGTTTCAGTGCCAGATGTAAGAAATATATGCATGTTAATGCACATATACATATAGACACATATACATGTGTGAACAAGCATACATATACACATACATATTCATATATATGTATGTAGAAAGATTGATAGATGATAGATGGAAAGAAAGATAGATAGGCAAACAGAATTATGATTTATACCGGTACCTCCAATTTACGTCTATCACACAGTATTTTTTCTTGTCTTAACACATTCCCCATTTGTATATGTTTTTCTTCCACAGTGAGGACCCTGGTTCAGTTTATCTATTTTAAACACAAACATATCCCCTCTTATTGGGGTCACATGAGACATGCTTAATTCTCACAGCAATGATGTATGACAACTCATGCAAGTTTTTGTCAACTATGGAAGCTCATTCAAGTCTTGGAGTCCAACACTTTTATTAGGGGTCATGTAGGCATGCAGTGTCCATGTGACTGACCTCAGCTAGTCAGACTCCAGTTCTTCCCCACAGGCAAAAATCAGTATTCACTTTTAATCACATTATTAACCTAAACTAGTTTCATCAGGCAGAATATCTCATATGCTGGGAGTTTAGGTCTTAGGAGCCCACTGATGGCCAACCCAGAAGGCTGGCATCTCTTGAAATACGTAGGGTTTGAGTAACCCAGGCCTGCTGAGCTAACTCTTTACCAACCAATACCTATAAATCATTTCCCCTGAAAGAAGGACTGCTACCAAAATAGATTCTTACATGATTATGATAATAATGTACAAAGTCCTATAAATAATTTATTTAAATTCCTTCTAGAGCAATAATTTTGTTTTTCCTATGGTGCTGTTTCATTCATACAATTCTAACCAAGACAGCTTCTGTCTCAAATCAAGAAAACAAACAAACATTATTTTTGCCAGCAAACTTAAAGAATAATATGCTTAGTTCTTAGATATCAATACAACTTATATGCTTATGACATTTACCATAGTAATATATGTTGATTTTAGACATTTCATAAAATAAAGAAACATAAAATAAGAAAATTTTACTAATACCTGGACTATCCAGAAATGGCTGTCAAACTCTAGTAGTATATCCTTCAACACCTAGTCACCCATCTCTCCACTACTGCTTTTAATTGAGTGCACTTAAGATGTTAAATTATACAACTGGACTATTTTTATACTTAAGTATTTTGCATAAAAATGTCTGCTAACTTTAAAAGAAAATTACTAAATCCCATATTAAATATTTATAGTGTATATTTGATTCCACTCATAAAGAATTAATGACTTTCCAATAGCATTGGTTTAGTGCAAGACCAGAATCATGCTATAAATTAGAGTCCACCCACTAAAAGAAAAGGCTTTTCTCTATAAGTAATAAAATTCAAAACTATAACTTAAATCTTTCTTCACTACCACTAAATTATGTTTCTTACTGAACATACATATATAAACTTTAGCATATCATTATATAGTTTAATACAGTAACTCATATTCAAAATGCTTTTGGCATCTCCAAAATCTTAGTATCTCATAATTCAATCTGTCAGGAACATACTACAAATATCTTGCAACAAGATGATTCTTGAAGAAAGATACAATTATGGTCAATTCCCGGAATAGTCAATGTGACATGATCAGATATCTGTTAATATCAATGTATTAGCCAGGGTTATCCAGAGAAACATAAGGAATAATGAGAGAGAAGAGGGGGAAAGAGGGAGGGAGTGAGAAAGAGATTTTAAGGAATTGGCTCATGTGATTGTGAAGACTGACAAGTTTAAAACCTATTGGGTAGGCTGGCAGGTTGGAGATCAAGAAAGAGTTGATGTTGCAGCTCAAGTTTGAAGGTTGTCTGCTAGCAGAATTCCCTCTATATCTGTCTGTGTCCTATTCTCCTCTTTTTATAAGGACAGTAGTCATATTGAATTAAGGTCCACTATAATGGACTTTATTTTAACTTAATTACACCTTTGAATAACCTATCTCCATTCCAAATACAATCAAATTTGAGGTGTTGAGTGCTAGGATTTCAACAAATGAATTTGGAGGACATCATACAGACCATAGCAATCAATAACTATGAGTGTCCTGCTTTGTATTATATCATACAACATTTTATTTAAAAATTATCTCAATAAAATGTCTTGGGATGATTGAGTCTACATTTTGTATTTTTCAAAATATTTGGCGTAACCTTTTTTTTTTATTATGATTTTAGAGATATTTTTATTTAACATATATTTCTCCACAAATACTAATCATCTTGTATTCTTATTTTTAATTTATTTAATAATTTAAAATAGAAGAAAATATTAAAGAAACACCTTTAAATTTTTTTTTTTCTTCATTGATTTTTAGAGGGAGAGAGAAACATCGATGTGAGAGAGGAACATCGATTGGCCGCCTCCTGCACATCCTACATGGGGATCGGTCCCACAACCCAGGCATGAACCCTGACTGGGATTCGAACCTACGACCTCTGAGCCACACCAGCTGGGCAGAATCCAGGTGTTTTGATGAACACACCATTATTGCATGCCTGCAATTGAAAGTCCTAAAATGTAAGGCATCAGACATAAATGGGACAACTGTTGTCATTGTGGATAAGCATTTCTGAAACACATTCTCCAGTTGTCTTTTGACAACAAAGATACAAAGATCAGTGAAGCATGGTACTGGGAAATTCAGAGAATAAATGACTCCTATGTGTCCATAAAACATGCTTTCTGTTAGCAAGGATTTTTGATGTGGTTGTTACAACTGAATTAAAGGGGAATTATAGTGTAAACTGCTTCTGTATGCTCAGTAGGATACTATTCTTTTTGCTTTTTACTTTTGTGTATTATTAGCCCACGCCTTAGGCTCTTGCCATTTCTTCTATTCCCGAAAGTTTGGAATGCATTAGGTAGATAGTAACATACATTTCATCATCTTTTTCCTACCTAAGAAGAATTAATTTGGTTATATTAAGGCTTAATTAATAGTCTTCTCCCCTTCTAAGTCTCCCTATTTTCTTGTCATTTACTCACTCTTTTATTTTTCTCTTCATTTAATTTTTTTTTGAGATTATATATCCAACTTCTTAATATTTGCATGGAAATAGATGGACTGAATACTTCTGTGGCCTTCTAAATTAGCTATAGACTTTGAAAATGATTTTTTCTTTAGTGTATTCTACATTACAGGTATTATATAAGGCATTTTACATATGTCACTAAATTTAATCTTGTTAACCTTTGAGGTAGGTGTTAAATGTTGACTTTATACATGAGGATACCAAAGCTTAGAAAGGTGAAATATTCACCAATCAGCACACATTTAGTAAGTGGCTAGCATTTGAATTTATGTCTATGATTATAAAGATTCTTTTCAGTATGCCATGATGTTATTCTTCGTCAACATGTATATATGGCTATTGTTTAATCACTCATCTTTAAGATAAATTATAACATTATGAGGAAAAATTATCATTCCCCTCTGTCAATTGAGGAAACAAAGGTTTAGAGTGTTCTAAATATTTCCCACGCATTATTCCAGCACAGGTCTAAAAGTTAAATTAATGATGTAAATAAAATACATTGACTCAGATCCTAAATAAAATTTTAAACTGCATAATCAGCATTACATTTTCTCTCTGTTTTATTGTTGACACTATTACAGATGTCCCCAATCCCTCCTCCCCCCTTTACCCACTTCCACTCAGCCTCCACCACTCTCCCTCTGACCATCAACACACTGTTGTCTGTGCATCTGTAAATGAATTCCTCTGAGATTATTATGGTTGTCACTAAAAATTCTAAGATTCTGATGTTGTTAAAAATAAGAATTCCGATATCCTTGATGAGAAATTGGTCTAGTGCAATCTGAAAGGAACAAAAGATAAAAGATAGTTAATGAGGTGATTTGGAAACTTTTTCCCTTTAACGACATTAGCAATGTGTTGTCATCTGTGTATTTTATAGTAACATCCATATATATATATATATATATATATATATATATTCTTTCTAAAATTATATCTGGGAGAATCCTGACTATGTTCTTTATTAGATAAAGTAGGAGAGAGTTTGTTAGTTTTCATCATCACCATGGCTACCCAACTAAATAAATCCCATTAAAGCCCACTCCCCCCAAAAATCAACAGAAAGTTTATTTCACATTCCAGTTTCATCATAACTGCCTCGTACAACTGTTGAATGTTACAAAATATCAATGTAATTGAATGTGTTATAACCACGTACTTTTATTTCCCATCTTACTTTTATCTGGGAAACTCCATGATCATTTTCCTAAATAAAAACAATTACAATTAGCCTTGTGTGTTAAATAATTTATAAATGGTCTTTCCTTGGCACTTGCATAAGTATTTTCTAGTGACTAACTGCTCTCTAAGAAAGTACGTTTACACTCCATTGCAAATGCTTTTATATTTCTTCTCCTCATTCACACTCATCAGAGCTCACCCTTATCTTAAGGCATGGGGTAATCATGACAAACTATGTAAACATTTGGCCACAATACTTAAACAAACTTCTTAAGGAGAAATTTCACAGCTATTCAAATGAGCAGTTGGTTTTGAAATAAAACATCACGTTGTTTTTTCATCTTCTGTTTATCCATTCAGTCACCTACAGTATCTTATTAACAGTATAATGAACCACAATGCTTGTCTCCCTCAACATAAAATATCCTGATAGATCAAAATGTTTTAAAAAATAAAAATTTTTTGAAAAATACCTTTTATTCTGTCTGTATTTCAGATAACATGGTGGCTCAATTTATCTATATTGTTTTACTAACACAAAAAAGAGAGGGAAAAATGCATGTTAGAAAAATATTTTAAAATATAGCTCCATTACTGAAAATTTTTTCATTTATAATTTGCATATCCAGGTTTCCAAAGTGTTTTTTACTCTAAATTTTTGGGAAGAAATGGCATTTTACTGGCACTGGCTTTACATACTAATTAAGCCTGGTGTGCTCTTATATTTGCATGACTACAAGGTAGTAAATGGTCTTTGGAATCTTTGTACTACCAGTAGGTTCATATTAAGAAACAGATGTTCACTTTGAAAACTTACAATCTGACAGATCAAAAAATAAAATTGTATTTCTTTTTTAAGTTTGCAGAGTGCAAAACTGCCTTATTTACTGTCAATTACAGCCTACATTCAATGTTATTAATTTTTTTTTCTTTATTGATTTTAGAGAGAGAGGAAGGGCGACGGAGAGATAGAAACATTGATGAGAGAGAACATCGACTGGCCGCCTCCTGCATGCCCCCCACTGGGGATCGGGCCCACAACCTGGGCATGTGCCCTGACCGGGAATCGAACCGGTGACCTCTTGGTGCATGGGTCGACGCTCACAACGGTTGGGCCATTCAATATCATTTTGTATAATTTTCTAGTGTTCAGCATAGTGGTTAGACAGTCATATATGTTACAAAGTGATTTCCTTGATATTTCCAGTGCCCACCTGGAATCATACCTGATCCCCTTTTAATGCCATATTTGCTACCCCTGGTTACTACTACTGCAGTTATTTCTTCTGTTATTACTAGCATTTTCTGAGTGCTTCAAATTTGCCAGGCACAAGACTTAGAACTTTATAGGTAATATCTCATTTAACATTCATAATCATATTATAAGGAATTGTCGTCATTTTTAAAGGTTTGGTGACAGGAGCTTTGAGAGAGAATAGATGATTTGTCTAAGATTTCCAAGTTGTAACATCATAGAACTAATATTAGAACCCAGCTCCTATGACTCCAGAGCTCCTGTGTCTATCAGTATATTATTTTGTTCCCCAGAACTGTGGTTACCTTGAAAACAGAGCTAGATTGTTATTCATATTAGACTAAAAAGTGTCAGGAAAGTTAACTTCTCCATGTTATTCCCTGACAAAAATAAAACAAACAAACAAAAAACAGAACAAAAAAATAAAAATTTCTTTTGAATTACACAGTGCTTTGGGTTACTGATGTCCAGGCTGCTCTTTATTAGAATGAATAATTGAGTGTTAACTCTGCATTAGTGCAGAGGAATGTGCAGTGAAGGAACAGAAAGAAGGTGGTAGAGATGTATGTTGAAATTGTTTACTTCAGGAAAATAGTGGTGATCATCTAGGGCATCTAAGTATATTTTGAGTATATAAAAAGATGAAAATTCTATGACATGCTATGGTTTTTCTTGCTGGCCTAAAAATTATAATCTGCACTCTACCCTTTGCTTTAACAAAGTTGTGTGCCTTTCTTGCCACAGTCTTACACACATACACACACATGCACACACACACACACACACACACACACACACACATTCTACAATTCCTCTATAATGGAAAAACACAAATTCATATTTTTGTATATTACAATTGCACGTGGAAACAAAGGAAAACATTTTTGCCATTTCATATCATTTTTACATAAAATAGCTGCACAAATAGCCATAGATTTCAGTGATTCTAAGACAAAGGGATAGCATAATTTCTACCAATTCTTTCTAACTTTGTTTCTAAGCTTGGAAAGATATGTTTTGCATACACTAATTACTCATACGGTGCAATCTGAGGGAAAACTGGTTACAAATTAGTTCCTCAACTCTTACAGATAGAAGGAACATGTCTTATATTTCAAACAAATTTAATTAAACCTAGATAATGGAAAAATAAGAAATGTGTGCGTTTTAATTGAAAAAATCACCAGCTAGAGAATATCAAAATAAGAAAACAATTATGAGAGTACTGAGATATAAATTATAGTTAAATAAATTGAATTTGTTAACAGATACTGTTTTCAGAATACTACAGTAGATTGAAAAATTAAAGCACAATACTTGTTATATGCATTGTGTAAGTTCAGTTTTTGGAGTCTCTGAAGTGAATTGAGGAAAAAGGAAAATATAAAGCAAATACAATGTGTACAATGAACAGGTTATATTCAGTCATAGCGTTTGCTACTCCTTCTGAGTGTTCCCAGATTGCCTTCTGATTTCTGACATTTGAAAATCGCATTTTCTTACAGTGACATAAAACAATTAGTTCTAAAACTATAGGTTCAAATAGACTTCACACATCAGAAACAAACTTTGCTTATAAAGTCATTCATATTTATATCAACACAAGATCTTGTGGGTATTATCACATGCTACACTTACTGCAGTTTTTATAATAAATTTGGGTCAGCATAATGAATAACGTTCTTTTATAATTAACACACGTGCTGACAGAATTTTTTAAGTCAGAGAAATATAGGATTAAACGCTGGAAGAATTTATAGGTGAGATGTTGAATGTAAGTTCTAAAAACATCCTTTATTTCCCCTTAATTTAATACTCTCAAAGGTGATGTGCAGAAGCACTGTTCTGTTATCTGGGTAAAACTCCAAAGCCCTACCCTGAGTTTTATGGCATATCCAAGGAGACGTTTGAGAATTAAAGCAAGCCTGAAATGCCTGCTTTCTTTACAATCATTTATGTAGTCACAATTTGAGGTTCGTAAGCCATACATTAAATTGAATCATTAGTCATGACTATGACAAAAGGTGTACTCTTAGTATATGCCTTTAGGTTTATGACCACATGATTCAGTGCTTTTGTTGAAGCCAAGTAAAATAAACTCTTAAGTAAGGAAATAGCAGAAGATGTCTATTTAAAATATCTTTCCAGCCCTGGCCAGTTTGCTCAGTGGTTAGAGCATCAGCTTGCAGACCAGAGAGTCCCAGATTCTATTCTGGCCAAGGGCATTTACCTCTATTGTAGTTTGTCCCCAGCCCCTGTTGGGGTCGTGCAGGGGGCAACCAGTCAATGTGTCTCTCACATCGATCTCTCTCTCTTTCTCTCTCTCTCTCCCTCTCACTCTGTCTGAAGATAAATGTAAAAATATCCTCGAGTGAGGATTAAAAATAAATAAATAAATAAATAAAATATCTTTCCAGATTTTCACTTATGGTAAAGGCATAGATACAATTGGGTAACAATTTAAAAAAAAAAAAAAAAGCAATTTGACCATCTCACACCATACACAATAGATTGTATGTCTCTCATATATGTGGTTTTTGTGTGTGAAAGACAAAGAGATACAATTTTTCAAAGATAATAAAGGACACTATATGCACAATATCAGGTATGTTACAGAACAGAATTTGTCCACCTAATGTTAGCAGAGCCAAAAACATTAGACACCAAGAATTGCAGAGAAGAAATATTGGCTATTTATTATGAATGACGCCATCCAGTAGAACAGGAAGTTAGTACTCAACAGTTGGAACTCTACAATGTCCTGTAGGCTACAGATCATATAGGGCAAAATCACAAGACACTGGGGGTGGGGGGGGTTCCTTCATGCTGGGAGCTGATTGGTCAGAGGTGAGGTGAGGGTAATGAATCATTTCTTCAGTTCTTTTTTTTTTTTTTTTTTCTTTTATCCTCACCCGAGGATATTTTTCCATTTTTTGTACAGATAGAGTGGGAGGGAGAGAGAGGAAGGGAGAGACAGACAGAAACATCGACGTGAAGGGACACATCGAGTGGCTGCCACCCACACGACCAACCAGGGCCGGGGACAAACTGCAACCGAAGTACGTGCCCTTAGCGGGAACCGAACCAGGGTCTCTCCAGACCGCAGGCCGTCGCTCTAACTGCTGAGCCAAACTGGCCAGGGCTTTCTTCAGTTCTTGAGGACAGCTCTGAAGTCTATTCTTGGGTCCCTCTGTCCAGTCTCATGGGAAAGTAATCGGAGGGTCAATCTACCTTAGTTAGTTAGGGCTCAGGAGCTGAAATGTAATTTAGGTCAAGATGTAATTTTAAGCCTGTCAGGGGTCTGGATTTGTGAGCATTGGTCAGGTCTGGGCTACTGTCTTCTGCTGCCTAAGGGGTTGCTGATTATAGGGGAACATACCCAAGGATATGTTTTCATTGAATTTTTTTAGACAAAAAGGAATGGGGAACAAAAGAGAGAGAGAACAAAATAGGAGAGAGAGAGAGAGAGAGAGAGAGAGAGAGAGAGAGAGAGAGAGAGAGAGAGATGATTTCTAGAGCTAGGATTTAAAAGTAAATTTAAACCCAGTCACAAGGCTCCTCTGTTTCAGGACTTTTTCTAAAATATGGTGTTTGGCCCTGGCCGGTTTGGCTCAGCGGTTAGAGTGTCAGCCTGCAGTCCAGAGAGACCCGGGTTCGATTCCCGCTAAGGGCACATACCTCGGTTGCAGTTTGTCCCCGACCTTGGTTGGGTCGTGTGGGTGGCAACTACTGGATGTGTTCCTTTCACGTCGATGTTTCTCTCTCTCTCTCTGTTCCTCTCACTCCCTCCCACTCTATCTCAACAAAAAATGGAAAAAAAATGTCCTCGGGTGAGGATTAAAAAAAATAAAATAGGGTGTTTGTTGAGATTTTAATAATTATATTTATTATTATTTTCTTTAATTCATAAGCAAAAGGATCTAATAATCGCATGCCTTCCCTCTTTGCACCAATCCTTGTGCTGAATGGCATACAGAAAAACCTACTACACACAATAGATACTCCATAGTTGAGTGGATGGGAAAAATAATTTTTTTTCTGCTTATATATAAAAGAAAGAGGCAGTTTTCTCCCTCACCCCCAAAGAAGAGAGCAAACCTTTGTTACTTGGAGACACTGAGTGGAAATAACCCTGGGTTCTGACTGCAACCTTCTAAAATGTAAATGAATTTCTCCCACAGCCAGATAAGTCTCAGAGTCTCCAGTTTTTATGACCTAGACATGTTAGTACCTTCCGGCATTTCATCTTGCCCTTGAAATGTAAATACAAGCTTCCAGTTAGATAAGTCTCTCCGGAATTGTCTCAGTCTATTTTTTCTGCATCCCACAGCTTGTATCCGGAATATATAAAATACGATTATAAATCAATTAAGGAAAAAACATACAGCCAAGTAGAAGAGTAGGCATGAAAGTTGCACAAGTATAATCTATGATACAGTGGCAATCCCACATTTAGGTTTATACCATCAGAGAAATATATATTATTTTCTAACAAGAGACAAGAGCTAGAATGTTTATAGCAGCACTATTCTTAATAGTCTCGAACTAGAAACAACCCAGAGATCCATCAATAGTCGAGTAGATAAAACATTCATGATCTATGAACTAGAACTATATATAATGAATAGGCTTCATGAATATAATTTTCGGGAAAAGAAGCCAGACATAAAATACAGTGAGCAGTATTATTCCTTTCAGATAAAGTTCCCAACAAAGGGAAACCAAAATTATTGTGTTTAGGAATACATATTAGAACTAATAAGGAAATCAGGAAAGTGCTGACCACAAAAGTCAGTTTGTTAAATTAATGATTGCAGTTCAGGGTGTTATGATGTAGATAACAGAATGCAAACAAGGGTCAATTAAATCAAACTTGAGAGGGGAACATGTTAGACCTTCCAGAATGGGTGATACCTGACATTTCTTTTGAAGGACAAATAGCTGTTTATCTGAAGAAAATGAAGAAGGACATGAGGGGATAGCATATGTTTTAGGAAAATTCAAATAGTTTTGTAGGACCAAAGCAAAGTGACCTTATATGAGAACAAAAGATAATATATGCCCTCTGAAAACAAATTTCTGTAGAAACACTTTATCATCTGTAAATTACTTGCTAATTTTCTGTTTTCTTCTTTCACTTATAAATTCCATTAAAAAGAACACCATATCTCCCTACTTCTACATTCCTATTGCCTAAGCCAGTTAAAATATAGAAGATACTCAGTAAATACTTTTTGAATGGATAAATGGATGGGTGGATGGGTGGATGGACAGATGGATGGTTAGATAAAACCTAGAGGGAAATATAATCAAGGATGTCATTTGTTAAAGACTTTTACTCAGTTCTAAACCTATGGAACAGTATATATATATATATTTTTTTCTTTATTGATTTTAGAGAGAGAGAAAAGGAGGAGAGAGAGATAGAAACATCGATGAGAGAGAACATCAATTGGCTGCCTTCTACATGCCCCCCCCCCACTGGGGATTGGGCCCACAACCTGGGCATGTGCCCTGACCAGGAATCAAACCGGTGACCTCTTGGTGCATGGGTCGAGGCTCAACCACTGAGCACCACCAGCTGGACCAATTTGTAATTCTTAATTCATTCACCTTTTCACCCAGTTCCCCCAAATCCCTCTCCCCTCTGGCAACCACCAGTCTGATATCTCTATCTATGAGTATGTTTCTGTTTTGTTTGTTTGTTTATATTGTTCTTTAGATTTCACATGTAAGTGAAATCATATGGTGTTTGTCTTTCTCTGACTGACTTATTTCACGTAGCATAGTACCCTCTAGGTCCATCTATGCTGTCACAAATGGTAAGATTTCATTGTTTTTACAGCCTTGTGATTTTTCATTGTATATATGTATCACAGCTTTTTTATAGGCTCCTCTGTTGATGGGCACTTGGGCTGTTTCCTCACCTTGGCTATTGTAAATAATGCTGCCATGAACATAGGGGTGCATATGTTCTTTGGAATTAGTATTTTCAGTTTATTTGGAGAGATCCCCAGAATTGGAATCATTGGATCATAAGGCATTTTCATTTTTAAATTTTTGAGAAACCTCCATAGTGATTTCTGTAGTAGAAAAGCCCATACTCTTGAGTGCTACTTTATATTGAAAGTTCTTTTTTTTTTATCCTCACCGAGGACTTTTTTTTTTTTTTTTTTCATTTATCTTCAGATAAAGTGGGAGGGAGGGAGGGGGAGAGAGAGAGAGAAACATTGCTGTGAGAAGGATACATCGATTGGTTGCCCCCTGCATGACCCCAGCCAGGGCTGTGGACCAAACTGCAACTAGTACCTGCCCTTGACCAGAATCAAACCAGCGACTCTTTGGTCTGTGGTCTGATGCTCTAACCACTGAGAAACCAGCCTCGGCTAAACTAACAAATTCTGTAAAATTATAACTTTTAAGATATCTTAGAAATAATAGGTCATTCTCCTTTGGTCCAAAATATGTTTTACTCAATTTGAAAACTTCCGTTGACTTTGAGTGTTGATTGCAGGCATACTTCAATTTATATTAGATGCAATATGATATGCAAAAATTGACTATTATGAAATATCTAAACCAGGAAACTAATTTTATACATATTTTTGTATTCCCTTGTAATTAGGATATTTTTTTCCCCCTTCACCATGTGTCTCAGTAAATATTCTTCTCTCTTTGTCTCCTTCATCCTGCCACCCAAATCAATACTTAAAAAAAACCCAAAAAACTCTTCCTTGGTCTGCTCTCAGGAGTTTCTCCTTATGACTTCTGAACAAATATCCTAAAGAATAATAGAAATAACTCTAGCAACTTTATTTTTCACTGAAGCATTAATTATTGATCTCTTTATCCACGTAGTCCCTTTATATCCATAATATTTCAGAGATTTATTGTAATATACTAATGTCTTATTAGCAAATGCTTTTTCCTGAGAAATTTACTCCATTGTTAGTGCAAAAGTCAATTATGAGATAGAGTTTGATACATAGTCATGGGCAACTCGTTTTGTATTCTTTTTTTTTTTTTTTCCAGGTTGGTGTGAACTAAAGGAAAACTAAAAAAAAAAAAAAAAAAAAAAAAAATCAACAGAGGCAGCAGGAAATAAAGTAACCAGGGGATACTGTTACTGAAAGCTTTTCAGACATAAATATTTCATGGCTATAATTCCTCAAGTAACATATATCAATTTTGCTCCCTACTCTAAAAATTTTATTATGGAAAAAGTTGGTTTACAGAGCTTATTTATAGTGTTTTTTTCCTATATACCCAAAGAGCACTTGGTGTTATTTATCTTCACAGTGGAACTGTGCATATGATTTAAAGGAGAAGAAATTTTGAAGTAATTTTACTTGTAAATTAAAATAATTTAAATGTTACTTGAAAGAAATATATGTTGATCATTGATTAAAGACACATAAACGTTCACATATAGACATAATTGATTCTTAAACCTAGATACTGAAACTATTTTAATCTCATTATCTTCTTATGAACACACATCTATAAATTGTTTAAAGTTGATTTCTTCGTTTCTAAACGATAGAATTTCAAACACAGGCATGGAAATTCTCAACTTTCTTTCGGTCCCAGTATATCTGAGGGACATAATATATTGGAATCGGTAACAGTACTTTAGAAGGTTTGTGATTTTGTAAAGAACTAGAATGTGGGAGGGTAGATGGAGGTTGTAGTTGAAGCAAATCAACCTCTTGGGATAGTATAGTGTCTCCAAGAGCAGTAGAGTTTGACAAATTTCCCGACATCATTCTGATGTGACAAATGTCCTCTAAATCTGTGTTAAGAATTGTTGTTTTAATTAATGTAGTCAAATTTTAGTAAAAACATTTATTTATCCATAATCCAACCAAATATATATTTAAAGCAGAAACTGTCTGTATTTTATTTGTATAAGCAATAGAGAAAATGACAATTTAATATCAATAATTTACTTTTAAAGTCACCTTTTAAAAAATTGTCTGTAAATCGACATGCAATATCTTAAAATTGAGGTTTTAAAATTATCCTCAGTTTAATTTTAATGGAAATATTTTTGTCTTTTATTTATTTATTTATTTTTCTTTATTGATTTTAGAGAGAGAAGAAGGGAGAGGGAGAGAGAGATGGAAACATTGATGAGAGAGAACATCGATTGGCTGCCTCCAGCATGCTCCCAACTGGGGATCAGGCCCACAACCTGGGCATATGTCCTGACCGAGAATCAAACCCACGACCTCTTGGTGCATGGGTCGATGCTCAACCACCGAGCCACAACGGCCGGGCCTATTTTTGTCTTTTATACTGGAAATTGTACTTTCATAGAAAACTTAAAAGTAATTTCCATTTGAAGCTGTACGCCTAGCTTAGAGAATTTTAGGCTATATAAAAATGTTCTACTAATTGAGTTAGTGGCTAAACCATTCAAAGGTAATGTCAACTACAATTTATTGAGCACATACTATCTGTCAGAAAATCTACTAAGAATTTAATTAATATCACTGTATGCTGTTTTATTTACATCAGTTAAATTTCCAACATCAGTTGGTATCTTACAAATCAATTCAATTTCGACGCTAACTTCCCAGAGTCAATGCAGACCACACAGGTTAAGGTTTCAGTCCCACAAGACTGTCATCACTTTTTTTTTAATCCTCACCCGAGGACATTTTTGCATTTATCTTTAGATAGAGAGGAAGGGAGGGAGAGAAACATTGATTTGAGAGAGACACATCAACCGGTTGCCACCCACATGACCCCAACCGAGGCCGAGGACGAACTACAACCGAAGTGCATGCCCTTAGTGGGAACTGAACCCAGGATTCTCTGATCCACAGGCTGATGCTCTAACCACTGAGTTAAATCAGCCAGGGCGACTGTCATCACTTTAGACAGAAGCCACATATCTTGGATAAGCCCAATTACCTGTACCTTTTCCAGATGACTAGTAGATTCTAGAGTTCCCATGACCATTTTCTCAGGTTTATTTGCTAGAACAATGCACAGAGCTCAGTAATGTGCTACACTTCTGATTCTAGTTTTATTATAAAAAATACAACCCAGGACCAGCCCAACTAAAGAGCTATATAGGGCAAGGATGAGGGCACACAGAATTCCCATGTCATTTCCATGTCTCCCTTGCTACTCTCCCAGTATAGACATGTGTTCATCAAACTAGAAACTCTCTGAACCTCATTTCTAAAAGTTTTTTTTTTAAATATGTTTTTATTGATTTTTTAGAGAGAGGAAGGGAGAGAGAGAAACATTGACTGACTGCCTCCTACATGCCCCCTGCTAGGGATTGAGCCTACAACCTGGGCAGGAATCAAACCAGGACCTCTCAGTCCATGGGATGATGCTTGGTCCACTGAGCCACACCAGCTGGGTTCATTTTGCAGAGTTTTTATAGATGCTTCACTACATGGGACTCTAGTGCACTTCTGATAGGAATTCAAAATTGTTAAGCCATTGTCGAAATCGTATAGTGGTTCCTCAAAAAGATTTCCATATGATCTAGCAATTACACTTCTGGGCACATTCCCAAAAGAATTGATACTAGGGACTTGATCAAGTGTCTGTACAGTCGTGTTCACATCAACATTATTCACAACAGCAAATGGGTCAAAAGAACCCAAGTGTCCACTGACTGAAGAATAATTAAACAAATTATATATAACGGAACAGTATTTAGCTTTAAAAGGAAGGACATTTTGATACATTTTACGACATGCATGAATCTTGTAGACATTATGCTTTTTGAAATAAGCCAGACACAAAAGGACAAATACTACATAATTCCATTTGTATGAGTCAACTTTTTAGAGACATAAAGTAGAATAGTCTTTAGTGTTTATTAGGGGCTGAGGGGAGGAGGAATAGAGAGTTACTGTTTCAAGAATAGAGTTCTTGTTTAGGATGATGAAAATGTTCTGAAGATGCAGCCCAACCAGTGTGGCTCAGTGGTTGAGTGTCCACCCATGCACCAAGAGGTCATGGGTTCAATTCCTGGTCAGGACACATGCCCAGGTTGTGGACCTGATCCCCAGTGTGGGGCATGCAGAAGGTGGCCAATTGATGTTTCTCTCTCTCTCTCCCTCTCCTTTTCTCTAAAAAAAAATCAATAAAGAAAAAAAAAATTAATGTTCTGAAGATGGAAATTGCTGATTGCACAATCATGTAAATCTACCTTATGCTACTGAACTGTACATTTAAAAATGGTTAGAATGGTAAAAATCAATCAAATGATATTTGAAAAGGATAAATTAAAATAATTTTGGTTGCAAACTGAACTCTACAAATAACCTTATTTGGTAGAACCAAATGTAATTCCCAATGAATCAAGTTCTCTAGGTTTATGGGCACTCTGCTGTATACAACATCCTCTCTGGAGGAATCTATTTATTTTTTGGCAGTTCTTTATGTTTTGAATTCATCTTTATCACACAGAACCTTTAAAGAAACCAAACTTAAATAATATGGTAATATGTTTTATTATTTTTTAAATTAAAATTTTTTTTCTTTATTGAATTTTAGAGAGAGAGGAAGGGAGAGGGAGAGAGAGAGAAACATCAATGAGAGAGAACATCAATTGGCCGCCTACTGCATGCCCCCCACTGGGGATCAGGCCCACAACCTGAGCATGTGCCCTGACCAGGAATTGAACTGGTGACCTTTTGGTGCATGGGTCGACACTCAGCCACTGAGCCACACCAGTTGGTCAGGCTCTTTTGAAATTTTTTTAAATTATTGATACTTGGAGAGAGATATTAAGAGAGAGAGAAAAAGAGAGCCATTTGTTGTTCCACTTATTTATGCATTTCATTGGTTGTTTCTTGTATGTGCCCTAAGCAGAGATCAAACCCACATTCGTGGTGTATTCAGATGATGCTCTAACCAACTAAGCTACCATATTTTGTATAATCTTGTCTTTCTACAAACTTTTGTCACTGGGAGGTAGAAATATTTTGTAATTATCTGCTTATTCTGATTATTCAAATTCTTTCAAGCTTGTCCACAATTCCCTTCTGATTAAGATGCTGGGTTTACTCTTTTACCCTCAGTTAAAGTTTATACTCTAATTTCTTTGGTGAAAAAATTTTTTTTGTTCATGTACTTTATTTATTTATTTATTTTTAAAATTTTTAATTTATTAATTTGTTGTTGTTACAGATGTTTCTCATTTTTCCTCCACTGACACCTTCCTCCCCTTCCCCCAACCTCATCACCAGCTTTGTTGTCTATGTTCATTGGTCATGCATATATACAGGTAAGTTCTGTGGTTTATCTCTTTCCCCACAAACACCCCTCCTCTGAGGCTTGTCAGCCTATACCCCACCTCCATGGCTCTGGGTTAATTTTGTTCAGCAGTTTGTTTAGTTCATTATATTCCACAAATAAGTGAGATCATGTGATACTTGTCTTTCTCTGCTTGGCTTGTTTCGCTTAGCATAATACTCTCCAGGTCCTTCCATGCCATCTCAAAGGATAAGAGATCTTTCTTTCTTACAGCTGCATAGTATTCCATTGTGTACATGTACCACAGCTTTTTAATCCACTCATCTACTGATGGACACTTGGGTTGTTTCCAGATCTTAGCTATTGTAAATAGTGTTGCTATGAACACAGGGGTACATATATTCTTTCTGATTGGTGTTTCAGGTTTCTTAAGATATGTTCCTAGAAGTGTGAACACTGGGTCAAGTGGCAGTTCAATTTTTAACTTTTTGAGGTAACACCATAGTGTTTTCCACAGTGGTTGCACCAGGCTGCATTCCCACCAGCAGTGTACTAGAGTCCCCTTTTATCCACTCCCTTGCCAACACTTGTTGTTTGATGATTTGTTGATGGCGGCCATTCTGACAGGTGTGAGGTGATACCTCATAGTTGTTTTAATTTGCATCTCTCTGATGACTAGTGATGTTGAGCATTTCTTCATATGTCTCTTGGCTATTTGTATGTCCTGTTTGGAGAGGTGTCTATTTAGGTCCTCTACCCATTTTTAATTGGGTTCTTTGTCTTCCTTTTGTTGAGTTGTATGAGCACTCTATATATATTGGAAATTAACCCCTTATCTGATGTACCATTGGCAATTATGGTCTCCCATATAGTGGGATCCCTTTTCGTTTTGATGTTTTTTTTTTGTTTGTTTTGTTTTGGTTTTTTTTTTGCTGTGCAGAAGCTTTTTAGTTTGATGTAGTCCCATGTGTTCATTTTTTCCTTTGTTTCTGTTGCCTTAGGTGTTGTATCAGTGAAAATTCTGCTGCGTATGATGTCTGAGATTTTGTTTCCTACATTTTTTTCTAGAATTTTTATGGATTCACGAGTTACATTTAAGTCTTTTATCCATTTTGAGTTTATTCTCGTGTATGGTGTAAGTTAGTGTTCTAGCTTCATTTTTCTGCAGGTAGCTGTCCAATTTTCCCAACAACATTTATGGAAGAAACTTTCTTAACTCCACTGTATGCTCTTGCCAACTTTGTCAAATATTAATCAAACATATTGTCTTGGGTCCATTTCTGGGTTCTCTATTCTGTTCCATTGATCCCTCTGCCTGTTCTTGTGCCAGTACCAGGCTGTTTTGATTATAGTGCCTTTGTAGTATAACCTGAATTCTGGTAATGTGATCCCTCCTACTTTGTTCTTCTTTTTCAAGATTGCTGTGGCTATTCAAGATTGGTTCCACATAAACTTTTGGAGTGTTTGTTCTAGTTCTATGAAGTATGTCATTGGTATTTTGATGGGGATTGCATTGAATCTATTGATTGCTTTGGTTAGTATGGACATTTTAATTATGTTAATTCTACCAATCCATGAATAGGGTATATGCTTCCACTTTTTTATATCTTCTTCCATTTATTTTTTCAATGACCTGTAGTTTTCTGTGAAGAGGTCCTTTATTTCTTTGGTTAAGTTATTCCTAGGTATCATAATTTTTTTTGCTGCGATGGTAAATTTTGGGTGAAAATTTTGATTTTTTTGGTTACTCTGTTCAATGAAGATAAATACATTCTATGTATTCTTTATATAAGTTCTTGAGAAACAATATACAAACTGGACCTTAAAATGTCTAAACTTAATTTGTCTGTGGATTTTTTTAGAGGTTACTTTTATGGTAGTTAATCAATAATAACATTTTCTTGTTATTTGTGTGAGAGATCAAGAGAGTGAGAGCAAAAGAGAGAGAGAAGGAAAAAGAGAGAAAGAACATAATACTTGTTGAAAATATTTTTTTCTTTCATCCCATAATAAAACATTATGAGATGTCAGAAATACAAGAACATTATTAGTTTCATAACTGACTATTAAATAAAAATGTAGTGGAGGTTTCTAAATTTTAAAAATATTCTGAAATATAAGTTTTTGTCATATAGTGTGCAATCACACTTCTGTTGCTGTGTATCTCTCTCTCTTGGTCATCAGCACTTTCTTAGGTTCACCGTAAATATCCACAATGCTCATTAATTTTATAAATTACATTTGACCCCTGAACAACAAGGGTTTGCACTATGTGAGTTCATTGGTATGGGGATTTTTTTTTTTTTTTTCAATAAATACCTGTATTGTTTTTCATCCACTGTTGGAAATCTGCAGATGCAAACTATATACATTGGTCTAATAATACATTTTACATAAGGGATTTGAGCATCCCTGGACTTTGGTATCCATCAGGCAGGGGGTCCCAGAACCAATTCTCTGGGTACCAAGGGTAGTTATGTTTTGAGGTTGTCAAAAATTGTGTGCAGCCCAGCTGGTGTGGCTCAGTAGTTGAGCATCGACCCATGCGTCAAGAGGTCGCCAGTTCAATTCCCATTTAGGGCACATGCCCAGGTTGTGGGCCTAATCCCCAGTAGGGGGCATGCAAGAGGCAGCCAATCGATCTTCTCTCTCATCAATATTTCTATCTCTCTCTCCCTTTCCTCTTTCTCTAGAAATCAATAAAGAATAAAATTAAGTAAAAAATAATTGTGTGCATATTTTTGACCATGTGAGGGCGGGCGCCTCTAACTCTGGTGTTGTTCAAGTGTCAACAGTATATTAATATATATTATTGAAACAGATGTCAGCACATTGAACTTTCAAATTCAAATGAAAGCAACTTACACTACCATTCCATATGCAATGGAAATCCCAATATCCCTCCCAAGCTCTCCAGAGTTGGAGTAAGGGAATAGAGTTTATTTACTCCTAATCTCTGATTAAAAGTTCTTGCTCCTACTGAATTAGTTCAATTTATGGATAATTTTATTATCTCACACATATAAGGTATATTGTTATACCATCATACTTATGTTACTCCCTAACAGGAAGCATTTACACAGAAACATTGCACACAACTACGAATTAAACATCAGCCACCTTTGTTTTTACAGGTCCCCGGACTCATCAACTATGGAACTGTTCATTGATCACCTTCCTCAAGTTTCTACATGTTCACACACTGTTTGGCACTCTCCCACCTTCCTCTGACTTCTTCCCCTTTACTAACTTTTTGGTCTTACCTTTTTCTAAATTTTTTTTTATTGATATTAGAGAGAGAGGAAGGGAGAGGGAGAGAGAGATAGAAACTTCAATGAAAGAGAACATTGATTGGCGCCCCCTGCATGCCCCTCACTGGATATTTGGCCCACAACCTAGGCATGTGCCCTGACCGAGAATCAAACTGGTGACCTCTTGATGCATGGGTCAACACTCAACCACTGAGCCGCACCAGCCAGTCTAGTCTTACCTTCTAATTTCTGTAACGTCTTAATTGAAAGAGTTTAGCTACTTCTTCCTGGCATTTCACTAAACAGTTTATGTGCCTAAAAGGAAAACAATCAAAAAAATGTATTATATTTGAAAATATACTTCAACTATATATATTTAAATTTACCTTTGTGATTTTAATTTCATTTTAGACTCAACCATGATATAAAATATATTTCATATACAGTATGTTTTTGTGTATGCGTATCCAAAAACATACTATATATTATATATAATGTCATATTGTGTGTATATAATACTAAATATATATAACATGATTTTATATATGTATACTTATAAAATATATACTATATATATGAATGTGTTTATTATGTGTGTGTGTGTGTGTGCGTGTGTGTGTGTGTGTGTAGGTTTACAGTTGTTTGTATGGAAAATAATAATGCAATAATTAATATATAAAAATACAAGAATAAACTCTGTATTCTGAGTACTCACAACTGTAAACCTACTTTTGCTCCACTATATATATATATATATATATATATATATATATATATATATAATTCTCAGCTTTTCTGTCAAACTTATGGGAAATGCCATTTTAAAAAAGAGGGGACCCTTGCTCAGCTGGTGTGGCTCAGGGGTTGAGCATTGACCTATTCACCAGGAGGTCCCTGGTGGATACCCAGTCAGGGCATATTCCCGGGTTTCAGGCTCAATCCCCAGTAGGGGCGTGCAGGAGGCAGCCAATCAATGTTTCTCTCTCACATCAATGATTCTATCTCTCTCTCCCTCTCCCTCCCTTGATCTGAAATCAATACATCATATTTTTATTTTTAAAAAGGGACCCTCTTTCAAACCTCACTAAACATATTCTCACATTCTGGAAGATCGTTTTTATCCTGGGAAACATAATTTTTGACACATCTTGAAGGAAGAAGTCATGGATGATATTTGCCAGCTCAGCCAATTGTCTTTTTCTAATGGACTGGCAAATTGAAAACAGCACAGCACTGTCCTCTATAAGATTCCCTGGGAAGAATGATTCTGCCAATCTCCCAGAGTTAATTTTGAAAGCACTCATATATTTAACTGAAGCAGAAATTGTACTTTTATATTTAGCAGATAAGAATAGGCAAATTGCTGCCAGCTAAAATCCTGAATTTTGACAGCTATATGCTGTTTAAGAATGTATACTCTAAGAGTCCAAAATGGTGGTGGATTAGGTGGAAGCTACACTGATCTCCTCCCAGGACCAAACTGTAATTACAACACAAATATGGAAAAATCATTCTGAATAACCAACAGAAGACTAGCTGGAAGGAAACCTTAGAACCAAGGACTTAAAGAGGAGTCCACATTGACACTGGTAAGAAGTGTGGAGGCTCAAGAGGGCTGGCCAGGCCTCACAGGCAGCAATTTAAGCTCTGGAGGAGTATCTCAGCTGTGGGGGGGGGGGGGAGGTTCTTTGAGAAATCTGAGGTCTAAACCTCAAACCAGGCTCCCCTGCTCAGAACACTAGAACTGGGAAAGGTGCCCACATAACACCTTGCTTCAAAAAACAGCAGGGTTTCTGTCAACCAAGGAGAGTTGGCTAGAAATACAGGCACCCTCTTAAAAGGTGAACACATCAAGTTTTGTTTGCAGCCATTCACCTTGAACTCTGACAGAGGGAAGGCAGAGTGGACTACAGCTATGTGAGGAAAGTCCAGGGTTGGTGGCTCTAGGGAGAGTCCTGAGAGGAAAGCTACCTGGATCCCTGTGCTGAGTCATCCCCTTTGCAGAAGCCATCTTTCTCAGGCAGAATTTTCCCATCAATGCAGCTTTAGCCTGAAGGGAAGCAAAAGATCTACATTTTGGAATCCTTCTCACTCAACCCACCCTGTGGAGCTTACACCCTGACTATAACCAGAGACTCATTAAGTGACTGAGACTAACAGAAAATATACAGGCAGAGACGGTTCCCTGGTTGCTTTGAATCTCTGCCTGAACTTTTCCTGGTTCTGGGGCTAGTAGAAGCAGACCTTGGTTCACAGTTTGGTCCTTTCCACATGCACCCAGGCCCAACAGAGGGAGACACAAGCTGTTGATCACTGATAGCTCCAAACAGGTTGTTCAGGGCCAAGCACAGTGTCTGACAATGGTCTAAACTAGAGTCCTTCCAAAGAGTCCAAGACCAGTACACTCAGTAGCCAACTTCAGACAACAACAGAGTAAGATCCAATAAGCTTTACAAACAGCATATATACAGGCAGATATTGGCAGACACTAAACCCTGTTGAGCCAAATTCCGTTTTGTGTGATCAACACCTATACAGCTGCCTGCACACTGCGTTGGGGACTGGGTCTTACTGTCAGCAAGCCTGAGGGTCAAGCCCATGTACAAATGGGCCAATAGCAATCAAGACTCAATTACAACAAGAGAGCCCACCCCACATGCACAAGAGACATTCTTACAGTACCCAGTTCTGGTGATCAGGGAGATAGCGCCACTGGGTCCTACCGGTCACCAAGTACATAAGGCCACCCTACCAATACTTGGAGTCATAGCAGATGTACCTAATGCATAGAAACAAACACAAACAGGCAGCCAAAATGGGGAAGCAAAGAAGTAGGCTCCAAATGAAGGCACAAGAGAATTCTCCACTAGAGCCCTGGTGTCCCAGCCTGTTACAGTCCCAGGTCCGCAGTTGCCTGTATCTTCTTTTTCAATGTGCCAGATGCCACTATGTCCTTCACCAAGGACTTCCTGGCAGGATTTCCAAGACAGCGGTAGTACCCATCGAGCAGGTCAAAATACTGCTGCAGGTGCAGCATGCCAGCAAGCAAATTGCCAAAGATAAGCAATACAAGGGCATTATAGACTGTGTGGTTTAATCCCCAAGAAGCAAGGAGTCCAGTCCTGGAGTAGTAACCTGGCAAATGTCATCAGATACTTTCCCACCCAAGTACTCAACAAGCAGGTCTTCCTGAGTGGTGTAGACAAGAGAGCACAGTTTTGGTGATACTTTGCAGGGAATCTGGCATCAGGTGGTGCTGCTGGGGCCACCTTCTTGGGTTTTGTGTATCCTCCAGATTTTGCCCTTACCCATCTAGCAGCAGATGTGGGCAAAGCTGGAACTGAACAGGAATTCAAAGGCCTCAGTAACTGCCTGATTAAGATCTACAAATCTGATGTGATTAAGGGTTTGTGCCAAAGCTTAATGTGCCTGTGCAGGGTATGATCTATCGAGATGTTTATTTTGGTGTCTATGACACTGCAGACAGAATGCTTCCAGATCCCAAGAATATTCACATCTGCATCAGCTGGATAATCACAGTCTGTCACAGCAATGGTTGTGTTGACTTCTTATCCATTTGACACTGTTCATTACTGCATGTTGATGCAGTCAGGGTGCAAAAGAACTGATATCATGTACACAGACACTCTTGACTGCTGGATAAAGATTGCTCTTGATGAAAGAGGCAAAGTTTTTTTCAAGGGTGCATGGTCCAATATTCTCAGAAGCACGGGTGGTGCTTTTGTGCTTGTCTTGTATGATGAAATTAAGAAGCTCATATAAATTATTTCCTGGTCTTTCCTGTCCTCACCCACAATGAACAGGCATATTGTACTATGTAAAATATCTTGAGCATTCTTGACAGACTCTTGATTGTCTATTTATCAGTGGCAGCTATTTACTGGTTGAAAATGGGAAGAAATAATATTCATCTGACCAGATTTATCTTAAAGCCATTTCCATGATGATTATGGAACTCAATTATATTTTGTATTTCAGTCACTCCTGATAAACAACAAATTTGAAGAGATAAAAGAATATCTGAAATATTAAATAGACAGAGAGAGAATTCTTCAGAAAAAGAGCTATATGAAGTGGAGGTAAGCAATTTAACAAATATAGAGTTCAGAGTAATGATTATACCAAAGCTTAATAGCATGAAAAAAGAGATAGCAACCATAAAAAGAACCAGTCAGAAATGTAGAGTGCCTTATCTGAAATAAACAATACACTGGAAGGAATAAACAGCAGGTTCAATGAAGCAGAGGACCAAATCAGTGATTTGGAATGCAAGATAGAAAAAAAGAACAACACCCAATCAGAGCAGCAAAAAGAAAAAAGCGCTAAAAAAAGTGAGGACAATTTAAGAAACCACCTTTGGGACAATATGAAGTATAACAACATTTGCATGATAGGGGTACCAGAAAACGAGAGATAGCAAGGGATCTGCTTTCACCCCTCTTATTCAACATAACACTGGAAGTTCTAGCCACAGCAATCAGACAACAAGAAGAAATAAAAGTATCCAAATTGAAAGGAAAAAGTAAAACTGTCATTATTTGTAGATGATATGATATTGTATATAGAAAACCTTAAAGATTCCACCAAAAAACTACCAAAACTGATAAATGAATTCTGTAAAGTGGCAGGATACAAAATAAATATCCAGAAATTGGTGCATTTTTGCACTAATAATGAACTATCAGAGAGGGAAACTAACAAACAATTCCATTCACAACTGCTTCAAAAAGAATAAAATGCTTAGGAATAAATTTAGCCACCGATGTAAAAGACCTGTACTTGGTAAATTATAAGACTCTGAGTAAAGAAATTGAGAAATAAATAAGTGAAAACATACAGCTTGTTCATGGATTGGAAGTGAAAACATACAGCTTGTTCCCTAAAATTTCCATACTACCCAAAGCAATCTATAGAATCATTGCAATTGGAGAAATCACTCTACCTGACATCAAACTATATTACAAGGCCATAGTAATGAAAACAGCATGATGGTGGCATAAAAACAGATATGTGGATCATTGGAATAGAATAGAGAGCCCAGAAATAATCCACACCTTTATAGTCAATTAATATTTGACAAATAAGGCAAAAACATACAATGGACTAAAGATAGTCTATTCAATAAATGGTGTTGGGAAAATTGGACAGATACATACAAAAAAATTAAACTAGGCCACCTTCTTACACTGCACGCAAGAATAAACTCAAAATGGATTAAAGACTTAACTGTTAAGCTCAAAACCATAAAAATCTTAGAAGAAAACATAGGCATTAAAACATCAGACATTTTTCATAGCAATATTTTTTTTGTATATATCTCCTCAGGCAAGGGAAACAAAAGAAAAAATAAACAAACGGGACTACACCTAACTAAAGAGTTTTTTTTCACAGCAAAGGAAACCACAACAAAATGAAAAGGCAAATCACTGAATGGGAGAACATATTTGCCAATGATACATCTGATAAGAGGTTTATATCCAAAATTTATAAAGAACATAAAACTCAGCACACATACACACACACATGCACACACACACAATCCAATTAAAAATGGGCAGAAGTCCTAAACAGACACTTCTCCAAAGAGGATGTACAGATGGCCAATAGGCATATGAAAGTATGTTCAACATCACTAAGCATCAGAGAGATGCAAATTGAAACCACAATGAGATATCACCTCACACCTGTCAGAATGACTATCATCAATAAATCAACAAACAAGTCTAGGTGAGGATGTAGAGAAAATGGAGCCCTGGCCGATTTGGTTCAGCGGTTGGAGCGTCAGCCTCTGGTCCAGAGACACCAGGGTTCGGTTCCCGCTAAGGGCACGTACCTCAGTTGCAGTTTGTCCCCGGCCCTGGTTGTTCGTGCGGTTGGCAGCCACTCGATGTGTCCCTTTCACGTCGATGTTTCTCTCTCTCTCTCTCTCTCTCTCTCTCTCTCTCTCTCTCTCTCTCTCTCTCTCTCTCTTCCTCTCTCCCCCTCCCACTCTATCTGAACAAAATATCGAAAAGTGTCCTCGGGTGAGGATAAAAAAAAAGAAAATGGAGCCCTAGTGCACTATTGGTGGGACTGCAGACTGGTGCAGCCACTGTGGAAAACAGTTTGGAGGGTCCTCAGATATTAAAAATGGAACTGCTTTATGACCCAGCAATTCCCCTTCTGTAAATACATCAGGAGAAACCTGAAACAATGATTCAAAAGAATATGTGCATCCTTTTGTTCATTGAAGCATTATTTACACACTGTGTTTTTAATACTTTTAATTTACTTTATTACTTTTGTTGAAAGTCTAACTTGATGTATTAGCTAAAAGGCACTCCTATAAATAGGTCTTTAGTAATGTGGTGGTAAGATGTGTGTGGGGGAGAGGGGAGGAGACATATTCTACCTTCATAATTAGTTCTCATTTAGTGAGCCTGCATCCCTTGTCTGTGAAGTTCACAGATATCTCTCAGTTTTATCCCCTTGACTTAGATGGGGAAGGATGTTGGAAGGAATGTAACTGGGTATTTCTATTCCCCCAAGTCAATTATTCTGATAAAATCCTAATAAGTTAAGCTCTGGTAAAATAGTTTCTCTTGAAGGAAAGCCTTGTTAAGAACAGAATGCTCTGTCTTATTTCAAAATTGTACTTTCTTCTTCCCATTCCAGAAACCCAAGAGGGTTTCTCTCTGATCTTCACTATGAAAATCTGATAGAGCTCCAGGATATAAAACTCACAAAAGTCAGGGTGCTTCCCTGGAGGATTTATCTCTCAGATTTGTTCGCTCTGAGAAATTCATCAATTACACTTCAGATTTTCCCACCCCAGGACTGATATCCACATAGGCTTCTGCTTGAGAGGGCTTCTGCTTTGTTAAGTTGGGATTCACTGTATTTGTCTGACTCTATAATTTGGAGAGCAGCACTTTACCTCGTGACCTTACTTCTCTGACAAATATAAGAAGAGTTGCTATTTTTCTAGGGTTTTTTTTTTTTTTTTTTTTTTTTCAGTTTGTTTTTCTTGTTAGGATGGAATAGTGATTTCCAAGTTACTTACAGGTTAGTCTGGACAGCAGAAGTCTAAAATTTCTATATTTTAACATACTTAATACAAAAAAAAACCCCTAAACTTTGTGACTAAACATGTTATTATATAAATGTAAACTATTATTAACTGTGAAATGTTTATTCTGTTTCTTGTTTAAATAATGTAAACCATGAAATATCACTTTTTTTCATTTTTCGTATTATAATAAGTGAGTACAGCCAGTATTATACTAGTTCAAAACAAAACAAAAAGATGTTTGCTGTTAGGACTCATTGCAACTAAAAAAAGAAAGGCTCCAGATTTAGTTTTAATAATATTTGTGTTAAAACAATTTAGTGGATGCCTCAAAAGTGGACAGGAGTTCGTTTACAAGCAATTAGATATTTCAAGAGCAATAGCCTACACTTTTATCTTAAAAACAAATTAGAAATAGACATTTAAGTGATAATTGTTTATCCTAGTCAAGACATGTTTTTTTCAAAAAACTGAAATTAGAATGCATAATTGATGATTATGAAATAGGAAAATTGTCACCAAAGTGATCCAGTTTTCTTGTTAAGAATTATCAACACTTTTGTCTTTAAAAACAGAGTAAGAGTTATTTATCTATGTAAAAAGTACATACTCCATAATAAAGAGGGTATACCATGGTTACTTTCTATTTGTACCTTTCGTGCTACTTTGAGAGTTTCTACTGTATTAGGAGGTAAACAAGGAAAGTTCCTTACCTTAAGGACAGTTTTGTTTTGTTTTTTTCAATCTTCACCGGAGGACATTTTTTTTTTTTTTTTTGCATTTATCTTCAGATAGAACAGGAAGGAGAGAGGGAGGAAGAGAGAGAGAGAAACATCGACGTGAGAGAGACACATCAACTGGCTGCCACCCACACAATCCCAAGCGGGACTGGAGACAAACTGCAACTGAGGTACGTGCCCTTAGCAGAAACTGAACCCGGGACTCTCTGGTCTGCAGGCTGATGCTCTAACTGCTGAGCCATTTTTTGGTCCCCGATCCTGGTTGGGGATGTGTGGGTGGTAACCACTCAGTGTGTCTCTGTCACATGGATGTTTCTCTCTTCCTCCCTCTCTCCCTACTGCTATATTTGAAGATAAATGCAAAAATGTCCTCGGGTAAGGATTAAATGAAATTAAAAAAGCAAAATGCAACAGCGAAACTAGAACACATTTCTTCTTCCTTCTTCACAATATCTCCAATAAAAGATTTGTTCTGGCTATAGAACTTGGTAACCTCAGCAAACTTTTTTTTTTCTTTAAGTTGAGAACTGTCACCTTTTCATTTAAAGGAAGCAATTCATGGCTTGGCCACTATGGCTCAGTGGTCTGAACATCGTCCATGGACCAAGATGTCCCACATCGATTTCCGATTTCCGGTCAGAGCACATGCCCGGTTGTGGGATTGATCCCCCATGGGGGGCGTGCAGGAGGCAGCTGATCAATGTTTTTCTCTCACATGGATATTTCTATCTCTCTCTTCCTTCCTCTCTCACTAAAAAAAATCAATAAAAAGCTTTTAAAATAAGGAGGTAATTCACGGTTTCTCTCTGACATATTCGAATTGCTAGTATCACTATTCTTGTGCTTTGGGGACATTACTAAGTAATATAAGCCTTACTTGATCACAAGCACTGTGATAGCATGACAGTGCAGTGGGTCTGATAACCAAGAAGGCCATGTGTCTAATGGGTGGGGATTATATGTAGCAGAGACACACTGGACAGACAAATGACTGATTCCTGTTCCATATGGGATGCAGCAGAATTGCTCAAGATTTCAGCAAGCTACTCAAAAGAGCATGCAATTTTAAACCTATGAATTGTTTATTTCTGCAATTTTCCATTTATAATTTTGAACTGGTGTTGACAGCAAGTAACAGGTTGCAGAAGTGAAACTGTGGCCCTGGCCAGTTTGGCTCAGCAGTTAGAGAGTTGGCCCGCGGACCAGAGAGTACCGGGTTTGGTTCCCACTAAGGGCACTGCATTGGTTGCAGTTTTTCCCTGTCCCAGTTGGGCTCATGTGGGTGGCAACCAGTTCATGTGTCTCTCTCGAATCGATGTTTCTCTCTCTCTCCCTCTCTCCCTCCTGCTCTATCTGAAGATAAATGCAAAAATGTCCTCGGGTGAGGGAAGGGAGGGAGGGAGAGAAACTGTGGATAAAGAGAGACTACTGTACTAGAGACATTTTCTTCAATTATCAATAAATCATAATATTAGTTAAATGTAAGCTGTAATAACACTTGATGAACGAATAAAGACTATCTTCCCTATAGTTCCCAAGCTCCAACATTTCTGTACTGATGTTGCTCCTTTCTCTCCCTTGCCCTTGAGGACTTCCTCCATGCACACAATTTCTTCCTTGTAGGCAGGGTGATTACATGGGTAGAGGCAAGATCAGCACAAACAAAGAGTTTCACAACGGTGTTCCGTATACTTATGATAAAGCATAGCACAGTATCAGAATTACATTTGCTACTTGGCATCAGCATTCTCTATTCTTAATATTGTGGATGCTCACCGGTTTTTGAACTCCATATTCTTTAAACATTTTTAAAATGAAGACTTTGGCATTTTCTTACAATTTAGTGAAACTATGCTGAAAGACAATTAGGTTTAGTTTGGTAATAATTTGGTACTCCTTTTAGTACTTAATGTTGATAAACAGAAGTAATAATTATTGTTGTTCAGGAACTAAATTGGTTTCCAACAGTTTGTCTTCAAACTCAGTTCAACTAAACCATCTTATTTGTGCATGATAGCTTCTTAATGGGATATATATTATTCTATAGTACTCTAAAATGCCTTTGATTGTTGCAACTAAGAAAATTTTAATATGCAGAATATATAATATATATCTGAAAAATATATGCATAAAATATAATACACATATTATATATATTTATATAAAAGCTCCTCTTAGTCCAGCTGGTGTGGCTCAGTGGTTGAGCGTTGACCCATGCACCCAGATGTCACCAGTTCGATTCCTTGTCAGGGCACATGCCTGGGTTGTGGGCCAGATCCCCAGTCTGAGGCATGCAGGAAGTGGCCAATCCATGTTCTCTCTGTTTCTATGTCTCTCTCTCTCTCTCTAAAATCAATAAAGGAAAAAAAGAAAAAAAAAGGTCCCCTGACTGTATTGGTTAAGTGTTTCAAAAAGCTGGACACTCAAATTCAAACAGGCCTATGTAACCACCATTCTGAAGGGGTTGGTGTTTATTTCTTTATCCTGTCTAGTTATGTAAGTCTAGTTACCCAGATTTTGATTACGGCTGTTGGATGTGTTCAATAAGCCCAGTTCCATTTATTTTAAGAGCCTTATCTGGAAAGCATCTAGTAATAACTGAAACTGTACCATCACAATGTATAAGAATTCAGAGAAAACATGGCAAATGTACAAATTTAAAAAAATCAGCCCTGGCCGGTTTGGCTCAGCGGTTAGAGCGTCGGCCTGCGGTCCGGAGAGACCCGGGTTCGGTTCCCGCTAAGGGCACGTACTTCGGTTGCAGTTTGTCCCCGGCCCTGGTTGGTCGTGTGGGTGGCAGCCACTCGATGTGTCCCTTTCACGTCGATGTTTCTCTCTCTCTCTCCCTTCCTCTCTCTCCCTCCCACTCTATCTGTACAAAAACTGGAAAAATATCCTCGGGTGAGGATAAAAAATAAATAAAAATAAAATAAAAAATCAGTAATGTTTCAGTGGTGTAATTTCTTATTGTACATAATTGCTTAAAATCTGAACCAGGGTAGCTGAATAAACTGTTCTTGATTATTACACTATTCAGGTCTCAAGTATTTTCATAATTTTATTCTTTTGATCACTCTCATCCATGATCCATACTAATTTAGTAAATCAATCCCATCTTTATTTTATGGCTAATATAAAAAGTAGAGAAGTATGTCATATAAATAATATCATATAAGTGTGGAGAGATTAATAGTTATAGATACATTTTTAAATGATTTCTCTTGGTTTTTTATTCAAATGTCAGAGGAAATTTACTGCTAAATAATAATGTTTGGGAATAAATTATAGTTATATTATAGCTTGCCTTTACTGTAAATATCCAAACTCCCCATGTCCATTACACTTTCTTTAGCAGATAAACATATATTCTCCTCCTCCTAATTTGGATTATTCAGGAGAAAAAAATGTTCGTTGAAAATTCATGTATGAAACTTGAAATACAAATTATGAGCTATCATTGTACCAATAAATTAAATTTGACAGAAGAAAGTTATCATCTCTTATTAGTTGAACTGACTTAAGATGGTACCATGTGTAACACTAAGATAAAGCATTAACAACCAGAATAAAGGCAAAGTCATCCACATATGCTGTGAAATTTATACAAACAACATCTCTAATGGGCAGACTCCGGAAACATTATTTTCCCTTGTTATTGGAAAGTTTTCATAATTCACTCATAGCTACCACCTGTGAGTTGTTTAATTATCAATAACTTGTAAAACTAATGAATCAACTCAATATATAATTTTTCACTTTAAAAGCTCCCAACCACTAAAGAATTTTGATATATATGGAATTTTTATTTTAGAAGCTTAACCTACTTCTGAATGATGAATAATAAGATAAAACCTTGGACTGTTTAGACCCCTTTGGAAATTTCTCTCAGTAAAAATTAAAGAACATATTTGAATATACATGGAAATGTATAAAAAGTATGCTTTTTTGAAATAAGAAAACATAAATCTATTGCATATAATTCCAAGCTTTAAAAGAAAAGAAACCAAGTTATCTCATACACTAGTTTTTTTTCACATCGCTAGCTATGAAAAATCATGAACAATGTTCTTGAATACTGAAAACACATTTTAGAAATCATGATGCAGCCTGGCCGGTGTGGCTCAGTGGTTGAGTGACAACCCATGCACAAAGAGGTCTCTGGTTCAATTCCCGGTCAAGGCACATGCCCAGGTTGTGAGCCTGATTCCCAGTGGGGGGCATGCAGGAAGCGGCCAATCGATGTTCTCTCTCATTGATGTTTCTCTCTCTCTCTCCCTCTCCCTTCCTCTCTCTCTAAAATCAATAAAGAAAAAAAATTTAAAAATAAATAAATAAAAATCGTGATGCAGTGTGCAGATGATGTTTTTATGGAGTTGTGCACTGAAACCTGTACTCCAATAAATTCAATAAAAATAAACAAACAACAATGTCTCTGTTGGCCTTTCAAAAATATATCCTTATTAACAGCAAATAAATGAAACTAGTGACTCACTTCTTATGTAATTCTACTCCAAATAATATTCTTCCTTTATTTGTGTTAATTATTTGATTAAAGACAGTTTGAATCATAACTTCTGAACGTGTATTTTCACTCTTTTAGGCATGATAAATACCATTGTATTCCATTTGCTTTTCTACTTCATATAGATTCTTTTTCTCCTGCTATTTTTTCTTTACCCAGTACAATTTGTTAACATGGTCTCTTAATTATTTAACATCCTGGTTATTTTTCTTACCTTCCTTTCATGAACTTCTCATTCCCTCAATACTTGCTGTATGTTTTAGAACTATTAACTTGATGCATAATGAATACTAAATAGGAGAAAGCCAATCAACCTCCTTGAAAATGGTTTTAAATACATAAAAAGGGACTCAAAAAAATCTTTTTTTTCTCTCTCTTAATTACACCACTCACAGAAAGAATAGAATTTCAGAAAATATACAGTTCTTCTTTGGCAGAATTATCAGTGATTTGAAGGGCACATTTTAATTTGCTTTTATATGAAAGAGAAACTAAGTTAAAACCT
The DNA here is from genome assembly GCF_014108415.1 of Molossus molossus. Taxonomy (NCBI): domain Eukaryota; kingdom Metazoa; phylum Chordata; class Mammalia; order Chiroptera; family Molossidae; genus Molossus; species Molossus molossus. Next base: position 18,069,277 of record NW_023425355.1, read on the forward strand.
GTATCAATATTTTAATGATTTCTGGAAACAAGTATCAACTGAGACTGAAAAATCTATACAAGTAGATTGTTCACATTGTATTTCACTATGTAATCGCATTCTAATTTGTTGCTAATTTAATGATGTTAGTGTACTATGATCTGCACACATGAATAAGAGCCAGGAGCTGAAATAAATAATTCCTATGTAAGACTTAAAAATTTAACATGAGCCAAAAAAGCAAAATGAACAATTTGAAATATACTACAATTATCAAATTAAGACTACAGTTACTTAATGACGGAACACATATATTGGATCATCTATAATAATCACTTAAAATACATTATTTTCAAAGTTGTTTAATTACATAATATTCTCAGAGCACTTAAACTGAGAAATGCAGTCATCCTTTCTAGTATATTTCATATCAATTTTTTTATTAATATATTTTTGTTACATATGTTTTTTTTCTTTTTCCCCCTTTGACACCCTCCTCACAATTCCCCTACTCTACCCCATCCCCAGCATTGTTGTCTATGTTCATTGGTTACACACACATGCATATAAGTTCTGTGGGTTTACCTCTTCCCTCCCCCCACCCTGTCTTCTGAGGTTTGTCAGTCTGTACCCTACTTCTATGTCTCTGGGTCTATTTTGTTCATCAGTTTGTTTTGTTCATTATATTCTACAAATAAGTAAGATCATGTCATATTTTTTTTTCCCTGATTGGCTTGTTTTGTTTAGGATAATACTCTCCAACCCTGGCCGGTTTGGCTCAGTGGTTGCAGCGTTAGCCTGCGGTCCAGAGAGACCTGGGTTTGGTTCCCGCTAAGGGCATGTACCTTTGCAGTTTGTCCCCGGCCCTGGTTGGGTCGTACGGGTGGCAGCCATTCGATGTGTCCCTTTCACGTCGATGTTTCTCTCTCTCTTCCTCTCGCTCCCTCCCACTCTACCTGAACAAAAAATGGAAAAATGTCCTCGGGTGTGGATAAAAAAAAAAAAAAAAAACTCTCCAGGTTCCTCCATGTCATCTCAAAGGATAAGAGATCTTTCTTTCTTACAGCTGCATAGTACTCCATTGTGTATATGTATAACAACTTTTTTATCCACTCATCTATTGATGGACACTTGGGCTGTTTCCAGATCTTAGAGATTATAAATAGTGTTGCTATGAATGTAGGGGTGTAAATATATTCTTTCTGATTGGTGTTTCAGGCTTCTTAGAATATATTCCTAGAAGTGGGATCACTGGGTCAAATGGCAGTTCCATTTTTAATTTTTTGAGGAAACACCATATTGTTTTCTATAGTCTGCATTCCCATCATCAGTGTACTAGAGTCCCCTTTTCTCCACACTCTTCCCAGCACTTGTTGTTTGATGATTTGTTGATTATATCACATTTTAACGTTTTTCTTATTGCACTGTATTTTATGTTTACAGTTTTTTTACTATAGTCTTTTAAAATTAACAGCATATTTAACAATCATTTATATTACATCATTTCAACAAACAAATATACATTTATTCACTTAAGTTACTGTTTTCTAAATTTGTGTCTAGATTTTTAAAGTCAAAGCAGAAAAATAAATTTAAAACCAGAGCACAAGGCGTGTGATAGTAATTTAAAGATTTTTGTATGAAGTCATGGAACAAAGCAGAATCGCAGCAGTTCATGGAAGAAACAGAGACAACAAGAAACTAAGATGCAGCCCGGCTAGTGTGGCTCACTGGTTGAGCATCAACCCATGCACCTAGAGGTCGCTGGTTCGATTCCTGGTCAGGGCACATGCCCAGGCTGTGGGCCTGATACCCAGTGGGGGTAAGCAGGAGGAAGCCAGTCGATGTTCTCTCTCATCCCTCTTCCTTCCTTTCTCTCTAAAAATCAATAAAGAAAGAAAAATTTAAAAAACAAAAAAACAAAAAAAACAACACTAAGTTGCAGAATTACAACCTCTTTAGGCATGACTTCTAAGCTTTAAGACTAAAACAAAGAGGCAGTTGAGGAACTTGTAATATGAATTATAGGAAGACGGTTACATCTGTTTACATCATTGTTTTTGACATGTTCTGTGCGTTCTTGAACTTCACTAGTCATGGTAAGGGGCTATCATCAGTTAAACAAATAAGGCTCATAGACTACATGAAAGAACATATCTTAATACCACAATATTATGATTTAGCAGTGTTTCCTGAGCTATCTTACAGGTACAAAGCAAATATATCTTAAAGCAGTCACTAAATGGTGATTTCTCATGAACTTTTGTATATTTTCTCTAAATAAATTAGTTTTCTTCTTGCTCAAAATGAAATGTCAAAGGCTGTTCAGATTGAAATGTTGTGTTTATTATAATAGCTTTTTAGTTTCCAATTTTTTTTTTATTTCTGCTGAGAAGACTTTTAATTTATTGTTGTACTAGAATTTGTCACACATACATACAACGCAGAAATTATTTTTTAATGAATGGATACATCTTTCTTTCGGAACAGAGCAGATATACATACACATATATTGTGATCTCATTGTTTTCTTTAAAACAAGAATAATGAACAAACATAGCCCTCCATTTCTTATTAAAAGCTTTGACAAAGACTACTTCTGTGATGGTACTTAAGCTGAAAACAAGAGGAGAATGTAGTGGATCTGTCAGAGACCTCAGTAAATAAGTAAGAATCTGATTTTTGCCATTGATTTTCTTTTTTACTCTTGGTGGGTTGCTCATCTTTCCTTTCATTTCACATATTTCCATGAAATAAATTACTGACTCATTTCTAAACGTTTTTTATAAAGACTATTAGGCCAGCTCCTATTTAAAATGAGACTGAGCAATCTCAGAGGGAAGGGGAAAGAGGGGCGGGAAGAGATAAATCAAAGAATTTGCATGCATATATGCATAACCAATGGTCACAGAAAATAGTGTGGTGAAGGCTGAGAGGGGGAAGGAACATGGAGAAGGGGGTCAGTGGAGGAAAAAGGGGGGACATCTGTAATACTTTCAACAGTAAAGATAAAAATAAATAAATAAAAATGAGGTCAAATTTAAGCATATGCTATATATATATATATATATATATATATATATATATATATTAGTGCTAGTATTATTTTCAATTATTGTTTGCATTCAATATTATTCTGTATTTTCAGGTGTACAGCATAGTGGTTAGACAGTTACCCACTGTCCAAAGTTTTCTCCCTGATATTTTCAGTACCCACCTGGCACCGTACATAGTCATTACAATGTTATCAACTCTATTGCCCAGGACTATTTTGTACCTACCAATTTGTACTTCTTAAATCCCTTCACCTTTTTCACCTAGTTCCCCAACCCTCCTCCCTGCTGGAAACCATCAGTTCTCTGTGTCTGTGAGCCTGTTTCTTTTTTTCAGTTTGTTTGTTCTTTAGGTTCTACATGTAAGTGAAATACATGGTATTTGTCTTTCTCTGCCTGACTTACTTCACTTAGCAAAATACCTTCTGCGTCCATCCATGCTGTCACACACGGTAAGATACATATGGTTTGGATTGTTTTCTTCTTTTTTCATCAAGTCATATTTTCTCCTTTGCTGTTCCACTGGGATTTTTTCTGTGTGTGTGTGTGTGTGTGTGTGTGTGTGTGTGTGTGTGTTTAAACCAATAACACTTTCAATGTTCATTTGAAAATGTCTATACATGTATTTTCTCAATATGTTTTGGTTTGGTCTGCAGAATAAATGTTCTACAGAAGTGTCTTAGCTCCTTAACAGGTATTCATTTAAGTGAAAACCACTGTAATTTGTTAGTCTCCTATGATAATTCAGGATGTTCCTCACATTCTGATTTCAAGGTTGAAAAGGAATAATTTGCATATATTTTCAGAGTTGAACACGCTGAGAAGTAGAGAATAAGATGTCTAATAAGACATTCATTACCTATACTCATTTTCAAGAGTCATTTTTAAGTTCACATTTTTAACATCATTCAAGATAATAAGTATGTTTATTAATTATTATTATTATCAGGTGCTGTTCAGGCACTTTGACTTTAATCTCTGTCGTGCAGTTTGTGAAGACACTTTTTTTTTTTTTTTATGACAAAGCTGCTCTTGGATCTACAAAAGGAGAAAATCCTTATTTAAAATCTACTGTATCTCCCATCAGTGGATCAAAGACTCCATATTTTAATGTGGTGTTGCCAGTGTCTCCCTGGAACGATGTTTTGAGAATTTTGCCTACACATTTTCTCGTCTATTTTCAGTGACTTGAAAAATGTCTACAATGGTTCCAAGAAGGGAACTGGTACAAATATTAATGCTTTTCTCCAAATGCATTATTTAAACTCATCCCTAAATAATATACATTTCTCTTTTAACCAGGTTTTTCAATTACAGTTTCCATTCACCATTATTTTGTGTTGGTTTTAGGTGTACAGCACAGTGGTTAGATGATCATATACTTCACAAAGTGTTCCCCCCCAATATTTCGCATACCGCCTGACCACATACATAGTTATTACAACACTATTAAATATATTGTATATATTTTTAAATTATAAAGTTAATATATGCTTATTTTAGAGTAATAGAAAACAAAAAGTGTGAAAATAATTTTATGACAGAAATGAACACTTAATTATGTGGCATATTTTCTGACATTGTATTTCTATTCAATTATGTTTGACATAAATGGTACCATGCTTCATAGACAGTTTATTTATTTAATTTTTTTTCTTTATTGATTTTAGAGAGAGCAAGGGAGAGTGAGAGAGAGATAGAAACATCAATGAGAGAGAACATAGAATGGCCGCCTCCTGCATGCCCCACACTGGTGATCAGACCTACAACCTGGGCATGTGCCCTGACCAGGAATTGAACCGGTGACCTCTGGCTGCATGGGTCGATGCTCAACCACTGAGCCACACCAGCTGGAGGACCGTTTAGTTTTTAATTTAAAACCTGCATAATGAAGAAATTGTCTAGCCTTTGTCTCTGGTTCCTGGGAAGTAGTCTCTAAACCCTTGGAAATTTCCAAATGATAGGCCTATCTTTATTATTTATGGTGGTCCTTTCCAAACACATCTAAGCTTGTGCTAATAAGATGACTCATGGTGGATCAACAGATAGTTTGGCAATGAAATGATTCAGGATAGGGCTGACCAAGGAAAAAAGACCAACCATGTGATTAAAGATTTGGGGCTTTAGACCACACGGCATCTGCTTGACTTTTAGAAAGCAGGATAGGACTGGAGAGTGAATTCATTCAAGTGACCAATAATTTGATCTGTCCTACCTATGTAATAAAACTCCCCACAAAATATGGACACCAAAGCATGGATGAGCTTCCTTGTAGCCAACATACACCATGTATTGTCACATTGATGTGCCAGGAGGGTGATGTGTCCTGACTCATGGGGAGAGGAAAACAGAAGCTTATAATATAGGACCCCCTTATCTCTTTTATCTATCTCCCTGTTTTGTTTTGTTTTTATCCTCATCTGAAAATATTTTTCCATTTATCTACAGATAGAGTGGGAGAGAGAGAGAGAGAGACAGAGAGAAACATCAATGTGAGAGAGATACATTGACTGTCTGCCTCCCGCATAACCCTGACCAGGGCCAGGAATGAACTGCAACTAAGGTACATGTTCTTGGTCAAAATCGAACCCGCGACTTTTTGGTCTATGGGCTGATGCTCTAACTGCTGAGCCAAACCAGGCAGGGCTATCTCTCTGGTTTTGAATTGTTTCTTTTTGCTATTGTAAGCTACAACCATAGGTATAACCCTTTCCTCAGTTTTACATGGCATCCTAGCAAAATGTCAGATTTTCCTAGCAAACTGGAAAATCTTACAATCTATAGCTAACTGTTCAGAGGCACAGGAGGCCTGGGGTCCTCCAAACTGACAGCTGGTATCTGAAGTGAGTGAAGTCTCGTTCTGAGTTGTGCCTCTAACCTGTGTCGCTCGCCCTAAATCCAGGAAGATTGGAATATTTTCAATCTAAATTTTTCAATACTATTCTATACCATTACATATTAAACCATTATTTTAATCATTCTAATGTGTATTATAATTAATACCATATTTTTTCTTTTTAAAAATTTGTGTATATTCATTGACAAAAATTTGCAAATTAAAAACAGCCATGATCGCCCTGGCCCATTTGGCTCAGTGGTTGCAGCATTGCCCCATGGACCAATGAGTCACAGGTACATTGGTCAAGGGCACGTACCTCGGTTGCAGTTTGGGTCCCCAGCTTGGTCAGGATCCTGCAGGAGGGAGCCAGTCGATGTGTCCCATCATTGATATTTCTCTCTCTCCCCTCTTCCTCCTTCCCTCCCACTCTATCTGAAGATAAATGGAAAAAAATATCCTCAGGTGAGGATTTAAAAAATAAATAAATAAAAAATAAAAACAGCCATGATCACAGACAATAGTGCAGGGACCAGGTAATGGAGGAAAACAAAAAAAGGGAGGACATCTGTAATACTCTCAACAATAAAACATTTTTTAAAAGATAAAATGAAATAGCAATGCCCTGTAACCTAAATCACTCTATTGAAACTGACAGGAAGATAAGCTTCATTACAGCAGAGATCAAATTTACATAGTCAAGTTATTATATAGCTCATTCAGATGAAGACACCTTTACATTATGCATTTATATTTCTTACCAAAGGTGTTATTTAATAAAGCCTAAAGTAAATTTTTTTTAAAAGCCAAACATAAAAATAAAAATTACTTGCTGTTATTCTTTTGATAGATGTTTTTAAGGTTTTGGTTTACAGGTTTTGTTTTTATAATTTTGTAATATATTATATTAATGTACATAATTTAAAAATTGTGTATTATAAAATTTAAAAAATATAAAGCTTTGATACACAGTCTTGTAAATAAATCAATATACACACCTTTGATTAGTTCCTTGGCATAAAATCTTAAAACAGAATTAGCATTTAAAGAGGGAATATTTTTTTTTAATTATTTTTTCTTTATTGACTTTTAGAGAGAGGAAGGGAGAGGGAGAGAGAGATAGAAACATCGATGAAGATGAGAGAGAACATCAATTGGCAGCCTCCTGCACGCCCCCCACTGGGGATCGGGCCCACAACCTGGGCATGTGCCCTGAGCGGGAATCAAACCAGCAACCTCTTGGTGCATGGGTCGATGCTCAACCACCGAGCCACACAAGCTGGGTAAGAGTGAACATTTTTAATGTGCGTAGTAGAACGCCAAAACCTTTTCCAAAACATCTGTGTGTAAACATTGACTATTTAATTATATCCTTTAAAGTATTAAATATTATTTTAAAAATATTTTCTAAGTTAATAAGCAAAATTTATTTTACTGTAGTTTGTATTTTATATATATACATGTATAGTGTCATTATATATATAATATACATATATTTATATTATATATATAAATCAATATACATATATATAATGGCCTTGTCCAGTGCATTTTTCTTGAATTTATTTATCATTTCTATTTTTATGAATGATCTGTTCCTATCTTAGTAACAAATGTTTTTCTTATTAAATTTTTTTATCCTCACCATAGGATATTTTTGCATTTATCTTCAGATAGAGAGGGAGAGAGGGAGGAAGAGAGAGACAGAAACATTGATGCAAGAGAATCATATCGTGTGGGCTGCCACCCATACAACCCCAACCGGGGCTGGGGACAAACTGCAACCGAAGTGCATGCCCCTAGCGGGAACCAAACTTGGGACTCTCTGGTCTGCGGGCCAATGCTCTAACTGCTGAGCCAAACCGGCCAGGGGTCTTATTAATTTTTTAATTGTGGTAAAATATACATAACATAAATTTGGCATCTTAACTGTTTATACATGTACAGTTTAATATGTTCACATTGTTGTGCAAATAATTTATACCTTGTCACCTTGCAAATCTGAAACCCCATATCCATTGGACAATTCCACATTTCCCTTTTGCTGAGCTCCTCGAAACCACCGTTTGGCTTTGTCTCTATAAATTCAATTACTGTGCTCTAGATACTTCGTATAAGTGGAAACATACAGTATTTATATTTTGTGGATGAGGTTTGATCTACGTTGTAGTATGGGTCAGCATTTTATTTTTTATATTTTATTTTTCCACATTCATGTAACTTTTATTAGTGTATTGCTATAACTGTTCATACACATATATACATATATATATTCAATTTTGATTAATTAATTTTTGTTACAGATGTTTCTCCTTTTTTCCTCCTAGACACCCTCCTCCCCATCCCATCCCCCCACGCCACCAGCATTGTTGTTTATGTCCATTGGTTACACATACATGCATATAAGTTCTTTGGTTGATCTCATCCATCCCCCCGGCCCCCTCCTCTGAGGTTTGTCAGTCTGAATTGTACTCCTTTCTGTGTCTCTGGGTCTATTTTGTTCATTATATTCCACAAATAAGTGAGATCATGTGGTATTTGTCTTTCTCTGATTAGCTTATTTTGCTTAGCATAATGCTCCCCCCGGTTTCTCCATGTCATCTCAAAGGATAAGAGATCTTTCTTTCTTACAGCTGCATAGTACTCCATTGTGTACATGTACCACAGCTTTTTTATCCACTCATCTTATGATGGACACTTGGGCTGTTTACAGGTCTTAGCTATTGTAAATAGTGCTGCTATGAACATAGAGGCATGTACATTCTTTCTGATTGGTGTTTCAGGCTTCTTAGGGTATATTCCTAGAAGTGGGATCACTGGGTCAAACAGCAGCTCAATTTTTAAATTTTTGAGGAAACACCATATTGTTTTCCATAGTGACTGCACCAGTCTGCATTCCCACCAGCAGTGTACTAGAGTCCCCTTTTCTCCATCCACACCCTTGCCAACACTTGTTGTTCAATGATTTGTCAATGGCAGCTACATGATAACTTGCTTGACTGCATTTCATTTATCTCATCTTCAGTAGAGTTCTCTTGTTTTTTTCATTTGGGATTTTTTTCTTTGTTTCTCTATTTTGGCTATCTCAGTGGGTTTTGGAACCTGCCAAATTTTCCCTGTGGGTGTTGGTGTTCTGCTGTTTGCGGCTCCCTCTATTCAGTTTAGATAAGTTAAACACCACTGTCAAGTCTTACTTCCCTGGGTAGATTTACAAGGCCAGGAAAGCTTCAGTTATCCTTTAGCTTTTTGCCTGGAGGCTATTAGTCTCAGTTACTTGATAAGCCTGGGGTTGTAGCCCTCAACTGAATGAAAAACAAATCCCTCAGGTGTTCAGGGTAAGAGGATTTCCAGAAGGTGTTGCAGATGCTGGCTGTTAATGAGGCTCAATTTGAATTTCTCTGGACCAGCTGGGTGGAGTTAAATTCCTGATGGAGGGGCTGTTGCTTCTACCAGGGGCTCTGGGAAGGGGCTCTTTGAGCAATATGGCCACTGTCCTATGAGATAGTGATTCAGCACAAAACTCCCTGTGCCCTCCCAGTTCTTCAAGCACCTGAATGTCCACAGAATTTCAGTCCAGTCTGCCCTCCCTCTGCCGGAGCCCAAGGTAAGTGGCTGTATCTAATTTAGTGCTATGGCCTGGCCCTCTGCACTATGGAGCTGGCTTTGGATTTTAACCCTGTGGGAGCAGCTCACAGCTAATACAGCTGCTGTCTGTGGGCTCCCAGCCCACCCTCTCTTGCCTCCACAGATCCTACCAGACTTGATTCAGTGTCCTTTTTTTCTGTCCCTGGTTATATGGGTCTTCTCCAGTTGCTTTTCTGTTGCTTTTTCCTGATCATTTGTCTTTATTTTAGTTGTAATTCCAATTTGGTACTGGGAGATGGTCTGTGTAGCTTCCATTCACTCCACTACCATTTTGGAATCTCATCAGCATTTTCTTTTTCAATGGCTAAATAATATCACATTGTGTATATATATATATATATATATATATATATATATATATATGTGTGTGTGCAGCACATTTAATTTATCCATACATTCATTAATGACCACCTTGGTTGCTTCCACCTTTTGTCTATACTAAATAATACTTTTATGAACACAGGTGTACAAATATCTCTTTGATGCCATGCTTTCAATTTATTCTTATATACCCAGAAGTGTCATTGCATTCCTCTAATGATAGTGATATTGAACATGTTTTTCAATAATTGTTGGCATTTATTAATTTCATTCTATATATTTTTCTGTTTTAAATTTGTTCAAAATAAATTCCCTGATTGTTCATTGTATTAGTTTAGATTTATTTTTACATTTAAAACCAGTTTATTTTGGAGGACACATGAATTTTCATGACTCAAAGTTGAATATTTTATAGGTGGGTCACTGAATTACTTGATAAATAAATTTGGCATCTGATTAAACCTATTTCAAAATATTTTAATCTTTTAGTATTGAGAGAATGCTCTATATATACTGATTTCTAACTTTTCCACTATGACTATACTGATTATTTTATTTTTCTTAGTATGGAATTATTTTTTTAAATACAATTTCAGAGAATAAGGTAACAGATTCATGTAGCTCATAGAAGAAAAAATGTTAATATTTTCTCATATTTGTATAATTTTTAAAGGAACATGAACTGAAAGTTCATATATTGAACAATAACTCCTTATTCTCCCTCCCACAGCTCCTGACAAATATTCAACTTTATGTCTTTATGACCTTGACTACTCTGTGTACCTCACATAAAATAATTCATCAAATATTTGTTTGTCATTGGCTAATGTCAATAAAGCTTACATTCTTACCAAATTTTTTTCTTTTTCTTTATTTTTGAATTAAATTTATTGAGGTGACATTGATTAATAAAATTATATAGGTTTGAAGTATACAATTCTATGATTCATTTCTATATTTCACTGTGTGCTCACTACCCAAATTCAAATCTTATTCCATCACCATATGTTTGACCTCCTTTACCATTTATTGCCCCCCATAGTCCTTCCTTCTGGTAACCAACATGCTGTTGTCTTATCTATGAGTTTTTGTTTCTTTGTGTTCTTGTTTGTTCATTTATTGTGTTCAGTTTTAAATAATGCCCATCCCAAATGGATGTGAGATAATTTCCCATTATGGTTTTTATTTGCATTTCTCTATTAATGAGGTTGAGCATATTTTTATTTGCTTCTTGACCATTTGTATAGCTTCTTTAGAAAAATGTTTATTCAGGTCCTTTGCTCATTTTTTATTCAGGATATTTGTTGTTGTTAAATTATAAGAGTTCTTTACATATTCTAGATATTAACCATTTACCATACATGTGATTTGTAATTATTTTGTTATACTCTATGGGATGATTTTTTTTGCTTTATTGATAGTGTGCTTTGATACATAGAAGTTTTAGATTTTGATTTGTCTATATGTCTATTTTTACTTTTGGTAACACTGTTTTTAATGTTATATTTAAGTTATCATTGCTAAACCCAATGTCCTGAGACATTTTCTTCCATTTTTGTTCTCAGAGTTCTGTAGTTTTAACACTTAACTTAAATTTTTGATCACTTTTGTGTAAATTTTGCATATAATTTAAGGTAAGGGTCAAACTTCATTTTTTTTTTTTTTGCATGTGAATCTGCAGATTTTCAACACTGTTTACCCAAGAAATTGTCTTTCCCCATTGTAGAACCTTGGCACGTGTCAGAAATCATTTGACCACATATTTGTGAGGTTTTATTTTAGGGCTCACAATTCTGTTACATTGGTCTATATGTCTGTCTTTTGCCAATACCACCCTGTTCCATTTATTGTAGTTTTGCTGTAACTGATATGAGGAAGTGCTAGACTATCAACTTTGTTCTTCTTTTTCAAGATTGTTTTGTGATTAGCCCTTTCTTACAAATCCATATGAATTTTAGGAAGGGTTTAACTTGCATCTTTCTGATGATTAGTGACCTTTTGAAAAATACTTTGTTAGAATTTTGATTAGAGATTGCATTGAATCTGTAGATTGCTTTGGATCATATTGACATCTTAACAATATTAAGTTTTCCAATCCAAGAATGCAGGATGTTTTTTCATTTACTGGTATCACTGACTTCTTTCAGCTGTGTTTATAGTATCAAGTTTATATGTCCTTCACCTTCTTGGTTAAGTTTATTCCCAAGTAATTTACTCTTTTGATGTTATTGTAAATGGAATTGTTGTCTTAATTTTCTATTAAGGTTGTTTATTATCAACATATAGAAGTGCAGCTTATTTTTGCATGTTTATTTTTTATTGTGTCTTCACTGAGTTTCTTTACTTGTTCTTACATTTTTTTTTTTGTATGGAATATTTAGTACTTTCCAGATATAAGTGTATTTCAAACACAAACAGGGATAGTTTCATTTCTTGATTTAAAATTTTTAAAAGATATATCTTTCCCACTGATAAAGAACTTTCATTACTGCCTTGATATTTTGGGGATAATTTACCTTTTTTTTCATTTTTCCAAAAACTTCCCTGACAGCAAGTAGTCTTGAAGTTCTATAGATGTGATAAAAACAGAGTACATCATATAAGTGTTGTTCTTTGAACTCTGATTAAGGAGAATGAATGAGAGCTTAAATCCTGTCTGTGCTTCTTTAACTTCTTAAATCAAGCCCCAAAAACTATAGCACTTGGAGGAAATTAAGTTATCATCTGAAAAAAGTGATGGTTCACTACTGTTGATTCAACATAACCTCATAATTTTGCCCCTTTACTTTTAAAGGAAAACAATTCAACCTATGCACAGAATAAATTTTGTCACTAAATTAGATACTTTTCTACTTTACCAACTTGAATGTACTGTACAACCCATTAATACCACTTTGGATATTCATCCAAAGAAAATGAAGAACATTAATTCAAAAAGATATATGTACACCCATGTTCATTGCCTTGCAGCATTATTCACAGTAGCCAAGATATGGAAACAACCTAGGTGTTCTTTGAAAGATGAATGGATAAATAAGATGTAATATATATATACACACACGATGGAGTATTATACAACAATAAAATAAAATGAAATTTTACCACTCGTTACAACATGGATAAATTGAGAGGGTATTATACTAAATGAAATAAATCAGGCAAAGAAAGATAAATACTGTGTGATTTCACTTATGTGTGGGATCTAAAAACAAAACAAAATAAAAACAGACTCATAGATACAGAGAACAAAGAGATGGTTACCAAAAAAGAGTGGATTGGAGGATGGGTGAAAAGAAGAAGGGGAATATAGTCAATAATATTGTGATAAATTTACACAGGGACAGATTATTACTAGAAATAGTAGTGTGATCACATCGTAAGGTATAAAATAGTCCAATTACAATATTGAACAAATGAAACTAATATAACCAATATAAGATTGTACACCAACTATACTTAAATAAAAAAGTAAATAAAAAATATAGACAGAGGGGAATTTAAATAAATGGTTAAAAGTGGCAATTAGTGAAATTTGTAATGGGCAAAATGCTGAGGCTATTCTCAAGAAGATTGGGACATAGTAAATTACTGTTACTTTGAAATATGTATTACTGTTCTCTTGGATATATACCTAAAGGAAGAATGTTCAGTGGTTGAGACATGGAAATTTTCTATTTAACATTCTAAAGAACTGTCCAAGTGTTTTACAAATTAGCTACAACAATTTACATTTTCACAAGAAACATGTGAGGCTTTCCAATTATCCACATCCTCACCCAAGAATTTTTTTTTTCATTTATCTTCAAATAGAGCAGGAGGGAGAGAGGGAGGAAGAGAGAGAGAGAGAGAAATATCAATGTGAGAGGGACACATTGATTGGTTTCCACCCACACAACCCCAACCGGGGCCAGGGACAAACTGCAACCGAGGTGGGAATCGAACCCGGGACTCTCTGGTCCGCAGGCTGACGCTCCAACTGCTGAGCCAAACCAGCCAGGGCAACACTTGTTTTTATCTGTGTTTTTTATTTTAATCATTCTCATAAGTGTGAAGTAACATCTCATATTTATTTTGTTTTGAATTTCCTATATAACTAATGATGTGGAATATCTTTTTCTGCACTTATTGGTCATTTTCATACCTATGTTAGACACATGTCTATTCATCTTTTTGCCTATTTATAATTATGTGTTTTTTTCCTATTGAGTTGTAAGAGTTTTTCATAGAAGGTAGACACAAGTCTCTTATCAGATTTATGGTTTACAATATTTTTTTCTATTCTCTGTGTGAGTATTTTCATGATCTGAGCTGTGTGTGCACTACATATTGTCAAAAATAGCTTTCAAAGAAAGAAATAAGCATATTTACACAAATTCTTGTACATCTAAGTGGGTGGGATTGGCAAGAACAATTTACCAAAAGGTAGTTTTTAAAAGAATAGTGGAGAAAATGAGTAATTTAAGGAAACTGAGCCCAGCTTGTGTGTCTCAGTGGATGGAATGTCATCTCCTGGACTGAGAGGTCCTGGTTTGATTCCCAGTGAGGGCACATGCACTGGTTGTGGGCTCAATACCCAGTAGGGAGTGTGTAGAAGGCAGCCGATCGATGTTTCCCTCTCACCTCAATGTTTCTATCTCTTTCTCTAAAAAAAAATCAGTAAAAGCATATTATAAAAAAAAGAAACTGAGCCTGGCTGGTGTGGCTCAGTGGTGGAGCATCAACCCATGCACCAAGAGATCGTCTGTTTGATTCCGGGTCAGGGTACATGCCCAGGTTGTGGGCCAGATCCCCAGTAGGGGGCATGCAGGAGGCGGCCAGTCAATTTCTTCTCTCATAGGTGTTTCTAACTCTCTCTTCCTCTCCCTTCCTCTTGCTCTATGATCAATAAAGAAAAAAAATTTTTTAAAAAAGATCAACACTTAAAAAAAAGAAATTGAAATAACAATATAGATATCAATATATTGATATAATCTATATATAAGAGATAACTGATAGATTTATGATATTATATATATTGGTATTTCATATGATTTTATATATAAAACCTGTGTGTGTATGTATGTGTGTGTGTGTGTGTGTGTGTGTGTATTTACAAAGAAAAAATGTAAGATTTCCTGTGTAGTCATTGCTGAAGAAGACATTTAGCTGAAGCTAAGTCAGAAATACCAGGATAAGACAACATACTCAACTTGCGATAAGCCCCTAATTGCATTCTGTTCCACTACAGATAGAACTTGGAACTTGAGAAAAGTATAATTTCAAAAAGTGAAATATGCTAATATGCAGGTGCCTGAAGCACTAATTACTCAAGAGATCTCTTATTGGACAAAAACTTAAAATGCATCTTTATCAACTTAAAGATAGCATTTCAGAAATTTGCCTACGGCAGCCAACTGCAGGCAATTTTTCTGGCCACAGTGCAGTGACAATGCTTTAATTCTATCATCTCAGATTGTAAAAGCTATTGCTTATTATTTCAGGGAGCTGATGAGCTAGGGGTTTTGAAATTAATAAGATTTCATTTAACAATGGAGCTGAAATCTCAAGTCAGCACAAAACTCTGACCTATAATTCCTTTTTTATTCTTGGTGACCCTTTAACATATCTTAAACTTAATGCCTTAACTGTTGGTAAAACTGGATTTGGAAACGATAAATCCAGTGAGAGAAACTTGATTGCTCTCTGTATAAAATTATTTTGGTTGTACAATAACCACTTATGCATTTTTAATGTAATTAAACTGATGTATTAGCAAATATTTTATCAAGTAAATAGTACTCCATTGGATATAATTATAATGCAAATTAAACAAACACAGTGCATGCCTTTGAGAAGTTTATTTAATAAAACAGACATTGACATAGGAATACATGCAAATGTCTTTACAGAAGGTGAATAAAATTGTATTTATACATTTTAAATTTTCAATTATTAAGGATATTGGTAATATAAAAAATACAAGTCAAGCTTTCGACAATGTGCAAGATTATGATTTTTACTTACATAATATCCATGTTATCATTATTTGGTTTGAGACAGAATCATCGTACATTACTCAAATTTGACAATGTTAAACCAAGGAAACCGCTATAGTTATGATACTTAAAAATAGCTACATTTTAGGAGCTGTTCATATTAATTTAAGAATCCATTACTTTTTTCCAAAAAGTATTTTTGAACTCATGCTAAAGTTATCTTCTAAAATGCAATGTAAGAGAGACAACGCAATTCTTTCACACTTTAAAATTTTAATTACATTATATGTGACTAACAATAAACTAAATATAAATGCTTCATTTTATATAATTTAGGATAATTATAAGGTATATATTAAAAGAATGTATTATTATTATTATTGATTCTATTATAAGATCTAACTTGAATAAAACCTAATCTGTGATCTTTGCAAAAATGATGTCAATGATGTGTCATCCAGGTCCAAATACTATACATTAAATGGTAGAAGTAAATACAATATACTTTAAAATGCCACTTATATATTGTGTATATTATACCTATACAGCTTTTCATTTCTGAATGTTTGACTGCTAGAATAATCGCGAAGGCATCTTAAAGAAAACATAAACATAAAATGTATATTAACAACGAAAGTTATTGCCATTTCTATTCAGTAAAGTAGTGGAAGTCAGCCAGAGCAATTGGGTAAGAAATAGAAATAAAGGCATCCTTTTCAGAAAGCAAGAATTAAATGATCTCCGTTTGCTGACAATATAATTGTACAAGTCAAAAATCCTAAAGGTTCCACAAACACCAGTTAGACCTAATAAATTAATCAAGAATGCAAGGTAGAAAATCAATCCACAAAATCAGTTTCTGTCCTATACACTAATGATTAAAAATATGAAAAAGAAATGAAGATAACAATTGTATTTTCAATAGCATGAAAAATAATAAGCCACTTAGGAATAAACTTAGTCAAGGAGGTGAAAGACTTGTACACTCAAAACTGAAAAACATCGCTGATAGAAATGAATGAAGACACCAATACATCTATACTATTATTTATAAAAACACGTCATGTTCATAGTTGGAAGAAAATATTGTTAAGATGTCACTATAACCCAAAGTTATTTTATTTTTAAATATGTTTTTATTGATTTTTGAGAGAGGGGAAGGGAGGAGAGAGAGAAACATTGATATGAGAAAGAAACATCAATTGGTTGCCTCCTACACGCCCCCTACTGGAGACTGAGCCTGCAACTTGGGCATGTGCCCTGACCGGGAATCAAACACCTGACCTTTTGGTGCGTGGGACACGCTCAACCATCTAAGCCACACTGGCCAGGGCAACCCAAAGTTATTTTATGAAAGGCCTAATACTTCCAAGATGATAAAAATCATCCTTCCATGTTTACATCTTTGTTTAATCTGCAATTTATTTTGGTATCAGAAGTGTTATATGGACTGGAAGTCACAGAACTGTTAATAAAGTACCAATAAAGTAACATATTTTATCTACCAAAGCAGTAATAATTTAAATTTTTATACTATCCACTCTTGAATAGGGTGGGGAAAACTAATACTTGACATTTATAGGTGGGAATGTAAATTGGTGATATGGATGGGGAGGTGTGGCTTGACAATAGCTATCAGAATTTAAATTATAAGTATTATTTGAAGTATTGCTCCATATCTAGGTATTTATTTTACAGATATACTCATAATTTCCTGGAGATCAATATACAATGCGTTATAGTGTGTATATACATATATAGAAATCTATATATCTATCTGAATGTGTAGTTGGTATATTGGTTAAACATTTCTTGAAGCATATATGCAAGAAAAATCTGTTAACAGGCCTGGTCAGTGTAGCTCAGTGGATGAGTGTCAACCCATGCACCAAGAGGTCACCAGTTCAATTCCCGGTCAGGGCACATGCCCAGGGTGTGGGCCTTATCCCCAGTAGGGGGCATGCAGGAGGCAGCCAACCAATGTTCTCTTTCATCAATGTTTCTCTCTCTCTCTAAAAATCAATAAAGAAAAACATTTTTTTTAAATTTGTTAACAGTATCTTTGTGGAATGGAGTTATTATTATCAAGGGATATAATTTTTTTTCACTCTATACATTTCCATATCTTTGCATTTTTACCGTGAGCATGTACTTTTAGTTACAAATAGCAGTTTATGTAAATACAAATATCATATGAAATTAAAAAATTTTAAACAAGATGTATTTTATGTATATTTTATTATACAATAATGCATGTAAAAATATGACAAAAATATTACAAAATTTATGTAAAATCCAATTGCACCAGTAAAATAATGGAGTTCAGTATCTTCTTTTGTGTGAATATACCAAAAGTTATGTGCATATCCAAAAAATTTCATGAGTATAATCCACAAACATAGTATGTGGGAAAATACTTCAGTTTCATGCATCTAGTAATTAAATATATATTCTACACTTCCACCCATGAATATTCAAGATAAGCAGGAGATGAACATGGGGACATTAAATATATATGTATACATACCAATATACATTAATGTGTATCTATTTAAATCTATCTGATATATTTTTTCACCACAGTTATTTTAAATATGATTTTGCCAAGATCCTAAAATTATTTCTGACTTTTGCTTTGGAACATTAAATAATTTAGTCAATACAACTCCCGTGATATGATTTTTATATCATATTACAGAAGTTTGTATAGCATTGGTCTGAAAATTTGTTACCCAAATACCACTCAAAAGAGTACATTATTTGATCAATGAATTGACTCTTTTTTTAGAAAAGTGAATACAACCCATAGGTGTTCACTCGTTGTTTACTAAACTTCTCCAATTTGGAAAGTTCCCCTTTTCAAATACTTCTACAGGGAGCTATTGGGAATGTTAAATGCTTCAGCAAATTTACAGTTTTTGAATTAAAGGCCAGCAAATAACACGCAAATATGGTTATATAAATACTGACCTTTCATTTATTTAACGGTATTGGAAACTTTTAGTCTGTACCAAGAAATACTTCACAAATAGGTAAGTGACTTTATGGAACAATCATTTTCTTTCACATGAATTTTGTGAGTCTAAACATTTATTTAAAACCATCTCTATTTGGGAAGGACACATGTCTACAATGCTATTCAGACTACTCCTGTGCATGCTGGTTATCAAGCAACAGAGGTGCTATAGATAGACCAGAGCTGTCATAAATATATACTATATCAGTATAGAGTGCTAATCACTAGTGCTAAGACATTTGTAACAAATGTTATTTAAATATTTTCCTAGATGTGTAACTACCATTTGGATGATGAGTAGTTAAATTCAAAGTATAGCCTATGGTATCTGTGTGGACATTTTACAGCCAAATTTTGAAATGAGCTAAATGTTTTCATATTGGTGTCCCATTAAAAATTCCCCCCAAAAAAGGAAGATGAAATTAAATTAAATCAATTAAAAGCAATTTATGATACATGTCTTGTAAACTTGATTTTTATAAGTTTAAATACTATATATATATATATATACACATTATGTAAATGTTCTGTTTACCTTGATCCCCTGAAGTCAGAACCAACAATCAGACTGGTTCAGAAGGAATATGAATCTTTCTGAAGGGTAGATAGCAGCACAAATTTGCAAATGGGACAATTGACAAGTGGATTAAAAACATATTTTATAAAATAAACTCATGGACAACCCATTAATATTCATATATACATTATAAAATCAGAACAAACAACTTTACAGAAATTCACAAGCTTGAAGCAGTTATGAAATTAAGCAATTGGATATTGGAAAAGGAGGACAAGGTCAATGTTAACTTGCTTGAGTATATTTATTTTTAAAATAGCGCCAGAGGAATCATTAGAAAACAGAAACCACAAGATGAAGTAAATGCTTTAATAACAATAGGAATACACTGTGGTTCCAGAAAAAAACAACAACAAAAAAACCCAGAATCTTAAGCTACTTGTACGAAGTTCTTGTTAGTCTGTTCTATCTATGAGTTTGTTTCTACTTTTTTTTTTTTGCTTCATTTATTTTGTTCTTTATATTCCACATGTAAGTGTAATCATATGGTATTTGTCTTTTTCTACTGGACTCGTCCCACTTAGCAGAATACCCTCTAGGTTCATGCATGCTGTGGCAAATAGTATGATTTCATTCTTTTTTATAGTCGAGTAACATTACATTGTATAAAAAGCAGATGAGTTAAAAAGATGAAGGGATTAAGGACTACAAATTGGTAGTTACAAAATACTCACTGGGACGTAAAGTACAGCATATGAGGATATAGTCAATAATATTGTAAAAAGTATGTATGGTGCTGGGTGGGTACCGGACTTATCAGATGGAGCACTATGATGACACTTGATACAAAATAATATTAAATATAAACTGTAGTTGACAAATAATATTTTAAAAAATCCATTGGGGAAGTAATTTTTTGTTTGACACAGTTTTTGTATATTTTAACAAACAGGAAAAATATTTCAAAGTAATAAAATCACAGACAGTAAATATATTTTAAAGCAAACATGAATCTACATTTTTGAAAAGGTAAGAATGTTGCCCATTCATGTAATGAGAACTACAGATAAAATGATGGATGTCCAATTGAATTTGAATTTCAAATTAACAATGAGTAATTTAATAAATCATTTTTCTACTAAAATTTATTTATCGTTTATATAATGTTCAAATTACCTGGGTATCTTGTATTTTTATTTGCTATATCTGGCAACCCTGCAACTACAAGGATTCACAAAACCCTTAATTTTCCTTCAACTGTTGTAACACTTCCTCTGTCATGTAGATTAATTCTACTATGTGCATCTCAATACCTACTTCTTAATATACATTATTATATTTTTAGTTCTAGAATTTCCATTTTATTTGTTAGAGGTTTCATATCTCTAACATAATTTCTGTCTTTTAATCTATATTATTGAAAACATTAGTTATACTCCTTAAGCTTGTGTCTGATAACTTCAATGTTCTGCAATTTCTTTGTAGATCACAAATGTATACCTAAAAATTAAATATATTAAACTCCAAAAGAAAACAAGAGAAGATCTTTGTGACCTTTTGGTAGGTAGGGTTACTTAGCATAAAAGTACAATTTGATATATTGGTCTTCAAGATTAGATCTTATAATGTCTTTAAAAGACATTATAATAGTGACGGAAGGAGACTTAACTTTGGATAATGAACACACAATACAATATACAGATGATGTATTATAGAATTGCACACCTGAAATCTATATAATTTTATTAACCAATGTGACCCCAATAAATTCAATAAAATTTTAAAAAAGAAATGTAAGCCAAACTTTAGAGAAAATATTCACAAAGCATTTCCAAGTCAAATGTCTTATGTGCAGAATATGTAAAGAACTTTTATAGTTTGGAAATAAAAACACAAGTAACCCAACAAAAAATGGACAAA
This sequence comes from Molossus molossus, assembly GCF_014108415.1. NCBI lineage: Eukaryota > Metazoa > Chordata > Mammalia > Chiroptera > Molossidae > Molossus > Molossus molossus. The sequence continues at coordinate 18,090,539 of NW_023425355.1, forward strand.
AAACTTAACCAAACATTTCAATCAAGAAGATACACTTCCAGTCACACTAAAAGTCAATAAATGCATAAAAATATGCTCAATATTATTATCAGTCATGAAATGAAGACTAAAATCAAGAAATGCTTCTCCACAGTTACTGGAATGGAAAAAATATAAAAGAATGACAATAACAAATGTTGAGGATAATATGAAGTAAAGAAACTGTCACTCATAGTTGATGGGAAAATAAGATGACACAGCTGCTTTGGGAAACATTTTGGCAGCATCTAATAAAGCCAAACACTTATCACATAGCTCGCATTCCATTTCTAGGCATTTAGTGAGAGAAATTAAAATATATGTATATATAATGACTTGTATGTGAAAACTTATGACAGCTTTAGTCATAATAATGCCAAATTTAATACAACACACATTTCATCCCAAAGTGAATGAATAAACACACTGTGGTCCATCCATACAATTAAATCTTATGAAAAAAGAAAACAAAAAATATTGATGTGATAGGGAGGGGAAACATCTGTAACAAAAATAAATTAATAAAAATTTAAGAAAAAAATATATTGATGCAATATTTTTGTATCATGCAAGGTTACATGCAATATCTTTGACGAAGCTTAGACATTAGTGCTGAATGAATAAGGCAGTCTCAAAAGTACATACAATATGATTTTATTCAAAGTAACTTACAGAGCTCACAAAACTAATCTACAGGAATAGTATCATGTGGTTACCTGGGTAAATGTGTGGCTGGTAGTTAACTGAAAAAGAATGGGGGAAAATTTTCTGAGGTGATGGAAATGTTTGCTACAATTATTTGGTTAGTGGATAAATAAGTAAATACATTTATCAAAAATAATCAGTGTTACCCGAACGATGTGGCTCAGTTATTGAGCGTTGACCGACTGATGCATCAAGAGGTCGCCGGTTCTATTCCCAGTCAGGGCCTATGCCCCAGTGAGGCATGCAGGAGGTGGCCAATCGATGTTTTCTCTCATCGGTGTACTAAAAAAGGAAGAAATCTTACCTTTTACGACAGCATGCATGGACTTAGAGAATGTTATGCCAAGTGAAATAAGTCAGTCAGGGAAAGACAAATACATATGATTTCACTGATATGTGGAATCTTATTAAAAAATACAATAACAGACAAAATAGACTCATAGATACAGAGAACAGACTGACAGCTGTCAGCGGGGAGGGTGTTTTGAGGCTGGTTGAAAAAGGTGAAGAGATCAAGCAAAAAAACAAAACAAAACAAAACAAAAACCCTTATAGACAGAGACAACAGGATGGTGATTACCAGAGGGAAAGGGGGGTAAGGGAAGTAGAAGGTAAAATGAGGATAAATGGTGATGGAAAAAGACTTGACTTTGGGTGAACACACAATACAATACACAGATGATACATTACAATTGTACATTTGAAACCTATATAATTTTATTAACTGATGTCATCCCAATAAATTCAATAATTGTTTTTAAAAGTATGTTAATTAGAGCACCATCTCAACCTATATTTTGTTAATAGTTATTTGGGATTTTACATTTAGTAGGAGGTAAATTAAATGAAATATGACACATTTATTTTGGGGGGGACTATAAGAAAATATATTTTATTTTATTTATTTTTTATTTATTTATTTATTTTATCCTCACTCGAGGATATTTTTCCATTTTTTGTACAGATAGAGCAGGTGGGAGAGAGAGGAAGGGAGAGAGAAAGAGAAATATCGACGTGAAGGGACACATCGAGTGGCTGCCACCCGCACGACCAACCAGGGCCAGGGACAAACTGCAACCGAAGTACGTGCCCTCAGCGGGAACCGAACCCGGGTCTCTCCAGACCGCAGGCCGACGCTCTAACCGCTGAGTCAAACTGGCCAGGGCTATTTTATTTTTTTAATTAATTAATTTATTTTTGTTACAGATGTTTCTCCTTTTTCCCCCACTGATTCTTCCCTCCCCCTCCCTCCCTACCCCGTCCCCAGCTTTGTTGTCCATGTCCATCGTTCATGAACACATGCATATAAGTTCTGTGGTTTATCTCTCCCCCACCACCCCCTCTTTTGGGGATTGTCAGTGTGTACCCCACTTCCATGTCTCTGTGATTACCCCATTCCTCAGACTGTTATGTTCATTATATTACACGAATAAGTGAGATCATATGATACTTGTTTTTCTCTGTTTGGCTTGTTTCACTCAGGATAATACTTTCCAGGTCCCTCCATGTAGTCACAAAGGATAAGAGATCTTTCTTTCTTACAGCTGTGTAGTGCTCCATTGTGTATATGTACCACTGCTTTTTTATCTATTTGTCTACTCATGGACACTTGGGCTGTTTCCACATATTAGCTATTGTAAATAGTGCTGCTACAAACATGGGGGTACATATATTCTTTCTGATTGGTGTTTCAGGCTTCTTAGGGTATATTCCTACAAGTGGGATCACTGGGTCAAATGGAAGTTCAATTTTTAATTTTTTGAGGTAACACCATATTGTTTTCCATAGTGGCTGCACCAGTCTGCATTCCCACCAGCAGTGTACTAGAGTCCCCTTTTCTCCACACCCTCGCCAGCACTTGTTGTTTGATGATTTGTTGATGGCGGCCATTCTGACAGGTGTGAGGTGATACCTCATTGTTGTTTTAATTTGCATCTCTCTGATGATTAGTGATGATGAGCATTTCTTCATATGTTTCTTAGCCATTTGTATGTCCTGTTTGGAGAGATGTCTATTTAGTTCCTCTGCCCATTTTTTAATTGGGTTCTTTGTCTTCCTTTTGTGGAGTTGTATGAGCACTCTATATATACTGGAAATTAACCCCTTATTTGATATATCATTGGCAATTATGCTCTCCCATACAGTGGGTAGCCTTTCCATTTTGATGATTGTATCTTTTGCTGTGCAGAAGCTTTTGAGTTTGATGTAGTCCCATGTGTTCATTTTCTCCTTTGTTTCTATTGCCTTAGGTGATGTATCAGTGAAAATTATGCTGCGTATGATGTCTGAAATTTTGTTGCCTTCAGTTTCTTCTAGGATTTTTGTGGATTCAGGAGTCACATTTAAGTCTTTTATCCATTTTGAGTTTATTCTTGTGTAGGGTGTAAGTTGATGGTCGAGTTTCATTTTTCTGCATGTAGCTGTCCAATTTTCCCAACACCATTTATTAAAGAGACTGTCCTTACTCCAGTGTATGCTCTTGCCAGCTTTGTCAAATATTAATTGAGCATATTGCCTTGGGTCAATTTCTGGGTTCTCTGTTCTGTTCCACTGGTCTATCTGCCTGTTCTTGTGCCAGTACCAGGCTGTTTTGATTACAGTGGCTTTGTTGTATAATCTGAATCTGGTAATGTGATTCCTCCAATTTTGTTCTTCTTTTTTCAAGATTGCATGACTATTTGAGGTCTTTTTTGGTTCCATATGATCTTTTGAAGTACTTGTTCTATTCTGTGAAGTATGCCTTTGGTATTTTGATGGGAATTGCATTGAATCTATAGATTGCTTTGGGCAGTATGGACATTTTACTGATGTTAATTTTCCCAATCCATGAACAGGGTATGTATTTCCGCTTTTTTATATCTTCCTCTATTTCTTTTTTCAATGACCTGTAGTTTTCTGCAAATAGGTCCTTTATTTCTTTGGTTAAGTTTATTCCTAGGTAACTTAATTTTTTTGCCGCAATGGTAAATGGGATTGTTTTCTTAGTTTCTCTTTCTGTGAGTTCATCATTGCTGTATAAGAATGCCATCGATTTCTTGATGTTAATTTTGTATCCTGCTAGTTTGCCAAATTCATTTATTAAGTGTAGTACATTTTTGATGGAGTCTTTGGGGTTTTCTAAGTATAGTATCATGTCATCTGCAAATAATGACAGTTTCACTTCCTCCTTTCCAATTTGGATCCCTTTTATTTTTTCTTCCTGTCTGATTGCTGAGGCTAAGACTTCCAGTACTATGTTAAATAAGAGTGGCGAAAGTGGGCATCCTTACCTTGTTCCTGTCCTTAAGGGGAATGCTTTTAATTTTTGCCCATTGAGTATGATGTTGGCTGTAGATCTTTCATATATGGCCTTTATTATGTCTAGATATGATCCCTCTATTCCCACATTGCTGAGCATTTTTATCAGAAATGGATGCTGGATTTTGTCAAAGGCTTTTTCAGCATCTATTGATATGATCATGTGGTTTTTATTCTTCATTTTATTTAGGTGGTGTATCACGTTTATTGATTTTAGAATATTTTACCAGCCTTGCATCCCTGGGATGAATCCTACTTGGTCATGGTGAATAACTTTTTGGTGTATTGTTGGATCCGCTTTGCTAGTATTTTGTTCAGGATTTTGGCATCTATGTTCATCAGGGATATTGGCCTGTAGTTTTCTTTCTTTGTAGTGTCTTTTTCTGGTTTTGGCATTAGAATTATGCTGGCTTCATAAAACGAGTTTGGAAGTCTTTCTTCTTCTTGAATTTTTTGTAATAGTTTGAGGAGAATGGGTGTTAGTTCTTCTTTGAATGTTCAGTAAATCTCCCCTGTGAAGCCATCCGGTCCTGGGCTTTTGTTTGCTGGGAGAGTCTTGATTACATCTTCAATTTTCTGTTGTTATTGGTCTGTTCAAGTTTTCTATCTCTTCCTGGTCCAGTTTTGGTTTTCTTTTGGTTTACTCTCTAGTTCTTTAAGTTGTGAGGTTAGATAGTCTATTAGAGATTTTTCTTGTTTTGTGAGGTAAGCCTGTTGTGCTATGAACTTCCCTCTCAGAACTGCTTCCGCTGCATCCCATAGATTTTGTGGTGTTGTGTCTTCATTTTCATTGATTTCCAGGATGTTTTTAATTTCTTCCTTGATCTCCTCGGTAACCCATTCATTGTTTAATAATATGCTATTTAGCTTCCATGTGTTCAAATGTCTTTGTATGTTCTTCTTGCAATTGATTTCTAGTTTCATGCCTTTGTAATCTGAGAAGATGCTTGATATGATTTCAGTCATTTTGAACTTGTAGAGACTTAGTTTGTGTCCTAACATGTGGTCTATCTTTGAGAATATCCCATGTGCACTTGAGAAGAATGTGAATTCTGTAGTTTTGGACTATAATTCTCTGTAGATATCTATTAAATCCATTTGGTCTAGTGCTTCATTTAGAGTCTCTGTTTCCTTGCTAATTTTTTTGTCTAGAGGATCTATCCAGTGATGTCAGCGGGATGTTGAAGTCCCTTGCTATGGTTGTATTGCTATTGATTTCTCCTTTGAAGTCCTCCAGAAGATTTTTAATATATTTTGGTGCTCCTATATTGGGTGCATACATGTTTATCAAGGTTATAGCTTCCTGTTGGATAGATCCTTTCAATATTATGTAGTGGCCTTCTTTTTCTCTAGTTGTAGCCTTCAGTTTGAAATCTATTTTATCAGATATGAGTATTGCTACACCAGCTTTTTTTTGCTTTCCATTTGCTTGGAATATTTTTTTCCATTCCTTCACTTTCAACCTATGTGAGTCTTTTGTTGTGAGGTGGGTCCTTTGTAAACAACATATAGATGAGTCATGCTTTCTTATCCAATCAGCTACTCTGTGTCTTTTTATGGGAACATTCAATCCATTTACGTTTAAGGTGATTATTGATATCTAGTTATTTGTTGCCATTTTTGTTTAGTGTGGTTCTATTTTTCTTCCTATTTCTCCTGCTAATTACAGCAGTCCTTTTAACATTTCTTGCAGTTCTGGTTTTGTGCAAATGTATTTCCTTAGCCTCTTTTTGTCTGAGAAGCTCTTTATTTGACCTTCTATTTTGAATGATAGCCTTGCTTGGTAGAGTAGTCTTGGATTCAGATCCTTGTTTTTCATGACCTTGATTACCTCATGCCATTCCCTTCTGGCCTGTAGTGTTTCTTGTGAGAAGTCAGCTGAGAGCCTTATGGGGTTTCCTTTATAGGTAACCTGTTGCTTATATCTTGCTTCTTTTAGGATTCTCTCTTTGTCTTTAATGTTGGGCACTTTGATTACTATGTGTCTTGGTGTGGGCCTGTTTGGGTTCTTCTTACTTGGGGCTCTCTGTGCTTCTTGAACTTGAATGCCTTCTTCCTTCACTAAATTAGGGAATTTTTCTGTATGACACATTTAAATGATGTAAATTGCAGGTTAAAATATATGAAGATCTATTTTATTGATGTGGATATGAACTTTATGAAAGTTAGTTGTATTTATTTAATTGATATTGCTGATTCAGAAAACAGTTGAAGAGAATCAATTTATTTAAAATAATATGTTTGTGTTCATATAGGCAATCAGAAAAATCAGAAAAGATGTATTCAAAATATACGTAGTGTTTATCTCTGGATAGTGTGATTTGGTAGGTAAGGTTTATTTTATGTAAACTTTTTGTGACTGTATAATCTTAAAAATATATTTTATATATGAAAAAAACAAACAAACAAACACAGCAGCATACAATTGAATGCCTTACTGTGATTATAGCAGCAAAAAAAGAAAATCTCTCCTACTTGACCCATTTGCTAATGAAACAAGCCCTTGAGGCTTGATTTTGGGACCAGAGCCAACAACTTTCCCCAGATTTGTCTGAATATTTACTTGCATATCAAAACCTCTCATGGAAACAGTGGAAGGAAATATTTAAAGAAGACAATCACTTAACTAGCTTAAAAAAAATAGCCCTCAGACCCCGGCCAGTGTGGCTTAGTGCAAATAGTATCATCCCATGGACTCAGAGGTCCCAATTTGATTCCCAGTCAGGGCACATGCCTGGGTTGCAGGGTCAATCCCCAGTAGGGGGCATGCAGGAGGCAGCCAATCAATGTTTCTCTCTCACATCGATGTTTCTATCTCTCTCTCTCTCCCTTCCTCTCTCTCTCTAAAAAATCTATAAAGACATATTTAAAAACTACCCCTCATTAATATTTAATGAGAAAAAGTAGAAACAAAAGAGAGACATTAGATTTGTGAAAAATATATGTACATTATGTATTCAAAAACTTCCTATTCCACATCTCTGATTACTCTACCTTGGCAGCTCAAAGTAAGAAATTGGCACAATTTTTTGATGAGTCTCTGGTTGAAACCAAATTTAACATTAGTTGAGATAAACACCCAGATTTTCAAATACTTAAGAACTGAGACTAATTTAAACTTCTCTCTCTCTCTTTCCTTTTCCTTTCTCTCTCTCCCCCTCTTCCCATTTTCCTCCTGAAATTTGGGTGTGACATTTTAGCTATGAAAGTCTCTCCAAAGAGATTGTCATTAAACTTTATAATATATGTGATAATGGAGAAAATAAAATAGAATAAGCATTGCTATGAGAGTCACTTAAAATAGAGTCAGGAAGAAGGCTTTTAAATAGTGGGTCCTATACACATCATGTGTTCCAGTTCTCAAAGCTACTATTAAGTTGCTAAACTCAGATCAAAATATCTTGGAGTCCTGGCTGGTTTAGCTCAGTGGTTAGAGAGTTGGCCTGTGGACCAGAGAGTCCCAGTTCAGTTCCCGCCAAGGGCACGTACCTCGGTTGTAGGTTGTCCCTGGCCCTGGTTGGGATCATGTGGGTGGCAGCCAGTCGATGTGTCTCTCTCACCTCTCTCTCTCTCTCTCTCTCTCTCTCCCTCCCTCTCCCTCCCTCTCTCCCTCCCTCCTGCTCTATCTGAAGATGAATGTAAAAATGTCCTCAGGTGAGGATAAAAAAAAAAAATCTTGGAGCCATAAACATTCTGGAACAACAACTACTATATAGGCACATATGGTCTTGACCTCCTCCTTGTAGATTATACCTCCCTGCTTTACATATTGGAACTAACCAACCCGTTAACCTAGCCTGCAATCATTCATTTGCAAGAAACAATTACACTTTGTGGTGTCTGCTTTTATAAACTTTGCCTTTCCTTGTTCTTTCTACAGTGCAGCTTTGATTGCTACCTAAGTCTGGGTCTCTCCAATTGCAATCCTAATGCTAAAATGAATGCCTTTTATTTTTATTCTTTATTATAGCTTAAACCTTTTTTTCTTTTTTTGGTCAACATATGCCTAAAAATTCTATAAAAGCTGCTCATTTTCTCAGGGTGCTTTATCAATCTCTGCTTTTTACCCAATGTGAGAAAAATTATATTAAAACATGAATTAAATATGAAATACAGAATACTTAAAATTATTTCCATGAACTGGAGAATCATTATACAATTAAACATCTTACTTTCTCAGTCAGTTAGGTTGTATATTTATAGAAACAATGCTGAAAAATTACAATGTATTTGTTTTTATACTTTTAAAAAGATTTATTTAAGTATAGTTGGTGTACAATATTAGATTGGTTATATTAGTTACAGGTGTAAAATATAATGTACAATTTATTTATCTCTGAATATACAATGTCTTGAATTTTAAAACTAATATTTTTATATACAATGTATAACTTACTTTAACATTAATTGTTTTTATTATTTAAGATTCATAAAGAAAAAATTTTAATGGTTTTAAATCCAGAATGCATGTTTAACAGTACAGTTAAGTACCATTAATGCAATTTAGGATTTAAGTAAAGGAAAATAATGTTAAAAATAAACCTATAGTTTTATTTATTTATTTTTTTATTTATTTATTTACTTATTTATTTATGTATCCTCACCCGAGGACACTTTTGCATTTATCTTCAGATAGAGTGAGAGGGAGAGAGGGAGGAAGAGAGAGAGAGAAACATCGATGTGAGAGAGACACATCAAGTGTCTACCACCCACACAACCCCAACCAGGGCCAGGGACAAACTGCAACCGAGGTACATGCCCTTAGCGGGAACTGAACTCGCGTCTCTCTAGACTGCAGGCTGACGCTCTAACCGCTGAACCAAACTGGCCAGGGCCAAATCTACAGCTTTAGAAAGAAAAGCAATTCAAGTCTATGTTAAGCTGAGTACTAAAAATAGTACTGAATCAAATCTGTGAAATCCCCTTTTAGAGAATGTTTAAATGATTTTTTAAAAAATGACCTGAATCACTGCAAGATTGCAAGATTGATAGAAAAACTGCATTGTCATGCTGCTTTTCTTTTGAGGACTTTTAGCTTCTAAGTCTGAATTTCAAAGAGACAAACCTTTTGTAAGTGGTAGTCTTGATTGAAATGCCAAGGTCTAGGGCCTAGGAACAAGATCTGAATGGCCATCTATGCTCTGAGGAGAAACTGATCTCAGCACTTAACTAAGTTCTGTCCTCCACTCCTTTCTGCAGAGTGAAGAATGCTATTCAGATGTCTCAAGAAACTGAAGAAACAATAATACATTTGTATTTTTGTAGTGAATTGTGATTATTGCAAAAAGCATAGAAAAAGATCTCAAAATATTTATGTTCTTGCATGAACAGCATATCACTTCATAATTTTTGAAGATTTATCTAAAAGTAAAATCAATGTGCATTGAAACTCACAACGAAATATCACATGAGAGAAAAAATATCCTATGCAAATATTTCCCCACGTGTCTGAGGTTGGGTGAATGTTGAAACTATGTGTTTTACTTCTCTCTTTTGGCTCACAGATGTACTTGATCATCATCCAAACTTCTCTCATACATTGACACAAACACACTCCACTACCTAGCTCTTTACTTGCAGGCAGAAAGAAATATCAGTAACTAGCAATAGTTGAGACAGTATGTAATACACAGAAAAGGCTTGAATGCAAGTAAAATAATGCCAATTTTCATTGCTATTTATTGCCTTGTCAATAACTTCAGGCCCATCATGAAAAATTGTTTGTTTGTTTTTTAAAGACAATAATTCTGGGAAAAAATAGAAAGCAGTAGGAAAAGAGGAAGATAAAACATGAGATGAGTCTGGCCGGTGTGGCTCAGTGGTTGAGCATTGACCCGTGCACCAGGAGGTTGCCAGTTCAATTCCCAGTCAGGACACATGCCCAGGTTGTGGGCCTGATCCCCAGGGTCGGACATGCAGGAGGTGGCCAATCGATGTTCTCTCTCATTGATGTTTCTATCACTCTCTTCCCCCCTCTCTAAAAAATCAACAAAGAGAAAAAAATTAAAACAGAAAAGATTTGGAGAAATCTGAGAGGGATAACATATGTTGAAGAGAGGGAGTAGTGGATGGGGCCAATAGGGTTAGAAATGGCATTGAAAGAGGAAATGAATGGCACAGGAAAAAAAAAAAATAACACTACTGGCTAATTTTATTAATAACATTTCTGCTTCTCTTGCAATTTAAAAGTACCTACCCCAAGGCCCAAAAAGGCAAAGTTCTAAGAGTTGGTTGGAATAATAAAAATAATATCCTCAATAAAATGTTTGCTTAGCATTTTGAATCTTTAAGAACTTTTTCCATGTCCAGCTGGTGTAGCTCAGTGGATTGAATGTCATTCCATTGACTGAGAGGTCTTGGTTTGATTCCCGGTCAGGGCACACACCTGGGTTGCGGGCTCGACTCCCAGTAGGGTGCGTGCAGGAGGCAGCTGATTAATGTTTCTCACTCACATCCATGTTTCTATCTCTCTCTCTAAAAAAGTCAGTAAAAACATATTGAAAAAAATAAAAACTGTTGCCTTTGTTGAATGTATTATGTGTCATTTTGTTGGCTCTGACTCTGGGGACCCTATGAATGTGTGATGTCCACAATGCTCAGTTTCTGTATCCTTATGCGTATGGCCTCTTTTATAGAGTCAATTCATCTCATGTTTTATTCTTTTGTTGTTTTGTGTGTGTGTGTGTGTGTGTGTGTGTGTGTTTTATTTTTTTTGTTTTTTGTTTTTCCTCCTTTATTGATTTTAGAAAGAGAGAAAGTGAAAGGAAAAGAGAGATAAAAAACATTGATGAGAGAGAACATCGATTGGCCGCCTCCTGCATGCCCCCCACTGGGGATGGGGTCCACAACCTGGGCATGTGCCCTGACTGGTAATCGAATCGGCAACCTCTTGGTTCATGGGTCACACCAGCCGGGCTCAGATTCCTCAATTCTTATCTGCTCATGATTCTACTATCAGAACACAAGAGGATTCCACGATCACTAACAACTTGGTTTGAGCATGTTTAGTGTCCTATCCTTCCCTGTGGGGAAATGAACCCAAATAAAGAGTGTCTCAAATTGTAATTTGAGAAAATTTCAAACAGAGGGAACACTGAAACTCCTCCAGGTTATGCCTAGATCTAGCCTCCTATGGTTTCAATACAAGTCATGTGCCTTTCAGGCTCACGGAACAAGGCAAGCAGGGTGGTGTCCTTTGGAGAATGGGTGAAAAATTTTAGCTGCTGCTGTTTCAATTCAGAATCAGAGGACATGACAAAGCATAGAAGCAGCACAGAATGGCCTAGTCCCATAGTCTCCGTCTCCATCTTTTTCTCTCTCTGGAAACCAAGTCTTGTCATCCCTTCTAGAAGCCATGGATCCTGAACTATCAAAAGACTTTCAGCTGTGGGCTTTTTACTTTGGTGCCAAAGGCAGTGAACTGACAGACTGTTTTGAATTTTTTCCTGACAATCAGCAAATGTTTTGGCTGGAAACCTCTGAATGACATAATACCAGGTATGAAAGAAATATTTTCATGAAATATGTCTCCCTGTGGGATGGATCTGGTTTGCACTTTAAGACAGTGCTGCCCGTACCCATACACACTACCTCATTTCTTCCCCCAAATACGCACTTTCCATCATAGAAATGTGTGGTCTTAATACCAGGGAACATAAATGTGTTTTCTGTGCCCTTGAATGATTATTCCTATTTAAAGTATCTTTATGCTTCCTGATTTGGTATAGGGCCAGACAATAGAAATCAAATACAAATGAACACAGTCAGGTTAGTGACGTTTGGTGGAAAGACCAATTATCACCTTAGATTTGTTTTCATAAAGTTGGCTATCATTTCTGTTTTATGATTCATTTTACCTTCATACAGTAACAGAATGTACAAAACCCAGGACAATTTTTATATCACAAAAGAGGTAGAGATTTGAAATTAGTGACATGACTTACATCAGCTACACCTTATTTATTTATTTAAAAATTTTATTTTCTTTATTGATATTTAGAGAGAGAGAAAGGGAGAGGGAGAGAGAGATAGAAACACTGATGAGAAAGAACATCGATAGGCCACCTCCTGCGTGCCCCGCACTGGAGATTGGGCCTACAACCTGGGCATGTGCCCTGATGGGGAATCAAACTGGCGACCTCTTGGTGCATGTGTCAATGCTCAACCACTGAGCCACACCAGCCCGGCCATTAGCTACACTTTAAATGGTATAACTTAGTTTAAAGCAATATACCTGTTTCTTTCAGCAGTCTTTGTACTCTCACTGACTTGGTTCAGAGCATGAGCAAGTTAATTAATCTCTTTCCTTAACCTTCCTAATTTATCAAGTTACCAATTATTTTTTCTCAGAGAGGTAGTGTAGGTTCTCTGTTGTCTGACTAAAGGGCCCCTAGAATCTGTTGTATAAACACAAACTGCCAATATCCTCAAAATTTCAAGGAGAAATCTGACATTTGAAGTAGTACAACAATCAGGTACTATTTTATCTTAATCCACACTTGGTGGCAATGTGGAACATTATTACAATTTCGTTTTTGTTGTTGAATTTTCCACAAACTGAAGTTGAATAGTCTTTAGAGGATTTGGGCTTGGAAAGCCCTTTCATCAACATATGTTTCAGCTCCAAGAAAGAGGTATAATGGTGCTGGGAAGAGACAGATGCAGTGCTATGCTTTTGAGCTTTATAATCTAACTCTGCCATATACAAGTTGTAAGTTTCCCCTTCTTCAAAAGAGGTTTTCTTCTGTGTACATAAGAATGCCCAGACTCCCAGGCAGAATAGCAGCCTCCTCCCACAACTACATCAAAATGACAACCAAACTACAGAACAACCATCATTCAGAACCAACTGACATCAAGCTGAATGGAAGTCCTACAACTACAAAATTAAAGAAGCAGCCACATCGAGACTGGTAGGAGGGACGGAGGCAGACAGGCTGGTCCCACACCCATGGGTGGTGGATAAAAATCAGGAGGGACACCTCAGCTGGGGAAATCCCCCTGAGGAGTGAGGGGCTCCCGTCTCACACCAGGCGCCCAGCTCAGGGTTCCAGTGCCAGGAAGAGAATCCCCATAACTTCTGTCTGTAAAACTAGTGGGAAGTGAGGCTGAGGGAGGCTGAGGCTTCTGGAGCCCCAGGCAGCTCCTCTTAAAGGGCCCATACACAGACTTACTCAGAATCACTCCCTCCAGGCTCCAGTGTCGGGGAGGCATTTTGAAAGGCACCAGAGACATACAAGAAAGAACTGAGTTGTTTGGCATTAGGGTGAGAGCAGGAGAAGTATCTTTCTCCCAGACAGATGTGCTGGCAGAGGCCGTTGTTCCTTTGGTGAGCCCTTCCCCATGGGGCCAACAGGTGGCACCACATCTGGGACTCCAGCAACCTGGCTCACACTGTTTGGCTCACACTCTTTGCCCCGCCTTAGTGATTCCCTGAGACCCTCCCCACCCAACATTTAGGCCCACCCAAGCTGTTTTCAGTGGCTTTACCATAGGTATGGCCTGTAGTGGCTCCTATATAAGATTTTCTTAAATTCTCTCCAAAAAAGCAGCATCTGGCCTCAGTGAGTCCCATACCTCTTGCTAAGTGGCCCCAGGACTGGCACCAGAAACAGCCAGCCTTAGTTCACAACTTGGCTTTGCCTGGGCACCTCCAAACCTGCACAAGAAGCAGCCATCAGCAGATCGTTTTGTAGTTTGTGCCTGGTGGCCCCGGGTAGAACACAAGCAGTGGCTGACCTTGCCCCAGAGCCAGCACATCCAGTGGACAGCTTCAGACCATGGCGAAGTTCCACCACCCACCCACCTCCACAAGTGACACACTCAAGAGTGGACTCAGTGGGTACCGGAACCCTGATGAAGAAGTCTTGCTCTGGGTGATGGACCCCTCCACTGCTGGTCTTCCAAGATAGTCAGAGGTCAGTGATAAGTGAGCAGAGCCAGTCTTTGCAACTAATCAGCCTGAGTAAATCCATCCCATTGATGTGCCAACAACAATCAAGACTCAATTACAACAGAAGGGTATACCATCCACACAAGGGGTGCACCTCAAGGGCCCAGCTGGGGTGATCAGAGAGGCTATGCCACTGGACTCTATAGGACACTTACTACAATAGGCCACCCTAGGAAGCTAGGAGATATAGCAACTCTACCTAATAATAGAAACAAACACAAGGAGGCAGCCAAAATGAGGAGACAAAGAAACATGTCCAAAATGAAAAAAAAAAAAAAAAAAACGGAGCAAAACTCCAGGGAAAAAGACAAAAGGAAATGTAGATAAGCAATCTAATAGATGCAGAATTCAACACACTGGTTATAAGGATGCTCATTGAACATAGTGAGGACTTCAAGAGCATAAAAAATGACCAGTCAGAAATGAAGAATGCAGTCAGAAATGAAGGAGGCACTAACTGAAATAAAGAACAATTTACAGGGAATCAACAGTAGAATAGGTAAAGCCAAGAAGTAAACCATCAATTTGGAATATAAGGAAGCAAAAAACACCCAATAAGAACAGCAGAAAGAAAAAAGAATCCAAAAAAAAATGAGAATAGTATAAAGAGCCTCTGTGATAACTTCAAACATACCAACATTTGCATCAGGGGGGTGCCAGAAGGAGAAGAGGGAGAGCAAGAAACTGAAAACCTATTTGAAAAAATGATGACAGAAATCTTTCCTAATTTGAAGGAAACAGACATATAAGACCAGGAAGCAGAGAGAGTCCCAAACAAGCTGAACCCCAAGGGGCCCACACCAAGACACATCATCATCAAAATGCAAAAGGTTGAAGACAAAGAGAGAATCTTAAAAGCAGCAAGAGAAAAGCAGTTAGTTACCTACAAGGGAGCTCCCATAAGGCTGTCAGTTGATTTCTCAAAAGAAACTTTGCATGCCAGAAGTGAGTGGCAAGAAATATTCAGAGTGATGAAAAGCAAGAACCTACAACCAAGATTACTCTATTCTGCAAAGCTATAATTTAGAATCAATGGACATATAGTTTTCCACACAAGAAAATGCTAGAGTTCACCACCACCAAACCAGTATTATATGAAATGTTGAAGGGTCTTCTTGCAGAAGAAGATCAAAAATATGGACAATAAAATGGCAATAAACACATATTTATCAACAATTGAATCTGCAAACAAGATGAACAAGCAGAACAGAAATACACTAATAGATACAGAGAACTTTTTGCTGGTTGCTAGATGGGAGGGGGTTTGGAGTAATTGGTAAATAAAGGTGAAGCGATTAAGAAGTACAAATTGGTTGTTAGACTGACAAACCTCAAAGGGAAGTGGGGAGGGTGGTGCAAAGAGAGAAACCAAAGAACTTATATGCATATATGCACAACCAAAGGAAACAGACATTAGTTTGGGGAAAGCAGGAGTGGGGCAGGAGTGGGGAGAAGGGGGTCAAATGGGGGAACAAAGGGGGGCATCTAATACTTTCAACAATAAATAAATAAAAATAAAGAAAAAATTTTAACACACAAAAAAGAAATGACAAGGTTAATCTCTGTGCTGTGGTGTTACTTGACTATGCATAATCATCATATATTTTATCCTTTCTTTTCAACTAAATTAACATATAACTTCAGAAATATATGATATGACTCTAACCCTGACCTGGTCCCAAGAATCCCAATTATGGTATGATGATCATGTTTCTCTTAGCCATCGTTAAGGTTTTTTGTTTGTTTGTTTGTTTGTTTGTTTGTTTTTTTCTTCTCCAAGTCTTAAAGCACAGATTGGTATCCATAACTGGCTTCTGAAAAACTGTTTTGATGTTACCATGAGTAATGTAAACCAAGCATTTGTTTTTTTTGTTTGTTTGTTTTATTTTTTTATGAATTTATTTTTGTTACATATGTTTCTCCTTTTATCCCCATTGACACCCTCCTCCCGATTCCCCCACCCCACCCCATCCCCAGCATTGTTGTCTATGTCCATTGGTTACACACATATGCATATAAGTTCTGTGGGTTTATCTCTTCCCTCTCCCCAACCCCTCTTCTGAGGTTTGTCAGTCTGTACCCTACTTCTATGTCTCTAGGTCTATTTTGTTCATCAGTTTGTTTTGTTCATTATATTCCACAAATAAGTGAGATCATGTGATATTTTTCTTTCTCTGACTGGCTTGTTTCGCTTAGGGTAATACTCTCCAGGTTCCTCCATGTCATCTCAAAGGATAAGAGATCTTTCTTTCTTACAGCTGCATAGTATTTCATTGTGTATATGTACCACAGCTTTTTTATCCACTCATCTATTGATGGACACTTGAGCTGTTTCCAGATCTTAGCTATTTAAACCAGGCATTTCAATTTCATGGGGAAAATAAAATTCTAGATGTGCGTGCCTTTTTCTTGATTTACAAAACAGAAACTTCCACTTTCAAATTACATATTTTAAATAACTTTCTTCTCCATTGTTAAGCATTATATGATATGATATTAGGGAGGAGCTTTGTATGTTATCAATATTAATACTAATGGCTTTCAAAAATATTATTGGATTTATTGTATGTATGTATATTATTAAGATCATATTAATTTTAATCTAACATTAAACTCAATTTTGGAGGATTACATTGCTGTTTAAAAATACACAAAAATTACTCAGCATATTCATTTGTATATAATGAGACTACATTTTATACATAAAATCAAATACATTATTATTTGTATATTTAAAAGTACCAGAGGGAGTATTAATATTCATTGTGACAGGATTTCAAGTAGTACATGTAAGTAATACGACAGTTGCAGCACTAATTAATGCCACTTAATAAGAATTGGAATTCTATTCCTTAAGTAATATACTTCAATAACAGGAATTTTACCCTCATTAATATCCAACTCTTTGCTTTCTTATCCAGCAGAGTTAAAATTAGACTTTTTTTTTTTTTGATTAAGCATAATCCTTGCTCAAATAAGTATTCGATTGCTTTATACCATGCTTCAAAAAGAATTAGGTTTACACAGCAAATCAGCATTCATATAACTCAATATACCATCATTTCTCACTAAATTAATGAACAGGAGATATTTTTTAAAAGGTGTCTTCACCACATACTTACCTAGGAAATGTGCCTTCTTTCAAAAGTTGCAATAGCACGGTGAAACAATTATAAATCAAAATTTTATACTCCAGAAATGATAATAGGTGATAAAAATATGAGCAGCGAACCTTATGATTTACTGGAATCTTCTAAAAATCGGAGTATTCAATGTATAAAAACAATCAAACATCTTTGTTCAATATTTTTTGGTAGAAAAACAAAGATGATGATTTCAAGTTTTTCATACAAAGTAAATAGCTGATGTCCTTGTTGATATATGCTTTACACCTTGGATCAGAGGTCATAATTTCAAATGTCTATAGAACTCACCTGGCTGGTGTGGCTCAGCGGATTGAGCACTATCCCATGGGCTGAGAGGTCCTAGTTCGATTCCCTGTCAGGGCACATACCCGGGTTGTGGGCTTGATCCCCAGTAGGAGGTGTGCAGGAGGCAGCTGATCAATGTTTCTCCCTCACATTGATATTTCTCTCTCTCTCCCTTCCTCTCTCTCTAAAAAAATCAATAAAAATATGTTTTAAAAAATGTCTATAAAAAACCCACATGAAAAAAAAGAAAAAAAGAATCAAGCCAGTATAAAAGAGGGAATAGTGGCAAAGATTGTGAAAAAAAACACAACTCTGGCACATACTACCTTTTAGACCAAAAGTAAATTAATAAATATTTCTGAACCTCTTTTTAAAAAATTGTTAAAATATTAATGATAATAACCACTCTATAAAATTATTGTGAGGATGATCATTTATAAAGTGTGTATTGAGCTTAGCACCACTGGATGGCACAGAAAAGGAGTCTAATATATATAGTGAAAACATATATACTGGTTTTCCTGGAATAGTCTCAGTTTTTTTTTTTCTCTCAAAAGTGTTCAAGTTTTTAGATATATCAATATAACATATTATTATTATAGTTTTCAATTCTGTTAAATGTATTAGAATAACATTGGTTTTTAAAATTATATAGGTTTCATGTATACAATTTTGTAATACATTATCTGTATATTGCAGTGTGTGCTCAAAACCCAAAGTCAAATCTCTTTCCATCAGCATATATTTGACCCCTCCCACACCCATTACTATCCCTCCCAGCCTCCCTCCCTCTGGTAACCACCATACTGTTGTCTGTGTCTATGAGTTTGTGTTTGTTCATTTGTCTTGTTTGTTTGTTTGTTTGTTTGTTGCTTTCAGTTTTATATCCCACATATGAATAAAATCATATGGTTCTTGACGTTTTCTGTCTGACTTATTTTGCATAGCACAATATTCTCAAGAGTCATCCATGTTGTCATAAATGGCAGTATTTCACCTTTTCTTATGTCTGAACCATAGTCCATTGTATATATGTACCACATCTTTTTCATCTAATCATCTATTGAAGGACATTTCAAGTGTCTCCATGTCTTGGCCACTGTGAATAATGCTGCAATAAACCTAGAGGTGCATGCATCTTTGTGAATAAATATTTTTAAAATTTTCTCGTAGGTAGCCAGAAGAGGGGTTGCTGGGTCATGTGGTAACTCTATTCTTAATTTTTTAGGAACCTCCATATTGTTTTCCATAGTGGCTGTACTAGTTTACATTCCCACCAGCAGTGAATGAGGTTTTCTTTTTCTCCACAACCTCCCCAACACTTGTTATTACTTGTCTTGTTGATGATAGCCATTTTAATAGGTGTGAAGTGGTATCTTATTGTAGTTTTGATTTGCATTTCCTTCATAGCTAGTGAAATTGAGCGTCTTTTCATATGTCTGTTGGTCATTTGTATGTCTTCTTGGAAAAAGTGTCCGTTTAGGTCCTCTGCCTATTTTTTATTTTTATTTATTTATTTTTATTCCTCACCTGAGGA
Source organism: Molossus molossus (assembly GCF_014108415.1). Lineage (NCBI taxonomy): Eukaryota > Metazoa > Chordata > Mammalia > Chiroptera > Molossidae > Molossus > Molossus molossus. Next base: position 18,109,479 of record NW_023425355.1, read on the forward strand.
TACTTTTCTATTTATCATCAGATAGAGTGGAAGAGAGTGAGAGAGAGGGAGAGAGAGGGAGGCAGAGAGAAACATTGATGTGATAGAGCCCCATTGACTGGTTTCCTCCCACACGACCCAACCAGGGCCGGTGACAAATCGCAACCACGGTATATGCCCTTGACCAGAATCGAACCCGTGACTAATTGGTCCTCGCGCCAATGCTCTAACCACTGAGAAAACTGGCCAGGGCTCTGCCTATTTTTGAACTGAATTGTTTGTTTTTGTTGTTGTTGCTGGGTTGTGTGTATCTTGATATATTTTGGATGTTAACCTTTTATAGAAAGTGTTGTTTGCAAATATTTTCTCCCATTTGGTTGGTTGCTTTTTTGTTTTGTTGGCCATTTCTTGTGCTGTGCAGAAGCTTTTTAGTTTGACATAGTCCCATTTATTTATTTTTGTTTTTAGGTCAAAGTCATAAAATGCAATATAAGACTAAGTTTTATAAGTTTATTATCTATTTTTATTCTATGTATTTTATTAAGGACTTATATTTGGGTCTTTGATACATTTTGAGTTAATTTATGTGTATGGTGACAATTGGCAGTCTAGTTTTATTTTTTCACAGCACTATTTATTGAAGAAATTTTATTTTCTCCATGGTATACTTTTAGGTCCTTTGTAAAAAAAATTATTTACCCATAAACATGTGGGTTTATTTCTGGGCTATCAATTCTGTTCCATTGGTCTGTGTGCCTGTTTTTCTGCCCAAACCATGTTGTTTTATTTATTGTTACTTTGTAATATAATACAAAGTCTGGGAATGTGATATTTCACCTTCATCCATTTTTCTCAGGATTGCTGTGGGTATTCGAGGTCTTTTGTGGTTCTACACAGATCTGATGGTATTTTGTCCTATTTTTTAAAAATGTAATTGGAATTTTGATGGGGATGTCTTTAAATCTGTATATTGCATTGTGATTATGGCCATTTCAACTATTTTGATCCTTTCAGTTTATGCCCATGGAATCTTTTTCCATTTTATGTGTGTATCTTCTTCAATTTCTTTTAATAATGCCTTACAGTTTTTGGTAGATAGGTCCTTCACATCCTTTCTTAAATTTATTCCCAGGTATTTTATTCATTTTGTTGCAATTGCAAAATAATTTTTTAAAATTTATTTTTCTAAAAGTTTATTGTTAGTATACAGGAATACAGTAGATTTTTGTACATTGATTTTGTATCCTGCAACTTTTCTGTATTTATTTATTGTTTCTAATAGGTGTGTGTGTGTGTGAGTGACATCTTTAGAGATTTCTATATAAAATAATCATGTAATCTGCTAAAAGTGACATGTTTACTTCTTCCTTCCTAGTTTGGATGTCTTTTATTTTATTTTAGATTCAATGGATAAAAGATGAATTTTTTATACCTTTTTAAAGTATATTTTTATTGTTGAGAATATTACAGATGTCCTTCATTTCCCCCCCTTTGCCCCCTCGACCCAGCTTCTGCCCCAACCCAGGCCTTCACTTCACTGTTGTCTGTGTCCATGGGCTATGCATATATGCATATAAGTTCTTTGCTTAATCACTTCCTGTCACCCCTGCCCCCTTCCTTCTGAGATCTGTCAGTCTGTTCCATGCTTCCAATGACTATAGTCCTATTTTGTTCATCAGTTTATTTTGTTCATTACATTCTACATATAAGTGAGATCATGTGATATTTGTCTTTCTCCAACTGGCTTATTTCACTTAGCATAAAAATCTCCGGGTCCATCTATGCTGTCACAAAGGGTAAGATTTCCTTCTTTTTTACAGCTATATAGTATTCCATTATGCAAATATACCACAGCTCTTTTATCTAGTCATCTATTGATGGGCACTTGGGCTGTTTCCAGATCCTAGCTATTGTGAATAATGCTGCTATGAACATAGCGTGCATATATTCTTTCTGATTGATGCTTTTTATTTTTTTCTCTTGCCTGATTGCTCTGGCTAGGACTTCCAGTACTATACTATAACAGTGGTGAGTGGGTAACCTTATCTTGTTTCTTATCTTATAGGGAAAGCTTTCAGTTTTCACAATTGAGTGTGATATTAACTGAGGGTTTGCCATGTATGACCTTTATTATGTTGAGGTGCTTTCCTTCTATACCCATTTTATTGTTTTAATTATTAATGGATATTGTATCTTGTCAAATGCTTCTTTTATTAATGTGGTATCACATAAATAAATCACATGAATTAATGTATGTACATATGTTGAGCCATCCTTGTGTCTCTGGAATCAGCCTCACTTGACCATGATGTATTTTATTTTCAATGTATTGTTGTATTTGTTTTGCTAGTATTCTGTTTCAGATTTTTGCATTTGTATTCATCAGAGACATTGGTCTGTAATTATGTGTGTGTGTGTGCGTGTGCGTGTGTGTGCGTGTGTGTGTTTTCCTTGCCAGGTTTTGGTATTACAGTAATGTTGACCTCATGAAATGGGTTAGGAAATATTGACTCTTCCTCTGTTTTTTGGAAGTTTTTGAGAATCATAGGTATTAAATCTTCTTTGAATATTTGGTAGAATTCACTAGTGAAGCCATCTGATCCTAGACTTTTTCTTTTTGGGAAGATTTTTATTATTGTTTCAATTTCCTTACTGTTGAATGGTCTATTTAGATTTTCCAGTTCTTCAGAATTCAATCTAGGAAGGTTATACATTTCTATGAACTTGACCATTTCTTCTAGGTTATTGAATTTGGGTGTGTATAGCCTTTCCTCATATCTTGTATGATATGTGTGTGGTATATATTGTGAATTCTACTCTTTCATTTCTGATTGTACTTGAGTATTTTTCTTTATTTCTTAGTGAGTTTAGTGAGAGGTTTGTCACTTTCTATTTGCAGTTGATTTTTCAATTTTAAAGCATTGTGATGGGAGAACATGTATGGTATAATTTCTTAAATTTATTGAGACTAGTTTTGAGTCCCAACATATGATCTATCCTTGAGAACATTCCATGTGCAGTAGAGAATAATGTTGTTCTGGGATGAAAAGGTCTGTAACTATTCATTATGTCCTTTTAGTCTAATATGTCTTTTAAGGGCGACCTTTCCAAAGTGATTTTCTGTTTGGATGATCTATCCATAGCTGTCAATGGGGTATTTAGGTCCCCTAATATGATTGTGTTTTGACAGTTTCTCCCTTCAGTTCTGTTTGTAGGTGCTTTATCTATTTCAGTGCTCCCTGATTAGGTACATATGTATTGATAAATATCATATATTCTTGATGTATTGTCCTCTGTATCATTATGAAATGTCCATCTTTGTCTCTTGTTACCTTTGTTATCTTGAAATCTATTTTCTCGTCAGATATAAGTAAGGCAAAAGTCATTTTTTTTTTTCTGGATGCCATTTGCTTGGAGCATTATTTTCCAGCCTTTCACTTCGAATCTATATTTGTCCTTGCAGCTTATATGTGTCTCCTGAAGGCAGCATATGGTTGGGTTTTGTGTTTTGACCCAGTCTGCTACTCTGTGCCTTTTTATTGGTGTGTTCAGTCCATTTACAATTTGGGTTATTATTGATGTATGAAGATTTTGTATAACCATTTTATCTTTCTTTTCTGGTAGCTCCTGGTCTCCATTATTTATTTTCCCTTATGTTTCTATTTGTTGTTTTAGATTAGTGGTATTCTATGCTTTTTCTCTCTGTTTTCTTTTTTCATATTATATCTCAGTTCTGGATTTGTGTGTGTGTTTGGTTACCATTAGGTTTACGCAAAAGAAAGTTTCATATATACAAGAGTCCTTTTTTTTCTGACTGCATTTTATCTCCATTCCCCTTTGCAAATTCAGACCTTTACATCATCCCCTTTTATGTTTTTGTTGTCACAAATTATCCCTATTTACACTGTGAATTCATTTCCAAATTGCAGTAGCTATTGTCGTCTTCCCTTTCTAAGATGCTTTTGTCTTTTAACCTTTATGTTATTTTTAAGTGTATTTTACTCTATATTACATAAGGGTTACATTTTCCTGCTTCTCTCTGTCTGTTAGTTGTCTTACTCATAGTTTTGTACCCTTTTGTCTTTTTGTTTCAGGAATAATAACCCCCTTCAGTGTTTCCTGTAATTCAGGTCTTGTGATTTTAAATTCCTTCAGCGTCTGTATGTCTGGAAAAGTCTTTATTTCTCCTTCATATCTACAGGATAACTTTGCTGGGTATATTAATATCCAGTAGCCGCCAGATTGCTGCACTCTGTCTCTGTCCCACTCACTGGATTCAGCCACAGTGCATACTGACCACTCTGTCTCTCTGATGGATATAGCACCCTTTCAATAGTTTGAATATTTGTTTATACTCTCTCCTAGCTTGTATAGTTTCTGATGAAAAATCGAATGGAATTTCCTTTATAGGTTACCATCTTCTTTTCCTTGTCTGCATTGGGAATTCTTTTTTTTTTTTTTTTTTGCCATCAATTTTTGACAATTTTAATATAATGTGTTTTAGAGAAGGCCTTTGTTTATTGAAATAATTAGGTGTTCTGTTTGCTTCTTGCATTTGATGATTTAGCTCTATCTGTAGGTATTTGTTTGGTAGTTCCTTATGGTTCAACTTGGGTTATGCTTTTTAGCCGGGATATAGAGAAAGTATGAATTCTGTTCAGTTAGTATCAGGAAGCACATAAATTCGGTTTGTCTCATTATTGGTGATGATAAATTTGATCAATTAGGTGAGACATTGTCTGTTAGATTTTATCACTGTAAAATTATATATATATATATATATATATATATATATATATATATGGCTTGAAAACCTGTATTTTGGATCAGTAGGTGAAGTAAACTACAACCACAGGCTTCCAATGCTTAGATGCTCAACTGAAGAAAAATTTATTTGGGGAGCACAGCAAAAAGTTGATCCCACTCTTATGACTTTCATATTTTTGGTATTTGTGAATTCTTCTAATGAAAATGCAAATCGGACTATAGATTGATTGTCATACCCCCCAAGGATCAAATACTATTTACAAATATTTGTCTATCCAATACCCAATGAACATTGTATTGAGGAATTATATTCCAATGAGACCAAATAAACCATCTGGTTAAAAGTCTTTTCTATGTTTGGAAGATTTCCAGAGACAGAATCTTAATAATCTGACTCTTTTGAAAATAAACAGATCTTAAGAACTGGTGTATTGAGAATATAGTCGATATTGTCTTTTGAGACAAGAAATATAAACTCCAAATCTGATTTGGTCCATACCTTCACCATCTCACAAATGCATCTAACACCTGGTCTCCTTTGGTCCAGTGTCTAGCACTTCGACAAATCAATCACATGACTTCACAATACAACATGTACTTCTCTATTTATATTGCTACCCCATTCCATATACTTCTTTTTTCCTCACCGAACACCAGTTATTTTTTAGCTGTGGAATTTTAAGAAATATGTGATATGCTAACCCTCAAAATTCTTTTTCAAACCTGATCTTGAACTATCTGCCTTCTTCACTCAATGCCCAGTACTCTTCTGGCACACTATAATTTCTCCTATTCCCAGACCATTCCATGAATATACTTTTATACTTCAGTCCTTTTCTCAATAAAGTGTCTCATCCAAGAATAATATTCTCATATACACTACCAAAAATATTTTCAGGACTAAAAATCTAACTTAATTGATACCTCTTTGATGAACTTTGCTATCATCTTCATAACTGATATGAATCTATCCTCTGCTCTCAATGTTCTATAATATTTTATATAGAACTATTTACCTGTGGCCTGATATAAATGAGTTGCATGCAAATATGCCTCGTTGATTAGATTACATGCTTCCCAAGACTAAAAAATATATCTTGTTTTCAATGTCTAATCCTTTGATACATAGAAGATGCTTCAGATACCTTAACAGATCCAGAAAACTGGCTGGATAGAAGAACAATATGCAACATTATAGAAAATGAGCGTTCATTCAATATTAAACTAAGGACTGCAGGATTCAGTTTTGTTCATCTATTCATATTTATTCACTCATTTATTTGTGATCAACAGGTATGAGTTCCCTTATTATCTTGAAGTAATTGCATATCCATGTATTTCAAAAGATTGCTTTGGCAAAGCAAGGTGTTATCCTGTTTATGTACTTATTCTTTAAAAAAATTTTTTTTTTTCTTTTCATTGATTTTTAGAGAGAGAGGAAGGAAGAGGTAAAGAGAGATAGAAACATTAATGAGAGAGAACATTGACTGGCCGCCTCCTGCATGCCCTCACTGGGGATCATGCCCACAACCTGGGCATGTGTCCTGACCGAGAATCGAACTGGAGACCTTTTGGTGCATGAGTCAACCCTCAACCACTGAGCCACACCGGCTGGGCTATGTACTTGTTCTTATTTGTACTGAAGATGGAGGCATCTGTATATTAGAGACTAAAACTCACTACTAGCAGATGCAGGATCATCATAAAGTTCCTTACTTTTCTTCTTCTTTTTTTTTTTAATCTTCACCAGAGAACATTTTCACATCTATCTTCAGACAGAGCAGGAGGGAGTGACAGAGGAAGAGAGAGAGAAAAACAGCCATGTGAGAGGGTCACATCGACAGGGACCGCCACCCACACGACCCCAACTGGGGCCGAGGATGAACCACACCTGAGTTATATGCCCTTAGCGGGAACCAAACCTGGGACTCTCTGGTCTCCAGGCCAACACTCTAACCACTGAGCCAAACCAGCCAGGGCTAAACTTCCTTACTTTTAAAAATATTCTTGACTTGATCATCACCACATGTTGCCCCAGAGTATCAGCTATCTATATCAATGCCTCGAGTTCTAGTCATTTTACATCTTTCTTCCAAGTCTTGCTTGATCCACAGGGGAGACATTGCATGATATCTTTATTTTTTTTTTATAATTTTATGTTCATGTTAATGAAAATTATAAAGCATTATGGGTGAAGAGTGAAAGAATTGCACTATGTCATAACAGAAGAGTTTATCCTCAGTGTTCTTCTCTAACCTCCAAATAATCCTACCCCTCCACTCAATTAGTTGCTTGGATAAGAGTTTTTAAGACTAAAATTGTTTCTCGATAGAATAGAAAACCAACACTAAAATCTTGTTCTGGAGCCTTAACTCTGAAGCTTCCTCAAAGCTGAATTAAGAGCAACAGTGTCTTAATATGCATGCATGCTTTATTTTATCTAAGAATTCTCTTGGAAAGTAATTGGGTAATTATATCCAAAAACATCTTAGAGAAATTGCTCATTAAAGGAAATATTAACAACAACAATGTCATCTTGTCCTGAATAAGATAACTGTGTTAAGAAGATGCTCTCACTGGATACCTTTTGTGGATTTGTGTAGAGGATTACCAATAAGCAAATGTAACATTTCTGTTAAAAATAGAATTTTGGAGCTTTCCCAATAAGTGGATTCAGCTGAATACTTGGAGCAATTCCATAGCCATTTTAAATAGACTGTAGAGTCAGTAATGATTCATAATAACCATATATTGGATTTTTATAAGTGTGTATGTGCTTTAAGTGGATATATAAGTGTTGCATAAATATTGTTTTACATTAACTATTCTTTCAGGGTTTTATGGAAATATTTATGGACAAAAATTGCACACAGATGCTTCTTTTTGAAGAGATTTTTGGAATTTACAAGTGAGTTTTATTGGATTTGAAAGAATTCTCTATGGCTAAATATCTACAAAATCAACAAACACTGAAATTAATAGAAAAATTATCCATGATTATATTTTTAATCAACCATGGATCAATCATCCATGATTATATGTTTAGAGATTCAGAGGATAAAATAGAGAATATTTAAAATATTTTCCCCAAGCCCTAATAATGTAATGTTACATTAGTTGCTACTTGAAGATTTGCTCTGAGAACTTTGGTAAGACTATTCTTTTTTTAAAAAGTTTTCCCCCGTTATTTATTTTACAGAGAGAAGTGAGAGAGAGAGAGAAGGAAACGTTGATGAGAGAGAACATTGATTGGCCGCCTCCTGCATGCCCCCCACTGGGGATCGGGCCCACAACCTGGGCATGTGCCCTGACCTGGAATCGAACCAGTGACCTTCTGGTGCCTGGGTTGACATTCAACCACTGAGCCACACCGACCCGACAGTAAGAACTATTCTATGTTTCAGTTAAAAGAGCTCTTGAGCCCTGGCCGGTTTGGCTCAGCAGTTGGAGTGCCGGCCTGCGGTACAGAGAGACCCGGGTTCGGTTCCCGCTATGGGCACGTACCTCGGTTGCAGTTTGTCCCCGGCCCTGGTTGGTCGTGCGGGTGGCAGCCACTCGATGTGTCCCTTCACATCGATGTTTCACTCTCTCTCTCTTCCTTTCTCTCCCTCCCACTCTATCTGAACAAAAAATGGAAAAATGTCCTCGGGTGAGGATAAAAAAAAAAAAAAAATTAAAAAAAGAGCTCTTGATCCAGAAGTAATGACCACTTGAGTTTGGGAAGATAATAGAACTTTGTGCTTATCAAAACTGGGCTTACTTACCAACGTATTTCTTTTACTTTCTGAAAGATTGGAATTCTTATATATAAAAAAAATTTAGTCTTCCTAATTTGGTTGTGAAATCTAGCTTCATATTTGCATGCTCCAAAGACAAACACAGTGTCATGCGTAGAGCAAGTAGGTAATAAACGTTGGTATGAAGGAACAGAAAGAAGACCGCTTATTAATACATTATTCTGTGCCAGGAACTAGGATTTTTATTTCACTTCTATTCTGTTAGTATTGTTCACAATTATCCTGAGGAGAACTGGAAGAATAGAGAATAAAAAAAAAAATTTAAAGAAATGTATCTTTATTGTTGAAAGTATTACAGATGTCCCTCCTTTTTTCCTCCCAGCTCCCACCCCCTGCCTTCCCCACAGTGTGGTCTGTGTCCATTGGTTGTACATATATGCATGTAAGTTCTTTGGTTTATCTCTTCCTGTCTCCCCTCCCTCATTCCCTATGAGGTTTGTCAATCTGATCCCTACTTCCATGTTAAAAACAATTTTTTAAATGAAATTAAATACTTCTATGTGCTAGAACCAAGTTACCAGCCTGCATCAGATATTATATAATTACTATCAATGTGCATGAAAAAAATGTGAAGAAAAGCAAAATCAGAAGGCTGAGGGAAAGAAAAGCAGCTAAGTGGACCATTCTTTGCCATCGAAAGTATACATAAGTATGATCTTAAATATTTTGATAATTTTTGGTGTAGTTAATTCACAAATTACTTATTTGTGTATGGAAGGCCAAATTTATAGCAGTAACAATAAACTGAAAAGTACAGAATATAATTATTCCACCCATTTCTTCTCAAATCTTGCATTTTCTGAAGAAAATATTATTGGGCATACTATATAAAAAATATTCTGATAAGGTAACATCATTCTAATCAAGTAAAACTGTAATAGCACCAAGGCCAGCATGGAGTAATGTTCCCACTATACACAAACACCCCCTCCATCTACAGACACCTGAGTTATTCAAAGAGAGTAACAATGAAAACAATGAAAGCAATTTCCTTTCTTTTTTTTTTTAATTTTTTTTCTTTATTGATTTTAGAGAGAGAGGAAGGGAGAGGGAGAGAGAGAGAAACATCGATGAGAGAGAACATAAATTGGCTGCCACCTGCATGGCCCCCACTGAGGACCGTGCCGACAACCTGGGCATGTGCCCTGACCAGGAATCGAACTGGCAACCTCTTGGTGCATGGGTCAACACTCAACCACTGAGCCACACTGGCCGGGTGTAGTTTCCTTTCTACAGAAGTTTTGTTAAGCTACTTTAAAGTCCTTAGAAGCCAGTAGGGGCAATTTAGTTCTCATACAATACATGCTGGTACAAATTAAAAGGCAGTAACATTGAGTTTCAGAGCACAGGCAGTGTTTGCTGTAGAACATCAATGTTTTTCTTCTAAGCAAAAGAGTTCAATAACCTCCTGAGGGGTTGGTCATCACATATCAATGCAAGGCCAACTTATTTAAATCAGTATTTACTTGATTAGTGTTTGAATCATCTAGTTATATCATTGGCATGCAATTGGAATACTAACCTTGACACTGTATGATAAGTTTAAAATTTAGTTTTGTGGTAAATGTAAATGAATGTCTGTATGGATTTCATTTTTAATTTTATGAACATTACCACTTATCTTTAATTGAATTAAAAGTTAACATAAATCTTAGATTAATTTCTTTTGCATCCTAACAATACAAAGACATTAGCAAATATCAGGTATCTAACATTAGCTCTTGAGTTAAAAAGGTGAGTCAGACAGGATTTTCATTTAGTTCTCTCTTTTTTTCTCATCAAATTACATATTTTGAATTTTGTTATTGAAATTATTGAAGTGACCTTGGTTCACAAAACCAAACAGGTTTCAATTGTAAAACTCAACAAAACACCATCTGCATACAACATCGTGTGCCCATCACACAAAGCAAAGTATCTTCTTGTCCCATTTATCTTCCCTTTGCCCACCTCCCCCTACTCCACCCCCTTTCCCTCTGGCTATCACCACACTGTTGTCTATGTTTCTCTCTATATGTTTTCTTTTTTTTTTTCTAAAGCAAACATTACCTTTATTTAATAATCTTTGATATTTAAAATACAACTTATAGAACATCCACATTAACAATAGAATCCTGTGTTCAGCAGTGATTTGGAAGCCCAGCTTTTCTAAGGACCAGACAGGAAGGTCTATGTGTATAATAACAGAAGCACTCAAAGAGGGGTGCACACAGAAGCACTGCAGAATTGAGTCCTGAGCAAATGGCACGATCACAGTGCACTTGTGTCATGGCCAAAAGATAATGCTTTTATTTCAGATGTTTTTTTGTACTTGAATTTCAAATAGTTTATTTATACATAAGAATTATTTTTTAAAAGTTATTCCTAGTAATCCAGTGTTGTAGAAATTAGATAACCACATTCAAATGTACATTTTCCTCTTTAAAAACAAACATTAAAAACATTCCCAGAAACATTCATCTGGGAACTATACAAGAGAAAATTGAAGTGCTTCCTCAATAAATTGGGCATGTCCACATATATTTTACTATTGCTCTCCACTCCTCGTCTGAGTCCACAGTCATCAGATATTGATACATTATTAATTTAGCATGCCAATTACTGTGAATTTAGAAGTGGTGTTACTAGCATTAATTCTTCCAGCTGACTAACCCACCTGTCCTCTGACAGCTGTCAGTATGTTCTATACGTCCATGCCTTGGTTTCTATTTTATTAGTTTATTTTGTTCATTACATTCCACATATAAGTGAGATCATAGGGTATTTTTTTTTCTTATCCTATGTGTCATTGGCAAATATGTTCTCCCATTCATTGGTTTAACTTTTGATTGCATTGATTATTTCTTTTGCTTAGCAAAAGCCTTTTGATTTGATATACTTCTATTTGTGTATTTATTTTTGTTTCCCTTGCCCGAGAAAATATATTAGCCAAAATATTGCTACAAGAAATGCCTGAAATTTTACTGCCGATGTTTTTTTCTAGGACTTTTATGGTTTTGTGACTTACATTTAAGTCTTTATTTCATTTTGAGTGTATCCTTTTTTATGGTGTAAGAAAGTGTTCTATTTTTTTTTTTTTTTGCTCTTATCTGTCCAATTTTCTCAAAACCATTTATTAAAGAGACTGTCTTTACCACATTGTATGTTTTTTTCTCCTTTGTCAAATATCAATTGACCATGAAGGCATGGATTTATTTTTTGGCTTACTATTTTATTGCTATGATCTATAAGTCTGTTTTTGTGCCAGTATCATACTGTTTGCTTATGATGGCCATGTACTGTAGACTGATATCAGGTAGCATGATTCCTCCAACTTTGTTTTCCTTTCTACACATTTCTGTGTCTATTTAGGGTTTTTTGTGGTTCCATATAAGTTTTTGAAATATCTGTTCTAGTCTGTGAAATATGACATTGGTATCTTGTTTTTGGTAGTATGTACATTTTAATCATGTTAATTCTTTCTATCAATGGACATGGTATACCCTTCCAATTATTTGTATCTTCTTCAATTTCTTTCTTCAGTGTCTTACAACTTTTTGATTACAGATCTTTTAATCTCTTCGTTAAATGTATTCATACATATTTTTAAATGCAATTGTAAATGGTATTGTTCTCTTAGTTTCCGTTTCTGATAACTCATTTTTGGTGTATAAAAATGCAAAGTATTCTTGAATATTTATTTTGTATCCTGCTACTATACTCAATTCATTTAATCAGTTCTAGTCCAACCTTATATCTCTGGAATAAATCCCACTTGGTCATGGTGCATCATCTTTTCAATGTATTGTTGGATCTGGTTTAGTAATAATTTTTTGACAATTTTTGCATCCATGTTCATTAGGGACATTGGCCTATAATTTTCTCTCTTTGTAGTATCTGTGTCTGGTTTTGGAATTAGGATAATGGTGGCTTCGTAAAATGAGCTTGGGAATCTTCCCTCCTCAGATTTTTTGGAATGGCTTGAGGAAGATAGGTGTTAGTTCTTTGAATGTTTAGTAAAATTCACCCGTTAAGCCATCTGGTCCAGAAGTTTTATTTTTTGGGAGTTTTTTTTTATTACTGCTTCAGTTTTATTAATTGTAATTCTATTCAGGTTTTCTGATTCTTCCTGTTAGTTTTGGAAGATTGTATGCTTCTGGAATTTATTCACTTAGCCCAGATTGTCCTATTTGTTGGTATATAATTTTTCGTAATATTTACAATCCTTTGTATTTCTGTCGTGTCTGTTGTTATTTCTTCTCTTTCATTTCTGATTTTATTTTGTTACTCTCTCTCTCTCTCTCTCTCTCTCTTCTTTTGCTATGTGAGTTTGGTTAAAAGTTTGTCAATCTTGTTTACCTTTTCAAAGAACTTGCTCTTGGTTTCATTGATCTTCTGTATTTTTTTATTTTTATTTTACTCTATTTCATTTATGTCTGCTATGATCTTTATTCTTTCCTTCCTTCTATTCACTTTGGGCTTTCTTTCTTTTTTTTTTTCTAGTAACTTTAATTACTAAGTTAGATTGTTTATTTGAGATTGTTTTGTTTGTTTCTTGCCTGTACTGCTAAGAATTTTCCTCTGAGGACTGCTTTTACTGTGTTCCATGTATTTTGGGTTGCTGTGTTCTCATTTTTATTTTTTTCAAGGTATCTTTTGAGTTCTTCCTAGATCTCATTATTCACCCATTTATTGTTTAGTAAAATATTATTTTTCCTCTATGTCTTTGTGAATTTTTTTTCTTTGATTGACTTCTAGTTTCATAGCATTATGATCAGAGATGTTTGATATCATTTCAATCTTCTCGAATTTATTGAGACTTGTTTTGTGTCCTAACATGCAGTCTATCCTAGAAAATATTTCATGTGCACTTGGAAAAAATGTATTGTGTTGTGGTGAAATCCTCTGAAGATATCATTTAAATCCATCTGACTTATTGTGTTATTTAAGGCCATCATTTCCTTGTTTATTTTCTGCTTGCAAAATCTATTCATTAATGCCAAGGGGATATTAAAATCCCTTACTATGACTGTATTACTTTCAATCTCTCTCATTATGTCTACCAACTTTTGGTTTATATATTTGGGTGTTCCTATGTTGAGTGCATACATGTTTACTAGGATTATATCCTCTTGTTGGATTGCCTTCTTTATCACTATGTAGTGTCTGTCCTTTTTTGTCTCTTAGTACCACCTTTGTTTTAAAGTGTATTTTGTCTGATATAGGTATTGCTACTCCAGCCTTTTCTAAATTTCTAGTTGCATGAAATATTTTTTTCCATCTCTGTACTTTTAGTCTGTGTATGCCTTTTATTCTGAGATGGGTCTCTTGTAAGCACCATATTTATGGGTCTTCTTTTCCTATCTATTCAGCTGCCATATGTCGTTTGCATAGAGCATTTGAGCCATTTACTTTTGAAGATATTTTTCATAGAATATATTTATTGCCATTTTATTTTTATCTTTCTTTCTTTCTTTCTTTCTTTCTTTCTTTCTTTCTTTCTTTCTTTCTTTCTTTCTCTTTTTCTCCTTCTCCTTCTCCTTCTCCTTCTCCTTCTCCTTCTCCTTCTCCTTCTCCTTCTCCTCCTTCTTCTTCTTCTTCTTCTTCTTCTTCTTCTTCTTCTTCTTCTTCTTCTTCTTCTTCTTCTTCTTCTTCTTCTTCTTCCCCTTCCCCTTCCTTTCCCCTCCCCCCCTCCTCCTCCTCCTCTTTCTCCTTCTTCTCCCACTTTTTCCTCTTTTTAAAGAAAACCCTTTAACATTTCTTATAATATTGGTTTGGTAGTAATGAAATCCTTTAGCTTCTCCTCTTCTGGGAAGTTCTTTATTTCTCCTTCTATTTTAAATTATAGCTTTGTTGTGTAAAGTGGTCTTAGATGTAGGACCTTGCTTTTCATCACTTTGAATATTTTGCCAATTCCTTCTGGACTAAAATATTTCTGTTAAAAAATCAGCTGACAATTTTATGGGAGCATCCTCGTAGGTAACTAACTTTTTTTTTTTTTCTTGTGGCTATTACGATTCTTTCTTTGTCTTTAATCTTTGCCATTTTAATTATGATGTGTCTTTGTGTGGGCTTTTTTTGGGTTCATCTTGTTTTGGGACTCTCTACACTTTCTTCAACAGATTAGGGAAGTTTTCTGTCATTATTTCTTTAAATAGGTTCTCAGTCCCCTGCACTATCTCTTCTCACTCTGGTACCTTTATGATGCAGATGTCATTACACTGCATGTTTTCCCAAAAGTCTCCTAAACTATCATAAGTTTTGTTTTTTAATTCTTTTTTCTCTGCTCTATTGGGTGTTTTCTTTTACCTTGTCTTCTAAATCATTGATTCAATCCTTTGCTTCATCTAACCTACTGTTTTTTTCTTCTAGTGTATTCTTCATTTCATTTATGACTGGTCCTTTCTCATGGCTACCATGTCCTTTTTCATGCTATTAAAGTTCACACTAATTTATTTTAAGTACTCATTAAGTTCCTTGAGCATCTTTATAATTTTTTTTTTTTAAAAACTTTGTTTCATAAATTGCTTGCTTTAATTTCATTTAATAATTTTCTGGAGATTACAGCAGTTCTTTCATTAGAGTCGTTTCTTTGTTACCCCATTTTAGCTGTCTCTTTGTGTTTATTTCTAGGTAGATATATTAGGTAGATATGCTATGTCTCCTAGTCTTGGTAGGGTGGCCTTATGTAGTAGGTGTCTGGTGGGACCCAGTGGTGCAGGTTTCTTGATCACCTGACCTTGGTACCCCAGGAATTTCCATTGTGTGGGTTATGTGAGCCCTCTTGTTGTAGTTGAGTTTTGATTGCTGTTGGCCCATTCATTCATGGGATCAACGCTTAGGCTGCCTGACTACGTGGATCTGGCCCTACCACAGTGTACAAGCTGCTGTGTAGGTGCTAGCCACATGCACTGGAATTTGCCTCAGCAGGTTATTTTGCCTGCCAAGATCTCCCTTTGGATTTGCCACTTGTGAAACTAATTGGATCCTGCTCTAATATTGTCTAAAGATGGCCACTGATCGATCTCTCTCTCTCTCTCTCTCTCTCTCTCTCTCTCTCTCTCTCTCTTCAAAATATCTTTTTATTGATTTTTAGAGAGAGAGGAAGGGAGAGAGACAGAAACATCAACATGAGAGAGAAACATCGATCGGCTACGTTTTGCATGCCCCCTACTGGGGATAGAGCCCACAACCTGGACATGTGCCCTGACTGGGGATCAAACCGGGACTTCTCTGTCCATGGGACAACCTCAGTCCACTGAGCCACACCAGCCAGTTATGGGTGTCTTTTTTGAGACCTCTTGTGTGGGACTTTGGTTCAGATCAATATCAGATGCTGCCTCTGACTGGATCTGGATAACCTATTTGGAGCTACAAAGTGAGCCACAGTTTGTGGCTGCCTCTGCTGGGCTTTGGTGTGCATGAGAAGAAGCAAGCTGCACACCAAGGCTGGCTTCCACCAGAACCAAACCCTGGGGCAGGACAGCAAAAGGCCCAAGGTACCTCAAAATACACCTTCACTTTCTTTTGCCTCCTGGCTACCTGTTAGGCTCAGTCAGGGAAAGAGTCTCTGGTGATACTCTAGTTCCATGTGGTAGGTTCTCAGTGCGTCACCAGATAAGGGAGTGTAGGGTTCACCAGATTGCTACGTGTTTAAACTTGGTGTCAGTGCTGGGTCCAAAGCCACACTGCAAAAGTCCCAGGCTGTACCAAGTCTAACTTCCCCCTACTGTATGCCCATAGAATTTTGTGGTGTAGTAATTTATCAGGAAGTCATCTTGATGAGGCCAGCAGTATGTTTCAGTCCCAAACAGACCAAGATTAGGTGGTGTGAAGAGAAGAGTCTAGGCTAGCTCGACGTGGAAGGGAAATAAAGCTCCTGTCCTAGAACCACACAACTCAGTCTGTCCCAGATTTTTCCAAGAGCCCAAGCTCAGAATGATTGGGACTCTGTGAGTGAGGAGGGTGGGCTAGTTGATGCCCTGTAATGGGGAGGCACAGGTTTGGTTTATGGGAAGGTTGGAGTGTGGCTCCCACTCCAGAACCACACAACTCAGTCTGTCTGGAATTCTGCCCACATCTCCTGGGCAGCCCTTGCTCCCCAGGATGAAGCCACCAGGGTTTTGGAGAGTGGAGCTTCTGGGATCCCAAGGGTAGAAGTTGCTGATCTCCCACGAGGGTGAGGTGCCAGTGAGGTTTATGGGAAAGTGAGGAAAATGGCCCTCGTGCAAAAGCCACACAACTCATTCTCTGACATCCCAACCCAAGCAGCTGACTCCTTAGCAGAGTGGGAGCTCCACAGGATAGGGTGACAGGGACTCCAGAGGGTGGGGCTATTGCATTCCCTGAGGCTGGTGTTATATGTAGGGTAGTGCTCTACCCCAGAAAGATGGCATCTGCTATATGAAAGAGGGAGTCACCATAGGGATCCTGATGGCTGTCCTTTCAGCTCTCTCCCCAGAGCCAAAAACCCAGTCTCTCCTCACACAATTCTAGTCTGCTCCACCTTGCTTCCGCCAGAGCCCCGGGTGAGAGAGGCTGCAAATGAGATTTTGTGTGCTGCCCTTTTAGAGGGAACATGTTTCTTTAGCAGGTTCCCATCTTTTCCTGGTGGACAGACTTTTCTTTGATTTGTATAGCAAGTGTTATGTGGGTACCTCTTCCCTGCCATGGTGCTCTGGGCTGGGAGATGCCACAGTCCTCAGGGGTACCTTTGCAGTTGAGATATCTTTCCCAGAATCTCAGCTGCCACCCTTGGGAGTGAGATCTGCCCTTTTCCTGTCTTTGGCATTACCTCTCATTCTCTATGTGGCTTCTTCTGTAAATTCTTGGTTATAAGACTTCTGTTTAGCCCTGGCTGATTTCGCTCAGTTGTTAGTGCATCAGCCTACGGACCAAAGGACTGTGGGTTCAATTCCTGGTCAAGGGTATGTACCTTAGTTGTAGGTTTCATTCCTGATCAAAGTCGTGCAGGAGGTAACCAATCAATATGTCTCTCTCACATCGATGTCTCTCTCTCTCTCTCTCTCTCTCTCTCTCTCTCTCTCTCTCTCTCTCCCTTTCACTGTATCTAAAAACTATCAATGGAAAAATATCCTTGGGTGAGGATTAACAACAAAGAGTTCTGTTTAGCTAGTCTTCAGTTGGTTATACAGTTTGTTTTTTTCTATATTTTAGTTGTAATTTCAGTTTGGTCCTCTGAGGAGGTGAGGGTAACTTGCACCTACTCTGCCACCACCTTGTATCCTCGCAATAATTTCTGGTTATACCATATGGTAGTATAAGAACATCCCACAAAAACTGGTAATGAGTTTTGATGCTGTCATCATCTATTTAAATTATATAATTTTTGTTTAGCATTTTTTAAACTTCCCTAAAGAAAATATTTAAAAATGCCTGTACCTTGTTCTTAGCAGTGATCAGTTATACCCAGACAATAAAGCAGGTCAATATTGCCAGGTTTTAGTAGAGAAAAATATGCCCTGTAGATTGGAATTTTGTTTCCAGATATAACAGTTTAAGATTCTACTGGACAAACACCTATTACCACCCTCAAGAACACAACAATACACAACACAGAAAGTAGCCACCTAACAATATTAGAGATTGAATAAAAGCAGACAGACTGGTCAAGGGTTCATATTCACTTAAAGAACCTGAGATGGATAGTTATATAGGCAATTGGCTCTCTCTGTAGCTTTTGCCCTGGACCTAAGTGGGTTCCATTTTTGCATGAGATGGAGAGGTTGAGAAAAATTTTGCAATATTTCTTGCCTGGGTAATGAGAAAACTAAACCTTAGAAATAGTGAACACTGAAGAAAATGAGGAATCTTAAATGGGTAAAAGTCAGAGAGGAGATTACCAAATCATCCACACGCATCTCTGACTCTCATCTCAATGATGCACACATAAAATAGGCTGAACAACTCAGCTTAAAAAAAAAAAAAAAAAAAGATCTGAACATACCTGAGGTAGCTGCACAGAAGCAGAGTTTACAATTCAAGCCAGCCAAGATTTTATTTATTAAAATAAAAACAAAAACAACACTTATTTGAGAAAAATAATATAATCCAGAATCTCCACTAACATTAATAATGTCCTGGATACAATGCAAAATGGAGTGCATTCTGAGATAAAAAGGGATGTTTCAGCTATTAGGCAAGGATTTTTCTTCCTGGTGGATTGATGCTTTTATCATCTAATGCACCCCTTTCTCTCTATAATTTTGTTTGTTTTAGATTGATGCTTTTCTTTCTTTCTTTTTTTTACAAGACATCTTTTATTTATTTATTTTAATTAATTAATTTATTCATTTTTGTTACAGATGTTTCTCTTTTTCCCCCACTGATTCCCCTTCCCCCTCCCTCCCCGCCCTGTCCCCAGCTTTGTTGTCCATGTCCACTGTTCATGCATACATGCATATAAGTTCTGTGGTTTATCTCTCCCCCACCACCCCCTCTTCTGGGGATTGTCAGTCTGTACCCCACTTCCACGTCTCTGAGACTACTACATTCCTCAGACTGTTATGTTCGTTATATTCCACAAATAAGTGAGATCACCATACTTGAATACTTTTCTTTCTTTTAATTTCAACCTACCTATATAGACAATATATAGTTGGATCAAGGGTGTTTGTAATTTTTAATCTATTTTTTACCTTCCCTGTTTTTTTAAAATATTTAGACCATTTACATTGAAGGTAGTTACTGATATGTTAGAGCTGAAGTCTGAAATGTTATCTTCTTTTCTGTTTGTTTCCTCTGTTTCTCTTTCCTTTGTTTTTGTTTTATTGGTTTCCTGTTGGTTACTTGAATATATTTAAGATAATAGCTTGTTTAATTTATACTGTTTTTAAGTATATCATTTTGTATTTTCTTAGTGGTTACTCCTAGTATTAATATATATGTATATATCATATCAAAGATAATGATATTGACATTTCATCATTTCTAATGAAGCATAAAAATTTACTTCTAATTAGGTTCATTTACAAATTATTATCTAAATAATATAAAATAAAACACAAGAGTATTTTTAAACAACACTACATTATGTCAATGTAGGATTTATCTTGAGAATATGTGGTTTGTTTCACATCCAAAAATCAATCAGTGTAATACACTATGTTGATACAATTAAGGAGAAAAACCATACAACCATTTCAAACAATGAAGAAAAAGTCTTTGACAAATTAATCCCCTTTCATGATCAATATAAATAAATAAATAACTCTCAGTCAACTTGAAATATCAGAGAACTTCTTTATACTGATTATAGATATCTATGAGAGATCTACAGAAAACTTCATACTTAATAGTGAAAGAATTAAGGCTTTCTAAGCCCAACAGTGCAGCAAGGATATTCTGTTCAACGCTTTTCTAATATTGCACTCATATCTTGGTAAGAGATTGCATAGGAGATAATAAAACTACTTAATTGCACACAGTTTGATTATAAGGCATTCACATAAATCTACTAGAATGAATACGTTAATTTAGTAAGATTGTTGTGTAAAAAGTCAATATGAAAATTCAACTCTATATTTTGATGTTAACAATAAACAATTAGAAAAATGAAATACAATTTATTCAAAATAGCATAAAAATAAAATAGTTAAGAATATTTTAATTAAAAATGTCCTCATAACCGCAACGCATTGAAAAAGTAAATTAAAAAACACCTACACAACTGAAGAAAGATACTCGTGGATTGGAAAATTTATATTTTTCAAATGTAAATCTTCCCCAAATTGATCTACAGAGACATTTTAATACCACTCAAAACCCTAATAGACTTTTTAAAAAAAGTTGACAAGCTGATATTTAAATGTATATGGTAAGGTAAATGAACTATGATATCTAACTTACTAAGAATCATCGAATTATATACTTAAAATGTATGAGTTTTATTATATATAAATAATGCCTCAATAAAGCTGTTAAAAATGGGTGAAATTACAAAATCTGGTCTCTGCCTTTAAGACTTACTATATAGGCCTGGCTGGCTCAGTGGTGGAGCATCGACCCATGCACCAGGAGGTCGCAGGTTCGATTCCCGGTCAGGGCACATGCCCAGGTTGTGGGCCCGATTTCCAATGGGGGACATACAGGAAGTGGCCAATCAATGTTCTCTCTCATCGATGTTTCTATCTCCCTCTCCCGCTTACTTCCTCTCTCTCTAAAATCAATACAGGAAAAATAAATTTAAAAAAAGACTTACTGTAAAGCCGAACCAATCTAGAGTGTGCAAAATTTAATGAAATAAGAATCAACGTAATGGAACAGAATAGAATCCATAAACAGACTCAAATTTATATATTAATTTATTTTCAAAAAAAGGTAATTTAATGGAGACAAGAAAGTCTTTTCAATAAATAATTCTGGAATAAGAGGATATCTATATGGAAAAAATAGCCTCTGTTCTTTATTCACACCATACGTAAAAATTGATTCAAAAGTAGTCAAACACCTAAATAACAGCTAAAATGAATAAACTTCTAAGACAAAAAAATTATTTTGACTGTCACAGGCAAAATAATGCACCCTAAATCCTTCACATCCTAATCCCAGAACCTGGGAATATGACAATTTACATGGCAAAAGGTATTTTGTAGCTATGATCAAAGTTAGGGACCTAGAAATAAGGAGATTACCCTGGATTATTCAAATGAGCCCAACCTAATTAAATGACTCCTTAAAAGCAGAGAACATTCCCAGCTGAGGTCAAAGTCAGAGGCAAACATGACTGTGGAAGACTAGAGAGAGATGTTATATTGGTCTCTGTAGATGAAGAAAGAAGGCCAAGAGCAAAGGAATATAGGTGGCCTCTAGAAACTGGAAAAAGCAAAGAAACAGAGTCTCCCTCAGAGCTTCTGGAAATAAATACATTCATGTCCACACCTTGATTTTAACTTAGTGAAACATATATCACAATAGATCTGTAAGATAATATATTTGCGTTTTAAGCCTCTACGCTCCTGATACTGTGTGATGATAGCAACAGAACACTAATACAGTGACATGGAGATAAGCAAAATTATTTAAGGTGAACATCAAAAGCACAAATTATTAAATAATCAGGTTGATAAAA
This sequence comes from Molossus molossus, assembly GCF_014108415.1. Classification (NCBI taxonomy): domain Eukaryota; kingdom Metazoa; phylum Chordata; class Mammalia; order Chiroptera; family Molossidae; genus Molossus; species Molossus molossus. The sequence continues at coordinate 18,131,091 of NW_023425355.1, forward strand.
TGGACATCATTCAGAGGAAAACTTTTATTCTTTGACTGTCAAGTAAACAAAAAGTTAAGCCATAGACCTAGAGAAAAATTTAGCAAAATATATGTCAGAAAAACTCCTTATATCCAGAATACATAAAGAAAAAATACAGCTCAATAATGAAAAGGGAAACAATTCCATACAAAATAGAAAAAAAAAAGTTAATATTTTTTAAGAATGTTAACAGATTCTTTAAAAAAACAAGATATATGATTGTCCAAATAAGCAATCTAAAAGGTGGTTAATAATTTTTTTCTTTTTTTTTTTTTTGGTACGTGTCCCTAGTGGGAATCAAATCTGGGACTCCGGTCCACAGGCCGATGCTCCAGCCACTGAGCCAAACTGGCCAGGGCTGGTCAATAATTTTTGAGAAACAGAAATGAAAACCACAATAAGATGAATAATCACTAAGTAGAATGACAAACACTAAAACCAATCCAAACATCAACCAGTGAATAAGAAAAAAGTGTTGTGTATCCATATCATGTACTACTATGTAGAAAAATATCTGAACATAAAAACATGCAACAACATGGATGGATCTCAAAAACATCATGCTAAGTAAAAGAAGTCAATCACAAAAGACTGCATAACATGATTCCATTAATACAAAATCTTATAAAGGGAAAGTAATTACAATAGAAAGCAGAGCATTGGTTGCTTAGGAGCAAGAATAAGAGAAGATAACTGAGTGCAAGGGGACAATAAAAAACTCGCTAAGGTGACAGAAAAGTTTTGGATCTTGATTATGGAAGAGGTTATATGATTATATAAAATTACAAAATTTTATCAAATAATTCACTTAAAACTAGTCAATTTTACTATATGTAAATAAAACCTCAATAAATAAAATAGAGGAAAATGTGTTGAATAATTAACCATTGATTATAAAATCAGTGGAATAAAAACAGTAAAATCTGAGATATTTATTTCTATCTTTCTGCTTCATCCACTAGGCTATACTGTCTCTCATTTTCCAACATGGTATTCCTACATGAAGTGTTCTTTGCAGTATTTCTGTAAAAAACTGTTAATGAATCCAAACCCACACTGTAATATCAATGCCCATGCAGCCAACCAGAGTTCTTTCATAATGTAGAATTGGCATAATTAATTTGGATTTCAAATGAACTACATTAATGTGACAACGCATCTGCCTTAATACTAAGAGAAAAAATATATCCAGGTGTTTTCTTCCCTATAAACTCAGTATGAAACAGTCTATATATTATATCAGTAAAACAATGTTATTAATGGGTGCTTTCTAAAAGCTGAAAGCTTAACAGTATTAGAAATATAGAAAATGTGTGAACAAAATCACACTGTAAAATCTCTTTGGTAAAAAAAAAAATTATCCTTTTCATCCTGATTCAAAATGATTCCTAATCCTTTTATTATCATTATTTTATGTTAAAGCTCAAAATAAGGATTTATTTTAAAGAAATTTTGACCATTTACCCAAAGAGAGTGTCATGAGCAAGGGAGCATCCCCCAAAGGAGTCACTCACACACAACAGTATCTTTCCACAATGCCAGAATTATTAGGGAGAACTCCCCAATGAACCAGTAGAGTCACACACAGGTTACATCGAGAGAGGGGAGCTTAGACCATACAACCAAGCAGAGCCAGCATCTGGCTCGAAGTCCTGGTGATTGGCAGCAATTGCAAGTGGAGAAGCGGGTTGGGTCTCAAGCTAGGCAGCTACAGTGGGTGGAGTAGAAGCCTAGCAGGTGTCCCAGTGTGAACTGTGGTGCAGCCAAGCTCCAGCATTCTGTGGTTGTAGCCCTGAGTTCTAGTCCACAAGTGATGGAGGTCCCACTCATAAAGGGGTCCACATGGAATTTTTATCCAAGTGTCCAGTCTTGGGGTTTGGGGTGTTCTGGGCTCCTCCTTAGGGCATTCTCATGACAGCTCATTACCTCAGTTTTGACAGAGCAGTTGACATAATATATAGTTTTATTAAACAAAAACAGAATGCCACAATAATAATATTCAGAGATCTTAATATTCTTGGTAATTAAAAATGTAATAGCAGAAATGTAAAACTTTATAGAAGGTTTGAAAGACAAAAATAATGGCTCAGTGGTTGAGCATCGACACATGAGCCAGGAGGTCACCGGTTGGATTGCCGGTCAGGGCACATGCCCAGGTTGTGGGCCTGATCCCCAGGGGGGGGCATGCAGGAGGCGGCCAATCAATGTTCTCTCTCATTGATGTTTCTATTTCTCTCTCCCTTTCCCTTCCTCTTTCTAAAATCAATAAAGACAAATTTTTTTTAAAAGACAGTGATATAAAAATACAGAGTAGATAGAAGATAATAAAATTAGGGGGAATTCAGAAATGACAGCATCCACATTTTAAGAGACATGGAGAGTTAAGAAAGAAATATAAGAATGGAAATTAAAGGAAAACTAAGAAAATGTCACAGAACTGAAATTCATAGCTTTCATATTGGGAGGGACCATCAAATGCCCAGAAGATGGTATAAAATTAATCTATAATAAGGTACATCATTGTAAAACTTCAGAATACACGATAAAAGTGAATTACCCTACAAATTTCTATAAGGGAACAAAAAGGCAACAAACAAAGATCAATTAGAATAATCAAACTGATGGTTGTCAGAGAAGAGGGGGTGGGGCATGGGTGGAAGGGAATATAGTCACTAGTATTGTGATAATTCTCCAGTGACAGATGGTTACCAGACTTGGTGTGGGTGATCACATCATAAGGTATATAAAGTTTGGATCACTGTATTGTATACCCGAAGCTAACGTAATATTCTATGCCAACTATACTTAATTATAAGAAATAACTTTGGATTTCTCAACAAAGACATGGATGCTTTAAAATAGTTAAGGAATCTTTCCAGTTGTGAATGGAAGTGATTTCCCACTTAGGAATCTATCCCCAAATAGTTTATTACTCAAATATGAAGGGAGAATGGAAACTTTTAGACCTTTAAACTTAAAATAGAGCATGTCTCATAGACTCTCTCTCAAAAATGGTCCTGGAGTAGCACTGGCCGGTTTGGCTCAGCAGTTAGAGCAACGGCCTGCAGACTAGAGAGTCCCAGGATCGGTTCCCACTAGTGGCACGTATCAAAAAATAAAAAAAATAAAAATGATCTTGGAGTATATGTTCCACCTAATCAAAGGAGTACAAACCTAGGAAGAGGAACACCCAGAAATCAGAACAGAGCACCCAACAAAATAGAAGAGCAAAATAAACCCCAGGACATGAGGGGAGGACAATTTTGAGATGACAGATAAGCAGGAAGCCTAGAGTTTAAGCAGTCAATATTGCAGTAGATTACAAGTCTCCAGGAAGAGTCTCTTCAAGGGGATGAGATTGATAGATTACCTAATGTGTCTGAATGTATTAAAAATGGAGGTTTATCCTTGGAGTTTGGAGTTGAATTAATAAAGTACACAGAAAAGAAACCAATGAGGGACGATACCAAGACTATTTTTTTTAATTTTTACTTTATTTTTGTTACAGGTGTTTCTCCTTTTACCCCCCCCCACCACCACAGACACCCTCCTCCCCATCCCACCCCCTCCCCACCCCACCCCAGCATTGTTGTCTATGTCCATTAGTTATGTATACATGCATATAAGTTCTTTGGTTCATCTCATCCATCCCCCAAGCCCCCACCTCTCAGGTCTGTCAGTCTGAACCATACTCCTTTCTATGTTTCTGGGTTTATTTTGTTCATCAGCTTATTTTGTTCATTATACCCCAGAAATAAATGAGATCATGTGGTATTTGTCTTTCTCTGATTGTCTTATTTTGCTTAGCATAATGCCCTCCAGGTCCTTCCATGTCATCTCAAAGGGTAAGAAACCTTTCTTTCTTACAGCTGCATAGTACTCCATTGTGCATATGTACCACTGCTTTTTTATCCACTCATCTACTGATGGAAAGTTGGGCTGTTCCCAGATCTTAGCAATTTTAAACAGTGCTGCTATGAACATGGGGGTACATTTGTTCTTTCTGATTGGTGTTTAGGCTTCTTAGGGTGTATTCCTAGAAGTGGGATCACTGGGTCAAATGGAAGTTCAATTTTTTAATTTTTTGAGGTAACACCATATCGTTTTCCATAGTGACTGCACCAGTCTGCATTCCCACCAGCAGTGTACTAGAGTTCCCTTTTCTCCACACCCTCGCCAACACTTGTTGTTTGATGATTTGTTGATGGCAGCCATTCTGGCAGGTGTGAGGTGATACCTCATAGTTGCTTTAATTTTCATCTCTCTGATGATTAGTGATGTTGAGCATTTTTTCATATGCCAAGACTATTCTCTTTTTTCCCTGTGGTACATGCTCCTAGCAGGAACCAAACCCAGGACTCTCTGGTCTGCAGACCCACACTCAACCCCTGAGCCAAACTGTCCAGGGCCCAAGACTATTTTTAATACTAAAATGAACAATGTATTGCACGAGATAAAAATAATAATAACAATGGTTAAATCATTGATTGATTTTATATATGAGGTAAAATAATTTGAGCACTGAGCATTGTTCTAACTAGAATTACAATATCACTCTTGGGGAAATGACATAAAGGAAAATTGTGTGTGTGTGTGTGTGTTTAATGAGGTGGGGAAAGTATAAAGAGGGCTGAATTTAAAGGCAATGTATAATTACTAAAATATGTAAATTAGCAAGAACAAAGCACCAACACAAATATCTTGGAAATATGAAACTAAACCAGATTAACCAGCTAAAGAGATTGGAAAAAGATGTTTCTGGAAAATAGGAAATGGGAATGAGGTGGGATACTGTGGAGTTTTTTTGTTTGATTGTTTTTGTTTTAAGACTTGTGGACTCTTTAAATGTATGCATCTTAGACTGGGTTAATTTTTAAAATACATACATGGTAGATAGGTATGCTGGTACCTTAAGTTTGGGAAACATTTCAAGAGTATTTAGTCTCACTGCTATCAAGGAACATGCTTATTCTACAGGTAGCAAAGAGCCTGTAAATAAGGCATATTGATTGGCCAACTGCACATTCGTAAAAGCAATAAAGGTCAAATATCGCTTTCAAAGAAAAATTAGTGACAAAATTTGTGGAACTATTAAACTTATACATTTACCCCTGGCAGGTTTTCTCAGTGGTTAGAGCTTCGGCCTGCAGTCCAGAGAGACCTGGGTTCGGTTCCCGCTTAAGGGCACATACCTCGGTTGCATTTTGCCCCCGACCCTGGTTGGGTCAAGCAGGTGGCAGCCACTCTATGTGTCCCTTTCACGTCAATGTTTCTCTCTCTCTCTCTCTTCTTCCCTCTCTCACTCCCGCTCTATCTGAAGATGAATGCAAAAATGTCCCCGGTTGAGGATAAAAAAATAAAAAAAAGTAAACTTATACATTTACCCTTTTACATACCCAAACAACGTCCAACTTCTTTTTTGAAAATCAAAGTATCAATATTTCTCTCCCATGTAAGATGAGTCAAAAATAATTTCATTGATCCTCCTGCCGCCCAAGATGCTGAAAGGAACGAAGGCCAAGGGGAAGAAGGCAGCGCCAGCCCCTGCTGTCGTGAAGAAGCAGGAGGCCAAGAAAGTGGGAAGTCTTGTTTGAGAAAAGGCCTAAGAATTTTGGCATTGGACAGGACATCCAGACCCAAAGGGAGCTCACTCACTATGTCAAATGGCCCCACTACATACGGCTCCAGCAGCAAAGGGCTATTCTCTATAAGCATCTAAACGTACCTCCTGCCATTAACCAGTTCACCAGGCTTTGAACTGCCCAACAGCTACTCAACTGCTTAAGCTGACCCACAGGTTCAGGCCAGAGATGAATCAAGAAAAGAAGCAGAGGCTGTTGGCCTAGGCTGAGAAGAAAGCTGCCGGCAAAGGGGATGTCCCCATCAAGAGGCCGCCTGTCCTTCGAGCAGGGGTTAACACTGTCACCACCCTGGCAGAGAACAAGAAGGCCCAGCTGGTGGTGACTGCACATGACGTGAATCCCATGGAGCTTGTTGTCTTTCTGCCTGCCCTGTGCCAGAAGATGGGGGTTCCCTGCTACATTATCGAGAGGAAGACCAGGCTGGGGCGTCTTGTCCACGGGAAGACCTGCACCACTGTGGCCTTCACACAGGTTAACTCAGAAGACAAAGGAGCTCTGGCTAAGCTGGTGGAAGCTATCCGAACCAATTAAAATGACAGATACGATGAGATCCGCCGCCACTGGGGAGGCAATGTCCTGGGTCCCAAGTCAGTGGCTCGCATTGCCAAGCTGGAAGAGGCCAAGGCCAAAGAACTGGCCACTAAGCTGAGCTAAGTGTGCACTGTTGAGTTTTCTGTACATAAAAGTAATAAAAAAATCCTCCTTCAAAAAAATAAAAAATAATTTCATCCTCAAAGCTTTCCTTGATCCATCAACTTCACACTAAACATTTGTCCTTTTCTGTTATTTTATTTATTTAAATTTTTTTTCTTTATTGATTTTTAGAGAGAGACAGAGAAAGGAAGGGAGAGGAAAAGAGAGAGAGAAACATCGATGAGAGAGAACATCAATTGGCTGCCTCCTGCATGCCCCCCACTGGGGATCTGGCCCAGAACCTGGGCATGTGCTCTGACTGGGAATCAAACCAGCAACTTCTTGGTGCATGGGTCCACGCTCAACCACTGAGCCACACCGGCCGGGCCCTTTCTGTTCTTTTATCAAGTATGTTTTGTATTTAGCATTCTTTCTCATTTGTATTACTTCACTCTTAGCTCAAGATATTGCTTGCATATATATCTTGTCTTTAAATAGATAACTCCCTGAGAATAGGGCTCTGCCTCATTTCCTATTACATTTACAAGTCCTGTGATAGGTTAATAAAAACAAACACGATCCATATGTGAAAGTGAATTTAGTAAATTCATCTTTAAGGTTCATGTTAGAGTACAAGCAAGCCTTCCCACAACATGGGTCATATCCAATATTCTTTCATTCAATACTATTTCTTGATTATTGTCCATGTGTTCAACACTATGCCTGTTGCTGAAAAGACAAACAAAATATTTGAAATTCAGTCTAGCTCTGCAATATGCCCCCTGTAAGAATAGGAATAACAAGTAGAGGATCAATATGGGGTTAAGAGTTGAGGGCACAATAACAAATGGACTAAATACGGTCAATGGCTAGCAGTCTAGTATGGAATCAGAAAGTAAATATAAACTTACAATTTAATGTGTTAAGAGAAAGACAGGCCCTGGCCAGTTATGCTCAGCAGTTAGAGCATTGGCCTGTGGACCTAAGAGTTGAGGGTTTGATTGCAGCCAAGGCCATGTACCTCAGTTGTGGTTCGTTCCCTGCCCCAGTTGGGGTCGTGCGCGTGGCAGCCAATCGATGTGTCTTTCTCATGTCAATGTCTCTCTCTCCCTCTCTCTCTCTCCCTCTCTTTCCCCTACTCTGTCTGAAGATAAAATGTAAAAAAAAGAAAGAAAGATCGGATGTGCAAGGAACTCTGTGGCACAATATGAAATAAAAGATGTAGACTCTGACCCTATGATCATGCTCAAATTACTAACGTCCCTGAGCCAATGCCTCTCCATTTCACCTTATTTTCACCATATACTCCCTTTCTCATTCTATTTTAGTCACACAGGTCTTCATTCACATTCTCCGAAGGGGCCATTGCACTGTGATTCCTCTTTATGAAATGCTTTCCCAATATCATTTTCTTAGGTATCCTGTAGTGATGCTTTCTCTCTCTTTTTTTTATTTGTTTTTCTTTATTGATTTTAGAGAGAGAGGAAGGGAGAGGGAGAGAGAGATTGGAAACATCGATGAGAGAGAACATGGACTGGCCGCCTCCTGCATGCCCCCCACTGGGGATCGGACTCACAACCTGGGCATGTGCCCTGACCAGGAATCAAACCGGTGCCCTTTTGGTGCATGGGTTGACACTCAGTCACTAAGCCACACCATCTGGGCAGTGGTGCTTTAAACATCAGCTTAAGTATTACTTCCTCAGCTATTTCTTCCTGACCTTGTTAAATCATAACTCCAATTGTGCACCTTGTACTTTTCAGAAACTCTTGTCACAGACGCAATTTTGCATGTATTTTATGACTGATGTCTATTTCCCCCATTATATAGTAAGCTCCTCTGGGAGAGTAAATGTTTTGCTTATCACCACTTATCTTAATGATTGGAAGAAAGTAGGTACTCAATCCTATGTATAGTTGAATAACACTGAACTCATAATTTGATCAGAAGATAAAGAAGTGGGCCCTTTGGGAGACAAACAGGAAAAATGTAACAAACATTATTATCTTTACTAATCAGGGCCTAAGGATCACGAGCACTCAGTGGGCCATTGTAACCGTGCACACACAGCTTTTGCTTCGGATTCCTGACAACACATCTTACTTAGATTTAGTGGCTTCACCAGTAACATACATACACCTGATTTGATTTTGATAATAACTATTTTCAAATATATTAATGATATCTGCTATGATAGGCACTTACCCAGTTTTCCCATGACAATCTCAGTTTTAGTGCTTACAGACCCCCATCCTGGGAGACTTCTCCCAGGACAACTGGTCATTCTCTCCAGACCATCCAAGTTTACAAGCATTTTCCAGGATAGAAGGTATATGCAACCATAAAATAAAATTGCAATCACTCTTTTTTTATCAACAAAATATTTGGAGAAAAATAAAAGAGCATACATTAATAAATAACAAAATAGAAACCTGGTACCACTTCTCTAAAATGTATAGGAAATGGTGGAGCTTTACTGGGAAGCAAACTTTTAAATTTTGGGTTATGATCAAAATAGGAAATCAGCAAAAAGCCAATTTGGTATTGCACAGGTCAAAAGTGTTGGCAGGTTAATTTGTTAATTAAAACAAAAACAAGTGGAGGAAAATGGCTTGCAACTACGTTGTTCATGAATGAATCAGCACTTGTATGCTTTCTAATCATTTGATCTGTGTTGCTACACATATGAGAGCAATTATCACTGTTCCTCATTCAATTAACCATCTACCCTTTTTATTGATAACAAAATCCTATTACATGCATTGTTCTGTGCAAGTAAAAAATTACAGGCAATAAAACTAAGCCAGTGGGAAATATAAGGAGTGAGCACATATTCAATTTACAAGGGTTTATTATGCTCTGCCTTTAAAACATTATGCATCCAGGGGAAAAACAAGTTTTCCTTATATACTGTTTCATGTAAAAAAAAAAGGCAAAAAAATGATGAGATAAAAAATAATGTCCAAATGCATTATATTTCTTATTTTCTTTCTGTAGCATGCTAGAGAGCTTCTTTTCTGATGGATTTTTTTGGAAATTTTTAGAAGCATTTCATACAATCTGGGAACCTTGGATCCTTTTCTTCTCCATCTTTATATACACAGATTCTTGTAAACAATTCTAACTTGATCTTCTCATCCGCCCTTGTTTAATAATGTCCTCTGTAACAACTCCCTCAAAGTCAGCCTATAATTTCGGTTATTTTAATTAGGGGAATTAGTCTATTCTCTAAAACTAGATTTAATTTGACTCTGTCTAATATTAAACATAATTGATTCTATTTAACATCCTACATGTATTGGAAAATCAATATTGATGGCGATAAAGGAAACTGATCACTTACTGTTTTTGATACAATGTTTAAAATTAAGGCCAGTCATTATGAAAACTAGAAAAAAACTGAGCAACAACAATTAATAAAATAAATACAGCAGTATTTACTGAAATAATTTTATATTCAACTTACGTCAAATTGTTAAAAGTAACTTTTACAACATAGTAAATTGCTACAAAATTATAAAATATGGGACTGGGGCAATATTTCCTAAACTGATGTTATTATTCATCCATATATAACAGTAAATTTTGCTGTTATTAACATATGTATGTAATATGTCCTCTAAATATTTTAATATGATATGTAATTACAGTATAGTTATAAGATTAAAATGACATATTTAGATTACAAATAACTAAATCTGTTCCAGTATTTGTCTTGAGTGATGACTTACTGCATTGTAACTTCCTAAAATATTGAAAATTAAAAAAGATTGCAGTTTTTAAAATGCAGATCATATGTTTTGGTAACTACTGTGTTCTGTCATTATCTTAGCATCATGTACCCAGGCTACACAACCCTCTTGGGGAATAGAAAAGTCCATAAATTAGCAATCTTATCAGACAACAAATACCTACCAAGAGTTTCACCTACTTGCAGGCAGTTAAAGCTATCAAAAGAGGGGAATGAAACTTAGTTTCCAGCTATTAACAAAGAATAATAAAGAACCTCAGTGGTTATCAACATCACCATTCTTTCTCAAAGCTCAGAGAACTGTTTGAGAGGCCTTATCTCCTTTCACATTAGGCTGCCAACTTTTATCTTATCTAAGCAGAAAATAACTTTCAAATGATCATATGGAAAATAATATTGCTTTAATATATGATAACCCTAAAAAGAATGAACAGTCAATGAACAGGAAATGTGGGCAACAATATGAGAAAAGAGATATCGGCATAAGAGTCTGCAAAATAACAAATTAAAATGTCACTCTCCACTATATTCTCCCTCCGTCACTACATTTCTCCTCTAAACTATGCTCATGAATTGTGCATGTTAATGGGAATGCAAGTGAATCATGGGGTAGGCTGTGATTCTGCCCTGACTACAGCCCTCACTTGGTTTGTAAAGCACTTCCATACATATCTCATCTCAGCCTCGCAGCCTTCCTTTGAGGCAAATGATGTTGCACTGAAAGGATATTACATTTTTAGTGTCATTTATTATTATTGTATAATTGTGTCCTATGCTATTGTGTATTAGTATTCTAAATTTACTGAGGAGGTTGCTGAGGTTGACGATTCAAAAGTCAATGCTGCCTTTAATGCAAATGTGTAATTGTTATTTTATACTGGAAATGGTCAATAAGTGTGTTCTAGAGGTTAAAGTGATAAAAACATCCATAGGTAAAGCAATCATTTCTATTGAAAAAATACAATAATAATGGGAATATGAATCTGCTAAATGAATATTAATTTGGGATTTCCAATTGTCGGGTGATCTCTTTAAGTCTCATGGCTTGAGATTCCGTCAATATGCTGACCACTCACATAGAAACCTGGTACCATGTCTCCAAAATATACAAGAAATGGTTGAGCTTTACTGTGAAGGGAAATTTGCATATCCTGCCAGGACTCATTCATAAGAACAATACTCATGTCTAAATGTCCTGCACAACTCCACTTGAACACCAAGAGTTATCTCAAACTTAATGGTCAAAAACACTTAACTCACTCCCTCCTCTACCCTGAAATCCCTGCTTTTTTTTTTTTCTTTTTAAATTTTTTATCTTTATTGATTTTAGAGAGAGAGGAAGGGAGAGGGAGAGATACAAACATCAATGAGAGAGAACATTGATTGGCCGCCTCCTGCATGCCCCTACCTGGGGATCAGACCCACATCCTGGGCATGTGTCATGACTGGGAATCGAACCAGCGACCTCTTGGTGCATGGGTCGACACTTAACCACTGAGCCACACTGGCCGAGCTCTGTGCTTTTTTTTCTGTCTTGTATTCAGGGTAACCATACTACTCATCAATCAAACCTTGGTACTTTTGATAGTAATAGAGAGAAAGTTAATAACATTTCTGAGACCAGTATATGTAAACTAGGACTATCCTTACCAATTTATGTCACTAAATGGTGCTGCTTGCATTTGTTTCCAAAGCCTTAATCCTTGGCATTATTTTCATGAACTTTTAGTCTCACATCCCATATTCAATTTGTCTGCAAACACTGTCAGTTCTGTTTAAGAATTCGAATACTTCTGTCCTGGCTGGTTTTACTCAGCGGTTAGAGCATTGACCTCCAGACCAGAGAGTCCCAGGTTCCGTTTCCACTAAGGGCACGTACCTCGGTTGCAGCTTGTCCCTGAGCCCAGTTGTGGTCGTGTGGGTGGCAACCAGTCGTGTCTCTCACATCGCTGTTTCTCTCTCTGTCTTCCTCCTTCTCTTCCTCCCACTCTATCTGAAGATGTATGCAAAATGTCCTTGGGTGAGGATGAAAAAAAAAAAAAAAGAATTTGAAGACTTCTCACTACCTCCAGAGCTACTCATGCTGTTCCATGATTTCTTATCCAGATGATAATATCAGCCTTCTAAATAATGTTTTGCCTTCACCCTAGCCCTTCTAAAATCTATTGTCAACATAGCATCCAACATAATTGTTTTAAAACATAAATCATATCATGTCACTCAAAATACTTCAATAGCATCCCATAATATCCAGAATCTCAGCAGGTTTCATAAAATGAACAAGATCCTCCATTAGCTGTGCCATTACCAGCACATTATCTTTTTTACTTCAATTGTTGCTACTCTTTTATTTATTTATTTATTTTTTGCTACTCTCTTATTTGATCACACTACTTTAGCCACACTGCCTATCTAATATTTAAAAAAAAAAATTTTTTATCCTCACCCGATAATATTTTTGCATTTATCTTCCAATAGAGCAGGAGGGAGAGAGGGAGGAAGAGAGAGAGAGAAACATTGATGTGAGAGAGACACATGGACTGGTTGCCACCCACACAACCCCAATCAGGGCCGGGGACAAACTGCAACCGAGATATATGCTCTTGGTGGGAACCAAACCCAGGACTCTCAGGTCCCCGGGCCGACGCTCTAACTGCTGAACCAAACCGGCCAGGGCCCTAATATATTTTTTTTAACATTGCAAGCATATTCCTGCCTCAGGTCCACTGTACTGTATCCACTCTCTAGATCTTACATCCTCCAGATATCCACACAGCTCATTCCCTCACCTCTTCATATTTATGCACCAAAGATACTTCGTAGGTGTTCATGGAGCTCCCTATATAAGATTGTATTTATGGCCATCAGGCATACTTCATGTTTTACTCATTTATTGGTATAGTGTTTGCAATCAACTACTGTCATGTTAACTCCACAAAGATGTGAACTTTTGTCTGTCTGTTTTCCTGCCAGGACCTAGAACAACACCTTCAGTGAAAAAAATAAATGCATTTTTACAGAATAAATGAATGGATGGAATAACAAGTCTTAGCATGAGATACAGATATATGCATCAGCGACTAGGTGTGGATATAAGATTATTGATACAGAGTTCAATTTTAGTATAATTTTATTTTAGTAAGAAGTGCTCCATGAACATAGTAGCTATACTGTGTCATGTGACTGTTTTCCTCTGCTGCCTGGTAAAATGGAAATTTGTTTATTGTCAGTAATAAAATATTCATATACATCTAAGTTTAAACTTAATTTTAACCATGAGCAAGTTCTATTATGTAAATGATATAAAATGCAAATATATATTCAATTAATATCTCTCTCATTTTTTTTGTATTTAAAAAAAATACTCTACAGCCCGGCCAGTGTGGCTCAGTGGTTGAGCATCCACCCATGCACCAAGAGGTCACCGGTTCGATTCCTGGTCAGGGCACATGCCCAGGTTGTGGGCCCGATCCCCAGTGGGGGGCATGCAGGAGGCGGCCAATCGATGTTCTCTGTCATTGATGTTTCTATCTCTCTCTCCCTCTCCCTTCCTTTCTCTCTTTAACATCAATAAAGGAAAAAAATGTTTTTTCAACTATTAGAAACAATGAAGAAATACAGTAAAGATGCAGGATACAAAATCAATGTCAAAAATCCATTCTATTCCTAAACAAAAATTATTTTTGCAATTGCAACAAAAAACTAGAAATACCTGGAAATAAACTTAACAAAGGATGTGAAGGACCTATACACTGAAAACTTCAAAATATAATTAAAATAAATTGATTTGCATTTTTAAAATGAAACAATGACATCATATTTAAAAATATATATATTCAACATAAAATTCACCCATGAATGTTATAATGGCAATAATATTACTAGGAATCACTTTAATAGTGAATAGAGAAACATATAATAAAATTCACTGTTCCCAACATAAATGTTATAAAATAGTGTTAAGTAATAAAAAAACAAAACTGAGGAGAGAATATAAAAGCTATATAATATTCCTTATTTACTTCCCCAAATATCGTATACATATAAAGCACCTTAATAGTTAAAGTGAATCTTTTACAACTTTAGGAAAAGTTAATGTTTTGCCCACTTTGTGTTTGATAAAATCTTACCACATGTGGAATTTTCATTGATTTCTTATGAAGGGATCAGCGATCCAAACACAAAACAGAGAGCTTATTCTTGGAGAGAAAGATCTCGGAATTCATTTAGTTTCTATTGCCAAAGAGTTCAAAAAGTCATTTGTGTGGACAGAGTCTCATCTCTCCAGGATCAGCTTGGGTTTGGTCTAAATGTACAGTTTAGTTGCCCTCTCAAGGTCACTTCCAGATTTATGAGCTTGTGAAATTCCTTAAAGTCATTTCCTTTCCAGGCTAACATAAACCTGATTCCACTTTCTTGACAGAAATGAAAAAAACACTTTGTTCAACCTGGAAGGAAAGCAGATCACTGAATAATACTGTTTTTTGTTTTGTTTTGTTTTCCCAGTGAAGTGGAACTATGCAGAACTATCTTGATTAATACAAACGTATAATATTGGTCCTTTATTTTTTCTTTATTGATTTTAGAGAAAGAGGAAGGGAGAGAGAGATAGAAACATTGATGAGAGAGAACATCGATTGGCTGCCTCCTGCATGCCCCCCACTGAAGACTGGGTCCACAACCTGGGCATGAGTCCTGATGGGGAATCAAACCAGTGACCCCCTGGTGCATGGGTCGACACTAAACCACTGAGCAACACCGGCTGGGTAGATCAGTCCTTTCCAATGTGTTACTCTGGTATTCAAACCACGCCCTGTGTTACTGAATGGTTCTTGTCTAAATGTTATAAGATGGGTTAAAATATGTTTACCCCAGGCAATTCTTTCAAGAACAATTAGGGTCTACTATGAGCCACACTGGTTGGGCTATACTATACTCTTTATCATTATTTTGGAGTGTACTCTTTTGACTTATAAAAAATAAAGTTTTCTGTGAAATAGGATGCTTTGTTATGCCAGCACCAGCTTCATATATCTTGTATTTACTGTGTCTCTTGATTGCATCATTTGTCTCTCGGGCTTTATTTAATCTCTTGTTGCTTTGCTCATCTGGCCATTAAGCATACAGAATCCACTGCTAATGTTGCCAGGAAGAGACCACATCCAGCGATTAACCTGAAAATGAAATTGAAAGTGATTAAAGACTATGAAGGTGGAAAATCAGTGATAGTTATTACTCCCTGGTCAGGCGATCGTGAATAAGAACCAAAAAATATAAGCTGTTCAACGATCTGCTTCATTAAAGGCAACAATATTAACAAAAATTCTATAAGGGCCTGTCTCAGACATGGAGAAACTTCTAATGATGTAGATTGAAAACCAGAAACAGAGGCATATCCTTTTCAGCACCATGATGATTACAGCCGAAGCAAAATTTTTCTCTGTGATGTTAAAAAAAAAACACCACTAGACTAGACTATGATGTTGAGGATACTGGTAGCTCTGGGTGTTTGTAACAATTCAATTAATTATATAATATAGGAGTGCACAGTGAGTCTGCAAGTGTTGATTTGAAAGCAACTACAGAGTTCTGGGGAACTCTAGATAAGCTGACCAAGAAGAAGAATGACTTGCCAAAGGAAACATTTAATATGGATAAAAACTCTGAACTCTGGATACAAATGCCTAAAAGGACTTTTATCCATCAGGAGGCCATCTCAATGCCAGATTTCAAGACTTTTAAGGACAGGATGACAGTTTTGCTTGGGTACAATGTTGCAGGTTACAGATTAGAAACCTTTGTGATTTGGCATAATGAGAACCCCAGGAGCTTCAAGCATGTCGATAATCACACACTGTACTACAAGGACAATAAGAAGTCATGTATAACACAGCTGTTTCTCCCATATGTCCTTCTGAATTGCTATACCAGGGAAATGGAGTACCAATGGGAAAATAGCATACCTTTCAAGATTTTGATTGATTGTTGATAATGCTCCTGAACATCCCCCTTTTATTGGTGATCTTCATCCCAATATCAAAGTGGTATTTACCCCACCAAAACCAATGAGTCAAGGCTTACTACCTGAGGGAGACCTTGTCTGAGCTATTACAGCAACCGAGGAAAACACTGATGTAATTATGGAAAAACTTCAGCACCTATGACTGAATCAAGAATAATGGCTAGCCCTGGCCAGTTTGGCTCAGCGGTTAGAGCGTCCGCCTGCGGTCCAGAGAGACCTGGGTTCGGTTCCCGCTAAGGGCATGTACCTCGGTTGCAGTTTGTCCCCGGCCCTGGTTGGTCGTGCGGGTGGCAAACACTCGATGTGTCCCTTTCACATCGATGTTTCCCTCTCTCTCTTTTCCTCTCTCTCCCTCCCACTCTGTACAAAAAATGGAAAAATGTCCTCGGATGAGGATTTAAAAAAAATAAATAAATAAATAATGGCTAGGCTTGGGGTGATGTCACTACAAAGTTTATGAGTGATATCTGCAAGAAAACACTCAAGAGCTTTGTCTATGACTTGAAAGGGTTTGTCAACGATGAGAAGGTAACAAAAATCAACATGGCAAGAAGGCTGTGGTTAAAATAGCAAAGATCTTTAAACTGGATGTAGATGAGGATGACATTGAAGAGTTCCTAGAGGTGGTTTTTCAGGAGATGACTAATGAGAAGCTGTTGAAACCAAAGCAGGAACACTTACCTGAAGAAGAGGCAAGAGAAAAGGAACATGGAGGAGAAGTAAAAGAACACTCCAAGAAAATTCACACTAAAGAGTTTAAAGAGATTTTTGCACACCTCAATAAGCTCCTTAAAAGCTTAAAATCATGGACCCCAACATCAAAAGATTTTTGTTAATAGAGAGGAATGTTCATAGTTCAATCTGCTTCTCAGCATATTTATGATTGAGGTAGAAGAGTGAGAAGCTAAGAAGATCCCTGGGCAAGTGAAAGGGGGAAACTGAGACAAGAAAATTAAACAAGGTCTAACATGTTGAACTTTTTACAGCCATCTAGTGAATCACAAGACTTTCTCTATCTTAATCAATGACACTTGAGAGCGAATGGTTTACACCTCCCCTCCTTAACCAGAGAACACATAACTTAAATCACCCTGGTCTTGGAAATAGAGAACAAAGACCCAATTAATGCTAATTGTGCCAGCTAAACCCAAGGACAGATAAAGTCGGGGAACAAATAACAAAAACCCCATTGAAAACCAGACAGATGTAAGATAAAAGTATATTAAAAATCGCATCCGGAAGGCTGATGAATATTCTGCTGAAACCCTCTCCTAAGACTCTCACCAGCAGCAGAGAGATACAACCCCCACAACAAAGTATATTGGAGCAGGCTCACTAGAGCACACCCATGCCCCTTCATGGGCATGAACTTTTTATTCCTTCCTAAACTCTAAGGATCCCCATGAGACATGAACCAGGGGACCAGTGGGCAGCAGCAAGCTCCACCCGGACTCACCCCCCTGATCCTGTCTCCAAGGCCCATTTTGCTGTGACTTCCCAACGAGCTAAAGCAACTCCACTTTGCCTCATTTCAATCTCTGTGATCTTTACTTCACAGTGAGCTCACAGTAGCCCCACATTGGCTTACTCCTTTTCTATAACATTTCTAGAGAGCCAAAGCAGAGCACGCCTAGCCTCTCCCCTGTTGTTTCTCTACCCTCAGTCCTTCCTTTGTTTCACTGTCCCTGGCTTTAATAAACATAGTCTCAAACCCATCTGGACTCACTTGTGAAATCTTTCCTACACGAAGTCAAGATCCCACAGACTATAGGCAGGCCTGAGGCAGACCTACTCCGGGCCGGTCCCTGTCTAGTAACATGATGAAAAAAGAAACTAAGCAACTACTATGCATATATTTCTGAAAAGAGTGACACATCCTCTGGAAGAGCCTCATGGAGGTATTTCAGGAGAAAATCCAGAAGAAGGCATTGATATCATAGGAGATGACAGCTCCATGCCTGTTATTGTCCTGAAGACCTGCTAGCGGGACAGGATGCAGAGAAGGAAGACGGTGATATTGATGACCCTGACTCTGTAGGCCTAGGCAAAAATGGGTGTTTTGTCTTCGTTTTTAACAACAAAGTTTTTGAAAAGATGTTTTTATTTATATTTTAGAGAGAGAGATAGAAACATGGATGTGAGAGAGAAACATGGATTGGCTGCCTCCTGCATGCCCTCCACTGGGGATCAAGCCCTCAACCTGGGCATGTGTCCTGATCGGGAATTGAACTGGGACCTC
Source organism: Molossus molossus (assembly GCF_014108415.1). NCBI lineage: Eukaryota > Metazoa > Chordata > Mammalia > Chiroptera > Molossidae > Molossus > Molossus molossus. The sequence continues at coordinate 18,149,399 of NW_023425355.1, forward strand.
TGAGTCCATGGGATGATGCTCAATCCACAGAACCAACCGGCCAGGCTTAACAAAAGAATTTAAAAGTAATCAAAATCAAAATCTTAAAAATAGAAAAAAAAAATTATAGAATAAGGATAAAATGAAAGAAAATGTTTTTGTACAGCTGTATGATGTGTCTGTGTTATTAAGCTAAGTATTATTACAAAAGTATGAAAAAGTTAAAAAATTAAAAAGTTTAGCCTGGCTGGTGTCGCTCAGTGGTTGAGCATTGACCCATGCACCAACAGGTCGCCAGTTCAATTCCTGGTCAGGATACATGCCCAGGTTGTGGGCCAGATCCCCAGTGAGGGGCATGCAGGAGGCAGCCAATCGATGTCCTCTCTCATCGATGTTTCTATCTCTCCCTCTCCCTTCTTCTCTCTCTAAAGATAAATAATTTTTTTTTTAATTAAAAGGTTTAGAAAGTAAGAAAAAGTGTTCTAGTAAGCTAAGGTACATTTATTATTGAAGAAAGAAAAATATTTTTGTAAATTTAGTGTAACCTTAGTGTACAGTGTTCATAAAATCTCAGTAGTGGACAGTGATGCCCTTGACCTTCACATTCACCCACCACCCACTCACTGACTCACACAGAGCAACTTCCAGTATGATAACCTCCATTGATACTAAATGACCTAAACAGCTGTGCTATTTTTATCTTTTATACGGTATTTTCTTTACCTTTTCTAATGTTTAGATATGTCTAGATACACAAATACTTAGGATTATGTTACAATTGCCCACAATATTAACTACGGTCACATGCTGTACAGGTTTATAGCCCAGAAGCAGCAGGCTATCCCTTATAGTCTAAGTGTGTAGTAGGGTAGACCATCTTGGTTTGTGAAAGTACCACTGTACTGTGTTCTCACAAGGAGGAAATCAACTAAAAACACACTTCTCAAAACATATCCCTGTGACTAAGAGACACATGACTGTACATAATAATAGCAAAGAAGGTGTGATAACATCATGAAAGGGACATTTTGTACTCAGAGAAGTACAAGAGTACATAATAAAATTTTCGACCGCTCCATCCAAGCTAGTTCATAAATAATCAAAATCTTCTTCTGTTCTTATTAATGTCCTTGTTCTTCCTAAATGGTTTTAGAATGCCATAAGGTACAAAGTCATGTTCTTTAGTAGGGAAGGTCTCTGTACTTAGTGACACGTGTGTGTTCCTTAACACTTCAGACGTGATTCAAGTAATTTACATAAATCCATGCTCCTCACAAAAGTATTGTAGATTGCAAAAGAATGTGTATTTAAGGAATTTTTGTAATTTGCAAAAACCTTTTTTTTTTTTTGCTTTAGGTTTCAAAGAGCTTTGTGGTTAAAACTGCCCCTTAGTGTCAGGCGATCTGTGACCCATGTTCCCAGTGAAAACTGATATAGCATGTCATTTCTGTCATTTCTGCTGGTTTCCATACTTGTCTGTGTCACCTGGAAATCTTTCTAGATTCAAGGTCTATGAAGCCAATTATTTGACTTATTTAAATCCCTATCTATCTATAACCTCACTGTCCTTATCTAGGTTATTTTAACCTATGTCTCTTAATTGTATCTATGAGATTAAATTATAATAGATGGTGATTATGACACCTTGCAGATCCTGTATGAAAACAAAGATCATAGCAGAACCGAAGGTTTACAGCTCTTCTGAAGGCAGCGTATTATTATATTAGAAAGTTGCCTGGAAAAATGCACAAACAACAAAATCCCATCTGGCAATTATTTTCTTTTGAAAGAAAATTTGCTTTACATATATAAACATTTTTTTTTTCAATTTATCCTCAACCGAGGACATTTTTGCATTTATCTTCAGATAGAGTGGGAGGGAGAAAGGGAGGAAGAGAGAGAGAAACATCGATGTGAGAGAGACACGTCGAGTAGCTGCCACCCACACAATCCCAACCGGGTAGGGAACAAACTGCAACCGAGGTACATGCCCTTAGCTGGAACCAAACCCAGGACTCTCTGGTCCACAAGCTGATGTTCTAACTGCTGAGCCGAACCAGTCAGGGCCATATATAAACATTTTTAAATAAATCATTATGACTCCTAATTGCATAGATAAAATTATCACACAGGCCTCTTCGGGACTTTCAAGAATTAAAAAAACAATTCTAATGCACTGTTTTAAAACAAATCTCTCTCTCTCTCTCTCTCTCTCTCTCTCTCTCTCTCTCTCATCTATCTCTCCGGTCCTCCCCACCCCCTACACACACACACACACACACACACACACATTCACCTGTGAGTGACTATACATTTATTCCACCTTTTAGACATCACCTGGTAGCCTAGAGCTACATATTAAGTTGTCATAGAGACTTTGTTTTGCTAACTCACAGGCATTTTCTATCCTGTGTTTTATTTCTTTTGAAAAGTTGCTATTAGTCATGACTTAGATATCAAGTAAATTTCATTTGTCTAAATCTCTCATTTTAATTTTGTTATAACAAACGTTCTGACCACTGATCCAGACCACTCTGTCAATAAAGTATCTTTTTCTTTTAGATTTTATTAAATAAAAGAAAAAAAATGTGGAGAGAACATGTCCTTGATGATTAATCCATTTAAGTTAAAAATGATTTAAATTTCTTAAATATTCATCAACTATGGAATTTACCTAAGACGTTACAGATGTAATATTTTTTCCTCAGGAACATGATGTGAGAAATAAAGTGTAGAAACATACAAAGCAGGACTATTAAAATCTTACCTGTGACTCTAGACATTTTATGGCATTGATCATTTGCCCACAGATCTTTTTTTTTTTAAGAAACCTTTTTATTTTAATCCTCACCCAAGGATATATTTACATTTATCTTCAGACAGAGTGGGAGGGAGAGGGAGAGAGAAAGAGAGAAACATCCATGTGAGAGAGACACATCGATTGGTTGCCTCCTGCATGACCCCAACCGGAGTTGGGGACAAACTGCTACCGAGGTACATGCCCTTGGCTGGAATCGAACCCAGGACTCTGCAGACCAATGCTCTAAATGCTGAACCAAACCAGCCAGGGCCACAAATCGGTTTTTTTTGTGTGTGTGTGTGTTTTTTTGTACTTCATAGATTGTGTATGCGGATCTTCTAATCGATTACTTTTCCTTAATTTTGTATAAAAATCTTATGAATTACAATTTTCTTACAGTAGAAATAGGATCTTATGTGTAACACATGACAAGCAAAAAACTATTTCATTTATCTTTACTTGTGAGGAGGATTGCAGACTACAAAAAAAAAAGAGGGGGGGATTAAATGTTTTCCAACTCTGATGATTTCTTGCCCAGCCAAGGTGTGGCTCAGTGGTTGAGCATGGACCCATGCAACAAGAGGTCACCAGTTCAATTCCCAGTCAGGGCACATGCCCAGGTTGTGGGTCTGATCCCTAGTGGGGGGCCTGCAGGAGGCGGCCAACTGAATATAAATGTTTTTATCTCTCTCTCCCTCTCCCTTACTCTCTCTCTAAAATCAATAAAGAAAAGGAAATATGGATTTCTTCATTTTTTCCCCTAAGTTTTACTAGCTTTGGCATAGATAAATAGAAAGTGAATTAAAAAGTGTGAATTTAAAAATATCACAGAAAACGATATGCAATGTGACAAGAACGCATTTCAACCTCCCCCTCTGGCTCCTGTGGCATTCTAGCCTTTTCACAAGTTAACTATATGACTCTTGTAAAACACTGAAAAAGCATTCCCAAACTAAAGATATCTGTTACAATGGCCATGAATTTTTACATATTACCCGCTTTTCTTATTTTTTAAAAACAATTTTTTTTCTTTATTGATTTTAGAGAGAAGGGAAGGGAGAGAGAGATAGAAACATCCATGAGAGAAAACATCAATTGGCCACCTCCAGCATGCCCCCCACTGGGGATCGGGCCCACAACTGGGGTATGTGCCCTGACCGGGAATTGAACCAGTGACCTCCTGGTGCATGGGTCGATGCTCAACCACTGAGTCACATGGGCCGGGCCCCACTCTTCTTATCCAAGACATCAGAGGTTCAGGTTAGAGTGCCACTGTTCTGTGACACCTGACACACCCCAGACACCCCTGCTCCCCAGGATTCTAAGAGTAAGGGGAAGATAAAGGAAAAATGAGGGAGTAGACTTGGAGGCTGCTTAAGAAAATAGATGACAGACCTGGCCAGTTTGGCTCAGCAGTTGGAGCGCTGGCCTGTGGTCCAGAGAGTCCTGGGTTCGGTTCCTGCTAGGGGCATGTACCAAAAAAAATGAAAATAGATGATGGTAAGTAACAGGCATAGGTTGGGAGGAGAAGGGAGGATAGTGGAAGAACATTTGAGAAGAAAAAGCAAGGAAGATAAGGAACACAAACATTATCCTATTTCAAAATCGTGCATAGGAATGGCTTGTGTTTTAGCGCAAGGCTCAAAACCTACATTAATTTTCATTCTGTTATTTATAGATTAAAAAATTCTTGGGTTTAATCAGGAAATTTTAGATTAAATTATATTTGGAAATAAAACTAGGACTTTATTTAGTCGAAAGAGACTACTGTCAGAGGGGAAAAAAATCCTGAATTCAGGAGATTGAGGTTGGCCCCCACAGTGTTTAAAAATTTTTCTAGAATTTGAATATCTCTACATGGTGTAGTTCCTCACCACTCCGTAATGTCTTATAAGCTGCCAGGTTTACTTATTTACCTGTCTCGATCGTGAAAGCATTTGTCTTCCTTACGGTGATTTATTGCTTCTTACCTGTGTTATTTTTCCAGTCCCAGAATGTGATTTTCAGGAACAGAGAGAGAAAGGTATTAAATCTCTCCTCTGTGAGCCTGCTTTCTTCTGTCAAGGACTCTTGGAACTCAGAAGTCCTGTGAAGCACAATCAGAAAACAGGTTTCTATTTTTTTTCTTTAGACGTCTGTCTGATCTCTCCATTGACTCAGTTTACACTGCTAATTAGGCATCTGGAAACACTTCAAACTGCATCCTGGGAAATGCGGATTTGAGAGGCTTACAGAGTGTTGAACATGTCAGCCCTGCTTCTCAGAGTTACAAAATGATGACTAATTCCAAATGCCTCAGTATCGGATGATCTTTTTAATGACTTGTTTATTACTGCCCAGAAATCCCTGTGACATATAAGGCTCTGGGAATGATAAATCAACCTAGAAATTTAAATGAACATATGATCCATGACTTCTTTTCTTTTCTTTTCTTTTATTTATTTTTCCTTTATTGATTTTGTAGAGAGAGGAAGGGAGCGGGAGAGAGAGATAGAAACATCTATGAGACAGAACATCAATTGGCCGCCTCCTGCATGCCCCCCACCGGGGATCAGGTCCACAACCTGGGCATGTGCCCTGACCAGGAATCGAACCAACGACCTCTTGGTGTATGAATGTCGGACACTCAACCACTGAGTCACACCAGCTGGGCCTATTATCATATTTAAAAATATTATCATTTAAATGTATTTTATACAGCAAGTATGACCTATAGTTTAATTAAAAGAATTCACATCAACCTATCAAAGGAAGTATTAATAATAGTTAATAACTAATGAGTTCTTTTTAATAGTTTTTTTTTTCTTTATTGATTTCTAGAGAGAGAGAAAGGGAGAGGGAGAGATAGAAACATCAATTGGCCGCCTGCTGCCTATGCTCAACCACTGAGCCACACCAGCCGGGCAATAATTGAGTTTTTTGTTTTGTTTTGTTTTTTGTCCTCACTCAAGGATATTTTTTTGTTTAGATAGAGTGGGAGGGAGAGAGAGAAAGAGAGAGAGACAGAAACATTAACGTGAAAGGGACACATCGAGCGGCTGCCACCCGCACGACCAACCAGGGCTGGGGAAAAAGTGCAACCGAGGTACGCGCCCTTAGCGGGAACCGGGTCTCTCTGGACCACAGGTCAATGCTCTAACCGCTGAGCCAAACCAGCCAGAGCATTAATGAGATTTTATATTGTGCCTGATTTTGTCCTTAGCCCTTTAAATTGCCTTAATTTTCAGAAAAGCTCTTTGAGATGTTGCCAATATTTAGATTCTATACAGGATGACATATGTAATGTGTAAGGTAGTATTTATGGAAGTAACTATATGATTGAAATAAATGCTTAAAAAGATATATATACATATTATATATATATATATATATATATATATATGCTATTTAAATGAAGTGTTCTTGACCATGACAGAATGTGTTGATATAAAATGTTTTTAAGTATACTATACTACATTTCAAAAATAAAAGAGAAGATATGTTCTTGTCATTTAAACCCAGTAGTAAATCCCTTCATAGCTTTCTCATTAAGTGTTCAAATTTTTCTGATACAACAATTATTATCCTCATCCTCACAGATGAGTAGACCAAGGTTTAAAAGGGTTAAATGACTTGAAGTAGGTCAAAGAACTTCCTCCAAAGTTTTAAAATTCACTTTGAACATAGCCTCACATTCCATTTTATTAGTCCATTATTTCTCTTCTATTCTAGTTCTAGTCAACCATTTAGAGTCATAATTCAATCTTTCCCACCCATTTATTCTTTTGACCTCTCTGATGAATCTGTTCACTTATGAATCCAAGTTCAACAAAATACACCACTCACAGCACTTTTCACAGTATCCTTTCTAATCTCACACTGAGTTTGGAGGGCATATTACATCCAAAATATTTTGTGCCCCAATGGGTAAGAAATATAGGTCAGAACCCATAGTTTAGATATGCTGCTGTAACTTTTATCTATTCTCCAATGGGGAGAAAAACAATTAAACTTTATATACAATTCAATGATGTTCAAACACAACCTGAGAGCTAAAAAGTAAAAAGACTAATATTAAATTCCTGACAAGTGTGAAGCATCAGCATACTATATATAAGCCTTTGGAGCATGAAATAAAGGGGCATGTTTAAGATGAAAAAAAAAACAAAAAACAAACAAAAAAAAAAGAGGTATATCATACTTAATATCATGATAAAGGTCTTTCCCATAGCATTTGAATTTCTAGCTGTTTTAAAGGATTTGGTAGCTGTTTTTTTTTATCCTCACATTAGAACATTTTTGCATTTATCTTCAGATAGAGCAGGAGAGAGAGAGGGAGGAAGAGAGAGAGAGATACATCAATATGAGAGAGACACATCAACTGGTTGCGACCCCAGCAGGGGCCAAACTGCAACCGAGGTATGTGCCCTTTGCGGGTACCAAACCCAGGACTCTCCGGTCCACAGGCTGACGCTCTAACCACTGAGCAAACCGGCCAGGGCTCAGCTGCTGTTTTAACTATCTCTGGAAGTCAAACTAATGCTTGAACTGCATCAGAATTATTTTAGCTTAGCATTGACTCTGCCTTTTCATGTTTGGTCTTAATTTGCTAAATCAATTGATTAAGCTTAAAGGAGATTTAATTAAAAAGGAAGGAGATCAAAATTAGAAAGAACTGGAGGAGACTGGCTGATGTACTGGTCCAGCTTATTTAAGCACATACACTTATACACTTAGGCTTGAATACTGGCCAAATGAAATTTTATGAACTCTAGAAAATAATAGCCACTAACTCTAAGAATATTGTACTTACTAAATGTAGTCCTTAGATCAATGGTACCCTTGTGTCCGGTAAATGGGCCTGACTGTTTAAATATTGGCTCATAAGCTATATCATGTGTCACTAGATTATGAAACTAATTTCCTCGGTAAAGACTTCTCAAAATAGATAAAACTAATTTCCCACAAGGTTTAATATCTACAATGATTTTTGAAAATCTTTAAATGTACATAGTACCATTTAAATGAAAAGCTTTAAATACTTCTTAGGCATTATTTAATTGACCTTCACAATTTTCAAGGGATGAAATGGGAATTGCATTGAACTGCTTGGTGGGACTGGAATGTTTACTGGTTCTGTACTTGATTCCACATATCCAGCCTATTAGAAAGCAAGGTCACATGACATCGGGGTGTTAGATTTTGTTCATTAATGAATATATACTTTCATTCCACAGTTCATCTTGAAAGAGGTATACAAATCAGCGTGCTTTGCATTGTGGCAGATACCAAAAATAATTAGATACAAATAAGACTAATTTTTTAAATTTCTTTTTTTTATTGATTTTAGGTAGAGAGGAAAGGAGAGGGAAAGAGAGATGGAAACATCAACGAGAGAGAACATCAATTGGCTGCCTCCTGCATGCCCCCCACTGGGGATTGGACCTACAACCTGGGCATGTGCCCTGACTGGGAATCAAACCAGCAACCTCCTGGTGCAGGGGTCAGTGCTCAACCACTGAGCCACACCAGCCAGGCTATATATACTTTTTTTAACCAGGGGCACTTGAGAGATTACCATTCTAGGCAGAGAGGAGAGCATGTGGAATAGTGTAAGAGTATAAAAGCGCAGAATCTGCCCAGCCAGTATGGCTCGGTGGTTGAGCGTCAACCCATGCACCAAGAGGTCGCCAGTTTGATTCCCAGTCAGGACACATACCCAGGTTGTGGGCCAAATACCCGATGGGGGCATGCAGGAGGTGGCCCATCGATGTTCTCTCTCATTGATGTTTCCATCTCCCTCTCCCTTCCTCTCTCTCTAAAATCAATAAAGAAAACATATTTTAAAAACTTAGAAGTGCAGAATTTTTATAGAAAAAAATTAGCTTGAATAAGAGATGGGGGAAATAAGTTAGATAGTTAGACTGAGGGTAGATTATGAAGTTTGGACCTTCTTTGTTAGTTGGAAGGAATATCAGCTGTTTGCAGACATGGAAGAATTACAATGAAAGCTCATTTGGCAAGGGTGTAGTGTTGGACAATGGACAACTGATGATCAGGTTAATATCATACTTCAAGTATGAAGGATGAGGGGCCTGAAACAAGAAGTTGAAAATGTTTGAGTATTGTGATCAAAACTAAAAATTATGATGAGTGAACATCTTTACACAAAATCATAGCCCAGTTCCTTACAATGGAGAAAGCGCAGTATGGTCTGGTCCTGCCTCTCTCACTGGGCATGTCTCCTGCCCCTCCTTAGCCTCCAGTAGGAATAAGCTGTCTTCAGACGCTGAAATATACTGTGCTTATCCACAGTCTCTACACTCATTCTGAAATACTTTGAATCTCCTTAGCCATGTGAAAATTCTCTTTTATACTTTAAACTTCAGTTCAGGCATCAGATCCTTTGAGAAATCTTCCCTACACTTCCTGCATAGAGTTTTATCTTCATCTGTGCTACTTCTTACTATTATATGTCATTTTTAATACTTATGATATTGACTACATCACACTTTTTCATCTTTTTATAGTGCCTGTTATGGTGACTGTCACATATTAGGATTTCAGGAATATTTGTTAAAGCCATAGTACTAAACATTAATAATGGCTTATCATTTACTATGTTCCCACACACAGTTTGAAGCACTTTACATGTATTAATTCATATAGCATTAACTTTAAAAACACTTAAAATTTGTCAAATATTTTTTCTTTATTGATTTTAGATAGAGAAGAAGGAAAAGGGAGAGAGAGATAGAAACATCGATGAGAGAGAACACAGATTGGGCGCCTCCTGCATTGCCCCTGTCTGAGGTTCAGGCCCACAACCTGGGCATGTGCCCTGACCGGGAATCAAACCAGCAACCTCTTGGTGCATGGGTCAGCGCTCAAACTCAGTAGGAGACATGCAGGAGGTGGCCAACCGATATTTCTGTCTCATCGATGTTTCTGTCTGTCTCCCTCTCTCTCTAAAATTAATAAAGAAAAATTATTTTAAAAATTAAATAGAGCCCTGACCAGTTTGGCTCAGTGGTTAGAGGGTCAGGCCATGAACCAGAGAGACCCGGGTTCGGTTCCCACTAAGGGCATGTACCTTGGTTGCAGTTTGTCCTGCCCTGGTGGGGGTTGTGTGGGTGGCAGCCACTCGATGTGTCTCTTTCACATCGAGTTCTTTCTCTCTTCCTCCCTCTCTCCCTCCTGCTCTATTTGAAGATAAATGCAAAAATGTCCTCGGGTGAGGATAAAAAAAAATTTAAATAGAAAAGCTCTTTGAGCTAGCAATAATTATCTTCATTTAACAAGTAAAACAGTAGCAGACAGAGAATAAGGACCTAGAACCATGCGTCACATATGCTAAACAATGGTGCTCAAGCAGTCAAGTTCAAGTGCTCTGGATCCAAAGCCTCTTGTTAACCACTGTAAAATACTTACTCAGTCCTACATGACATAGTAAAACATGAGGACTCTAAAGAAGAGAAATTGGTCAAAGTTGAGTCTTGGTTAATAATTATAGTTAGAAGGCAGAAAAACTAGACATCAAAAGGGAAATAATCAGTGATGTGGGAGGAGAACCCAGCTATTACGGTGCAGTGGACCAACGGAAATGCTTTGAAAAAAGGTAATACCTGAAAGAGATTATCAGTGACACATAATAGTTATGAATTGATAAAGCAGGTCTTCAAGGACATGGGAAGGAAGAGGAACAAGAGCAGAATCAGCCCTCTCAATGTAGAAAGCCAATTATTCTTCAAAGACAAGGAAGATAAAGTAGCATATAGGGAAAATACACATACTGGAGCTTTTTAAAAAATGAAAAATACTTGGGGAAATCTCTGTGGGAACTGAATTTTAAAAAGGCCATAAAGTTGGTGACATATTAGAAAACCCATTTTGAAAATGATTAAACATCTTAATGGAAGAGAGAGGCTGGATGGTACGCAAAGCTAAGTTGTAACTATGCTGTCTCTGAAGTGAATGATAAGAGTAATTAGAACTTAGAGCACAAAAGAATTATATGGTAAAATGTTATAGGGGTAGTGAACATGACGTTTTGGAGTTCCCAAGGATAATGGCTTGGAAAAGGGTAAAAGGAAGAAAATGCAAATAATTCTAAAGGTATTTAAGAAATAAAAGGGGAACTAACAGCAGGTTGGTCAGTTATGATAACAAAATAAAGAGAAGGTAGCATGAATGCATTTCATAAGCTCTAAAATGCTTTGGCTGTGTGAACGAGATGTGCACGATGAGCTTGAAATACCTTCTCATTTTAGAAAGCACCACATTTATCAAAAGCTGCTACAATGATAGCCAAAAACAATTTAACTCCATACTGTTTTCCACAGTGGCTGCACCGGTCTGCATTCCCATCAACAGTGCACTAGAGTCCCTTTTCTCCACATCCTTGCCAGCACTTGTTGATTTATTGATGGTAGCCTTTTTTGCACATGTGGGGTGATACATCCTTGAGGTTTTAATTTGCATCTCTCTGATGATTAGTGACGCTATCCAATTTTTCATAGGACTATTGGCCATCTGTACAGCTGTCTGAGGGGAGGGGGTTTGGGTGAGTGAATGAGAGAAGGCGAAGGGGTTAACCAAAAAACATATATACATAACACATAGACACAGACAACAGTGTGGTGATAGCTAGAGGGAAAGGGGGGTGGAGGCTAGGTGGAGGTGGGCAAAGGGGAGGAAAACAGGGACAAAAAGGCACTTTGGGGCAGTGGGCACACGACACAGTGTGCAGATGATGTTTTATTGAGTTGTACACTTAAAACTAATATAGTTTTGCAAACCAATGTCACCCCAATAAAATCAATTAAAAAAAGAACTTAGGAGCCAACCTGGAAAAGCTCTCATTGGACAAAGATAGGGAACTCTTTTAAGTATCAATAAGACTAATAACTGCAAGGGATTTGAATATGTCAAATATGTCTAGCTCATAATGATCACCTGTGAATGGTGTTAAGTATTAATTCATTATTTTGAAATTCTGGGTCCTGATAATTAGTAAAGAAAAAGAATCAAGTGTGTATTCTGCCATTTCTATATGTCTTGCATTTCTCAGTATTACCAAATACTAGTTGAGAAATACTTTATGTACATATGCATATATACATATACAATACTTATGTACATACAATGCCCTTCTGATGATGATGCCCAAAACCACATATGTGTGTGAAGTTCAGCTTTTAAAACTAATCTACTAATCTACTATAAAGAGAAGCATATGAGACAATATTACAGGGAAATTAAATCCAGAAATTTGGAAACTCAACAGCCTAAACAACCTGGCTATTTTAGTAAAACAATAAATAGAAAAAGAAAGTAAACAATGGAGCACGAAAGAGAGATGGACAAAGAAGCTAAATATAATTACATGAAATAAAACATAGGTATTAAACTTATAAACCTTGGTCTTAGACAGGATTTTATGAATTTGACCACAGAGACAAGGGAAGTAAAAGCAAAAATAAATGAATGAGACTATATCAAACTAAAAAGCTTCTGCACAGCAAAATAAAATATCAACAAAACAATAAAAGCTACCAATAAAATGGCAGAAGATATTTGCAACACCTCCTTCCTATAAGGGATTAATAGCCAAAATATATAAAGAATTCATGCAGCTCAACAACAAAGCAATCCAATTAAATATAGGCAGAGGACCTGAACAGATACTTCTCCCAAGAAGACATAACAAAAGGTCAATCAATATATGAAAAGATGCTCAACCTCACTAGCTATTAAGGAAATGCAAATCAAAACTAAAAGATAACACCTCACACCTGTTAGAATGGCTATTATCAACAAGACAAGTACTAACAAGTGTTGGAGAGGTTGTGGAGAAAAAGGACCCTTCATTCATTGCTGGTGGGAATATCAACTAGTGCAGTCACTATGGAAAACAGCATGAAGGCTCCTCAAAAAATTAAGAATAGAGTTTCCATATGACCCAGCAACTCCTCTTCTGGGTACCTACCCAAAAAATCTAAAAACATTTATTTTCAAAGATATATGCACTCCTATATTCATTGCAGCATTATTCATGGTGGCTGAGACCTGGAATAACCAAAATGTTATTAAATAAATATTTGAATAAAGAACACATGTTAAACATATACCATGAAATACTGCTCAGCTGTAAGATGCAATACTGCCATTGGCAATAACATAGATGGATCTTGATAATAAAACACTAATTAAAAGAAGTCAGATGGAAAAAGTCAAGAACATATGATTTCACTTATATGTGGCATATGATACTGAAATCAACAAAGGCAAACAAACAAAAACTTATAGACACAGACAACAGGATGATTGTTATTAGAGGGAAAGGGGGACAGGGGGAGATAGCAATGGCTAAAGGGGGTCAAATATCTGGTGATGGAAGGAAATTTGATTTTGGTAAACACACAATGCAATATATAGATGATGTATTATAAAATTGTGCACGTCAAACAAATGTTATTGACCAATGTCACCCCAATAAATTATTTTAAAATCTTTTATTTTATTTTGTTCCAACACCATTTATCTCCTCTATGTCCTTTTCAACCTCCACCCACTCCCCTCCTGCAGTCATCAACACAACATTTTCCATGTCCATGAGGTCTTTCACTTTTTTTCCTTTTTTGTTCAATCCCTCCACCCCCCCTAAAATGCCCCCCCCCGCCGCCCACAAACACACCAGAGCTGTCTACCTGCTCTCTATCTATGAGTGTCTCTATATTTTGCTTGGTATTTCAGTTTGTTCATTAAATTCTACATATGAGTGAAATTATATGGTACTTATATTTCTCTGATTGGCTTATGTTACTTAGCATAATGTTCTTCAGGTCCATCTATGCTGTTGCAAAGGGTACACTTTTCTTCCTTTTTACAGCAGAGTAGTGTTCCATAGTGTGAATGTACCACAACTTTTATCCACTGATCTACTGATGGACACTCGGGCTACTTCCAAATCTTGGCTATTATAATTAACACTGCAATGAACATAGGGGTGCACATATTCTTTGGAATTAGTGTTTTGGATTTCTTTGGATAAATTCCCAGAAGTGGAATCACTGGGTCATAAGGCAGTTTCATTTCTAATTTTCTGAAGTAACTCCATACTCCTTTCCATAGTGTCTGCACCAATCAACATTCCCATCAATAGTGCACAAGGGTTCCCTTTTCTCCACATCCTTGCCAACATTTGTTGTTTACTGATTTATTGATGATAGCCATTCTGACAGCTGTGAGGCCATATTTCATTGTAGTTATAATTTGCATTTCTCTGATTATTAGTGACTTTGAGCATCCTTTCATATGTCCAGTGGCCATCTGTATGTCCTCTTTTGAGAAGTGTCTATTTGGGCCTTGTGCCCATTTTTTAAATTGGATTGTTTTGGGGGGTATTGCATTTTATAAGTTCTTTATAAATTTTGAGTATTAACCCCTTATTAGATGTATCATGGACAGATACGTATATTGGTGAAAAGATGGAGAGCAGGCAAACAGCTCTGGGGGGGGGGAAGGTAGAGGGATTGAGCAAAAGGAAAAAAGAGAGAGAACTCGGGTACATGGGCAAGTGTGGTGATGGTGATGGGAAAGGAAGGGTTAGGTGGACGTGGAAGAGAACATAGAGGGGATAAAGGGTGATAGAAAAAATAAAATAAGTATATCAGAACTATTAAAAACTATAAAAATTATATACAATAGAAAATAAGAAAGTGCTAGACTGCATGCTCTGTTCTCCATAAACAAATAAAATTAAGTATATGATTAACAATGTAAAAAATTAGAAGGAAAGGGGATATAGGATATAACATAAGGCTGTATAGAACCTAAAACCTGCAACCAAAATAAAATCCACAGCAGAAACGGTTGAAGGTATGAATCAGCACTTCAGAAAAGCAAAATGATGATGATGATTACACTTCCAGGGCAAACTAGAGATACTTGCTCAGAATTCAGAGGAAAATAACAAAAATTATAAGAGAAAATATGACAAAAAGCACAGGTCCTGTCTATGGCTAATTAGTGTCCTATATAAAACAAATATAGCCCTAGCCAGTTTGGCGCCATGATTAGAGCATCAGCCCATGGACCAAGGAGTCCCAGGTTTGATTCCAGCCAAGAGCATGTACCTCCGTTGCGGTTCATCCCCGGCCCTGCTGGGGGTCATGCAGGTGGCAACCAATCTATGTGTCCCTTTCACATTGATGTTTCTCTCTCACTCTTTCCCTCCCTCCCTCCATTCTGTCTGAAGATAAATGTAAACATATCATTGGGTGAGGATTAAAAAATAAAATAAAACAACCCTAGCCAGTTTGGCTCAGCGGTTAGAGCATCAGCCTGCAGTCCAGAGAGACCCGGGTTCGGTTCCCGCTAAGGGCACGTACCTCGGTTGCAGTTCATCCGCGGCCCTGGTTGGGTCATGTGGGTGGCAGCCACTCGATGTGTCCCTTTCACGTTGATGTCTCTCTCTCCCTCCCTCCCTCCCAGTCTATCTGAACAAAATATCAAAAAAAATGTCCTCGGGTGAGGATAAAAAAAAATAATAATAATAAAACACATATAGCAGAAGCAATAAGCAAATATAATCTATACCTTTTTTTCTAACAATGCAAAATATTTGTAAACGGCCAGCTATGATACCATAAATGTATCATATCAATTTATAATCAGAATAATAACCATTTAGTTTTCTAAAATCTACTAAAATTGTCAGTTACAGTTTATGTTACCTGATGTAATGATATGATTCAATGCTTCACATTTGTCAAATGCTGTCATGAGGCCATTTGTAAGTAAATGATACAAATATATATTCATTGCCTCCCCCATATGAGTTTTCAAAATAGCCATTAATTGGTACTGCAGTAAATGATGGATCTCTAAACTTACAGGTTAGTTCCTGAGGTTTTTGGTGAAGTACATAGCTTGATCAGAATGTCTGCTTCTCCATTTTTGCCAAGGGAATTTTCTTTTTTTAATTTGTTTTCCTTTATTGATTTCAGAGCAAAAGGAAGGAAGAGGGAGAGAGAGATAGAAACATTGATGAGAGAGAACATCGATTGGCTACCTCCTGCATGCCCCCCATTGGGGATCGGACCTACAACCTGGGCATGTGTCCTAACCAGGAATCAAACCAGTGACCTCTTGCTGCATGGGTCCATGCTCAACCACTGAGCCACACCAGACAAACTGTTTCTGGGTTTTTAACACTACCATCCTACAATGACAAAGAGGAACAGGCCCAACAAGCAATAACAAAAACCCTCTGTCTTTTGTTGGAAGACTAGGAAGTGAGGTCATGAGGAGAGTTGTTTTTTGGTTCTGTTTTGTATTATTTTTTTACCTCTCCAGATCTATCTGAGATGAGTCCTGTAAGATATCTGGAATGGGGTAGCAATAGAGTGGAAACCCTATTGTTCTTCCTTGGTATTTTCTCATAGGTGGATATGTTTCTAGAAAGTGCCTGGCAACTGAGAGGAGATAAAACCTCAGTTTTTGGGTCTTGGCATCAAGAAAGGGGATTCCTGCCCTGGCCGGTTTGGCTCAGCGGTTAGAGCGTCCGCCTGCGGTCCGGAGAGACCCGGGTTCGGTTCTCGCTAAGGGCATGTACCTCGGTTGCAGTTTGTCCCCGGCCCTGGTTGGTCGTGTGGGTGGCAGCCACTCGATGTGTCCCTTTCACATCGATGTTTCCCTCTCTCTCTCTTCCTCTCTCTCCCTCCCACTCTGTCTGTACAAAAAATGGAAAAATGTCCTCAAATGAGGAAAAAAAAAAAAAAAAAAAAGAAAGGGGATTCCTGCCTGGCCAGTGTGGCTCAGTGGTTGAGCATTGACCCATGCACCAAGAGGTCGCTGGTTCAATTCCCAGTCAGGACACATGCTCAGGTTGTGGGCCCGGTCCCCAGTGGGGGGTATCCAGGAGGCGGCCAATCAATGTTCTCTCTCATCAATGTTTCTATTTCTCTCTCCTTCTCCCTTCCTCTCTGTCTAAAATCAATAAAGGAAAAATAAAAATAAAAATAAAAAAGGGGATTCCTGCCTCAGCTGGTGTGGCTCAGTAGAAAGAGTGTCAGCTTGCACACCAATAGTATCACATGACCTCACTTATTTGTGGAATATAATGAACTAAACAAACTGATGAACAAAATAGATCCAGAGACATAGAAGTAGGGTACAGACTGACATTCCTCAGAAGGGGGGGTGGGTGGAAGGAATGGATAAACCACAGAACTTATATGCATATATGCATAACCGATGGACACAGACAACAAAACTGGGGACAGGGTGGAAGGGGATGGGGAGGAGGGAGTCAATGGGGGGGAAAAGGAGAAACATCTGTAACAAAAATAAATTAATAAAAAATAAAAATATCCTCCGGTGAGGATTAATTAAAGGAGGAGGCATTCCTGAGAGCTTAATTTTATGGGAAAAACACTGAGAGTTAGAAATGAGAAAGGGATCCTATAAATCTGTGTGTGATGTCCTGGGCTTGCCTTAAAACTGCAGGTGCATAGAAGTAACGGGAACTGACATACCAGCAGCTTTGGGAACTGCAGTGCAGGCCAAACCACTTTCCAAGTCTCAGACAAGTTCTAGAGCAGAGCACACCTCAGGCAGAGCCGATCAGCATGGATTACAAAATGAAAAACTACACAAATATTGTTAATAGCCCACAGAACGGCATCACATTAACTTCCAGGCAAGATGGCAGAGAAGTAGGGTTATAATTTTGACTACATCAAAATGACAACTAAATTGTAGAACAGTTACCCTGAAGAACCGGGTGAAGACTAACCAAACAGAATTCCTCTAACAACATATTTAAACAAGAAGCCACATGAAGACTGGTGGAGACACCAAAAGAGTTGGTTCCACACCCATGTGTGGCAGTTGAGAATCAGGAGGATATCTCAGCTGCAGAGTGAGGGGGTCTGGTCCCACAGCAGTCTCCCCAGCCCAGAGCACCAAGGCCAGGAAGCAGAGCCTGCACAATAGCTGGCTGTGAAAATCAGCAGGGACTCAGCCCAGGTGAGACAAGAACTGCTGGAGTCCCAGGAATCCTCTTTTTTTAATTTTTTTTTTTTTTATTGATGTTAGAGAAAGAGGAAGGGAGAGGGAAAGAGAGATAGAAACATCGATGACAGAGAACATCGACTGGCTGCCTCCTGCATGCCCCCCACTGGGGATCGGGCCCACAACCTGGGCATGTGCCCTGACCAGGAAATGAACCTGCGACTTCTTGGTGCATGGGTCGATGCTCAGCCACTGAGCCACACTGGCTGGGCCCAAGCATCCTCTTAAAGGGCCTGAGCACAGACTCACTTGATCATAAACAATTACCCTAAACTCTAGAGAAGGGACAGCAACTTGAAAGGTGCCAGGGACACACAGAGAATTGCCTTGTGTGGCTTCAGTGGGAGGGCTGGAGGGACAGTTTTTTCTGATACATACAGATACAATTGTTCCTCTGTTAAACCTTTGTCCTACTCAGCCTTCAGATGTAGGCAGGCACCTTGTCTGAATGTCCACTAAACTGGCTAACACCACCCTCCTGCAACATGAGATTCTCTGAGACCCCACTCCACCCAATTCACTTGCCCAACCTGAACCTTTCTAAGAGGGTAGCCCACATAACAGGCCAGCCTGGGTCTGTGTTGTGGACTTTCCTTAAATCTCTTGAAAATCCACAAACACAAAACAAGCAGTGGTTGGCCTCAGCAAGCCCTGTATCTTTTGCTAAGCAGCTCAAACCTAGCATTCATGGCTGCCAGCCTCGGTTCACAGCATAACCACTCCCAGGAAACTGCAAGACCAGCAGAGGCAGCTACTAACTGCCAATCACTTGCTAGCTCCTTCCAGGTGGTCACAGGCAAGACACAGCAGCAGAGGATCTTGGTCTAAAGGGGAGACCCTCCCAAGAAGCCCCACAATTAATACACCAAATAACTGGCTTCAAACCACACCAGAGCATCACCCAATTAGGGCCATAAATGACACACCCAAAGGAAAAATAGCCAAATCCACAATTTTATACCTGGGGAGTTTAATAATCACTGCTTAGCAATCAATAATACTACTGTAAAACTAACAAGGATATAGAAGACCTGGACAGCCCAGTCAGTGTTGCTCAGTGGTTAAGTGTCGAGCCATGCACCAAGAGATTGCTGGTTCGATTCCCGATCAGGGCACATACCCAGTCTGTGGGCCCAATCCCCAGTGGGGGGCATACAGGAGGTGGCCTATCGATGTTCTCTCTCATCAATGTTTCTCTCTCTCTCTCTCTCTCTCTCTCTCTCTTTCTCCCTTCTTCTCTCTCTAAAATCAGTAAATAATAATAATAAAAAAGACCTGGATAACACTGTCAATATAATCTAATTGATATGTATAAAACATTCTACTCAACATTTTTCAAGGACATATAGAACATCTATCAAGACATACTAGATTCTGAGTAACAGAACAAACCTTATGAAATATAAAATCATTGAAATCATACATAGTGTGTTCCCTGAAGACAACTGAATTAAATCAAATATCAATGAAAAGTTATTTGGAAAGTATATGCATGTATTTGGAAATTTAAAAAAAATATATCTAAATAAGTGACCATAAAAGAAGTCTCTTAATGGGCACAGAGTTTGATTTTGGAGTGATGAAAATGTTTTCAAACTAGATAGATGTGTTAGTTGCACATCATTTTGATTATACAAAATGTCATTCGTTTGTTCACTTAAATTGTGAAAATTATACATTGGAATTTCACCTCAATTTTTATTAATTTAATTTGAATTGTGTAAAAGTAAAATAGAAATTAATGTAATTGCTTCTATAGAAAAGAACAAAGATCTCAAATCAATCATTTAAATTGTCCACCTTAAAAAACCAGAAACAGGAGAGCAAACTGAATCCAAACTAAGCAGATATAAAACAATAAACAGTATAAATCAATGTAATTGAAAGTAGAAGAGCAATAAAGTTGCTAAAACTAAAAGTTGTTTCTTTAATAAGATCTATACTTGAAAACCTCTCTCCGGACTGATGCCGAAGCCCTAGTCAGGTAGTGCAGTTGGTTAGAGGACCATCCCAATATGCTAAGGTTGCAGGTTCGATCCCCAGGCAGGACACATACAAAGAGTCAACCAATAAGTGTATGGATAAGTGGAATGATATATCAGTCAGTCTCTCTCTCTCTCTCTCTCTCTCTCTCTCTCTCTCTTTCTCTAAAATCAATACATAAGAAAAGAAATTTAAAAACGACTAAAGAAAGTAGCACAATGTAAAAATATTGAAAAATGAAAGAAAGAATATTATTATAGATTATTAAAATAACAAGTAATGTTATAAACAACTTTATGAACAAAAAATTCTAAAACTTTTATAAAAAGAAACAATTTCTTAAAACACACAAACTGACAAAGCTCATTCATGGAAAATTAGATCGAGTGTATAACAGTTAATCTATTAAAGAAATCGGATTCATACTTAGATACTTCTACAACAGTTCACTCCAGGCCAAATGGTTTCACAAGAAATTCAACCAAATTTTTAAGAAAGAAATACCATGTGTACTAGATAGTTTCTTTTAGAAGCTAGATGAGGGAATTCTTCCAAACTCATTTTAGGAGACCAGAATTATCTTTATGGCATATCCAGATAAAGACATTGCAAGACAAGAAAATACACAGCAACAAAACTCCTTAAATTCTAAAAAATAAATAAATAAATAAATAGTATATCAAATTCTTTAAAAAAGGATATCAAATCCAACAATATAAAGAAAGAATGATGCACCAAGTCAAAATAGGATTTATCTCAGGAATATAAAGAGTGTTCAACATTTGGCAATTAATCAATGTAGTACACAATATCAATGGGCCAAAGAACAAAAATTTTGTAATGATGTCAATTGATGCAAAAAAAGCATTTAATAAAATGCAGCATCCATGCATGATAAAAACTCAGCAATACAATGGGACATCTTCAATCCGATTCAGCCTTTAAAAACTGTGCATTATGCTTCAGGTGAAAGGCTTATTGCTTTCTCACTAAGATTGAGAACAAGGCAAGGGTGTCCACTTTCATAACTCCTATTCAACAGCCCTGAAAGCCCTGCAAATTGCAAAAAAAAAGACACACAAAAGGCTTACATCTTGGAAATGAAGAAGTAAAACTTCTATTCAAAGATTACATGATTGTCTACATAGAAAACTCCGTGAAATATACAAAAGCTTCTAAAACCCATAGGTGCATTAAAAAAGATCACAGAATACGAGGTCAATGTACAAAAATCAATATAATAGCAAAGAAAATTAGATACCCAAATTGATAAAAACAGTGTAATTTATAATCATGCCATAAAAATGAAATACTTTACTGTAAATCTAACAAAATGTGTAAAATCTGTGAGTTTAAAATTATGAAATGCTGATAAAATAAATCAAAGAATACCTAAATAAAGAGACATATCATACTAATGGGAAAAAAAACACTCAATATGTGCCTGGACAGTGTAGCCCAGTGGCTGAGCATCGAACCATGCACCAAGAGGTCACCAGTTCGATTCCCAGTTTGTGGGCCAGATCCCCAGTGGGGGCACGCAGGAGGCGGCCAATCAATGTGCTCTCTCATCAATGTTTCTATCTCTCTCTCCCTTCCTCTATCTCTAAAATCAATAAAGGAGAAAAAATTTAAAGCATTCAATAAGTGTAAGGTATATATTATTCCCTAATTGATTTATAAATGTATTAATATCTTACTCAAAATTGTAGCAGGGATGTTTGCTAGATACAGAGAATCTAATTCTCAAATTTAGATGGAAAGGCAATGGAAATATAATAGAATTGGACACAGATGTAAATGCTAAAAAGAAATAAAAAATCAGAAGATTCATAGTACCTGACTTAAGACAAACTATAAAGCTACAGTAAACAAGGTAGTGTTACTTCGCCAGAGGGTAGAAAAACAGATCAACAGGACAGAAAATAGACCCCGAAAATAGACCCATACAAATATAGTCAATTGAGTTTGAGAAAGGTACAGAGACAGTTCAGTGAAACAAGAGTATCCTTTTTAGAAAATAGTTCTGGAACAATTAAACATCCATATGAAAAAAAAAAATGTACCTAGATACATACCTCACCCTTCATACAAATATTATCTAAAAATTAATTACAGACTTAAATAGAAAGCATAAACTTATTCACATCATAGCAGGAAACAGAGTAAAAAAAGTCTTGATTGAGTTAGGCAAATATTACTTAGATATGACACCAAAATGCAGTCTATTAAAAAAATAATATCATAATCTCGACCTCATCAAAATTTAAAACTTGTTCTGCAAAAGACAGTTAAGAGAGTGAAAAGACAAACCTTAGAATGGAGAAAGTATTTTCAAATCACATAGCCTTCAAAGTACTGTTGTTCCGACTACTTCTAAAACTCTCTAATCTCAACAATAAGAAAACAAATAACCCAAGTAAAAATGGGCCAAATATCTGAGCAGACACTTAACCAAAAAGAAGTACAGTGTGGCTCAGTGGTTGAGTGTTGACCCATGCACCAAGAGGTCTCCAGTTCCATTCCTGGTCAGGGCACATGCCCAGGTTGTGGGCCTGATCCCCAGGGAGGGGTGTGCAGGAGGCAGTCCATTCATGTTCTCTCTCATAGAGGTTTCTATCTCTCTCCCTCTCCCTTCCTCTCTCTCTAAAGCCAATAAAGAAAAAAATATTTTCTTAATACAGATTGTAGATATATCTATAAAAAAGATGCTCAGTGGTATGCCGTTAGAAAATTACAAATTAAAATCATAATGAACTATCACTACGCAACTATTAAAGTAGCTAAAATTTAAAAAATAAAATAAAATAAACTATCAAGTAGTGCCAGCAAAGATGCAAAGAGACAGAAACCCATGCATTGCTGGTCAGAATACAAATGTTAAAGCTGCTCTTATTACCTGAACCCCAATGTTTTTATAATTGTATATGAGGTGCAAAGTTTGTTTATTTGTTGTATTTTTTAATAGTTTTTCTTTAATGATTTTAGAGAGAGAAAAAGAGAGAGAGAGAGAGAGAAATACTGATGAGAGAGAACACTGGTTGGCTGCCTCCTGCATGCCCCCACTGGGGATCAGGCCCACAAACTGAGCACATGTCCTTACCGGGAATCAAACCAACGAGCCCCTGGTGCATGTGTCAATGCTCAACCACTGAGCCACACCTGTGGGCTTGTTTTGTTTTTTATTGTCCCTCTACTTGTGCGCACTTGCCCAAAGAGATGCAAGGGGAAGAGTTTGCAGTACAGAAGAAAAAAATGCTGTAATATTGAATTGGCCAATAAGGAGGTGGGGAGCTCAAGCTATGAAGAACCAACTGCCCTATGGCTTGTAGTTTACAGATTATACAAAGAAATATCAAGACACCATGTGTTAGGGGGTTCGGGGTCATGCTGGGAGCTGATTTTTCAGAGATGAGGTAAGGGTAATAAATTATTTCTTCAGGTCTACAGGACAGTTCTGAGGTCTCTTCCAGCATCCCTGTGTCTGGTGTCATGAGAAAGTAGCCAGGGGGTCATTCTACCTTAGGGCTCAGAAACTGAAACATAACTGAAGTCAAGATGTAATCTTTATCCTTCCAGAGGTCTGAACTTGTGACCATGAGTCAGGTCTGGGCTACTGTCTTCTGCTGCCTCAGGGGTTGCTGATTATCCAGGTGAAAGAATAGGTCTCTGAGGGGTATGCACACACACACACACACACACACACACACACACATATACATATATACATACATACATATATATACATACATACATATATATATATAGAGAGAGAGAAAGAGATCATTTCCAGAGATAAATTTTAAAACTAAATTTAATCAAACTCATAAGGAGCCCTGGCCAGTGTTGCTCAGAGGTTAGAGCATTGGCCCATGGAACAGAGTCATGAGTTCGATTCTGGTCAAGGGCACATACCTCAGTTGCAGTTTGTCCCCCAACGACCCTTTTCAGAGTCATGTGGGAGGCAGCCAGTCAATGTGTCTCTCTCACATCAATGTTTCTCTCTCACATCAATGTTTCTCTCTCTCTCCCTCTCTCTCTCTATCCTCTCCTCCCTCCCACTTGATCTGAAGATACAAAGAAAAATATTTTTGGGTGAGGATTAAAAAAAAAATTATAGGGAAAGGGAGGGGACCAGATGGACTAACCAAAGAACTTATATTTATGTATGCATAATCCATGGACACAGACAACAATGTGGGGAAGGTCTGGGGTGGGGGGAGCAGGAGCAGAGTGGAGGGGGACAATGAGGGTAAAGGGGGGGACATCTGTAATATTTTCAACAATAAAGATAAATTTTAAAAAATCAGAGGGACGCTCTCATTCTGATAAACAGTTTGGAAATTTCATATAGATGTAATGATACATTTACCATATAACTAAGAAATGTCACTTCTAGGTACTTACCCTAGAAAAATAAAAACGTATATTCTTACAAATGCCTGTATATGAACGTTTGTCTCAGGATTATTCATAATTGCCCCAAACTGGAGACGACTTTAATGCCATATATACAAATGTGCATACCACATTTACTTATAACTGCTAAGAATTGAAAGCAACCAGAAAGTCCTTCAGCAGTTAAATGTATGAACAAATGGTGGTACATCCATGCAATGGAATACTCCAGAGCAATAAGAAGAGAAATTGTTGATACATTCAATGACATGGAAGAATTGTATATGACAGTAAATAGGAACAGCCAGTCTCAAAATATTACATCATATATGATTCTATTTTTGTGGCATTCTTGAAAAAAAATTAAACTACAGAGACGAAGAACAGAGCACTGGTTGTCGGATGTTAGGAATGAAGACTGGGCTTGATCACAGTGGTACAGCCTTGTCAGATTGTTTTATGGTGACTACAATTGTTCCATATCATTTCATGATTACACAAGTGTATGTGTGCATTTAAACTCATAGGAATTTACACCAAAATCATACACTTGATTATATGTAAATGCTTTATAAAATAAAAAAATCTAAGTCTAATAATAACCTTCACTCTACACTGTATTCAACCCTATTGTTATTGACTATCTAAGAATTTTAGACCAAACATTCAACTATAAACAACTAAAAATCTTGAGCAGAATATAAAAACTGCCACTTAAAAGATCTGGAACCCAAACAAGGTAGTGAAAATTTGCAGTAACAAAATCTGGAAGAAAAATAAAAACACAAAAGTGAAATGAGTCTTTTAAAAATTTTTATTGATTTTTTTTTAAATAAAGAGGAGAGAGAGATAGAGATATCCATTGGCTACCCCCTGCATGCCCCACATTGTGGATTGAGCAACCTGGGCATGTGCCTGGACCAGGAATCGAACCGGGACCTCTCAGTCCATGGGATGAAGCTCAATCCACTGAGCCACACCAGCCAGGCTGAAATCAGTCTTTGAAACCTGTTTTTACCTAAGATTAACTGCTGATTCCTAAGAGCCTATTAAGAAACTGAAAAGCTGACCAACACTTCTGAAAGCTTTACACTGATTTAGACTGAGACCCCGAGGAGCTAAATTGTATGAGAAGAGTAATCTGGAAGTTGATTATGTATCTGTGACATTTAGGCTCATTTGTGAAGCATTTTCATCCCTATAATTGTGTTAATATTATCTTGGCTTGCTAGTGTCCCTAGCCTCTTGCAATAAATTATAATCGGTCATATGTAAAGAGAAGACAACATGACCCAAAATGAAATGAACTAATTAGTAAAAACAGTCACACAGGGAATCTAGATAATGAAGTTATCAGACAGGGAGTTTAAGATGATTATACTCAATATGCACAAATAAATTAAAAACAAATTTGAAATTTTGGCAAAAACCAGCCAAAGAAATTATGAAAATGAAAATTAGAACTAAAAATAATTTTTAGCCCTGGCCGGTTTGGCTCAGCGGTTAGAGCGTCGGCCTGCGGTCCTGAGAGACCCGGGTTCGGTTCCCGCTAAGGGCACGTACCTCGGTTGCAGTTTGTCCCCGGCCCTGGTCGGGTGTGCGGGTGGCAGCCACTTGTGTCCCTTCACATCGATGTTTCTCTCTCTCTCTCTCTGTTCCTCTCTCTCCCTCCCACTCTACCTGAACAAAAAATGGAAAAATGTCCTCGGGTGAGGATAATAAATAAATAAATAAATAAATAAATAAATAAATAAATAAAAATAATTTTTAAATGTAAACTAATCAATGTATGTGTTTTAAAAGCAAATTAGGCTGAAAGACAATAACTGTCAGCTTAGAATATAAACCCATATAATATCTACTTCAAAAATACCCCTTAAAAATAACGGTTAAAAATAAAATCTCTCAATCAAAACCTGAGGGAATTCTTCATCCACAGATCTGAATGACAGAAAATAGTAATTGCTGTTCATGCTTATCAAGGAGAAGAAACATTGTTACAGAAAAGCTTAGAAATACAATGAGAATAACTAGAGACTAACTAGTTAATGAGTGTGTAAATCTAAAATCAATTGTATGAAACAACCATAATGATATAGGAGATTTAAAATTTAATTCTTGTTAAAATAAAACAAAGTCATATGAAATCAGTATCTCAAAGAGATATCTGTACTGTCATGTTCATTGCAGCATTATTCACAATGACCAAGAGACGGAAACAACCTGTGTCCCTTGACAAATTAATGGATAAATAAGATGTGGTATATCTACAAAGAGTATTATTCAGCCATAAAAAAGAAAACCTTACAATTTGTGACAACATGGATAAAACTGGAGGGCATTCTGTTATGTGAAATAAACCAGTAATTGAGAAATACTATATGTTTTCATATATATGTAGAACCTTCAAAAAAAAAAAAAAAAAAGGAGCTGATGTCATAGAAAGAAAGAATAGAATAGTGGATACCAGGAGCTGGAGAAAATGTAAAATGAGGAGATGTAGGTCAAGGGTACAAATTTTTAATTATAAGATTGATAAGTTCTGAGTATCTAATGTACAGCATGGTGGCTGTATTTAATAGTATGGTATTCTATACTTGAAATTTACTATGGATAGATCTTAAGTGTTCTTACTACACACAGATAAGGACCATGTGAGATTATGAATATGTTAATTATCTTGATCTTAGTAATCATCTCACAATGCATATGAATTTCAAATACACTACACACTTTTAAAAAAAATATGTTTTTATTGATTTTTTTAGAGAGAAGGGAAAGGAGAGAGAGACAGAAACATCAATGCAAGAAACATCAGTCGGCTGCCTCCTGCACCCCCTCTACTGGGGATTGAGCCCACAACCCGGGCGTGTGCCCTGACCAGTAATCGAACCTGGACCCTTCAGTCCATAGGACGACACTCAATCCACTGAGCCACACAGGCCAGGCACATTGCACACTTTAAATGTATATATTTATATCTGACAATTATTCTGCTATAAAGCTGTGGGCCAAGGGAAGGGAATAAAAAAGCAAAGGTGTGTCATGTCTTTTTTTTTTTTTTTTAAACAGTGATAAAATATACTGTTATTTACTTTGTTGACTCCGAGGGTTGTGTCTTAACTGGTACAGTTTCAATAATTTCTCTGTGGAATGCCACTGCTTATGAGTCTAACACAAGTCAGCAATGGCCTGTGTTTGGTAGGCATCAAAATGCTGCGTCTCTTGAGTTCCTCAGGTGGTCCTGCAGTTTGAGTGAGAAGTGAATTACTTCTAAGTAACACCTTGACATTTAGTAAAGCCTATTAATAAAGTAAATTTCTATTTCTTTCTCCCTTTCTTATTTTTCTTTTTTAAAATTTTTTTTTTATTGATTTTAGAGAGGAAGGGAAAGGGGAAAAGGCAGAGAAATAGAAACATCGATGAGAGAGAACATCAATTGGCCGCCTCCTGCGTGCCCCACGCTGGGGATCGGGTCCACAACCTGGGCATGTGCCCTGACTGGGAATTAAACTGGCAACCTCTTGGTGCATGGGTCAACACTCAACCACTGAGCCACACCGGCTGGGCTAGATCTATATCTTATGTCTACTGTTCCCCTTGGTTCTTGCTCATGGTTCTCATTTCCTGATTATCTTTAATCATGTGCCTCACATTGTATTTGAAATCTATTTATAGTGATATATTGAAGTCTAGGATGATATATATTTTTCAGACATAATTTTTTTTCAATTCTTCCTGTCATCAAATTAGGAATACATGAATCATAATTCAACCCTCAAAGTTCCCTAGAACACTCAAATGATGCAAAGCTGACTGTAATTTGTTTGAGAGCTCTTCTATTTCCAAGTTACCCTTACTATTAGCAGAGAGCAATTGTAGCTTGAATAGGGAATGGTTTATCAGAGACTGTAACTTTGGTGGACTCTGCACTTAACTTTTCCCCCTAGCCTCATGACGATTCCCAAAGCACTCATCTATTTCACATCTGATTTTCCTACTTAACTATGCCCTCGGAGTTTGTATGTCTACATTGTCCTCTTCTCATTAACTTTGACTTGGTAATTTTTTATTACTTTGCTATGTTTGAAGCTTGTGGGAATATAATTTTTAAAATATGCATTTTATCCCTTGTTTCAGGTGTCCTCACTGGCAATATTGATCTGAATTACTTAGTATATCATTGCTAGATCTAAAAGTCTTAATATTATGTGACAAAATGCAATTATGTAACATTAGAGCCATACACAGAGTCACAGACATAAAGCTAGAAATTGACCCCTATCTCCAAATTATAATGTCTACCACCATCCATGTGCTACAACTGTAATGAACAATATTATAGCACTAATTATATAGCATAGACTGTGAAGTGCATCCTAGTAAGGGAAATATTTTAACTATGTATAATGTATATGAATAAATTGTACAAGAAACATAGAATACTCAATACATGTATACCGGATTGTTTGTTTTGTTATTGTTTTTATTTTTGTTTTTGTTTTTTTGTTTTCTTCTTTTTTGATTCTAGAGAGAAGTGAGAAGGAGAAAGAGAGAAACATCGATGAGAGAGAACATTGATTGGCCACCTCCTGCGTTGGGCCCACAACCTGGGCATGTGCCTTGACCAGATATCAAACCAATGACCTCTTGGTACATGGGTAGATGCTCAATCACTGAGCCACACTGGCCAAGCCAGATTGTTAATAGTAATCATCAAATAAAATTTCTAGAGTATAAATCACTATTGCATTACTGACTTAGAGTTTAGATATCCTTTTGTGTCCTCTTTTTTTTTTTCAATCCTCACTGAGGACATTTTTTGCATTTATCTTCAGAGAGAGCGGGAGGGAGAGAGGGGGGAAGAGAGAGAGAGAGAAACATCAATGTGAGAGAGACATGTCAATTGGTCACCACTCACACAACCCCAACCGGAGCTGTGGACAAATTGCATCCGAGGTACGTGCCCTTTGCGGGAACCGAACCCAGGACTCTCTGGTCCGCAGGCCAACGCTATCATCACTGAGCCAAACTAGCCAGGGCTGTGGTCTCTTTTTTTTATCTTGATCATTTCTCTTTAGGGAAACAATAATTCATATCTTCTTTTCTCATAGTAATTTTGTCAAATTTACATTTGATATTATCATGCAAAACAAATAAAAAAGGCCATTATATTTCCCATTTTCCAGAAGATACAATTTAGTGTTTCTGTTACTGAAATTTTTGAGGATACCCAAATGGTATTTATAATAATTTCATTAAAGATGTTTTTAAAAACCCAGCATTCTGAGGGAAGTACTGTAGCAAAGAAAATCTGATTTTCTTGATTCCTTCAGAGTGGAATAAATGATGTGTAATACTGCTACCTTCTCATTTCTTTATTTTATGAGTCTCTTTGTGTGTAATTTAAAATGAATATTCTGAGTTTCAATAGCATGAACGTACCTTAAAAGAAATACATATTTCTGAATTATATGTTTGAATACTATAATGTTTTTTAAATTTGTATTTCATTTTTTTGTTATATAGACAAAAGAAAATTGCCTTAAAAGACATTTATAGAGTTAATTTTTATTATTATTGACAGAGTATTAGCTAAATAAGTTAGTTTCAAATGTATAGTTATAGAAATAGATGTTTAATATGTCCACAATTAACTAAATTTTACCAAAGTATTAGAAGATAATATGCAGTCCGGCTTGTGTGGCTCAGTGGTTGAGCATCGACCCATGCACCAAGAGGTCACCGGCTCGATTCCTGATCAGGACACATGCCCAGGTTGTGGGCCTGATCCCCAGTGAGGGGCATGCAGGAGGCGGCCCATCAGTGTTCTCTCTCATCGATGTTTCCATCTCTCTCTCCCTCTCCCTTCCTCTCTCTCTAAAATCAATAAAGGAGAAAAAATTTTAAAGAAGATAATAATGCAGATACATGTGGATTCAACTGATGGACTGATAATTCAGCCACTACATGTCAAACCTGTCACTTCACAGATCAAATCTCCCGCTGAAGATTTTTTTAATGTCCTGATTCTATAAAAGTCTCTTATGTGGAATGAGATTTCATACACTTTCTGAAAGGTCTTTTGGAGAGTCATTCATTTTGAAATTGTAATCTGGGCTGAAACAATTCACTGCCTACCAACACATGTTTTTGTTTTTTGTTTTTCAGAAAAGTATGATTTTCATGTAGAAAAAATTGTACTAAACCTAGGTGTAACAAATAGGATTTTAAGATTATGCATGGATGTTTTGGACTGGTTAAAAGAAAAAGAAAATATAATGTTTGCACTAAATAAAAAATATGTATAGGTGGGTGACAAGGGTGGCCGAAACAAGGGGACATCAAGGGTCACTCAAGCAGGGACCATGGTGGATGGCAGCTGGAAGTGGGCTGATGGGCTGGGCACTTCGTCAAGACTAGGGTACATCAGTGCGTGCCCTGAGTGTGAGAAGCTGGCCAAGGAAGGAAGACTTCAAAAGAAAAACATTATTTTATTTTATTTATTTATTTTTATCCTCACCCGAGGACATTTTTGCATTTATCTTCAGATAGAACGGGAGGGAGACAGGGAGGAAGAGAGAGAGAGAAACATCAATGTGAGAGAGACACATCGAGTGGCTGCCACCCACATGACCCCAACCAGGGCCAGGGACAAACTGCAACCGAGGTACATGCCCTTAGCGGGAACCGAACCCGGGACTCTCTGGTCCGTGGGCTGATGCTCTAACTGCTGAGCCAAACCAGCCAGGGCAAATTATTTTAAAGAAAATAAAAATAAAAATCATACAAAGTGTAAAGGAAGAAACAAAACTGCCTCTATTTGCTGAGGACATTGTAGTTAATATAGAAAATGGACAAAAATGTTTAAGGACTCCCAAGTGAATTTATCAAGGTTAGAGGATACAAAGCAAATATACAAAAGGCAATCATAACACTATATATAATAATATATGTGGTATTATATATACATGGAATTTGGAAAAAAAATGATACCTTATACAATACTACCAAAAACATGAAGTACTTTTTGATAATAAGTGCAGAATCCTTATGCTGAAAATTACAAGGTACTGGTAAAAGAAATCAAACATAGAAAAAAGTGGAGATAGAGTAATATTTCATGATCATGGATTAGAAAATACAATATAACTATATCTCTCATTTGATACATGCTTTAATGCAATCCCAGTCATAATCTCAGCAAGTTTTCATTCAGATATTTAGAAGCTGACTCTAAAATATATATAGTAAAGCAATGAACTAGAAAAACCAAAACAATCTTAAAATGAAGAAAAAAATTAAAGGACTTACATTACCTACTTTTAGGACTTACTCCAAATCTATAGTACTCAAAACAGTGTGGTGCAGGAAAAAAATAAATGTACACATCAATAGAACAGAATAGAATTGAGAAAAGGCTTGTATAAATATAGTTTATTGCTATTTTTACAAAGATAATTCAATGGAGAAAGAATTGTTGTTCCAAGAAATATTGCTAGATCAATTAGAAGTCCATCTGCAAAAATTGGATTTCAAAACATAACTGATACATTATTCAAAAATTAACCTAAAATATATCATACACCTAAACGTAAAATAAAACACGAAAAAAGTTTTAGAAGAAACCAGAAACAATTTTCATTATCTTGAATTTAGCAACGAGATTTAAACATAAAATTCACCCCCAAATAGAGAAATGGGACTGCATCAAACTTAAACAATTCTGTACAGCAAAGGAAATCATCAACAGAGTGAAGAAACAATCTATAGAATGGGAGAAAATATGTGTAAACCTAACATGTGATAAAGGGTTAATATCCAAAACACAGAAGGAGCTCAAACAACTCAATAGCAAACAAGCAAAGAACCAGATTTTAAAAAAGGACAAAGGACCTGAATAAACATTTCTCAAAAGAAGACAAACAAATAGCCCAAGGTAAATTCGCAGGTACTTAACATCACTGATTTTCAGGGAACTGAATCAAAACCACAAGGAAATATCACCACACACATTAGAAAGGCTATCATTGCCCTACCGGTGTGGCTCAGTGGTTGAACGTTGACCCATGCCCCAAGAAGTCACCAGTTCGATTCCCGGTCAGGACACATGCCCAGTTTGTGGGCCTGATCCCCAGTTAGGGGCATGCAGGAGGCAGCCCATCGATGTTCTCTCTCATCAATGTTTCTCTCACTCCCTCTCCCTTCCTCTCTCTCTAAAATCAATACAGGAAAGAAAATTTAAAAAAATAAAAAAAGCTAACATTAAAAAGACAAGAGATAACAAGCATTGATTGGGTGACAAACCCTAATTGTCTAAACTGTCATTTAGTATGAAATCAAAGTCAAACCTCATTCTTTGTAATAAATATAAAATATTATAGAATACTTCATCTCAAGTATTATGGTTTTGAAAGGACTTACAAGAATCTAGTACCTAATATCTTCTTACTGGATAGAAGATTATATATATATATAATTTTCCATTGTATGTACATATATAGCTATTTCTAATAAAAGCCATCCCCAAAACATAGGAAGCTAACAAGAGTCTTTGTAGTGACCTTCTCATACTACAATGAATGAGAAATAAAACACAAATAATTGAGGTGATTCCAGATGTGCATTTAATATAGGTGTCCAAGGTTTTACAGCTAGACCTGGATAAATTATGCTGGGCAAACTCCTACCTTGGTTCCTTAAAATGAATACCCATTTAACTTCCTCTCATCTGTTCAAGGTCCTAGAGGTCAGATTGAATAACCTGCTCTGAGAAAGTAATTTTAAAAAGTTATTTTGAAATTCAATAGACTCTCAATGAAATTTTGTCAGTAGGGTCTGGCCAAATTTACATAGAAATACCAAACATACTATTTCAAGCTGATAACATTCCATTTCAGACCTCTGGGTTACAGGCAAGGATTAGGGGCAGTATAATTTAATTCTATGTCACTACCTTGTCATCAAGTTGCCAATTGAAATAAGCAAGAATAATCCTCATGTGATCTCCTCAAAACAATCTTATTTTCCAAATGACCAATAACTCTTCTCCTGGGTATCCACTTAAAAATTTTGAAAACATTTATTCCCAAAGATATATGCACCCTTGTATCTCTATGTATCTTTTGATCTCTTTTTTTTTTTTTTTATTTCATCTTTGACCCAGTCATGTTTCAGTACCGTGTTGTTCAATTTTCTTGTATTTGTGGAGGGTTTTGCTTTCTTTGTGCAGTTGATTTCTAACTTCAGAGCATTGTGGTTGTAGAATATGTTTGGTATGATTTCAAGCTTCTTAAATTTGTTGAAGCTAATTTTATGCCCCAACGTACTGTCTATCCTTGAGAACATTCCATGTGCTCTAGAGAAGAATGCATAATCTAGTGTTCTGAGATAAAAGACTCTGTAAATGTCAATGATGTCAGTGGGTTCTAATGTGTCATTTAAGGTTGATATTTCCTAATTCATTTTCTGTTTGGATGATCTATCCATAACTGTCAAAAGGGTGTTGAAGTCCCCTGCTATATTTGTAAAGTTTTTGCAGTTTCTCCCTTTAGATCCATTAGTAGTTGTTTTATTTGTTTTGGTGCTCCCTCATTGGGTTTATATATATGGAGAAATGTTGTGTCTGCTTGATTTATTATCACCTTTATCATTATAAAATGCCCATCTCTGTCTCCTATTGTTTTTTTTTTTCTTGAAAGTTTTTTGTCAGATATTAGTATGGATACACCTGTTTTCCTCCAATGCCACTTGGTTGGTGAATTATTTTCCACCTTTTCACTTTAAGTCTATATTTATCCTTGCAGCTGAAATGTGTCTCCTGAAAGAAGCAGATGGTTGTTTTTTGTTGTTGTTGTTGTTGTTTTTGTGGTATATGCCCCTAGAGGGAACCGAACCCGGACTCTCTGATCCACAGGCCAATGCTCAACCGCTGAGCCAAACTGGCCAGGGCAATGGGTTTTGTTTTTCATCTTATCTACTACTCTGTGCCTTTTTATTGTCTATTGGTGAAGTCAGTTCATTTACATTTCAGATGATTATTGATATAGGAGGATTTCCTAGAGCCATTTTATTTTTAATGGTGGCTCTGTGTCTCCTTGGGTTTTTTTTTGTTGTTATCATTTGGTGGTATTCTTTGTTTCCTCCTTTTTTTTTTTTTTTTTTAATCATGCGTCTCAGTTTTAGATTTTTTGTGTATACCTACCATGTACAAAAGAAAGTGTCTTATACACAGTATCCCCATGTATTCTGAATCCATGTTATCTCCATTCCCCTTTGCAAATTCAGACTTTTATTCCATGCCCTTTTATGTTTTTGACATAAATCATCCCTATTTACATTTTGACTTCATTTATGAATTGAAGTAGCTATTGTTCTTTATTTCTTCTTCTCTTTTTTTTATGTTTTTACCTTTTTTATACTTTGTTATATTTAAGTGTATAATAAACTATTCTGGAACAGAGTTCCAATATCCTGCTTTTATCTGTATGTGGGTCATCTCATTTATAGTTTTGTATCCTTCTATCTGCTGGGCATATCACCCCTTCAATAGTTTCAATATTTGATTCCACTCTCTCCTACCTTGTGTAGTTTCCACTGAGAAATTTGGTGATAATCTAATGGGCCTTCCTTTATACATTAACGTTTTCTTTTCCCTGGCTACCTTGAGAATTCTTTTTTGTCATTAATCGTTGACAGTTTTAATATAATGTGCCTTGGAGAAGGCCTTTTTGAATTGAGATAATTGGGTGTTCTTTTAGTTTCTTAGATTTGAGGATCCAGCTTTTTCCATAGGTTTGGGAAGTTTTCATTGACTATTTGTTTGAAAAGACTTTGTGTTCCTTCTTTTCCCTCCTCTTTTCCTTCTGGTATACCCATCATTTTTTTTTCCTTTATTGATTTTAGAGAAAGAGGGAGAGAGAGAAAGAAACATCGATGAGAGAGAACATCGATTGGTCACCTTCTGCATGCCCCCCACTGGGGATCGGGCCCACAACCCAGGCATGTGTCCTGGCCAGGAATCAAACCAGCAACCTCTTGGTACATGGGTCGACGCTCAACCGCTGAGCCACACCAGCCAGACCCCATTATTCTTATATTGCTCTATCTGGTAGAGTCACATAGTTCCCATAAAATTCTTTATTTATTTTTTTGTTCTGAAGGCTGTCTCTTCTTCCATCTGCATCATTTCTAGATTTCTGTCTTTAATATCATTAATTATTTGCTCTATCTGGTTAGCTCTATTCCCTAAGCTTGCTGGTTCATTCTTCATCTCTTTTATTGATTTCTTCAGTTCCAGAATTTCTATTTAGCTCTTTTGTAAAGTTTCAATCTCTTTGGTGAAGTACCCATGTTGTTCATTGAATTTCTTTCTGAGTTTATTAAACTGCCTATCTGTGTTTTCTTGTCTCTCATTGAATTTTTTCAGAACTTCAATCTTGAATTCTTTGTCACTTAAATCACATATTCCCATATCCTTAAGTTTATTTTCTGGATATATATATATATTTTTATTCCCCATCTGTCTCATTACCTTGGTTATTCATGGTATTTGATGGGTTCCTTCTCTGTCTAGGCACCTATGGAAATCAGATATTTTTTTAAGAGTGGCACTTCTCTATTATGTTGATAAAAATAAGTCTTTTTTTTTTTCCCCCAGTTGGTGGTGCTGAAGCAAAAGTGTTTTGGTTTCTCCTGCACTGCTGTGGCTCTCGGATCCCTGTGGGGCAGTGGGAAATGCCCTGCATTCCCTAGGGCGGTGGGTGTCTCCACTGTAACCAAGTCTGTTCAGAGTCCCATGTCCAGGAGAGAATGGTGGTGATGGGCTTCCCAATCTGTGAAATCCCCACCTGCCCCTTCAGCCAGTTGCTGACAGCAGTGCAGCTGTGATGTGTGAGGCCAGGGTGAGCCTGGAGAAGTGGCCAGTTCGTTAATGACTTTGTCTCCTCCCAGGAATGGTGACTCCCAGACCTCAGTTTCCTCAATCCTGTGTATCTACACCTGTCATTCAGATTACAGGCAGGTGGCTCTGCCCTCAGGGAAAAAATGCTTCTGTTGCTGCATTTTGCAAAGTTGCAGATAATGTGCTTCGAAGCCTGGCACCTACTGATACAGCTTCTTCTGAGACTTGCTGCTGACTTTGAGAGTGTGAGGGGTGGGAGAGCTCTGGGAGGGTGAGGAGAGTTAGCAAGCCTCTATGGCTTTGTTCTTCTGCCTGGCAATGGCAGCTGCACCTCTGAAGTCCATCTCCTCCCCTGTCACTAGGCTCAGCCACCATGTATACTGACAACTCCAGGACGGCTCACATTACTCTTTGCTCTTCTGGTCTCAGGGAGTGCAGGCAGCAACTGGATCCCTCCCCTCTCCCAGTCACTGCCAGGAGCTGTGGGCTTTATCCATGCATGCGCCTGTCTCGGTTTTTCACCCTTTCTTTCTGCCTTGGCTTCCTCCCACGTGCCCACCTTCAGATGATTTACAGTTCGGATCTCTCAGATTTGTCTATGTGCTAAGCAGGGAATCCTTGGTTGAATTATAGCTGTTCAAATTGTTGTAACTTCAAGGGGAAAGACCAGGGGAACATCTCATGACACCATTATGCTGCCATCACTCTCCTCTCATGACTTTTATAAGACACTAATCAATCATGAGCCATCCATATGCCCTCATCTAAGTTTAATTACCTCTAAAAATCCCCCTTTTAATACTATCACATCGGGAGGTAGGCTTTCACTGTATGGATTTGAAGGGACATAACACATTTCATTGAATTTTTGTGCATTTTTAAAGTGATAATCCATGCTCATGGCTTAATGCAGTAGCTGGCACATAAGAAATGTTAAGTAAGTATAGATGTTAATATCATTATCATCATCACTACTGAAAGAAGGTGAAATATTTATGAAAGAAAGAAAATTTAGCAAATACAGCATGATTCATTAGATGAGTCTTCCAAGTCAGACGGCATGTAAATAGGGGGAAAAATGCTGAAACATTGTTAAAATGGAAATAAATGGGAATCAAAAGTGAGTAAACAATATATAAGTAATTTATAAGAGAAAAAGAAGCAAAGCAATTGTAAGGTCTGCAATAAGAATTTTGGATACTGTTCTTATGGTTTATCATGAGAGACTTGAGCAAATCACTTTCTCTCTCCAACTCCTCAGTCTTCTCATTTTTAAAATAAAAGCGATAAATAATTTCTCCTCTGATCCTAATATCTAAATTAAATCTGATGCAAGGATTGATGGCAAGCTAGTTGAGAAGTTTGAGAAAATGAGGAAAATATTTCAAACAGTTTATAGAAATAAGAAGAAATTTAGGCTGAAAAACATGTGAGGTAAAGCAGAACTGGTGACAGTGTTTTTCTGGTTTATAGCAGCAATTTTTAATCTTTTCATCTCATGGTATTACCAGAGTGATGAGTGAGCAGATCTCTCCAATACTCGTGGGAGTGGGGTTGTTAGAGTACCACTGAAGTAAGCATTTTCAGAAGCCCCCATGGGAGAATGAGTGGTTTTGATTGGCATGGAGTTACACTTCTGGGGTTATAATACCCCAGTTCCCTTAACCCAGTCCTGGAAAAGGGGCAGCTGTGGGTTCAGAAGAACTAGAAACAGGGCCAGCGTCAAGAGTGTCCATTCCATGATGAAACCAGGTCCAAGTCAGCATCAGGTCAGTCTAGATTAAGTCCATCAATCCACTGTGTGGACTTCACATGGCCATAATCCATGAGGCAAACTCAAGGGAAAGCTCTCCCTGCAACAGGAGTCCCAAGAGTGCAGGAGGGCCCAGTACTGAGAAACAGAGAGAGCTTTCCTTTGTCTAGGAGATTAAATATTCAGTTTTCATTCACTGCAATGTCAACGCCTATTCTGGCCACTGTTTCACTCCCAGGTGTGATGGATATAGGTAGGCATCTTCTTGCGACACTCAGACCTTACCGGGCATATGTCTAAACTGCATTTGTCCAGTCCTTTTCCCTATCAGTCAGTGGGGAACAGATCTGGGGTGTTAAATTAGTTAGTTTCGCCCAGCCAGTGTAGCTCAGTGGTTGAGCATCGACCCATGCACCAAGAGGTCACCGGTCCGATTCCTGGTCAAAGCACATTCCCAGGTTGTGGGCCTGATCCCCAGTGGGGAGCATGCAG
Organism: Molossus molossus; assembly: GCF_014108415.1. Lineage (NCBI taxonomy): Eukaryota > Metazoa > Chordata > Mammalia > Chiroptera > Molossidae > Molossus > Molossus molossus. The sequence goes on from NW_023425355.1 coordinate 18,187,763, forward strand.
GAGGCGGCCAATCGATGTTCTCTCTCATTGATGTTTCTGTCTCTCTCTCCCTCTCCCTTCCTTTCTCTCTAAAATCAATAAAGGAAAAAATATATATATTTTTAAATTAGCTAGTTTCCCCCTTACTCCTTTCCTGTTCAATAATAGCCAGATTATTGCAAAGGCATCAATGACACACAAAAACTAATTATGAAAATTTTGTGGCACACCAAAAAACATATTGTATTTTTTGCCAATCTGAGCAAAAAATAGTTATAATTTTGATTCATTCACACAGGATGGTTATTGTTGTGTTGCCTTTGTCATTTTTTTATTTGACAATCTGAGGTCAGTGTCCCTGACTAAATAATCAGGTTTTGCATGTTTTAAAAATTCTTGTGGCACACCAGTTAAAAAATCACTGGTTCATAGGGATAATCAGATTAAGAATGAACTGTGAGATTGGAAATAACCTTGGGGGGTGGAAATGTCTTTGACGTATGTGTAGATATAGATGCTAAAAAAAAATACCAAAGAAAATATAGGAAGTGGCCATACATTATTTTTGTTTACAAAACAATTTGAATGAAGAAATCTTCTGTGAGTGCAAGCTCCTTTCAAGGACAGTTTTTGCCCCTGGCTATATGCCCAGCAACAATTAGAACAGTTTCCAGCAAAGAAATGACATTTAGTAACTGATAATAATAAGCCAAAAATAAAGATTGGTGTCATCCCAAAACTCTTTTACTTCATACTTCTGATTTTCTCTCTGTTCCATCTCTTCATCCCTACTATTTCTTCCCTCGAACAATCTTTCATCATCTCTTACAGCAACCTGCAAAGTAATAGCCTTTTCAGGCAAATATTTCCTCCAATCTGTCTTTGACAAATAAGCCAGAATCATCTTTTTGATATCCATATCTAATCATGTCACTTTAAAAATTGTTTTTTTCAAGATGAAACCCACATTACTTATTATGGTGTCACAATCTATTGTGAAACCTTTATTCTGACCTACCTTTCAATTTTCCTCCTTCCCTACTCCTTTCTCACACATCCTAGTTGCTGCCCATATAGTCTTCTCTAATGCCCTGAACCCAGTAGACAAAGTAGATGATCAATTAATTTTTCTTAAAAGTAATTTAGTTCAACTAGACATCTATGTTGTAAAGATCTCAAATTTTTGGCAAGCATTGCAGAGGTAAATATCATGGATACTTCCCCATATTTCCTTATTAAAAAGAACCAACCATTGGCTCATAGAAAACACACATCTATCATTGCCTTGCCTAACATTAAAAAACTTTGAATTTGTTCATCTTATATTGACATGTATTTTAAAATTGTATTTAAAACCTTAGTTTAAAAGGCAAAAATACTGAATTATTTAATAAAAATCAAGATAATTCCCTAGTACATTATTGAGCAAAATTTCTAATTAGTGTCATAATCTAATTGGAGAATGTCCTAGAAAAACAATGATGGTTCTTTGCTTATAAACAAAAACATTATTTTAATTGACTTTATTAGTGTGACATTAATTAATAAAATTATATAAGTTTCAGGTATATAATTCTACAATACACCATCTGCATACTGTATTGTGTGTTCCACACCAAGTCAAGTGTCCTTGAGTCACCATTTATCCCCCATTTACCCTCTTCTACTTCTCCCTATTATTGGACAAATGCATGAATAGAATTTCTCCATTGCTAATGAGAATGGGTTTCTTGGGATACTGCTGGAATAAGAATTTATGGATGCCCCCATGGTAGTGTTCGATGTGGTAGAAGGCTTTATTTGCATGGAATTACATCCTTTGGTTTCTAAAATCCCATTTCCTTTAATCCAGTCCTGGAAAATGTGCAACTGGGGATTCAGCAGAGCTAGAAGCAAAGCCAGTGTCCAGAGTTTCCGTTTCATGGTGGAGCTGAGTCAGGTACAGCATTAGAGTAGTCACAGTCCATCATTCCATTGTGTGGGGTCCACATTGCCATGACCCATGTGGGCAAATGCAGGGGAGTATGCCCCCTGCAACAAGACAGCCAGGAACCCAGCCAAAAGAGAGCAAGAGAGAGAACTTCTTTGTTTAAGAGCTTATGTATCCCAAATCTTCTTGTATTTGAAGTGGCCACACCTACTGCAGCCAATGACCTGTTCCCAGGTGTGACTGACAGACAAGTACCTTCCCTATTTCACCCAGACTTTACTAGGCATGCGTGTATATTGCTTCCTCCTGGTAAAGCTGTACAAATGGCATGCCCATAAAATTTGGCCTTCCCTTTATCCCTTCCAATAATTTAATAACTGGGTTTATTTCAAAGGTATCACCCTCACCACCTTTACCTCTTATAATTACCATACTTTTGTCTGTGTCTATACATTTTTTTTTTCTTTTTCATCCTTACCTGAGGAGATTTTTGCATTTATCCTGAGTTGGAGCAGGAGGGAGAGAGGGAGGAAGAGAGAGAGAAAAACATCAATGTGAGAGAGACACATCAAGTGGTCACCACCCACACGACCCCAACCGAGGACGGGGACAAACTGCAACCGAGGTACATGCCCGTAGTGGGAAACAAACCCAGGACTCTCTGGTCTGCGGGCTGTCGCTCCAACCGCTAAGTTAAACTAGCCAGGGCTACCTTTTCTTTTTTTTGCTTAATCTCTTCACCATTTCATCCAGCCTCCAAAACCCTTCCACTCTTACAATTGTCAGTCTGTTCTCTTTATATGTGTCTGTTTCTACTTTGTTTGCTTATTTAATTCAATAGATTCCACATACAACTAAAATAATATGGTACTTGTCTTTCTCTGACTAGCTTATTTCACTTAGCATAATACTCTCCAGGCCCCTCCATGCTGTCTCAAAGGGTAATATTTCTTTGTTTTATAACGTTGAGTAGTATTCCATTGTGTAAATGTACCACATTTTTGTTTTTTAAACATATATTTCATTTATTTATTTGTTTGTTTGTTTGTTTGTTTGTTTTTGTTAATCCTCACCTGAGGATTTTTTCCATTGATTTTTAGATAGAGTGGAAATGAAGGAGAGAGAGAGAGAGAGATCAATGTGAGAGAGATCACATCGATTGGTTGCCTCCCACCCAACCTCGACAGGGCCGGGGATTGATCCTGCAACCCAGGTACGTGCCTTTGACCAGGAATCAAACCCAGACCCTTTAGTCCACAGGCCGACGCTCTAACCACTGAGCAAAACTGGCCAGGGCTACCACAGGTTTTTTATCCACTCATCTACTGATGGGCACTTGGGCTGCTTTCAAATCTTGGCTATTGTAAATAAGGCTGCAGTGAACATAGAGGTGCATATGTTCTTTCAAATTAGTGTTTTGGTTTGCTTCAGATATAGTCACATAGTTAGAATCGCTGCTTCAGAAGGCATTTCCATCTTTAACTTTTTGAGGAGACTTTATACTGTTTTCTATGGTGACTGCACCAATCTTCATTCCACCAACAGTGAACGAGGTTTCCCTATTCTTCATATTCTTGCCAACACTTATTGTTTGTTTATTTATTGACTATAACCATTCTGAGACACGTGAGATTATATCTCATTGTAGTGTTTATTAATACTTCTCTGATAATTAGACATGTTGAATGTCTTTTCCTGTGTCTATTGGCCATCCGTATGTCCACTCTGTAGAAGAGCCTACTCAGGTATTTTGCTGATTTCTTAATTGAATTGTTTGGGGTTTTGTGTGTGTTGAGTTTATAATTTTATTATAAATTTTGGATATTAACCTCTTAGCTGATGTATCATGTAGAATATGTGTTCCCATTCAGTGGGTTGTCTTTTTATTTTGTTGATGGTTTCCTGAGCTGTGCAAAACTTTTTAGTTTGATGTAGTCACATTTGTTTATTTTTTCTTTTGTTTCCCTTTCCTGCGATGATATATCAGAAAACAATATTGGGATGGGAATTTTCTAAGATTTTACTATCTGTTTTCCTCTAGGATTTTTATGTTTTTGAATCTAACCATTTAAGTATTTAATCCATTTTGAGTTTGTTCTTGTGTATTGTATAAGAAGATGGTCTACTTTCATTTTATTGCATGCGTCTATCCAATTTTCCCATCACCATATATTAAATAGACCATTTTTATGTCATTGTATGTTTTTGCCTCCTTTGTCAAATATTAGTTGTCTATAAAATCATGGGTTTATTTCTGGGCTTTCTGTTCTATTTCATTGATCTGCATGTCTGTTTTTATGCTAGCACCATGCTGTTTTGATTATTGTGGCTTTGTACTATAATTTGATACCAGGTAGTACAATTTTTCCACCTTTTTTTTTTCTTCCTCGAAATTGCTCTGGCTATTCAGGGTCTATTGTGATTCAATAGAAAATTTTGGAATGTTCTAGTTCTGTGAAATATGCCATTGGTATCTTAATAAGAATTTTATTGAATCTACAGATTGTTTTGAGTAGTATGGACATTTTGATGTTAATTTTTCCTCTTTACAAGCATGGTATATGTTTCTGTTATTTGTATCTTCTTCAATTTCTTTCTTCAGTGTCTTATAATTTTCCAAGTACAGGTCTTTTACATTCTTAGTAAAATATATTTCCAGGTATTTTATCTTTTTTAAAGTGATTTCGAATGGGATTTTTTTAATATTCCCCTTATGATAGTTTATTATTGGTGTATAAAAATGCAACTAATCTTTGGATATTTATTTTGTATCCTGCTACTTTACTGAATTTATTTATCAGTTACAGTAGTTTCTTCGTGGAATCTTTAGGGTTCTCCATATACATTACCATGTAATCTGTGAATAATGACAGTTTTACTTTCTCCTTTCCAATTTGAATGTCTTTTATTTCTTTTTCTTGTCTGCTTGCTTTGGCTAGGACTTCCGGTACTATGTTGAATAAGAGTGGTGAATGCAGACATCCCTGCCTTGTTCCCAATCTTAAGGGGAACACTTTTAGTTTTTCCATTGAGTATGATGTTGGCTGTGGATTTTCATATATGGCCTTTATTATTTTGAGGTATGTTCTCTTGATTCTCATTTTGCTAACTTTTTTTTTTTTTTTATCATAAATGCATGCTGGATTTTATCAAATGCTTTTTCTGCATTTATTGTTTTTTTTTTTTTTTTAATCCTCACCCGAGGACATTTTTTTCCATTTTTTGTTCAGATAGAGTGGGAGGGAGAGAGAGGAAGAGAGAGAGAGAGAGAAACATCGATGTGAAAGGGACACATCGAGTGGCTGCCACCCACACGACCAACCAGGGCCAGGGACAAACTGCAACCGAGGTACGTGCCCTTAGCGGGAACCGAACCCGGGTCTCTCTGTACCGCAGGCCAACGCTCCAACCACTGAGCCAAATGGGCCAGGGCCATTTATTGTTTTTATCATGTGTTTTTTTTACTTTATTGATTTTTAGAGAAAATGATTCCCATCCCAAAGTCAGACAACTCACTCACTGACAGCCCTTGAGTCTTCCCAGACCTGTACACTCTGAACCAGGCAGCTGACTCCTAAACAGGGTGCAAACTCTACGGTTTTGGGCTACAGGGCTTCCAGAGTATGAGGCTATTGTATTCTTCCAGTCTGATGCCACACGGGATGGGAGTACTCCACTCAACAATTATGGTGTCTCCAGTATGAAAGAATGGCTCAGCACAGGGATCCTGGTGAATGTTTCCAAAGCTCTCTCCCCAGGAACACAAACCCCAGACTTTCCTCAGATGACTCTAGTCCATTTTGTCCTCCCCCGGCCAGAGTCCAGGATCAGTGGCTGCAAATAAAATTTTATGCATTGGCCCTTTAAGAGTTTGCCTGTGTTTCTAGTGGACTCACATCTCTTTCCGATGGACAGAAACCCTGCTATTTTTCACAGTCAGGTGTTTGTGGGTACCTCTTCCCACCTCCAGTGTTTTGGGCTGGGGAGCCCGGCTTGGGGTTTAGGCCCCACATTTCTCAGGAGGAATTCCCCACAGCTCAGATATCCCTTTGTAACCTCAGGCAGCCCTTTTCATGTCTCCTCCCTTCCTACCAGTCTTGATGTGGCTTCTGTAAATTCTTGGTTGTAAGACTCATCTTCAGCTAAGCCTTCAGTTATTCAAGATGATTGTTGTTTAATTTTTTTCTTTATTGATTTAGAGAGAGAGGGAGAGAGAGATGGAAACATCAATGAGAGAGAACATTGATTGGCCGCCTCCTACATGCCCCCCACTGGGGATCGGGCCCACAACCTGGGCATGTGCCCTGACCAGGAATCAAACCGGCGACCTCTTGGTGCATGGGTCGACGCTCAACCACTGAGCCACATCAGCCAGGCCAGGATGATTGTTCTTTACTTTAGTTGTAATTCCAGTTTGGTGCTGAGAGGAAGTGAGTGCAGCTTTCATCTGTACTGCCGCTATCTTGAAATCTCAACTAAAACAACTTTAAAATGACAAATGAAAACTATGAAAATATTAGCCATGGAAATTGTGTCCAAAAACATCCAAAACAATTCATGAAGAAGTAATAAACATTTTCCCAAGAAAGAAATGCTCAAAAGATTAAAATCAAAGTTTCAGTTGTTGTTTTTTTGTGATAGATATTTTCCTGATACCAACAAACAGTAATCAGGGACTTATTTCTATAAAAAGAAAAGAGAAATGAGTTGAAAGCCTAAATTGTATTGTTATCCACCATTTCCTCACTTTTGGAAGTTCACTATTTTAAACAAAGATTCTTTTGGCTTTACTTATCTAGAACCATTTTTTTTCTGGGTATATTTCACTGCAAAATTAAGGTAAACAAAATAAAACTTATAAGTGATAAAAACAACTAGAAAAAACTTTTTATGAAGCTAAGTCTAATGCCAAAAGATTTTTGTAAAAAGGTGCCTTTTTATATTTTTGAAATGTTAACTAAAGCAAATATTAATTGCTTTAGGTCCAGAATTTTATTGTCAACTTTGTAATATGTGTAAGTGAGCATTGTGTGATGGATCAGCTACCTTCTGGGCAATGTATCCTTTTATGAAATCCATGCAAATTAAAATAATATAAAATCCTTAAAGTCTTTCCTGATCAAATTCAAATCTTAACAAAAATACAACAGTTCGGTCTTTACAAATTAGATTTAATGTTTTATGTTTTCCTTTAGAAATATAAAATGTGACTTGAAAGTCTTTAACAAGCCTATTTGGAGAAGCAATCCAATTTAGAAAAACACAGAGTAAAAAAAAAAACAACATGTCTGATACTTTCATAACCGTGAATATCTGAAAAAAGTATGTTACTATTGTTCATATCTCTTGTTTTTTTCTTTATTGATTTTAGAGAGAGAGGAAGGGAGAGGGAGAGAGAGATAGAAACATAGATGAGAGAGAACATCGATTGACCGCCTCCTGCATGCCCCCCACTGGGGATCGGGCCCACAACCTGGACATGTGTCCTGACTGGGAATCAAACCGGCGACCTCTTGGTGCATGGGTCGACGCTCAACCACTGAGCCACACCAGCTGGGCATTCATATCTCTTTGATGCAAAAACACATCCTTGCTTGTTTTTGCAGAGCATGTTAATCAACATCATAATCTTTCCATTTTGTAATTTAACCTAAAAATTTTCTAAATAATTTTCAAAGTATTCTTCATGTTTTTTATGTGTGCTTTATATAAGTTAACTACATGTTTAGTAGGTATTGCTATTTGTCTTGACTGTATTTTTTTGTTCCAATTTATTTGTCCAGATTTCTAACAAACTGATGCTTCATTTTTGGCATTCATATATAATATAAATTATCTTTGTGCAGGCAAGGTTGAGTTAATAACTGTAAAGTCAGGCCCAGTATGTCTGTCTCTGGTTGTGCAGAGGGTACTGCTAACACCAACTCAGGAATTGGTAGGGAGGCTTACAATGACCTATATTATCTAGTATATAGTAACTAAAGTCCTGTGAAGTTGTGTTTAATTCCAAAGATAACAAAGAATGAATGATTAGGAATGAATGAATGGCAGGCAATTTTTGGGTAGCAATAAAAATGTCTCCTTGGTGTTATCATCCTCCATGCAACTAATCTACCAAGACAAAAATCCATTTACTAACATTGTCTGTCTGTTAAAACTTAGATCAGCTCTAATTGTGACAGAACATTTTCCCCTTCCTACTCTCCGCCCCCAAATACTTACTAACAAATGTATCCACCCCTGATCTGGGCTCTAGCATATACAAAGCTAGAATAATAGAAGTGAGATTTTCATGGTGAAACCAAAAATGAAGAAAAACAAAGATATTCCTTTTTTTAAAAAAGAGCACTCAGGATTTGTGTTAAGTAGTGTCCGATTATGTCATTTGTAGCAAGTATTCTTCAAAAACAGTCTCCCAAGTAAACATGAAAAACAGCATCTGGTTATTCGAGAGCTCATATAATCCTCTTTACCATGGAAACCGGGCTGGCTCTGTAAAACGTAATAGAAATACTGCTGAGTAACCTCAGTGGTAAGGTCATAATAAAACTTGTAGCTTCTGTTTTGGCCTTCTGAAACATGCTCCCTGACAGAAGTCAGCCACCATGTAAAAACTCCAAACGCCATGATATCTCAATGCAGTAACAGTGCCCAAGCTAGCCAAGCAAATGAGTCATGTTGAAAGAAAGTAGCCAATTCTCACCTCTTCTAGATATATCAATTAAGATATTAGCTACGTTAAGAAACCATCTGGACATGTGGTCCAGTCTCACTTTCAGATGATTCCTGCCCCAGTTAACATCGGACCACAACTTCAGGAGACACTTGTAACAAGGATCATCCAGTTGAACCCAATAAAATGTAAACTATAATAGAAATTGTGATTTTAAAGCACCCATTTTTGTGGTAGTAGTTTCTGCAGCAATAGATAACTGAAATTTTAATTCTTGACCTTGAAGGTGAACGTTTAAAAACAGCTTTCAGTCCGGCCAGTGTGGCTCAGTGGTTGAGCGTCGACTCATGTACCAAGAGGTCGCCAGTTTGATTCCAGGTCAGGGCACATGCCCAGGTTGTGGGCCCGATCCCCAGTGGGGGGCATGCAGGAGGTGGCCAATTGATGTTCTCTCTCATCGATGTTTCTATCTCTCTCTTCCTCTCCCTTCCTCTCTCTCTGAAATCAATAAAGGAAAAAAAAATCTTTTTAAATAAATAAAAACATCTTTCATTCATCCCTTTCTTCACCATAGTATCAGAAGCTTTTCCAGCGGTGTCTAGAGTAAAACTAGATGTAATTAAAGTATTAAAAACCTTAATAAAGGGAAAAGGAACATTAAGGAGAGACTTGAGGGAGCTAGAAGGGAAGGGCATGATGGCATCCATGGGGAAGAGGGGTCAAGAGAAGGGAAGTCCTCTAGGGGTCATTTCCTAACAGATGAAGATAAGCACAGTCATATAATCAGAATCTAGAAAGAGGCCAAATAGGTCTTTAAGGAGTGAGCGAGACCACTGAAATTTTCCACTCCGGCTTGACTTTGTGTTGCTTGCAAGAAATGACCAGTGTTTCAAGAAAAGAAGTATTGTCATCATTTGTGGAATTCCATGTTGATCAAAAACAGATTCATTTTCAGTAAGGAACAATATTGTCTTTTTTTTTTTTTTTTTTTGGTCTGATAGTAATAGCAGAGTAAAAGCAGCAAGGCCAAATGCCAAGAAAAGTCTTTGTTATAGGGAATGCATCTCTTGTGCTATTTGCAGTCTCTCAATTCCTGGCAGAACAGCCCTACCACACATACATACTAAGAATGAAACAAGAGATGAACTAAAAACATTTACAATTGTATTCCAGTTTTATATCAAGCTTTAGGGAGAGGAACTTCACAGAGAAACTGAGTTGCCCATATCTTGGGTAATTTTGGTTTGGGAAAATGTTTTGTTTCTACAGATTTACAACAGGTATGTGGGTTTTTTGTTGTTTACTTACAAAGAAGAAAAGCATGATACATAATTTATCTATGAGACAATAGAGAGTATCCTTCAGGATTAAAGATTTTTCAGTAAGAAAATGACTTAAAAAAAAAATTTAGATAGGAAATAGATCACACACACACACACACAAAAATGAATGCTTACTGGAAAAGCAGGATGTGTCCAAAAACAAGATTGTCACGTACAAAACTTTCTTGAAATGAATAATTTAAACTCTATTATTGCAAAAAGTGAAAAAAAAATAACATGATTTGGCTTCTATTTCTGAATAAGATGTTTACAATGGCAGGTCTATATTCAACTGGAAAAAGCCTAATAATTTACAAAAAAAAAATCGTATTTTAAAGGAATCAGAGAGATGTGGAAGCAAGGATGAGTAAGTGAATAAAAAAAAATCTAAGTAAGGAGAGAAGTTTTCTAAGGTGGGTTGATAATTTCCAGCTATTACTTCCTCAAGGTGCATTTGCCCATTCTCTGTGCTATCAATTTGGCCGACTTTCCAAGATTTCAAATTTCCCCAAGCTATGTATCCTTGCTGGGGGAAAGAAAAATGAGCAAAGCTTTCAGTAGTTGTTTGCAGCTGGCTTGGATGACAAATTGAACAATTAAAGAAACTGGGCCCAGCCGGTGTGGTTCAGTGGTTGAGCATTGACCCATGCACTGAGAGGTCACCAGTTTGATTCCTGGTCATGGCACACGCCCAGGTTGTGGGCCCGATCCCCAGTGAGGGGCATACAGGAGGCGGCCAATCAATGTTCTCTCTCACTGATGTTTCTATCTCTCTCTCCCTCTTCCCTTCCTCTCTCTCTAAAATCAATAAAGGAAAAAATTAAAAGAAGAAATGGAACACATGACCAGTTTTTAAACAGAAGGCATTTCATTAATTTTGGTGCAGTACAGGAGTTTAAGAAGCTAGACAGAAACTCTCTATAAGGCAGATAAAAATTCTTCCCAATTTTGCAGGGCTTAGGAACCAAAGACGTTCTTCAAGTATATGGCCACTCTCTCTTCAAGGAGTTTGCCAGAATTTGAAGCAATCAGAGGTAGAAGGCTAACAAATTAAGCTAAACTAGGTGAAGGGCACTACTAGAATTTCTAAAGAACCCAGGAGACACAGATACCCACCCAAGTCTCAGATAGACACCCAGACAGGACATTTATATGATTAGGAAGAAATGAGGTAAACTGAGTCTCAAAAACTGCATCCTAGCTTCAACCAGTACAGTTTTGGACTGAAGTTATCAGTTATCTCATATTGCTATGAGAAATGTCTAAGATTTTACTGCCTATTTTTTCTTTTAGGATATTTATGGTTTTGAGTCTAACATTAAAATATTGAATCCATTTTGAGTTTATTTTTGTTTATGGTGTAAGAAGGTGGTCTAGTTTCTTTCTTTTTTTGCACACATCTCTCCAATTTTTTCAACACCCTTTAATGAATAAACTCTGTTTACCCCTTTGGATGTTTACCTCCTTTGGCAACCACAAAGATACCCTAATAGCCACAGCAATCTTGAGAAAGCAGAACAAAGATGGAGGAATCATGTTACTTGATATCAGACTCTCTCACAAAGCCATAGTAATCAAAACAGTATGGTACTGGCATAAAAACAGACATACAGATCAAAGGAATAGAATAGAGAGCCCAGAAAAAAATCCATGCCTTTATGGTCAATTAATATTTAAAATGTATGTTCTTAACCTAGCCACATTACTCCAAAACACATAAATAAAAAAAATAAAATAATTAAAAGGAGAAATAGATTATGATTAATATTTTCATATAAAGAAACTAGAATAACAAGAGCAAAACAAACAAGAAACATGGCAGAAAAGCAATAATACGTATAACAGTAAAAAATATATAGGAAAGAAAAATGAAATTTGTATATGTACAGATATACTAATTAATTTTTTTTAATATTAATAAAATTGACAACTTTGTGTGATTTGTTAAAATAGAAAGTATAACAAATATCGTGTATGTTAGACATGAAAATAATGAATGCAATTACAGATTCATTTGCCATCAGAAAAATAAGATATTATAAACATAATTATACTAGTAACTCTAACAATTGGATGAAATTAATGTTTCTCAAATTTACAACTTACAAAAGCTAGTGGAAAAAGAAACAAATATGAACAATCAAATATCTATTAAAGAAATTCAACCCTCTATTAGAAAATTTTTCCACAAAGAAAACCACAGACCCAGAGGACTTTGCTGGTAAATATTTCTAAATATTTAATGAAAAAGTAACAGCAATATGGAAAAACCCTTCCAGAGAACAGGAAAGAAGGGAATAATTCAGAATCTTTATTTAATGAGGAAGCATAATTTTGATTCCAAAAACCTGATAAGGATTCATAAGGATAAAAAGTTCTAAACTATTCTCTATCATGTAAATAGATACAAAATCTATAATAAAATATTAACAAATTAATATAGTGATATATAAAAAGGTAATAGATCACAACCAAATAGAGTTTCTCTCATGTAGTAAAGGCTGCTTTGACATTTAATAATGAGTTGATTCACTACATATTCCCCATAATAAGAGAAAACCATATGATAATATCAATAAGCACAAAAATGTGTGATCATCTCAACAGATTGTAAAAATAAGAATATTTGAAAATTTCAATACTAATTTATTATTCTATTTATAAAAATGTATTATGGTAAGAACATCAATAAGAAATCTATAGCACATATTATATTTAATGTAGAAATACTGAAAACCTACCCCCAAGATCAAGAACATAATATAGACATAGAGGAAGCACCAGACTTCTTTTCTTTCCATAACTAGTCTCTACTTTCTCCAGAGGGCCATGTAATCCTAGCTTTATAAAAGCAAATATGTTCAGAGGCTAGATGATATCATGACCCAGAAATCAATCTAAACAGACTCTACTTCAGTATCTAAGAGATAATAGGTTATGAAGAAGACTGGTAAATAAAACCAATGCTCCTTCTTAGAAAGCAGGCTCATTTTAGCTCCAGTCAAGTATTGATATGAGGGAATGAAAATCAGCTCATTAAATATTTTAGCCCTGGCCAATTTGGCTCAGTGGTAGAGCATCGGCCCGTGGACCAATGAGTCACGGATTTGATTCTAGCCAAGGGCACGTACCTCGGTTGCAGTTCATCCCGGCCCTGGTCAGAGTCATGTGGGAGGCAACCAGCCCATGTGTCCCTCTCACATCAATGTTTTTCTCTCTCTCCCTCCTACTCTATCTGAAGATAAATAGAAAAATATCCTCAGATGAGGATTAAAAAATATATTATTTTAGAAGCTAGAAATCTGGACTTTTATTTGAAATGTCAATAAATATTTCCAGTTTTCTAAGCACTGTGTAAACTAAATTTAATACATCTTATGGATAGATTTGGTCCATCCAACACCAGTCTGTGATCTCTGCTTCGGAAGATAAAGTAATTACAATATTTAACCATAGTTGAAAAGCTCAGAATAGATAAGGAGATAGTGGCCAATTTAGAATCCATAGGCATTTCATCAAATATCCAGTGAATTAATGACGTTTTAGTTGAGTATGCTTTTACATTATTAACATTATTTCTCAGCATTGGCTACACAGTAGAATCACCTGCTGAACTTTTAAGACTATAGATGTCCCAGTGCCAAATATTGTTTTAATTTATTTGGAGTTGATCTTGAACATCAGTATATTTTCTTTCTTTTTTTTTAATCCTCACTCAAGGATATTTTTTCCATTTTTTGTTCAGATAGAGTGGGAGGGAGAGAGAGGAAGAGAGACAGAGAGAGAGAAACATCCACATGAAAGGGACACATCAAGTGGTTGCCACCCGCACGACCCAACCAGGGCCGAGGACAAACTGCAACTGAGGTACATGCCCTTAGCGAGATCCGAACCCGGGTCTCTCTGGTCTGTAGGCCGAGGCTCTAATCGCTGAGCCAAACTGGCAAGGGCTTTATTTCTTTTTTTTGTCTTATTTTTCCTCTGTATTGATTTTAGGGAGAAAGGAAGGGAGAGGGAGAGAGAGATAGAAACATTGATGAGAGAGAACATCCATTGGCCGCTTCCTGCATGCCCCGCACTGGGGATCGGGCCCACAACCTGGGCATGTGCCCACAACCTGGGCATGTGCCCCGACCAGGAATCGAACCAGTGACCTCTTGGTGCATGGGTCGACGCTCAACCACTGAGCCGCACCGGCTGGGCGAGCATAAGTATAGTTTATAGGTCCGCAGGGATTCTCTTTGTGCAACCAGGATTGAGAACCACTGTGCTAAAAAAATTATGTAATATTTGTAATGAGGTGTCTTTACAGGACATAATTTCTTTTTCTCTCTCTCTCTCTCTTTATGAGAAACATAACATTTTAATAGATGAAATAAGTACTCTAATACATGCTAAGTAAAAACTTTACATTGGGGGTAAAATCACTCTAGTACAAATCAGAAAATAAATACACACTCACAGTAGCTTTTGCCCCCAATTGCCAATAACATGGCAAGATCAGACTCTTTCTGCACCAAGTATACACTTAAAAATAACAACATACAAAAAAGTAGCTACATCCATGTGTAAGGAGTGAAAACTGAGGTAACCTTTCTTTTAGTTAGAAAAATAATAATAATAAGACCAAAAAATAAATGAACCAATGACCTCCTTCTTGCCCAATTAATAAAGTTTAGGTGAGCGATTCCTGAAGAGAAACTAGGGTGGGATGGGGGTAATTTCACAATAGGACATATTTTCTACTTTTCATTTTAAAAAAAAATATATTTTTTCATTGATTTTAGAGAGAGAAACATTGACCAGTGGCTTCTCACTTGCACCCTGACCAGGTAGGTTCCCTGATGGGAATCAAACCAGAGACTTTTCAGTGCACAGGATGATGCTCAACCAACTGAGCCACACCAGCCAGGCTACTCCTCATTTTTATTATACATTTTTTACAGTTATAAAGTTTTCATCAAAAACACAAATTTCGCCCTGGCCGGTTTAGCTCAGCATTTGGAGCGTCGGCCTGCGGACCAGAGAGTCCCGGATTCAGTTCGCGCTAGGCCCTAGAGGCTAGGGGCACGTACTAAAAAACAAAACAAAACAAAACACACACAAATTTTATTTTATATTGTCATTGAGAATGGAAAGCATGTAGGAAAATTATAGAAACAAAAATACCCACATATTTTACAATATTATTGTGGTTTTTCAAGAAAATCTGAAAACATACTTTTTCTCAACTATTGGACTACTTAATTGGTAGCAGATATATCATAAGCATGACTCAAAATCTTATTCAACATTGAAGAGGGTTTATGAAATCTCCAAGCCTCAGATTTTTTTTTTATTGATTTTTAGAGGGAGGGAGAGAGAGAAACATCGATTACTTGTTTCACTTATCCATGCATCCATTGGTCGATTCTTGTATGAGCCCTGACCAGGGATTAAACATGCAACTTTGGAGTGTCAGGACGACACTAACCAACTGAGCTACGCTCAGATATTTTCACCCATCCTGATATCCCTCGTAGGTATCAATGATAATACATTTGACTTCTAATGACATAATATTAATTCTTTGGATTGTCCTTTCTTCCATTTTATTAACATTCTCTTACCTCATAATCCTATTTTTAATTCACAAAGCTGATTCTTTCAAAGTCATTTGAAGCATAAAAGCACAGTTAATCATGCCCTGGCTGGTTTTGCTCAGGGGTTAGAGCGTCGGCCTATGGTCCAGAGAGACCCGGGTTCGGTTCCCACTAAGGTCACATACCTCATTTTCAGTTTGTCCCTGGCCGTTTTGGGGTCGTGTGGGTGGCAACCACTCCATGTGTCCCTTTCACATCGATGTTTTGCTCTCTCTCTCCCACTCCCACTCTATCTGAAAAAAAAAATGCAAAAGTTTCCTCGGGTGAGGATAAATAAATAAATAAGCACAGTTAATCACAACACTAAAAGTTACGTAATTCAAATCTACTAATCCAGAGTTGTTGTTGGTTTTTTTTTTCTTTCTATCATTTTTAATTTATTTCAAACCAAGAAAGGAAAAGGATCGATTAGGCAAAAGAATATTAGGAACAAAATATTAAAACTGTTGAGAACCTCAAATTTCAAATATTTCAAGGGAAGCAATTATATAAAAATGTGAATTTACAACTGAAATAGATATTAGAGATCATTTCATCATCTCATTTGAACCATTTATTCATAGCAGAGAGATGAGATTTTTAAAAAATGATCTAAAGTCACAGAGAAAGTTAATGACAGAGATTTAGCTACATCCTGCTTCCATGTTTCTTCTACTGGCAATTGGTATGTTCATTATATAATATTCTTCTGTATCCAATATAGTGTTACTGAAGGAATTCCTACTAATATAATTTGTTTTTATTTATTTATTTTATGAGATTAAAATTTTTTCCATTATTGATTTTAGAGAGAGAGGAAGGAAGAGGGAGAGATAGAAACATCGAGGAGAGAGAACATCAATTGGCCGCCTCCTGCACGCCCCCCACTGGGGATCGGGCCCACAACCTGGGCATGGGTCCTGACTGGGAATCGAACCAGCCACCTCTTGGTGCATGGGTCGATGCTTAAGCACTGAGCCACACCGGCTGGATTTACTAATATAATTTAAATTATATAACCCATCTCCATATATATGTGTTGAAATTTTTTACAAAACATAAATACTGGCTAAGTTTTTAAATAAAATAGTGGGATATCCCAATAGTTCAACATTTTACAAAGAGTATTTTTTTCATGCAGTTTAAATGTTTTTATTCTTTAAAATGTAATATTTTCAATACTGAGTTCCAAAATATGTGCCTGTTTCCATTAATTTTCAGAATATGCTTTTTGGAGTGTGCTGGGGGCTGCTGGAGCCATAGAGAATCAAAGTAGTATAATAACAACAGAGAATGGCATCCTGTAATCCTGAGATTCTAAAGACCCCATGTAAAGAGTAAGCATGCTAAAAGAACACTAGCAAAGGGAATTCATTTCCAGATGTTGTCTCTCTGCAGTGCATTAGTTTACTAGAGCCAGCATAACGAGGTGGCACAGACTGGTGGGCTTGAACAACACACATTTACTTTCTCACAGTTCTGGGTGCTAGATGTCTAAGATCTAGGTGTCAGCAGGGTTGGTTTCTTCTGAGGCCTCTTTCCTTGGCTTGTAGAATGCCATCACCTCCTTGTGTCCTCACGTGGACTTTTCTGTGCCTGTCTGTGCCCTAATCTCCTTTGCTTATAAGGATGCTGGTCATAATGGTTTAGGTCTCACCCATATGACCATGCTACCTCTTTAAAGACCCTTAAATACTTCTTTAAAGTTCCTATCTCCAAATGCAGTCACATTCTGAGGGACTGAGGAATAGGAAATCAACATATAAATTTAGGGGGACATAATTCTGCCCATTAAAGATTATTTCTCAGATTTTTTTTTTTTTCTTTTCTTTTGGTACATGACCCTAGCCGCTAGGGCCCAGCGGGAACTGAACCCGGGACTCTCTGGTCCGCAGGCTGATGCTCCAATCACTGAGCCAAACTGGCCAGGGCCTGTTTCTCAGATTTTATAAGCATTTGCTTCCAAATTTTTCTCTCTCAATGGTATCAAAATTCCCCAAAGGATAAAATCTAGAAGGAGGTTGGAGCATTTTAAAAAGCATCTGCTCATTAAACGATCATATCTTTGTTTTCTTTTTCTTTATTTTTTTAAATTTAATTAATTAATTTAGTTTTGTTACAGATGTTTCTCCTTTTTCCCCCACTGATTTCCCCCTCCCCTCCCCTTCTTGCCCTGTCCCCACCTTTGTTGTCCATGTCCATCGTTCATGCAAACATGCATATAAGTTTTGTGGTTTATTATATCTCCCCCCTACCCTGTCTCCTGGGGATTGTCAGTCTGTACCCCACTTCCACGTCTCTGGGACTACCCCATTCCTCAGAATGTTATGTTCACTATATTCCACAAATCAGTGAGATCATATGATACTTGTCTTTCTCTGTTTGGCTTGTTTCACTTAGGATAATACTTTCCAGGTCCCTTCAAGTCATCTCAAAGGATAAGAGATCTTTCTTTCTTACAGCTGCATAGTACTCCATTGTGTATCTGTACCACAGCTTTTTTATCCATTCATCTACTGATGGACATTTGGGCTGTTTCCAGATCTTAGCTATTGTAAATAGTGCTGCTACAAACATGGGGGTACATATATTCTTCCTGATTGGTGTTTCAGACTTCTTAGGGTATATTCCTAGAAGTGGGATCACTGGGTCAAATGAAAGTTCAATTTTTAATTTTTGAGGTAACCCCATATTGTTTTCCATAGTGGCTGCACCAGTCTTCATTCCCATCAGCAGTGTACTACAGTCCCCTTTTCTCCACACACTCACCAGCACTTGTTTGATGATTTGTTGATGGCGGCCATTCTGACAGGTGTGAGCTGATACCTCATTGTTGTTTTAATTTGCATCTCTGATGATTAGTGATGTTGAGCATTTCTTCATATATCTCTTGGCCATTTGTATGTCCTGTTTGGAGAGATGTCTCTTTAGCTCTTCTGCCCGTTTTTTAATTGGGTTCTTTGTCTTCCTTTTGTTGAGTTGTATGAGCACTCTTTATATATTGGAAATTAACCTCTTATCTGATATATCATTGGCAATTATGCTCTCCCATACAGTGCGTTGCCTTTCCATTTTGGTGATTGTATCTTTTGCTGTGCAGAAGCTTTTGTGTTTGATGTAGTCTCATGTGTTCATTTTCTCCTTTGTTTCTATTGCCTTAGGTGATGTGTCAGTGAAAATTCTGCTGTGTATGATGTCTGAAATTTTGTTGCCTACAGTTTCTTCTAGGATTTTTATGGATTCATGAGTCACATTTAAGTCTTTTATCCATTTTGAGTTTGTTCTTGTGTATGGTGTAAGTTGATGGTCTGGTTTCATTTTTTTTGCATGTAGCTGTCCAATTTTCCCAACACATATCTTTGTTTTCTAAATCTATACATGTTAAAGGAAAGAATAAATTGAAATTATCTACTATAAAATGAACTTTTTAGTAATTTTATATACATGGCATGACATTGGTTCTATTGAAGTTCATATCACAGACTTCTGACTGAAGTTATATCGTTAGCATTTAGATTTTATGCTGAGAATTTTCAAGAGGAATTTTTGAGACCTCATGAAAGTAAAAACTAGTGTGTGTTTGTGTGTGTGTGCGCACGCGCGCACACGCATATACTTTTTGCCTGTATTAAAATTAGAACATTTGTTAAAGATTACCAGCTTCTGGGCTTCTGTCCAAAAGAATGCAAGATTACTGTTTGGTTCAGTGGTTAGAGTAGTTAGTGTAGGCCCACGGACCAATGAGTCTAGGGTTCATTTCCGGCAAGGGCATGTACCTTGGTTGCAATTCATCCCGGCCTTAGTTGGGGTCTTGCGGAAGTCAGCCACTCGATGTGTCCCTTTCACGTCAATGTTTCTCTTTCTTTTTCTCACCCTCTCTTCCTCCCACTCTATCTGAAGAAAAATGGAAAAAAATAAAAATTAAATTTATATTTTTCTCCCACTACCTTCATCCAAAATGTGTGTAACCAATACTTGTTTCTCATCACTAAGCACAGCTTTTTGTGCCACTGTGCTGTTGTGACCTTTCAAATCTCAGCTCTTAAATTGTTGCTTTAAAGAATCTTTTCCTGGGTCCCCTCCCATGCTAATTCAACTTATGATTAAAATATAACATACCTTTCAGCACTTATTATAAATATTAAATTGTGACTAAATGTATTTAGTGATTATCTAATGCTGTTACCAGAGGAAATAGGTTATTCAGTGATGTTACTTGAAAAGAATTTTGGGGACACTCACATAGGAGGATTTGAAGTGATACCGGTTAGATTTTTATTCCAGTCAGAGAGGCAGACAGCAGACAGGTTAGAGGTCAGCAGCTGCCTGGAGGCCCTTGTTAAACTTCCAGATATTTCCATGGGTTTGGAAAGAGCAAGTACAAGCCCTCCCCCATCCACTCTCTTTTTCCCAAATACAGGAAAATCCTGGATTTTCAAGCCTCAATTTAACAAACTTTGGATTTAATGGACAAAATTTCCAGTCCATATGTCATATGGAAAAGTTAATATATTCAGAAATCATTTATTTTAATATATCCCTTTGGCAATTTTTAAAATTATAAACATTTTTTGCCCTGGCCGGTTTGGCTCAGCAGTTGGAGTGTCGGCCTGTGGACCAGAGAGTACTGGGTTCGGTTCCCACTAGGGGCATGTTCCAAAAAAAAAATTTATAAACATTTTTATCTGAGAATATTATTAAATTTAGAGAAAAGTTGCAAATACCCTTTATCCAACTTCCACTAACATTAACATATGCATAACCTTGATGCATAACATATGCATTACTTGTCAAAACTAAGAAATTAACATTGGTACATGGTTAACATTACTGTTAACTAACCCTGGTCTCTATTCATGTTTCATAAGCTTTTCCACAAATGCACTCTTTTCTATTCCAGGATCTCATCCAGGACATAAAATTGTGTGTTTTTTTATCCTCACCCGAGGACATTTTTGCATTTATCTTCAGATAGAGTGGGAGGGAGAGAGGGAGGAAGAGAGAGAGAGAAACATTGACGTGAGAGAAACACATGGACTGTCTGTCACCCACATGACTCCAACCAGGGCCGGGGACAAACTGCAACTGAGGTACGTGCCCTTAGTGGGAACCAAACCTGGGACTCTCTGGTCCACAGTCCGACACTCTAACTGCTGAGCCAAACTGTCCAGGGCCAGGACATAAAATTATATGTAGTTAGCTTGTCTCTTTAACCCTCTCCAATCCTTAACGGTTTCTCAGCCTTCCCTTGTTTTTTTTGTGACCTTGCCAGTTTTGAGGAATACTGGTCATTGTTTTTTTGTTTTTTTGTATAATGGACCCCAATTTAGATTGGTCTGATTTTTTTCTTATTATTATTAGGCTGGAGTTATGGGTTTTTCTTGGAGGAGAATCGCAGGAACCAAGTGTCCTTCTCGTCACATCATACCAGGGATACATGATAGCAGCATAATTTAGCCTGGTGATAATAACCTTGATCACTTGGTCAAGGTGGTGTGTACAAGGTTTCGTCCCTATTATGACAATATTAATCTCTTTTTTTTTAAATGAGTTTCCTTATGATTTTAGGGAGAGAGGAAGGGAGAGGGAAAGAGACAGAGAGATATCGATGAGAGAGAACATTGATTGGCCGCCTCCTGCATGCCCCCCACTGGGGATCAGGACCACAACCTGAGCATGTGTCCTGACCGGGAATTGAACCAGTGACCACTTGGTGCATGGGTCGACGCTCAACCACTGAGCCACACCAGTTGGGCAATATTAATCTCTTTTTCAACTCTATTCTTTGAAAGCAAGTCGGTATACCCAGCACATTATACTCCTCACAATTAAGGGAGGGAGAAAAAATAACCTCCATATCCTGGGGAGAGGCATAGCTGCATATATTATTTAGAATTCTGTAAGGAAGATTTGCCCCTTGTCTTCCATTTATTACCAGTAGCAGACATTTAACACAGAAGAAACAGAAATCTGTTTGTCTGATTCATCATTTCCTTCTAAGGATAAACCGCACCTCTACTTTACTTTCAGTACGCATTTAAAAACTCAGTCTTTTCTCTTCTAAATTATACATATTCCAAATTTTTCCTTTCCATTTTCATGAGTTATATTTGCTACATGCTTTTGTTTGGTTTTGGGTTTTCATCAAAAGCAAATGAAATGACAAATGTTCTGGTACTGAAAGTTATATATGCTGTACAGAGATATTTATTTCACTGAGTGTGAAGCCAAATACAATATCTTAATACAAAGAAATAAAGTAAAGGAATATGAAAAATGTGTTTTCTGAAAGTTATATCTGGGCATTTGGTACTTTTCATTGTATTACTGCAAAACCGACTTTAGTTTCAACAAGTTATTTTAAATGCTAAAATGAGTGCTGAAGTTGGTTGAGGCTATAGGTCTACCCACACAATTAATTAATTAACCATAAATTATAGAGTGTTCTGTTATAATATTTTTGGTAGACAGTTTGTACACACCACATGTCTGACACTTCTATGTGTCAATAAATTCTCAATTCAATACTGACTTGGTTGATAATTCAGAATATTATAAAATAATCAAAAGCACAACATAAAGAAAAATTTGACTCCAGCCAATGTGGCTCAGGGGTTGACCGTTGACCCCTGCACCAAGAGGTTGACAGTTCGATTCCTGGTCAGGGCACATGCCCAGGTTGTGGGCCTGATCCCCAGCGGGGGGCATGCAGGAGGCAGCCAATCGATGTTCTCTCTCATCAATGCTTTCATCTCTTTCTCCCTCTTCCTTCCTTTCTCTCTGAAATCAGTAAAGGAAAAAAAAAATTAAGAAAAAATTGTTAGAATAAACTAATTTATGTCTTATTTACCACCACAAAGAATTTTCTTTGCACCCTAAATTCCCCACACCCATGTTTTCCCACATGCTAACTGTGTCTATCGGATATTTATTTCAGAGCTAACTGAAGAATCTTCCTTTAGAAATATGCATGATGGATTTTATTTTTTTATTTATTTATTTTTTTTTATCCTCACCAGAGGACATTTTCCCATTTTTTTGTTCAGGTAGAGTGGGAGGGAGAGAGAGGAACAGAGAGAGAGAGAGAAACATCGACGTGAAGGGACACATCGAGTGGCTGCCACCCGCACGACCGACCAGGGCCGGGGACAAACTGCAACCGAGGTACGCGCCCTTAGCGGGAACCGAACCCGGGTCTCTCAGGACCGCAGGTCGACGCTCTAACCGCTGAGCCAAACCGGCCAGGGCGCATGATGGATTTTTAATATGATAAAGTTATACTAGTAATCACTTCAAATGACAAAAAAAAAAAAAAGAAAACGTGTTTCTTTTTTATTGTTGAAAGTCTTACAGATGCCCCCCATTTTTCCCCATTGACCCCCTCCTTTCCGCTCCCACCCCCCTCCTGCCTTCCCCAGCCTAGTGTCCAAGTCAATTGGTTGTACACATATGCATATAAGTAGAAACCATGTTTCTTTAAAAATTTTTAATTTTAAAAACAAATAGAATTTATATCTTCCCATCTATTTTGAAGCCTGTCTTGCCCCCAACTCTTTATATATATTTTTTTATTTTTCATTTTCAACCTCAATAAGTAATTTTGCAAAAAGATATCATCTTGAACACAAGGCACATATACTATCATCTGACCATCTGTCTTGTACCATCCTTTTACCAGCGGACAAAGGGGACATTCTTGGAAGTCATTTAATTTACAAGTAAATTTCCCCTAACAACTCTGTGTATGTTTATCTATGTGTACTTCCCTGTGTATTATTGTACATCTATGTGTTTCATTAGGTTGGTAAGTAGGCCAATAACATTTTGAGAATCAAGTGATTCAACTGAAATGTGAAAGATTGTGCAATGATAGAAGAGAAGTATCACATTAACCCAA
The DNA here is from genome assembly GCF_014108415.1 of Molossus molossus. Lineage (NCBI taxonomy): Eukaryota > Metazoa > Chordata > Mammalia > Chiroptera > Molossidae > Molossus > Molossus molossus. Next base: position 18,211,185 of record NW_023425355.1, read on the forward strand.
GCCAGGTTATTTTAAATATTGGTTATATCCTGAGATATATGTAAGTATAGCAATTTTCAGTTTTATTATAAATATCTACTATCAATTTGACTATTGGGAATATGTTCTTTGATTTTAAAAGTGAAGTTTTCAATTTAATTATCAGTGAAAATTTACCTAGCATTAGATTGCATTCTATGGGTACAGTTCTAGGTGTTCATTATTTTAAAGTTCAAAATTAGAACCCAGCTCAATAGTGAATATCCAGTTATGATGATCAATGAGAAAAGTTTGCTTCAAAATACTCACATGACTTCAATGTTGGCACGTGATAGCTAAAGCATGCCATTGAAATTGAGATAAAATGTTATCTCACAATCAAATATTAAGGATAGTGATCACTTTTAATTACATGTGTAGTTTAGTAAAATTTTAAAAAATGAAAAGTTCAGCACCAATATATTTTTCTATCAATATGATGTGATATTCAAATGAGGTGATGTATGTCAAAACTAATTGAAAAACTGTATCTATAAGCTATAAAAGCTTTCAGCCCTAAATTCAAACTATAAAATATTATAACATCATGGACTTGGGGATAAAATAATTTCAATTATTGAAATTGGCAGTCTAAGATAAAAAAAAAAAAACCCAGAAATGATATCCATAGGTTTACTTTTGATGACATCTCTTTCATGAAAAATAAAACCATAATCAGGAGAGAAAGCTTCTGATTACAAATAGAACATTAATGTTGTTGGAAATAAACTGTAACAACAACAACAAAAGAACATTAATGTTGTTAAATTTTTTGTGCTTTGGAGATTTTCCCAAGTCTCAAGTTTAAAGACTTGATAAGCTTAAAGGCTTAAAAATTAATTCAAAATTCTCACTAGATAGATTCCTAACCTTTCATGATTCAAATTAATGCTTATACGTGAAGAGAGACAACAGAATATTTTCTAAACAATTGATTTACTTTATCTCTTAATGCCTTGCATTTCGATTCCTTGAGCAATGGTGTAAATGGTTTCATATTAGTAGACCTTTCTCTCTCTCCCTTTAGTCCTTGGGAGGAAACGAATGTCTGTGCTTTTTCTACTGCAAGCTTGCTTTTAATGAAACAGTTAGGAATACGTTAGTAATCTATAACCTGCAAAATTTTAAAAGCCTCAACCAAATCCATATACTCCCATATTTTTATATTGGAAGTTCAGCACTTCTGCTAAAGTTCTATATTTAAAGGTACATTACTGGATTTTCAAAACCAAGGTCTATCATAACGTTTTATAGTAGGCTAACACCATAGTCCAAATCAGACAGTGAAAATATTTTAAATTTTCAGGGAGGCATCAGCCACGAATTTCAAAGGTGCTCTTGATATTTCAATATCAGAAAGACATAATTATTACATTATGCAATTTATGTGTGTTAATTTAACCATACCAAAGACTCTATTACCTCTATGTTTTGTGGTTTTATAATTGTACCCTGCATTCTTAAAATTAACAGAAAAAAATAAATATTTTTTTGTGTGTGACATTTGGGTCATGCAATTTCATAAAGCCAGAATGCATTTGTCTTCATTTACACAAGCACTATACCATTGCAAATACGTGCATATTTACCCCAGAGTTTACTTAGAGAAAAGTCTCTTGTAATTTGAATAATTTTTTTAAGCCAGAAAATAATTTCTTAGGCACAGAAATCAAAACAAGCTGTGTTTTGAACTGAAGGTAATTTTGATGATTAAGGTTGTAGATTAAGAGAAAATCGAGCTTGTACAGAGCTTGCTTGTATTCGAGTTTCAGTGAAAGCACTGAGCAAACAATCCTTCCAGGGTATTTTAGTAAATATACCTAATTAAATTGGCTGTCTTTCAAAGGTCTCATTTTCATTGCTTACAAAATGCAAGACAACAGATCTTTTATGAGGAAATTGGGCAAAGAACGATTCACAAACATGTCATTTTCTGAGAGAGATCAGGTTGTGGTAGAACAAAACAAGGAATGCTCTGATCCTTTTGCTTGAAGACAATCCTGTTTATATCATTATCCTTAAAGGTATTAACAGTTATACTCTGACGTGCAATAAACTCGGAAAAAATGTCTTTATGATTAAAATTCTGCCAACTGAACTTTATTTTACCATTAATAGACATATTTAGACATCAGGATGGAAATAACCTTTACACATAACAATAATAATTTAACATAATGTTAATGTGGGTTTACTGCATTAAAAGTTTATGTGCAAGGCCCTGGCTGGTTTCTCAGTGGTTAGAGCGTCGATCTATAGACAAATGAGTCACAGGTCTGATTCCAGTCAAGGGCACATACCTCGGTTGCAATTAATCCCCGGCCCTGGTCAGGGTCCTGCAGTAGGCAACCAGTTGATGTGGCTCTATCACATCGATGTTTTGCTCTGTCTCTTTCTCTCCCTCCCTCCCACTCTATCTGATGATAAACAGAAAAGTATCCTCGAATGAGGAATAAAAAATACATAAAAAAGTTTCTGCAAGATCTAATTTACTAGTTCTACAATAACCATACAAGGTAGGTAGTGTAATTATTTCCATTTAAAGATAAAGAAATTGGTCCAGCTGGTATAGCTCAGTGGCTGAGCATCAACCCAAGCACCAAGAGGTCGCTGGTTCAATTCCTGATCAGGGCACATGCCCAGGTTGTGGGCCCGATCCCCAGTGGTGGGCATGCAGGAGGCAGTCAATCGATGTTCTCTCTCATTGATGTTTCTATCTCTCTCTCTCTCTCTCTCTCTCTCTCTCTCACTTCCTCTCTCTCTAAAATCAATAAAAGATAAAGAAATTGAAGTACAGGTGGCAAAGTAACCTCCCTAAGTTACACAACAAATAAGTTCCAGGGGTAAGAATTTCAGAATAGAAGAATGAGTTTTCCCTTCCATAAAAGGAACAAAGCATCCTGACCAAATTCATGATTTGCCACTTCATTAAAGGAATAAAACACTATTGCCAAAATTAAAATTTTCAGAAGATAATCAGAGGCTTGAAAAAATATGAGAAGAATTTATTCAAGAAAAACTGCTGAATTTACTTTGACAGGAAAAGCAGGATTTGAGACACTATAACTTGACTCCAAACATCATTTCCCCAAAGCCTGTAGACTCACACACATGAAAGGGAGCAGACGTTTGGGGTTCCACACAAAAGTCTCCCTCACCCCCGAGCATTGTCATTCTTTTTAAAAATGTTTTTTTCCATTTATTGATTTTAGAGAGAAAGAAAGTGAGAGGGAGAGAGAGATAGAAACATCAATGAGAGAGAACATCGATTGGCTGCCTCCTGCATGCCCCCCACTGGGGATTGGGCCCACAACCTGGGCATGTGCCCTGACCTGGAATCGAACCGGCAGCCTCTTGGTGCATTGGTCGACATTCAACCACTGAGCCACACCAGCCAGGCTCTACATTCTAACTTTTGAGGGGCTGCCTGAAGGAATAGTCTCTATCTTGTCTAACACAGATCTTAGGTGGAAAGTTGTAGGCCCTGGTCATGAAAGCTTAAGGGGTACTAGATACTCACATGGGCCTAGGGTAAGAGATTACAATGTAGAAATACACCAAAGCAAATCTAAGCCCAGAGGAGAATGATGGAGTGAGACTCCTTGGGAAATTAAGACATTTAAAAGGCGCCATGGTCCAGCTGGTGTGCCTTGGTAATTGAGCATCAACCCATGCACCAAGAGGTGGCCAATTCGATTCCCAGTCAGGGCACATGCCCAGGTTGTGGGCCTGATCCCCAGTGGGGGGTGTGCAGAAGGTGGCCAATCAACGTTCTCTCTCATCGATGTTTCTATCTCTCTCCCTCTCCCTTCCTGTCTCTCTCTCAAGTCAATAAAGAAAAAAAATATATTTTTTTAAATAAAAAGAGCCATATATGGGGGAAATTGAAAGACTGAGACATAGACCCAGTCAAGAAGTATTCTCAGAAAATACCTGAGACAATCTTCAACTTTCACCTTTAATTGTTCCGTAGGCTCAGAGCAACATCAGGTAAACAGTGAAAGACTTCCTTGGCATAGACCCAATTTGCATTGACTGGGAGGGTTCACTCCCCGCCCCTAAATATCTGATTTTCAACCAAAAAATGAAGAATCACAAAAAGAAACATGAGTCTGGCCAATGTGGCTCAGTGGATTGATAAAAGAAAAAGTAGGAGTAATGACTGTACTTAATATTAAAGCTTACAATATAGCTACAGTAATCACCAGAATTGTGTGTAGGGTCTGTGGAACAGAGTAGAGAGCTTGTACACGGGCCCACACAGCTTTGCAGAACTGACTTTTCACAAAGTTGGCAAAGCAATTCAACGTGAGATAAAGTGCGTTACCAAAAAATGCTAATCAAGCAATTAGACATCTGAAATAAAATGTAAAAAATGAACCTAGTCCTAAGTTAAACACCTTTTACAAAAATTAATTTAAAATGGGTCATGTCCTTAAACCTAAAGCATAAAACTATAACAGCTTTAGAATAAATGGGTGAAAAAATTATCAGCCTGCACTTGCTAAACAGTCCTCACACTTGTCATCAAAAGCATGAGCAATGAAGGAAAACAATTGATAAACTGAACTTTATCACAATCAATAGGTTTACTCTGCAAAAGTCACCGTGAAGAGAATGAAAAATGAGTTACAGAGTGGAAGAAAATATTTACAAACTGCATATATGAAAATGATGTGTCAAGAATATATTTTTAAAACTTTCAAAATCAACAGTGAAGAAAAAGAAACAATCCAAATTACAAATGGCAAAACACATGGAAAGCTATTTCAAAGAAGAGGATATACAGATGGTAAATAAGCCCATGAAAAGATGTTCAACATCTCTAGCAATTAGGGAAATGCAAATAAGAGCACAATGAGGTATTGCCATACAATTATTAGAATGGCTAAAATAAAAAAAAAAATTGTGACAATATGAAATTCTAGCGGAGATGAACAGATTTTCTCTCTCTTATATCACTGTGGGGATGCAAATAGTGCAGCTTTAATAGTTTAGTGGGTTCTTTAAAAACCGAATATAAACTTAATATATGACCTAGCAATCACTTTCCTGTGAATTTATTCCAGATAAATGAAAACTTATATCCACAGAAAATCTGTACACAATTGTTCATCGAAGTTTTATTGTTATTTAACAAAACTGTGAGAAAAAAGAAAAAAACCCTCAAAAAAATCAAAGTGTCAAAAAATAGTGGAAGGGTACATTTCTAACATAGACTACTATTTAGCAATAAAAAAGTAAAAAAAAAAATGCTATTGATATATGCAACAACTTTGCTATATTCAAAAGTTATTATGCAGAAGAAGTAAAATCTGACAAGGTCACGCACTGAGTGACTTCATTTATATAAAATCCTCTGACAAAATGATGGAGATGGAAAGCAGATTGCAAGATGTAGAGAGAGTTTGTAAATGGGGAGTGAGTTTTTCTATAAAGAAAGATTGACTTTCTCTGCTTGGCTTGTTTCACTTAGCATAATACTCTCCAGGTCCCTCCATGTCTTCTCAAAGGATAAAAGATCTTTCTTTCTCACAGCTGCATAGTACTCCACTGTGTACATGTACCACAGCTTTTTTATTCACTCATCTACTGAAGGACACTTGGGCTGTTTCCACATCTTAGCTATTGTAAATAGTATCACATGATCTCACTTATTTGTGGCATATAATGAACTAAACAAACTGATGAACAAAATAGACCCAGCGACATAGAAGTGGGTACAGACTGACAAACCTCAGAAAAGGGGGTGGCCAGGGAAGAAGAGAAAAACTACAGAACTTATATGCATGTATGTGTAACCAATGGACATAGACAGCAAAGCTGGGGATGGGGTGGGGTGGGGGGATGGAGAGGAGGATGTCAATGGGGGGAAAAGGAGAAACGTCTGTAACAAAAATAAATTAATAAAAATATATTTTTTAAAAAAAGAACTAGATTGAGGAAGATATTTGTGGTGATGGAATAGTACGATGTCTTGATTTTGGTGGTGGTTACATGACTCTATATGTAGGAAGAGATAGAATATAACTATACATACACATTTTACCAATGCAAAATTTGTGGTTCTGATATTATATAATTATAAAATAAGATGAGCCCATTGGCAAAAACTGGACAAAAGGTACAGAGGATCAATCTCTTGTCACTTTAGAATTTCATGTGATTCTAAATTATTTCAATAAAAAAAGCTAAAAGAAAACAAAATATAGTATTCCCTCCTTATCCACAAGAAATATATGTTCCAGGACCACCAGTGGATGCCTGAAATCACAAATAGTATTGTATACCCTATGTTTTTTTCTGCACGTATATACCTTTGATAAAGCTTCATTTATAAATTAGGCTCATTGAGAGATTGATAAGAATAACCAATAATAAAATAGAACAATTATAACAATATATTGTAATAAAAGTGTAAATGTGGTCACTCTCATTCTTTATCTATCTGTCATCTATCTATCTTTTTATTCATCCATTATCTATTTATCTATTCATCTATAACTCAAAATATCTTATTGTACTGTACACTATTTTTCACTTAAAGAAAATATTTTACAGCTTCTCTATGGCATATCTAAATAGGGAGAATCACAATTCTTGCATTGTGGGCCATTAATAAGTAAAATATGGGTTACTTGAAGAAAAGCATGGGTGGGATTTGGCATGATAGTAAGATATTTCATTGCACTACTCAGAAGGTCCCAATTTAAAACATCAATGGTTGCCCTGGCCAGTGTGCTCAGTGGTTAGAGCATCAGGCTGCACACTGAAGGGTCGCAAGTTCAATTCATGATCAGGGGCACAGGTTCAATTCCTAGCCCTGGTCAGGGCTTGTGTCTCTCTCATCTCTCTCTCTCTCTCCTTCCTTCCTTCCACTCTCTCTAAAAAATTAATGGGTCCCAGACGGTGTGGCTCAGTGGTTGGGTGTCGACCCATGCACCAAGAATTCACCAGTTCAATTTCTGGTCAGGACACATGCCCAGGTTGTGGGTCCGATCCCCAGTGGGGGCCATGCAGGAGGCGGCCAATCGATGTTGTCTCTCATCGATGTTTCTCTCTCTCCCTCTCCCTAGGGTGAGGATTAGCAAAAAAAAAAAAAAAAGAAAAAACAAACTTATGAACTGTTTATTTCTGGAGTTTTCTATTTAATAGGTTCAGACCACAGTTGACCTCAGGTAACTAAAATTGCAAAGTGAAACAGGCCAAGGGGAACTACTGTCCACATCACAACCAGGTAGAATTTGTTCCAGCTATTTAAAGGTGGCTGAAAATTGAGAGCCATCAACATAATTCTCACTATTAACAGAAAGAGAATCCAAGCCAGGCTTTTGTCCTTCCCCAGCCAAAAGAATCCCCCTACCCCTTCCAGCTTCTTCAGCCCTGGCAACAGCAATCCCATGCCCTTAACCAGGGATTTATGAAATGGCCCACAGCTCAGTGCAACTCCAAGCCAAGAGTTCCCTCAGACCCTGGCCCTGCAAGTTCCCCTTCTGGGACTTCATGGCTGTTCACTGGGGGCACAGATAAAGGCACCGACCAAAATTGCAGTCAGCTGAAGCTGCTGTTGCAAGCAGAGTTTCACCCCCTCAAAGCTCCCCAGCCAAAGCATCCTCTGACCTCATGGCTGTGAGCTGGGGGAGAGTGGGAGGGGCACCAATCAGGTTCTTGATCTGAAATGAATTTCCCTGGCAAATGGAGACTGCTGGCTGCGATGGCTCCACTCTTTCTGTTTGTTGCTAAAGGGCAGAAAGCACAATGATCATCTTGGTTGGGACAAAGGTTGTAACCAGGCAACAGGACTAAAAAAAAAAATCTACAGCTTCTTTGACTGATACTGTGTTTCTATTACAAATATCATTGCTGTCTTTTCATTCATACAAATGTGACTGCTTGTCAATTACTGCTTTTTCTACAAATATAGCTAATAGAAGAAAGCCTCAAATATACAGGTGGACAGAGAAATAAAAGGTTTTTATTACCTAATCTTACAAATTGACTAGAAATAGAATTTAAACCCAGGGCCTGGGGCATTAAACTCTATCCAGTCAAATTAACAGGGGATGCTTGTTCCTTTCTTAAGGAAAGCTGTCTTATGACACCAAGCCTCTTAAGGGACTGGCTATAGAAAAATATGAGACAGCAGCATATTTAACTTGTAGTTAGTAGCCACAAGTTAAAAGAGCAAGACTTTTTCTACCCAAGACAGACACAGGGATGAAGGCCACCAGTAACATCAGAGATCATCAAAATTCTCTGTGTGTAGTTAACTAAGTCCAACTAAAAAGTGCCTGATCAACACTGACATAGGTAAATTTTTACATGTGGGGAAAATTGTATTGCCACCTTGGGAAGGTCTTTGCCCCAGTGCAAAAGGGGCAAGACACACATCTCTGGATGCAGTGACTGGCAGTGGGAGTCATGTGCAAATCCTAGACCCTGACAACATGATAGGAAAGCTAGGATAAATTGGGGTGCTCTTACTTTTCCTCAGCTATTAATCTCTCTCCCCAGGAGATTTTCTCTCCCCCCAACCAACAATAATACAATTTTCATTCCTCAAATGTGCCCACTCTGCCATGGAATTTTATTCTAGGTTGTTCAAAAGGAACTGTCTGCCTTTATAGTGCAAATACCTGACTTCCAAGAAATCTTTTCTGAGTCATCTATTGGAGTACAGATTCTGAGAAACAGATCTTATCTGAGCCTACGCTACCTAAGCCAATCAGTTTAATTCACTTCACCTGTAATGGCTAAATCGGTGAGTTTTTCTATAGACCTGTCTCCATGTGAATATCTCTCCTGAAGTGTTAGTGTGTTTGCCAGTAAAGAAGCCTACGTTTTTAAAAGTTATGGAATGTGTTTGCCAATTTAGGAAATGATAATTGCTCAGTTTTAGGTTTTGTTTTGTTCTGTTTTTGTCCCTACCTGATTCCTCCAGATTTTGGCACTTCTTAATGAGTGATTCATGGCAACACATTTCTTTGCACAATTCCAATAAAACCAGTTTCAAACTGTATGATCTTATTGACTAAAACTGACTAGAATGCCATGTTGAAGAGGGACATTCCTGGCCCAGCTGGTGTGGCTCAGTGGACTGAGCGTCCTCCCATGGACTGAGATGTCCCAGTTTGATTCCTGGTCAGGGCATGTGCCTGGGTTGTGGGCTCAGTAGCAGTGTGCAGGAGGCAGCTGATTGATGTGATTGATGTATCTCTCTCACATTGATGTTTCTCTTTCACTAAAAAATCAATAAGAAAACACACACACACACACACACACACACACACACACACACATACATGAGGGACATTCCTGGATTCTGGATGTCTCCAGAAAGCCTTAAGGAATTGAGATTGACTCTCAAAACTAATTGAAGCTGATCAAAAGTCACTTGTACAAATGGCCTCATATCTTGTTTGGTCATGTGGTTCATGGCAATCTTTCTAGGTAAGGAATGAATATTGCTTTCCTGAAAGATGGCAAGAAATGAATCTCAAGACACTTTGGGGACCTCAAGGACTTGAGGACATGACCCAAACCCACAGGTATTCTGGGCATAGCCTTATGGTAACTGTGGCCTTGGTTTCTCCGCCCTGAGGGGCTGACTGCTCACTAAAGCTGAATCTGAGGATTCCTGTGAGTGAGATTCCAGCAAAGTGAATTTGAGAAATTCTATGCAATCAATTTAGTCAATTGCTACGCTTGTTATATTTATGCAAATAATCAAGCCATTAGATTGCCACTGCTTGCTTTCATTCCAGCAAAAGCCTTGCATTTGAAAATCTTCACAACAGGTTTTTAATTTGTTGTATGCATTAATCTTTGTATTTTATTGCTTGTGTTTTCATAGAATGTATGCTTATTACCTGATTGGTTACTCATGCATTATAGGCCTCACTCTAGAAGCCATCTGCATCACTGTCTTCTAAAATGAGACTCAGTGGTGGTTTGGACTTTTGTTTGAGTAAGTGAAACACAGATGGTTTATTGGCTTCACTTGAAACTGCTTTCCCTTTTCTGCCCAAAGAGGTCAGACAGAAAAGGCCCACAGTTCTTGTGGGGGAACTCTCAGAATATTTCTCTTAGCTTAATTCACATTAACTATGGTGGACAAAAAGTCTTCAGGCAGGTGTCATACACCTACCTCCAGAGAAGCCACTCTTCCAACCTAATCAGGAACACTCTAAGTTAATCTTTCCCTTTATTGCATAGGTTTTTACCTCCCACTAAACCTTTAGGTGTTATATGCCTCCTCAATTTTGAATTATGCCTTATAACCTTCTTGCCAAGTTTATAATTTCTAGAATACAACAAGGATGCCAGCTTGTCCAACACATCATCCTCCTCGACATTATCCATGTCACTTCTCAGGGAAACCAGATTTACCTGAACTTTGCAGAATTTCACTTCCTTTCATAAGGATTCTTTTCCCCGTTTGCTTCCCCCTTCCTCTGTCAGACAGGGAGAACCTCTAAGTCTTGAGATAGATAGAATTATGCCCCTTGACAGCAGGAAGCAGTTATAAGAAAATGGAGACCTTCATCTATTTCTCCTTTGTAAGATTACAAGGTTTCTTGATTTCTCGTGGGGGAATGATATCATTGTAAATAACCTGGTTATCAATAAGAGGAAAGGAGCAAAAGGAAGGTCAAATATATGCATGTCATTTTTTCAGCTTTGCCAGAAAGCTACAGTATTTAGATGCATGCCCAATAGTGTCTGAGAGAAATAGGGAAGGTATTTGCCTGTCTCTCACACCTGGGAACAGGTCATTGGCCAGAGGAACAATGGCCACTGCAAGCATGGTAAGATGAGATATTTAATCTCCTAAACAAAAGAGTTCTCTCTCTTGCATGCTGGGCTCCTGGCTCTCTTGTTACAGGGATGATGTTCAACAATTGAGCCACACCAGCCAGAGCACAAATAATTTTTACTCTCCTAGTTTAATTTATGAATACAAGAGGTAAAAATCAATCATCTGTTGTACTACTTTTTATTGATCAATTTTAGAGAGAGAGGAAGGGAGAGAAAGAGAGATCAATTTGTTTTTCCACTTATTTATACATTTATTGGTTGTTTCTTGTACATGCCCTGACTGGAGATCATACCCACAACCTTGGTGTACTGAGAGGATGTTCTAAACAAATGAGCTTCCAAGCCAGGGCCTATTGTACAATTTTTTAAGTGCATGAACATAATGACCTATATTACAAAACAGATATCTATCTCAATTCTGTCTATACTCATAAGTATACTCAATATAAAATGCCAGTTTTATTAGAAAAGGAAAGCTAAAATATTTTTATGTAAAGAATGTATTATTTCTGTTTTTAATAATGTAGGCCTTATTATTAAAGCCTACATTCTCAAATATTTGAAATGTTAATATTTAAGAATATTTTTTAAAATCTCAATCCAGGTCTCATTCACCTTTAGTGTTAGAGATAGCAATATATTGCTTCTTTGGATAGCAATATATCCAGTACTTTTATGACTATCAGTAAACACATTGTGTGGCATTGGATCAGTCTTGACACAAACACAGATGAATCCCTAAGTCAGTGTAATTTTGTAGAGAAAACAGATGAAACACTAAATTGGTAAAATTAAATGGAATTTAATAAGGAGACCATTTATAAATGTATGAAAACAATACTGTATTATAAACACAATGAAGTTTAAAAAAACAAACAAACAACAAGAAAATATTGTCACTTCTAGTACTAAAGGGTTAAATTTAGAAAGCACTTACCAAGACTTCGTGAGAATTCAAGCTCAGGATGTAGGAGGGGATCAGCCAATAAGAGCCATAGCCTTTCATAGTGGTACAGAGCTCATGCCAATCAATAGTCTGTTAGGAAAGGATCCAAAGTAATTGCTACCCTAACATTGTCCTCTACCACTTTCTGAGCATCTGACAATATCTTCTATTGGCCATGCCTAACCTGAAGCCAGAAGATAAGGAAGCCTGGTTCATGTATTTCACAAAGCTCAATTTTCTGGAGCACAGAGCAAGGAATATAGAGTTAAGATTAAATCTGGAGAGATGGAGAATGTCCATGACAAACACAAACATAGGAGGAAACTCAGTAAAACAGTCTTATTTAAAACTAAATAATTGATGCAACTCTTCCACAATGCAGAACTAGAAAAAGATAAATATTCTATCTTAGGGCATAAGAAAGTTTCTAAAGCAACAAAAACAAGAGAGGATAATGATGTAAAGCTGGGGCTGACAAGCTTTTTCTTAATGGACCAAATGCAAATATTGTAGACTTGCAGATTATGCACTCTCTGTTGAAATTATTCATCCACATCTCTGTAGCAAAAGTAGCTATAGGAGACGTAAAACAATGAGCATGGCTGTGTTTCAATAAAGTTTTATTTACAAAAACAGGGAGCAAGGCCACGGCCCTTAGATTTGAATCTCTTATTTATTTGTTTATGACCACTAGACCCATATTTAAAGGATTCAAGTTATTTGGTCAATCTCAGTCACAAGTATTTATATAGGACATGCAAAGCATGAGTGGCAATATTAGGGAACATCTTAGAATTCTTTATTCCACTAGTTCGAATATATGCATAATTTTAAATCCAAAATTTTAAAGAAAGAAAAACCTTAGAATCTTTTCAAAAATTTGTTTAGTCTGGCTTGTGTGGCTCAGTGATTGAGTATCGACCCATGCACAAGGAGGTCACCGGTTTGATTCCTGGTCGGGACACATGCCCTGGTTGTGGGCCAGATCCCCAGTGAGGAGTATGCAGGAGGCAGCAAATTGGTTTGAACTGATGATATACATGATTTCACCTGCTTGAGAAGCTCAAACACAATAAACACAAAGAAAAATACACCAAGAGACATAATAGTAAGATGACTGAAAAATAATTAGAAAACCAAAACTATAAAAGAAGCATGAAGGGGAAAAAAACATAGTTTACAAGGTACAAAAGTAAGAATGATGACTGACTTTACAACATAAATGTTGGAAGCTAAAAGACAGTGGATTGATACCATTAAAAGGCTGAAGGAAAATAACTGCCAAGCTGGAACTCTACACTCAACAAATATTCTTTAAAAATAAAGATGAGGTGAAGATATTTTTAGATAGATAAAAACTGAAAATCTATCACCAAAATATGTGCCCTAAATACAATGCTAAAGTATTTTTTTCTGGTACAAAAAAATTCCCAAGAGAAACATGGATTTGCAGGTAGCAAGGAAGAGCAAAAAAAAAAAAAAGTACAAATATGGGGGTAAGTGTAAATAAACAATGAAAGGATATTAGTATAAAACAATAATAACAATGAATTTTAATATTTAAAACAGAGAAAATTAAAATTTATGACAATGATAATTAAAATGCTGCAAGGTGTATTAACAAATGTTAAAGATATAATATTATTGAGTATGTGATGAATACCTCTATTCAAAATTGTACTGGAAGCCCTAGTAATGAAATAAGGGTAAAATAAGATATATGGGAGGAGAATTAGGATAGAAAATGTAAAACTATCATTTGCAAAATAAATTAGAGTTTATATAGAAAATAGAAAATGCCCTACAACAAATACTTTGGATTAATAAGTGAATTTTTTAAGATCACAGGACATAAGATGAATGTTAAAAAATGAATTGTATGTCTATACACTATCAAAAAATAAAATTAAAATTATTTATAATAGCAAAAAAAACCCCATCAAATATCTATAAATAAGGTCAAAACACATGCATGGCCCCTATTCTTAGAACCATAAGCTATTGAGAGAAATAAAAGGACAAATAAATACATTGAAAGGCATATCATGTTCATGGAAAAACTATTTTCAATACGTTAGTTCTCAAAAAATTGATCTATAGATTAAATAAAACACTAATCAAAACCCTATATGATTATTTTCTGAAAATAGAAGAGATGATTCTAAAATGCTAAAGTCCAAGATTAGACAAGGCACTCTTGAACAAGAATAAGAAATTTGGATGACATACTATAAGATATCAAAATGTATAATAAAGCTGTAGGAAATAACTACATAGACTTTAGTTTTTGGAAGTTCTATGTTTACAACTAAATCGAGCACAATATTGACAAAGTATCTATAAACTCTGTGACTCTTCCACAGTTTCCCCTGCCATCAACATCCTGTACCACATTGGTATATTTGTCACAATCCATATACCTACATTGACATGTCATTATCCTCCAAAGTCCGTAGTTTGTATTAGGCATTAGTTTTGGTATTCCATATTCTATTGGTTTTGACAACTATATGATGACATGTATCCACCATCACAGTTTCATACAGAATAGTTGCACTACACTAAAAGTCCCCCATGCTCCAATTATTCATCCCTTCTACCCCCAATTCTTATCAACCACTGATATATTTTGTCTTTATACTTTTGCCTTTTCCAGAATGTCATAGTTGGAATCATACAGTATGTAGATTTTTTTCAAATTGGCTTCTTTCACTTAGCAATATATATTTGAGTTTCCTTTGTCTTTTCATAGCTTGTTTTTTAGTGTTGAATAGTATTCCAGTGTTTGAATGCACAACAGTTTATCCATTCACTTACTGGAGGACATCTTGGTTGCTTCTAAATTTTGGCAATTATAAAAAAAAAGCTGCTATAAATACACATGTACAAATTTGGGGGAGGTCAGAAGTTTTCAACTTATTATGGTAAATACCAAGGAGCATGATTGCTGGATTATAAGTAAGAGTATGTTTAGTTTTGTCAGAAACTGCCAAACTGTCTTCCAAAGTGGCTGTCCCATTTTGCATTAGGACAAGCAATGAAGAGTTCCTTTAGCTCTGTATCCTGGCCAGCATTTGATGTTCTTCATGCTTCCCCTCCCCGCCTCTATTCTAATAGGTATGCAGTGGTATCTAAATGGTGTTCTAGCTCTGGTCGGTTTGCCTCAGCGGTTAGAGCGTCGACTCGTGGACCAGAAAGTCCCGGGTTCGGTTCCCGCTAAGGGCACGGACCTCGGTTGCAGTTTGTCCCCAGCCCCGGTTGGGGTCTAGTGGGTGGTGGCCAGTTGATGTATCTATCTCACGTTGATGTTCCTCTCTCTCTTTTCCTCCCTCTCTTCCTCCCGCTCCATCTAAAAGATAAATGCAAAAATGTCCTCAGGTGAAAATAAAAATAAATAAAAAATGTTGTTCTAATTTGTTAATTTTCCACCTACATCTCTTCCTTGGTGAGGTGCTTGTTCACTTATTTTGCCCCTTATTTAATAGGGTGGGTTTCTTTATTGTTGAATTTTAAGCACGATTTGCATATTGAATGACAGACCATTATCAAATATGCCTTTTGCAAATAAATAAGTCTTTGCTTGTCTTCTGATTCTCTTGACAAGGTACTTCATAGAGCAGAAGTTTTTAATTGTAATGCACTTCAACTTATCAGTTTTTTCTTTTATGGAGCCTGTCTTTGGTGTATCTAAAGCTTATTACCAAACGCAACTTGTTTTCAAGCAGGAAGATCTAGTTACCAATCAAGGTGAAGATTACCACCTTGGAGAGAATGACAAAAGGTATAAAAATGCCCACCACCTGTCAGGCCAATGTGGTTCAGCAGTTGAGCGTCAACCCATGCATCAAGAGGTCGCTGGTTTGATTCCCGGTAAGGGCACATGCCCAGGTTGTGGGCCCGATCCCCAGTGGGGGGCACGCAGGAGGCGGCCAATTGATGTTCTCTCATCAATGTTTCTGTCTCTCTCTCCCTTTCCTTTCCTCTCTCTCTAAAAAAAATCAATAAAGAAAAAAAAAATTGTAAATGCCTACCACCAGAAGAAGGAGTCTAGTGATCTTTTCCAGCTGCATTATTTATGGATTAGGATTTGCCAATGATAACACAATATGTGTTGGTTGGAATTTTTTAATAATCAAAAGGAAAAAAGATATAGCAAGATCAAGGTTTGTCGTGTGCACTGGTTCCCCATGCCCAGTGTATCCTTCCTGATAGTTGATGCAGGGTGATGATCAACACACTCCTCTTGTGGTTAAGGAAAACCCCATTTCTTCCCCATGGGGGCCAGGTATATTAATGGGACTGGACAGGTGTTATGTGATGCACGCAGTTAAGTAGCACAAAGAAGTTCACTGTGTTCCTAGAGCTGGGAAAGAGTTCTCCTAATAAGGAGGAATCCCCTGGGCTCTATATATGGGAAAGCTCCAGGCCCAGGGCACTAATTGGACCATCCTGGGGAAGGCACAACAGGTTTTACAAGCACTGTTTCTAGTCATCTAGGAGTTTCCATTTTGTGCATTATATTTAGAGCTATGATCCATTTTAAGTTAATTTTTTTCAATGGTGTAAGGTCTATGTCTAGATTTGTTTATTTATTTTTACACATGAATTTCCAGTTGTTCCAGGACTATTTGTTGAAAAGACTATTTTTTGTATGTAGTACTGCTTTTGCTCCTTTATAAAAGATCAGTTGACTATGTTCGAATAGACCTAATTCTGAGCTATATTCTGTTCCTTTGGTCCATACCTTTACCAGAATCGTACTGTCTTGATTATTTTTTTCCAATTTTTATTAATTTATTTTTGTTACAGATGATTCCCCTTTTTCACCCCTAGACACCCTTCTCCCCATCCCACCCTCCCCTATCCCCCCAGTATTGTTTATGCATACATGCATATAAGTTCTTTGGTTCATCTCATCCATGCCCCCCGCCCACTTACTCTGAGGTTTGTCAGTCTGAACCATACTCCTTTCTATGTCTCTGGTTCTATTTCATTCATCAGCTTATTTTGTTCATTATAGTTCACAAATAAGTGAGATCATGTGGTATTTATCTTTCTCTGATTGGCTTGTTTCGCTTAGCATAATACTCTCCAGGTCCCTCCATGTTGTCTCAAATGATAAGAGATCTTTCTTTCTTACAGCTGCATAGTACTCCATTGTGTACATATACCACAGCTTTTTTTTTCATCCACTCATCTACTGATGGACACCTGGACTGTTTTCAGATCTTAGCTATTTTAAATAGCGCCGCTATGATCATAGGGGGATATGTATTTTTTCTGATTGGTGTTTGAGGCTTCTTAGGGTATATTCCTAGAAGTAGAATCACTGGGTCAAATGGCAGTTCCAGCTTTAATTTTTTGAGGTAACACCATAGTGTTTTCCATAGTGGCTGCACCAGTCTGCATTCCCACCAGCAGTGTACTAGAGTCCCCTTTTCTCCACATCCTCACCAGCACTTGTTGTTTGATGAGTTGTTGATGGCAGCCATTCTGTCAGGTGTGAGGTGATACCTCATAATTGTTTTAATTTGCATCTCTCTAATTATTAGTGGCACTGTCTTGATTATTGAAACTTTGTAGTAAGTCTTGAAATTGAATTGTGTCAATTCTTTAACTTGGCTCTTCTTCAGTATGTGTTGGCTATTCAGGAACTTTTGCACCTCCATATACATTTTAGAATATTCACCAATATATATAAAATAATTGAAAATAGCCTGCTGGTATTTAGATTGTGATTTCATTGACTCTATAGATCAAGTTGTCAAAAACTAACATTTTGATAATACTGAGCCCTCTTATTAATGTGAAATATCTCTCCATTTATTTGGTTCCTCTTTTATTTTCTTCTGGGTTTTATACTTTTTTAGGGACATGTATTGTTTGATTTATACCTAAGTACTTCATTTTTTGGTGGTGCTAATGCAAATGGAATTGTGCTTTTCATTTCAAATTCTAATTGTCATTGCTGGTATACAGGAAAAATTACTGTGGCTTTGACACAAGGGAATAAATAGGCAAATGGAACAGAAAAGAGTTGATGAAATGAGTTGACATATAGATTCACTTAATTTATGATGCAGATAACACTACAGTGCTGGAGAAGGAATGTTTCTTTTAATTAAATAAAACTCAATCAATAGGAAAATGAGAACCTTCACCTCTACTTCACCCCATATGCAAATATAAGTTCCTAAGGGATTGGATATTTTGATGTGAAAGTATAACAATAAAGTGTTTATGTGAAATAATAGAACATCTACATGAATTTGGGGCTGTGAAAGCCATTTAATTGAACACAAAAAGTACTAAAAGTAGCCCTGGCCAATTTGCTCAGCGGTTAGAGCGTCGGCCTGCGGTCTGGAGAGACCTGGGTTCAGTTCCCGCTAAGGGCACGTACTTCGGTTGCAGTTTGTCCCCGGCCCTGATTGGTCGTGCGGGTGGCAGCCACTCGATGTGTCCCTTCATGTCGATGTTTCTCTCTCTCTCTCCCTCCCACTCTATCTGTACAAAAAATGGAAAAATATCCTCGGGTGAGGATAAAAAAAAAAAAAAAGTACTAAAAGTAGAAGGAAAAATAATGAATTGGACTACATTAAATTAAGAACTTCTGTTCATCAAAATTACTACTAAGAAAATGAAAAGACAAGCGTAGACTGGAAGAAGATAGTTGCAATTCATATATTTGACAAAGGAATTGTATCCACGATACATAAAAAGCTATTATTCAATAATAAAAAGATGGATACACAGTTAAAAAAACTGAAAACTCTAATGGACATAGAAAAAGAGCATATCATATGAGCAATAGACATAGGAAACCCTATTCAATGGCATTAATTTTTAGAGAATTGCAAAATAGTATCTCACTCACTAGAATTTCTGGAATTTAAATAAATGACAATACCAAGTGTTGGTGTTAATATGCAACTAAAAACTTTATACATACTACTAGAGTATACATTTGTACACTCAGTTTGGAAAGCAATTTGGCAGTATCTACTGAAGCTGAATACACGCATATCATACAATCTTGCAATTCAACTTCTAGGTATATAACCAACAAAAATGCACAGACTCACTCTGGCTGGTGTGGCTCAGTGGTTAGAATGTTAGCCTACAGTCCCAAGAGACCCGAGATCAGTTCCTGCTAAGGGCATGTACCTCGGTTTGTCCCCGGCCCGGGTTGGGTTGTGCGGATGGCAACCACTCGCTATGTCCCTTTCACGTCAATGTTTCTCTTCCTCTCTCTCCCTCCCACTCTATCTGAACAAAAAAATGAAAAAATGTCCTCAGGTGAGGATAAAAAAAAAATGCACAGACTCATAGCTACAGAGAACAGAATGACAACTGACAGAGGTGAGGGGATTTGGGGACTGGGTTACATAGGTGAAGGGAGTAAGCAAAAAAAAAAATATATATATATACACACACACACACACACACACATGGATAACAGTATGGTGATTACAAGAGGGAAAGGGTGGTGGAGGAGGTAGAAGAGGGTAAAGTGGGGATAAATAGTGATGGAAGGAGACTTAACTTGGGGTGGTGAGCACACAATACAATATACAGATGATGTATTATAAAATTGTACAATTGAAACCTATATGATCCTATTAACAAATGTAAAACCAATAAATTCAATTTAAAAAGACTCAAACAAAAATTAATAAAAATTTTTAAAAATGTATTTTGTGTATATTACTGAAACGCTTGATAAAAAAAAGATGTATTTTTTTCTTAAAAATCCATACTTAGTTCACCAAAAGACATTTACAGTAATGTTCATAGCAGCAGTATTCTAGTAGCCTAGAACTGAATACAACCCAAATTTTAATTAACAGTAGAATACAAAATTTAATTGTGATTTATCAATTGAGGAAAATTCTATACATGAATGTGAGTAGACCATAACTACATTTAACAACCCTGATGAATTTCATCAATTATAATGTTCATTAAGAGACTCTTAGTGTGCCGTGTATTTATATCACATTTAAACTTAGACAAAACTAATATATGCAGAGAGAAGTCAGTGTAGTGGTCGCTCTTGTTGGGCAGCAGAAGGAAGGATAGTAATTGTAATGGAACATGACAAGTTACTGGTGTTGCTAATGTTCTATTGTTGGTCTAGGTGGTGGTTATATAGGAAATTTTTCTCTCTGAAAATGTAATGAGCTACACACAATGATTTGTTCATTTTTTAAAATTTAATTAATTAATTTATTTTTGTTAACAAATGTTTCTCCTTTTTCCTCCACTGATACCCCCTTCCCTCTCCCTCCCTGCTCTGTGTCCCCAATTTTGTTGTCCATGTCCATTGTTCATGCACACATGCATATAAGTTCTGTGGTTTATCTCTCTCCCCCACCCCCTCCTCTGGGTATTGTCAGTCTGTACCCCACTTCTAAGTCTCTGGGACTACCCCATTCTTCAGGCTGTTATGTTCATTATATTTAGATACCTATACTATTTCATTTAAAAATTAGCAACAAAAAAGAGAGAAAATAAAATAAATACCTCAAAACATGTATTACTAAAATATTATTTTCCCATAGCATAGTTAATAGATGCTTTAAAGAAAAATATGATTATTTTCAGTGTCCAATTTCTGTAGCTTTGGGTTTCTTTTGCTGAAAAGTTAAATATGCATTTTAATTAAATGCTGATTATAATTAACTTTGTTGGTACTTCAAAAGGTTCACATTTTCCATAATATCTTTCAAAAAATGACTTCTTTATTATCTCTTGTGCATCAATATAACTTGATAGTTTAATGTATTATGTTAAATTATAATGCATTATCCTGATATGAGACCACTATTTTGAATAGGTAACTATATATGATGATCATCTCAATACATGTGTCTATATGTGTGCATACTGAATGAATGACCTCTTTAAATTGTTTTATGATGCAGAATAGTCATAGTCTGTGGTTCTTAATTTCTGGTCATTTGGCAGATAAGAAAATGTTTCGTTTCAAAGCATGACTCAATAACATTTCTTTGAAGCCAGAATAAGCTATCATTTTGATGAATAGATATTGGTGCAATTTGAACACTGAAATTTGGAATAGTAATCAGATTAAATCAGGCCTTCCTCTCTACATATTATTAGCCAAGGGAATGTCTAATGTAAAATGTATTGGTCTGGTTTCAGATGGGATTTAATATATCTAATCATTACACTGATTTTACATATTTCACACCCCTTTATCTTGCAAATTTTCTCTCCTTAAAGATCTCTGCATGCACTACAGGGAAAAGAAAGCCCACTGACAAAATTCTATAAAATGTAAAGGTAGAAGTTAATGAAATGTCTCATTCCACTGCACATGCTAAAATCCCAGAATTCAGATACTAGCACAGCTCAGAGGAAATGGTCTACTCTCCTCCAGCTGCTGCTCTTCTCGAGAAAGTATAGTGCTAAAGCATTCAAGGGAATAAGACCAAATTATAGCCTCACATGATTTTTTTTTTAAGTTGTAAAATATTTCTTTTCTTATCCTCACTCGAGGACAGTTTTCCATTTTTTGTTCAGATAGAGTGGGAGGGAGAGAGAGAGATGTGAAAGGGACACATCGAGTGGTTGCTGCCCACACAACCCAACCAGGCCGAGGACAAACTGCAACCAAGGTACGTGCCCTTAGCAGGAACCGAACCCGGGTCTCGCTGGACCACAGGCCGAGGTTCCAACCGCTGAGCCAAACTGGCCAGGGCTGGAAAATATTTTTGATGGATTTTTTTCCTTTATTGATTTTAGAGAGAGAGGCAGGGAGAAGGAAAGAGAGATAGAAACATGGATAAGAGAGAACATCGATTGGCCGCCACCTGCATGCCCCACACTGGGGATTGAGCCCACAACCTGGGCATGTGTCCTGACCAGGAATCAAACCGGCGACCTCTTGGTGCATAGGGTTGACACTCAACCACTTGACCACACCGGCCAGACTTTGATGGATTTTTAAAGAGAAAAATACTTGGGTTAATCTAAGTAGAAGTAAAAAGGCAATGAACATGGGGTTGCATAAGTTCTTTCAAACTGGTGTTTTGGGTTTCTTCAGATAAATTCCCAGAAGTGAATCTCTGGGTCATAAGTGTGGTGATTGTTGGAGGGATGTGGGAAAGAGGAGGTGGAGGAGGGTATAGATGGGATAAACGGTGATCGAAGGAGACTTGACTTGGGGTGGTGAACACACAATACAGTGTACAGATGGTGTGTTGTGGAATTGTGCACCTGAAACCCGTATCATTTTGTTAACTAGTGTCACCCCAATAAATTCAATAAAAAAATTAAAAACTTAATAAATAAATAACAATTTAGAAAAAGAGCCTAACTGGTCATGAGACCAGCACAAAACCTTATATGTAATAAGAGGTCAATAACAATAAACAGTAAATGTCTGAATTCATAATGTAATTGATCCAAATATTTTTAAAAAGAAAAGTTAATATAAAAATAACAAATATTTGAGCAAATATTAAGCTTATGGATCATTGGGGTTTGTTTTCCTTGGTATAGATTTTGAGTTTCAACAACTGTTACAAAACACATTCATACTTTGCTGCTATTAAAACTCTTAACACTTTACATACATTAAATCTATTAAGAAGTACTTTGAACATTCTTTCCTCACATTATATGAACTATACTTAATACATAATTTTAAACAATTGTTATCTCATTTTCACTGTTTTGGTAGCTAATGCCTAAAGCATGCTGTAAATAAAACCCAATGATAATTTTGTATAATGTTTCAGAATTTGGAAGTCTTAATATAAACAACATTTTTTAACCGGGTACCAGACCTTTCTATTGTCAGTACCCCAGAACAAAAGCAAACCAAGATAAATGATACACCCACAAGACTAAAAAAAGCAGAACTCAAAATAGTACACAATTAAGTTGTATTGGTAACTCCTAAACTGATAATAGACAATGATTAAAGAGAGAAGGGAGTTAAGCCAAGGAGATGCAAAGGTTACAAGTGCTCAAACTCCAGTTAAGGAAAGATAGCTACTAACAAACAGAAAGTAGCAGAAGAAGTTTTCCTATATTATATGACTCCTCAGCAAATTGGATCCCTCCTTTTGTGGTCAAAGGAGAATAAACATTTATTTTATCAAGTATCAGTACATGTACTCAGTATATATCACGCAGTGTCCCCAAAAGATGGATGTTAGGCCCTCTCTTCTATGGAGTCGGCTGGGTTATAGTGTTTATCACTTTTACATGAGTGTTAGGCATTTAGGTCCTGGCTGTTGTAGTGACTCTGTATTTATATACCTTATGATATGATCATCACAATATATCTAGTAACCATCTGTTACTATACAAAGTCATTATGGTATTGTTAACTACGTTACCTGTGATTTGTTTATTTTGTAACTGGAAGTTCATATCTCTTATTCACTTGTACCTTTTTCCCCCATCCCCTCACACTATTCCCCTCTGGCAAACATAAGTTTGTTCTATGTATCTGTGAATCTGTTTCTGTTCTGTTGCATTTGTTCATGGAGTTTGGAGGGACATAGTTTAACCCATAACACTTACCAAAATGTCTACATTTCTATTTTTCTAACACTAGGTGGAGAAATCAGGATACTTTGAGATTTGCCCAAGCCAGGCTCCCAGGAACCAGAGTTGGGTATGGTAGACAAGAATTTTTTGTATTGCTGTGTTAGTGATTACCACACATTTAACAGTTTATAACAACAAACACTATCTCAAAGTCTGGGCAATGGGAAAGACTAGGTTCTTGCTCAGGATTTCACAAGGCTGCAATCAAGGTGTCATCCAGGCTACACTTCTTTATGGTGTTTAGAGTTATCTTCCAAGTTTACTTGGTCATTGGCAAAATTAGGTTACTTGGAACTGTTGGACTGAAATCTCTAGTCTCTTGCTGGCTATAATCTAGGGCCACTCTTAGCTCATATCTGTTATGTAGCTCTCTCTAGAACATGATAGTCTGCTTCTTCTGGGCCAAAATTGGGATTTAAAACCTCTTTCACTTCTACATTTTCTGACTTTTAGACTCTCTTTTAAAAGGGCTTACCTGGCCCAGCCCGTGTGGCTTAGTGGCTGAGTGCCGACCCATGCTCCAAGAGGTCTCTGGTTCGATTCCTGGTCAGGGCACATGCCCAGGTTGTGGGCCCGATCCCCAGTGGGGGGCATGCAGGAGGCGGCCGATCGATGTTCTCTCTCATCGATGTTTCTCTCTCTCTCTCCCTCTCCCTTCCTCTCTTTCTCAAATAAATGAAGAAAAATAAATAAATAAACAAAAAAGTAATAAAATAAAAGGGCTTACCTGATTAGATCAAATTCCTCCAGCTTCATGGGAAAAAGATTACACAGGGTATGCAGGCAGACAAAGGAGTGGTTACCATGAGGTCACCTTAAAATTCTGCCTACCACAGAGGGATTATTCATGGAGCTTCAAAAGACAACTAAGAAATGTTAATAATGTCATAGAAAGGAATAGGACATTCAAGAACCAGCTTCAGAGGAAAGTATGGCAAGAAAGAAAGTAAACTATTGCAGTGTTGGAAACCTTTAATCTTTCAGAAGCAACAGGACAGTTGGAGGACATCTAGGTTCCTGACATCAAATTCACTGGAGGGGGGAAAGCTGTTATTTGTTTTGGACTGATCCAGAAAAGATCTAGTCACTTATCTTCACTATAATTTTTTGCCCATGAATTTTGCAAACCAAACTATTCATAAAAATTGTGACAATGTGTTTTATTTTACCTTGTCACTATGTATCATCAGTGTCTAGAATATAGCCTGGAACATAGTATGTTCTCCGAAAATATCTTCTGAATTAATTAAGTATATCCTGACCATGCTGAGAATCCTTGTAAAGTTGTGCCTCATGGCATGGGACTCTTGGCCATCTGCCATGTAATAATTTTCTTTCGTTTTTAAAATGGATGGCCTTGATATTCTGTTAGTTGGAGATTCTAGAACAGCAAATCTTATGCTGGGTCATTTTCAAGCGATCATTTATATGTAGTAATAAAAATAAAACATGGCATGAAGATATGCTGCAAAGTCTTTGCATCTTGCCCTATGTCATGGATGTTGTTCAGACTTAAAATATTTCCATTCAATAATGCAGAAGATCAACTGTCGGTGTTCTGATTGGATGCCATCGTGTTAATAGTCTCAAACATAAAAAAGCGGGACACTTGATCTTGCTCCTTAGGAAACAGTGACCGGGTTTTATGTATGAAGTTTGATAGCAGACAAATCTCTTGTTAATCTATTCTCTCTTAGTAAATGTATTCTTCACTGTTTGTAGTTATGATCTAAGTAGCAAAGAAATCAGGGCTAGTCCTAATCAATTTTTTTAAAATCTTTTACCTTATTGATTTTAGAGAGAGGAAGAGAGAGGTAGAGAGAGATAGAAACATCAATGAGAGAGAACATCGATTGGCTGCCTCCTGCATGCCCTCCACTGGGGATCAGGTCCACAACCTGGGCATGTGCCCTGACAGGGAATCAAACCGGTGACCTCCTGGTGCATGGGTCGACGCTCAACCACTGAACCATACCAGCCGGGCTCTAGTCAATTTTTTAAAAGAAGGCACCAGAAAGTGACCTCTTTTGGGAAAAAAAAAATCCTGAACTATTATGTGACCATAACTTTTATATTTTATTTAAAATAACGTTAAGTAACAATTGCTTAGGATTCACCATCATTTCTTGGCCACTTTCTGATAAGGTTTATCATTGCATTCTGTCAAATCTTCATCATAAAATCATCTATTAATTCATTTAAAGCCTGGAAAAGAAACGGGACACTCCAATTATCTTTGGTCAGAAACTTCCAATGAAACATCCATGTGTCAATTACTCAAACGCATACTGAGTTCTATAATACATGTAGGTCTCCCTTTATGTTAATCACATAGTAGATACTCATTTCACTTTTGTTTAATTGAAAGTAATTTAAAAGCTGGTGAAATTTTGGCAGATGGGAATCAGAGTAAAATCACATGCTAAAGAAAGAAAATCATCAAATCAGAAACTGACTCAGTGATTGTTTAATAAATTTATTCTCTTGATTACTATCTTTCCTCATCTTCCACAGGTTTTCTGGGCTGTGTTTAACTTTATTCTTCCTGTAAACTATAAATATATGATTATTTCTTGGTAGGTTATATTAATCAGCTTTATTTCCTAGGCCATTTAATTTTTCATTTGATAAAATTTAGTAATGAATATAGAATTTTAATTGGTGATAAATTTGAAGCAATCGCTTTTATGCAATAATGTAAAGTATATAAAATATAATCAAGTTTCAGCATAATAAATGGAAACCAAAGTAATGTAGCTATAATATGAAGTAATATTTAGGGAAAAGTTTAAATTAAATAGCCACAAAACTCCAACAAACTTAAAAGCATTGTCATTAAAGAACCTTTAAAATGTTAGAAAATTGACATAGTAAAGCTGAAGAATAAAAAGTCATATAAAATAAATTTCCATTATGTTTGAAAATAAGTATTTTAAGAGGACTTAAAAATAGCACTAATGCTTTTAACTTGCTATCATTTAGTTGATGAGAGTTAGGAGTTCCCATGTATATTAAAATGTTATGATGATTAAGAAAGTAAGATTGTTTTAGGATTCTACTTTTCCATATTTAAGAGTATAACCATCTTATTATTTAATTTGTGAAACTATAATCTTTTGAAGATTACCTGAAGCATTAGAGTGTGAAAAATAATTTAAAAAATAACATAAAACTTAACCTGGACTAAAATAAACCAAAAAAAACCAAAAAAAAAAACCAGAATTTAAAAGATAATCTTCAGGCCCATCTGATGTGGCTCAGTGGTTGAGCGTCAACCCATGCACCAAGAGGTCGTCGGTTTGGTTCCCAGTCAGGGCACATGCCCAGGTTGTGGGCCCGATGTCCAGTGGAGGGTGTGAAGGAGGCAGCCAATCGATGTTCTCTCTCATTGATGTCTCTCTCTTCATCTTCCTTCCTCTCTCTCTAAAATCAGTAAAGAAAAAAAAAGTTAATATTCAGAGACACAAATCTACATAGTATGTAAGTATGTATTCATTTATATGTATATACTTTTTACCAAGAAAAAGTTTTGTCTACAAATCCCTATAGCTAATATAATTCTCTGAAAGAAAATTCATTAATAAGTAAAAGTAGTTTGTTGAGGGGTATGGGCTAGGTAGTGCAAATACACAGATCAACCCTTTGTATGCTTCATATAGAGAGAATGCATATATATATATAGCAGTATATACATATATATAAAAATATGTGAATGTTTTATATCATAATTTAGAATACATTTGGCTATATATACTCCATGAAACATTTTTGCCAATCACTTTTCCTTAGCTTGAAATGTTTCTGAAAGAGGAAGAAGAAGCTATTTTAGAAGCAAAGATGCATTCTGTCACAGTATTCTACATACTGGATAATGTTTTCATCTTTGACCTCACAGTAATAAATGCCAGCAACACTGCTAATTGTAACAACCAAACATGCCCTCAGACATTTACAAATGCACTTAAGAAAACAGACTGACAATCCCCAGAAGAAGGGATGGTGGGGGAGAGATAAACCACAGAACTTATATGCATGTATGCATGAACAGTAGACATGGACAACAAACTGGGGAAAGGGCAGGGAAGGAGGGGGAGGGGAGAATCAGTGGGGGGAAAAGTAGAAACATCTGTAACAAAAATTAATTAATAAAAAAATAAAATAAAAATGAAGCGAAAACAAAAAAGAAAAAGAAAACAATCCTAGGTTGAGAGCCATTGATAGTATATTTTTAAAATAATATGTTAATTTCTTTATTTCCAAACTTGCTAAACTACCTCTTTTTGTTATGCCAACAACCCTAAAATTATTTGAGTTCTATTCATTCAAAAACAGGTAGAATTAAGTTGGGTTTCTTTAAACATTTTATAAAGTAAGATATAGCACACTGGAATATAAATATGAAAAATCAAAATATTCAATCAAATGATTTACCATAAAGTAAAACTCATGGAATGCTCAGGTCAAGAAATAGACAATGCTAACAACCCGGAAGTCCATTTTGCCTCCTTCAAATTACTACACGCAACTTCTCTATCAAAGTAAACAACTACACTGAGTTAAATGATAATCGCCTTTTAATTTTCTTTATGTTTTTCTCTCTTAAAAAGCAATGTATTAACACTATCTTTGAATTTTCTTGTTTACTTTCTATGGATATATGAATGGAAAAATATATACTTTTCTCTTGTATACTTTTACTCAAACAGGTTTATGAGATCCATTCATATTAATGAATAGAAAACAATTCAATAACAGTAGGGGACATCAATACCCCATTTTTAACAATTGATAAATCATCCAGATAGAGGAAGAATAAGTAAATGTTTGACATGACCATACTTTAAGCCAAATTAACCTAAGACACATAGAACATTCCATTCAATACACATTCTTCTCAAGCACACATGGAACATTCTTCAGGATAGATCATATGATAAGCCACAAAACAATTACTAGAAAATGTAAAAGATTAAAATCTCATCAGGTATCTTTTCTGACTGCAATGATATGAAGCTAGAAATAAATAAGAGGGAAGCTGGAAAATTGACAAACTGAAAACACACTCTCGAACAACCAATGAATCAAAGCAGATATCAAAAAGAAAATGTTTTTAAAAATCACAAATTAAAATGAAAACGCAATGCACCTAAACCAATCGGGATGCTACAAAAACAGTTCTTAGAGGTATGTGTATACTGACAAATGCATATATTCAGGAAAAAAATCTCAAATGCACAACTAGCTTTAAGTCTCAAGAATTCAAAGAAGAACAAACAAAGCACAAAGTTACCAGAAAAAAGAAAATAATAATAGAGTGGAAATAATGAAATAGAAACCAGAAAAACAGCAGGAAAGATCAACAAAACTAATAAGTTGTTTTTTGAAAAAACAGACATTTACAAACCTTTATCTACAGTAACAAAAAGAGAGAACACTGAAATAAATAAAATCAGAAATGAAAGAAGAGACATTACATTTGATATCTCCAAAATACATAGGTACATAAGAGAAAACTATAAACAATTAAATGCCAACCAATTATCAGGGAGAACACTATGCAAAGTAAATGATTGTCTAACCAATATGCTATAAACCTGAAACTAATACAAAATAATATCTAATGTAAACTGTAATTGAGTTTTTAAATTAAAAAATAAAATAAGCCTTGGCCGGTTTGGCTCAGCGGTTAGAGCGTTGTCCTGCAGTCCGGAGAGACCTGGGTTCGGTTCCCGCTAAGGGCACGTACCTTGATTGCAGTTTGTCCCTGGCCCTGGTTGGGTTGTGCGGGTGGGAGCCACTCAATATGTCCCTTTCACATCGATGTTTCTCTCTCTCTCTCTCTCCCTCCCACTCTATCTGAACAAAATATCAAAAAAAAAAAAAAGTCCTCTGGTGAGGATAAAAAATAAAATAAAATCTACAAATGCCAACAAATTTGATAACAACAAGAAGTAAATTTCTAAAACAGACAATGTACTAAGACTGAATTATGAAATATAGAAAATATGAATAGACTTATAACTAGTAAGGAGATTGAATCAATAAACAAAAACTTCCAACACAGAACCAACAGCCCAAGACCAAATGATTTTACTATTGAATTCTATCAAACATTTAAAGAATTAACACCAATCCTTTTCAAATTATTTTAAAAAATTAAAGAAAACATGCCAAGACTCATTTTACAAGGGCAGAATTATCAGATACCAAAGCCAGATAAAGACACTAAAAGGAAAGGAAACTATATACCAACATCTTGGATGAATACAGACATAAAAATTCTCAACAAAATATTAGCAAGCTGAATTCAATAATACATTAAAAGGATCATACAGCATGATCAAATTGGATTATCCCTAAAATGCAAAGGTCATTCAACATAAAACATCAATAAATGTGGTTAACCACCTTAATAGAATGGAAGAAGAAAGAAATATGATCATCTCAATTGATGCAGAGGAAAGGTTTTTACAAAATTTAACATCCTGTCATGATAATAACCTTCAACAAATTAGGCATAGAAAAAGATACCTCAACATAATAAAGACCATATACAATGCAACCAGAGCTAACATCACACGCAACAGTGAAAGGTTGAAAGCTTTTTTTCTAAGATCAGGAACAAGACAAGGGTACTCACTTCTCAACACACTTATTAAACTTGGTAAGT
Organism: Molossus molossus; assembly: GCF_014108415.1. Classification (NCBI taxonomy): domain Eukaryota; kingdom Metazoa; phylum Chordata; class Mammalia; order Chiroptera; family Molossidae; genus Molossus; species Molossus molossus. The sequence continues at coordinate 18,241,223 of NW_023425355.1, forward strand.
CCTCGACAGAGCCTCTTTGCAAGATAAAAAATTAAAGTCATCAAATCAGAAGAGAAGAAGTAAAATTGTCATCATTTTTGCAGATGTTATATTCTTACATAAAGGAAATCCTAAAGAATCAACCAATAAAACTATTGGAACTAATCAACAAATTCACTAAAGTTGCAGTACATAAAATCAACGCAGAGAAATGAATTGCATTTCTATACACTAACAAGAAAATAAGTGGAAAAATAAATTTAAAAAAAAATCCCCATTTACAATAACATCAAAAACAACAAAATACTTAAAAATGAATTAAGAAATTGAACGATCTGTCCAATGAAAACTATAAGCCCTTGTGAAAAAAACTGAAGAATAATCAAATAAATGGAAAGCTATCCCACGTTCATGTATGGGAAGACTTAATATTGTTAAAAGTCTCAGCGGTTAGAGCGTCGGCCTGCGGTTCCAGAGAGACCCGGGTTCGGTTCCCGCTAAGGGCACGTACTTCGGTTCTTCGGTTGCAGTTTGTCCCCGGCCCTGGTTGGTCGTGCGGGTGGCAGCCACTCGATGTGTCCCTTCACATCGATGTTTCTCTCTCTCTCTCTCTCCCTCTCTCTCCCTCCTGATCTATCTGAACAAAAAATGGAAAAATGTCCTCAGGTGAGGATGAAAAAAAAAAAAAAAAGTCCATATTCCACATTGCTATCTATAGATTCAATGAAATCCCAATTAAAATTCCAATGGATTAAAATTCCAATGGCACCCGGCTGGTGTGGCTCAGTGATTGAGTGTTGTTGACCCATGAGCCAAGAGGTCGGTGGTTTGATTTCTGATCAGGGCACATGCCCAGGCTGTGGGCCAGATCCCCAGCGGGGGGCATGCAGGAAGTGACCAATCTATGTCCTCTCTCCCTCTCCTTTCCTCTCTCTTTAAAAATCAATAAAGAAAAAAATTTTTTTTTTTAATTCCAATGGCTTTTTTTCACAGAAATAGAAAAAAACAGTCCTAAAATCTGAATGAAATTACAAAGGATATTGTTTTTGTAATTTCATTCAAAGGTCATTCTGAATAGCCATAGAAATCTTTAAAAAAAAAAAAAAAAGAATAAAGCTGGAGACATGGGACTTCCTGTATTTAAACTACACTACAAAACTATAGCAATTAAATCATTATGGTACTGACATAAAAAAGCAAACACATAGACCAATAATAACACAGAGTAGAGAACCTACCAACTGCATATACAGTCAACTAATATTTTTTTCAGCTGAGCTAAACTTTTTTTTTTTACTTTATTTTTATTGTTGACACTATGGTAGATGTCCCCATCCCCCCCTTTGCCCACCTCCACCCAGCCTCAGCCCCCCTTCCCTCTGGTCATCACCCCACTGTTGTCTGTGTCCATGGGTTATACATATATGTTCTTTGGCTATCCCTTCATCTTCTTTCATCTAGTCCTCACTCCGCCCTCCCCTCTGACAGCTGTCAGTCTGTTCCATGTATCCATGCCTCTCTTTCTATTTGGTTTATTTTGTTCATTAGATTCCACATACAAGTGAGATCCTGTGGTATTTGTCTTTCTCTGACTGGCTCATTTCACTTAGCATAATAGTCTCCAGGTCTATCCATGCTGTCACAATAGGAAAGATTCCCTTCTTTTTTATAGCCGTATAGTATTCCATTGTGTAAATGTATGACAACTTTTTTATCCACTCTTAGGCTATTTCCAGATTTTGGCTATTGTATATAATGCTGCTACGAGCACAGGGGTAATATATTTCTTCAAATTTTGTTTTGGAATTATTAGGATAATTTCCCAGAAGTGGGATCCCACTTGGTTAACTACTATTTTTTTTTTTTTTATCCTCACCCGAGGATATTTTTCCATTTTTTTGTACAGATAGAGTGGGAGGGAGAGAGAGGAAGGGAGAGAGAGAGAGAAACATCGACGTGAAGGGACACATCGAGTGGCTGACACCCGCACGACCAACCAGGGCCGGGGACAAACTGCAACCGAAGAACCGAAGTACGTGCCCTTAGCGGGAACCGAACCCGGGTCTCTCTGGACCGCAGGCCGACGCTCTAACCGCTGAGCCAAACTGGCCAGGGCGGTTAACTACTATTTTGACAATGGATTCAAGAATACTCAGTGGGAAAAGAATAGTTTTTCTCATTAAAGGGTGTTGGGAAACCTTTATAAGCGCATGTGGAAGAATAAAATTAGTCTCCTATCTCATAAAAACTCACAAAAATTAACTGGTAATGGATTAATACTTAAACATAAGACCTGAAACTGCAAAATTTACAGAGGAAAATACAGGGGAAAAAAATTCACCAATGTTGATCTTGGCAATGATTCTTGGACATGACACCAAAAACGCAAGCGGCAAAAACATAAAGCAATAAGTGGGATGACATCCAACTGAAAAGCTTCTGCACAACAATCAACAAAATGAAAAGGTAGCCTACATATTGTGAGAAAATATTTGTAAGCCATATATCAAAAATGGGATCAATATCCAAAATATATAAAGAACTCATAAAAATCAACAAAAAATAGAAAAAAAAATTTGATTAAGAATTTGGCAGAAGAACTGACAGACATTTTTCCAAAGAAGGTATCTAAATCACCAACAGATTCATGAAAATACATCAATAATCATCAGGGAAATGCAAATCAAAACCACAATGAGATATCACCTCATACATGTAAGAGTAGCTACTCTCAAAAGAGAAAACAAATTCTGTCAAGGATATGGAGGAAAATGAAGCCTCATTCACTCTTGAAGGGACTGTAAATTAGTACAGCCATTATAGAAAACAGTATGCAGCATCCTCAAAAAATTAAAAATAGAAATACTGGCCCTGGCCAGTTTGGTTTAACAGGGTGTGGGCCCGTGGACCGGAGAGCCCTGGGTTCGGTTCCCGCTAATAGCATGTACCTCGGTTGTAGTTTGTCCCTGGCCCCGGTTGAGGTCGTGTGGGTGGCAACCAGTCGATGTGTTTCTCTTGCTTCAATGTTTCTCTCTCTCTTCCCCCTTCTCCCTCCCACTCTATCTGAAGATGAATGTAAAAATGTCCTCAAGTGAGGATAAAAAAAAACAGTACTGTACAATCCAGCTATCCCACTTATGGGTATATATCCAGATAAAATAAAATCCATATATCAAAAAGATCTGTTTTGTTTGACAGCTTATTTTGTTCATTATTTTCCACAAAGTGAGATCATGTGATATTTATCTTCTCTGACTGACTCATTTCACTCGGCATAATACTCTCCAGGTCTTTCCATGTTGTCTCAAAGGTTAATAGGTCCTTCTTTTTTATAGCTGCATAGTATTCCATTGTGTCAATGTACCACGGCTTTATTTATCCATTCATCCACTGATAAACACTTGGAAACACTTGTTTCCAGAACTTATCAATTGTAAATAGCTCTGCTATGAACATAGGGGTACGTATATTCTTTCTGATTGGTGTTTCAGGCTTCTTAGGATATATTCCCAGAATTCAAATCACTGGGTCAAATGGCAGTTCCATTTTTAATTTTCTGAGGAAACACAATATCGTTTTCCATAGTGGCTTCACCAGTCTACAATAGATCCAGGGATGTGGAAGTAGGGAACAGACTGACAAACCTCAGAGGTAGGGAGGGGGAAGAAACAAACTTATAGGCTTAAATGAATAACAAATGGACACAAACAACAGTGTGGTGAAGAGGGGGGCAGGGGAGCTGGGAGGTAAGTGTCAATGGGGAAGAAAGGAGGGACATCTGTAATACTTTCACCAATAAAGGTTGTTTTAAAAAGCCCTCATGTTTATTGCAGCATTATTCACAATAGTCAAAATATGGAAATAATCTAAGTGTCCATCAATGAATGAATGGATAAAGACAATGTGTTATATACAGTGGAATGTCATTCAGCCATGAGAAGTAAGAAAATATTGCCATTTGTGACAACATGGATGGACTTTGAGGGCATTATGCTAAGTGAGATAAGTCAGGTAGAGAAAGACCATGATTGCATGCTATCGCTTATATATGAATTTTTAAAAAACTTGAGAAACTGAGAGTAGAATGGTGGTTAGCAGAAGCTGGGGTTGTGGGGAAACTGGGAAGAGCTTGCTACAAAGTAACACAATTGCAGGGAGAAGATGGATAAGTCTGGAAATATAATGCATGGTGTAATGATTACAGCCAAGAGTACTATATTATATTCTTCAAAGTTGCTAAGAGACTAAATCTGGGTGAGCTTTTTGCAGTGAAAATAGATAAATTTTCCCCCAAAACCCTTTTTCAGTGGATTATAAACAGAAAAAAAGTCTTGAAATTCTATGAATTTTATGGTATATGGATAATTTCATAACCAATATGTGCTTCATATGAATTATATATAGCTTATGAATGTATTTGAATTATGTACTTTATATACTTGTTTATTTTTCCTTTATTGATTTTAGAGAGAGAGGAAGGGAGACAGATAGAAACATCGATGAGAGGGTGATTGGCTGCCTCCTATATGCTCCCCACTGGGGATCAGGCCCACAACCTGGGCATGTGTCCTGAGCAGGAATCAAACAGGTGACCTCTTGGTGCATGGGTCGACATTCACCCACTGAGCCACACCGGCTGGACAGACTGTATTCTTTAATTGTCCAAGTAAAGAAACATAAAACCAGGTTTCATCATTGGAAACCTTTATTACAAGGAAACTTACAATTCACGTACCAGTAAAACTCTATGGTTTAAAAGGTGTAGGATGTGCTGGAATCATGTTCTGTCCTCTCCTGTCTCTTACCTTTTAGCTTGTTTTGTTGTTGTTGCTATAACAGCTTTAGCAATTGTAAGGTACATATAAAAACATTCAATAGTTACTTGTTGGATGTTTGGATCAGGTAATGAATACATTAAACACAAATGCTGCTCACAAATTCTTTTGTTTTTAAAGATAAAATGAGGACGTATATGCATCAACATCAAGACACTTAGATTCCAGGGCCTTATTCAGAAACAAAATTTAAGTGGGTTTCAGTGTTTGCATTTATATTAAGTAGAATAAAATCTAGACATTGAATAGAAAGAAAATCTGAAATAATGCTAGTTAAGACAAGCAGGAGGGAAAATTCTCCAACCCTCCAACCACATTGTCCTTTGTAAAGCTTTTTTTCTTAGACCTCAAAAATAAAAATATTATTTTATAGCCCTGGCTGGTTTGGTTCGGCAATTAGAGTGTCGGCTCATGGACCAGAGAGTCCCAGGTTCGGTTCCCGCTAAGGGCACGTACCTCAGTTGCAGATTGTCCCCATGTGGGTGGCAGCTACTCATGTCTCTCTCACATGTATGTTTCTCTCTCCCTCGTCCCCCTCCCTCCCTGCTGCTCTATCTGAAGATAAATGCAAAAATGTCCTCAAGTGAGATAAATAAATATATATATATATATATATATATATATATATATATATATATATACACACACACACACACACACACACACACATACATACATTCAGGTACAAGTATACATATATTTATATATATATATATATATATATATATATATATATATATATAATTTTATAGAAAGGGGATTGATCCACATTTTCAGAGTGAAATCTGCTACCTTGGAGTATCTGAAACACTGTATTTTGGGTGGAGAAAATAATTAGAGTAGTAATCAAAGCATCTTGAGAGAGTTGACGTGACCTCTAACACTTTGAGACAAATTAATACATTGCACTAAATTCATGAGGATAAAAAAATTTAAGTACTCAGTTTGATGTTTTTCTGGACATTTAAAGTGTGTAAGATTATAGGCAGAGCTTTCTTCCTGAAACTTACTCTTCCTCCACTACTTTCCATTATAGTAAATGGCAAGAGGATTCTTTAGTCACTCAGTCCAAAAACCTGGTAATCTCATTTGATTCCCTCTTCCCCTTGTACTCTACATTAACATTGTCTGTCGAGTCTACCTGGAAAATATACATTATACCCAGAAACTTCACATAATCTCTATCATCATCTCTTCTCTGGACTACTGTGATACCCTCCTTTGCTGGAGTCATTGCTTTCTCTTCTAATCTTGTGCCCTTTAAACCACATAGTGTCCAGTTGGGCTGTTGATGGACCAAGTGTCCATCAATAGATGACTGGATAAAAAAGCTGTGGTACTTCTAGGAATATACCCTAAGAAGCCTGAAATACCAATCAGAAAGAATATATGTACCCCTTTGTTCATAGCAGCACTATTTACAATCGCTAAGATCTGGAAACAGCCCAAGTGTCCATCAGTAGATGAATGGATCACAAAGCTGTGGTACATATACACAATGGAGTACTATGCAGCTGTAAGAAAGAAAGATCTCTTATCCTTTGAGACGACATGGAGGGACCTGGAAAGTATTATGCTAAGCAAAACAAGCCAATCAGAGAAAGACAAATATCACATGATCTCACTTATTTGTGGATTATAATGAATAAAACAAGCTGAGGGACAAAATAGACCCAGAAACATGGAAATGGGGTGCAGACTGACAACCCTCAGAAGAGGTGGATGTGGGGGGAGGGAAGAGATAAACCACAGAACTTATATGCATATATGTGTAAACAAGGACATGGACAATAATGCTGGGCGTGGGGCGGGATTGGGAGGAGGGTGTCAATGGGGGGGAAAAAGAGAAACACCCATAACAAAAATAAATAAATAAATTAATTAATTAATTAATTAATTAAAAAATAAACCACATAGTATCCAGAATAATTTTTAAAAATATACAATTTAGGTTGAACAATCTTTAATGTTCACCAGATACCACTGACTCATTCTTCTCTAAGCACAATGTTCTCCTTCCAGTTCCTCTGACAAACTAGGCTTGTCTACACCTCCAGAAATTTGTTTCTGTAGATCACTCTGTCTACAAAGTCCTTCTTCTAGATTCCTGTGTGATTCACACCCTCCCTTCTTTCAGGTTTCTGTTCAAAACCATTTCCTTAGCAGGGATTTCCCTTAATCACTAAAATTAAAATTGTGCTCATCAGGAACTATTTCTTACCCTAATTTATTTGCTTTATTTTTCTTCATAGAAGTTAACATAGTTTCCCAGCTGATGTGGCTCAGTGGTTGAGCGTCGACTCATGCACCAAGAGGTCGACAGTTTGATTCCTGGTCAGGGCACATGCCCAGGTTGTGGGCCCGATCCCCAGTGGGAGGCATGCAGGAGGCAGCCAATTGATGTTCTCTCAATAATGTTTCTCTCTCTCTCTCCCTCTCCCTTCCTCTCTCTCTAAAATCAATAAAGAAAAATATTTTTTAAAAGTTAAAATAGGTAAAATTAGTATTTAGACCTAGTTCATAGATATTTATATTATATATATAATATTAATATGTGTTATGTATAAACCTTATTGTACATCACCCTATATCAGCAAATGTTAAGACAAGAAAAAGATGGAACACTCAAAAGAAGTAGTTTGAGATTTTAATAATGGGATTAGTGACAGTGTGTTACCAGGGTTTAGAGAAAGTGACAAGGAATGGTGCAATATCTCAAGGATATCAACAATGGGGAGAAATTGCACCCCTTGGCCTGCAGGGACAAAGGGAGAGAGTGATTACAAAAACCTGGATTGGAAAACTATCTCGAGAGTGTCACCTTAATTGAATTACAAACTGCATAATACTTGAGAGAAGGAGATAGCTTACCTGTAGGTGAAATGATAGGGAGAGAACTGGGGAAATAGATTCATCAAATTCGTTTTCGAACTGTGATTCTCTGCATATCAACCCACACCCCACTGGCAAAAACTGATCAGAGGACAAAGAGTAACAAAGCTTGTTACTTCACCCATAGAATAAGCCTTCTGGAGTATAGAACATGGTGAAAATAGAGTATGGATCTGGAAAAGAAAGAGAAAATATCCATCATGCTCCTCCATTGTAATATGTACTCTATGAAGGCAGACATTGTGTAATTTGTTCACCAAACTTTGTGTATCCCCAGCTGCAAGATTACTCTCTAGAACTGAGTGGATTTTTAATATATTTTTTTTCTTTATTGATTTTTGAGAGAGGGAGAGAGTGGGATAGAGAAATAAAATCATTGATGAGAGAGAACATCAATTGGCTGCGTCCTGCATGCCCCCCACTGGGGATCGGGCCCACAACCTGGGCATGTGTCCTGACCAGGAATCGAACCGGCGACCTCTTGGTGCATGGGTCAACGCTCAACCACTGAGACACACTGGCCGGGCTCAATAATTACTTTAAAATAAATTTGGGTAGCATAGTTGAAGCACTTGAGTGCAATACATTTTTAAAGATCTGAAAAAGACACCTACTTAAAGCTATATCTATCTATATTCTTTTGCTAGTAAAGAGAGAAAATTTGAGCAAATATCAAGGCAAACTTCCCAAGGTTTAAATGATATTGTTCACCTACTAAAATAAATGGCCAAGCAAAGCCTATGGCTTCCACTCAAATAATTAAGTGAAAAAGTCTATTTTACATGAGCATTTCTGGTGCTGGTCATCTTCTAAGAATTTAAGGTAAACTATTCTAAGTAAATAGTCTAATTCTAATGAATTCCATTATTTTGCTATTCAATGATTATAACAATTGGTTACATCAATTTTTATTGGTATAATTTTATATCCATCAATTTTATTTGTCAGTAGATTTGAAAACGGCTTTCTAAATTCTGCTCTCATAAAAACTCACTGGCATGGATAAAAATGAACAATTTTCAATATTTTTAAATTCCTAAAACTGTTGCTGAACAGATAATAAATAGCTTTCTACCTCATTAGAAAGTAAAAGCTTAGTTTTATTTATCTCTAGAGTAGCTTAAGGCAGAACAGCATAGCACTGTTAACTGTTGAGTTTTAAAAAATGCTCATAGCTAACTCATTGTTCTCCTGGAGTATAAAATACATCATCATTTCTGTTTGGTACTTGATCCCAGTCAAATGCCTAGCTGTAAGTTTTCCTTTTTGATGATAGTATAGAATATCTCACTTTTAAAATAAATTTTAAGTGATATTATTAATCCTAGTCTTGTTTGATATTATTCCTTGTTGTTTAGTTAATGATTATTTTACAAATAAAAATAGCAAGTAAAATAACCAAATTTGATGTTCCTTAAGCACCAATTCATGTACTGCATTGATTTACATATTTACTTTATACGTATATCACGGTCAGGGTTTCCTAAGACAATGTCTAACTGAAGATCCACAGGTAAACAGAAATTTTATTTCTCATGTAAGATATATCTGATTGCCCTGCCGGTGTGGCTCAGTGGTTGAGAGTCAACCCATGCACCAAGAGGTCACCAGTTCGATTCCCGGTCAGGACACATGCCCAGGTTGTGGGCCCGGTCCGCTGTGGGGGACATGCAGGAGGCAGCCAATTGATGTTCTCTCTCATTGATGTTTCTCTCTCTCTCTCTCTCTCCCTCTTTCTTCCTCTCTATCTAAAATAAATACAAGAAAAAAATTTAAAAAAACAACATATGTCTTATTCCCTAAAAATAGCCATGTTGATTAAAATGATATTTTTAGGTTCGAAGTTGATTATATGACCCACTTATGATATTACAAAAACTACTTATACTATTATGTATGGCATCACATTGGTTTTGTCACCGTTTCAAAGTTCCAATTGTTTGTGAGCATTACCTATTCTATCTTGAGTTGAAACTTTTATTATTTTATGACTTTAAAAAGGTATTAACTTAATCTGACAAAGTCAATGCCAAAGAAAGCAAACAGAAAGGAAAGTAGCTCATAGTTTAACATCCCTAATTTATTTTTACTATTTAACCTATACTATCTTGAACTTAATGTTAGTGAAGAATGGGGAGAATGTGCACATGAAGAGCTGCCACATAGGCATACAACTGTTTCCATTGGAGCAATAACACACTCCTGGTGAAAATATAAAAATGAGTAGCCAGTTTGGAAAACTTGTCAGAAGTTCCTCAGAAAGTTACCATATGACCTAACAGGTCTACACCGAGATATAACCAAAAGAAATGAAAACAGTATGGCCACATGAATACTTATTGAAATATTATTCTTAATAGCCAAAAGAAGAAACTACCTAAATGTTCATTAATGGGTGAATAGATAAACAAAGTGGTTTAGCTATACAATGCAATGGTATTCTGCCATAAAAAGAGAATAAAGTACTATTATATGATACATATAAACATAAACTTTGAAAACATTATGCTAAGTGAAAGAAACCAATCACAGTAGCCCACATATTATATTATTCCATTTTTTTCTTTATTGATTTTAGAGAGAGAGGGAGGGAGAGAGAGCGAGAGATAGAAACATTGATGAGAGAGAACATGGATTGGCTGCCTCCTGCATGCCCCCCACTGGGGATCGGGCCCACAACCTGGGCATGTGCCCTGACTGGGAATCAAACTGGTGACCTCTTGGTGCATGGGTCGATGCTCAACCACTGAGCCACACCAGCCCAGCTATTATTTCATTTTAACTAACTATTCAAATAGGAAAATCTAAAGAGACAAAAAGCAGGTTAGTAGTTACATGGGGGCTGAAATGAAGTGGGAGTGGAAAATGGCTGTAAATGGTTATAGGTTTTCACTTGGGGGTTTATGGAAATATTCTGGAATTAGATAAATGTAATGACTGCACAAATCTTCAGATATACTAGAAATCACTGAAGTGTAACATGAATAGAGTGAATTTTATGGTATGTGAGTCATATCTCAATAAATATGCTATTTAGAAAAGGATGCTTATTACATGTGAGACACTGCATTTGGGATGCAAGATAACCAAACCACAGTTTCTGTTCTTAAAGGAAAAAAAAATCTCACAATGGAGAGAGAAATCAACATGGAAAATTATTGCACTAGTGTCGGTAAAAAACAGGAGAGTATTGCCTGGCTGGTGGCTCAGTGGTTGAGCTTCGACCCATGAACCAAGAGGTCGCCAGTTCGATTCCCAGTCAGGACACATGCCCAGGACACATGCCGATCCCCAGTGGGGGGCCTGCAGGAGGTGGCCAATCGATGTTCTCTCTCATCAACGTTTCTATCTCTCTCTCCCTCTCCCTTCCTCTCTTTCTAAAATCAATAAAGAAAAAAATATTTTTAAAAAAAATAGCAGAGAATGGATTAGTTCAAAGGAAAAGATGGTAAGAATGAAGAAGCTATTGGTTTGAAAAATTACTAGAGATATATAATCAGTAGCATTTATTTAAACACTGGATATGGGAAGAAATGAAAGAATCAAAGATATTCTAGTTTGTTACAAAAGACTCATTATTTTATTTACATGAGTAGTACAAGAAGAATAGAAGGATTCTAGGGAAAGAAAGGCAATTTCATTTTGGACATTAAATTTAAAGTTGTCTATGGAATTACATGCAGTAAATTCATTGTCTATTTTGTCTTTATCAGTGACTATTTCCAGGTACCTGAATAAGATCATTGTTAATCATAGAACTGTTCATACTCTTAGGGAAAATACTTTCTTTTTGAAAATATAGTCTTTATTTCATTACTTTGAATCTAAAAATGCTTCGAGCGTGATAGAAAAATATCACAAAAAGTAACTTATGTTTCTGCTTTTATTTATTTTTTATTTATTAAATTTTTTTGCATTTATCTTCAGATAGAGTGGTAGGGAGAGAGGGAGGAAGATAGAGAGAATCATCGATGTGCGAGAGACACATCGAGTGGTTGCCACCCACATAACCCCAACCAGGGCCAAGGAGAAACAGCAACTGAGATATGTGCCCTTAGCGGGAACTGACCCTGGAACTTTCTGGTCTGCAGGCCGATGATCTAACCGCTGAGCAAAACCAGCCAGGGCTAATTCACCTTTTAATAAGAATATAAGTGAAAGCTATATTCAGATATTAGCAACCATGATTGCACAAGTACTAATGCATCAAAATGAATAGGTGCCTTAGCTAGAGCAGAGTTCTGGAAATCTGCTGTTGTTCTGAGTGTTAATACTTTCTTTCTTTCTTTCTTTTTTTTTTTTATCCTCACCCGAGGACATTTTTCCATTTTTTGTTCAGACAGAGTGGGAGGGAGAGAGAGGAAGAGAGAGAGAGACAGAGAAACATTGATGCGAAAGGGACACATCGAGTGGCTGCCACCCACACAACCAACCAGGGCCGGGGACAAACTGCCACCGAGGTATGTGCCCTTAGCGGGAACTGAACCCGGGTCTCTCTGGACCACAGGCCGACGCTCTAACCACTGAGCCAAACCAGCCAGAGCAAGTAGCTTATGTTTTGGAACAAGGTCTGGGCCAGGTTCTTAGACTTCACATCAATTTCTAGAATCTTAATAATGTCTATAGCATTTTTAGCTTGATTCGTATGCATTAATCTTTATGTTGCTTTAACACTTTTTGTAGCATATTTTATGCCTTCATTACTGAGAGACATTATTGATTTCAATGATTTAAGAATATGAATCATAGGAACACATTTTTATTAGTTGTCTGTATAAACATTCCTTCGGTAAACACAAAATTCTCAGAGAAAATAATCAGAAGAGAGATTGGGAAATCCAAGTAGGTGATTGAAACACATATTATACATCTCTACCCCATAATTAAATAGTGCCTAAATATTCATACAATGTTAGATATACATATTTTAATTAAAAATGACTAAAGAATGTATCATTTTAAGTAGCTTTATATTTTCTTCTGCTATAAATTTTTATTTTAGGTAGAGTCCATTATAATGGAGGATATGCATAAGTGTAATATATATAATATTCATACTAGTATATAATTTTCAACTTAAATTGTGATGTTTACAACTTAACTAAATAGATGTATGTCAGTCATTGCTACAAATCATACTCTCACAAGAATCAATTCTCAATTATATATACAAATAAATTGGAAAAGAATCCAAAAGTTATGTATAAACCCAATTGCTAATTTCCCCATCACTATTGTTTGCTTAGGCTTCAATGCACAGAAGACACCATGTAACTGCCTCAGTGAGATGAAGATACTTTGGGAGTTTAATTGTCCTTCCAGTTTAACTGTATCTACAGTCCAAATATAGAAACATATGGCTTAAATACATATTCTATTACTAAAAATTATATAAAATGTATCAGGCAATGGTCTATTAAGAACTCTTATAACTTTTTTTTTTTTTTTTTACTTTAGTGTATATGTAATTGGTACTTATCCTGAATCAGGTCAAGCAATTTCACAAGTATTATTTTAAACGTTTAGATACATATATGTTGTTATATTTAGTTGGGAATATTGAATCCCTTTATATAGGTTTCAAAATTAATTAAAGACATGAGATGAAGAACTAGTTTTTGAGAGAGTTAGTAAAGTATTAAAGGGTAAAGGTAAAAACTTGCAAAAGGCGGAAACTGAAAAATTGTGTTGCTTGTATGACCTTTGCTCAGCCCTCTGTTGAGTATGGATAAGGATTATCTGGATTATCCCCAAGGCAATGAATCACCCAGCAGATAGAGGACAAGATACCAGACCAGTCCAACTGCAAAGTGGACAACGGGCCAGGCAGAGTACGTCAGCAGGAACTGCCGGAAGCTAGAAGTAGAGTATATAACCTACACCCCAACTGTTATTTGGGGCGACACCTTTTCGGCTCAGCCTGCCTGCACCCAGGCACATGCAATAAAATCATTTTGCTCTACATTGGCCTTGCGTTGTGGATGTGATCTCAGACCTTTAAGTTTTCTAACCTTCATATTGTATCTCTTAACACATGGTTAAATTGTCTGCATGACTGCATTAGAAATACCAAGAGGATCTATCATGTTAACATGATATAGAGAAATGAGAGGATTTTGGAGATTTTTGTTTCAGAAAACACAGTGGACAAAGTTAATGTGGATAGTGCTGCCTTCCCAAAATGTGTACAAATGTTACATTCGACATGACCAAAATATTTAACTATATGTCTGTGCACAAAAAGAAGAAAGGGAAATCCCAAGGGGCCCAAACAATCACCTAAACTCAGACAGACAAGTTTAGCTGACCTGGGTGATCTAGAGTCTACTGAGTATAAATAAACATAGGGGCTGGACGTTAATATCCATATGGGGATAAGAGATCTGATCTTTGGTCAAGATAATGTGTGAAATTACACTTTAAATAGCATAAGAAACCGAAGGGAATGATTATCCCTTCAATGAAAGGAAATTGGAAAGATTCTCCCCACTGGCTTAAGGAAGCTATAAAAAATCTGTTTCGCCCTGGCCTGTTTGGCTCAGTGGTTAGAGCACTGGCCTGCGGTCTAGAGAGGCCCGGGTTCTGTTCCCGCTAAGGGCACATACCTCGGTTGCAGTTTGTCCCCTGCACTGGTTGGGTCGTGAGAAAGGTGGCCACTAGATGTGTCCCTTTCATGTCGATGTTTCTCGCTCTCTGTTCCTCTCTCTCCCTCCTGCTCTGTCTGAACAAAAAATGGAAAAATGTCCTCGGGTGAGGATAAAAAAAGAAAGAAAGAAATCTGTTTCTTGCCTAGTATTTCTAGGTGAAAATATATTCCATAAAAAAGTGATGTCTAGTCTGGCTGGTGTGGCTCAGTGGTTGAGCGTCGACCCATGCACCAAGAGGTCACCGGTTTGATTCACAGTCAGGACACATGTCCAGGTTGTGGGCCTGATCCCCAGTGGGGGAATGCAGGAGGCGGCCAATCAACGTTCTCTCTCATCAATGTTTCTATCTCTCTCCCTCTCCCTTGTCTCTCTAAAATCAATAAAGGGAAAAAAAGTGATGTCTAAGTCATCCAGTGGATATGTGGATTCAAACGTACATCACTTATCTGGTGCAAGGATCCTGAGGTCAATAAATGCAGGTGAACCCCCTGAGGGCACACCCACCAGAAGCAAATGCAAAACTCTCTAGTATTTGGTGAATGGCTTGATGGACTACCCAGATCCCTCTGAAAAATGAAGAGTTTATTTTCCCCAGCTGTGTGGACAGAGACCTGGCAGACAGCCTTTTGCTGTCACCCTCTGTGGAGTCAGTGTTTCGCAGTGCGCAGGCATGCTAAATAGCAATCTCAGACAGTGAATCAAGAAAATATGGGTTGATCTAAAGAAAAGGGGTTGGGAGATGGGGATATCCAAAGGGAGGGGCTACATATCACCGAGCCATGGGGTATTGGGTTGATGTTGACAGCCCATAGGAGCTGGAACCTTTCGTACTCAGTGGGTTTCGGGGTCTGGGTTGGTGGGTTTGGGCAAAGCTTGGGTCTACAGGAATTACAGGAATGTGGATGTGCAATAGGTGCTTCTTTGGTTCCTGGTGTCCCACAGCATTTCTTGTTCTTCCAGTTCTCCTGTGGCAGAGAGTTCGGTCTTTGTTCTCCTGGGGCAGGCTGGAGTCTTGCAAAATGACCACTAGGAATTATATTGCCCTGTAAATCCTAACAATTACCTTTGCTGAAAAGTGTCAACTCGCCCAGAGGCACATTCTCTTCTCTTGGCAGTCTTCCTCCAAAGACTTGACAAGGTGATAGCACAAAGACCACACTCTTTTGTTGTAACAGAACAATCTTCAACACTCCTTTTAGGGGCTGAGTCATCCATCCAAACTGCTGCAGTGGTGTAGATTGAGACAGCATGCCCAAGAAGAAAATCCTATATGCAAACCTCGATTTCAGAGTCCACTTCTGAGGAAAACAACCCACAACAGCAACATTTGTACATTGCAGAGAACACAGGAGTGCCACAGAAAAATCCATGCATTTCTTGCTGAAGACAAGCTCAGTCCAGAGGACATGATCTACAATGACTCAATTGACAGACACCACAAAGAAAATGAATAGCATCAAAGGATTTGAACTAATAAACTGAAAGACAATTTTAAAAAAGTAATTTTAGCCCTGGCTGGTTTGGCTCAGCAGTTAGAGCATGGGCCCGCAGACAAGAGAGACCCGGGTTCGGTTCCCGCTAAGGGCACGTACCTCGATTGCAGTTTGTCCCTGACCCTGGTTGGGGTCGAGTGGGTGGCAGCCACTCGATGTGTCTCTCTCACATCGATGCTTCTCTCTCTCTCTCTTCCTCCCTCTCTCCCTCCCACTCTGTCTGAGGATAAACGCAGAAATGTCCTTGGGTGAGGAATAAATAGGTAAATAAATAAATAAATAAATAAATAAATAAATAAATAAATAAATAAATAAATGAAGTAATTTTACTGGTTGAAAAAAATCATAACGGTAAACAAAGGACATTATAGAGAAAAAGGAAGGCAGGTTTTGGAGGACACTAGTAATGTTTGAAGAGGTAATAGCATATTGTGTTATACTTTAATATAATTGGAAGTCATTATCTAGTCTACCTTTCCTGCAGATCCTGGAAGGTGAAAACGTACATATCCAAGACTCCCTTAAACTAGATCCTTGGATGTGATTTAGATTCAGCCAAATAAATGCACTGATGTTGTTGTGGCAGGACAGAATCAAAGAAAGACCAGTAGAGAACTGAAGTCCAAATGGAGCCATTTATTAGCTGGCCGGCATCTGATTCCGAACACCCCTGTGACAGAGTCTTCGGAATCAGCCCTGATATGCTTTATTACATGCCTTTTAGACCTTACAGAAATAGGATCTTCTTGATATAATGCCCAGGGCCACAGCAATGCTGTATAGAATTAGTTTGCCTTACAGATAACAGGAACACCCAAGCTCACCCAGGAACACCCAGGTACTTCAAGGTACTTTGGGTCACACTTAGCCCTGAGCTGCACAAACGCAATGAAACCCTGATTTCCTTGAGATTGTGGGGAAGGTCAAGTCTCTGATTCAATACCTCCAGGCTCTGTGGACTCTGTCAGACACATAGCCAGCTCCCAACAATTTCTTGGTTCAGGGAGTATTACAATTTACTGAGGTTATTTTCACTAAACAGGTTCGGCTAGAGGGCATTCAGTGACTTTCCCAATCATCAATTATGGAGCAGCACAATAATTTACCAATCATCAATTATGGGGTTATAAACATACCAGCACAATGTAAGATTTGGATTTAGACATAAGTAAGAGGTTTTGCTTCTTCTGATGTTGCTGTTTCTGCTGGCCAGCAGAGTCAAGTAGGCTGAACAGAGATCTCTGTGTCTAGTCATTGATTTCTAGTCATTGATTTTATAGCAGGGCCATGATTAGAAGGAGACCTAAGGCACAAAATTTAAGAAGATACCAAGATTCTCAGTAAACAAGATAAATGATATTGAATGCAATAGTTCAGAAGGCAAAATTAATGTAAAAACAAACACATTGAACAAAATATAGAAGTTGTAGACAGAATCATCTGTGTACAGATTTTGCCGCAGGCTCTAATATGGCTTCTGACCAGCACTGTAACTGATCCTGTCTTTATTTACAATATTTTTTATTAACTCTGATGTAATCACATTATCAACATATTCGTATGTTTACCATCTTATTTTGTGCAGTTTGTATTGTCTATTTCATGTGAATTTTTTTCTTTCTGACTTTCTTTTGGATTGTTTGATTATTTTTAATATTTCATTTGCTTTCTTCACCTAGTGTAGGTATGTTCATGTTCTATTTCTATTCTCTTAGTGATTACCTAGAAATGTAAACGTGCAGCATCAACTAATATAATTAGTAAATATCTATTCCCTGTTCTAAGATTATACAAGAAATTTAGGACACTTTAACTTCATTTAATTCCTGCTGTAGGTTATAGTTCCATTTCAATTTTTGCAACTCCACAAAATATTAATTTTAATATAATTAGTGTGTTTTTCATTCTTTCCACATATTCACATTATTTACTCTTAAATCCTTCTCAAATGTCAGATCCTCAATCTGGGATTGCTTTTCTTACACCTGAAATATATTCTTTGCAATTTTCTATAATAAAGAGTGGCTAAAATGAACTTACTTAGTTCTTGTTTGCCTGAAAATTACGTTTTTCAGATTATGAAAAATGTCATTGGCTTCCATTGTTGATGAATAATTGGTAGATAATACAAATATCGTTCCCTTGAAGATAATTAATCTAGCTACTATTACATCTTTTTATCTTTGATGTTCTACACTTTTTACCATGTTGTGTAAGTGTGAATTCATTGGGCTTGTAGAATATGTGGGTGACATTCTTTTCACAGATTTGGAAAAAGACAGCTATATTCATGCAAATATAATCTTTTTTCCATTTTTTCTCTTCTCTTTAGAACTCTGATTAGATTTAAATGAAATCTGCTTATTATTCATGTCCCTTTTATTTTCTTTTATGTTTCTCATCTCTTTTACTCTCTGCTGTATTTTTTTCCTAACCCATGTTTCAGTGCATTAATTAGATTTCTCCAGAGAAAATAGGTCATATAGATAGATGATAGATAGATGATTGATAGATAGATAGATAGATAGATAGATAGATAGTAATTAGCTCATATGATTATGGAAAGTGACAAGTCCCAATATCTGCAGTCAGCCAGCTGAGACACAGGACACAAGGTGGTGTACTTCCAGTATGACTGCAGCTCTAAGAACTAAGACAACTGATGGTATGATTCGAGTCTGAAGGCCGATAGGCTCGGAATTAAGGAAGAGCCAATGTTTCATTCAGTTCAAGTCTGAAGGCAAGAATAAACCAACCTTGAAGGCAGTCAAACAGGAGAAGTTCCCTCTTACCCGCAGAAAGTGGGGCCTTTTGTTCTATTCAGACCTTTAAGGGATTGCATGGAACCTACCTCATTAGGGAGGGCAATCTTCTTTATACAGTCTACAAAATCAAATGTTAATCTCATCCAAAATACCTTCACAGACTCATCCAAAATAGTATTTGACCAAATATCTGAGTACTCCATGACTCAGTCAAGTTGATACATAAAATTAACTCCATCTAGTTCATTAATAAAAATATGATGGGATCTTTTTTATATTTTCAATACATTTTATTTTAGATCAGTTTTTTCTTTATTGTTGAAAGTATTACAGAGGTTCCCTTTTTTCTCCCATTGAGCCCCTCCTCCCAGCTCACACCCCCCTCCTGCCTTCCCCACACTATTGTCTCTGTCTATTGGTTGTACATATATGCATAGAAGTTCTTTGGTTTGTGTCTTTCCACCACCTCCATCCCCCTTCCCTCTGAGATGTGTTAGTCTGTTTTCTACTTCCATGTCTATTTTTATCATCAGCTTATTCTGTTCACTATATTCCATAAATAAGTGATGTGCAACATAGTACACAGAATTGCTATATAATCCATAACCCAAATCCCCTATTTTTATTTATTTATTTATGTTTTTTTCTCTTTTTATTTTTTTTTCAATTACAGTTTACATTCAATATTATTTTGTATTAGTTTCAAGTGTACAGAATGGTGGTTAGATAATCATGTATTTTACAAAGTGTTCCCCTGATATTTCCAGTATCCATCTGGTGCCATATACAGTTATTACAATACTATTGACTATATTTCCTATGCTGTACTTTACATCCCCTTGACTATTTTATAACTATCAATCTGTACTTCTCAATACCTTCACCTTTTTTACCCCATCCCCAGAATCTCTCCCTTCTGGCAACCATCAGTCTGTTCTCTGTATCTACATGTCTATTTCTCTTTTGTTTGTTCAATTATTTCATTATTTAGGTTCCACATATACGTGAAATAATATGGTACTTGTCTTTCACTGTCTGACTTATTTCACTTAGCACAATACCCTAGCCCCATCCATGTTGTTGCAAATGGTAAGATTTCATTCTTTTTAATGGCTGAGTAATTCTGATAAAATATGTTTAACATAAAATTTACCATTTTAACAATTTTTCAGTGTATAATTCTCTGGCATTATGCACATGCACATTGTTGTGCAAACATCACCACTATCCTTTTCCAGAACGTTTTCATCTTGCAAAACTGAAACTCTGTACCCAAAACAAAAACACCTCATTCCACACTGCCTCCAGCTCCAGAAAAACACCATTTTTTACCTTCTGTCTCTGTGAATTTGACTATTCTAGGAATCTCATGTAAGAGGAATCATATAACATTTGTCCTTTTGAAACTGTGTGTGTGGTTTTTGTTTTTTTTTTACTTAGCTTAATGTCTTAAAGGTTCATCCATATCGTTACATGTCTCAGAATGTCCTTTCTATTTTAGGCCGAATAATGTTCCAGTGTGTGTGTGTTTGTGTGCATCACATTTTGTTTATACTTTTATCTATCAGTGTATACTTGGAATGCTTCCACACTTTGGCTATTGAAAATAATGCTGCTACGTACAAGCGCACATCGATATCTGTTTGAGACTTTGATTTTAATTTATATATATCTATATGGAATTTCTAGATCATATGGTAATTCTATATTTTGTTGTTTATGAGAAATCACCTGACAGCAGCTGAACCACTTTACATTCACATCAGCGATGTATAAATGTTCCACTTTCTCCACATCCTTGCCAAACTTGGTTATTTTCTGTGTTTTTTATAATAGCCATCCTAATGAGTGTGAAGTAGTATATATTGTGGTTTTTGGTTTGTATTTCCCTAATCACTAATGATAGTGAGCATCTTTTTCCTGTTTTATTGGCCATTTGTATATCTTATTTGGAGAAATATCTATTCAAGTCCTTTTGCACATTTAAAAAAAATCAAGATTGTTATTATGGAGTTAACATTCTTTGTATATTCTGGATATCAATTTTTTTTTATCAGATATATGATTTGCAATTTTTTTTTCTCTCATCTATGAATGACATTTTTATTTTGTTAATGGTGTTCTTTGATGCCCGGAGGTTCTCAATTTTGCAGTCTATCTTATTTCTTTTTTATGCCATTGCTTGTGTTTTTGGTGTTATAGCTAAGAAAACATTGCCAAATCCAATGTCATGAAGATTTTCTATGATATTTACTTTCAATATTTTTATAATTTCAGCTCTTGTGTTTAAATCATTAATCTATTTTGTGTTAACTTTTGTTTATAGTATAAGGTCAAAGTCTATCTTCATTTTCTCTTGTGGATATTTTGTTTACCTAACACAAATGATTAAACATACTGTTCTTTCCCCTGTTGAATGATATTGACAAAACTTGTCAAAAATTAGTTCCCATATATGCAAGGGATTATTACCAGCCTCTCTATTCTATTCCTTTGGTGTATATGTCTGTCTCTATGCCAGTACCAAACTCTTTTGATTGCTGTAGTGTTGTGTTAAGTTTAGAAATCAGGAGGAGAGATGCCTTCAACCTCATTCTTTTTCAAGAATGTTTTTGCTATTCATAGTCCCTTAATATTTTATATAAATTTTAGGATAGATTTTTCTACTTCTGAAAAAAATTTAAAAAAATGTGAGTTTTACTGTGATAACACTGAATATATAGATGGCTTTGGGTAGTATTGACATCTTAACAATGTTTGGTGTTCCGATCCAAGAACATAGGTATGGGATATCTTTTCATTTGTTTTTGTGTTCTTTAATTTTTTCAGCAATGTTTTGTACTTTACATCGTAAAGTCTTTTAACAAGCTTGTTAAGTTTATTCTTAAAATAATTATTCTTTTTGATACTATTAGAAATAACATTGTTTTCTTGATTTTCTTTCTAAATTGTTCATTGTTAATATATGGAAATGTAACTGAATTTTTGTGTTGATTTTGTATCCTTCAACTTTACAGAATTTATTTGGTAGTTCTGTGCATGTGTGTGTCATTTTCAGATTTTCTACATACAAAATCATGTGGTCTGCAAACAGATAATTTTTCTTCTTCCTTTCCAATTTGGATGTTTCTTATTTCTTTTGATTAGTGGACATTTGGTCCTCATCCAAATATCCACATACATTTGGTCCATGTCAAAATGTCCTTGAAATTTGGTCCTTTTCAAAACATCCACAAAAATATTTGGTCCATAGTTAAATTTTGTTCTGTGATAAGATTTCAATTCAGACCTACTTACCTAACTTCATGTTTCATGACCAGATAGTCTACCAGGGCAAGAAGAGTTATTATTGGCAATACAACCACAACATAATTATTGGACCAAATAAAACATAAGAGTACTTTTTATTATTTAATTTTTTCTTTGTTGATTGTAGAGAGAGAAGAAGGGAGAGGGAGAAAGAGATAGAAACATCAAAGAGAGAGAAAATCGATTGGCTGCCTCCTATATGCCCCCCACTGGGGATCGGGCCCCCAACCTGAGCATGTGCCCTGAACAGGAATCCGGGAATCGAACTAGCGACCTCTTGGTGCATGGGTCGACACTCAACCACTGAGCCACACCAGCCAGGTCACCCCTGATCTCTTTTGGTTATCATTTGCATCTAATACAGCTTTTCATCCCTTCACTTTCAGTCTTAGTGTATCCTTAAATCTAGAGTGAGTCTCTTGTATGCAACATACTGTTGCATCTTTTTCTTCTAATAATCTATTCAGCCACTCTACACATTTTAATTTGGGAATTTAACCATTTCCGTGTAAAGTAGTTACTCATAGGTTAATGTCTTACTTTTGTTCATTGTTTTCTGTCTGTCTTATATGTATTCATCCCTTTGTTCCTCTTTTCCTGTCTTCCTTTGTGACATTGATTTTTGTATAGTGATCTGCTTTAATTCCTTTCTCTTTTTCTTTTGTGTATGTTCTGTGTTTTTTTTATGGTTACCTTGAGACTTACATAGAATATCTTACAGTTATAGCAGTCTATTTTAAGCTGATAACAACTTAACTTTGATCACGTTAAAAATTCTACAGTTTACTTCTCCCCAAACATCCTTTATGTTGTTGGTGTCACAGTTTACCTCTTTTATATTATGTATCCATTAATGCATTTTTAAAATTTTTGTGATTCTTAATACTTCATCTTTAAATTTTTTTTATTCTTCATTGATTTTTGAGAGAGAGGAAGGGAGAGGGAGAGAGAAACATCGATGAGAGAGAACATCGATTGGCTGTCTCCTGCATGCTCCCCATGGGGGATCAGGCCCACAACCTGGGCATGTGCCCTGACTGGGAATCAAACTGGCAATCTCTTGTTGAATGGGTCGATGTTTAACCAATGAGCCATACCAGCCGGGCTTGTCTTTTAAATTTCATAGTAGAATTAAAAATGATTGAAACACCACTATTACAGTATTACATTATTTTGTATTTGTCTATGTGTTTACTATTACTAGTGAGTATTATACTTTAACATACTTCCATATTGCTTACTTTTCTTCCATGCACCAGGATGTCGGAGATACACTCCACTTCTCCTTCTTATTCTTTGTGGAGAAACATTGAGTGCTTCACCTGTTCTCAGCCTCACCGAGTTGTGCTGGCTGCAGAAAGCCCCTGCCTCTTGTCTCTGTCCTTTAGCTTTGTCAGGTGTTTGCACTCTGATGGTCCCATCAACTGTGTATAGAGGAGACAGAAACCAGATTTCCAGGCAGCATTCTGAAAGCTCAGAAACATGGACCCCTCACCCCCTTCTCCCTCCCTCTTGAAGGTGTTGCTTCAGGTGTTACACTTTCTCTCCGTTTTGCAGAGCTTTGCTAGTGGGAGCAGGGATCCACAGCTTGCCTTTGTTTTTAACACCCTCAGGTGCATAAATGTGCTGGTTTAATTGGCATTTCATAAGGTGAGACCAGAACTGACCCCTCTGGCCATGCACTGAAAGTCCAGGACATTAGAGAAACTCTCCATTCTCTCTCTCACCTGCCAAGTCATGGTCAGAGGAGTTCTCTTTTTAACCTTAAAAAAACCCAAAACATTTATTGCGGTAACCTTAATGAATAATATTGCATAATTTTCAGGTGTGCAGCATTATAGTTCTACCTCTGCATACTCTGTTACATGCTCACCATCAAAAATCCAGTTTCCTTTCGTTACCATATATTTGATCCCCTTTACCCACTTCTCCCTCAACCCCCTTTCCCCTCTGGTAACCACCATGCTGTTTGTATTTATGAGTTTGTTTTTTAATTTGCTTGTTACTTTTTGTTTCATATCCCACATGTGTGTGAAATCATACAGTTTTTGTCCTTTTTCTTCTGAATTCACTTACTATAATACTCTCAAGATTTATTTATGTTGTAAATGGCAATATTTCATCTTTTTTTATGACTGAGTAGTGTTCTATTGGAGATATATAGATATAGATGATAGATATAGGTACAGAGAGATATAGATAGTTATAGGTATAGGTAGATATAGATACAGATGATATATAGGTATAGATATAGATATATAGATATAGATATATGCCATATTTTCTTTATTAATCATCCATTGATGGACACTTAGGTTGTTTCTATGTCTTGGCTATTGTAAATAATGTTGCAATGAACATGGAGGTACATATATCTCTACAAATGAATGTTTTCATTTTTTTCAAATAAATACCCAGCAGAGTAATTGTTGGATCATATGGCAGTTCTCTTTTTAATTTTTAATGACCCACCATACTGTTTTTCATAGTGGCTGCCCTAATTTATATTTCCACCAACAGTGTGAGCGGGTTGCCTTTTCTCCACCCCAAAGATGAAAGGAACAAAAGCAAAAATAAATAAAGGGTACTACATCAAACTAAAAAGCTTTGCACAGCAAAAGAAACCATCAACAGAACAAAAAGACCACCTACCAAGCCTGAGAATATATTTACAAATGATACTTCTGATAAGGGACAAATATCCAAAATCTATAAGGAACTCATACAACTCAATAGCAACAACAGAAAATTTGATTTAAAGAAATGAGAAGATCTTTTTCAAGGAAAACACAGAGATAGCCAACAGACATTTGAAAAGATGTTCAACCTCAATAGTTATTAAGGAAATGCAAATCAAAACCACAAAAGAGATATCACCTCACACTTCTTCGACTGGTTATTATCAAAAAGATTACAAGTAACAAACATTGGAGACAATCTAACCCCATTCAATGCTGCAGTTCTGGGTTCTGTGTTCATCTAGAGTACTGCAACTTCCTAACTTGATGTTCAACTTCTCATAAAGGTGTTTCAGTCTGTATATCATTGTTAAATTTTTTTTTTTCTTTTTCTACAATCTTTATTGTTGAGAGTATTACTGATGTGTCCCCCATTGCCCTCCTCCACTTGGTTCCCATCTCATCCCAGACCTTCACCACGCTACTGTCTATGTCCATGGATTATGCATATATGAATATAAATTCTTCGGTGTTTCTGTGGGAGAATGAGAATTAGGACTTCCTATGCCTCTATCTTGGTCAATAGTAACTGCCTGTAGCGATTTGCCCCCAGAAATCCACAGATCTGCAGTATTTTTTCAGTTTTTCTGCAGCACGGCATCTGCCGCTGCCTCTGTGGCTTCCATCTTGAGATCCAGAGTGTGCAGCCGTTCTTGTCTGAGATCACAGTCAGGCAAAACAGATACCAGTCAGTCTAGCAACCAACAGACACGGCAGAAATTTGCAAGCAATCTCCATTCTGCTTTTTCTTTCTTGACGGAGGGAACCTGGAATTGAGCCACTTCCTCTGAATTTGAGCCACACCATGTTGAGGAAGGAGCGTGATGAAGAAAAGTAAAATGCTGAGAAATCTACCATTTTGAATTTTTTTTTTTACTTTATTGATTTTTAGAGACAGGAAGGGAGAGGGAGAGACATGGAAACATCTATGAGAGAGAACATTGAATGGCTGCGTCCTGCATGTCCCCCACTGGGGATCGAGCCCACAACATGGACATGTGCCCTGACGGGGAATCGAACCAGTGACCTCCTGGTGCATGGGTCCACGCTCAACCACTGAGCCACATCGGCAGGATGATTTCCTATCATTTTGAATGAGGCTTTTGCTTGACTGGGCAATCATGTGGTTGCTGTATATCTTTGACTTTGTTCAAAAGCTCTTACAAAGTTATTTTAATCGGTCTGTAGTTGTTTATTTCATGTTTCCACGGGGAAACAAGGTCCTGGAGCTTTCTAGTCGGCCATCCTACTGACATTAGTGTCTAATCCATTATTTTTCAAATCTCCTATATCATTTTTTATGGTTTTTAGTTCCTTGCAGATATGTTTTATTTATTTATTTTTTTTTTCTTTATTGATTTTAGAGAGAGAGGAAGGGAGAGGGAGAGAAAGATAGAAACATTGATGATAGAGAACATCGATTGGTCGCCTCCTGCATGCCCCTCACTTGGGATCGGGCCCACAACCTGGGCATGTGCCCTGACTGGGAATCAAACCAGAGACCTCTTGGTGCATGTGTTGATGCTAAACCACTGAGCCACACTGGATGGGCATCCTTGTAGATATTTTCATTCTAAATATTGTTAACTAAGGCTATTTAAAAATTTGCATTGGATAATTCAAGATAATGAAGCCTCTGTGGATCTATTTCTTCTGATTTTTTAATATCTCATACATGGTGCCCTGTTTCGTTTTTCCTTTTGTGTGAATTTGTTTTTGACTGTGAACTGCTAAATTCCTTAAAAAAAAACTATGTATTGGGATTCTTTGAAACTTAAAATAAAAGTTCAATCCTTCAGATTAGGTTTGCATTTACTCTTACCAGATGCAACACCAGCAAGAATTTGCTATGTTCCAATGGAAAGTTTGAGTTTTCACGTGTTTTCTGCATAGTATGAAATTGGGATGAAAAGACATTAAGAACTGGTTTGTGTCTCTGATTCTATTTAGGTGTTGTACTTTATTTAATACTGCACTGCTCAGTGCCTTTGCAACTTTCCCTTTTCTGGGGGTGACAGACAGGAGATAGGAGGACATATATACAGTTCATTTCTCATTGAATCTTACCATGATGATAAAGGTCCTTGGGTCCCACTTTTTCAGGGAAGGTGTCTCTTATTTGACATCCCATTTGGGGAATTCCCTGAGTTTTGCTTGCAGTTTCCCAAACCCTTCAAGATCATAAAAATCTATGATAAATGTTTTCAGATTTAAGAGGACAAAAAAAGAACATTAGGCCAAATTTAGCTCAGTGCTTTTATTATGATCTTTGGTTGTTCATTCACCTGATACTTCCTTATTATTGTGTTCATTCTTCCATGTGTCTAAAGATTTTAAAAAGTATTCCATCCAACATCTTTGGCTACTTACAGTAGGAATGTGAATCTGGATACAAAGCTAGCTGTATTACTGGAAATTAAAGCCCAGTATTTGTTTTTCACCATCACAGGTTTTAGTTAAAACAGGCTATGGTTTTAAATCAGGACTCGGTAGATGAAAAAAAATTAAAATTATATTCAAAGTTAAGCTTTTATCATATATTTCAAAATATGTTCTATAAATCACTTTATTCTCAATCACCCCAGTAGATTGTCAAAATAAAGATTTCTGAGTCCCACACAAGACATACTGGGTAAAGATGTCTAGGACTTGAGCCCAGGAATCTATATTCTTGTCAGCCACACTAGTTAATTCATAAGCACACAAAATTTTAAGGCCCATCAATTTAGAACTAAAGTTAAAATAATTAAATTTCCCTTGTAGTTTTACATTAAAATACTTCCACTGGAACAAGAGAGAATAAAGAGAACCCATGATGAAAATGATAGCTCAGATGCCAAAGTGATGGTTATAGACTAGACAACAAGGAAAAATAGGAATGGATTTTTAAAGTTAATTTCCAAATAATTAGAGAAGTACAATTCAAAACTAGAGGGTACGTCGATTAATATAACCAATAAATACCATGTCCATATTCAAAGGCAACAAATAATTTTATTCTTTTTTAAAAAAAAATTTTCTTTATTGATTTTAGAGAGAAAGGAAGGAAGAGGAAGAGAGAAACATTGATGAGAGAGAACATCGACTGGCCGCCTCCTGCATGCCCCCCACTGGGGATCGGGCCCACAACCTGGGCCTGTGCCCTGACTGGGAATAGAACCAGCGACCTCTTGGTGCATGGGTCGACGCTCAATCACTGAGCCACACCAGCTGGGTAGAATTTTATTCTTCACTGATATTTGTCATGAGAGGTCGAAAAATCTATTTCAAACCATGCAGTTCACAGCAGCGCATTGTGCGGTAATTCACTTGGCATGCACAAGAACAAACATCTTTAAACTTTGTAAAGAGGGTGTCAGCAGGGTGACAGTGTGCATCTCGAGCTGCTGTCTTTCTCCCTGCAAATTAATGGCTGCTGTTGTGTTGTCTGTCCATGCGCTTTTCACTTGCTGTGTTTCTGTAACTGCCATTGCTCTGGCCATTTAAGGAGGCAGCTTCTCTGTAAACTGAATACAATCTCTATTTCAGGGACCCTTCCACGTACGTTTCCTGTTTCTAAAATCTAAATGACTGTTATGAACGAAGATCTTTATTTTAGATCATGGTAGGCAACAGTATTATGCATGAGAGGAAACATCTTTTTCTTTGGAGAGTGAAAAACAGGTTATGCCAGATAATTCTAATCAGACGGGTGTCAGTGAATTTAGTTTCTTTTCTCCATGAATAATTTATGAATTTTGACTTAATGATAATTTTGTAATAAAAAAAGTGGGAAAAGTAACCATATTTAGAAATTGTCTTTTAAGAAAATGGAGGGCCTCTGTAAATCACGTGTTAGCCCTCATCATGACTGCGTTTTTAGACATTGGGTACATCTGATTTTACTCTTGGCACATATACAATCCACTGTAACCTTTACAATGTTAAAGACTGGAATATGCACCCTGGCCGGTTTGGCTCAGCGGTTAGAGCATCAGCCCGTGGACCAGAGAGTCCTGGGTTCGGTTTCTGTCAAGGGCTCGTATCTCGGTTGCGGTTTGTCCCCGGCCCCAGTTGTGGTCATGCAAGTGGCAAACAATCAATGTCTCTCTCTCTCTCTCTCTCTCCCCCCCTCCACTTTGTCTGAAGATAAATGTAAAAATATCCTCAGGTGAGGCTTAAAAAAAAAAAAATAGAAAGAAAGAAAAAGACCATGATTGGGGACCACCTGTCTAGACATTGTGATATTTTCATCAGTAACATAATATCAATAACACTGAAAAATGTTGATAGAAAAAAAAACTCCTTATAATGAACATATTCCATAAAAATTATCAATAGTAACATAAACCATGAAAACAAGATGCCTGTGTTGCTTCAGAATTATTATCCACTGAATTAGAAATCAAAATGTAAGGGTGCCGATTTGCTTTGTATAACCATAAGTGGGCACAGACTTCCATTTTTTGCTAAAGACCAGTGATTGCAGTATGATTTTCCACAGAGAAAATGATTTTATTATAATTTTGTTAGTGGTGGAGAAAACTGAAGTGAGGTCTCAGTACCAATTACTTTACAAAGAGCACAGTGAAATTGAACTTCAGGGAGAGAAACTGCACTCGGAAGTTTAAGAAAAACCACAAAGCTTTGCTTTAGTTGAAGTTTTCATTTTGAAATATTTGGGGCCCTCCTCCAGGCAAATAATAATAATAATAATAATAATAATAATAAACACTCCTTCCAAACAGGAAAAACTTCCAAAAACATTTAAAGATGATTTTGTTAAGGGATGTCCTGTACTGTAGTGGAAAATCAATGTTTGATCTAAACTTCTTAATCAGTAGACATTTAGGAAATAACTATTGATTTGCTATGAGGGAATTTTTTCTAAAAAATGATATACCTCAGTGTTTTTTTTTTTCCCCCTATTGATTTTTTTTAGAGCAAGTGGGAGAGAGAGATAGAAACGTCGGTGAGAGAGAACATTGATTGGCTGCCTCCTGCATGCCCCCCACTGGGGATCGGGCCCAGAACCTGGGCATGTGCCCTGCCTGGGAATCAAACCGGCAACCTCTTGGTGCATCGTTCCATGCTCAACCACTGAGCCATACCAGCTGGGCAAAAAGATGGTATACTTTAAATTAAACAAGTAAATAGGATCAACATCAGAAATGATGAAACATTATTTTTTCACCTCTGTGGTAGTTAATTTTATGCCAACTTGGCTAGGCCACAGTACGCATATATTTGGTCAAACACCAGTCTAAATGTTGTTGTGACAGTATATATACACATTTTTATCCTCACCAGAGCACATTTTTGCATTTATCTTCAGATAGAGTGGGAAGGAGAGAGGGAGGAAGAGAGAGAGAGAGAGAAACGTCGATGTGAGAGAGTCACATCAAGTGATTGTCACCCACATGACCCCAACCGGGGCCGGGGGAAAACCACAACTGAGGTACGTGCTCTTAGCGGGAACCGAACCTGGGACTCTTTGGTCGGCGGGGCCAATGCTCTAACTGCTGAGCTAAAACTGGCCAGAGCTGAAAATACATTTTAGATGAGATTACTATTTATATGGTAGACATTTACTAAGGGAGATTTCTTTTTATAATGTTGGTGGTTCTCATTCTGTTGAAGATCTTTGGGAGAAAAATATCTGAGATTTTTCCAGGGAAAAGAGAATTCTGCCTCCAGGCTCTTTGGACTTGAGCTGCATAGCAAACAGCTCTTCCCTGGGTCTCCATCCTGCCCTGCAGATTTCAGAATTTCCAGCTTCCACATGTGTGGGAGCCAATTCCTTAGAAATACACAACTTCTGAAAAATTAAACTCCTACCATGTGCAAAGTGTTTTTTGACAGAATCATTTTATTCCTCTCTGATCTTTTTCAGACTCTTTTTTTTTTTTCTATAATATCTCTTCTTAGATGTTACCATCACCTTTTATTTTAATTTCAGCATCTTTATGTTGAAAATTCCCAGAACTCTCCTCTAAACTTGACACCTAATCATCTGGCTTTGTACTTAACAATTCTGCTTAGATGTCTTACAGACACTCTCATTTAATATAACCCAAACTAAACTCAATGTTTTTTCATCTCAAATCCACTTTTCTTACAGCAAATGGCATTAGCAACTACTCAACTGCTAAGTTTCAGTCTACACATACCCAACCTGCTAATGATCTGTGGAAGTCAATTACTTCTCTCCACTTCCACTAACTGCTATCCTACTTCAGATAGTTATTATTTTTAACTTTGACTACAAAAAAAAACCTCCTCATTAATATCTTTCGATATATTGATTTCTACTCCAATCCAGTTTTAGCATAGGTCTTATGTAAACACACATCTGGTCATTAGACTCCCTAATTTTTAAATATATATATATATATATATATATATATATATATATATATATATATTTGTTTTCTTTATTGATTTTAGAGAGAGAGGAAGGGAGAGGGAGAGAGAGATGGAATCATCGATGAGAGAGAACATTGATTGGCCGCCTCCTGCATGTCCCCCACTGGGGATCAGGCCCACAACCTGGGCATGTGTCCTGACTAGGAATCTAACTGGTGACCTCCTGGTACATGGGTCAATGCTCAAACACTGAGCCACACCGCCTGGGCATAGATTCCTCGTTTCTGAGTCTCTTGAACATGTTATGTACTTTTTTATCTTTGAGCATTTTCACAAGATGTTCTTTAAACCAGGAACATTTTAAACTCTCAATTCCAACTAGGTTAGTTTAGCTAGCTCTTCCCCTTTCGTGTCTCAGGTTAAATAATACCTCTTCACACAAGCCTCTTCTGACATGCCAAATTGTGATCATCCTGTAACACACTTTCACAATGCTTCTTCATAAATTTTGTAAATATTTGCTCATTGTCTATCTTCTATTCCATTCAGTCATTTCCAGGAAGGTATGGACTATTTCTGTCTTATTCATTGCAGTAGCAATACTAGTACAATATACATCACTTAGGAGGAATTGGGTACATAATTGAAAAATGAATGAAGGGAAGGATGAATGGGTAGAGAGATGAATGGATGAATGAATCCAATGTTTAAAAAATCCTACAAATGGCCAAGAGATATATGAAAAAATGCTCAACGTCACTAATCATCAGAGAGATGCAAATTAAAATGACTAGGAGGTATCACCTCATACATGCCAGAATGGCCGCCATCAACAAATCATCAAACAACAAGTATTGGCGAGGGTGTGGAAAAAAAGGGACTCTAGTACACTGCTGGTGGGAATGCAGACTGGTGCAGCCACTTGGAAAACACTATGGTGTTTCTTCAAAAAATTAAAAATGGAACTGCCATTTGACCCAATAATCCCACTTCTAGGAGTATATCCTAAGAATCCTGAAACACGAATCAGAAAGAATATATTTACCCCTATGTTCATAGCAGCACTATTTACAATCGCCAAGATCTGGAAACAGCCCAAGTGTTCGTCAATGGATGAGTGGATAAAGAAGCTGTGGTACATATACACAATGGAGTACTATGAAGCTGTAAAAAAGAAAGATCTCTTATCTTTTGTGACGACATGGAGGGACCTGGAGAGTATTATCCTAAGTGTAACAAGCCAATCAGAGAAAGACAAGTATCACATGATATCACTTATTTGTGGAAAATAATGAACAAAACAAGCTGAGGAGCAAAATAGACCCAGAGACATGGAAGTGGGGTACAGACTGACAACCCTCAGAAGAAGTGGACATGGGGGGAGGGAAGAGATAAACCACAGAACTTATATGCATGTATGCGTAACCAATGGACGTAGACAACAATGCTGGGGGTGGGGATTAGGAGTAGGGTGTCAATGGGGAAAAAAAGATAAACATCTGTATCAGGAATAAATAAATTGAATAAATAAATAAAAATAAGAGCTAAACAAGAGTTAATACTTAAAATGAATGCATACTTTTTGTCTGTAATACTATTCTATAAATCATTTAAAGCTTGACTACTCACTAGAATTATTTCACATGTGTATAGTTCAAAAATTTACCGGGGGGGGGGAAGGGGGAGAGTTGAAAGAAACTATTTGTCAAGAGTTTGGTGCATGCATAATACAAATATATGTATCATATATAAAAATGTATTTAGGTATTTATAGTTCACATTCAGTCTAAAACAATATTTAAAAAGAAATTCCATTTTAAATATAGACTATGGTGAAAGCATTCATTTTCTGATTATGGGATACATTTAGTAGCTTTAATCACCTGCTGGGTGAAACACTGCTATTTGCTTTTTTCTTACAAACAGAAATATTTTTAGGATAGCTAAAAAGCTTACTTATCTACTCAGATTTCTTTGCATCTAGGAGTGATCATGGTAGGAAATATATGCAGAAGTACATTGAGAATTTAGGAGAATATTTGACATTTTGTATAGTAGCTTATCAGTTAATTTTTATAATTTTTTTTATTGATTTGAGAGAGAGAAGAAGTGTGAGGGTAAGAGAGATAGAAACATTGATGAGAGAGAACATTGATTGACCGCCTCCTGTATGTCCCCCTCTGGGGATCAAGCCCACAACCTGGGCATATGCCCTGACCAGGAATCGAACCGGCATGCTCAACCACTGAGCTCACCAGCCGGAAATTTTTTATAATTTTTAATTTTACCCCTGTGGAACATAGATGACATGATTAAAACTACAGCCACTAAGTTCCTCTGAAGAATGATTGCACAGAAAACTAGGAGACTGGGTACATTGGTGACATCTTAGAGAAACAGCAGAATGTCTATGCCCGAAAAAAATCTCCAGGCTTCTTGATGCTTTAGAAAGTAATACTCCATTGGATGAATCTTGGAGATTCTCTAAGCAATATCTTACTTGATATTGCTATCAACTATGGCAATCTTGACTTTTTGGTACTAAATAATAATGAACTTATCTTTTTGGTACACATTTTATTGGAGCAAAATACACAAATTGTGACTATTCAGCGCTAAAAAAATTTCATAAAGTGAGCACAAAGATATAAGCATCGCCAAGATCAAGAAACAGTAACAACACCAGAAAAATCTCCATTGCTCTGTCCCTAATGGAACTCGAAGCCTGTACCCTCACTTCCTTTGTATATTTTTTAACTTTATATGAATGGAATAATACATAAGTACTCTTGCTTCTTCTGTTCAACATTTTGATCCTGAAAAGTCATCCATGTTGTTGCTTGTTTTATGACCTAGTTTATGGTGTATCCTGAAGAATGTTCCATGTGCACTTGAGACAAGTGTATTTTGTAGTTGGGGACACTGTTTTATTGAAATGTGTTATATTTAGTTGTCTGATATTCTTATAGTGTTCTGTTTTCTTGTTGATACTAAGATGACTTGTTCTATTCATTACTTAAAGTTGGGTACTGAGGTGTCCATATATGTTGTTAACTTATGTTTTTTCGTTCCTCAATTCTGTTGGCATTTGCTTTTATTCTTTTAGGGCTATGTTATTAGGTACGTATATGTTTATAATCATTATAACATTCTGATGGATCTTTTACTATTATGCAATGTCCCTGTTTATCTCTAGTTTCATTTATTTTTTGGGTTTGTTCCTTTATTTGTTAATAAAGTATATTTTTAGATGAGTTTTAGATTGACAGGAATTTAAACGGACAGTATAGGAATTTTCATATACCACATACTCTCACAATTTCCTTATTATTAAAATCTCAAGTCAGTGTGACACATGTATTACAATTGATGAACTGATATTGATACAATGTTATTAACTCAAATTCATGCTTTGCATTAGGACTCATTATTTTTGTTGCAGAATTCTATGGATTTTGACAAATGCAAGATGTCGTGTATCCACCATTAAAGTATCATTACAAAATAGCTTTGCTGTATGGCGAGTGTTGCTCAGTGGTTGACCCATGCACCGAGAGGTCACCAGTTCGATTCCCGGGCAGGGCACATGCCCAGGTTGTGGGCCTGATCCCCAGTGGGGGGCATGCAGGAGGTGGCCAATCGATATTCTCTCTCATCGATGTTTCTATCTATCTCTCCTTCTCTCTTCCTCCTTCTCTAAAATCAATAAAGAAAAAAATAGTTTTGCTGCCTTGAATATTTCCTGTGCTATACCTATTCATCACTGCCTCCCTTTCTCTGAACCACTGGCAATCCCTGACCTTTTCACTGTCTCTTACATTTTGACTTTTCCAAAATGTAATATTGATGAAATGATATAGTATGTAACCTTTTAAGATTGACTTTTCTAACTAAGCAGTGAGAGCACATAAGCTTCGGCCATGTCTTTTAAGCTTGGTCATTTCTATTTTTTTTGTTTTTTTAAATTACTGAATAATATGCCCTTGCATAAATGTACTAGAGTTGTTTATTACTTTGTCTTTTAAACAACATTTTGGTTGTTTTAATTTTGGGCAATTATAAATAAAGCTGCTGTAGCTATTTGTGTGTAGGTGTTTCTGGAGATAAGTTGGGGAAATGTGTAAAAGCACAGCTCTTGGATAACTTTGCTTTGTAGAAAAACCTGACAAATTATCTTCTAAAGTGGTTGCAGAATTGTGTACAACCCCAGCAATGATTAGGAGTTCTTGTCATTCCAAATCTTCATCACCATTTGGTATTGTCAAATTCTGGACCTTAGATATTCAAAAATGTATGTTGTGGTAGACTATTTTTTTTTGTAATTTGCAATTTTTAAATGGCAAGTGTTATAGAGCATAATAATTATATTATTATGTGGAGCATATAAATGGCAAGTTATGTAAAGCCTATGTGTATTTGCCATCTGTATATCTTCAGGAAGATGTCTGTTCAGATCTTGTGCCCATTTTTAATTGCATTATTTCCTTATGTTGCGTTTTAAGATGTCTTTGTATATTTAGGAAGCAAGTCCTTTACCAGTTATATGTTTTACAAATACTTTCTCCCAGTCTGTGGTTTGCTTTGATCTCTTAACGATTCCTTTATCAGAGGAAACAGTTTCATTTTAATGAAGTGCAAATTACCACAGTTTTTTTTTGTGTGTTTTTTTTTTACAGAAATCATGTGTTTGATGTTTTACTTAAAAAGTCATCAAAAAATCCAAGGTCACCAATCCTTTCTCCTGTTATCTCCTGGAAGTTCTACAGTTTTGTATTTCACATTCAGATAAATTATCACTTTTTAGTTAATTTTTATTAAAAATATACAAACAATATCTAGATTCACTCTTTTGCATATGAATGTCCAGTATTTCCAGCACCATTTGTTGTAAATTTTATGCTTTTACCATTGAATTGCCTTTTTCCTTTGCAAATAATCTGTGGATTATATTTATGACTCTACTTCTGGGCTCTTCACTCTATTCCTTTGATCTATTCATTCATTATTTCACCAATACCAAATTGTTTGATTATTCTACATTTATAGTATGTCCTTGAGTCAGGTACTAATCATTCAACTTTGTTCTTTTTCAGTATTGTGTTGGCTATTCTAGATATTTTTCTCTTTCCTTAGGTGCTTCCTGAGATTGTTAATAGGATTGCATTGAATCTATAAATCAATAAGGAAGAACTAGATTCTCAACAATATTGAGTCTTCCTATTCATAATTATGAAATATCTCTTCATTCATCATATATTTGATTTGTATTTTCACTCATCTAGACCTTATACGCTTTGTTATATTTATTTCTAAGTACTTTATTTTATAGTACTAATTTAAATATTATGTTTTTATGTTATTTAAAATAATTTTCATTGATTTTAGTGAGAGAGGAAGGGCGAGGAAGAGAGATAGAAACATCGATGAGAGAGAACATCGATTGGCCGCCTCCTGCGTGCCCCCCACTGGGGATCAGGCCCACAACCTGGGCATGTGCCCTGACTGGGAATCGAATTGGTGACCTCTTGGTGCATGGGTCAGTGCTCAACACACTGGCCGGACTGTATATTTCTTTTCAATGTGAAAATTTCTTTCCTCCTATAGAGTTATCTTTCTTCCTTGTAACAATTCCTTAGACATCTGTAGATAGAAACAAAATATTGTGTGTTACATTTAGTGTCAATGGATTTTTGTTATGTTATGATTCTTTCAAAGTCTGTTCTTTTGTGCATTATGATATACTATAGTATTGTATTTTGTTGATAATCAGAAATCATCTTAAATCAGAGATAACAACCAAAGGAAGAATAAAATGTGGCAGCAGAAAATATTACAGAAACTGAATAATAGACTAAGTAACCAAAATTAAAAGACAATAAAAAAAGTGTTATATTAAGTATCATAAGGATGGCAGAAAGATGACTTCCTATAAAACCCATATCTTTGCCTACTGCTTTAAATCCATTCATGAACTCTCACTTAAAATACATTTCTTCCCAGCTTTTTGAAGTTCTAAATGTTGGGTGATCCACTCCAACTGACTTTTCCGAGACGTTTCCTGTGTTAGCACCGAAAATCCAGAATACCATTTTACCCCTCTATTCTAGGTAGATTGGAATGAATAATCTCCCTCTCTGAAACACTTAAGAAAAGGAAAATAATATTATTCCATGCCATGCATTTACACTTTTAAATTTATTTGCATGTTTTATTATTAAGCACCTAGTCAAACTATTCATTCCAACACACAATAAATATTTTAATTAGTATAACTTGAATCCATTTGCTGAATTAAAAGGTGAAATTCAATATCAAAATGTTACATTTCAGGTAAATATGAACTGTTGTCTTTTTAATAAGGCTTTTTATGTAAAAAAACAATGCTGCAAACACTATTGTCATTTTCTGATTGAGAAAACAGATATAAGCATCTTGGATATTGTTTCTTTTCTTTAAATTTTTTTTTTTTTATTTTAGAGAGAGAGGAAGGGAGAGGGAGAGAGAGATAGAAACATCGATAAGAGAGAACATCGATTGGCTGCCTCCTGCATGCCCCCCACTGGGGATCGGGCCCACAACCTGGGCATGTGCCCTGACCAGGAATCGAATCAGTGACCTCTTGATATATGGGTCGACGCTCAACCATTGAGCCACATTGGCTGGATGGATATTCTTATTTCTAATGATTGTATTTAATTCTCCATCGGAGTTTGAACTTGTAAATTAATTAGGGTCAATAAGATCTGAGAAGAAATCTGTTGAGGCTAGGGTGTGACTTCTGAGAAAGTTCTTTTTTTTTCCCTATGATTGAAAGCAATGAACTAGTAGGATATCCTGCCCGTGTTTCCTGTTTCAAATATAGGTTGTGAGAGCCCTGGCCGGTTTGCTCAGTGGTTAGCACGTCGGCCTGAAGTCCAGAGAGTCCAGTGTTCGGTTCCCTCTAAGGGCACGTACCTCGGTTGCAGTTTGTCCCCGGCCCTGGTTGGGGTCATGTGGGTTGTGAGCATAAGATTCCTATTGCGTCAGTTACAGGCATGTGAGGAGGAGATTCTTTGAGGAGGAGGCTAAGAGAATGAAAAGAACCACTGAACCGCCTATCTGGGTATTCCTATGTGAGAGTAATAAACTTCCAGAGTTTAATCCTATTTAGTCTGGTATTTTATTATGTGCAGCTGAAAGCATTTTAATTGAGAGACCAGTTTTGCAATAACAGCAACAACAAAATACCATGGCCTTCACCTTCATCAATTTAGGATGCTATAGCAGAATACCACACACTGGGTGGTTTAAACAATTAACATTTATTTTTTACATTTCTGGAGGCTAGGAGTCCGACATCAAAGAAATGACTGATACAGTTTTTGGTGAAGCCCTGCTTTCTGGTTCATAAAGGGCCTTTTTTTTTTTTTTTTTTTTTTTTTTCTCTTTGCTGTGTTCTTATAAGGCAGAAGGGGCAAAGGAGTATTCTGGGGTCTCTTTTATAATGACATTGAACCCATTCATGGTCAAGCTACAAGGAACATTCACCAAGATGAATATTTTAGGCCACAAAACACACCTTGTCAAATTTAAAAGTAATGATACAGCCCTGGCTAGTTTGGCTCAGCAGTTAGAGCGTCGGCCCACAGACCAGAGAGTCCAGGGTTCGGTTCCCGCTGAGGGCACATACCTCGGTTGCAGTTTGTCCCCGGCCCTGGTTGAGGTCATGTGAGTGGCAACCAGTCCATGTGTCTCTATCACATCAATGTTTTTCTCTCTCTCTCTTCCTCTCTCTCTCCCTCCTGCTCTATCTGAAGATAAATGCAAAAATGTCCTCGGGTAAGGATAAAAAAAAAATCAACAGCTAACATGATACGTACTTAATGATGGGTTTCCCCACTAATTTCAGGGAAAGGGCAGGAATGCTCCATATCTCCACTACTACTATTCATTATTTTACTGAAAGCCTTAGTTAATGTAAAATAAAATAGAAAACACAATGTATCCAAATTGGGAAGGAAGAAATTAAGCTGTGTATGTTCATAGATGACATAATTGTAAGTGTAGAAAATCTCAAGGAATTGTCCACAAAAACTTCTGGATCTAAGAAGCAATTACAGCAAGATTCAAGGATATAAAATTAACATACAAAAGTCAGTTGCTTCCCAATATACAAGGGATGAACAGTTAGAATTCAAAATAAAAATCACAGTGCCATTTACATCCTCACCAAACAAATGAAATACATAGGTGTAAATCTGACAAACTACGTATAAGATTTATATAATTAAGTCTACAAAACTCTAATGACAGTAATCAGATAACTAAGTAAATTGAGAGATATTCCTTGTCCATAAACAAGAAGACTCAATCTTGTAAGGTGTCAATTTTTTGCAACTTATCATATGTAGTTTCAACTCAATCTTAATAAAAATTTCAGCATGTTATTTTATGGATATCGACAAATGAATTCTGAAGTTTGTATGGAGAGGCAAAGACCCAGTATTTCTAACATATTGAAAGAGATAAGCAGTTAGAGTACTGATAATATCCTGATTTTAAAACTTACATTAAAGCTATAGGAATTAAGAAACTGTGATATTGGCAAAAGAATAGACAGATAGATCAATGGAACAGAATACAGAACTCAGACCTAGATCCACACAGATACTGCTCTTTGACAAAAGAACAGACAATGGAAAATAATAGTTTTTCAACAAACCATTCTGTAAAAACTGAAAATTTTTATTAAAAAATCAATCTAGACACAGACTTTACAGCCTAAAGAATTAATTCATAGTGGATCATAGACATGAATGTAAAATGCAAAACTATAAAACTCCTAAAGATAACATAGGAGAATATCTAGATAACCTTGGTTTTGGTAATGACAAAAGTGTCATTCTTTTTTTTTTTTTTTAATGAGAAGTTGGAATTTATTAAAGTTACAAAATCTTCTCTCCAAAAGACATTGTGAAGAGAATTAAAAGACAATTTGGAGACTGGGAGGAATATTTATAAAAGATGTATTTGCTAGCCCTGGCTGGTTTGGCTCAGCGGTTAGAGTGTTGGCCCGCGGACCAGAGAGTCCCAGGTTTGGTTCCCGCTAAGAGCACGTTCCTTGGTTGCAGTTTGTCCCCGGCCCTGGTTGCGGTTGGGCAGGTGGCAGCGACTCCATGTGTCCCTTTCACACCGATGTTTTTCTCTCTCTCTTCCTCCCTCTCTCCCTCCTGCTCTATCTGAAGATAAATGCAAAATGTCCTCGGATGAGGATGGAAAAAAAAAAAGATGCATTTGATAAAGTACTGTTATCCCAAATACACAAAGAATGCTTAAAACTTAACTATTAAAAAATGAACTACCCAATTAAAATGGGGGAAAGTTTCAATTATTTTGAATATTTATGCAGTGGTGGATTACTGGATCATATAATAGTTCTATTTTTAATTTTTTGAGGAAACTTTATACCATTTTACATTTTGCATTCCCACCAACAGGGTGCAATTTTCCAATATCTCCACATCTTTGTCAATACTTGCTTTTTTTGTTTTTTATAATAGCCATTCTGACAAGTATGAGATGTTATCTTCTAATGGTGTTGATATGCATTTCCCTAATGATTAGTGATGTTGAGCATTTTTTAATAAACATTTTGGCAATTTGTATGTCATGTTCGGAAAAATATCTGTTCAAGTCCTTTGCACATTTTGTAAAATATGTTTTTATTGAGTTTTTAAAGAGAGAGGAAGGGAGAGAGAGATAGAAACATCCATGTGAGAGAGAAAAAAAAAACATCCATGAGAGAGAGAAACATCTATGTGAGAAATCAGCTGCCTCCTGCATGCCCCCCACTGAGGACTGAGCCCACAACCTGGGCATGTGCCCTGACAAGGAATCAAACCGGTGACCTTTTGGTGCATGGGTCGATGCTCAATCCACTGAGCCACACCAGCCAGGCATTTTGCACCTTTTAATTGGATTATTGGTTTTATTTTTACTTTTGAGCTTTAGGATTTCCTTATACATTTTGGAGATTTATCCCTTATCAGGTATATGGATTGTAAATGTGATCTCCCATCTAGAAGAGATATTATCACGCCCACATCCACTGCAGCATTATTCACAGGGAACAAGATGTATGAAAACCTTGTCCATCAGCACATGAGTAGACAAAGAAAATGCAGTATATTCATACAGTGGAATACTATTCATCCTTAAAAAAAGACAATTTGCAATGTGACAACATAAATGTACCTTAAAGACATTATGCTAAGTAAAATAAGCCAATCACAGAAATATAAATTCTGCATGATTCTACTTTTATGAGATATCTAAACATAATTTTACAATATTAAAGAGTAGAATAATGGTTTCCAGGGGCTTGGGGTAAGGGAGAAATGGAGAGTTACTTAATAATAGGCATAAAGTTTTTAGTCTAGCAAGATGAGTAAGAAATAGAGTTTTATGTAACAGTGTACCTATAAACAATAATAATAAACACTTAAAATTTGTTAAGAAGGTAAATCTCACATTAAGTGTAGTTTTTTGCCCAGCCGGTGTGGCTCAGTGGTTGAGCATCCACCCATGTACCGAGAGGTCTCCAGTTTGATTCCCAGTCAGGGCACATTCCCAGGTTGTGGGCCTGATCCCCAGTGGGGGGCATGCAGGAGGCAGCCAATCGATGTTCTCTCTCATCGATGTTTTTATCTCTCTCTCCCTCTCACTTCCTCTCTCTAATATCAATAAAGGAAAAAAATATTTTAAGAAGTTATTTAAAACAACAACAAAAAAAACAAAACAAAATGAAACACAATCCTAGCAGAGAATCCAACAATTGTGCTCCTTGACATGTACCCAAAGGAAGTGAAAACTTACATCCATATGAAAATAAGCACACTGATGTTTGTAGCAGTTTTATTCATAATTTCCAAAACTTGAGGCAACCAAGATGTCCTTCAGTAGGTAAGTGGATATGTAAACTGTGATACAACTAGACAATGAAATATTAGCATCAGTGCTATGAAAGAAATGAGCGATCAAAACACGAATAGACATGGGAAAAGTTTAAATGTATATTACTAAGTCAAAGAACACTATCAGACAAAGCTACATACTGTAGGATTCTGACTGACATCATGGAAAAGACAGAAGTATGAAGACAAGAGAAAGATCAGTGATTATTGCGGTATAGGGAAGAGAAATGAATAGTCAAAGCACCGAGGATTTTGAGAACAATGAAACTATTTTGTGTGATTTTGGAGTGGTAGATACATGACATGACACATTTGCCAAAACTACACAGTGTACATCATCAAGGATGAGCCCTAATGTAAATGATAGACTTTGTTTGATAATGATGTGTCAACGCTGATTCATCAGTTGTTACAAATGTACCATCTGGTGCAGGATATTAATTGTGGAAATCTGTGCTAGGGGTTAGCTAGTGTGTATGTGGGCATTCTTTACATTTTCCACTCACTTTTTCTGTCTTAAAATCATTCTAAAAACATATTTTAAATTGTTTTAAAAGTTCATAAAGTTAACTAGCTGCTATCTTCTGCCATGATGGATTGCCAAGGCAACAAGCAAGTTTCAATAAAGATTCATGTTTTTGTCAAGTCCCTGGGAGTCAGGGAAACAGTGAAGCTAGGTTGTGGGGAAGGGCCTCATGTCAGCTATGATGGCGGGAGAGTATAATTTATAGTTGGCCACTAAAATAAACTTTTCTTTCTTCATAATTTTCTTACAAGCACACAAAATATTTGTTTACTAGGAGCCTACTTTAGGATGCCATTCAATGTTGGGATACATTGTATAAGATGATAAAATAAAAGTAAAATATTTTAATTTTAATTTTAAGGCATATTTTCATTAATAATGTGGTGCATACAACCTGTCATTACAAAGAGAAATGAGAATATGTTTGTTTTCTTTACAGAAAGCAAAAAGTGTTACCTTTGTATCTTCAACCAAAGCAATATATGTCTCTCTCTGTTTTTCTTTATTGATCTTGAGAGAGAGAGGAAGGGAGAGGGGGAGAGAGATAGAAACATCAAAGAGAGAGAACATCGATTGGCTGCCTCCTGCATGCCCCCTCTGGGGATCGGGCCCACAACCTGTGCATGTGCCCTGACCAGGAATCGAACCAACAACCTCTTGGTGCATGGGTCGGTGCTCAACCACTAAGCCACACTGGCCGGGCCTGTAATGATACTTGATTTTTGCATTATATCAGGTGCAAAACTTTCTGTGGGGTCATAAAAGGATGGGTAGGGTTCTTGTTTCCTAACAGTAGTGTGGTGAGAGCTGAAAATTATTGTTTCTTTAAAAATATACTACTTTTTATTTCTATATTAAAGTAGGAAATAATCAATAACTCAAAAATAATAACTCAAAGTACCTGCATCCCAAAACGGCTTTATCTTGCATGCCAAATAGAATCATTAGTGGTCACTGCCTGTGGCACTTTCCTTATAAATATGATGCAACCAGAGACAGGCTAAGTGGTATGATTAATTAGTTTTGTCTCTCTCTCTCTCTTTTTTATCCTCACCGGAGGACATTTTTACATTTATCTTCAGATAGAGCGGGAGGGAGAGAGAGAGAAACATCGATGTGAGAGAGACATACCCAGTGGTCGCCACCCACACGATCCCAACCAGGGCCCAGGACAAACTGCAACCGAGGTACGTGCCCTTAGCAGGAACTGAACCCAGGACTCTCTGGTCCACGGGCCAATGCTCTAACTGCTGAGCCAAACCAG
The DNA here is from genome assembly GCF_014108415.1 of Molossus molossus. Lineage (NCBI taxonomy): Eukaryota > Metazoa > Chordata > Mammalia > Chiroptera > Molossidae > Molossus > Molossus molossus. Next base: position 18,284,968 of record NW_023425355.1, read on the forward strand.
CCAGGGTAGTTTTGTCTGTCTTGGATGTGAGAAGGCACACAACCTAAATATGAGTTGACCCTGCATAAATGTTCTCAGTTCAACTCACTTTAGTTCACTTCAATTCAATTCCAATGTACAAGAACACACACAAGTGATCGTTTTAACAATATAAAATTTAAAATCCATCCCCTGGTATCTTATTTCATCCTGAAAAGAAGACCAAGGACCCAGAAAAAGTAAAAGAAGGAAGATATTTAAATGTGCCCAAATGGAGTAGGCTTTCTTGAAAGATTTTAATTAAGCCTGGCCTTGAAGAACAGTTTTATAATGCTGAAAGAAAAAGGAAATAAATGTAAAGAAATAAATAATGGATTATAAGTATTAAATGAGATTTTATTTTCAGACCTTTCTGAGGCTGCCTACGTAGAAAAAAAAAGTTCAAAAGTGAATAACCTTTTATTCCAGAGGTTTCTTTTTTTGTTTTGTTTTGTTCCTTTTGTTTTTTGATTTTTACATTTCAAGTGATTTTTCCAAATGTAGTAATTATAAACTACTTAGCATTAAAATGGATATAGTTATTCAGTAGTTCAAAGAAACATTGGGCACCTTTACCCTTGTGTTTATAGTCTCCATGAGGCATTGCCACTCTACATCACTCTACATGACCAAAGCAAATATATATACAAGGAGAGAGATAAAAAGAGGGGACCCTATATAAAATATATTTTTTAAAAATTCAAAAACAGTAAATGGATTGAGAAGTACTGATTGGTACATCCTGGCCAGTTTGGCTCAGCAGTTAAAGCGTTGGCAGTTACAAAATAGTCATGGGGATGTAAGGTATAACATAGGAAATATAGTTAACAATATTGTAATAACTATTGTGCCAGGTGGGCACTTGAATTATCATAGGGAACACATTACAGTCTTTAAGAATACCTATCTGCCATGTTATACAACTGAAACTATTACAAAATGTGTTGAAGGCAAACTGTAATTAAAAATAAACTTTAAATAAGAGCATCTATGAATATGAATAAGTAGACATAAAGTTATTTTAAACATTTTTATTTCTACTTCCTTGTGGCCATTTTTCATATGATTATTATCTGCTTTTACCTTCTCAGCAACATCTTCAAGGATTCAGTTTATAGACAAGCCTAGTAAAGGTACCATATTTAATGTTTGATCTATAATTTCCAAGGCTAGTAGACTACACTAAGAACATAATCAATTTTAAACACATAGTTTTCAATATGACCACATCCTTTCTCACTCAGCTGCTATTCTGGGAAGCTGAAATTACTTATTATCTGGATCCTATAGATCTCATTTGATGAAATAATTTCTTGTTACATCTAACAACATAAATTCTATTTAATATTTTATAAATTTGTGAAATATATGCGCAGTTGAGAATGTTTATTAAGGCTCTTTTCATTTTAAGATAAGCTGTCCTGGTCTGTAATCCACTATTAACTGCTACCAAATCACTTCATTTATTTCCTATATAGATCTTATCACAAATTTGAATTAATCTATTTAGTTTATTTATTATTTGTCTACAATATTCTCTCCTCTATAATATAAGAACTATTACATATACCAGGGACTATGTCAATCTTGTTTAACATTCTGTCCCCAGAGCCAAGGAAAGTGCTTGAAACATAAGGGACCCTCATTAAATACATTTTATTTAAGTAAATGAAATACAAATAGACTTTAAAATGTATCTCAATACCATCAGATATTAAATCTCATAAAAGTTTGATATCATCTTGAAACAGGTATGCAAAAAAAAAAAAAATGTCATGGTAGAGAAGGGAGAGAAGCAAACACAAAATGCCTTGCAGGCAAATTGAAACAGAGAGCTCACTTAAGTTGATGAATAATGTATGCAAACATTCTAAAGGTCATTTCAATATTATTGGAGTCACAAATATGTAAATAAATTAACCAAGAGAAATGTCCCCTTATTATTAGTGAATGCCTTTTAGTCTTAGTAGTAAATCACTTGCAAGAATGTTTCAGTAGCCCAAGTCTCATATTAAGACTTAAATACATTATGAAATAAAATAAGGGAAAATAATTGAAGTAATAGAATACTTTAGTCAACAGTGACAATCCAAGGATTTCTTATATCCTTTGAAATTTTGTGGAAGATTTATCCCTTTACTCTAAATTTAAATATTCAAAAGAGGACTGTATTTGTGATGGAAATGTGCTAGAGCTTAGATATATCTCCAAGTCAATAAATAAATATTTTGGTTATACTATAATTAAAAAAGTAAGCATTACTGATGATTCATTAAAGAAAAATCAGAGTGCCCAGCCAGTGTGGCTCAGTGGTTGAGCATCTACCCATGTACCAAGAGGTTGCCAGTTCAATTCCTGGTCAGGGCACATGCCCAGGTTGTGGGCCCAATCCCCAGTAGGGGGCATGCAGCAGGCAGCCAATTGCTGTTCTCTTTCATCGATGTTTCTATCTCTCTTTCCCTCTCCCTTCCTCTCTCTCACCAATGTTTCTACCTTTCTATCTTTCTCCCTTCCTCTCCCTAAAATCAATAAAAAAATAAATAAACAAAATTGATAAACCTTTAGCCAGACTCATAAAGGAAAATAAAGGGCCCAAATAAATAAAATCAGAAATGAAAGTGACATTACACTGACACCACAGAAATACAAGGAATCATAAGAGAACACAAAGAAAAATTATACACAAACTGGACAACCAAGAAGAAATGAAAAATTCCTAGAAACATATAACTTTCTAAACTGATCCAATGAAATGAAAACTCTGAATAGACTTGTTACTAGTAAGAAAATTGAGGCAGAAGTATAAAAAAAGAAAAAAAAAAGTCCAGGATCAGATAGCTTCGATGATAAAGAAAATGTAATACTTATTCTTCCCAAACTATTCCAAAAATAAAGAAGAAGGAATACTGTTAAATACATTCTACAGGGCCAGTATTACCCTGAAACCAAAACCAGACAAAGACTCTACAAAAAATAAATAAATAAATGAAGTGAAATAAAATGCCAATATTCCTGATGAACATAGATGCAAAAATTCTCATGAAATATTAGCAAATCAAATTCAACAATACATTAAAAGAATTGTACACCATGATAAAGTGCGATTTATTCCAGGTATGCATGGTTGGTTCAATACCTAAAAATTAATCAATGTGATAGAAAACATTTAAAAAAAAACAAAAATAAAAATCATATGATCATTTCAATAGATGCAAGAAAAGCATTTGGAAAATTGAACAACCATTTATGATTTTTTAAAAAACTCTCAATAAAGGAGTTATAGGGAGAACAAACATACCTCAACACAATAAAGGCTATATATAAGAAACCACCAGTTAACATCATACTCACGAAAAACTAAAATCTTTTTTTGTAAGACCCGGGACAAGACAAGGATCCCCAATTTCACCATTGTTTTCAACATGGTATTGTAAATCCTAGCCACAGGAATCAGACAAGAAAAAAATAAAAATAAAAGGCATCCAGATTGGAAAGAAAGAAATATAGCTGTCACTATTGCAAGTGACATATTATGTACAGGAAACATTAAGGACTCTATCCAAAAATTATTAGAACTAGTAAACAAATACAGTAAAGTTGAAGGATTCAAATTAATATGCAGATACTGATTATATTTTATATATTAATAACAAATGATCAGAAGGGGAATTTTTTTAAAAAATCTCATTTGCAATAGCATCATAAAGAATAAAATACCTAGAAATAAATTTATTCAAGGAGGTGAAAAACCTATAATCTAAAATCCATCAGACTGACAAATCTCAGATGGAAGGAGAGTAGGGGGTGGGAAGAGATAAACGAAAGAACTTATATGCAAATATGTACAACCAATGGACACGGATAACAGTGTGGTGAAGGTGGGGATGAGAGTAAGGAGGAGGGTGTCAATGAGGGGAAAAAGGAGGGACATCTGTAATACTTTCAACAATAAAGATAAATTTTAAAAATTTATTGATAAAAGATATTGAAGATGACCCAAATAAATGAAAGGATATATCGTGCCCATGGATTAAAAGGATTAATGTCATTAAAATATCCATAGTACCCAAAGCAATCTGAAGATTCAAAGCAATCCTTTTCAAAATACCAATGGCATTCTTCTCAGCCTGAGAAAGAATAACCCTGAAATTTACATACAACCAGGAAAGATCCTGAAATTGCCAAAAACACTGCTGAGGAAGAATGAAGCTGCAAGTCCCATGCTCTGATGAGGGGACAGGATGAAAGAAAGAACATGAAGAGATAAGCCAAAGAACATATATGCATAGCCCTGATTTCAAAATATACTACGCATCTATAGTAATGAAAATAGTATGGTACTAGCACAAAAACAGACATGTATATCAATAAAACAGAATAGAGAACCCAGCACTATGGTCAAATAATCTACCAAAAAGAAGCAAGGATATACAATGAAGAAATCACAGTCTTTTCAATAAGTGGTACTGGGAACACTTGACAGATACATGCAAAAAAATAAAAGTGGACCACTCTCTTACGCCATTTACAAAAATGAACTCAAAATGGTTTAAAGACTTAAGTGTAAGGCCTGAAACAATAAAACTACTCCTAGAAGAAAATACAGGTCATTCATTTTTTGACACCAGTCTTAGCAGTATCCTATTTGTTTGTCTATTTTTGTTAATCCTCACCCGAGGATACTTTTCCATTAATTTTTAGATACAGTGGAAGGGCAGGAGGGAGAAAGAGAGGGAAACATTGATGTGAGGGAGACATATCAATTGGTTGCTTCCTGCATGACCCCAACCCAGGCACATGCCCCTGCCCAGGAATTGAATCTGTGACCCTTCAGTCTGTGTACGATGCTCTAATCACTGAGTCAAACTGAGAAGGGCAGAAATATGTTTTTGGATATGTCTTTTTAGCCAAAAGCAGCAAAAGCAAAAAGAACAAATGGTATTACATCACACAAAAATGTCTCTGCAAAGCAAAAGAAACCATCAACAACAACAAAAAAAGACAGCTTCCTGAATGGGAGAAGGTATTTCCAAATGGTATATCTGATGAGGTTTTAATATCTGACATTATTTATAAAGAATTTATCCAACTCAACATCAAAGATAACAAACAGTCCTATTATAAATGGACAGAGAAACTTAATAGACATTCCTCCAAAGAGCATATGTACATGGTCAAGAAACATCTGAAAAAATGCACATCTAAGCGTCGAGGTAAAGCAAATCAAAGCCATGATGAGATACCACCTCCACCTGGAAGAATGGCTTTATCAAAAAGACAAAATGTGGTGAAAAGGAAACCCTCAGGCACTGTTAGTGGCATTACAAATTGGTGCCACCACTATGGAAAACAGTATGTAGTGTCCTCCAACATTTTAAAAAGAGAACTACCGCCCTGGCCAGTTTGGCTTAGCAGTTGAAGCATCGGACAGCAGACCAGAGAGTCCCGGGTTCGGTTCCCGCTAGGGGCATGTACCAAATATATATATATATATATATATATAATAGAGAGAGAGAGAGAGAGAGAGAGAGAGAGAGAGAGAGAGAACTACCGTATGTACCAACAATTACACTTCTGACTATTTATCCTATGAAAACAGAAGCACTAAATCAAAAATATATGTCCATTGTAGCATTATTTACAATAGAAATGATGTCCAGCTCGGCTGGTATGGCTCAGTGGTTGAGCATCAACCCATGCACCAAAAAGGTCGCTGGTTTGATTCCCGGTCAGTGCACATGCCCAGGTTGTGGGCCACATCCCCAATGGGGGGCATGCAGGAGGCGGCCAGTCGATGTTCTCTCTCTCTCTTTCCCTTCTTCTCTCTCTAAAAATCAATAAATAAAAAAGAATTAAAAAAAGAAAAGATGTCCATCTATAGACAAATGGATAAAGAAGTGATACACACACACACATGCACACACGCACACACACAATGGAATACTCAGCAACAAAAAGAATAAAATCTTACCATTTGTGATATGGATGGACCTAGAAGATATTAAATTAAGTGAAATAAGTCAGAGAAAAACAAATATCATATGACTTCACTTATTTGTGGAGTCTAAATAAACCAAACAAATGAACAGCAACAACAAAAAAAGAAACAGACTCATAGATACAGAGAACAAACTTATGGTTGCCAGAGGGAGTGGGGTGAAGGAGTTGGTGTAAAAGGTAAAGGAGAATAATAGGTACGAACTTCCAGTTATACAATAAATAAGCCATGGCGATGTAATGCACAGCATAGGAAATACAGTCAATAACATCATACATTTGTAAGGTGACAGATGTTTACTAGACTTACTGTGGTGGTCACGTGGTAAGCTATGACAAATCACTATGTTGTACACCCGAACCTAATAAAATATTGCATGTCAACTGTAACAAAAAAATATATATGTAAACAAATGAATTAAATTGTGTCAAAGGAGAAGTACTAAGGAATTAAAAGACCAAATGGAAAATGTGTTTCACCCTGTAAGTCTACTGTCCACTTAACATAATTACTGCTGCATGTATCAATGCCTAAAGAAAATAATTTCCAAATAAATGGGAACATGGTTCCTTTTACCTATCATGAGGATTCATATGAATATCCAAGAAATACACAAGAGGAGTCCCAAGGGCTTTCACAGGAATTGTCTGGATACTTAGTGCACCATTAGCCACAAGATGGGGATTTGGGGAGGGGAGATGTTTGAAGAGAAAATAACTCTATAATCCTCCTGTTGATACAGATGAAACAATAACGTATTGTTTTACATTTAAATTGCTATGTCAGGAAAGACAAGCTGAGAATTTCCTTCAATTATCTGCTTATTGAAAAGTTACATTTTTCCTATCTGTCGAGAACGATTCTCTGTGTTTTATATTTTTGAACAAAGAGTCCAGAAGGACGTGAACAAGAGGGTCCTAGAACAAATTAAGCCTGAAACTCCACTGGAGGCAGAAATGACAAAATTGAAGCTAGCCAACTGGGAGTTCATCATGAGAAGGCAGGGTTCTTTGACAAAGATAAGAAAGAAACCATGGGTATGAGTCTGCAGGGCTGTTAACACCAGGGCATTGTGGGCAGTACCCATTCGTAGAAGCGCCTGGGGTTGGAGTCAGCTCAAAGGCATGAAACACACACAGTCCAGAAGGAAAGAAAAAAGTGCAAGACATGAAGGTCAATATCTGGAATATGCTGCATTTGCTTTGACATTGCAAACCAGACGTCTTTAATGATCTCCCCTTAACATGCCCCCTTCTAAATCCTTATTATGTAACCCTTAACCTTGCTCCAGCTTCTGCCTATTCCCACACCTACATGTCCACACAACTGAATCAATATACTTCCACGTTCCATAAGTAGATGGACTGACCATCCATTTATTCTTGTTTGAAAAGATGAGCCTGGATTATGAGAATTTTCCTTTGAAGATCATTTTATAAACATGACTTAGGGAGTCTTTTATGTTTGAGGATAGTTTGAATATCATTAGCCCTACGTGTATTTTCTTAAGGATTATATAATAGTACTCAATTATAAAAATTACCTGTCTTTTTTTAATAGCATAAGTGTAATCACTCTTAAATCTGTTCTATGGCAATTGTTCTTCCACTTTTCCTTCTCATCAATTTTGGTAGTTCCTATTTTGCTAGGAATGATCTATTTCCTCTAAATTCTCATGTTGGCAAAATAAGTAGATTGCTGAAGCATTTTGGAAATAAGTCTGACTGTATATATTAACATTTAACAATACACATACTATTTAAGTATTCAATCTACACTTCTGAGAATCTAGCTAATAGAAATAAGAGCAACAATGTATAAAAGTAGGCAAATTAGGGTGTTTATGATAACATTGCGTGTCTCAAAGACAACTAAAAGCAGCCTAATGCCCAACAATGAAGACATGGCTTAACATATTTTGTGTCCTCTGAAAGCACACATATATTCATGGGTAGAGAGTTTCAGTCTGGTGAGATGGAAGGAATTCTGGAGATAAATAATGACGCTGGTGGCACAACAATGTAAATGTACGTGATGCTGCCGAATTTTCACTTCAAAACCATGAAGAAGGTCAACTCTATGTATATTTTACCACAATAAAAAAATTTGAAAATAAAATCAAAGCATAAAGTTTTAATTTTAAAAAGCTACTTTATTTATTTTTTATTTTTTGGTTCTAGGTCAAGTGAATTGACTATAACAAGATTTTTCATCAGACAATGTGGTGTGTGTTTGGTGTGTGTGTGTGTGTGTGTGAATATGTGTACGCATTTTCCCTGTATGAGACATATGTTCAGTAAACAGGCTTTAGTAAGAAAAAGATTTGTCTGAGACTATCTGCCAAGTAGGTGATACTACTGCCTTATCTCAATGCATCACAACAGGAAATACTTTTCTTCTACATCACAGATGCAGTATAAAACTCTAAATAGACTGGGTTGTGAATACATAGCGATTGCATAAATTAACATGTAGCAGTCTATGAATTTATGTTAAACTATTAGGATCTAATTCAAGGGTACCCCAAGAAGACACCTAACTAAACCTAAATACAGGGTGCCCCAAAATATACACATAATGTAACAACTGATAACTGACTTGATTTTCACTCCATTCCAGGCTCAATGGATTCAAAATAATGGGTGAAGCCAGACTCAGCTTTGAACAAAGAAAATGTATCCACTAGGCTTTTTTATGGGGATACATAAAAAATAAAGTTTAAGGAACAAAACTGGCAACAGTTGACGAATTGAGGGCAGCTATTGAAAGAGAATGTGCGCAGATACAGAATGAAATGATTCTTGATGTTTGCTAGTCCATTGCTTCCTGTTATCAGCAATGCCTGGGCCAGAACGGTCATCAGTTTGAAAACAGGCATTGACAAAAAAAAGTTCACCTCTGCAGATTCTTTTAAATTTTGAAAATGAACTGTTTGTTAATATACATGACTTTACAATAATTAAAATTGTGTATACATTTTTTGAACACCCTGTATATAAAGTTGTCATCGTACTTTATTGTTTTTAATACTCAGATTTCTTCATAGTTGAAAGCATGACTTTTTAATTCAACACAGATTTAGTACATGAGATCAATGAAAAAAACAAAAACAAATGTCAAACTGTTTTTATAAAAGCATTTTTCTTAATTTCCAATAAATCCTGTAGGGTTGTAAATGTATGAATTATAGCTACAGACTTGAATAACAAAGCATGTATATTACCTCACACCCCAAATTTTAAAAGTGTATTTGTTACTCTTTAAAAAAATTACAAGACTAAAATTTTGGTTAAATATTGAAAAATGAATTATTTTGGTTTATTAACAGTTTAGCATAAATCCCACTTCACTGTAAACTCTACTGAAACTTTTTCAGTTTTGGTTACTTCCTCATTTTAGAAAGTACATTCTAATAAACACAATTTAATTTTTCTTTGATAATTAATCTTATCATAGTGCCTTCAGGATGATCACCCAGTGCATAAGGGCTCATGGCTCCAGATACAATTTTTGGAAATCGAAGAAAAGAACTGCTACAGTCTCCAAAACTTACTGTAGAAATGCCTGTTTTCTTTTGTCTAAAAAATCTGAGTCAAGTTCTAGGTAATAAAGTTTTTGCTTTATAATATTTTGTTCTGCCATCCTAGATTTCATTCAAGAAAGCAGTAAATTTGCTTTCATTGTGAAGTCCCAGCAACTTGTACAGCTGAGACTCTTAATTGGAAATACAGGATCAAGTGCCTATTAAGAGAAAGCTGCAAAGTAAATTCCCAACTCTCCTCTTGTTACCCTAAAGCTGATACATTACTATCAACTGTAAATAACAATGTGTGATGGGATACACTTAGAATGCCAGTTGTCCATGGTTCTTTCCTCATGCAAAATATTTCTCAGATTTAGAAAGACCCAAGATATGCTTCAAACAACTGCCTCAGGAATCTGGGTGGGGATTTTTGATGGATTTAATGCTACATGGACCATAAAGTTGCCTTTAATATGTAATAAAAATGATGAAATAAATATTCTATATCTGATTTTATTCCAGAGATTCTTCTCAATCTTCATATTAAAATGATTAAACAAAAACCAGGTGAAAATAATTTTTTTGCCATAAATTTCTGCTTAGCAGAGGGAATACTACTAAAATTAATTGATTTCAAAGCAATTCTATTTTTAAAATTTTTGATATAACAATAAGATTAATATAGTTTGAGACGATTATACTACAATGACCCTCAAATGGCTAGTAAGTATAGAAAGCAGGTTGTTTTGAAAATAATTACTTTTAACAACCCAATTCTATTTATAATCTTAGAGAAAATATGTACAAATGAATTAGAACATGAACAACATTTAGATTTGGTTCAGTAAAAATACTGTGGAAATTATTATGTTGTATTTGAGTACTTTTATAATGTACCATTTTCAGGAAAAGTAAGATTTTTAAATGAGAAAAATAAAAATGGTCAAACGCTAATTAAAAAGCCCCTTATTAATTAAGCTGATCAGGAAAGACATTTATAAAAACTATGTTCAAGCACAGCCGGTGTGGCTCAGTGGATTGAGAGTCATCCCATGGACTGAGAGGTCCCGGTTCGATTCCCGGTCAGGGCACAAGCCTGGGTTGTGGGCTCGATCCCCAGTTGAGGGTGTGCAGGAGGCAGTTGATTAATGTCTCTCTCTCATAACAATGTTTCTCTCTCTCTCTCTAAACAAATCAATTTAAAAAAATATGTTCAAAATACAATAAACCAAGCAGATGTTTGTGTTTCTATATGTTGGTCATTATGCTCATATTCTAAGACCAGTTTTTATTAGTCTACCTCCATAATATTTCTTGTTTGTATTTGTGATTTCTCAAATATTTTCCATGTTCTAGGTAGCCAAAAGCCAATTAAAATAGCTCAATTTGCCCTGGCCAGGTGGATCAGTTGGTTGGAGCATTGTCCCATACACCAAAAAGTGTTTGATTCCCAGTCAGGGCACCTACCTAGGTTTTGTGTTCAGGGCCCATACAGGAGGCAACCAATAGATACTTCTCTCTCACTGATGTTTTTCTCTCTCTCCCTTCCTCTCTCTCTAAAATAAATAAAAACATATCCTCAAGTAAGGACGAAAAGGAAGAGCCCTGGCTGATGTGGCTCAGTTGGTTGAGCATCATCCATGCACCAAAAGGTCGTGGGTTTGATTCCCGGTCTAGGCACATGCCCAGGTCACAGGCTTGATCCCCTTTAGGGGGCGTACAAGAGGTAGCCAATGATTCTCTCGCGCATCAATATTTCCTTTCCTTTCTCTGAAAAAAACAAACAAACAAAAAAAAAACAACAACCTCAATTTAAAAAATACTAAATATTTGAATAAATAATGAGAGTAAATTGTCATCTTCAGTTAACAACACAGTCTAACTGAAAATGTAAAAATAAAGAAGCACTTGAATTTAGCTTATTATTCTAAGAATTTTTTTCTTAAGACAATGCCCTTTGGGGTAATGTCCTTCTCTTGCATTTTTTTTTTTATTTTCATTTCTATTTTTTGGCCAGGGTCTTTTCTAGCCTAATATAACTAACACGTATATTGCCTGGATTTTCTTTTTTCAGTGGAGGGGGTGTGAAGGGGCTGCATGAGAAGTATCTTACAGAAATTGCGATTTTCCCCGAGCAGGGCAACATTCCTGTCCCAGTTTCTCACCCACTGTAAAAAGGTCTTCTCGAGACACCTCTGAGTTGATACCTATCTTATAGCATGATTCCCCACAATGGTTTTAGGTTGACATCTCATGTTGAAATTAGTAATTAATTATGTAACATGCCTATATCTTTATGTGTTTGTTTCATCTGTGAACATTAATTATATATTTTATATCGATTCTGCAGCTTTTATCTCTTTAACTAAGATTTTATAATTTGTGATCATGGAGGCAGTGCATCTTTAATGTTTTGTGGCACTAAGTACCATTAAAAGCCATTTTATGGCTCTGCGATCATTAAAACCCTAGTCTTGCTGGAGCAGTGAAAAGAACTCTGCGTGCTACCTGGGGATAATGCTACCATTATGCTGCCGTTTAATGGAGTAAGGATAAAGGCCAAACACAACATGGCCCGTGTTTTACTGGACCCTGTGACCATCTAGCACTGGACGGGAGTCCAGTCCAGCTGTCAATCCTGACTTACCAATGCACTCAGAAAAAGTATGCACCCTATACCCTGTTTCCCAAGCAGAAATGATTCCGTTTAAAAAAAAAAAAAATGTATGGCAGTTCTTTCAACCTCAGTCGTTATCTCCTCTAATTTCCGGATTAGCAGCCTAAAGATCATCTTTTAAAATAATAAATAAATAAAATCCCCCGAAGAAGAAAAGAAATCGGAAAACCATTTTCATGTCCTTTTTTTTTTTTTTTTTTTTTCCTCCTTTTTCTCTGTCTTTCTTTACAATGTTGGCACAGAGAAGTGGGAAGTTACTTAGCAGGGTTCCGGGTTTTCTCGTGCCCCGCCCTACCACAGCTACAGGCTTTTCGTCCCCGGGTCGGTCTGTCCAGCGGAGAGCAATCCCTGTCCATCGGTCCACGCTCTGCCCGCCCGCCGCGCATCTGCCCTTCTCGTCTGACTCCGCCCCGCATCTGTCCGGAACCGCCTCGCGTCGGAGCTGACCCAGTGCGCTTCTGCCAGTCAGTCCCTCCGGACCTGCCGCGAGTCTCAGGCTGCCGAAATCACCGCGCGTCACTCGGTCCGTACCCAGTGGGCATCTTGGGGATCTGGGCGGTCTCCGGTCCCCCGCGCGTGTGTCTGTCTGTCTGTCTTTCTGTCCGATCCGCCGCCTGCAGCCTGCCTGCCGGCCCAGCGCACCAAGTGCCCACTCTGCCCTTTTTGCTGACGCTGAGTGTGTGTAGCGGCCTTAGCTAGCTGGGAGCCCGCCCGAACCTGGCCAGGCGGCCGGCGGAGGAATACACGTTCGGCCCCTGCCCTTGTTGATGTAATTTTAAGCCAACAGGAGATCAGGGCCTGTATTTATGCAGAAAACGGGTGGCGAGGCCTCGATCTGCAATGCTAGATGTGGGGAGCCGGCCAGCTGCTTGATGATTTCTTACAATTGAACAGGGAAAGGGAAATTTCTTTCCTGCGGCTGGCTTTTGAAACTGATTGGAAACCTGCAAGGGTGGAAATTAGAAGTCCCTTAGGTAGAACAGACTCCTTACTGGGATGCCTTTTTGTCTGGTGCATTTTGTTCTGAGCCTGCTGACCAGGTGTTTCTGAACTTCATTTTCTCAGCCTCGACAGTGTTTAGTTCCTTCGCCTTGGCTTTTTCTGTTCCTGAACAGCTGCTTGGCCCATAGCTTAGAGAAAACAGCCTTCTTTTCTCACTCAAGAGAGCCTCTTCCCTGTGTTCACAGAAATGGGGAGTGGGGAGCCTAATCCTGCTGGCAAGAAAAAGAAGTACCTCAAGGCTGCCCTGTATGTGGGTGACTTGGACCCAGATGTCACGGAGGACATGCTTTATAAAAAGTTCAGGCCCGCTGGCCCGCTGCGCTTCACCAGAATCTGTCGTGACCCAGAGACCCGCAGCCCCCTGGGCTATGGCTATGTTAACTTCCGCTTTCCTGCAGATGCCGAGTGGGCCCTGAACACCATGAATTTTGATTTAATTAACGGCAAACCATTCCGCCTCATGTGGTCCCAGCCAGACGACCGCTTAAGAAAGTCTGGAGTTGGAAATATATTCATCAAAAACCTGGACAAAACCATAGACAACAGGGCTCTTTTTTATCTGTTCTCTGCTTTCGGGAACATCCTCTCCTGCAAAGTTGTGTGCGACGACAACGGCTCGAAGGGTTATGCCTACGTGCACTTTGACAGCCTGGCAGCTGCCAACAGAGCCATCTGGCACATGAATGGCGTGCGGCTCAACAACCGCCAGGTGTACGTTGGCCGATTCAAATTTCCAGAAGAGCGGGCCGCTGAGGTTAGGACCAGGGATAGAACGACGTTCACCAATGTTTTCGTTAAAAACTTCGGAGAGGAAATAGATGACGAGAAACTGAAGGACATTTTCAGTGAATATGGGCCAACTGAAAGTGTTAAGGTCATCAGAGATGCCAGTGGCAAATCCAAAGGCTTTGGATTTGTAAGATATGAGACGCATGAGGCTGCCCAAAAGGCTGTGTTAGACCTGCATGGCAAGTCCATCGACGGCAAGGTCCTGTATGTGGGCCGAGCCCAGAAGAAGATCGAACGTCTGGCTGAGTTAAGACGAAGATTTGAAAGGCTGAAAGTGAAAGAAAAAAGTCGGCCTCCGGGGGTGCCCGTCTATATCAAGAACCTGGATGAGACCATTGATGATGAAAAACTGAAGGAGGAATTTTCTTCCTTTGGATCAATTAGCCGAGCCAAAGTGATGGTGGAAGTGGGGCAAGGCAAAGGGTTTGGTGTCATCTGCTTCTCCTCTTTTGAAGAGGCCACCAAAGCAGTGGATGAGATGAATGGTCGCATGATGGGCTCCAAGCCGCTACATGTCACCCTGGGCCAAGCCAGGCGCAGGTGGTGAGAATAAGAATGCTCCATTTGTTTCAGCCTTAAGCTGGTGCCTACTTAGTTTGGGCAACTTTGTGATAAGAGGTTATTTTATGCCAATTCACAGGTTGTTTTGTGTGTGTGTGTGTGTGTGTGTGCGCGCGCGCGCGCGTCTGTACGTGTGTGTTTATTTTTAAGTGAAGATTTTCTTTTGGGGAAAAAAGTGAAAATAGAAAATCTTGTTCATTTTAGCAAAGAACATAATTTCTAATTGTAAAGCTGTCATTTTGTACTATTTTTTGATGTAATAATTCTTAGGAATATGGAGAATAAAATTTATTCCTCCACACACTTGTTTTCCTAAACGAGTCGAGGTGAGGTCATCGATTGAGTCTATTTTCTTCCTTATTTCAATAATACTACTAAATTTGATTTCTTCTATGAAAATGTTCTCAAAATGGTCTGTACTTCTGACTCGATGACAGTGCAAACTCCTAACTTGCTCTTTGAGAAATCAATAACAAAGGGGAAAATACTAGTTATCATTTGTGCATAATTTCACTTTAAATTATTACTTAATATGAATATTTTCTGAAAAATGTGAGCTTTTATCTTTATTTATTCATATTATTTTTTAGTTTTAAATATATTTTGGGCATACCACAAACTTAATAGTGACTGTGACTAAGTGTAGGGAGTTGGCTATATATAGTAACTTCATACGCAGAGAAATAAGTATATTGGTGTGTTCTCAATCGGTACCTTAGGAGATCAATATTTTAGGCATTAATTATTTAAATTATGAGTTTCATCTTAAAAACATTTCCTGAGGGATTTGAAATCTAACAACAGTCTAAGAGCATTCTTACCACTCACTTTTCTAAACTTCTTTGTATGTATACTTGGATAATGTTAAATTAACAAGATTAATAACTGCACTGAATTGCCTTTACATATAAATAAAATTTAAGATTTTAACTTCAGTTCTTGTTATCAGTATAAAAGGTAAACAATCCATGTAATGATGTTGACAAACTACTTTGAAGACCATGTATCAAACTTGTCATTCTCTCTTGTAACTGTTGAATATACCCCGTGTGAAAATATTCACAGATGTTTGAAATGAAGGAAAAGGTTGTTACTCTTGATTAAATCACATGCCTTCAGCTATACGAAAGCTATTAATCCACTATGCTTCTCTTTCTGTCTTGTTGCTTGAAAGTTGTTACAGAATGTTCTGTTCTTTGTTCAAGTTCATTATTTAGCCTGTAATTTCTAGGTTACCCGTTTTCTGTATTTCACTTGTAGTTGTCTCTTCCCACCCCTCTACCTTCCATCCAGATTACACATACTTTGCTATTTCCTTTGGACTGCCTTTCTTTTAATATATGCTACTTGAAATCCATTTTGGAAGCAGAGAAATAAATGCCTAATTTATGTAAAATTTAAATAGTTGCTTTAAAAAATATGATTCACTGAAACCACAGATCCAACCACAACAAAATGTTTGTTTCTATTCTCAGTTGGTTTTTAGTTCTCTACATAAAGTTTTTGGTTTCATACATAATTCAACATAAATATATAATTTATTAACACTTTTGTTAGCAATGTGCCCACAAAATAATCAGAATAAGCTGTTTCTATGTAATTATCTACAAATTATGTGTATATTCATGATCAAATATTTTCAAATGGAACTCACTTTTTAAAACTTTAAACATAATACATGATGATTGTAAAAAATGTATACGATGCAAAAATTTATAGAGAAGGAAGTAAAATTCCCATAGTTCAGAGAAGTGCATTTCTTTCCATGTCTTTCTTCTTATTTATACATACACTGTGTTGCAAACAAAAAAGAAAACATACTACATGCACTGTTTTTAAGCATAATCATCTTTTCATGTCAATAAATATCTATATGTATCATAAATTTAGTGACTGCATAGTATTCCATTATGTGGATGTACTATAACTTAATCAAAGTAGTTCACTATTGAATATGATTTATATGCTTTTCAATGTATTCTGCATTTGTAAACAATGCTGTGAAGAACATCCTTGCTTAAAAATATTTTTGAGTTATATGAGCTTGAAAAAAATATAGCATGTAAAAGCTTAAATCTAGAAAAATAAAAATGTACATCATACTGATATATGCATCATAATTCTGAAAAATGTTCAAGACATAATCTTCATTTAAATTGACAAAAGAAAAACTAAGATAATGGGATACAATTTTTCACAATTTATGAGCCTACTTGCTCTTTATCATTGTAATCATTAAAATTTGTGAAAATGATGCAACTCCAAATATAATTTAAAATAGTTACAGTGGTAATACTTTACCATATGTGCTCTCTGTTCTTTTTTACCCATTACCAGTTTTCATTTCAATTTATACACCTGAAATCTTATTGTTAATCTAAAACCTTTACATGCATTGATTCAATATAAATCTGAACATTTCTAGAAAGTAAAAATCTTCAAGTATAAGCATTTAATACATTTTGGGAAATTAATTTAATACATCTTGGGAAATTTAAATTTTTGCTCTTTTTCAAAAAGTTAGCCAGTATAAAGAAACAGAGTAATTAAAATATACCTAAGTACAGATGAAATATACATTAGGACGCCGCAAAACAATAAAAATCACTGTAAATTCAGCTGGTGAAAAGCAGGATGAAAATATAAAGGAAAGACCATCTCTGTTTGAGCAGAAACACTTGGGAAGTTTTTCGAACTTGCATTTTTCATTTTTAGCTACATTTAACAGACTCCTACTAATTAAGACTTCTAGAAGGGAGCAAAACTACAGAAAAGCTTAAGTCAGTGCCAAAGCATTAAAAAAAAGTTATTGTTCATTTCCTTGCACAAGGTAATTAGTAAAAATTAGTAAAACTAGACTATCAAAGATCAACTTAAGAATGAACTTCAATGTACAGAGTTTTGTTTGTTTATTTGTTTGGTTTGTTTTTTGTTTATAATCCCTTTTTTATTTTTATTATTATTATTTTTGGCTTTCCAAAACAATCACTTGTACAAAATTCAAATGTGCCCAGGGAGAAGAAAATTAAAAACATTGCTTTGTTATTACCAGCCATCATATTAAATGTTACTTTGGGGAGGCTTTTCTGTCCAGGGAGTTTTATACATACTGGTGCCTTTCGGATTGTATTTATGGTTAAGGGAGAAAATAAAATGTTACGTGTGGATGTGATATTTTTAGCCTAGTGGAAAAAAGTAAGAATACTTATTTTTAAAGGAGTATTTAAGAATAGAGTGAATACCATCTTACCTATAAATAAATGGCCTAATTTAAAGGAATATTTAGAGATATATTAATAAATGACTGAATATAGATGATAACAAATGTTCCCAGCACTATGACAATATCTGGAATACAGTTAGCATTCCACAATTACTTGTTGAATTCCTCAATGAATAATCTATAGATCATATACTACCATTTATTTGCTTTCCAATTCTCTTCTCAGCGTTTGACAAGAGAAGTGAGTTATTACAGAATAATCCATTTTTATTCAATCTCATCCTATGCAGAAATAATTGAAAAGTGATTGGTTACATAGATTGTTGCTTCTAACATAGTGTTACTGGTGACCTAGACTCATGCTTACACTGTTAAGTTATTATCAATGCTCTCATGTTTCTCATAGTCTTTTTATTTCATTATTTTAAACACTTGATTGATGGGCCTGTCTTAGACAATTGACATAAATAAAAGTCTATTTGTAGAGTAACTTTTCAAAATAAATTAATGGGATGTTTCTTTAAGACCAAGACTATTCCACAAGATTTTGATCCTACATTGAACCAAGTGATCACAGTAATCCCTGAGACACTAGTGCTTGTGAACTGAATCAATCCTTACATATATCAGAGGGTTGTTAACAAATGGTTTCTTGGAGCCTCCAGAAAGTTAATGTATCTCACTTGACTCCAGGGGATTATGGTTACTAGTTATAAATAATCAAGTTACCATTGGAAATCTAAGGGAAGGGCCTAATGAATTTAAACATACACATATTGAAGATATAATTCCTATGGAAATTTAAAAAACAAACTCCAAATATTTTAATCCTCACAAGTCAACATCAACTTTAAAAGTTCTCCCATTTGGCACAAAAAAGGATCAGAATTCTCACTAAATTTTTCATCAAAGTTTGGACCTTTGTAGTTTATGTTTTTAAAAGATATTTAATTCTTTAGAGAAACTGCAAGAAAAAGATGGAGTGCTGATACAGTATGACCTGTCTCAATCATCAGAGCGAATTAGTTTATGTGTTTTAGAATAAATAAGTGAAACACTAGATGTTGGCAAATTTTGTATAAAAAATAAGCCTTCTATTATATAGAATAAATAACTTTACATCTTTTTGAGATTGAATTCAAACTTTCAAAATAGTATAAATTATGCTTTTGAAAAATCAAGGACGTTGTAAATCAACATTTGGGGGTATTTAAAAAGTAATGTTAAGCTAATTTAACAGAATGGCAAGCAACTCTTTTTTAAGTCACCTCTCTGAGACTTTAGGGCAGAGTGAATCCTTGAATAGAATAAATATTAAATAAATATTGAGAGGAATTTCTAAGCTTTTCATTTTCAGTGATTCAGGAAATCTAAAATATATCCCTAATTGGTTTTCTTGCACAAAAATCTATTCAACATTAATGTCCTTAAATAAAGAAGCCAATATTTTACTGTTTTGTGATGACATGAAACTTTATTTCATGATGGTAACCAAGGTAGCAAAGCAATGCAAGTCAAGAGGAAGAATGACTTTCCCTGTTCATTAAGAATTTTGAAGAATGGTATTTGTGAAATAACTCAAGAATAATTCAAAGAATGGGCGTACAGAAATAAAGAGCAATTCAAATGTTATAAATGTAAATTAATACTGTGAAGACAGTAAAATTCTGCTTTGTTTGATATCTGCTTTAAGGTGAAGCATTATGAATAGTTTTCATTCACTTTGTACAGTTATTCTTAACTGATTTGACTACTGCAGTAATACTAAACCTCAGGAACATTTCATTTGTAAGTAAATTTCTTAACTAATAATTGGTGCTAACCTGCTCCTCTCTACTTCTTACCTCCATGACCTAATCTCAACTCCATTCTTGCAGAACATTCAAGTTTATGAAAAATATTTCTGCTTTATGCATGTTGTCTAAACCTCATCTCAAAATTTTCTGTTAGATGTGCATGTATGTGATATTGTAGCATTATGTTGAGATAAAATTTCAGGACTTGCATGTTAAGCCACAGTAGATGGTGGGACACATCTACTGTTTATATATGGATAAATGTATCTAGCTGAAGAGATTCTTTTTCACGATGTGAATATCAGAGTGATGCCAATTAAACCAACAACAAAGCCATGGGGTCTGTTTGGAATTGTGGTTTCATAATTGATACATGGATTAGTCCATGTGGACACCAAAGACTGGGTAGAATATATACAACTAGAAATATATATTGCTAATGTGGGACAAATTCTGAGATATGAAAACATTTCAAGAATAACAAGAGATAATACTAAGAGAAACTGCACAACTTAGTTACCTATATGCAGCCTTTGTTTTATTTTTATTTTTTTATGATAAATGCTTTTTAGTACATAATATTTAGTAGACATGCTCAATCAACAAGGTCAACAGAAACTTGTAAATATTCAGCTAAATGACACACTATAAATACATATTTTTCTCAGTGGAGTCACATTAAAATAACCCTTCTCTTCTTTAGTCATATAATTTTGCAAACTGGAATAAAAAAGGAAATGCAAACACCCATAGTCATAGTCAGGAGGGAACTGCTCGCTGTGCACTGGGCATGCCCTCCAATGACTTTTAATATGTTCTTAAAACTTGCTCTGATCAGAGTTGGAAGAAAACGTAAAGTCACAGAGGAGACACTTCTTGCGAACACCAAAGCTGGACTCAAAGCAGAAGCCTGTTCCATGTCCATGTAAATGTTTACCTGGACAATCAGGAGCAGTGGGTACATTCTCATCCTCTTTACTATCCGCAAGGTCTTCTAAACCAGCAGGCTGAGTAAGGTCTTCTAAACCAGCAGGCTGGCTGCAGACAACATTATCTTCCAGTCCCCAAGAGGGAACTGTCACAGGTGGCCTTTGGGTTTCATCTGGGTAAAAAGCACCATCTGCTCCATCTCATTGCAGACCTGGTTGTGTGTCTGGTACTGCAGAAACATGACCACTTCGCTCTGAGCATGCGTAACTTTTTTTAAAAATTTTTTTCTTTATTGATATTAGAGAGAATAAGGGAGAAGGAGAGACAGAAACATCAATGAGAGAGAGCATTGATTGGCCGCCTCCTACATGCCCCCCACTGGGGATCGGGCCCACAACCTGGGCATGTGCCCTTACTGGGAACCAAACCGGCGACCCCTTGGTGCATGGTCAACACTAAGCCACTGAGCCACACTAGCTGGGTTATCCACACATTTTAAAATCCACAAAATTCAAAATATAGTGATGACAACGATAAGAGATCATCTTTTTCTTGTAATACAAATCTAATGAGGAGAATTTGGGGGTGTTACATTTCAGTTAGTGAGGGTTCAAAGTTGGTTTCCTCCATCATCAAGTACATTGTAAATACATTCATCTGCAAACACCCCCTTTTTTTTTGTGGTTCATACCAAACCAAATGGCAGCCCTTATTTGGCCTGCAAGATAGAGTTCTCCAATCCCTGATCTACAAACGCTGATCTAGAGACTGGCCTGGAAAGTATTTACCAAAATTAGCTTCTTTGGATAAGTAATAACAATAACTTATTGACTGGTATCATTCAAGAGGTAACCCTGAAGTAAAGTCAGAAAGTAAAATTATATCAAAACAAAAATTATATCAAAGCCTAAAAAGTGCCCTGGCCAGTTTTGCTCAGTGGTTAGAGCGTCGCCCTACGGACCAGAGAGACCCGGGTTCAGTTCCCGCTAAGGGCACGTACCTTGGTTGCAATTTGTCCCCAGCCCTGGTTGGGTCATGTGGGTGGCAGCCACTCTATGTGTCCCTTTCACATCGATGTTTCTCTCTCCCTCCCACTCTATCTGAACAAAATATCGAAAAATATTCTCGGGTGAGGATAAAAAAAAAGCCTAAAAAGTAATAGAACACAATAAAAGTGACTCTTTGTTTTCAAATTTCTGGATGGGGGGAAACATTTCTAAACAAATGTTAGATGAAAGTATCTAAAATTATTGGGTGATAAATAAAAAAGTTTCCTATTTTAGTAAGAAAAATGTTATATACAGACATAGTATACATGTCTATATTGTGTGAATGTGTATGTATATCAAGACTGCACAGCCCTGGACGGTTTGGCTCAGCGGTTGGAGCGTCGGCCTGCAGACCAGAGACTCCCGGGTTCGGTTCCTGCTAGGGGCACGTACCAAAAAAAAAGAAAAAAGACTGCACAGTTAATCAGATCATTGAGTGAGTAATTTTTTGGTTATAAAATGATAGGTGATTTTGTTTTATTCTTTTTTTATTATTTTATTCTCGAAATAGTTTATAATTAAAACAGAATGTCCTTAATAAAGAACAACTATTTAAAAAATGTAATTACAGCAGTTTTATAATAACTGAACTCTCATCTCCTCACCCTATAAGTCTGTTCCTCCTTGTATCTTTTCCGTCTCAGTAAAAAACATTTCCTTTTTGCGGTTTTGAGGCCAAAACCTTGGAGTCACTCTTGACCCCTTTCTTTTTTATCCTCACCCGAGGACATTTTTCCATTTTTTGTTCAGATAGAGTGGGGAGGGAGACAAAGAGAGAGAGAAACATCGACGTGAAAGGGACACATCGAGTGGCTGCCACCCACACAACCAACTAGGTTGGGACAAACTGCAACCCAAGTACGTGCCCTTAGCGGGAACCGAACCCGGGTCTCTCCGGACCGCAGGCCGATGCTCTAACCGCTGAGCCAAACCGGTTAGGGTTTGACCCCTTTCTTTGTCTAGATACATCTGTCAGGAAATTGTGATGGCTAAGACTTGAAAACAGACTCAAAATCTTATGACTTAATTAGCACCTTTGTTGGCAACAGCCCAGACCAAACCACCATCATCTCTCACCGAGATTATTTCAGCCATCTCCTAAAAGATCTTCCTGCTCTCACGCTCTCTTTCCACACTATTCTCCACATAACTGGCAGGATGATTTCTTACCAATGTAAGTCAGTTCAGGTAACTTCCTTGCTCTCAATGTCCAACAGCGGTCCATCTCAGACACAATGAATTTCAAAGTCCGACAGTGACCTTACTTTGTTGATTAAATCTCTTATTCCTCTTCCTCTTCCTCGTATCACTCCTGCCACACTGTCACTTCATTACTCTTGGAAATATCAAGCACACTCCTATTTCAGTCCCTTTGTTCCTGTTCTGTGCCTTTGCTGAAATCTCTCTTTAACCAAATATATGCATGGCTCATTCTATCAATTCAATCAGATTTCACCTAAAATATCACCAAATAAGACAAGCTTTTCCACCCAGCTGGTGTGGCTCAGTGGTTGAGCATCGACCCATGCACCAAGAGGTCGCCAGTTCAATTCCTGGTCAGGGCACATGCCCAGGTTGTGGGCCTGATCCCCAGTGGGGGGCATGCAGGAGGCAGCCAATGGATATTCTCTCTCATCGATGTTTTTATCTCTTTCTCTTCCTCCCTCTCTAAATTCAATAAAGAAGAAATTAAATAAAACAAGCTTTTCCTCACTCTTCTATATGATATTGCAAACCCCACTCCCTTTGGGAACTTATTATTCCTCTTACATAATCCACTTTATTTTTTCTTCTTGGCATTTAAAAACACTTGACATATTTAAAGTTTATTTGCATTGTTGCTCCCCACCCACTACCACTGGAATGTATTCTTCAGGTGAGCAGGGACTATGTTCATTGCTGTACTCTGGTGCCTAGATGAGTGACTGATATCTAATGATGGTAAACATTTATTTAATAGATGAATTGCATAACACAAGAGAATGTAACAGAATAGGAAAGAGCAATTATTATGTCATAGAATGGTAACAGAACAAAGCAGAGTGCATTTTGCTAATAAGCAAACAATAACAGCAACATAAAGCCTTCCCACAGAGGACAAAAGAAATACTGAAAGCCAACTCAACACAAATATTTACAGTGGATGTGAATCTCTGTAAACTGAAACAATGTGTACTTTTTTTCTTTGGATATTCCAACTGTATTTAATAAACATTTATTTTATAATGGATAAAGTAGATGAACTTTAAAAATTCTCACAATAGAATAAATAAAAAATTAAAGCTCAATAACTATGTCTAGATTATCATTTTACTCTTATATTTCTCTTAACCAAATGAAAATTGAAAGGCAGTTAGAAACTGGGAAATATTCCCACTAATGATACCAGATCTATGGTTACAATTTCTATTTTTATATAACAAGATCACACAAATCAATACAAGATCATATGAGCAAAATTATTTGTTGGGGACATATATCAACAGACAACTATAAAAGAAAAAGAGAAATAACAGCTGGATAGCAAAAATATGACAATGTCATTGGTAAATATCTAAGAAATGCAAATTTATGGAGAAACCATTTTCACCTATGAAATGAGTAACACTGAAATGAGTAGTCAATGTCAGTGAGGTAGTTAAAATAGGCACTGTAAGTACTGATGCTCAAGGTTTAACTTTCTAGAACTCTAGAAACTATTTTGGCAGTTTGCTTTAGCATCCTTAAAATTGTTGATAGCTTTGGAACAAGTGATTACCATCCTAAAACCCACACATGTACTGTTACCCATTAGAATGGAAAATGCCATTTTCAAACCCTCATTAAAGATCTCTAGAGTAATCTTTCTGCTTCATCACCCTGCTGTGTCCTGACAACACTCCACCCTTACAGCACACAATAATCTCTAAGAAAAAAATATGCATCATGTTGGCACGTTTAGCTCCTGCATGCCAGAGAAACTCACATTTCTTCAACTATAGCCTCCTCTTTTCTTTTTCTTTTTTAAATTTCTTTTTCTTTATTGATTTTAGAGAGAGAGGAAGGGAGAGGGAGAAAGAGATAGAAACATCAATGAGAGAGAACATCAATTGCCTGTCTCCTGCATGCTCCCCACTGGGGATCAGGCCCACAACCTGGGCATGTGCCCTGACCAGGAATTGAACTGGCGACCTCTTGGTGCATGGGTTGATCGATTCTCAACCACTGAGCCACACCAGCAGGGCTAGCCTCCTTTCTATCTGCTTTTCTCAAGTATTAACATCTACCACAGAGCTGAGATTGTAGACGATGTGCTGTGCTTATTTTTATTTTTATTTATTTTTTATCCTCACCTGAGGACATTTTTCCATTTTTGTTCAGATAGAGTGGGAGGAAGAGAGAGAAAGATAAACATCAACGTGAAAGGGACACATCCACTGTTCGCCACCCACACGACCCAACCAGGGCCGGGGACAAACTGCAACAGAGGTACATGCCCTTAGTGGGAACCGAACCCAGGTCTCTCTGGACCATGGGCCGATACTCTAACCACTGAGCCAAACTGGCCAGAGCTGCTGTGCTTATTTTAATTGGATCATTGAAAGCACATATCCTGTCCTTTCTCTTCTGCCTATTAAATGGTTTGTTTTCTATATGCAGGAAGAAGGAAAAGACTCAAATGAAGTTACTATCTGCCAACCTGTAACTCATAGCTTTAGCTTGATCTTGAAATTTCTTCTATGGCATTGTCGAAATGACATCAATTACTGATTTGATCGTTTAGGCCAAATAGTGTGTTTTTGCAAATGTGTACACTTGTGTACATATGTGTGTGTGTGTGCTTGTTTATATGTGTTTGTATGCTTGAGGAGAGAGAATTATCTGAGTTTTCTGGTTAAAGTAGTTAAAATACTTGGAACACTTATAGGAATAGAGATAGCCTCCAATACAAGAGTGAGCAAAAGTAGGTTAATAATGATACTGTTGTAATAAACTCAGTTATTAATTAACTAGAAAGGAACAAGGGAAGGCCAAATAGACACATGCCCAGTAAAGTCTGGGTGAAATAGGGAAGATACTTCCCTGTCAGTCACATCTGGGAACAGGTCACTGGTCAGAGTAGGTGTGGACACTGCAAGCAAGGAAAGATTCAAGATATATTTTATCTTCTTAACAAAGGAGTTTGCTCACTCTCTTGCTGGTGCTTGACTCCTGACCTGTGGGACTCTCACACTCTTGCTCCCCTGCATTAGCTGTCATGGCTCACAGCCATGTCAACCACACACAATTGACTAACGGATTATATCTAATCTGATTCTGTGTAGGATCCAATCCAACATGGAATGGAAATTTTGGACTCTGGGGTTGCTTCTAGCTCTGCTGAGTCCCCAGCTGCACCTTTTTTAGGACTAGGTTAAGGGAAATGGGACTCTGGAAACCAAAGGATGCAATTCCATGCAAATAAAAATCACTCATCCTCCCATGCAAGTCTCAGAAATTCTTTTTTTAAAACATGTTTTTCTTTATTGATTTTAGAGAAAGAGGGAGAAGGAGAGAGGGATAGAAACATTGATCAGAGAGAACATCCATCAGCCACCTCCTGCACAGTGCCTACTGAGGATCTAGCCCACAACCTGGGCATGTGCCCTGACTAGAAATCGAACTGGCGACCTCTTGCTGCATGGGTTGATGCTCAAGCACTGAGCCACACCAGCCAGGCTCAGAAAATTATTTTACTCGAGATATCATAAAAACCAGAACTTGAACATCCAGTGAGGAAGGGAATCCCCTACTTCCACTGGTGGACACCCCAAGTCCACCAATAACAACTACAACAACAATAATAAATAAAATAACTAATAAATAAATAACAATACAAGAATAAACTCTGCTTCACATACTTACAACTGTAAACATACTTTTGTCCATCCCTGTATATTCTTTGTCTTTTTTATACAACTTCAGCATTTACTAACTGAAAACTACAAGAGAAAAGAAATAAAAATTGAAAGGCTTTACCAAATAAAGTATACTTGGAACAGAATAAAAGTGTTAAGGAAAGACCATTATTGAAAGAAATAGTTTGTTTTCATCTACTACAGAAGAAAACATAATGTGCTATATAATTCCTCCAGAAAAGCAAATAACATAGAGATGCTTGCGAATGAGGATGATATAGATGTCAGACTCAACAGAGCAACTATGATAGATAAGCAAAACAAACAATGTGAATCTAATTATAGGAATGACAAGAACTGAGACAAATGGTTAGATTTTTAGTAAATTAAGCAGATTACTTTGGCAATTTTCCATCAATCTAAAGGAAAGTTTAGTTGCTATTTAAAATAATCTAAAAAACATTTTTATTTAACAAACTAAAAATATTCCTTCAAATCTCTTGCTTGGCATTGACTTTTGCATGACAATTTCTTTCAGGTTCTACTTTCTTAAACCAATGTTTAAAATTGTCACCTCTGTTAAGGTTGTACTTTTGCCAAAAAATAAAATAAAAAATAAGTTACTTTGTAATTTGGGGGGAGAAAAGCACATACATTAAAACTAGTTCATGTTTTGTATATACAGTTATTTTGGATATTTTATTGTAAGTTGTACAAATGTATTTTGAAGAATATTTAAGAAAAGCACTTTTATTATTCCATCAATAAATGCTCTATTTAAAATAAAATAGTATGTAGTGTTTCCTTTTTTATCTATATATGTCTGTTTCTAAACTATATTATCTTCCCATATTTTCATTAGTGATAAGGAAAATCAATTTATTAAATGTAAAGTATTGGCAACATTTTCCTTTCATTTTGTTCTGCAAGTTTCCCTTTGTATTAAAGATGTTTAAAATATAATAGATGCTGTTTTTACCACTAACCATGATAACACATGCAGTCTCGCCCTTTGGGTCACTCATTCTTTCTTATCAGCAAGTGTGTTTAACAACAAACATAGGGTATAATTAAATTCAGATTTTGCAGTTAAGTTGTGGCCTGGGATAAGTCAGTCACAGTGCTTTTAATTCCTTGAACCATTTTAAGCTAAATACATATTCTCTTATCTATGGGTAAAAGGTTGGGGTTTTTATAGGGGTTGAGAAATAATCACCATCCTTTAGCAACTGAGGAACAGTATTCAAAAAAGTTCTGGGATGACCGAGGATGGCTTTCCCTCCCCAGGATTAAGCCTACATCTATAAACACGAGTCTACAGATCTTTGTCTTTGGTATGTGTCACATAATATTCAATTTTGAAACATTAAATATGGCTAGAAAGCTCTACTTTAAAATTGTTTTGACAGGGAGACGTGAGCAAGTATCCAAATAATTTGCATATGTACTCAAATCAATTTTTAAATTTATATACCCTTCTAAGAATAGCATCATCCTCCCTGAAATTAAATCCTCACACAGTAAGTTTCTTTTTTTGCCCCTATTTTATGCTATTAATGTTGGATTGGTGCCCAGACTAGAAAAATATTTGTGACTTACCAACATTTCACCCTGAAGGTATTTCCAGGCTCTGTTCTTCCTACTGATTACATACCCTAGCTTCCTCCATAACAATGAATCACTTTGTGTGGCTGAAGAAGCCCAGAGTAGCTTGTAGTTACAATGCAGTTATATACCTGTTCATCTCCAAGGATATCCACATAGATCACACAAGAGTATGCTATAGAAATGCACAAATATGAAGAGATCCAATTCTTTCTGAAAAGGTTCAGTGCTATCTAAAATTAAGGACATTTAGTATATATAAGTATAACTGAGAAAAGGTCAATTCAAAACAGTAAAATTCAAGTTAATAGTAAAAATACTAATTCTTAATTAGTAAAGAAGCTGTAAAAAATGAAGTAAGTCATATACTTGATGATTTCAAACAGGCTGTTTCATTAGCTTCATTATTTTGGAACTCACTGCATCCCAAATAAACATGAATGTTTTTAAAGGTGTCTTCATCGTTTCTTTAAATCCAGAGTCAACTTTAAGGGGGTCAAATATATGATGATGAAAGAAGATTTGACTTTGGGTGGTGGGCACACAATGAAATATACAGATCATGTATCATATCATAGAAATGCATACTTGAAACCTATATAATCTTATTAACCAATATTATCCCAATAAATTTAATTAAAAATAAAAAAATAAAGATGTTTTAACCATTTATATTTAATAATGTACTATATGTTTTAGGCAGTTCAGAAAGGCATAAATAAAAAGATAAATGGTTACATCTATAAATAAATAAAAGGTAAAATTGAAAGGGTTAGTAATGTTTCAAAGTGTAAAGGTAAAAGCTTGCAAAAGGCGGAAACTGAAAATTGTGTTGCTTGCATGACCTTTGCTCAACCTTCAGTTGAGTTGGGATTATTGGATTATCCATAAGACAATGAATCACCCAGTAGATGCCGGACAAGATACCAGACCAGTCCAACTGCAAAGTGAACAATGGGCCAGGCAGAGTACATCAGCAGGAACTGCCAGAAGCTAGAAGCAGAGTATATAACCTACTCCCCAACTGTTATTCGAGGCTGACCCCTTTTCAGGCTCAGCCTGCCTACCCCCAGGCACATGCGATAAAGCCATTTTGCTCTACATTGGCCTTGTGTTGTGGATGTGATCTCCCGCCAGCTCAGACCTTTTAAAAATGACTGGAAACAATAAAACTATTATTATTTACAGAATATGGTTTTGTAGGTTGGAAATCCAAATAAATCTTCAAGTAAACTATAAGGATGTAAAATAGATTTCTGGAGTATATTAGATACAAGGTCAATATAAAATTATAATCTTTCTATATAAAAACAAAAATTAGAAATTTATGAAGATACCACTTTATATGATCCAAAATATCAAGTAACTGGAAAATGGAAAGCATAAAATTAGAAAAATTAGAAAACTTCATTGTGATTTACTAAAGGAGACCTAAATAAATGAGAGATGTACAATGTTCATAAATTAGAAAACGTAGTATTTTAACTAGATTAAATAAACAAAATTGATTTATAGATTAAATGCACTCACAGACATATTCCCAACAGTTTTTCTTGTGTGGAACTTAAAAATTGATTTCAAATTTTTTATGGAAATTCAAGGGTCAAAGAACAGTCAGTATTATGTTGAAAAAAAAATACTGAGAGACAAGCTCTATTAAATATATAGACTATACAAACTTATAATCAAGATTATTGTAAAGTTGTAATAATTAAGATGGTGAGTTAACTATTGACTTCCACAGATTATTAGAACAGAAGACCCAAAGTGACTCTCACACACTATGGAATGACACTTGATTAATTAACAGGGGTTATATTGATGAAAAGATATGATAAGACACCCTGGTCGGTTTAGCTCAGTGGTTAGAGCATTGGCTCGTGGACCAGAGAGTCTCAGGTTCGGTTCCCACTATGGGCATGTACCTCGGTTGCAGTTTGGCCCTGGCCCTGGTTGGGGTTGTGTGGGTGGCAACCAGTCGATGTGTCTCTCTCACGTCGGTGTTTCTCTCTTGCTTCTTCCCTCTCTCCCTCCTGCTCTATCTGAAGATAAATGCAAAAATGTCCTCGGGTGAGGATTAAAAAAAAAGATATGATAAGACCTATTTATCTATTTATGTGTAATTTTAAATTAAACAAATTGTGCTGAAACAATATTTATGTGGAAAAATAATTGGGCACCATACATGATACCCAAACAAGAATATATTAAATACTTATATTTGTAAGACAAAACCTTTTAAAAAACAAATGCTTTTTAAAAAGCAAAGCCTTTTATTTTTTAGTTTTTAAAAAAGTTTTTTTATTGATTTTTAGAGAGAGAGCAAGGAAGAGGGAGAGGGAGAGAAACATCGATCAGTGTGCCTGCAACCCAGGCATGTGCCCTAATCAGAAATCAAAC
This sequence comes from Molossus molossus, assembly GCF_014108415.1. Classification (NCBI taxonomy): domain Eukaryota; kingdom Metazoa; phylum Chordata; class Mammalia; order Chiroptera; family Molossidae; genus Molossus; species Molossus molossus. The sequence goes on from NW_023425355.1 coordinate 18,315,416, forward strand.
AGGCAACCTGTTGGTGCTTGGGATGATGCCCAACCAACTGAGCCACACTGACCAGGGCAAAAAAGCAATACTTTTCAAAAGACAATGTTAGAGAATATCTTTATAACAAGGAAAGTTATATAAATTAATACATATGAAAATTTAAACCATATTCATTAATGGACATTAAAAAATATGCAGATTTTAGACTGGTCGTAGATACTTACAGTGTATGTAATCAACAACAGGCAAGGCCTCAGAATATACAATACACCACTACAGACAAAAAAAAAAATTCATACCAATTAAAAAAAAAAAGTCAATAGATTTTAATGGAATTTTGTGAGAAGAAAATCATAATAGACAATAGCTATATGAGAACATGTTCAGTCTTATTAATGAAGAAATACAAATTTAACTCACACTGACAAATCACTAGTGATAAAATTTTAAATATCTAAATTTACTAACTGTTACTTTGGATGCTCTCATACATTCTGGATTAAAACATTCTGGATTAATAAGGATATTATTAATAGAAGAGAATTTCTTTAATCCAATAAAGATTATATTTTTATTTTTTATTAAATTTATTGTGACATTGGTTAATGAAATTATATAGGTTTCAAGTGTACAGTTCTATAATGCATCATCTGTATATTGTATTGTGTGTTCACCACCCAAACTCAAGTCTCCTTCCATCACCATTTATCCCCCTTCACCCTCTTCTACCTCCCTCCACCCCACTTTCCTTCTGATAACCACCATACTGTTGTCTGTGTCTATGAGATTTTGTTTTTGTTTTGCTTAATCCCTTCACCTTTTTCACCTAGCCTGAAACTCCTCCCCTCTGAGAATTATCAGTCTGTTGTATATCTATGAGTCTATTTATATTTTTTTAGTTTATTTTGTTTATTAGATTCCACATATAAAGGAAATCATATGGTACTTTTCTTTCCCTGACTGGCTTATTTCACTTAGTGTAATGCTCTCCAGGTGCATCCATGCTGTCACAAAAGGTAAGATTTCCTTCTTTTTTAAGGCCAAGTAGTATTCCACTGGGTAAATGTACCACAGCTTTTTTATCCACTCATCCACTGATGGGCACTTGGGCTTCTTCTGAATCTTAATTATTGTAAATAATGCTACAGTTAACATGAGGATGCATATATTCTTTCAAATTAGTGTTTTGGGTTTCTTAAGATATATTCCCAGACGTGGAATCACTGGTTCATAAGGCAGTTCTATTTTTAATTTTTTCAGATAACACCATATTGCTTTTCACAGTGGCTGCACCAGTCTGCACTCCCACCAACAGTGCAAGATTCCCTTTTCCACATCCTCACCAATACTTGTTGTTTGTTGATTTATTAATGATAGCCACAATTACAAGTGTGAAGTGATATCTCTGTGGTTTTAGTTTGCATTTAGTAATCATTTAATCTAATGATTAGTGACAATGAGCATCTTTTCATATGTCTAATGGACATATGTATGTCCTCTTTGGAGAAATGTCTATTCAGGTCCTTTGGCTATTTTTTAAAGCATTTTAATTTTTACTTTTTATTGATTTTTTAGCAAGAGAGGAAGGGAGAGATAGATAGAAACATCAATGTGAGAGAGAAGCATTGATCAGCTGCCTCCTACATGCCCCCTACTGGGGATTGAGCCTGCAACCCAGGCATGTACCCAGACTTGAATAGAACTGGGACCTCTCAGTCCATGGGAGGATGCTCAATCCACTGAGCCACACTGGCTCGGCTGGCCATTTTTAAATTGGATTGTTTGTTTGGCTGTTTTTTATTTTATTTTTTTTCTTTTTGGTGTAGAGTTTTATAAGTTCTTTACAAATTTTGGATAAATTCCTAGAAGCATACAATATTCCAAAACTGAATCAGTAATAACCAGATTAGATTTCTTCTTCATTATTGAGCCTGAGTAAAATCAAATTAAGACAGGATATGTTTTGAATATCATTTTGAACTCTTACCCTACTTAAAATTTACAGTGAGTATTGCCCGTAATATAGTAAAAGGGGGGCAATATTTGCAAAGTTGGCACAGTTTATTCTGATTACACAAGAACGGATTAAAGAGTGCCATTTTTTTAAGGTTTAATTAGTTATTTATTTTAGAGGGAGAGGAAGGGAGAGGGAGAGACAGAAACATTGATGAGAGAGATAGAAACATCGATTGGCTGCCTCCTGCACGCCCCCCCCCCCCCACCGGGGATCGGGCCCACAACCTGGACATATGCCCTGACTTGGTGCATGGGTCGACGTTCAACCACTGAGCCACACCTGCCAGGCCGTCCCATTTTTATTTTAACCTCTAGGTACACAGCAGCCATCTTCTCTGTACCACCTTTCAAAATAAATATCAACCGATAAGTGTATTGAGCTTGGAAGGAAAATATTATTTGAAAGATTCCATTAACATTCAATTTTATAAATGATCTTTGATCTAGGTGTGATGCCCTCTCAGTTATTTTCTGATTTCATAAACAACAAAAACAAGTAATGCCTACATTTATGTGCTGGCAGATTATCTCTGGTCCTCTACATAAGATAGAAATATTGTAACCCCTTCCCACAGCCGCTCTGCTCATCTCTAAGATCGCCTGCAGTGATGGGGGCAACTTCCTTCCTCAGATACATGCTGCATCCTGTTTCTTTGCTCGGAGCTTTCCCACGCTGTCAGGACCTCGCTCAGCATGCCATCAGGGCAGGACCAAGGGAAGGATAGTTCATTCTCACAAATACCAAAATAATCCTCAATGATGAGGGATAAGGACAAGTGAACAAATGTCTCAGCTTTTGTGTTCCCCAGCAGGACGAGTTTCATGGATATAGTCTGCACAGTATCTCAGAGGATGATCAGCAGGATTGAACATCAATTTGCCCACAAAAGCAACCCGTACATCAACACGCCACTATTTGACTTTTCTTTCTGCCCTCTCTCACTTTCTTCACACTCTTTTGTACTGGAATCATAGTTAAATAAATATCTGTACCCTAGACTTTGTCTCAAGGACTACTTAGATGGGACCCCTAACAAAGACAGAAATAAACCTAATACCTTGATGAGAAAACTGAGGAAGAGAAAGTCCGAATGATTGATTGCCTGCGGTTGCAGAGCTAGGAAATGGCAGAATCTAAGATTTGAACTTGGATCATTCTGGTTCCATAATCTGTACTCATTCCAGTATGTTACATTCTATTCCATGTTTAAGACTTGATTAAAAACAATTTCACCATAAGGCTCTTAATCTATTTTTATGCAACCACTTCCATATGTTTACCTATTTAGATATAAAATTGCATAACAGAATGTGAAGTATGCCTATACTGTGTTAGAAAACTTAATGTCATTGCCATTATAATGCTGGATTTGTATACTATTACTAAAGCAACGTCTAGAAAGATTTACTGCTAATCATATAATATCTTTATGCTATTTGTTGCTACTAAATCGACATCTTACTATTATAGTAAAATAAATGAAATATATTAACAACAAAAGCCTGTTCAATTACCTCAATATGCAATTCTAAGTACAGAGCTTCAATCATGCAAATAGAAAAAATTAAGTTGAAGAAGTAATGCTGACTTCTCCATTTGTGTTCTTACAATTTCCTAAACATCATACTTGCAGGATACTTTGAGAATACTAATAGGACTACTGCATCTAAAAATAGCATTTATAAATAATAAGATTTGTGGTTTTCAGCCTAGCCTGTAAAGATCTAGAAAGTATTCATTCTGTCAGTACAAGTAAAAAGCTGACCAAACAGAAAAATCAACAGCTCTTCTTAGGTATGCCAGAGAAGCGAGATGCTGCCCCACAATTGGAGAAAGACAGGGAGATATAGGGAATCACAACTTCCTTGAACAGAAACCTTCAGGTAGAATTCTCTGCAGGAACCAGGACCAGATTAGGCAAACCCAAACTGTAATTGATAAATTGCTGAAGGCTCAGTGCCTGAGATATAAAAACCTTTCCATGACACCACTAAGGTCTATTTAGCACTGTTCCTTTTACACAGTACATTATGTCTGTCTTTCAAAAAAAAAAAAAATTACAAGGTTTACTGGGAAAAAAAAAAAAAAAAAGGCACCAAAAAGAAGCAACAGAACAAGCATGAGACCAGAGTGATATATAACAGGAATGCTGGGATGATCAGATTAGGATTTTTTTTAAAACTATGATTAATTGGAGAAATGTTAGAAAAATAAGTACTCATAGAAACAAAAATTGAGAGAGTTTGTTGCCAATGCACATGCGTTGTAAGAAATATGAAGAAGACATTAAGAGAAATAAAATGCCATAGGTCAGATACCTGAGTCTACTTTTGAAAAAAAGGAAAATCATTGGACAATGACTAATTGAAATAAAATACAACCTGTTTTTTTTTTTTTTTTTCTAATGGGACAGATAACAGTTTGTTCAAAAGCATAAATATATATATTTAAACACACACACACACACACACACATATAAGCATATATATGCTTATGAATATGTTTATGTATAAATGAAATGAATGACAGCAATTGTAAAAGGGACAGGAGGGAAGAATTCAGAATATTTTGTTAGTCTAAGACATTTACACTGTCTGTGAAGTTGTATAGTATTATTTGAAAGTAGACCTATATTAGTTGTGAAAGTACATTGCAAACACTATGGAATCCACTTCAAAAGTAACCAAAAAAAAGTATATTCGATATGCCAAGAAAGGGGAAAAATTGACTCATATAAACTGCTCATTTAAAACCAAAAAAGGAAGAAAAAGTGTGGAAAACCAAAACAGGAACAAAGTGTAAAGACAACAAACAAAAAGCAATAACAAATGTGGTAGATATTAATACAACTATATCAATAATCAGTGATCTAAATATACCAATTAAGAGACACTCGGAGTGAATAAAAAAATAAGATCCAACTATGTGATGTCTGTAAGAAACCCATTTTAAATATAAAGACATAAATATGTATGTAATATACATGTATAAATATATAATGTGTATAATATATAAGATAATGATATCTATATTAAGAGTAAAGGAATGGAGATAAATATACCATGCTAACACAAATCAAAAGAAAGCAACAGTAGCCATATTAATTTCAAACAGAGTAAACTTCAGAGCAAGGAAAGCTATTAGGGCAATACATAATAACAAAGAAATTAATATTCCAAAAAGACATAACAATCATTAATGTATATGTGCCTAACAACAGTGTCAAAATAAGTGAGACAACAACTGATAGAACTGCAAGGAAAAATTTATTTAGCCACTCTTTAGGTCAGACTTGATCTCCCTTCTATCAGAAATGCACATGTCCATCAGAAAAATCAGTAAGGACATAGTTGAAATTAATAACACCATTAATCAACTAGATATAATGGATAACTATAGACTATTTCATCCAACAACATCAGAATACATTATTCTCAAGCTCATATAAATCATTCACCAAGACAGAAATCATTCCGGGTCATAAAACACACCTTAACATTTTTTAAATTAAATTTATTGGGGCGACATGGTTAATAAAATTATATAGGTTTCAAGTATACAATTCTATAATGTATTATTTGTATGTTGCATTTTGTGAACACCACCCAAAGTCAAATCTCCTGTCACCATATTTTGACCTTCCTTACCCTTTACTACCCCCTACCCTCTTCCAACCACCATAACAGTGTCTGTGCCTATAAGGTTGTTTTCCTTATTTGTTCATTTTTTGTTTTCAGTTTTATATCCCACATTGAAATCATATGATTCTTAGCCTTTTCTGACTGACTTATTTTGCTTAGCATAATATTCTCAAGATCTGTCCATGTTGTCACAATGGCAGTAATTCATCTTTTCTTACGGCTGAGTAGTATTCCACTGTATATATGTACCACCTTTATCCAGTCCTCTATCAAAGGACACTTTGGTTATCTCCATGTCTTGGCCAACAAAATACAATTTAAATTTAAAAGAATATAACATATACAATATCTGCAATCAGACAACAAAGGGATTACACTAGGAATGAACAATAGAAAGATAGATGGAAATCACAAAATACTTGGATATTAAATAACACACTAATAAATAACAATTTCAAAATAGTCTCAAGAGAAATTTAAAACACTTTTTTGAACTATATAAAAATAAAAGCACAACTTATCAAAATTTGTAGAATGCAGCAGAACAATGCTTGGAGGGAATTTTATAGCACTGAATGCATGTATTAGAAAAGAAGAAATATCTATAATCAATCATATAAGTTTCCACCTTAGGAAACTAAAAAACAAAAGAAAGCAAATTACATTAAAAGCATGCAGAAGAAAATAAATATTAAAAATTAGAGATGAGCCCTGGCCAGTTTGGCTCAGCGGTTAGAGCGTCGGCCTGTGGTCCAGAGAGACCCAGATTTGGTTCCCGCTAAGGGCATGTACCTTGGTTGCAGTTTGTCCCAGGCCCTGCTTGAGTTGTGCGGGTGGCAGCCACTTGATATGTACCTTTCATGTCGATGTTTCTCTCTCTCTCTCTCTCTGTTCATCTCTCTCCCTCCCTCTCCCTCCCACTCTATCTGAACAAAAAAATGGAAAAATGTCCTCGGGTGAGGATAAAAAAAAAAAATTAGAGTGAAAATTAAAAACAGTATGTCAATAAAGAAAATAAACCCAAAAGCTGGTTCTTTGAGCAATTAAAATTGATAAGACTATACTAAAGCTAACTAAGAAAAAAAAAGAGGAGACACAAATCACTAATATCAGGAATGAAAGAGGGGATATCACTTCAGATATCATGGACATTTAAAGGATAATAAGTGAATATTATAAACAAATCTATGTCCATAAATTTGATAACTTGGATAAAATAAATCAATTATATTAAATACATATTCTGCCAAAATTCACACAAGAGGACATATGTAATCTGAGTAAGCCAATAGTTATTGAAGAAATAGATTCAATAGCCCTGGCCAGTTTGGCTCAGCGGTTAGAGCGTCGGCCTGCGGTCCGGAGAGACCCGGGTTCGGTTCTCGCTAAGGGCACGTACTTCGGTTGCAGTTTGTCCCCGGTTGGTCGTGCGGGTGGCAGCCACTCGATGTGTCCCTTCAAGTCGATGTTTCTCTCTCTCTCTCCCTTCCTCTCTCTCCCTCCCACTCTATCTGTACAAAAAATGGAAAAATATCCTCGGGTGAGGGTAAAAAAAAAAAAAAAATAGATTCAATAATTAATAACCTTTCAAAAGAGAAAACACAAGGTCCAGATGAATTCACCAGTAAATTCTACCAAACATTTAAGGAAACAATTCTACCAATTCTCTACAATTTCTTCCAGAAGATAAAATCAGAGGGAATACATTCTATGTCATTCTTTAAGGCCAAGATTATAGTCATCCATCTGTTTCCATAGGGGATTGGTTCTAGGAACTTCAAAAATACCAAAATCTGTGGATGCTAAAGTCCTTTATATAAAATGGTACAGTATTTGCATATAACCTACACACATCCTCCCGTATTCTTTAAATCAACCCCAGATTACTTATAATACCTTATACTATGTAAATGCTATGTAAATAGTTGGTATAAATAGTTGGTATACTGTATTGTTTAGGGAATCATGACAAAGGAGGAAAAGGCTGTACATGTTGAGTACATGCAACCATTTTAGGACTAACTACATAATACATGTCAGCAACAACATAACATTGTTTTAAAGTATTTCTGATTTTTGATTGGTTAAATCCATGGATGAAGAATCTGCAGATACAGAGGGCCAACTATGGTGTAATAACAAAACCAGATAAAGACTTTACAGAAAATAAAACTTACAGGCCAATATCTAGCATAATCCTAGGTGAAAAAAATCCTCAAAAAATTAGTAAATCTATTCCAAAAATGTATAAAAAAAATCAAATTCCATGATCAAATGGCATTTATCCCAGTTATACAAGACTGGTTAAGCATTTCAAAACCAATTGAGGTAATTCATCACATCAACAGGCTAACAAAAAAAATCATATAATCATATCAATGCAAAAAAATCATTAAAATAATCCCACATGCATTCATTATTTTAAAAAGACCTCTCAGCAAACTAGGATTAGAAGGAAACTTTCTTAATTTGCTAGAGAACATTGACCAAAAAACAAAAAACTACAGCAGTTCAGGTGGTGAGCACACAATAGAGTATACATGCAGATGTCATATTACAAAGTTATACACCTGAAATTTCAATAATGCAGTTAACCAATGTTACTATAATAAATTTAATTTAAAAAATAAATATAGTATTTAGAAACATTGAAAACAACAACAGCAACAAACCTACTCCTAGTATCATAAATAATAATGAGAAATTTGATGCTTTCCAATAAGATCAGGAACAAGGTGTGGATGCCCTCGCTCATCACTGCTTTTTGACATGATATTGGAAATACTAGCCAATGCAACAAGACAAAGAAAGGAAACAAAAGGTATATAAATTGTGAAGGAAGAAATAAAACTGGCTTTATTTGCAGATGATATCATTGTCTGTGTAGAAAATGTGAAATAATTGACAAAAAAATAAAACCTCCCAAAACTAACAAGTAATTACAGCAAGGTTGCAAGATACAAGATTAGTATACCGCAGTCAATAACTTTTTTGTGTACCAGCAATTAACATGTAAAATTTGAAATTAAAAAGCATACTATTATTTACATTAGCATCCCAAATACGTACAAAGTCTATATGAGGAAAACTACAAAACTCTGATTAAAAAAATCAATGAACTAAATAAATGGGTTGACATTCCATGTTCATGAACAGGAAGACTCAATATTGTCAAGATGTCAGTTCTTCCCGAGTTGATTTATATATTCAGTACATCCCGGTCAGTGTGGCTCAGTGGTTGATCATCGACCCATACACCAAGAGGTCGCTGGTTCAATTCCCAGTCAGGACACATGCCCAGGTTGTGGGCCCAATCCCCAGTGGGGAGCATGCAGGAGGCGGCCAATCAATGTTCTGTTTCATCAATATGTCTATCTCTCTCTCCCTCTCCCTTCTTCTTTCTCTAAAATCAATAAAGAAAAAAAAATTATATATTCAGTACAATCCCAAACAAAATCCCCAAAAGTTATTTTGTGGATGTTGATAAACTGATTATAAAGTTTATAAGCGAAAGACCCCAAATAGCCAACTAAATATTGAAGGATAAGAAAAAACTTGGAGGATTTACAATATTTGACATTGAGACTTTATAAAGCTATAGTAGTCAAGACAGTGTGATATTGGTGAAAAATAGACAAATATGTCAATGGAACTGAATGAAGAGCCCAGAAATAGAGCTACATCAATACAGTCAACTGACCTTGACAAAAGAGCAAAGATAGTCTTTTCAACAAATGGTGTTGCAACAACTGGAAATTCACAGGCCAAAAATGCACCTAGACAGACTTTATTCCTTTCACAAAATGTATCATACCTGGATGAAAAACACAAAACTATAAAACTTCAAGAAGAGGAAAACATAGGAGAAAATCTATATGACCATGACTATGGCAAGGATATTTTAGATGCAACACCAAAGGCTCCATTCATAAGAGAAAAAATTGATAAGCTGGCCTTCATTAAAATTAGCAACATCCACTCTGCAAAAGACAATACCAAGAGAATGAGAAGTAGAGTCACAGACTCGGAGAAAATATTTTTAAAGGACATATCTGACATAGGACTCATTCAAAACATACAAAGTCATCTTAAAACTCAATAAGGAAATGAACAAGATTAAAAAATGGGCAAAAGACCCGAACAGTCAGTCACCTCACTGAAAAAGATATGCAGATGACAAGTGAACAGGAAAACAGACGCACGACATCATATGTCAATAGGGAACTGCAAACTCAAATAACAAGGAGATAACATTACACATCTACTATAATTGCAAAACTCCAAAATACTGACACCACCATTGCTGGCTAGGATGTGGAACAACAGGAACTGTCATTTATTCCTGGTGGGAATACAAAGTGGTAGTTACTTCAGAAGACATTTTGACACTTTCTTACAAAACTAAGAATACGCTTACCAAACAATTTAGCAATTTCACTCCTTGGTATTGATGCAAATGAAGTGAAAATTTATGTCCACACAAAGACCTCCACAAGAATGTTTAGAGCAGCTTTATTTATAAATACCCAAAATTTGGAAGCAACCAACATGTCCTTTAGTAGGTGAGTAGCTAAATCAAATAAAATGTATTCAGTGTTTTAAAAAAATGAGCTATGAAGCCAAAAGACACAGAGAAACCTTAAATTCATATTTGTAAGGGAAATAAGACTATGAAAAGGCTATATTGAATGACATTCTGGGAAAGGCACAAGTATGGAGACAGTAAAAATAACAGTAATTGCTGGGTTATAAAGATGAAGGGAAGATGAACAGAGAGGACTTTTAGGGAGTAAATCTATTCTGTATGATTCTCTGATAGTGGATACATATATTTGTCAAAATCCATAGGCTATAAAACACCAAGGGTTAACCCCAATGCAAACTATGGAGTGTGGGTGATGATGTGTCAACGTAGGTTCATCAGGTTTAAAAATTGTACCACTCCGGTGTGGCATGTTGATAGTGGGGGAGGTTGTGTCTAAGGGTGCCAGGAGATTTATGAGAACTCTGTAATTTCTGCTCAATTTTGCTTTGAACCTAGAACTATTCTAAAAAATAAAGTTTATTAATTTAAAATTTACATATTGCCTGGTCGATGTGGCTCAGTGGTTGAACAGTAACCCAGGCAGCAAGAAGTGGCTGGTTCGATTCCTTGTCAGGGCACATTCCCAGGTTGTGGGCCCGATCCCCAGTGGGGGGCATGCAGGAGGCGGTCAGTCGATGTTCTCGTTCATCGATGTTTCTATCTCTCTCTCCCTCTCCTTTCTCTCTAAAATCAATAAAGAAAAAATTTTTAAATAAATAAAATATAAAATTACGTACTAAAAAAAGTATTTCTACCAAACATTTTTAAAGTGCTTTGTGATCCATTAAAAAAGTATTTTATGTATTTACAAAAAAAAATGCTTTAGGTAGTTTGCAAGATGGTTAAACAAAATGGTTAAGAGCACAAATTTGGGAGCCAGACTTCCTTGCATAAATCTCAATTCTATTACTTACTACCTACATAATTTTACAAATTATCCACACGTCATACTCTTCCATATCAAAATCCCTTGTTTCTAAGAAATCTACATTTTATTTTGTAATTTAGATAGGACACAAATTTGTGACTATTTTGTATGTCTTTCCTGTTATGAATTACAGCTCTTAATTTTCCTAAGTAGAATTCTACAAGAAGAAAGAAAGCTCATCTATTAAATATGCTTTAGGGAAGTTAACGAACACAATATACAAACAAATTCACATTAAATGTTTGAGGTTTTTTCTGCCCTGGCTGGTTTGGCTCAGCAGTTGGAGCTGGCCTACAGACCAAAGAGTCCAGGGTTCGATTCTGGGCCAAGGGCATGTACTTCAGTTACGGTGCATCCCTGGCCCTGTTTGGGGTCATGCGTGTGGCAACCAATCGACGTGTCTCTCTCACATCCATGTTTCTCTCTCTGTCTTTCTCCCCTTCTCCCTCCCGCTGTATCTGGTGATAAACGTAAAAGTAGCCTGGGGTGAGGATAAAAAAAAAAAAAGTTTGGAGTTTTTAATGTCAGAACTTGGAAATTGCAATTAACCTTGGTCAACCACAAGAACAAGATACTTCCTGAGAAGGACTCCTGGAGACTAGTTGGGCTCAAACTTACCAGCAACCTAGCAGCTGTTGCTGAACAGGGTCCTCTCATACAAGTAGTGCTTCAGGGAGAAGCCTGCACTAAACTGCCTGTCTCTCCCTGCACTGTCTGCCCTAGCTGTGTCTCTGCCATCTGAGCCAAGCATTACAAAGAAGTCTCTGGCATCATATTTCAACTAACAGGACTGAGACTTTCCACATCCAATTGGAGCTGCCCAACTGTATCCTCATTAGCATATTCACGGACCAATCAGAGTGGCTCCATTCCGACCAATCAGGGCAGTGTTTCTTGGAGCAATCAAACTTTGAGAATTTAGAGCCCTCATTTGCATGAGTATGGACATTCAGGGACTGTAGGTGGGGGATTTTGTATATATCACCCCCCTCTGGTTCATTTTCCAATGAAGATTGTGTTTTCTGGGCTGGAGCTGTAAAACCAGAGCTCTCTGGCTAAACCAGGGCAGAGCTGTCTTGCTGGTGTGGACTGTAGCAGAGCTGAACTGCAACTCCTGGGCATCCTGACCTGAGGGCCACCTTGACCCCAATCTGCCTCCCCCAAGGGCCACTTCACAGCCATGTTGTGATCCACAGCCATACTGTATCACAACTGAACTGTACTAATACTGAGCTGTCTTATGCTGTTCTCCATCTGAGCTGTATCACAATTGAGCTGTTGGTACTGTACAAAGTCTCTTCCTTTACTGTGCCCCAAATTAGGCACTTCTGTTTGTATTGAATAAATGCCTGTGACCATCGGTTGACACCTTTGAAAATGGCATTTTGTGCACATATGTGTGTCTGTGTGTAAACAGAAACGGAGAAAATTACAAAACCTAGGGTAAAACAGCTATATAGAATAAACATAAAGTAACGTGTGCATTCAACATATAATTTGAGTGTCTGTTTTATGCAACATATCTTGAATAAAGGATAAATACATGAATGAATGAATAAATGAATGAGATCATTTATGTACTAGCTGTCCTAGAAAAGGAATAAAACACACAAGGCAAACCTCAGAATTCGAATCAGTAAATCAAGGACTATTTGGCTGAAAGGCTGAAATTTGGAAATAGAGTCTTCAAATGTGCCACTTCTCTAGATGTCAAAAAGAAGATATTTCAAAAGAAAAGTCAATTTGAAGTTTGACTGTGTTATTAGTAGAGTGAATCTGAATAAGTAGAGATGCAAAACACACACAGCTTTACAAGTTTGAGTAAACAAACTCCTTTCCCTGCTTGAATGACTAATTTCAAGAGATCCGTCCGCTTCCGGTGGTTTTTCTTCCTCCTCATTTCTTCACTTCAATTTGAGGGCTGTTTGCCTGAGCATGCACAGAATACTTAGTATGACGCTTTCGAAGAAATGGTTGTATTTACAGATCACAGAGATGTCATGCTTACTGCCCTGGAAGCAGACTAGTAAAGGAAAGGGTTTGTTGTACACGTTAGCTCATGTTAAATTGCTTGGTATAATAATTGTGTTTATTTGTGACTACTGAGTCCTGCTTTTTTGAATCATAAATAAGTTGTATTTCAACTGGGTAGCAAAGGACTGTTGATATGGGAACATTTTTTCTCATTTAGTTGAAAACAGATAAAGTAGAATTTTGTTTAGGAAATTGCACCAAAACTTAGAAATTTAAAAAAGGGAAATTTTAATCCTTAACTCAGATTTAGAGAAGAACCAGACAGACAGGGACAAAAGGATGGAAAGTATCATGAAAAATTCAATGTATGCTTATTGAGCGTGTACTATATGCAAATTATTGTGGTAAACAATGTGAGGATAGAAAGAAAGTACACAGCATTTATTTCTATTCACAAGGTGCTTATAGTCCTCTAAGGGAGCTAAGTGTACATTCAGTAAATATACTAAATCACATATATCCATATGCCAAACTGTTTAGCATACGTTATATGTGTTCTGAAGGATCAAGGGCAGGACAATTTAATTCCGACCTCCAAATCAGTTTTGAAATCAAGGAAAGCTTTATGGAAACTCATACTGAATAATTTTCAGCCCTGGCCAGTTTTTCTCAGTGGTTAGAGAGTCGGCTTGCAGACCAGAGAGTCCTGGGTTCAGCTCCTGCTCAGGGTACGTACCTTGGTTTCAGTTTGTCCCCTGCCCCAGTTGGGGTCATGTGGGTAGCAGCCAGTCGATGCGTCTCTGTCTCTCTCATGTTGATGTTTCTCCTTCTCTCTTCCTCCCTCTCTCCCTCCTGCTCTATCTGAAAATAAATGCAAAAATGTCCTCGGGTGAGGATTTAAAAATAAAAATCTCTTATCCTTTGAGATGACATGGAGGGACCTGGAAAGTATTATCCTACGTGAAACAAGTCAAGCAGAGAAAGACAAATATCGCATGATCTCACTTATTTCTGGAATATAATGAACTAAACAAACTGATGAAAAAAATAGACCCAGAGTCATAGAAGTAGGGTACAGACTGACAATCCTCAGAAGAGGGGGAGGGAGGGAAGAGATAAACTGCAGAACTCATATGAATATATGTGTAACAACAGTCATAGACAACAATGCTGGGGCAGGAGAGGGATGGGGAGGAGGGTGTCAATGGGGGAAAAAGAAGAAACAGCTGTCACAAAAATAAATTAATTAAAAATAAATAAATAAATTTGTGTTGTTTTAAGCCAAAAAAAGAGAGAGAGAGAGAGAGAGAGAAAGTAAAAGAAAAATAGCTATAATGACATCCAGTGGAAAGAAAGGTTAAGTCAGACACTATAATAAGCAATTAAAAATTTTTTTTCTTTATTTAGAGAGGAAGTGAGAGGGAGAGAAAGAGATAGAAACATCAATGAGAGAGAACATCAACTGGCTGCCTCCTACATGCCCCCCACTGGGGCTCGGGCCCACAACCTGGGCATGTGTCCTGACCAGGAATCACACCGGCAACCTCTTGGTGCATGGGTCAACACTCAACCACTGAGCCACACTGGCAGGGTTATACTAAGCAATTAAAATACGTCTTCGCACTCTTCTCCAGCACCGACCATAGAGAACAGCATTGCACAAAGGCATTCAGTTTCTGCGGGGGTAAAAAATGACCAAAATTTCTCTGTTGGAAAAGTAAACAAAAAAAAAGTTACTATTTCTGTTTAGTTTTATTTGAGAACATTTACCTAGAATATGAATTTATGCTAAAACAATAATACTATTTATTTTCCTTTCTATACTAGGAGAAAGTTGTGCACGTGAGTATGTGCGTATATACATGTGTAATGTTAACTGTCTTTTATTTTTTTGTAGTACGTGCCCCTAGCGGGAATCGAACCCGGGACTTTCTGGTCTGTAGGCCAATGCTCAACTGCTGAGCCAAACTGGCCAGGGCATGTTAATTGTTTATATCCAAGGGCATTTACTTACAACAACGGCAAAACATGTTTACTTTAATACAAAAAAACAAAGGAGGAAAAGGTTTTTATTAAGGAATTAATTGAATAATGAGATCAAAAGAATGATAATTTTGCTTTATATGAGGAACAACAAAAGAATTGTAATGGGGGAACATTCTTCTCTTGAGTTCTTTTTCTTTGCTGTTGTTGCAGTGAGGATACCAAATATATATAAGTTAATCTTTATTGTTGAAAGTATTACAGATGGCCCTCCTTTATCCCCCACTGACCCCCTCCTCCCCACTCCCCACCCCCACCTTCACCACGATTATCTGTGTCTGTTGAGTTCTGATACCTTATTTAAACACAAAACAAAACAACAATAAAAATTACCCATTGGTCAAAGGAAAATAGAGGGTGAATTCACAAAGGACCCAACAACACTGACAACAAATGCTGCACCTTAAATATTGTAACAATTTATAATTTAACTAAATAAATGCATGCAGTATCAAATGTCAAAATTTTCTATAGACCTTACAGATTTTGTCAACATTTCTAAGAAGTTTTCTTTCCATTGAGCAGTTTCAAACCTGAAACCTGGTAGGTATATATATAACCTGTTATTTCTAAGTTTTTTGTTTTTTGTTTTATCCTCACCAGAGGACTTTTTTTTTTTTTTTTTTTGCATTTATCTTCAGATATAGCGGGAGGGAGAGAGAAGGTAAGAGAGAGGAACATTGATGTGAGAGAGACATCGACCAGTCACCACCCACACGACCCCAACCGGGGCCAGGGACAAACTGCAACCGAGGTATGTGCCCTTAGTGGGAACTGAACCCTGGGGGACTCTCTGGTTTGTGGGCCGACGGTCTAACCACTAAGAAAAAATGGCCAGGGCTGTTATTTCTAAGTTTTAATGATAAAATGTCTAACAGACAGTCACTATAATGAATGATATGGAGAGAAGCCTAAAATGTAATAGTGTTATTATCTCTCAGAACCATATAAAATCCCATACTATTTTGTGTCTATATAAATTAATAAATGTTTAAAGATCCAAGCCCCAGGAGATGTCAGCTGACCTTCTTTAAAGTTTCTTATTGAATATCATTCAAATGCACATAAAGTATAGAGAATAATTTTTTAAAATCTACTTACCACCCAGTTTCATAAAATCTGAATATTTTGCTATATATTTTCATATGTATTTTTTTATTTATTTAAAAAAAATTATTGACTTTTAGAGAGAGAAAGGGAGAGGGAGAGAGAGATAGAAACATTGATGAGAGAGAACATCGATTTTCTACCTGCTGCATGCCCCCCACTGGGGATTGGGCTGACAACCTGGGCATGTGCCCTGACCAGGAATCGAAACAGCAGCCTCTTAGTGTATGCGTCAATGCTCAACCACTGAGCCACCCCGACCGGGCTTCATATGTATTTTTAGTAAATATGCATTACAGATATATTGAAGCAGGCTGTGCAATCTTCACTGGTCTGCTCTCCTCATCACTGGCAACTATTGCCCTTCATTCAATGTTTATTATTCCAATACAGGTTTATATTATTAAC
Source organism: Molossus molossus (assembly GCF_014108415.1). NCBI lineage: Eukaryota > Metazoa > Chordata > Mammalia > Chiroptera > Molossidae > Molossus > Molossus molossus. Next base: position 18,332,101 of record NW_023425355.1, read on the forward strand.
ATGTATATTAAAAATAAGGAGCCTTGTCTTAAAGTTTATATAGGACTGACATCAGAAAAATGGTGGTATAGAAATTTATAGTTCCCATCCCCTCCCAGACACATCAATTTGAACTATGATCCATGTATAAAAGTATCTTCGCAAGATTTAAAGAGTTCAGGTGAGGGATTATAACACCTAGCAGAGACATAAGAAAACATGCAGCGAGAAGAAAAAGAAAGATAGATTCACATCACACCCATCACCCCTCCCTCAAATAGAGGAGAGTGAAGTGAGGACAAGACTTCAGTGCAGACATCATCCCACCCCAGCACCGGGTCAAATCACATGGCTGTTTGGCACCTCGAAATCTCTCAGGAATCTAGGCTCCCAGCTAACCCTGGTGCCTGCTGGCTCCAGAGGACCCAGTCCACTCCCGTGGTTCTAGAATGTTTCTGTGGCCGAGGTAACTCTAATAGCTCGAGGTAACTTTCATGTCACCAAGCTCCCCACTGGGTTCCATGAAACCAAGCTCCCACTCCACTCGAACTCCAGCCACTTCTCATGTCCCCAGTGGCTCCAGTGACACAAGCCTCCAGGTAGACTCCAGCAAGCACCGACTCTAACCTTAGCATTGGTCTACTCCTTTGGCCCTGAGTGACCCCTGTGGTTCTTGGTTCCTGTAAACTCAGGCCCCTAGCACACCCAAGGGCCTGCTGGCTCCATTAACCACAAGTAGCTACTGCAGCACGAGGAGTTCCTTCGAGCCCAGGCAGCATTGCTGGCCTCAGGCTTGTACTGAGTTCCCATGAACAAAGGTCCCTATTCCACCCCAGCACCAGCTGGTTCCAGTAGCCACAGGTGGCTCCCATTATACCTGGCTGCAGGTGGACTACAGCAAACCCAGGGCTCCAGTCCACTTTAGCACTGGCCAACTCCTGTGACCCCAGTTGGTTCTTGGGCACCAGGCTCCCGGCAGGCTCCTGCAGACCCAAACTCCAAGTTTACACCAGTTCAGAATGGCTTCCATGTCGCCAGGGGCCCTAAACTGACAGACTCCTGTATATGCAGACAACAAAGCTCAAACCAGCACTGAAGGGCCCACGGTACCAGGTGCCCTGTGGGCTCCCATGAACCCAGACTCCTAGCACATTCTAGGGCTGTACAACTCCCATGGACCTGGGAAGCCTCTGTGGTTGCAGCTTCCAAATTAGCCCCCACAAACCCAGGCTCCACGCGGCCGTTCATCAAACAAACTCGTGTCTGGGCCCAGTGCCATGTTAACTATAACAAATCCAGGCTTTGACTCACTCTGGAACCAGGCAAGGTCCTTGGTCTACCCCAGCACCAGAGTGGATCCTGTGAAGCTAGATTCCAGACTAGCTTCTGAAGACTCAAGCTTCTAGCTCATGCCAGAGCCAGACATACCCAAACTCTAGGCAAACCCCCAAGGCCCCAAGTCCCATGCCAACTCTTTTAGGCCCAGGATTCAAGCTCGCCCTAGTAACTGGCAATCCCCCACCGCCCCAAGCTCCAGGCTTGCCCTAGTACCAGGCCATCCTCCATAGCCCTAGGCTCCAGGCCAGCTTCTGCAAAACTACACTCCCAGCTTGTCTGAGTACATGACCAAATCTCAGAATTCCTGACACTGAGGCCACCCTAGTGGACTTTGGTGCCAGGTTAGTTCCTATGAACCCAGGATTCAGGACCATCATCACAGACTTAAACAGCAGACATTCCCCAGGGAACCCACATTCCAGGCCCACCCCCACTGACCCAAGTACCAGGTTGGTTCCCATGTACCCAAATACCAGGCCTGTCATCTGATAAATAGGTATCAGATCTGGCCACTGAAGGACTCCAACAGCAAGCCTACTCATGGTCATCACCAAATGGCCTACCCACAATCTCAGGACAGACTGACTGGGAAGGAGCTTTGCTCACTGAAACCAGACTACAAAGGCTTGAAGGGGTGCATATATCATCAAATATGCAGACACAAAAGAAAGGCCACAAGAATAATGAATACTTAAAGAAACATGACACTACCAAAGGAAACAAATAAAACTCTGAAGACTAACCCTTAAAAAATGGAGATCTATAGACTGAAGAACAAAGAATTCAGAATAATCCTCTTAACAAAATTCAGAAAACTATTAAAAGACTGATACACAATTAAAAAAAAAAAACTAGGAACACAAAGAATGAACAAAATGTGTTCTACAAAAAAAATATTAAAATGTCAAACAGAAATTCTAAAGTAGAAGAATACAACAAGTGAAATAAGTTAACAGAGAGCTTCTAACAACAGATTTGAACAATCAGAAGGAAGTAGTGAAAGAGAAAACAGGTAATTTAAAAGAATTGGGTAAGAGAAACAAAAAGAAAAAAAAATAAAATAAAAAAGAGCAAATGAAGCCCACAGGAATTATAGGATACCATTAAAACAAACAGTCAACAAATTATTAGAGTACTAAAATTAGAGAAAGAAAAGAGAAAAAATTATTATTTTAAAAATAATTGCTTTCCAAATCTAGGGAGATACTTAGACATTTAAGTTCATGAAGCGGATAGGTCACAGCAAAATTTCAATGCAAAATGATCTTCTCCAAGACACATTATAATAAAACTTTCTAAAAATCAAAGACAGGAAGAACATTTAAAAGCAGCAAAAGAGGAGCACTTAAATATATAAAGCAAATCCTGATGGACATAAAAGGAGAGATCTACAGGAATACAGTCACACTGGGGGACTTTAACACTCAGTAGATCTTCCAGACAGAAAATCAACAAGAAAACAGCAGCCTTAAATGACACAATAGATCAAATGGATTTAATTGATATCTTCAGAGCATTTAACCCCAAAGCAGCAGAACACATATTCTTTTCAAGTACACATGGAACATTTTCTAGGACAGATTACATGTTAAAACACAAAACAAGTCTCAATAAATTTAAGATAGTTGAAATCATATTAAGCATCCTCTCCAACCACAATGCTATGAAAGTAGAAATCAATTACAAGAATAAAACACTCAAACACATGAAGGCTAAATAAAATGTTATTAAACAATGAATTCATTCATCATTTGATCAAGGAAAAAATGGAAACAAATGTAAATAAACGCAAAACAACCCAAAAATCTATGGGACACAGCAAAAGCAGTTCTGAGAGGGAAATACATAGTATTAGATGTCTATCTCAAGCAAGAAAAATCTCAAATCGGTGAATTAGAAGACAAGGTAGAAAAAAAAAACACCTAGTCAGAGCAGAAATAGAAAAAAAGCAGGAGGAGAGTTTAAGGGAGCTTTGGGACAACATTTAACAACAACCTCTGCATCATTGGAAAAATTAATATCACTAAATGTTCATACTACCTAAAGCAATCTATAGATTTAATGCAATTTCTATTAAAAAAACAATGGCAGCCCTGGCCAGTTTGGCTCAGGGGTTAGAGGGTTGGCCTGCGGTCCAGAGAGACCAGGGTTCAGTTCCCGCAAAAGGCACGTACCTCGGTTGCAGTTTGTCCCCGGCCCTGTTGGTCGTGCGGGTGGCAGCCACTCGATGTGTCCCTTTCACATCGATGTTTCTCTCTCTCTCTCTCTCTCTCTCTCTCTCCCTCCCACTCTATCTGAACAAAAAATGGAAACATGTCCTCGGGTAAGGATAAAAAAAAAATAATAAAATAAAAAAATAAAATACCAATGGCACATTTCACAGATTTAGAGCAAATAATCCAAAAATTTATATGGATGCAAAAAAACAAAAACAAAAACAAAACACAACACAACCCTGAATAGCCTCAGCAATCAAGAGAAAGAAGAACAAAGCTGGAGGTATCACAACACTGGATACCAAACTATACTGCAAGACCACTGTAACCAGAACAGCCTGGTACTAGCGCAAGAACAAGTATATAGATCAATGGAACAGAACAGAGAGCCTAGAAATTAACCCACATCTCTATGGTCAATTAATATTTGACAAAGGAGGCAGGAGCATATTATGGAGTAAAGGCAGTCTCTTTAATAAATTGTGTTGGGAAAATTGGACATGCACATGCAAAAAAGAAAGAAAGAAAGAAACTAGACCACCAACTTACACCATAGAAGAATAAACTCAAAATGAATAAAATACGTAAATGTAAGTCACGAAACTATAAAAATCCAAGAAGAAAATGTGGGCAGCCCTGGCTGGTTTGGCTCAGCGGCTGGAACATTGGCCTTCGGACCAGAGAGTTCTGGTTTCGGTTCCCACTAGGAGCACGTAACAAAAAAAGAAAGAGAGAAAAAGAAAATGTAGGCAGTAAAATCTCAGACATCTCTCGTAGCAATATTTTGGCTGATATATCTCCTAGGGCAAGGGAAACAACAACAAAAAATAAATGTGATTACATCAAAATGAAAAGCTTCTGCACAGCCAAGGAAATCATCAACAAAATGAAAAGGGAACCCACTGTATGGGAGAACATATTTGTCAATGATACATCTGATAAGGGGTTAATCTCCAAATTATATTAAAAAATTACACAACTCGACACTAGGAAGACAAACAACCCAATGTAAAAATGGGCTGCCCTGGCCAGGTGGCTCAGTTGATTGGAGCATCATCCCTTACACAAAAAAGGTTGTGGGTTCAATTTCTGTTCTGGGCACAATCCTGGTTGGTAGGTTCCATGCCTGTGGGAGGCACGTGTGGGAGGTGGCCTATCAATATTTCTCTTACATCGATGTCCCTCTCTCTCTCTCTCTCTCTCTCTCCCTCTATTTCTAGAATCAGTAAACATATCCTTGAGTGAGGAATTTTAAAAAATGGGCAAAGGCCCTGAATAGACACATCTTTAAAGAGGACATACAGATGGCCAATAGATGTGAAACAATGCACAATGTCACTAATCAAGAGAGAGCAAATTAAAACCAAAACGAGATACCACCTCACACCTGTCAGAATGGCTGTTATCAATAATTCAATAAACAGCAAGTGCTGGGGAGGGTGTGGAGAAAAGGGATCCAATGTACACTCATTGGTGGGAATGCAGACTGGTGCAGCCACTATGGAAAACGGTATGGAGTTCCCTCAAAAATCAAAAACGTAACTGCCTTTTGCCCAGGACTGTGTGGCTCAATTGATTGAGTGTCACCCTGTGCACCAAAAGGTCTCTGGTTCAATTCCCCATCATGGCACATACCCAGGTTGTGGGTTCAATCTTCAGTCGAGGTGCATGCAGGAGACAACTACTCAATGTTTCTCAGATTGATGTTTCTATCCTTTTCTCTCTGTCTCCCTTTCTCTCTCTCTAAAATCAATAAAAAGATATTTAAAATATTAAAAGATATGAAACTGCCTTTTGACCCAGCAATCCCACTTCTGGGAATATATCCTAAGAATCCCGAAACACCAATGAGGAAGAATATGTACACCCCTATATTCATAGCAGCACTATTTGCAATTGCTAAGATCTGGAAAGAGCCCAAGTGCCCATCAGTAGAGGAGTGGATAAAAAAGCTGTGATACATGTACACAATGGAATACTACTCGGCCATTAAAAAAATAACCTACATCTTGTGACAGCACGGATGAACCTGAAGATTATCATGCTAAGCAAAATAAACCAGACATAGAAAGACAAATACCATATGCTCTCACTTATATGTGGAATCTAATGAATAAAATAAGCTGATGAACAAAATAGAACCAGAGTCATGAATACATGGAACACACTGACAGAGGTCAGAAGGGAGGGTAATGGGGGGACTGGATGATAGGAGATAAAGGGATTCACCAAAGAGCATGTATGCATAGCCCATGGACACAGATAACAGTGTGGTGATGGCCAGAGGGAAAGGGGCAGGGGCTGAGTGGAGGTGGGTAAAGGGGGTGGAAATGGGGGACCTCTGGAATAGTGTCAACAATAAATAAAAAAGAGAAAAAATAATAAATTAAAGCAAAAAATATATTCCATTTTTCCTAGTACAAATTCATTACCGTGAATTGCAGGCTGCTTAAGTAGCTAATGCTATTCAAACATTATTTTCTCTATTACAGTAATGATTTAAATAGTTCGGTAATTTCTTTTCATTTGCCCTCTGCATTTTCAGTCTATTTTAAGGTTAGTTAAGAGGAAAACCTAACCAATTACAATATATTCCTACACTAATGGGTATAGAGAGAGTTGTCTGACATTTTGCTGCTTTAGGAAAAAAAATTACCTACTCCACACTGAACACTACTGTTCTCAGAAAATTTGGAAAATACTACTTAGTTCTTGGGAGGGGAAGTTATTGTGTGCATGACATATATTTTAGAAAATATAAACTTACTACTATTTCTTTAACATATGGTAATGTTTTTTATATTTATGCTTGAAAAGAAAAGATACTAGTTTGGACCAAACTTCAGCTATTTTCTGTACTCTTGGGTGTAATGGGGGAAAGAACTTTCTCTTCTGTCATGCTTATTTGGCAGAAGCCTAAAGATGCATGTCACCTGATTTTCAACTCCATTCTAAGAATGTTAATTCGTGGGGAAACAACTTGCAGACAATTTCAAGAGAGATAAGAAAAATACTAACCACACATTTTGTTCCTATAGAAATTACCTTAGTAAGCTAATTAGGTAACGCTCAGTGGTTGAGCGTCGACCCATGAACCAGGAGGTCGTCGCTGGTTCAACTCCCAGTCAGGGAACATGCCCAGGTTGTGGGCCTGATCCCCAGTGGGGGGGTGTGCAGGAGGCGGCCAATCTATGTTCTCTCTCATCGATGTTTCTATCTCTCTCTTCTCTTCCTTCCTCTCTCTCTAAAATCAATAAAGAAAAAATTTAAAAAAAAAAGAAATCTCCTGAGAGACCATGTCATACACTGGTGATATTTGAGTCACTGCTATAATCAGCATGATTTCAAAAATATTCATTTATTGGAATGGTGGCATCTAAGGTGTAAGACGCTGTACTTTACTATAACAAAGGACATCCCACTGCAATATCAATATTTTCCTATTGCTCAAAAATCATCTCATAAATATATTATTTGTGGGTTTAAAACAGAGAGTAAACAGAAGTGAGGAAATAATTCAAAAAATTGGTTAATTCTATTTTCCCAGATTAGTCAAATTGGAGAAAAACTAAAAGGATGAAATTTATTTTTACTTTATTCATATGTATTGTCAAAATATAAGATAAATGTATCCGGCTGGTGTGGCTCAGTGCTTAAGTGTCGACCCATGCACCAAGAGGTCACCGTTTTGATTCCCAGTCAGGACACATGCCCAGGCTGTGGGCCCGATCCCCAGTGGGGGCATGCAGGAGATGGCCAATTGATGTTCTCTCTCATCGATGTCTCTCTCTCTCTTCCTGCCTCTCCCCATCCCACTCTATCTGAAGATAAATGCAAAAAGAAAAAAGAAAGTCTTTTTCCTCCTCAACAATTGTTATTACTTGCCTTGTTGATAATAGCCATTCTCTTGGGTGTGAAGTGATATCTCATTGTTGTTGTTGTTTTAATTTTTTTTCCTTTACATTTTTTTTCCTTTATTGATTTTAGCAAGAGAGGAGGTGAGAGGGAGATAGAAATATCAATGAGAGAGAACGTCGATTGGCTGCCTCCTGCATGCCCCTGACTGGTGATCGGGTCCACAACCTGGGCATGTTCCCTGACCGGGAATCGAACCAGGGATCTCTTGGTGCATGGGTCGATGCTCAACCACTGAGCCACACCAACCGGACTTCATTGTTGTTTTGATTTGAATTTCCCTAATAGCTAGTGAAGTTGAACATCTTTTCACATATTTGTTGGCCATTTGTATGTCTTCTTAGGAGATGTGTCTCTTCAGGTCCTTTGCCCTTTTTTGGATGAGATTTTCTGCTTTGTTGTTGTTGTTGAGTTGTATGAGTCTTTATAGATTTTGTATATTAACCCCTTATAGAAGATGTTGTTTGCATATATGTTCTCCCATTTGGTTGGTTGCCTTTTTGTTTTGTTTATGGTATCTTTTGCTATAAAGAAGCTTTTCATTTTGATATAGTCCAATTCATTTATTTTTGCTTTTACTTCCCTTGCTTTGAGGTCAAATTCATAAAATCTTCTCTAAGATCAAGGTCCATAAGTTTAATAACTATGTTTTCTTCTATGTAATTTATTGCTTCAGATCTTATATTTAGGTCTTTGACCCAATAGTCTGGGACCAGATGGCTTCATTAGTGAATTATACCAAATGTTCAAAGAAGATTTGTTGCCTATTCTTCTCAAAGTCTTCCAAAAAACTGCAGAAGAGGCAATATTTCCTGACCCATTTTATGAGGCCAACATTAGCTTGATAACAAAACCTGGCAAGGATAATATAGAAAAAGCAAAGTACAGACCAATATCTCTGATGACTTAAGATGCAAAAATTCTAAAAAAAAATACTAGCAAATCAAAAACAACAATACGGGTTGGGCAAAAGTAGGTTTACAGTTGTGAGTGTGCAAAACAGAGTTTATTCTTATATAATTATTTAGTTATTTATTTATGTATTATTATATTACTTATTTATATCAGGTAAGCCTATTTTTGCCCACCCCTGTACAATAAAAAATAATACATCACAATCAAGTGGGGTTTATTCTAGGGGTACAACTTTGGTTCAACATACGCAAATTGATCAATATGATACACCACATTAACAAAATAAAAGGTAAGTCCAGCCAGTGTGGCTCAGTGGTTGAGTGTCAACTCATGCACCAAGAGGTCGCCAGTTTGATTCCCGGTCAAGACACATGCCCAGGTTGTGGGCCTGGTCCCTAGTTGGGGGCATGCAGGAGGCAGTCAATTGATGTTCTCTCTCATTGATGTTTCCATTTCTCTCTCCCTCTCACTTCTGGTCTCTGTAAAATCAATAAAGAAAAAAAAATAAAGGATAAAAATTATATTATCATGTCAAAGGATGCAGAAAAAAACAACAACATCTAACAAAATACAACATCCAGGTGTGAAAAACCACTCAATAAAATGGGGATAAAAGGGAAGTATCTCAATGTAATTAAGGACATATATGACAAACTCAGTTTATATCATACTCAATGGCGAAAAACTGAAAGATCAGGAATAAGACAAGGATGCCCACTCCCACTATTCTTTTCAATCTAGTGTTAGGAGTCTTACACAGAGCAATCAGGAAGAGAAGGAAATAAAAGGTATCCAAATTGGGAATGAAGAAGCAAAACTGTCTTTATTTGCAGACAACATAATTTTTACATAGAAAACCCTAGAGACATCAGGGTTTTTTTGTTTTTGTTTTTGTTTTCTTGTTTGTTTTTTAAATTCTATTAGAAGCAATAAACAAATAAAGGTGCAGGATACAAACTCAATGTACAAAACCTATTGCATTCTTATATATTAACAGTGAAATTTCAGAAAAAGTGAGAAGATCAATTCCATTTGCAATTGCATAAAAAATAATCAAAACCTAGGAATAAACAATGAAGGATGTGAAGGACCTATACACTGAAAACTATAAGACATTATTTTAAAAATTGAAGAAGACAGAAAGAAATGGAAAGTTATTTCGTGTTCATGGTTTGGAAGAATCAACATAGTTAAAATGTCCAATGGAACGGAATTGAGACTCCAGAAATAAGCCCACATATAATACAGGGAAATGATTTTTGACAAGAGCTAAAAACATCCAATGAAGAAAAGAGAGCCTCTTCAATAAATGGTACTGGAAAAATTGTCAAACCACATGTAAAAGAATGAGGCTAGATTGCTATTTGTGACCATATACAAAAATTAACTCAAAATGAATAAATTTTGTTTTTTGTTGTTGTTGATAATCCTCACCGAGGATATTTTTCCATTAATTTTTAGATGGAGTGGAAGGGAGGGGGAGGGAGAGGGAGGGGAGGAGAGAAAGGAAGAGAGAGAGAGAGAGAGAGAGAGAGAGAGAGAGAGACATTGATGTGAGAGACACATCAATTTGTTGCCTCCTACACAACCTTGATCAGGCCAGGGACTGAACCTGCAACCCAGGTACATGCCTTTGACCAGGAAATGAATCTGTGACTCTTCAGTCCATGGGCCCATGCTCTAACCACTGAGCCAAATCAGCCAGGGCAATTTTGCTATTTTTAATAATATATCACAAATTAGTGATTTTAGTTGGTTCAGCTTGTACTTGAAATTCATAAATCCTACTGCTCTGGCAGATAACCTAGAAAAAAATGTAGTTGAGTACAAAATATTCTTAGGGTAAAAATTAGCTTGTATATTCTGAATATCATGTTCTTTCTGATATTTCTAAATAGTTATTTTAGAACATGTATATTCCAAATTTATTTTCATAAAAAATACACATCAGATTGTGGAAAATTACATTAATTCTAGTCACACACTGAATTATAAGGAATTAAATATAACATTTCTTACTATATTTATAGAGTCATAAGTAATTTGTCAGAATGACCATAACTCAAAAAACACTATGCTCCATTCAATTCAATTAACAAAAGATGAATATGTAAAAATGGAGAATATAAAAAATGCAGACTATAATTAAACCTTTCAATCTAGACCATTTTCCATGTGATCTATATCTGCACCTATCACTATTGTTATATTTACAATGAGAGCACAATTGCGTATGTGTGTACATATATGATGAAATGAAACATACACTTGGTATATATAAAAATGACTTAAATTCTGAATGCAAGTTTTGGGGGTTTTTTTGGTCACATGATTAACACTATTTGCAAACCATTGTTGTTTTTCTGCATTCCTCCTAGGAATGCACAAAGGCATTCTTCATTAAAAAATTATATCTGATGTCAGCAGAGGGGACGGGGGTGGGGAGGGAAGAGATAACCACAGAACTTATATGCATGTATGTGTAGCTAATGGACACAGCCAACAATGCTGGGGATGGGGCACAGGATAGGGTGGGGGATCGGGAGGAGGGTGTCAATGGGGAAAAAGGAGAAACATCTGTTACAAAAATAAATTAATAAAAAAGAAGAAACAGAAAAAAATTATATCCAATGTAACAACAGTTAAAGTATCTTACTAAATAAAACAACTCCTTTTATTCATTTACTTAAAAATTCTAATTGAGATAAAATACAAATATAAGCTAATTACTACTGGAGCAGAGTTATCCAATACACTCAGTATTTCACAATGGAGAAAGCCACCGGAGATGAATAAGCAGTGAATTGATGTCCTAAAATTTAGAACCAAGAATTGCTGAGTTCTCCATATTATACCTCAGCTTTTCAAGGTTCCCTCTCTAGAACATCATTAAGGAAGTATACTCCTCTTTTTCTTAATCCTCTTTACTCTTATCTCTTCCTCTGGGTGGGTCCTTGGTTGGACAGGATGGATTCTGGACTGCGGTAGAAGGAGGCTGAGACTGGGTCACAGGACCACCTCAAGATCTATAGTCAAAATTGAGGACACTTGGCCTGCCTGGGAGGTATGGACAGATGTGTCTCCTGTCAGGTTCCTGGGCAGGTAGAACTGAGTCCTGACCACCATACATGAAAGCTTGAGCCAGGTCATAGTGCTGCTTCAACATCTGCCATCAGGTCTGTGGTTGGTGTGGCTGTTACTGAAGAGACAGATAGGCGTGACTCCTCTCAAATCCCTTGGCAGATGGGTTTGGTTGTAGAATTGTAGCCAAGCAACGTTGAAGCCCAGTTCTTAGTGGAATAGGATTGCTTTCTGTTTGAAGCTGAGACCATGATTTTTTTTTTTCCCTTTATTGAATTTAGAGAGAGAGAAAGTGAGAAGGAGAGGGAGAGAGATAGAAACACTGATGAGAGAAAACAGCAATTGGCTGCCTCCTGCATGCCCACCATTGGGGATCAGGCCTACAACCTGGGCATGTGCCTTGACCAGGAATCAAACTGGTGACCTCTTGGTGCATGGGTCAATGCTTAACCACTGAGCCACACCAGCCAGACCCGAGACCATGTTTAGCCAGCTTAACACCAGAGTATAGATAGGCCTGCCTTCTCTCTCTCTCTTTTTTTTTTTTTTTTTTTTTCCATTTTTTGTTCAGATATAGTGGGAGGGGGAGAGAGAGAGAGAAATATCGATGTGTTCCGGGACACACTGAGTGTCTGCTCCCGCACGACCCAACCAGGGCTGGGACAAACTGCAACTGAGGTATGTGCCCTTAGCGGGAACCGAACCCGGGTCTCTTTGGACAGCAGGCCGATGCTCTAACCGCTGAGCCAAACCGGCCAGGGCATAGGCCTGCCTTCTCAAAGCAAACGTCCTCCAGGATTGGACTTCACCAGGATTTTTTAATCTCTTTCTTAGATCCAAAAACTCCCACAAAGGCACTTTTGTCCATAGATGGTTGTCATATCATTGTTATTATGGGAGAATGCCAGCTGGGGACCAACTATTGCACAATCTTGCTGAGATTACTCTCCAGGTATAATTATTATTTTTTTTCTCCTTTATTGATTTTAGAGAGAGGAAGGGAGAGGGAGAGAAACATTGATAAGGGAGAACATCGATTTGATGCCTCTTGCATGCCCCCCACTGGGGATTTGGCCCACAACCTGGGCATGTGCCCTGACCAGGAATCAAACTGGTGACGTCTTGGTACATGGGTCGATGCTCAACCACTGAGCCACAATGGCCAGGCTATTTTTTAATTGATAGGTTCTTTTGGTGTCAAGATTCAAAATTAGATTTTAAATGAAACTTACCTAATTTTCAACATGTCTTTTGAATCATTATCTTTTCCACTTTGACTTTAGAATTTTTTGTATTTACTCTAAAGTATAGGCCAACTATGGCCCATAGGCTAAAATTGGCCTGTTGCCTGTTTTTGTAAAAAAAAAAAAATGTTAATTTTTTTTACAAAAGCCACACCCTTGTGCTACAATAGCCGAGTTGAGTAGTTGTGACAGATTGCATGGCCCACAAAACCTAAAATATTTATTATCTGACCTTTCACAGAAAAAGTGTTCTGACTCTTACTCTGAAAATCAAAGTTGGATTTCTAAAATGATCATTCTTGGGGGAATGACTGAAATAGGTAATATATAAGATGATAATCTTATAGCACTAGAAAAAATATTTAAAATTGCTTAACTAAAAAGTGTTGGGCATCTCAAAAAACGAACGGAGCCAACTTAAAAGTATTCCCAATAGTTATAGCAGGACAGTGTTAAGCAGCACAATAAATTTAGTATTGGATTTTAAATCAAGGACTAAAATAAGTATTCATTAGTTTATACTAATATAAACAATAATTAAATCAATAAATAATTGTGAGAGAAAGGACAAACCCTCCTTACCACAGCATACCAATGAATAAATGTAGAAAAAAATGAAGAAAATTAAAAATGACAATTAGAACACCAGAACAATAATGGCTGCAGGCAAGAGCCACTGATGGATACTATAATTAGTGGATGAAATTTTAAGGAGTAAAAAGGTATTTCCATAGCCTTGCAAATATCTTCCCTTGAATTTTTAATAATTATCGTCATGGGTTTTAACGTAAGTTTGCAATTCTTTAATATTATTCTTCCAGGAATAAAGTTTAAGTTCCCTCTTCTTGTATATGAGTTGTGCTAGGTTACTCAGTTCTGAAGAGTAAAATATAGAATGGAAAAGATAGTAACTTTACTAATAAACTAATGCCTTGGCAGGCACCACCTTAACTAAGTGATCAAAGTTAGCATCAATAGTAATGTCTGGTTGATACCATGTAACACCTCCTGTTATATGATGAGAAAGTTATTTTACCACTGTGGCATTTTCCCTGAAGGCATATAACTTCTTCTAAAAGTCTAATCATGAAAGCAATGTCAGATGGACCAAAATTGAGAAATATTTTACAAAATAACAAACCAGTGATCTTCAAATTGTCAAAAATTTGAAAAAACAAAACAAACAAAAATAAGGTAAGACTGAGGAAACATCAAACATTTAAGTAGAACAAGTAGAAGTGATGACTACATGCAATGTGGATGGAATACTATGCAGCTGTAAGAAAGAAAGATCTCTTATCCTTTGAGACGACATAGACGGACCTGGAGAGTATTATGCTAAGCGAAATAAGCCAATCAGAGAAAAACAAATACCACATGATCTCACTTATTTGTGGAATATAATGAACAAGGTGGGCTAATGAACAGAATAGACCCAGAGACATAGAAAGGAGTATTGTTCAGACTCATGTACCTCAAAGTAGGGGGTGGGGGATGGATGAGATGAACCAAAGAACTCATATGCATGTATACGTAACTAATGGACATGGACAACAATGCTGCAAGGGTCGGGGTGCAGGGTGGGGAGGAGGGTATCTATGGGGGAAAAGGGAGAAACATCTGTAGCAAAAATAAATTAATAAAAATTGGGGGGGAAATGCAATGTGGTATCCTGGATTGGATCTTGGAAATAAAAGAGAAATTAATAAAAATACTCATGAATCTAAATAAGGTCTGGGGTTTAGTTAATAACAACAAACAATGTCAATTTCTTAGTTTTGAGAAACATACCATGATGTGTAAGATATTAACATTACAGGAAGCTAGATGAAGGGAATATAGAAACTCTCTGTGTTATTTTTGTAACTCATCTAAAAATATAAAATTATCTTAAAGTAAAATGTTTAGAATCAAAAACAAAAATATTCTGCCATGAAATTTCAACACCCACCAATATAAGCTGTAACACCTCTTCCCCCTTACTCAATTTTCATACTAATGTAGTACAAATAAACAAAAGAGGGTGATTTAGAACAATAATTAGCATCATATGCCTTTTTTGCATAATTGAAACTATGCTATATTGGGAACTGGTATAACAATCACTACATTTACTTAAAAGCTTGAATTTGCAATAATGATTTTCTTGTTACCCTTTTTAATATGTGATAGCAAAAAATAATTTAAAAGCCATATTACAAGCTCTTTTATATATTTTATTTTATTTCTTTTATCCTCACCTGAGGATATCTTTCCATTTTTTGTTCAGATAGAGTGTGTGTGTGTGTGTGTGTGTGGGGGAGAGAGAGAGAGAGAGAAACATTGACATGAAAGAGACACATCAAGTGGCTGCCACCCGCATGACCAACCAACCAGGGCCGGGGACAAACTGCAACTGAAGTACGCACCCTTAGTGGAAACCGAACCTGGGTCTCTCTGGACCGCAGGACGATGCTCTAACGCTGAGCCAAATTGGCTAGGGCACATTATTTTGTTTTGTAGCAAATTCATCGTCATCTTACACTGTGTCCAGTGTTACCCAGAGTGTATTCTTCCAAATATTAGAGTCAAAAGTGTTCCTTGTTTATATAAGTTTAAGCAAAATTCTATTAAAGTATTGAACTAGCCCTAGCCAGTTTGGCTCAGCAGTTGGAGCATCAGCCTGCAGACCAGGGAGTCCCGGGTTCAGTTCCCACTAAGGGAACATACCTTGGTTGCAGTTTGTCCCTGACCCTGGCTGGGGTCGTGTGGGTGGCAACCACTCGATGTGTCTCTCTCACATTGATGTTTCTCTCTCTCTCTCTTCCTCCCTCTCTCTCTCCTGCTCTATCTGAAGATAAATGCTATATATATATATATATATATATATATATATATATATATACACACACACACACACACACACACACACGCGCGCGCACTAGCTTTTTGCCATACAACTGTGTAGAAGTTTTAATATACTAATGTACTTCATGAATCTTATAAAGCATATATAGTATAAAGCTTTACAAACTTCTTTGACTATAGGTCATTTTGCATTTAACATCTCATGGGATTTGTATAGAAAAAACAAAAAATTTTTTTAATGCCACAGTTATACTTTATGGCTTATAGTAATATTAGTTCCCATTCTTTAGTTGTTGTTTTATTTTCTGAGCTTCAAGTGTTTGACCCAACAGAACACAATCTGCACACTAGATTGTGTGCTCGTCACTGAAGGCAAAGTCTCTTTCCACCCCCGTTTACCCTACCTTTGCCCACCTTCTGCTACCCTCATACCCTGTTCCCTCCAGCTATCACCACACTGTTGTCTGTGTCTATGTGTTTTATATAAAACACATATCATATATAATTTATCTCTTCACTTTCTTTCATCTAGTCCTCCAATCCTCCTTCTTTTTGACAGCTGTCAGTCTGTTGCATGTATCCATTGTTCTGTTTATATTTTGTTTATTTTTTTCATTAGATTCCACATATAAGTGAGATCATATAGTATATGTCTTTCTCTGACTGTCTTATTTCTCTTAGCACAATACTCTCCAGGTCCATCCATGTTGTCACAAAGGGTAAGTTTTCCTTTTTTTTTTTTTTTTTTAATGGCCGTGTAGAATTCAACTGTGTATATGTACCACAACTTTTTTATCCACTCATCTATTGATGGGCACATGGGCTGTTTCCAGATCTTGGCTATTGTAAATAATGCTGAAATAAGCATTCTTTTGAATTAGTGTTTTGTGTTTCTTTAGGCATATTCTCAGAAGTGGAAACACTGGGTAATAAGGCAGTTCTATTTTAACGTTTTGGAAACTCCGTACTGTTTTCCTCAGTGGTTGCACCAATCTGCATTCTCATCAACAGTGCATAAGACTTGCCTTTTCTCCACATCCTCACCAGCACTTGTTACCAGCTGATTTATTGATGGTAGCCATTCTGACAGGTGTGAGGGATATCTCATTGTGGTTTTAATTTGTAACTCCCTGATATTTAATGATGTTGAGCATTTTTTTCATATGTCTATTGGCCATCTGTATACCTCTTGAAAAAGTGTCTATTCAGGTCCTTTGCCCATACTTTAATTGGGTTATTTGTCTTCTTGCTGTTGAGTTGTATAACTTCTTTCTATATTTTGAAATTAACCCCTTCTCAAATATATCATTAAAAAATATGTTCTCCCATTCTGTGGGTTCCCTTTGCATTTTGTTGAGGGTTTATTTCCTGTGCAAAAGCTTTTTAGTTTGATGTATTCCCATTTGTTTATGTTTTCTTTTGTTTCCCTTGCCTGAGGAGATTTGCTATGAAAAATGTTGAAATTTTACTACCTATACTTTATTATAGGATTTTTATGGTTTTGCAACTTACATTTAAGTATTTTATCCATTTTGAGTTTGTTCTTGTTTATGGTGGAAGTTGGTGATTGAGATGCATTTTTGTTTTGCATGTATCTGCCAATTTTTCCAACACCATTTATTGGAGAGACTGTCTTTACCCCATTGTATGTTCTTGAGATTTTTCTTGCTTCTTGAGGTAAGTCTTTAATGCTATGAACTTCCTGCTCTTTCTTACTGCTTTTGCTTTGTCCCATAGATTTTAGATTATGTGTTCATTTTCATTTTTCTCCAGGTAACTTTTAATTTTTTCCTTGATCTCACTGTTAATCCACTCGTTTAATAACATTATTTAGCCTCCACGTGCTTGAATGTTTTTGAGATTTTTTATTGTAACTGATTTTTAGCTTCATACCACTGTGGTCAGAGAAGATGTCTGTCTGATATAATTTCAATATTCTTGTATTTATTAAGATATATTTTGTGTCCTAACATGTGGCCTATCTTTGAGAATGTTCTATCTGTACTATGATAAGAATATATATTAAACTGTTTGGGGATGAAATGTTTTGTAAATATCAATGAAATACATCTGATCTAGTGTGTCATTTAAGGTCATAATTGTTTTCTTGATTTTTTTGGTCTGGAAGATTTATTCACTGATGTCATTAGGGGGTGTTAAAATCCCCTAATATGACTGTATTACTGTTAATCTCTCCCTTAATATCAACCAAAGTATTCTCTATATATTTAGGTGTTCCTATTTTGGGTGCATATATGTTTACAATGGTTATATCCTCTTGCTGCATTGGTCTTTTTAGTATTATGTAGTGACCTTCTTTGTCTATTGTCATGTCCTTTATTTTGAAGTCTTTGTTGTCCTCAGGTTTTTATGTTTGTGGTTTCTATTTGCATAGAATATTTTATTTCTATTCCTTCACTTTCAGTCTTTGTGTATCTTTTGTTCAAAGGTGGTTCTCTTGTGGAAGAATATATATGGGCCATGTTTTCTTATCTATTTAGCTACCCTAGCTTCTTTGATTGGAGCATTTAATTCATTTACATTTAAGGTTATTACCGACAAGTACTTATTTATTGCCATTTTATTCTTCGTACTTATGTTCCTTTCTCTCTGTATTTTTTTTTCTCTTCTTAAATCATGCCTTTTAATATTTCTTATAATATTGGTTTCATGATAATAAACTCCTTAACTTATTTTTTGTCTGGATAATTCTTTAATTTACCTTCAATTTTAAATGATAGCCTTCTTAGACAAAGTAGTTTTGATTGTAGGTCCTTGCTTTTCATCACTGAATATTTCATGCCAATCCCTTGTGGCCTAAAGTGTTTCTGTTGAGAAATCAGCTGGAAGCCTTATGGTAGCTCCCATGTGGGTAACTATCTCTCTCTCTTGCTGCCTTTAAGATTCTCTTTGTCTTTAACCCTTACCATTTTAATTGTGATGTGTTTTGGTGTGAGCCTTTTTGGGTTCGTCTTTATTAGGGTTCTCTATGCTTCCTTAACCAATGTGACTTTTTCCTTCACCAGGTTAGGGAAGTTTTCAAGATTATTTCTTCAAACAGGTTCTCAATCTCTTGCTCACTCTCTTTTCTTTCTGGTAACCATATGATTTGGATGTTTTCATGCTTGATGGTGTTCCAGAGGTCCCTTAGACTTTCCATATTTATAAAATGTTATCTTTTCTTTATGATGTGCTGCTTGGGTATTTACTGTTATCTTGTCCTCTAAATTGCTGATTCAATCCTCTGCTTCATCTAAATTACTGTTGATTCCTCTAGTGTATTCCTTATTTTAGATATTGTATTCTTCACTTCTGACTGGTGTCAATGTCCTTTTTAATGATTAGTATCTCTTTATTAATGTTCTCAATGAGATCATGCATTTTTTTCCCCCTAAGGTCTTTTAGCATCCTTATAATCATCACTTTAAACATTGTGTCTCATATCTTGGTTACTTCCATTTTATTTATTTTTCTGGGGATGTTTCTTGTCTTCTCATTTGGAGCTTCTTTGTCTCTTCCTTTTTTGTTTGTGTATTAGGTAGGTCTGCTATGACTCTCAAACTTGTTATGATGGCTTTATGATGTAGATGTCTTGCTGAATCCAGTGGAACAATCTTCTAGATCATCTGAGCTCAGCCCTCCAGGAATGCTTCTTTTTGGGTATGTGCACCCTCCTATTGTATTTGACTCTGGAATGCTATTGATCCTTTTGTGAGTGGAGCTAACCATTCAGGCTAGCTGGCTATAAGGGTAAACTTTGATCTCTGCTTTTGTGTTCCTGTGCAGGTGCTGCCTCCCAAGGCAGAGTTGTTCCCAGCAGGGTCTAGTGCCTGTCAGAACCCCCCTTGGGTGTGGACTTATGTGGCTAGTTGGTCAGAGCTCTGGTGTGGTCTGAAGCCCACCACTGTTTGTATTGTTTCTGGGTCCACTTGGGTAGGGTTCAGGTATAGGTTGATAGCAGATGTGTCCAACCAGCCTTGAGCTATCTGTTGAAGCTACCATGCTATTCATCATTTGTGGCTGTGTCTACTGGGCCTGGGTGTGCATTTGAAGGGACAATCTGTGTATATAGGTTGACCTCCTCTAGCTTAGTTCTGGGAGAAGATCTGTAAAATATCTAAGACTCTCTAAGTTCTGCCTCTACTTATCAGCTACTCTGTCTTTCCCTGAGGTTGCTTGGTCTTCCTCCAGAGCTTTCTGAAGAAGACAGTAGAGTGGACCCAGGCTGGCCACATCCTACAGACCCTTCCACAGCCCCTGCAGGGTGGGGCAACCAGGGTCCTGAGGATGGAACTACTGGGTTACACAGTCAAGCACTGAATGAGGAGAACGTAGTCCTTACTCCAGATTCATACCACTCAGTCTGTGCTAGTCTCCAACAAGGAGGAGTGTGCCACAGGTTCAGGTTAGGTGCAGGCCGCTATCCCCACTGCAGTAACAGGTTCAGCAAGGCAGAGCTACCACAGCTCAGTAGGGCAGATCATAACATCCTTCTGTTGGGGGTGGTGCAGGCTGAGGCCTCAGGATTAGAGCATCCTGTCCCAGACAAAGCCTCTGAGGGAGATGGTTTTTCACATGTCCTAGCGCCGAGTAGCACTCTCCCATGCAAAGCTGAGCTCAGCACGGCAGGACTATCAGGACTTGGGAAGGCCAATCCAGACAATCTCCCACTTGTGGTGGTGTTAGCAAGCTTGTAAGAGAGTAGTGGGCACCTCTTCCCCTTCTTGTGCAATAACCTCTAAAGGGGCCATGCACCAAATGTCCCAGCTCCAACCAGCCCTCCGATTCCCCTGCGGGGCTGAGCTCAGTAAAGTAGGGTCCCCACCTGCCACAAAGGCAGGACAAATAAGTTATCCACTGGGAAACAGTATAGGCTGAGCTCACAGGGGAGATAGGAGTAGCCCCTCTGCAATATAGCCACACAACCCAGCACTCACCCTTCTCATTCCTGGACAAAAGCCTCCCTGGAGACGTGCTCCAAAAGTCTCAGCTCTGCAGGGCACTCTGATCCTTTTTGGGACAGAGCTGAACTCAGCAAGCTGGGGCCACATGGAATGGAAGGGCAGGCCACATGATTCCCTGGGTGTGTGTGGGGGTGGTGCTGGCTGTACTTTAGAAGTGGGGGGAAATGTTCTACTTCTAAAGCTACACAGTTCAATCACTGTCTAAATCTGCACCGAGAACTTCTCCAGAAAAAGAAAAGTGCTCCAAAGTCTCCTGGGTGCAGCCAGCAGAACCCTCTGCAGGACCGGAACACGACAGAGTGGTGTCGCAAATAGTTGGAAAATTGTGCTGTGCACTCCCCAGGCTGGTGTTGTAACAATAGGAGTGTTCAACCCTGGGAAGGCGGCTTCTGGGTCTCTAGCAGACTCACTTCTTTCCCAGATACATTAAATCCCACCTGATTTCCACCACCAGATGCTCTGCGTACTCCTCTGCCTATCGCTGTTGCTCTGGGTTGGGGATCCTTTCCTGGGACTGAGAACCCTCCCTCCTGGGGGGAGGGAGTTTTGCAGCTGAGATATCCCTCTAGCTTCTCAGCTGCCCACATGGGGACAGGGGCCAGCCCTCCCCATGTCTCTGCCCTTCTTACCAGCTTCATCTCTAAATCTTTGATTATAATATTTCAGTTCAGCTAGATGTCAGTTGGTCATTCAGGTTGATCACTCTATAATTTAGCTGTAAATCTGGTTTGGTGCCAGGGGCAGGTGAGTGTAGCTTCCACCCTATTCTGTAATCATCTTGGAATCCCCCCATTCTTTAGGACATAATATATGGCAGTTTCTATACTAAGTGTTTTAGATACTTTATGTCATTTAACCTTTAAAACCACTCTGTGAAATAATTGTTATGTAAGAGATGTATTTGTCCAAAGTCAGTCAACATGCTAATAAGGGGCTATGATGGGAATAAATCTTAGCCCACCTAATTACAAAGTTCATGTCTTTAACCACTAAGTCACACTGCCTCCATGAACTTATGTGATGCTTTTCTAAATAATGGGCTAATTAACTAGATATTTGGTTATAAACTGTAGAAGTCATCAAGATATTCTATCACCACCTAAACTACTCCTTGATAGAATTCCTCTAGGAATCTCTCTCTTTTAGACTGCTAGACTACTACCTAGAACACAAACATTAGCTGAATAAAATCAAGATGGGTGTAGAAATAATTCTTACACATTTGTTCAACTGAAGTCAATAGAGCAGCTGGTGAAATAGAGAAGGCTGTTATTATAAATTTTCAAGCAAGTGTTACTGATGTTTTATTCAGTATAAGTTGAATATTCTCACTTTATCTGAAGCAGGAACAAGTATGCCTACAATTTTCCAAGCATGAAAAAACTGGAAAACCAGAGAATTGAAGTCTTTAATATATGAAATATACCCTAATGTCTTGAAAGTTACAAGAAATAAACAAATATCAAAGTAGGAAAAGTGTCGATTTTGTTCAGTTCTCTAACACCAGCAGTTAGAATAGCATCTGGTGATATTAAATACTTAATATTGTTGAATGAATGAATGCATGATAAAAGTAATCTAAAGAATTCATAATTAATTAAAATGTTTAATCTCAAACTTCTCAGACCTACACAGTATAAATAAGCAATTTTTGTTGCTTGATTTCTATTTTGGTTTTCTTTTCTTTTTTTGGAAGTGAACAGTGTAGATAAGAATATCCCTTCCCTTCACTCAGTTACAGCACTGAAATTGATACTGAAGATCATTTTCTTAAGGATCCCCCCTTAAAAAGAAAATAAAGAGCATCTATTTGTTAAGCAGTAAAGTGACATCCTGAAGAATACACAGGGAGCTCTGACCGGTTTGGCTCAGCAGTTAGAGTGTTGGCCCGTGGACCAATGAGTCATAGATTCGATTCCAGTCAAGAGCACATACCTCAGTTGCGGTTAATCCCCGGCCTTGCTTGGACCATGAAATAGGCAGCCACTCGATGTGTCCCTTTCACGCTGATGTTTCGCTCTCTCTCTCTTCCTGCCTCTCCCTCCCACTCTATCTGAACAAAAATTTAAAAATGTCCTCGGATGAGAATTAAAAAAGAAGAAGAAGAATATACAGGGAATCATCATTTCTCCTAACAATCTGTCTTTGATCTAACTTTCTCCTTACCTCCAAATTCTAAACTAAATGCCTTTCCTTAGTCCTTTCAAAACACCACATGTGTATTTCCATCTCTGCAATATCTTTTACTGAACTTATTTTATATTGGGTCCATTTACTTGATTATAAACACACTGAAAAGAAGGTACTTTTTCTATTCACATTTTCATTCAAATGCAATCACACATACTTTGTGATGGACACATTTCTTTTTTTTTTTAATTTTCACCTGAAGATATTTTTTATACTTCTCTTCAGACAGAGTGGGAGGGAGGGAGGGAGGGAGGGAGAGAGAAAGAGAGAGAGAGAGAGAGAGATCGACGTGAGAGGCACACATAGATTGGCTGCCACCTGCACAAACCCAACTGGGGCCGGGGACAAACTGCAACCGAGGTATGTGCCCTTGGCTAGAATTGAACCTGGGACTCTTTGGTCCACAAGCCGATGCTCTAACCAATGAGCAAAACTGGCCAGTGCATGATGGGCACATTTCAACAAATGTTTATCACCTGAAAAATAATGATTAAGTAGAAGAACAAGGGCTACACGTAGGTTTTAGGAATGTGAGTTGGGAACAGCCTTCTCATGGGCAAAGTCTTTCAATTCCTTCTTGGCTTCAGAAGAATGGGCCCTGGGCCTGGAACACTTCCTTACTAAGAGATAAATACTCACAGCTTGTGCTGGGCTTATCATTTTGTATGCAAGTATCTTTGCCCGTTTCATCCTCAATGCATGCTCTTTTGTTCTGCCTAAGTGTGTCGCATCGTATGGAATCTGGTCATTTTCACTGTTCTATCCTGTAGGGAGGGCACAGGGTCACTGGGCTGGGCACAAGAAGGGTGCGCGCCGTCCAATCATACTGTGTCAGCTGCCAAGTGGGACTCACTCGTCATAGGGGACTGATGTCCACTCCTGAAACTGATCTCCTTCTGTCTCTTTCTGTGTGAGTAATGACATTGTTCCACCCAGTGCCTGAATGTGTTGTTTTCCTCGGAGACTCTGATATCAGTATGCAGTTGGCAGAACTGCTCTTGATAATAGGCAACAGATGCCATTTGCTTGACAATATGGCTTTTCCCAAAACATTATCCTGCCACTTCTCTAATTCCATTTCTGTATCGACTTGAAAATAAAATTACGTAACCTTATGCAGAAATTGCTTTGCTATGGAAGAAGTTCTGTCTGTCTCAGCTTCTTCAAGATGCTATAAGAAATCCTGCAGTAATATATGGAAACAAAGAGGAACCCTCTAGAGAAGAATATGTTTCAAAAATTCCAAGGCCAGCCCTGGCTGGTTTGGCTCAATAGTTAGAGCGTCGGCCCACGGACCAGAGAGTCCCGGGCTTGGTTCCCACTAAGGGCACGTACTTCGGTTGCAGTTTGTCCCCGGCCCATTGGGGTCATGTGGGTGGCAGCCAGTCAATGTGTCTCTCTCCGTCGATGTTTCTCTCTTTCTCTTCCTCCCCCCTCCCTCCCACTCTATCTGAAGATAAATGCAGAAAGGTCCTCAGGTGAGGATAAAAAAAAAAATTCCAAGGCCAAGAGAAGGATATTAAATGTCTAAAATAGAGAAATATATGAAAACAGAAAGAATAGCAGTTGCTTAGGACTTGGGAAGGAGGAGGTGAGGACTGATTATTGATGGCTATGAGATTTTCTTTGGGGGTGAGAAAGTGTCCTAAAATTTGTTTCTGATGCTATTCACACAACTCTGTGTATCCTCTCAAAAAACTTGAAGTCCCGTTATTTAGCGTATATACTCAATAGGCTTTAAATCAGAAAGTTATAATACTACTTACTATGTCCATTTAGAAATTTGTACAGCAGCAGAAAAAACGAATCTCTTAGAGGTGAGATCTGGGTTTAATTCCAGCTCCACTGCTTAATTGCTGTGTGATCTAATTATGTAACCACCGTGAGCCTCCGTTT
This sequence comes from Molossus molossus, assembly GCF_014108415.1. Lineage (NCBI taxonomy): Eukaryota > Metazoa > Chordata > Mammalia > Chiroptera > Molossidae > Molossus > Molossus molossus. The sequence continues at coordinate 18,356,686 of NW_023425355.1, forward strand.
CCTCATAAGGGGCTATTAATAGTGCTTCATTCACAGTGTCTTATAAACATGAAACACGATAGTGCATGGTATGTGTTTTTATTTTACAGTATTTCCAATTCCAGTCTTTAGTCTCTAATTCTATCTGCTCAATTGTCCTTGATTTTGTTTTTTTTGCCTATGAAAAATTTGCATGTTCCAAGCCTAGACTTTAAACTTTGGTCCTAAAAGCATTCTCATTTTCCCTCTGTTCTTGATGTGAGAAAATGGCACATATCTACCTTCATTCTGCTACAGCCTACATGCATTAGGAATGGCAGCTCTCCAGACAAACTTACAACATTTCCATCCCATTTCCAAAATTATTAACTGTGTAAACTTTGATAAGTTATTCACATCACTTGTCTCAGTGTCATCATCAGTAAAACAGGAATAAAAATGATATTACAGCCCTGGCCGGTTTGGCTCAGCAGTAGAGCATTGGTTCACGGACCAATGAGTCTCGGGTTCAATTCCAGCCAAGTGCACGACCTTAGTTGCAGTTCATCCCAGGCCCCGGTTGAGGTCATGCGGGAGGCAACCAGTCGATGTGTCCCTCTCACGTCGATGTTTCTCTCTCTTTCCCTTTGTCTCCCTCTCTCTATCCTACTCTATCTGAAGAAAAACAGAAAAATATCCTCAGGTGAGGATTAAAAAATAATAATAATAATATTAATATTACATCATAAGGTTATATATTTTATATAAAATGCTAAGGCTAATACCTGGCAAAGAGCAACCTCATAATAAATTTCAGATATTGACAGTAATTAATGTCTACTACTTTTTATTAAAATGGTCAAGTCATGGATCCATAAATATTCTGGTATAACTTTCATTTTCTTTTAAAAAATTTTTTTCTTCATTGATTTTAGAGAGAGAGGAAGGGAGAGAGAGATAGAAACATTGATGAGGGAGAACATCAAATGGCCACCACCTGCATGTCCCTCTCTGGGGATTAGACCCAAAACCTGGGCATGTGCCCTGACTGGGAGTCGAACCAATGACCTCTTGGTGCATGGGTCAATACTCAACCATTCAGCCACACTGGCTGGGCTATAACTTGTATTTTCCACTAAAGACTCATTTGTCCTTTTTACCAGCTTATTTCCTTCTATACTTTATCCCTCTGTATGCTATATAATCCTATGTGTACCATATAACTTTTCCTCTTTTTCTTTATTTCTTTATCATGACTTAATCAGCTGACCTTGGCAAAATCCCATGTTCATACTATGTGTTCATTCAGTGTGACTCACACAGAATCAGAAGACTATCTCTGAGGTCCCTGTTTTTTTTTTTTTTTTACTTACTCTAAAGTACAAAAGGTTCATAAATTCTGTCTATTAAGTTTCATGGACACAAAGGTACAGAGTCGGCCAGGGAGATTCACTAACATCTATCCCAAAGCAGGTAATATGACCTTAAGCATAACTCAATATTCCTGATTTTTAACAGAAAACAATCCAGAAATACCTGTGCTATCTTTGCAGTGAACCTCCCAAGGGATGAAAAATTGAGAAACTTTTTTTTTATCCTCACCCGAGGACAATTTTGCATTTATCTTCAGATAGAGCGGGAGGGAGAGAGGGACGAAGACAGAGAGAGAGAAACATCGATGTGAGAGAGACATATCAAGTAGCTTGCCACCCACACCACCCCAACCGGGGTCGGGGAAAAACTGCAACCAAGATACGTGCCCTCAGCAGGAATGGAACCTGGGGCACTCTGGTCCGCTGCGCCAAACCAGCCAGGGCTATAAATTGAGAAACTTTTAAAAGTCTATTCGGAATTCCAAAATGGCGGCGGAGTGAATGGAAGCTACACAGACCGTCTCCCAGGACCAAACTGGAATTACAACTAAAACACAGACAAATTGACGGGATAAAGCAACAGAAAAGCAGCTTGTGAGGATCATATAACCAGGGACACTGACTCGATACTGGTAGAATTGTGGAGGTGTGAAAAAGGGGCTGGGAGCCCACAGACAGCAGCGGCCTTCACTGTGAGCGGCGCCCTCAGGTTAAACTCCCAAGCGGCTCCACAGCGCAGAGCCAGGACAGAGGCAAAAATAACCACAGCCACTCACCTTGGGCTCCTGCAGAGGGAGGGCGGACTGTACTTGAACTGTGTGGGGACGTCCGGGATTTGGAGGGGGCTCAGAGCTTCTGCTGAGTTGCTGCCATGCAGGACAGTGGCCATCTTGCCCCTTCCCAGGGCTCTGGGGAGAGGCAGCCCCTCCCTCAGAGATTCAACCACACATGTGGGCCACTGAAATGCAAATTGAGGCTCACAAACAACCAGCAGGTAGCTTTTCAATAAACTGACAACCCAAAACTCTTCAAGTAACCTCTGCTGATAGCCTCCAGGCAAAAAGCTAGAGGATAGCTGTACCATTCCTGGACAAGTGACTCTAATCAGGAGGGGAAGACTTGACAGTGGTGTTAAATGTGGGTCCTCCTTTGCTCATCCAAACTCAGAAGAGGGAGCCACAAACAGCAGAATACCAACACTCACGGGGAAAATTGGCAGGCTAAAAAGCCCACTGAGATAGCCAAAATGGTGAAACACAGAAACAAAAGCCAAATGAAAGAACAAGCGATCTCTACCAAAGATGAGGTAAATATGGAGCAGTTAGACAAGTTAACAAAGCTAGAATTCAAAGCCATGATCTTGAGGAAGCTCAACAGCATGAGTTAGGACATAGACATGCTTAAAATCAACCAATTGGAAATTAAAAACCACCAAGAAGAAATTAAGAATGACATATCAGAAATAAAGAAAACACTGGAAGGTCTAAACAACAGAGTAGAGGAAGCTGAGGACCGGATCAGTGAAATCGAAGACAGGGTAGAAAAAATCAAGCAATCAGAAAACCAAAAGGAAAAAAAAAAAGATTAAAAAACAGGAAGACAGCTTAAGAGAACTTTGGGACTACTGGAAACATAATAATATTCGCATCACAGGAGTCCCTGAAGAAGAAGAAAATGAGCAAGGGTTAGAGAATACATTTGAAAAAATAGTGACAGAAAACTTCCTTAATTTGGTGAAGGAAGAAGGCATTCAAGTTCAAGAAGCACAGAGCCCCAAGTAAGAAGAACCCAAACAGGCCCACACCAAGACACATAGTAATGAAAATGCAAAAAATTAAAGACAAAGATGGAATCCTAAAGGTAGCAAGAAATAAGCAACAGGTTACCTACAAAGGAACCCCCATAAGGTTCTCAGCTGACTTCTCACAAGAAACACTACAGGCCAGAAGGGAATGGCATGAAGTAATCAAGGTCATGAAAAGCAAGGATCTGAATCCAAGACTACTCTATCCAACAAGGCTGTCATTCAAAATAGAAGGTCAAATAAAGAGCTTACCGGACAAAAAAAAAAGGCTAAAGCAATACATTAGCATCAAACCAGCACTGCAAGAAATGCTAAAAGGACTACTGTAATTAATAGAAGAAATAGGAAGAAAAATAGAAGGACACGAAACAAAAATGGCAATAAATAAGTACATATCAATAAGCACCTTAAATATAAATGGACTGAATGCTCCAATAAAAGACACAAAGTAGCTGACTGGATAAGAAAGCATGACTCATCTATATGTTGTTTATAAGAGACCCACCACACAACAAAAGACTCACATCGGTTGAAAGTGAAGGGATGGGAAAAAATCTTCCAAGCAAACAGAAGGCAAAAAAAAAAAAAAAAAAAAACTGGGGTAGCAATACTCATACCTGATAAAATAGATTTCAAAATGAAGGCCAAAACTAGAGACAAAGAAGACCACTACATAATATTGAAAGGATCTATCCAACAGGAAGATATAACCTTGATAAACATATATGCACCCAATATAGGAGCACAAAAATATATTAAAAATCTTCTGGAGGACTTCAAAGGAGAAATTGACATCAATACAATCATAGTAGGGGACTTCCACACCCTGTTGACACCACTGGACAGATCCTCTCGACGAAAAATTAGCAAGGTAACACAGACTCAAAATGAAGCACTAGACCAAAAGGATTTAATAGATATCTACAGAGAATTACACCCCAAAACTACAGAATTCACATTCTTCTCAAGTGCACATGGGACACTCTCAAAGATAGACCACATAATAGGACACAAATTAAATCTCTACAAGTTCAAGAAGATGGAAATCATATCAAGCATCTTCTCAGATCACAATGGCATAAAACTAGAAATCAATTGCAACTAAAACATGCAAGGACACTTGAACACATGTAGGCTAAATAGCATGTTCTTAAATAATGAATGGGTTACCATGGAGATCAAGGAAGAAATTAAAATATTCCTGGAAATCAATGAAAATGAAGCCACAACAACACAAAATCTATGGGATGTAGCGAAAGCAGTTCTGAGAGGAAAGTTCATAGCACTATAGGTCCACCTCAAGAAGAAAGAAACATTTCTAATCGCCTGTCTAACCTTACAACTTGAAGAAGTAGAAAGCAAACAAAAAGGAAACCCCAGAGCAAGTAGAAGGAAGGAAATAGTAAAGATCAGAGCAGAAATAAATGACATAGAGACCAAAAAAACAATTCAAAGGATCAATGAAACAAGGAGCTGGTTTTTCGAAAAGATAAACAAGATGGATGGACCCTTAGCTAGACTCACCAAGAAACAAAGAGAGAGAACCCAAATACACAAAATCAGAAATTAAAGAGGAGAAGTAACAATGCACACCACAGAAATACAGAAGATCGTTGAACAATTATATGGCAACAAATTCGACAATCTAAGCAAAATGGACAAATTTGTAGAAACACACAATCTCCCAAAACTGGACCAGGAAGAGATATAAAACTTGAACAGAAAAATAACAATGAAGGAAATTGAAGAGGTAATCAAGACTCTCCCAGCAAACAAAAGCCCAGGCCCAGATGGCTTCATGGTGGAGTTTTACTGAACATTTAGAAAAGAAGTAACACCCATTCTCCTCAAACTATTTCAAAAATTCAAGTAGGAAGACTTGCCAATTCGGCTTATGAGGCCAGCATAATTCTGATTCCAAAACCAGAAAAAGACACTACAAAGAAAGAAAACTACAGGCCAATATCCCTGATGAACATAGATGCTAAAATCCTGAAGAAAATACTAGCGAATCGAATCCAGCAACACATCAAAAAAAGTATTCACCATGACCAAGTGGGATTCATCCCAGGGATGCAAGGCTGGTACAATATTCGCAAATCAATAAATGTGATACATGACAAGAACAAAATGAAGAATAAAAACCACATGATCATATCAATAAATGCTGAAAAGCATTCGACAAAATACAGCATCTATTTCTGATAAAAACACTCAGCAATGTGGGAATAGAGGGATCATATCTCGACATAATAAAGGCCATATATGAAAGACCTACAGCCAATATCATGGTCAATGGGCAGAAACTAAAAACATTTCCCTTAAGAACAGGAACAAGACAGGAATGCCCACTTTCACCACTCTTATTTAACATAGTACTGGAAGTCTTAGCCACAGCAATCAGATATGAGGAAAAAATAAAATGGATCCAAATTGGAAAAGAGGAAGTGAAACTGGCATTATTTGCAGATGACATGATACTATACATAGGAAACCCTAAAGACTCCATCAAAAATCTACTAGACTTAATAAATGATTTTGGCAAAGTAGCAGGATACAAAATTAATGTCAGGAAATTGACGGCATTCTTATACACCAATGACGAACTCACAGAAAGAGAAACTAAAAAAACAATCCCATTTACCATCGCAGAAAAGAAATTAAGATACGTAGGAATGAACTTAACCAAAGAAGTAAAGGACCTATTCACAAAGAACTACAGGTCATTGAAAAAAGAAACAGAGGAAGATATAAAAAAGTGAAAGCACATACCCTGTTCATGGATTGGGAGAATTAACATCATTAAAATGTCCATATTACCAAAAGCAATCTATAGATTCAATGCAATCCCCATCAAAATACCAACGGCATACTTCACAGAATTAGAAAAAGTACTTCAAAAGTTCATATGGAACCAAAAAAGACCTCGAATAGCCACAGCAATCTTGAAAAGGAAGAACAAAGTTGCAGGGCTCACAATACCAGATTTCAGGTTAGACTACAAAGCCACCGTAATCAAAACAGGCTGGCACTGGCACAAGAACAAGCATATAGACCAGTGGAACAGAACAGAGAACCCAGAAATAGACCCAAGGCAATATGCTAAATTAATAATTGACAAAGGTGGCAAGAGAATACCGTGGAGTAAGGACAGCCTCTTTAATAAATGGTGTTGTGAAAATTGGACAGTTAGATGCAAAAAAATGAAACTTAGACCACAACTTACACCATACAATAAAATAAACTCAAAATGGACAAAAACTTAAATGTGACCCATATATCCATAAAAATTCTAGAAGAAAATGTGGGCAGCAAAATTTCGGACATTGTACGCAGCAGAATTTTCACTGATACATCACCTAAGGCAACACAAACAGAGGAAAAAATGAACACATGGGACTACATCAAACTAAAAAGCTTCTGCACAGTGAAAGATATAATCATCAAAACGGAAAGGCAACTCACTGTATGGGAGAACATCATTGCCAATGATACATCAGATAAGGGGTTAATTTCCAAAATATATAGAGTACTCATACAACTCAACAAATGGAAAACAAAGAACACAATTTAAAAAATGGACAGAAGAGCTGAATAGACATCTCTCCAAACAGGACATACAAATGGCCAAGAGACATATGAAGAAACGCTCCACATCACTAATCATCAGAGAGATGCAAATTAAAACAACAATGAGGTATCACCTCACACCTGTCAGAATGGCCGCCATCAACAAATCATCAAACAACAAGTGTTGGCGAGGGTGTGGAGAAAAGGGGACTCTAGTACACTGCTGGTGGGAATGCATAATGGTGCAGCCACTATGGAAAACAATATGGTGTTACCTCAAAAAATTAGAAATTGAACTGCCATTTGACCCAGTGTTTCCACTTCTAGGAACATACCCTAAGAATCCTGAAACACCAATCAGAAAGAATATATGTACCCCTATGTTCACAGCAGCACTATTTACAATAGCTAAGATCTGGAATCAACCCAAATGTCCATCATTCGATGAATGGACAAAAATCAGTGGTATATATACACAATAGAGTACTATGCAGCTGTAAGAAAAAAAGATCTCTTATCCTTTGAGACGACAATGGAGGGACCTGGAAAGTATTATTTTAAGTGAAACAAGCCAAGCAGAAAAAGACAAATACCACATGATCTCACTTATTTATGGAATATAATGAACATAACAATCTGAGGAATAGGGCAGACCCAGAAACATGGAAGTAGGGTAGAGACTGACAATCCCCAGAAGGGGTGGTGCGGGGAGGGAAGAGATAAACCACAGAACTTATATGCATGTATGCATAACCAATGGACATGGGCAACAAAGCTGGGGACGGGGCAGGGGGGGGGGATGGGGAAGACAGTGTCAATGGGATAAAAAAGGAGAAACATCTGTTACAAAAATAAAATTAAAATTAAAAAATTTTTTAAAAAAAGTAAAAGTCTATTCGTTTTCTTTGAAAAATAGAATGGTGTTTCCAAGTTTTCACCGACGATTATAAAAAGTTATGTGCTGCAGTCATATTAAAGCAATATTTTGGTTAAGTATTATAGTAAATGATAGTTGTTCAGAGACCCTCAATTGCTAATTTTTTGTTGTTGTTGTTGTTACTGGAAGTCATAATAGTGCCCTGAGCAAAGTTAAAAAATGTCTCCCTGCCATTACAGGCTATAATAAACCAGCATTTTCATCTTATGAATGTGACCTTTTTCTTGCAACAAGTAAGTAAAATATTTTGAAACAGAATCGGTGTGTTATGTAGATTCTGTACTATTCGTGGCCTGATATATAGATTGAGGAGCAAATTAGCATTTGACTTTGGAAAGTATGATTACTGCATTAAGGTCCTTTAGGTTTCTTTTTTCTTTCTTCAGCCTTGCTTGTTCCTAACTTCTAGTCGTCCAGTATGCATCACTGTCACTTTTACATTAGTGCTGCTACCATGAGCATTTATGCTCATTTCGTATATGTGCCAAAGTTATTATGGTTAGCTTCTGAACTGAAAATTAAACCTCATAAAGTCAGTTAACTGTGCAGAATATTTCAGTATATCACTGTCAATGAATCATAAAGTCTATAGCACCCTTAATGCATTGATTAACTCAAGAAATAAAGGGAGATTTTCATTTACATAATAGATAAACATGTGCCCGTAATACTCCTGAGCGTCTCAGTTGAAATGTACAATACTTTTCCTAGACAGTTACCATGTCCTCCAGTTGTTGTTAACATATATTTGAGATTTAGATATGTGTCAATAGCTTTTAACCTTAGAAATATCAGATGCTAGTTCTTTTTGTAAAAATCCAAAATAATAAAACATTTGAAACCTGACATGCATATATCTGTAGATGTAGGAGCTTTTTGCTACATTTTTTATTTCTTCTATGTGTGGTAGGTGACTTTTTAAGGGTTTCTACACACATGTAATAAATAATTAGCTCCATCGTACTAAAATGAAATTTGATATTAAATTTGATAACATAGATTGATATTACTTCCATTTGACCTATCTAATATGTATACTTTACACATTTACCTGTGTCTTATTTGTATATATTTCTATTAAAAAAAAACAAAAAACAAACACAACAGCCCAGCTGGTGTGGCTCAGTGGTTGAGCATCCACCCATGCACCAAGAGGTCACCAGTTCGATTCCCTGTCAGGGCACATGCCCAGGTTGTGGGCCTGATCCCCAGTGGGGGGCATGCAGGAGACAGCCAGTCGATGTTCTCTCTCATTGCTGTTTCTCTCTCTCTCTCCTTCTCCCTTCCTCTCTCTCTAAAATCAATCAATAAATAAAAAATTAAAAAAGAAAACAACAAGCAAACAAATATGTTCCCAACTAGCTTAAACTTTACATTGGACCTATAACTTCAACATGCATTGTTTTTAACTTTTGGTGATAATAATAATTTTGTGCTGTTACTATTTCTTTTAGTTGTACAGCATCAACTTCTAATACACAAGTTAAACAAAAATAAGTGAATGAAGAAATATATTCAAAAGAAAATTTCCTGAACACCTCACTAAGCAAGATGGGTCATTCTTTAGGCATATCGATATGCCTTTGTGAAACATAATTTTTACAGAAGTTAAAATTTTGAGTTTAACAATAGGTACACATAACTTCAAAATATTAAATAGTTCTTTCTATATTTGTGCAAATGTCCTCAGCTGATACCTTTCATGATTATTTTTTTTCTTTATTGATTTGAGAGAGAGAGGAAGGGAGTGGGAGAGAGAGAGAGAAACATTGATGTGGAAGATGGCAGGGGGCAGGACAGGAGGAAGGGTGAGTGTGTGAGAGAGTGTGAGTGGACGTGAAGGTGGACGACCAAACCACAGCAGTGCAGAGACACAAAGCAGAAGGTTCCTGTGCTGTGGGCGGAGCACGTGGGTACCGCTGTAAGCAGATCATCAGGTCACTTCTCCCTGCACCGCGGGGAGGTCCCACCATTTTGGAAGATCCTGGATCTTCCCTGGGAAGAGGCAGTGGGAACAGCTAGGGCCCAGTAACCTGAGCCCACCAGCGCACCTGGCACCATTGGACCAGTGTGTCAACGCAGACTAGTGCACAGTAGTGCAGCTCCCAAGGTGCTGGTCCGGGAAGCTGCAGACAGCCCGGAGCACAGCACCATACCCATAGTAGCAGCCCCATCAGAGTCCAGATATACCCCTAGCAACAGAGGCTGGGGAGCAGACATCAATCCCCAGGCAACAGAAGCACAGACCAGTAGCTGAGACCCATCACCAAAAACTACAGCAAAAGCTGAGCAAGAGTTGAGTCCCACAGGGCAGCAACACTCCCCAGCCACCAGTGGTGGGATCTGGGGCTCCACAGAGGCCTGTGAGGTCCAGCGGCTCACAAGTACAGTGGAAAGCCAGAGCCCTAGAGACAGGTGCTATCCAGCTGCCTGCCCACCGGAACTGCAGGGTGAGGGGGCACCAGAGAGGCCTGTGAAACCCAGCAGGGATTGTGCCATCCAATTACCTTCAGGACCTGTGAGGTGCTGAAACACCAGAGAGGCCTGCACTACCCAGCAGCCCATAACATAGGCATAGAGCCGGGTCCCCAAAGGGACTGTGTGATCCAGTTACCAATGGGACCTGCAGGGTGCAGGGGCACCAGAAAAACCTGTGCAACCCAGCTGTGCACAAGATAGGCATAGAGGAAGCAAAAATGGAGGTGAAGTGAATAGAAGCTATGCAGACGATCTCCCAGGACCAAATAGGAATTGCAACTAAAATAGAGACAAATCCTCAGAAAAAAGCAACAGAAAAGCAGCAAGACAGGACCATATAACCAGGGACACTGGTAGAATCTGCGGAAGCACGAGAGGGTGGCAGACTGGGAGCCCATGGACAGCAGCAGTGTTAGCTGTGAGCAGTGTCCTTGGAGAATAAAGACCAAGCCTGCTCCACAGCACAGAGAGCCTGGACAGAGCACTAAAATAGCCACAGCCACTCACCTGGGAGCTACGGCAGAGGGAGGGCAGACTGGGCTGGAACTCTGTGGGGACACCCAGGATTTGGAGGGCACTCAAAATTTTTTGCTGAGTTTCAGCCACAAAGGACGGTGGGCAGTGTGTGTGCTCCTTCCCAGAGCTGTGTGGAAATGCAGCAGCCCTCCCCTGGGAGATTCAGTCTTTCCCAGATGAGGAGAAGAAACGAAAATTCAGGCTCATAACAACCAGCCTCTATCCCACCCTCTGGAAATCCTCTTATGCAGAACACCAGGGCTACATTCCAAGGCACTGAGTGACTGAGACTACAAGCCACCAGGAAAAAGCTAGAGGATAACTAAACCTTTCTTGGGCTTGCAAATCTACCCAGGAAAGTAAGACTTGACAGTTGTGTTTAACGTAGGTCCGCCCATGCTCATCCAAACCCAGTACAGGGAGCCACAAATAGTAGAACACCAACACCCACAGGGAAAATTTGGCAGGCTCCAAAACGCACTGAGATAGCCAAAATGGTGAAACAAAGAAACAAATCCCAAATGAAAGAACAAAAGAACTCTATCAAAGATGAGATCAATGAAATGCAGCTAAGCAAATTATCAGAGGTAGAGTTCAGAGCCAAGATCTTGAGGAAGCTCAACAGCATGAGTAAGCACATCAGCACCATGAGTAAAGATATAGAAATATTGAAAACCAACCAAGTGGAAATGAAGAATGACACAGCAGAAATTACAAACACATTGTAAGGACTAACCAGCAGAGTAGAGGAAGCTGAGGACCAGATCATTGAATTAGAAGACAAGGTAGAAAAAAATCAACCAATCAGAAAACTAAAAGGAAAAAAAACAATTAAAAAACAGGAAGACAGCTTAAGAGAACTATGGGACAACTGGAAACGTAATAACATTTGCATCATAGGAGTCCCCGAAGAGGAAGAACATGGACAAGAGTTAGAGAATATATTTGAAGAAATAGTGACAGAAAACTTCCTAACTTGGTGAAGGAAGAAGGCATTCAAGTTCAAGAAGCACAGAGAGCCCAAGTAAGAACCCAAACAAGCCCACACCAAGGAAGATAGTAATTAAAATGCCAAAAATTAAAGACAGAGAGAATCCTAAAGGCAGCAAGTGATAAGCAACAGGTTACCTACAAATGAAACCCCATAAGGCTCTAGGTTGACTTCTCAACAGAAACACTACAGGCCAGAAGGGAATGGCATGAAGTAATCAAGGTCATGAAAAACAAGGATCTGAATCCAAGACTACTCTATCCAGCAAGGCTATCATTCAAAATAGAAAGTCAAATAAAGAGCTTTCGAGACAAAAAAAAAAAAAAAGGGCTAAGGGAATATATTAACACCAAACCAGCACAGCAAGATATGCTAAAAGGACTGCTGTAATTAGTAGAAAAAATAGAACGACACTAAACAAAAATGGCAATAAATAAGCACATATAAATTATCACCTTAAATGTGAATGGTTTGAATGCTCCCATAAAAAGACACAGAGTAGCTGACTGGATAAGAAAGCATGACTCACATATATGTTGTTTACAAGAGACCCACCTGATAACAAAAGACTCACATAAGTTGAAAGTGAAGGAATAGAAAAAATCTTTCAAGCAAACGGAAAGCAAAAAAAAAAAAAGCTGGGGCAGCAATACTCATATCTGATAAAAATAGATTTCAAAATGAAGGCCATAACTAAAGACAAAGAAGGCCACTACATAATATTGAAAGGATCTATCCAACAGGAAATATAATCTTGGTAAACATATATGCAAAGGATCTATCCAACAGGAAAATATAACCTTGGTAAACATATGCACCCAATTTAGGAGCACAAACATATATTAAAAATATTTTGGAGGACTTCAAAGGAGAAATCAATAGCATTACAAACGTAGAAGGGGACTTCAACACCCCACTGACATCACTGGATAGATCTTCTAGACAAAAAAAATAACAAGGAAACACAGACTTTAAATGAAGCGCTAGATCAAATGCATTTAATAGATATCTACAGAGAATTACACCCCAAAACTGCAGAATTCACATTCTTCTAAAGTGCACATGGGACATTCTCAAAGATAGACCACATGTAAGGGCACAAACTAAGTCTCTACAAGTTCAAGAAGATTGAAATCATATCAAGCATCTTCTCAGATCAAAATGGCATAAAACTAGAAATCAACTGCAACAAGAACATGCAAAGACATTGGAACATATGGTGGTTAAATAGCATGTTATTAAACAATGAATGGATTACCAAGGAAATCAAGGAAGAAATTAAATACTTCCTGGAAACCAATGAAAATGAAGACACAACAACACAAATTCTATGGGATGCAGTGAAAGCAGTTCTGAGAGGGAAGTTCATAGCACTATAGGCCTACCTCAAGAAGCAAGAAACATTTCTAATCGACTGTCTAACCTCACAACATAAAGAACTAGAAAGCAAACAAAAAGAAAAACCCAGAGCAAGTAGAAGGAAGGAAATAGAAAAGATCAGAGCAGACATAAATGACATGAAGACCAAAAAACTATTCAAAGGATCAATGAAACAAAGAGCTGGTTTTACGAAAAGATAAACAAGATTGATGGGCCCTTAGCTAGACTCACTAAAAAACAACGAGAGAGATCCCAAATATACAAAATCAGAAATGAAAGAGGAGAAATAATAACTGACACCACAGAAATACAAAGGATAGTGCACAAATATTATGAACAATTATAGGGCAACAAATTTGACTATCTAAGCAAAATGGATACATTTCTAGAAACACATAGTCTCCCAAAACTGAACTGGGAAGAGACAGAAAACTTGAACAGACCAATAACAACAAAAGAAATTGAAGATATAATCAAGACTCTCCCAGCAAACAAAAGCCTGGGCCCGAATGGCTTCACGGGGTAATTTTACTGAACATTCAAAGAACTAATACCCATTCTCCTCAAACTATTTCAAAAAATTCAAGAAGAAGGAAGACATTGAAATTCGGTTTATGACACCAGCGTAATTCTAATACCAAAACCAGAAAAAAGGACACTACAAAGAAAGAAATCTATAGGCAAATATCCCTGATAAACGTAGATGCCAAAATCCTGAACAAAATACTAGCAAATCGAATCCAGCAACACATCAAAAAAATTATTCACCATGACCAAGCGGGACTCATCCCAGGGATGCAAGGCTGGTGCAATATTTGCAAATCAATAAATGTGATACAGCACATAAACAAAATAAAAGATAAAAATCATATGATCATATCAATAGACACTGAAAAAGCATTCGACAAAATCCAGCACCCATTTCTGATAAAAATGCTCAGCAATCTGGGAATAGAGGGGTCATATCTCAACATAATAAAGGCCATATATGAAAGACTTACAGTGAACATCATACTCAAAGGGCAAAAATTAAAAGCATTTCCCTTAAGAACAGGAACAAGACAAGGATGCCCACTTTCGCCACTCTTATTTAACATATTACTGGAAGTCTTAGCCACAGCAATCAGACAGGAAGAAAAAATAAAAGAGATCCATATTGGGAAGGAGGAAGTGAAATGGTCATTAATCGCAGATGACATGATACTATACGTAGAAAATGCCAAAGACTTCATCAAAAATTTACTAGACTTAATAAATGGATTTGCAAAGTAGCAGGATACAAAATTAACATCAAGAAATAGATGGCAATCTTATACACCAATGATAAACTCACAAAAAGAGAAACTAAAAAAAATAATCCCATTTACCATCGCAGAAAAATACCTAGGAATAAACTTAACTAAAGAAATAAAAAACCTATTCACAGAAAACTACAGGTCATTGAAAGAAAGAAATAGAGGAAGATATAAAAAAGTGGAAGCACATACATTTTTTATGGATTGGAAGAATCAACATCATTAAAATGTCCATACTATCCAAAGCAATTTATAGATTCAATGCAATCCCTATCAAAATAACAACAACATACTTCACAGAACTAGAACAAATACTTCAAAAGTTCATAAGGAACCAAAAAGACCTCGAATAGCCACAGCAATCTTGAAAAAGAAGAACAAAGTTGGAGGAATCACATTACCAGATTTCAGGTTATACTACAAAGGCACTGTAATCAATACAGCCTGGTACTGGCAAAAGAACAGGCATATAGACCAGTGGAACAGAACTGAAAACCCAGAAATGGACCCAAGGCAATACGCTCAATTAATATTTGACAAAGGGGGCAAGAGCATACAGTGGAATAAAGACAGCCTCTTTAATAAATGGTGTTGGGAAAACTCGACAGCTACATGGAAAAAAAATGAAACTACACCATCAACTTACACCATACACAAGAATAAACTCAAATTGGATAAAGAGTTAAATGTGACTCATGAATCCATAAAAATCCTAGAAGAAAATGTAGGCAACAAAATCCCAGACATCATATGCAGCAGAATTTCCACTGATACATCACCTAAGGCAACAGAAACAAAGAGGAAATGAGCATATGGGACTACATCAAACTCAAAGGCTTCTGAACAGAAAAAGATACGATCATCAAAATGGAAAGGCAATCCACTGTATGGGAGAGCATAACTGCCAATGCTGTACCAGATAAGGGGTTAATTTCCAATATATACAGAGTGCTCATACAACTCAACAAAAGTAAGACAAAGAACCCAATTAAAAAATAGGCAGAGGAACTAAATAGACACCTCTCCAAACAGGACATACAAATGGCTAAGACACATATGAAGAAATGCTCAACATCACTAATCATCAGAGAGTTGCAAATTAAAACAACAATGATGTATCACCTCACACCTGTCAGAATGACAGGTCGTGGAAGTGGGGTACAGAATGACAATCCCCAGAAGAGGGAATGGGGGGGAGAGATAAACCACAGAACTTATATGCATGTGTGCATGAACAATGGACATGGACAACAAAGCTGGGGACAGGGCGGGGAGGGTGGGGGAGGGAGGAATCAGTGGGGGGAAAAGGAGAAACATCTGTAACACAAATAAATAAGTAAATTAAAAAGAAACATTGATGAGAGAGAATGCCCCCCACTGGGGATTGGGCCCACAACCTGGGCATGTGCCCTGACTTGGAATCAAACTGGTGACCTCTTCGTGCATGGGTCGATGCTCAACCAGTGAGCCACACTGGCTGGGCTATCAATTTTTCTTTTTATCTGAAACCAAATTTTTCACGTTTTTCATGCCTATTAATACATTACACTGAAATTCTATTTTCATGTTCACCACTGTGAATCTTACAGAGCCAGAAGTGGATATGTATTCATCTCTCTCTCTCTACTATTAAATGCAATGCCTGGCACATAAGAAGTGCTTAACTGTGGTTTGAAGAAGAGATGTGAAGTACTGTTGCTGAATTCTGAGTCTGCTCTCAACTATGGTATTTAGTCTGAAAACAAAACAAAACAAAACAAAAATGCTCTGCTAAAATATATCTGGAATCCAAGATAATGGAGTTACTTTCAAATGAGTAGATGTAAAAGCATTAACAAAATGCAAATTTTTATAAGAATGAAAACATTATCCATGGAAAAGATATTGCCAAGTTAGACATATTATTTTCTTCAATACCCCTACCCTCTCATGAATGTATCACAGTAAGAATGTCTAAGAATTCTCTACATACCCCATTTCCATTCAATCACATACCCAAATTAGCTAGATTTTGGTAGAAAGAAAATATTAGAAAGCAAAGCGTTTTGGAATGGTTTACTTTTTAAGGTCTTAACAGGATAATATTACAAGTTCTGCTTAGGTATTTGAGATGTCTCTTAAGAATATACTAACAACTTATCCAATGGATCATTGGCAAATATGTTCTCCCAAAGAGTGGGGTTTCTTTCCATTTTGATGCTGGTTTCTTTTGCCTTGCAGAAGCTTTTTACTTTGATGTAGTCCCATTTATTTTTTTCCCCTTTGTTTCTCTTGCCCTAGGTGATGTATCAGTGAAAATCCTGCTACTTATGATGTCTGAGATTTTTCTGCCTACGTTTTTTTCTAGGATTTTTATGGTTTCACAAGTTACACTTAAGTCCTTTATCCATTTTGAATTTCTTTCTGTGTATGGTGTAAGTTGGTGGTCTAGTTTCATTTTTTTGCATGTAGCTACAACAAGTACTGGGGAGGGTGTGGAGCAAAGGGGACTCTAGTACACTGCTGGTGGGAATGCAGACTGGTGCAGCCACTATGGAAAACAATATGGCGTTTCCTCAAAAAATTAAAAATGGAACTGCCATTTGACCCAGTGATCCCACTTCTAGGAATATACCCTAAGAAGCCTGAAACACCAATCAGAAAGAATGTATGTACCCGTATGTTCATATTTACATAGTACCCCTAACTATTTACAATAGGTAAGATCTGGAAACAGCCCAAGTGTCCATCAGTAAATGAATGGATAAAAAATATGTGGTACATTTACACAATGTACTACTGTACAGCTATAAAAAAGAAAGATCTCTTACTCTTTGAGATGACATAGAAGGACCTGGAGGGAATTATGTTGACTGAAATAAGCTAGTCAGAGAAAGACAAGTACCACATGATCTCACTTATTTAAGGAACATCATGAACAAAATAAGCTGTCGTCCAAAATAGATCCAGAGTCATGGAAGTAGGGAACAGACTATCAAAACTCAGAGGGATGCGAGGGGTGGGAAAAGATAAACCAAAGAACTTATATGCATGCATACACAACCAATGGACACAGACAGTCTGGGGAAAACAGGAGGGGGGTGAGAGTAGGGAGGATGGGTCAATGGGGAAAAAATGGGGACATCTGTAATACTTTCAACAACAAAAGAATATACTGACAACATGCTTGTTCCATTATTAAATGGTTCTTCTAGACAAATCCTTGGTTTCCCTTTACTGTTATTATTTTATGGCATTTTGTCCTCAAGTTTTTTGGCTTGTAGGTATATTTTTGTGGTACACCATTTACCTGCAACAATCTCTACATAAAATTCTTAATAGCAATTCTTGAGAAAATCACCAGGTAATGACAATGAATGAAAACAACACTAAAATACTTGACTATTTTATCTGCAGATTTCCTTATAGATTATGGAACAAACTAGTTGTTAGCAACAGCAGAGTTCTTGATCCATAGTCAGAATAAATTCCATCTTTATAAACATTTTAGCAGCTCTTCAAAATGTCTTATTTCTACTATGTAGGAAAGGATAAGGTTTTTAAAATCATCTTTAGAAATAAAATCAGCAACTAGTCATTCTTTCAAAATGTTCCTCAAAAATATTCTACTATTAGATGTTTTTCTCTGCTCATCTCCTTCCCATAAAAAGCTCATAGTCAGTGTCAAAGTAATTAATTAATTGGTACCAAGCACTAGTGTTCCAATAGAGATGATTGTATAAGCGCGAAACTAATGGCAGTTAAATGTTAGAAATTAATTATTTTTCATAGGACACTATACTGATCAATATTTAGGTCTAAATATGTGAAAATTTTTAATTTTTTCCAAAAAGCAACTTGTTAAAATAAAATTACTGATGCGATATCAACTTGATAACTTTGCCAAATGAGATATGTAACTTTCTTCAGTTGACTTGGGATTGGAAATCCAGAAAATGATCCAGTGTTTTTAAAATAAATGTTAAGCCCTGGCTGGTTCGGCTTAGCGGTTAGAGCGTCGGCCTGAAGACCAAAGAGTCCTGGGTTCGATTCCGGCCAAGGGCATGTACCTCAGTTGGGGTTGTGCAGGTGGCAACCAATCAATGTCTCTCTCTCACATCGATGTTTCTCTCTCTCTCTGTCCCTCCCACTCTATCTGAAGATAAAATGTAAAAATATCCTCGGCTGAGGATTTAAGTAAATAAATAAAATAAATGTTATATATTGCATATGTCATAATAAGATGTTAAATAATTTATGTGTATAGGCTTTCTTATGAGACAAATAATACTAATAGTGAAATGCCCTTTAAAACATAATTTCACTAATAACTAATGAAACTCACAGGACTATCTCATAAATGTATATTACAGGCGCTTCAAAAAATGTCACCATATGGTTTTAACATGAAGTGTTCAATGAGAGTACTAAGTGAGACACAGCACACGTTTTACAGACTAATACATTTTTTCTTTCAGCCTCTGAACTAACGCCTGTAATTATTCATGGGCATAACCACTTTAGAGCTTTTTTTGGTTTCTTAAATATGACCTTTTATGCTGAAATGAGTTTAGCTCTATTAAAAAAATGATTTAATGTAAAATGGAATACGTGTATATTCTTTAATAGCCTTAAGAAGCCAAATATATATATATATATATATATATATATATATATATATATATATATTGCTTACGGAGACCTTTAAAGGTACCAGGAGAAGGGGGTGTGAACACAAAGTGACTAAGAAATAAAACCCTTCAGCACCAAGATTTTTAAGATAATCCCTTTCCAAAAATGTATCAACTTGTGTTTTCAAAAAAAAGATGTCATTCCTTTAATATTCAGTAACTTTGCAATTAATATTAACTCTGTCATAATGACTATTACATATATCTGTTTTTTTTCATGAGTATTTTATTTTTGGCAGCCTGCTGTGTTTTTCTGCTCTCCTAATTAATGAGCTTTTCTCACCTTGTGATTATCTAATTTTCGCTTAATTGCTTTATAGCAATAAAGTTCATCTTGCATTCTTTCCCCACAAGAATGAGTTTTTTTTTTTTTTTAATGCAACAGATCTTCATCTTGTAGAGCTGAAAATGATATATTACATCAGGATGGTTTATCTTCCTCTGAGATTTATAAGACCACAGTTTCAATTGAAGGTTGAAAAGGTTATTATAAAGTCTCCTATATTCCATTGTTCATCATTTATTGCATGTCATACCTCAACTTTCTTTGGAAAACAACACTTTCCAGAAAAAAACATGGCAATAGAAAACAATACTATATGAAATCTACTTCTTCTTTATGAACCATTGATGTGATATCTCTTTCATGTTCAGTGTTTCACCATCATATTCAACAACTTACTTAACTACTTCCACATCTCATCAACAAATGCTCAAACATAATTTGAGCTATTTATCACATAGTACAATAACTAAAGTCATTTTATTTTATTTTTCTTTATTGATTTGAGAGAGAGAGGGGAAGTGAGAGTAAGAGATGGAAACATCGATGAGACAGAACATTGATGGGCCGCCTCCTGCATGCCCCCCACTGGGGATTTGGCCCACAACCTGGGCAGATGCCCTGACTGGGAATCGAACTGGCAACCTCTTGGTGCATGGGTCGACACTCAACCACTGAGCCACATCGGCTGGACACTAAAGTCATTTTAAATGATTATTTTATGTCCATCCTTTGCTTTAATAAGCATCTTTACATTAATTGTACATTTGCAATCAAATTTGGATATTAAGCATAAAGCTGTAGCAAACATGTAAATTAATATATAATTTTTAATATGGTCGCCATTTAGAAGCAGAACAATTACTTAGACCTGATTTTATATCAGGACTTGACTGAATTTAAAAACAAACAAAAAAGCAGTAGAGCCTTCTAGTTAAGGGCTCCAAATATAACAGTTTTGCCCTTAAGGGGACTAGCTCAATTCTGCTATTAAAATGAAAAAGAAAGTTTACAAAGCTACTCCTTTCACAAACATTTCAATCACATTAATGCTATATGACAAACCACTAACCTTAATTTTTCTAAACAGATAACTTAAAAACATTGAACCTTCTCAGTCCGGCTGGTGTGGCTCAGTGGTTGAGCGTCGACCCATTTATCAAGAGGTCACTGGTTCGGTTCCTGGTCAGGGCACATGCCCAGGTTGTGGGCCCGATCCCCAGTGGGTGCATGCAGGAGGCAGCCAATCGATGTTCTCTCTCATCAATGTTTCTATCTCTCTCTCCCTCTCACTTCCTCTCTCTCTAAAATCAATAAAACGGAAAAAAAAAATTAAAAAAAAACCACTGAACATTTCCAAACTGTGATCTTTGTGTATTTAATATTAGTTTATCTGGTTTAAAAAGAAAATATGAGGATGGATCAATAATCACTCAGCTCTGCAAATGACATTTTTCTCTCAACATCTGAGGTCAAATAAAAACATAAGTACTGTATAATCTGCGCCTCCATGTTTGTGGATACTCTAATGTATATATACATCCAAATAAACTTTGAATAAAACTTGTTCCCTTCAAACATGATTGATTCTCGTTAGTGCTTAATGCCTTTGGATAGTACTTAGCACAGCTGCTTTTGAAACTCAGTATTTAGTAGTTGTTAATGGGACAATCCGTTATGAAAGACCAATGAGACTTCAAGATGAGTAGAGTTTTGATTTTGTGCAATAAATATCTCCACTGAGGTTTGAAAGGTTCTTTAAAAAAAACACAAAAAAACTGGCAACTTGAAATTACTTACTGTTTTTTTTGTGTGTGTAGTTAGAAACTTAATTATAATCACTAGCTATTAGATTTTAATTTAAAATAACAGAATGTTTCTTGTTTTAGTTGTAAAATCTCTACTTCTGATATAATCTCCATTAGTTCTGAACACTGTTGTTACTGCAGCTTCATTTGACTGGAAAATTGCCAACAAGAGCCCCTCTAATGAATAATACAATTGCAAAACACCATCAAGCACTCAGTCTGATTAGTTTCATAAAAAGGATGATGAGCTATCTCATGATTAGCATATTATCATGAAAAACAAGAAAACTTTGTTTTATGGTCTTTTCTTGGTGTTGAAACTAGTATAATGAATTATTAAAGGACTAGGTAACATTTCTTCTAGTGTGATTCAAATTAAGATCATGCTCTGACAATAGGAAACCACCACCATCTCAGATGATATCAGAAGGTTGAAGATGTGAAAGAAGTTTGGCTGAATCATACATTTCAAATAAACTTTTTATATGCCTAACTATTTAAAGGAAAGTGGATTTCTGAAAGCTGTTACATATCTGCTAATGCAATATCAACATATCTGTATTTTAAAAAAAGATAACATTTTATCAGTTTTCAAAATCAGAAAACACCCAGAGACATAGAAGTAGGGTACAGACTGACAAACCTCAGAAGAGGGGGTGAGGGGGAGAGATAAACCACAGAACTTATGTGCACGTATGCGTAACCATGGACATAGACGACAATGCTGGGGACAGGGTGGGGGGGAACAGGAGGAGGGTGTCAATGGGGGAAAAAGGAGAAATATCTGTAACAACAAATTAATAAAAAAATTAAAAATTAAAAAACAAAACCAAAATCAGAAAATAAGTGATGTTGTTAAAGGTCTTTGACTTTTTTCATTAACTTGTATTTTTTCTTAAAATAATTTGAAATTGCCATTGGAGGTGGTTGTATCATTATAAACTCTTCCCTAGAGACTAAAGTTCACGATTCAATAGTGAAGTCTGAGTATAGAGTTGATACAAAAAAGCAGATAGAGAAGGATATTTCTTGAAGATTAAATAGCATGTCCAAAAATATGGAGATGAGAAAAATTTAAACAGATTCATGATAAAGTAGTTAGATATGTCAGGGAAAGTATTCATGGAGGAAATGTATTTCATATGGGACCATGAAGGCAATCAATGCCAGATCATAGTAGGTCTCATATGCTAAGCTAAGGAGCCCACTGAAGGATTTTTAGAACTGACACTGTCTGATTTGTATTTCTTTTAATAAATAAATCAGCAGAGTGAAAGACTGATTAAAGATGACTAATCTGAAAGTAAAGAAATTGGTTAGGCATGCTTTGCCATGATCTAGGTAAGATTTTCTTCCTTTTTATGGCTGAGTAGTATTCAATTGTGTAAATGTACCATAGCTGTGATTTTATTCATATATGGAATTTAATGAACCAACTGAACTAACAAGTAAAATGGAGTCAGACTCTTAGATAGAGAGCAGGCAGACAGCTCTGGTGGCGGGGGGGGGGGGGGCATTGTTGGGGAGGGTGGAGGGATTGAGAAAAAAAGAAAAAAAGAGAAGCAATTCGTGGCCAGGGATAACAGTGTGGGGATTGTGGGGTGGAAAGGTGGTGAATGGAAGTGGAGGAGGGTATAGGGTGATAAGTGGTGACAGAAAAATGAAATAAAACTTTAAAACATCAAGAAACTAAAAAATAAGCAAACTTGAACGTGAAATAAATAGCTTCCAAGACAAGAAATAGCTAAAGGAATTCATTACCACCAGACCAGTATTAGAAGAAATATTAAAGCCTCTTCTTTAAGTAGAAGAAAGAAAAAAAAGAGAAAATTATAGTTATAAAGAATAAAATGGCAATAAATATATACCTATCAATAATCTATTTAAATGTAAATGGCATAACTGCTCAAATCAAAAAACATAGGATAGCTGAATGGATAAGAAAATGCAATCAATATATATGCTGTCTACAAAAGACGCACTTCAAAACAAAAGATACATGCAGACTAAAAGTAAAAGGAAGGAAAAAGATATTTCATGCAAATGGAAATGAAAAATAAAAAAGAGCTAGGGTAGCAATACTTACATCAGACAAAACAGACTTTAAAACAAAGGTGACAATAAGAGACAAAGGACACTATATAATGATAAAGGCAGCAATCCAACAAGAAGCTATAACCCTTGTAAACATGTATGTATCTAACAACGAAGCACCTAAATATATAGAGCAAATGTTGATGGACATAAAAGGAGACATTGACAGTAATACAGTCATAGTAGGGGGATTTTAACACCCCATTAACATAAATGGATAGATCTTCCAGACAGAAAATCAACAAGAAAATAGCAGCCTCAGATAACACACTAGATCAGATGGATTTTATTGATATCTTCAGAGTATTTCACCCAAAAGCAGCAGAATATACATTCTTCTCAAGTGCTCATGGAACATTTTCTAGGATAGACCACATGTTAGGACACAAAACAAGTCTCAATAAACTTAAGAAGACTGAAATCATGTCAAGTGTATTCTCTGACCACAATGGTATGAAACTAAAAATCAATTACAAAAAAATAAACAATAAAAAAACCACAAAGCACATGTAGGCTAAATCACATGTTACTAAACAATGAATGGATTAACAATTAGACCAAGGAAGAAATCAAGTTACCTTGAGACAACTGAACATGAACACACAAAAACATAAATCTATGGTGCAAAGTGAAAGCATCCTAAAGGGGGAAATACATAGCAATGGAGGCCTACCTCAAGAAGCCTCAAATAAACAATCTAACCTTACACTTAAAAGAACTAGCTAAAGAACAACAACAATTTAAAAAAAAAAAAGCTCAAAGTGACGAGAAGGAAAAAAAAATAAAATAAAGATTAGAGTGAAAATAAATTACCAAGAAACTAAAAAACAAACAAACAAACAAAACAAAACAGGAGATAAACAAAACCAGTAGCTGGTTCTTTGAAAAGATAAACACGATTGATGAAGTCTTACCCAGACTGATCAAGAAAAAGAGAGAGAGAGCCGAAATAAATAAAGTTAGAAATGAAAGAGGAGAAGTTACAACTGACATCACAGAAATACAAAGGATTGTAAGAAAATACTATTTACAACTATATGCTAACAAATTGGACAACGTGGGTGAAATGGAGAAATTCCTAGAAATATGCAATCTTCCAAAACCAAATCAAGAAGAATCAGGAGCCTTGGCCTGTTTTGCTCAGTGATTAGAATGTCAGCCTGCGGTACAGAGAGGCCCGGGGTTCGGTTCCCGCTAAGGGCACGTACTTCAGTTGCAGTTTGTCCCCGGCCCTGGTTGGGTCGTGCGGGAGGCAGCCACTCAATGTGTCCCTTTCACATTGATGTTTCTTTCTCTTTCTCTTCCTCTATCTCCCTCCCAATCTGTCTAAACAAAAAAATGGAAAAATGTCCTCAAGTGAGGATAAAAAAAAAAAAAGAGGAATCAGGAAATCTGAACAGATCTATTACAACTAATGAAATCAAAGCAATAATGACAAAACTCCCAGCAAATTAAATTCCTGGACTGAATGGCTTCAAAGGTGATTTTACTAAACATTCAAAGAAGAACTAACACCTATACTTCTCAAACTATGCCAAAAAATTCAACAGAAGGGGAGACCACCAAACTCTTTTTACCAGGCCAGCATTATCCTAATTCCAGAAACACATAATGACACTATAAACAAAGCAAATTATAGGCCAATATCCTTGATAAACTTAGATGCAAAAATCATCAACAAAATACTAGCAAACCAAATCCAGCAATACATTTTTAAAAATCATATACCAACTATTTACAATCGTTAAAATCTGGAAACAGCCCAAGTGTCCATCAGTAGATGAGTGGACAAAAAAGCTGTGGTACATGTACACAATGGAACACTATGCAGCTGTAAGAAAGAAAGATCTCTTATCCTTTGAGACAACATGGAAGGACCTGGAGAGTATTATCCCAAGCAAAATAAGCCAATCAGAGAAAGACAAATAGCACATGATCTCATTTATTTGTGGAATATAATGAACAAGGTGGGCTGATGAATGAAAAAGACCCAGAGACATAGAAAGGAGTATGGTTCAGACTGACAGACCTCAGAGGAGGTGGGCGGGGGGAGGGATGAGATAAACCAAAGAACTTATATGCATGTATGCGTAACCAATGGACATAGACAACAATGCTGGGGGTGGGGTGGGATGGGGAGGAGGGTGTCTAGGGGGAAAAGGAGAAACATCTGTAACAAAAATAAATTAATATATATTGGGAAAAAATTAAAGATGATACAACATGGTGTGAACAAAACCAGCACCTGGCTCAGAGCACCAGCAGCATCAGCACTGCCGAGAGCTTCTCTGGCCAGTGTCTCTCCCTTCAGTCTACAGTGTGGGGAATATCCACAAACCTTTTCAAGGGCCTTTTGACACAAAAGAAATGCTCATTCACATGGTGGGCCTGGAAACTATACAAACTGAAGCTGGGTGAGATCGTGACCACCATCCCCACCATGGGTTTCAATGTGGAGACCGTGGAAGGTAAGAACATCAGCTTCACCTGTGGGGCATGGGCAGCCAGGACAACTGGCCTCCGTGGTGCCACTACCTCGAGAACAGACAAGATCTTGCCTTTGTGGTTGACAGCAGTGACGGAGAGCACGTGAAGGAGGCCGGAGAGGAGCTCATGTGGATGCTGGAGGAGGATGAGCTCAGGGATGCTCATGTTCATGTCCACAAATAAGCAGGACTTCCCTAACGTGGCGAGCGCAGCTGAGATCACACATAAGCTGAGATCACAGTTCCGAGCCACAGGAACTGATCCATTCGGGCCACTTGTGTTACCAGTGGAGATGGGCTCTATGAGGGACTGGACAGGTTGTCCAATCAGCTCCCGAACCAGAAATGAGCTGCACTCCCCGCCCCCCTACTCCCTCCTTAACCTCACTTTCCTCTCATGTAGCAGATGTGCCCCTGCAGTGTGAGCAACAGAAGCTGTCCCCAGGGCAGGTCCCAGTGCAGTACGGTGAGGAAGAGAGAGAGAAACATCGACATAAGAGAGACACATTGACTGGTTGCCACCCACACGACCCCAACGGGGCCGGGGACAAACTGCAACCGAGGTACCTTAGCAGGAACGAACCCTGGACTCTCTGGTCCACAGGCCCACGCTCTAACCACTGAGCCAATCTGGCCAGGGTATTACTCAATCTTTTTATTGTAAAAAGATAATCAACCCACGGTTTGGTACTGAGAAGTGATTTTAGGCACCTGGGACCCCTAGGAGTTGCTGTGAGATCAGCTCCACGTCATTCCTCTGGGCTTTAGATGTGTATTGAGACCCAATATGGTGGTTTGCTCCTAACTGAAACTCAGTGCTTTCTAAAAAATAGTTACAAATACAAGGTAAGGAAACACTTGAACACAAGGAAGGGAGAAATGGGCCGAATGTGAGGTCTACAGTAACGAATTGAATTCAGTCCACCCGTGGTCTGTCTCCTGTCTGGGCAGAACCAGTCACAGTATATTCAGCGTGGTCACTTACGGTTCCTGATTGGCTCTATCTCGCTGGGTCATCTGCATCCCATGGTATCTGTACTTGACCTGTGCTTACACCATTGTCCAGGGGGTGGGCTGAGGGCTTCAGCCGCCACTCTCAGAGCCCCTGGAAGGACACCAGCGTTCCTTTGGGTCAGCATAGGTGCTTTGGTGGGGCTACTCTGGCCGGAAGGGAAGCCCCAATGGTCCCATGCACACTCACTCGGTCCAGGTTGCCTGGGTCTCACCAGTAGGAGCACAGATAGGTGACCCATCATCTCAGAGCCTAGCTCCCCAGAGTCCCTGTCCATATATGTTCTCACTCCTCACCCTGCAAGGCTCAGATTTGACATGGAAAAGAACAACCGCTACCTTTTTGTGTTGTATTTTCATAAACACTGTAAAAGCTGGAGCTATTAAAATGTATCTTGGGGAAAATTCAGAACTGGTTTATCTGGTGTCCTGGAACCTCCTACTGCTTTCAATACACAATTAGTAATTAACTGTTTTGCATAGTTGCTTTCAGTTTTCATTTCGACAAACAAGTACTATAATTTTTGTTATTAGAGTAAAATCTCTTAACTATTAAAAAAAAAAAGATACTGAGATTTATTCCTGGCATGCAACTTTGGTACAATATCTGCTAATCAATTAACATATTATCCCCCATAAACACAATGAAGAAGAAAATCCACATGATCTTATTAACACATGCAGAAAAAGCATTTGAGAAAATCCAGCACCCATTTATGATAAAAACTCTCAGCGAAGTGGGAATGGAGGGAACAAACTTCAGTACAATTAAAGCTTATATAACAAACCCACAGCTTACATTATACTCACTGGGGAAAAACAAAAAGTGTTTCCCTTAAGATCAGAAACAAGATCGGGATGTCCACTTTCACTTCTCTTATTCAACTAGTACTAGAAGTCCTAGCAACAGTATTCAGATAAGAAGAAGAAATAAAAGGTATACTAATGAGAAAGAAAGTAGTAAAATTGTCGTTACTACTGGTCATTGAAGATGACCTGATCCTATACAGAGAAAAGACTAAAGATTCCACAAAAAACAAAACTACTAGAACTGATAAATTCAGTAATGTAGCAAGATATAAAATTAATACTCAGAAATTGGTTGCATTTTTATATACCAATAATAAAATATCAAAAGAGAAACTAGGAAAACAATCCCATTTATAATTGCATCAAAAAATACCTAGGAATAGCCTGACTGGTGTGGCTCAGTGGTTGAGCATCAACCTATGCACCAAGAGGTCGCTGGTTCGATTCCCGGTCAGGGCACATGCCCAGGTTGTGGGTCCGATCCCCAGTGGGGGGCATGCAGGAGGCAGCCAATCGATGTTCTCTCTCATCAATGTTTCTATCTCTCTCTCTCCCTCTGCCTTTCTCTCTCTCTAAAATCAATAAAGAAAAAAATACTTAAGAATAAATTTAACCAAGGAGATAAAACACCCATAGTTGAAAAATTGTAAGTCCCTGAAGAAAGACATTGATACAAACAAATGGAAGCATACACCATGTTAATGGATAGGAGGAATTAACATCATTAAAATGTCCATAATACTTAAAGTAATCCATAGATTCAAGACAATTCTTATGAGAATACCATTCCTATAAAAGTAGAACCATTTATTTTTCCTATTTTGAAGGACTAGAACTAATAATACAAAAATGTATATCAAACCACAAAATACCCAAATAGCCTCAGCAATGCTAAGAAAGAACAAAGTTGCCCTGGCTGATGTGGCTCAATGATAGAGCATCAGCCCAAAGACCAAAGGTTCGATTCCTAGTCAAGGGCACATACTTAGGTTGCAGGTTTCATCCCTGGCCCTGGTTAGGTTGCCTGTGGAAGGCAACCAATCAATGTGTCTCTCTCACATTGATGTTTCTCTCTCTGTCTCCCCCTCCCCCCTCCCTTCCACTCTCTCTAAAAATCAATGGAAAAAATATCCTTGGGTGAAGATTAACAAAAAACAAAAAGAAAGAAGAACAAAGTTGGAGGAATCACACTACCTGATATCAACTATACTACAAGGCCACATAAATCAAAACAGCATGGTACTGGCATAAAAACAGATATATACAACAAAGGGACAGAACAGAGAACCCAGAAATAAACCCACACCTAAATGGCCCATTAGTATTTGACAAAGGAGAAAGAATATACAATGGGGGAAAAAAAAAAAGTCTATTCAATAAATGGTGCTGGGAAAATTGGACAGATACATGCACAAAAAAAAAAAAAAAAGGAACTAGACCACCTTTTTACACCGTATACAAGAATAAGTTCAAAATGGATTAAAGACTTAAATGTAAGACACAAAATCATAAAAATCCATAGACAGTAAAATCTCTGACACTTTTCTTAGCAATATTTTTTTAATGTATCTCCCCATACAAGGGAAACAATAGAAAAAAATGAACAAATGAGACAACATCAAACTAAAAAGTTTTTGCACACCAAGGGAAACCATCAATAAAATAAAAAGACAACCAACTAATGGGAGAACATATTTGTCAATGATATATTTGATAAGGGGTTAATATCCAAAATTTATAAGAACTGAAACTACTCAATACCAAAAAAAAAAAAAGCAAGTAAGCCAATTTAAAATGGGCACAGCACCTGAATAGACACTTCTCCAAAGAGGACATACAGATGGCCAAGAGACATATGAAAAGGTACTCAGCGTCACAGAAATGAAAATTAAAAGGACAGTGAGATATCCCCTCATATCTGTCACAATGTCTATCATCAATAAATCATCAAACAACAAGTGTTGGCGAGGATGTGAAGGAAAAGGAACCCTCGTGCACTGTTGGTGAGAATACAGATTGGTGTAGCTACTGTGGAAAGCAGTATGAAGTTGCCTTAAAAAAATTTAAAAATAGAACTGCCTTGTGACACTGCAATTCCACTTCTGGGAATATATCAAAAGAAACCAGAAACACTAATTTGAAAGAATATATTCATTCCTTTGTTCTTCGCAGCATTATTTACAATAGCAAGATCTGGAAATAGCCCAACTGCCCATCAGTAGATGAGTGGATAAAAAAGCTGTGTTATACATACACAATGGAATACTACTCAGTCATAAAAAGGAAGGAAATCTTACCTTTTGAGACAGCATGGATGGACCTGGGGAGTATTCTGCTAAGTGAAATAAGCCAGTCAGAGAAAGACAAGTACCATATGATTTCACTTATATGTGGAATTTAATGAACAAAATAAACAGTGGAGACAGACTCATGGATACAGAGAATAGACTGACAGCTCTCAGAGGGGGATTAAGTAAAGAAAAAACAGAGACACAGATAGCAATATGGTGATTGCCAGAGGGAAGGGGGATAGGGGAGGTGGAAGAGGGGGATAAATGATGATGGAAGGAGACTTGACTTGGAATGATGAACACATAATACAACATACAGATGATGTGTTGTAGAACTGTACACCTGAAACCTGTATACTTTTATTAACCGATGTCACCCCAATACGTTCAATAAAAAATAAATTAAAAGAAAAAAGAAAAGCACTTTTATTGTTTTAATGCCAGAATAAATTTATCTTTTTCTACCTTATGTGGAATTCATATCTTAGTCTATAGGAGGGAAACAACATAGAAAGATATCAGCTTTTGTTGGGTTTGAATTTCTTAGATTTCCCCAAAAAACATTTTTTCTATTTCCCCTACTTCTCATTTGGAAGAGGGTCAAATATACAGAAGAATAGCCCGGCCGGTGTGGCTCAGTGGTTGAGCATCGACCTATGCCCAAGAGATTGCCGGTTCGATTCCCTGTCAGGGCGCATGCCCAGGTTGTGGGCCCAATCTCCAGTGGGGGGCATGCAGGAGGCGGGCAATCAATGTTCTCTCTCATTGATGTTTCTATCTCTCTCTCCTTCTCCCTTTCTCTTTCTCCAAAATCAATAAAGAAAAAAAATAAAATAAGAGTTTGCTCCAATATTACCATTTGACTTACCACATCTAAGAAAATGAATTATAATTCCCTAAATCTTTTGCTGTCCAACTAATATTCAAATTTTCAGTTAGCCCTAAATCATATTTTACAGATAAAATGTTTCCCAACCAACATCCAATCAAGTAACACTCATTGCCTTAGTTGTTACATCTTACAAGGCAGCTTTGATTTTAATCAACCTGAGTGCTTGCAACTGTTTTGAATCTCTAACATCAGCAGGGTGAAAAAAATGTATTGTTGTTGTTTTCAGATTTAAAATCAGCCGGTGTACCTCCATCCTACACAGCCATTTTCTGTGTTTTGATTCTGAAGAGGCCTGAAATGGGCAGTCATGCAAAATTGTGTGTCACTTTTCAAGCATGATATTCAACAAAATAAAATAGATATTGATTGTCATAGACATTTGTTAGTTGCCTCCCCAATACCACCTTGAATGTTCTAGTTATGGAGTCTATTGGTCATTGATCACGGATGCATCAATGCGTTCAGCGGTTCTCAACCTCTGGGTAGTAACCCCTTTGGGGGTCGAACACCCTTTCACAGGGGTCGCCTAAGACATAACAGTAGCAAAATTACAGTTATGAAATAGAAACTAAAATAATTCTATGGTTGGGAGTCACCACAACATGAGGAACTGTATTAAAGGGTCGCGGCATTAGGAAGGTTGAGAACCACTGGTTCATCCTATCTCCCAGAGTGATTCGTCCAGGGAAAAACCCAAGACCTAAGTCAAGCCTTAACAATCAGGACAAGACTCAACACCAGGGCTTTCGGCTGATCTGTATAGAAGAGCAGTTTCTCTTTTCTGCTAGACTTCAAAAAGGGATCTTCTAATTTCAGGGACTACGGGCAGCCATCTCTGATCCAAAAGGGATGAGCCGACTTAAAAATTTGCCAAAGCATGTCAAAGAACCCAAGACATAAAAACAAACCAAGAGCCCTGTCCAGTTTGGCTCAGCGGTTAGAGCGTCGGCCTGCGGTCCGGAGAGACCCGGGTTCGGTTCCCGCTAAGGGCATGTACTTCGGTTGCAGTTTGTCCCCGTCCCTGGTTGGTCGTGCGGGTGGCAGCCACTCGATGTGTCCCTTTCACATCGATGTTTCCCTCTCTCTCTCTCTTCCGCTCTCTCCCTCCCACTCTATCTGTACAAAAAATGGAAAAATATCCTCGGGTGAGGATAAAAAACAAACAAACAAACAAAAAAAACAAACCAAGACCTGGTCACAGTGTACAAGCCCTAATCTAAACCTCATCTGAAGCCAGCATGTCCATTTCCTACTCCATCATTATATCAGCCAATAAATTACTTTTTAAAAAATGTTTTGATTTTTTTTTAGAGAGAGAGGAAGGGAGAGAGAGATAAAAACATCGACGAGAGAGAACATAGATTGGCCGCTTCCTGCATGCCCCCTACTAGGGATTGAGCCTGCAATCTGGGCATGTGCCCTGACCAGGAATCAAACCAGAACCTCTCAGTCCAGAGGACGTCCCTCAATCCACTGGGCCACATTGGCTCAATTACTTTTCAATGACTTTTTTTCTTCCTTAAAGATGCACAAAGTAACAAATAAAGAAAAAAAGTTAATATTTGCAATCACACACAGGTATGGTTTGCAGTCGGAGAAAGCTGTGAAATGGGAATATAGACAGGTACCCATAGCCTGAAACTCTATATTCCCATTCAAAGATACTTTTAAACAACCTTAGACCAGACACTGTCATGTAAAAGAAACAAAGATGGGTTAATTCTACTGAAATAATTTTCAATTCCGTCCTCTCCTTTGCATTAGTGACATATATCTACTAGACAGTGTCACCTAAACCAGTTTTATTGCCTGCCCATAGAAACCCCCAACCTTCAACTCCTCCAGCAAAAAAAAGTCTTTTTCAAGCCCAGATGCCCATGTTTGCACTCTGATTAAAATTCTTCACTGGTCCCTGGCCTGTTTTGCTCAGTGGTTAGAGCGCCGGCCTGTGGAACAAGGAGTCCCGGTTCGATCCAGGTCAAGGGCACATAACCTTGGTAGCGGTTGGTCCCCAGCCCAGGTTGGGGTCGTGCAGGTGGCAACCAGTGGATGTGTCTCTCTCACATCAATGTTTTTCTCCCTCTCTTCCCCTCCCATTCTGTCTGAAGATAAATGTAAGGATTAAAAAAAAAAAATTCTTCACTGGGAGAATCTTATTGCGTACAGGATAATTTACACAAATACTTAAACTGGTATGCAAAGTCACTTAGAAAGATAAACAAGACCCTGACTAATTTTTAGTCTCCTCTTATACGACTTTTCTTATGAATCCTGTATTGAAGAGTTAGCTGTTACCTGATATTATAATCTTTTTTCCCCCATATATTTATGCCTTTATGTAGACTATTCTTCCTATCCAAATGATCTTCCTTTCATGCTCATGATCACCAACTGTTCTCTATTTTCAGGCTTCTCTATAGAGATTACTCAGGTACTGCCTTCATTCAAGCATATACACAGATAGATTTTTGTGTGTGTGCTCATCAAGCCCTTTGTATATTGATTGTTTTCACCCTGTATTTCAATGTTCTATGTGTTTGTCTCTTATTAGACTCTGAGAGTTTTAAAAGCAATGACCGCCCTGGCCGGTTTGGCACAGCGGTTAGAGCGTTCACCTGCGGTCCAGAGAGACTCGGGTTCGGTTCCCACTAAGGGCATGTATCTCGGTTGCAGTTTGTCCTCGGCCCTGGTTGGGTTGTGCCGGTGGCAACCACTCGATGTGTCCCTTTCACATCTCTCTCTCTCTCTTCCTCTCTCTCTCTCCCAGTCTATCTGAAAAAAAATGAAAAAATGTCCTCAGGTGAGAATGAAAAAAAAAGCAATGATCATAGTGAATTAATCTCAAAAATCCCAGTTCATAGTAGAGCATCCAACACAAAGTAGGTGCACATTAAATTATAGCAAAATAAAATTCTGAATATTAATATGACGTAGTAAGCTGAAAATAACATGAGTTAACCTGGGCTCAACACAGAGTCTCTTTTCTCTCTTTTATACTATTTATCCCTAGATTGTTCTTTATCTCAATCAGTATGATTCAGATCTTGGAAACATGACTGTAATTAGTTAACAAAATATTATAGGTAACAGTGTAGCCTGTTACAATACAGAAATGTATATCCTTAAATATAGTCAATATTATTGTGATAACTATGTATGGGGCCGGGTGGGATCTTGAAACATCAAGGGGACCACTCTGTAAAGTAAATGATTATCTAACCATTTTGCTGTACACCTGAAACTAATACAGAAAAATACTAAATGCAAACTCTAATTGATATATTTTTTTTTTGCAAAGTATGCTCTACAATTAAGCCATCTAAAAGTCTATTCCTTTCCATTAGAGAATTTATTATTTTGCAGTTTGACCTTTAGTAGCTTTAAAATGTAAACCTCTAGTGGTGTAATAAAAAATTTAAAGGTGAAGAAAAAGAATCTGTAAAATAGATGAGTTAAATTAGGCCATGAATGACCCAGTTTCCTCCAGGCTTTAAAAACACTCACTGTCTGTACATATGCTCTCTTTATGGTTTTCCCCCATATTAATCCTATGCTAGGATATAGGGGATTTTGAGGCAGGAGACTGCTTAAGCACTAAATGCCATTCACATGCTACTCACCTTTTGATTCTGGAAAATCAAAGGTGTCTTGTTGAGCAGTCTTGTGTGAATGAGAATAAGGTCTTGAATAAATTGCTCACAAAATCTATGCTAAACTAATCCCCCAATGGCTCCCAGTGGTCACATATGTCTTTGACACAAATCTCGGAAATGCTTCACCAACCTCATGGTCCTCCCACACCTTAGGAAATGGGTCAATGGGGGCATCTGCCTATTTTTTTTAACAACAAAAAATGCCTTTCTGAATTTAAGCTAAATGCCATATAATATCTGTCATGCTCATAAGTATGAGTTATTGCGGCTGGGTCTATGGGCTACTTCTTATTAGGAAAGGTTCATTCAACTTGTACGATTTCTCAAAATTCAAGGCATTTAGATTGTTCATGCTGCCACAATCCAGTTATTGATCATCCACAACTGAACCTGCCAAAAAGAAACAAGTGCAACATTTTCCTTTCTGTTATTTAGATAATAAAATATTTGTACATATTGAGATACAACAATGTTATAAACCCACGTCTTCAATAAATATGAAAATAAAATTATTGGTAATTAGAACAGCTGTTAATGATATCTCCATCATCTCACTAATTTTTATTTTTATTTATTTACTTTTTAAATCCTCTCCCCAGGATACTTTTCCATTTATATGCAGAGTGTGAGGGAGACAGAGAGAGAGAGAGAAAAACATCGATGTGAGAGACACACATCGATTGGCTGCCTCCTGTCTGATCCCAACGAGGGCCGGGGACCGAACCCCAACCAAGGTACGTGCCCTTGACCAGAATCGAACCCACGACACTTTGGTCTGCAGGCCGATACTCTAACCGCTGAGACAAACCGGTCAGTGCTATTTTAAGTAAATATGTATATACTGAAGTCTAGACAAGCTACTTTCAGAAAATAATAAACAGAAGATAATTATTTAAATTCTATATACAATTGTATCATTAAGCTTTTCTTGATTTCAATGTTTTAAATTATTATATATTTATACATTTTTTGATCTGCTCACTTTCTGTATGTTTGGTGCCTTAAATACTTGAGCCATAATTGACATTTACTATTACCTTTATTGTTCTTAGTCCTTTTGTTATCAAAATTCCTGATATCCATTCAAGGAAAAACAGAAAAGGGGGGGGGATTAAATGACAGAATACGTATTCTAATGTCTGTCACAATTCCTGATATTAAATCATACAAAAAGCATAAAAGAATGTGCTAGAAGTTAAAAGATTACAAGTTTTGTTTCAATTTGGCACTAATCAGTTCTGTAACCACAGGTATACAATTAGATCTCTGTGCCTCCACTCAATAATCTCCTCAGTAAAAATTTCTCTGGGTTGTGGGTAAGCCTAAATTGCTGATGGCTAGTCTATGGGGTTAACAATTTGTAGGAAAAAACAAGGAGGAGGGGGCAATGACTGTTTGGATAATGTAAGAATGTCTCATTTATTATTTTAAACTATTATTATTATTATTTATTTTAGATCAAAATACAGCCCTGGCCAGTTTGGTTCAACAGTTAGAGCGTCAGCCCACAGACCAAAGAGACCCGGGTTCAATTCGTGCTAAGGGCACGTACCTCGGTTGCAGTTTGTCCCCGGCTCCTCTTGGGGTCGTGTGGGTGGCAACCACTCGATGTGTCTCTTTCACATCGATGTTTCTCTTTCCCTCTCTTTCTCCCTCTCTCCATTCCACTCTCTCTGAAGATAAATGCAAAAATGTCCTCAGGTGAGGATTAAAAAAACCAAACATATGAAATGATCAGATGAAAAAGCAAGAAGGAACAGGGAATAAAAAATCAGAAAGTATCCATGAATTAAGCATCTATATTTGGACAGCAGTCAATGCTATTATTTTAATGTGCACGTCTACATTTTTGGGAAGCTCTCAACCATGGTATCTACAGCTGCCTCGGGAAATGATGAGATAGTTGTGAATGTTTACAAAGATGTAGTTGATATTATGAGTTAGGACTGCAAGTAGCTTAATACACAATCAAGGAAGGAGTCTGTAGGATTATAAAAACTTGTATTGAAAAAAGAAAAAAATGGCAGCGGAGTGAATGGAAGCAACACAGACCATCTCCCAGGACCAAACTGGAATTAACAATGAAAATAAAGACAAATCGTCAGGAAGGGGCAACCAAAAGGCAGCTTGGAGGACCACATAACCAGGGACACTGACTCAATCCTGGTAGGCTTGCGAGGATGTGAGAGGGGGCCTGGAGCCCACGGTCCGCAGTGGCCTGGGCTGGGACCAGCGGACTTGGCTGGGTCCAGGGGCTCGGCTGGAAGCTGCGCCCTCGGCTGGGTCCTGTGGCCTGGGCTGGGACCAGCGGCCGCCTCAGCTGGGTCCTGCGACCTCGGCTGGGTGCTATGCCCTCAGCTGGAAGCTGCTGCCGCCTCGGCTGGGTCCTGCGACCACGGCTGGGTCCTGTGGCCTTTGCTGGGTGCTACGCCCTCAGCTGAGTCCTACGAACTCGGCTAGGTGCTACGCCCTCGGCCAGTGCCACAGCCTCGGCCACCCTTAGCTGGGAGCAGCGCCCTCGGGTTAAAAGTCCCAGGCGGCTCCACGACACAGAGTCTGGACAGAAGCTAAATTGACAGCAGCCACTCATCCTGGGCTCCAGCAGAGGGAAGGCAGACTGGACTGGAACTGTGTGGGGACACTCGGGATTTGGAGGGTGCTCAGAGCTTTTGCTGAGTGCAGCCACGCAGGACTGTGGTCATCTTACTCCTTCCCAGGGCCTTGGGGAGAGGCAGTGGCCCCACCCTCTGAGATTCAACCCCACCTGGTGGCCATTGAAATGCTAATTGAGGATCACTAACAACCAGCATCTGCCCCACCCTCAGGAAATTCTCTTACACTGAGCACCTGAGAGAGTGTTTCACTCAACTCAGAAACCAAGGTTCTTCAGGTGACCTCTACTAATAGCCTCCAGGCAAAAAGCTAGAGAATAACTGAACCTTTCATGGGCTTGCAACTCTACCCAGGAAAGTAAGACTTGACAGTGGTATTTAAAGTGGGTCCTCCCTGCCTCATCCAAAGCCAGGAGAGGGAGCCACAAACCGCAGAACACCAACACCCACAGGGAAAATTTGGCAGACTCCAAAGCCCACTGTGATAGCCAAAATGGTGAAAAACAGAAACAAAAGCCAAATGAAAGAACAAGAGACCTTTGCCGATGATGAGATAAATGAGGTGCAGTTATGCAAGTTAACAGAACTAGAATCTTGAGGAAGCTCAACAGCATGTGTAAGGACATGAGCACCATGAGTAAAGACATAGAAATGTTAAAAATCAACCAGTTGGAAATTAAAAAGCACCAAGAAGAAATGAAGAATGACATATCAGAAATGAAAAACACATTGGAAGGTCTAAAAAGCAGAGTAGAGGAAGCTGAGTTCAGGATCAGTGAATTACAAGACAGGGTAGAAAAAAATCAACCAATCAGAAAACCAAAAGGAAAAAAAGATTAAAAAACAGGAAGACAGCTTAAGAGAACTGTGGGACAAATAGAAACGTAATAATATTCGCATCATAGGAGTCCCTGAAGGAGAAGAAAATGAGCGAGGGTTAAATAATATATTCAAAGAAATAGTGACAGAAAACTTCCATAATTTGGTGAAGGAAGAAGGCATTCAAGTTCAAGAAGAACAGAGAGCCTCGAGTAAGAAGAACCCAAACAGGCCCACACCAAGACACATAGTAATCAAAATGCAAAAAATTAAAGACAAAGAGAGAATCCCAAAGGTAGCAAAAAATAAGCAACAGGTTACCTACAAAGGAAACCCCATAAAGCTCTCAGCTGACTTCTCAACAGAAACACTACAGGCCAGAAGGGAATGGCATGAAGTAATCAAGGTCATGAAAAACAAGGATCTGAATCCAAGACTACTCTATCCAGCAAGGCTATCATTCAAAATAGAAGGTCAAATAAAGAGCTTCTCAGAGAAAAAAGGGCTAAGGGAATACATTAGCACCAAATCAGCACTGCAAGAAATGTTAAAAGGACTGCTGTAATTAGCAGGAGAAATGGGAAGAAAAATAGAACCACAATAAACAAAAATGGCAATAAATAAGTACATATCAATAATCACCTTACATGTAAATGGATTGAATGCTCCCATAAAAAGACACAGAGTAGCTGATTGGATAAGAAAGCATGACTCATCTATATGTTGTTTACAAGAGACCCACCTCACAACAAAAGACTCACATAGATTGAAAGTGAAGGGATAGAAAAAAATCTTCCAAGCAAACGGAAAGGTAAAAAAGCTGTGGTAGCAACTCATATACTGATAAAATAGATTTCAAAATGAAGGCCATAACTAGAGACAAAGAAGGCCACACTACATAATATTGAAAGGATCTATCCAACAGGAAGATATAACCTTGATAAATATATATGCACCCAATATAGGAGCACCAAAATATATTAAAAATCTGCCCTGGCCGGTTTGGCTCAGCGGTTAGAGCGTCGGCCTGCAGTCCGGAGAGACCCAGGTTCAGTTCGCGCTAAGGGCACGTACTTCGGTTGCAGTTTGTCCCCAGGCCTGGTTGGTCGTGCGGGTGGCAGCCACTCGATGTGTCCCTTCACGTCGATGTTTCTCTCACTCTCTCTCTCTTCCTCTCTCTCCCTTCCACTCTCTATGTACAAAAAATGGAAAAATATCCTCGGGTGAGGATAAAAAAAAAAATCTTCTGGAGGAATTCAAAGGAGAAATCGATAGCCACACAATCATAGCAGGGGACTTCAATACCCCGTTGACACCACTAGATAGATCCTCTAGACAAAAAATAAGCAAGGAAACAGAGACTCTAAATGAAGCACTAGACCAAATGGATTTAATAGATATCTACAGAGAATTACACCCCAATACTACAAAATTCACATTCTTCTCAAGTGCACATGGGACATTCTCAAAGATAGACCACATGTTAGGGCACAAACTAAGTCTCTACAAGTTCAAGAAGACTGAAATCATATCAAGCATCTTCTCAGATCACGATAGCATGAAACTAGAAATCAGTTGCAAGAAGAACATACAAAGACATTTGAACACATGGAAGCTAAATAGCATGTTATTAAACAATGAATGGGTCACTGAGGAGATCAAGGAAGAAATCAAAAACTTCATGGAAACCAATGAAAATGAACACACAACAACACAAAATCTATGGGATGCAGCGAAAGCAGCTCTGAGACGGAAGTTCATTGCATTACAGGCCTATCTCAAAAAAAGAAAAATCTCTAATAGACTATCTAACCTCACAACTTAAAGAACTAGAGAGCAAACAAAAAGAAAACCCCAGAGCAAGTAGAAGGAAGGAAGTAGCAAAGACCAGAGTAGAAATAAATGACATAGAGACCAAAAAAAACAATTCAAAGGATCAATGAAACAAAAAGCTGGTTTTTTGAAAAGATAAACAAGATGGGTGGACCCTTAGCTAGAGTCACCAAGAAACAAAGAGAGAGAACCCAAATACACAAAATCAGAAAGGAAAGAGGAAAAGTAACAACTGACACCACAGAAATACAGAAGATTGTTAACAACTACTATG
This sequence comes from Molossus molossus, assembly GCF_014108415.1. Classification (NCBI taxonomy): domain Eukaryota; kingdom Metazoa; phylum Chordata; class Mammalia; order Chiroptera; family Molossidae; genus Molossus; species Molossus molossus. The sequence continues at coordinate 18,396,524 of NW_023425355.1, forward strand.
AACAGTTATATGGCAGCAAATTTGACAATCTAAGTGAAATAGACAAATTTCTAGAAACACATAGTCTCCCAGAACTGGACCAGGAAGAGATAGAAAACTTGAACAGACCAAGAAAACTTGAACAGACCCATAACAACAGAAGAAATTGAAGATGTAATCAAGACGCTCGCAGCAAACAAACGCCCAGGCCCGGATGGCTTCACAGGGGAGTTTTACCGAACATTCCAAGAAGAACTAATACCCATTCTCCTCAAACTATTTCGTAAAATTCAAGAAGAAGGAAGGCTTCCAAACTTGTTTTATGAAGCCAGCATAATTCTAATTCCAAAACCAGAAAAAGACACTCCAAAGAAAGAAAACTACAGGCCAATATCCCTGATGAACATAGATGCCAAAATCCTGAACAAAATACTAGCAAATCGGATCTAGGAATACACCAAAAAAATTATCCACCATGACCAAGTGGGATTCATCCCAGGGATGCAAGGCTGGTTCGATATTCAAAAGTCAATAAACGTGATACATCACATAAATAAAATGAAGATTAAAAACCACATGATCATATCAATAGATGCCGAAAAACCCTTCGACAAAATCCAGCATCAATTTCTAATAAAAACGCTCAGCAAAGTGGGAAAAGAGTAATCATATCTAGACATAATAAAGGCCATATATGAAAGACCTAAAGCCAACATCATAGTCAATGGGCAAAAACTAAAAGCATTTTCCTTAAGAACAGGAACAAGGCAAGGATGCCCACCTGTCGCCACTCTTATTTAACATAGTACTGGAAGTCTTAGCCACAGGAATCAGACAGGAAGAAAAAATAAAAGGGATCTGTATTGGGAAGGAGAAAGTGAAACTGTCATTATTTGCAGATGACATGATACTATACATAGAAAACAGCAAACACTCCATCAAAAATTTACTAGACTTAATAAATGAATTTGCCAAAGTAGCAGGATACAAAATTAACGTCAAGAAATAGATGGCATTCTTATAAACCAATGATGAACTCACAGAAAGAGAAACTAAGAAAACAATCCCATTTACCATTGTGGCAAAAAAATTAAGATATCTAGGAATAAATTTTTTTTAATTAATTATTGTTACAGATGTTTCTCCTTTTTCCCCCATTGATTCCACCCTCCCCCTCCCTACCTGCCCTTTCCCCAGTTTGTTGTCCATGTCCACTGTTCATGCACACATGCATATAAGTTCTCTGGTTTATCTCTCCCCCACCACCCCCTCTCTGGGTGTGATGATTAAATAAGTTAATATATGTAACGTGTTTAAGACATAGTCAAGAACATGCTTATTAATATGTAAAGTTTAGCTATTATCTCTATTTTCTGATTCATTTGTTTTCTCTGTAATGGCTTTTATTCACATATCTTTTTGTATTTTATTTATTTCTCCAAATATCTTCTAAACAATAATTGATATTAGTAGTCTGTACTCTAATTTCAACATATTTTTTAAAATTTTATGTGATGATTTTATTGTTATTTTCAATTTGCCGAGATCTGCCAGGCCAATGTGAATTTTCTTCCTTTTGTTTTATACCTTTTGTTTCACTTCTAGTTACTGCTTCTTCTTTTTTTTTATTTATTAATTAATTATTTTTGTTACAGACGTTTCTCTCCCCCCCCCCTGATTTCCCCCCTTCCCACCCTGTCCCCAGATTTGTTGTCCATGTCCATTGTTCATGCATACATGCATATAAGTTCTGTGGTTTGTCTCTCCTTCACCACCCCCTCTTCTGGGGATTGTCAGTCTGTACCCCACTTCCACGTCTCTGGGACTACCCCATTTCTCAGACTGTTATGTTCATTATATTCCACAAATAAGGGAGATCATATGAAACTTGTCTTTCTCTATTCGGCGTTTTTCACTTAGGATGATACTTTCCTAGGAATAAACCTAACCAAAGAAATAAAGGACCTATTTGCAGAAAACTACAGGTCATTGAAAAAAGAAATAGAGGAAGATATAAAAAAATGGAACCACATACCCTGTTCATGGATTGGAAGAATTAACATAATTAAAATGTTCATATTACCCAAAGCAATATATAGATTCAATGCAATCCCCATCAAAATACCAACGGCATACTTCACAAAATTAGGACAAGTACTTCAAAAGTTCATATGGAACCAAAAAAGACCTCGAATAGCCACAGCAATCTTGAAAAGGAAGAACAAATTTGCAGGGATCACAATACCAGATTTTAGGTTATACTACAAAGCCACTCTAATCAAAACAGCCTGGTACTCGCACAAGAACAGACATATAGACCAGTGGAACAGAACAGAGAACCCAGAAGTAGACCCAAGGCAATATGCTCAATTAATAATTGACAAAGGTGGCAAGAGCATACAGTGGAATAAGGACAGCCTCTTTAATAAATGGTGCTGGGAAAATTGGACAGCTACATGCAGAAAAACGAAACTAGACCATCAACTTACTCCCTACACAAGAATAAACTCAAAATGAATAAAAGACTTAAATGTGAGTCATGAATCAATAAAAATCCTAGAAGAAACTGTAGGCAACAAAATTTCAGACATCATACGCAGCAGAATTTTTATTGATACATCACCTAAGGCAATAGAAACAAAGGAGAAAATGAACACATGGCACTACATCAAACTCAAAAGCTTCTGCACAGCAAAAGATACTATCATCAAAAGGGAAAGCCTACCCACTGTATGGGAGAGCATAATTGCCAATGATATATCAGATAAGGGGCTAATTTCCAATATATATGGAGTACTCATACAACTCCACAAAAGGAAGACAAAGAACCCAATTAAAAAATGGGCAGAGGAACTAAATAGACACCTTTCCAAACAGGACATACAAATGGCTAAGAGACATATGAAGAAATGCTCAACATCACTAATCATCAGAGAGATGCAAATTAAAACAACAATGAGGTATCACCTCACACCTGTCAGAATGTCCGCCATCAACGAATCATCAAACAACAAGTGTTGGCGAGGGTGTGGATAAAAGGGGACTCTAGTACACTGCTGGTGGGAATGCAGACTGGTGCAGCCACTATGGAAAACAATATGGTGTTACCTCAAAAAATTAGAAATTGAACTGCCATTTGACCCAGTGTTTCCACTTCTACGAATATACCCTAAGAAGCCTGAAACACCAATCACATAGAATATACGTACCCCCATGTTTGTAGCAGCACTATTTACAATAGCTAAGATCTGGAAACAGCCCAAGTGTCCATCAGTAGACGCATGGATAAAAAAGCAGTGGTACATATACTCAATGGAGTACTACGCAGCGGTAAGAAAGAAAGATCTCTTATCCTTTGAGACTACATGGAGGGACCTGGAAAGTATCATCCTAAGTGAAACAAGCCAAACAGAGAAAGACAAGTTTCATATGATTACACTTATTTGTGGAATATAATGAACATAACTGTCTGAGGAATGGGGTAATCCCAGAGACATGGAAGTGGGGTACAGACTGACAATCCCCAGAAGAGTGGGTGGTGGGGGAGAGATAAACCACAGAACTTATATGCATGTATGCATGAACAGTGGACATGGACAACAAAGCTGGGGACAGGGCAGGGAGGGAGGGGGAGGGGCGAATCAGTGGGGGGGAAAGGAGAAAAAGAGAAACATCTGTAACAAAAATTAATTAAAATAATAAATAAATAAAAAAAATTGTATTGATCCTGAACATCTTGGGGGGGGATATATATATATATATATATATATATATATATATATTACTATGTTCCCGTGGTAACTACAAGGCTTCAATTACCCACAGAGGGGAGTCTTGAAAGCTGTATAAATGTGGAGAAATCAAACATTTGGTGGGAAAAAATCACGAGCACTGACACTTATGTAAGGTGAGATGTAGTGTTCTTTTATTTTATTTTATTCATTAATTTTATTCTTTTCTTTTTTTTATTTTATTTATTAATTTTTTATCCTCACCCAAGGACATTTTTGCATTCATCTTCAGATAGAGTGGGAGGAAGAGGGGGAGTAAGAGAGAGAGAGAAATGGATGTGAGAGAAACACATTGAGTGGTTGCCACCCACACAACCCCAACCAGGACGGGGGACAAACTGCAACCGAGGTACGTGCCCTTAGTGGGAACCGAACTCGGGTCTCTCTGGTCCACGGACCAATGCTCTAACCATTGAACCAAATCGGTCAGGGCTAATTCTTTTATTTTAGAGAAATTCTATTCTGGTGGTAATAAAATCATTCTCTTTTCTGGACACAGTGGTAAGTTTTAGTTCTAGTATTCTCTGTTATTATCTTGGAATTAAACAATGGCTTTCCCAAAAATGATTTTGGTTGCTTATCACTGCTTCTCTAAACGTCCTGAGAAGTATTTTTTAAAAGACCCTCACAATCTTTAAGGCCCACAGGGAGAAAAGATACACAAATTTGGTCTACTTCCCTATTCCTTGTTGTTCATAAGTAGGCAATGAAGCTGAGCAAGAAGTCCTATTATACCTGAATCCGTTGGCAGTTACATAATTATCTGATTACTTTACAATTTTATTTTTTATTTTATTTTTTATTCTCACCTGAGGACATTTTTCAATTTTTTGTTCAGATAGAGTAGGAGGGAGGGAGTGGGGAGGGAGGGGGAGAGAGAGAGAGAGAGAGAGAGAGAGAGAGAGAGAGAGAGAGAGAGAGAGAGAGTAATCGATGTGAAAGGGACACATCGAGTGGCTGCCACCCACACAGCCCAACCAGGGCCGGGGACAAACTGCAATCGAGGTACGTGCCCTTAGCGGGAACCGAACCCAGGTCTCTCTGGACCGCAGACTGACGCTCTAACCGCTGAGCCAAACCGGCCCGGGCTATTTTATTTATTTATTTTTTTTATGCTCACCCAAGGACATTCTTTGTGTTCATCTTCAGACAGAGCAGGAGGGACAGAGGGAGGAAGAGAGAGAAAAACATTGACGTGAGAGAGACACATCGAATGGTTGTATCCACATGACCCCAACCAGGGTCAAGGACAAATTGCAACCAAGGCATGTGCCCTTTGGGGGTACTAAACCCGGGTCTCTCTGGACTGCGGGCCGATGCTCTAACCGCTGAGCCAAACCGGCCAGGGCTACTTTTCAATTTTATATTTTTAAGCATTTTCTTCTCAGTGGTCTCCACTCTGCTTTGTCTAAGATTTGGAAATGAAAAAAAGAACAGGTGGTTTTTATATTTTGTTAATAATTTTTTTAAAAAATTCTAAATGCGTATTATGGGTCAGAGAGAAATCCAAGGTTCTGCTACATTCTGTGCGCTAATGACGAGATCCAAATCTTTACAGGAAATTTTATTCTGTAAAAGGAAAACTAAGACAGTCTACTACAGGCTACCCTTGCCATCTAGATCACTCAAGATTACTTATTTATAACTAAACAAGATATCAGTCCTCACTTCAATAAGTAAAATGTTTCCATCATTAGACAACATAATTGACATAGGCTTTAAAAGAATAGACTAAAATGTCAGCAGTCAGTCATAGTTTATAGGTAAAAGCACAATACAAGAGTAACTAAAATGTTATTGAACATACTTGTGTTAAAATCTTCCTCTAATAGGTGTGTAGAGAGTATACATGATAAAAGAAAAAAAAATGTGGCAACATAATATCTGAATTGCGTTTATGTGAATTATAGTGGGTTTAATTTCACTGGAGTGTTCTTATCAATCAAGACAGATTTTATATGACCCGGCATCAATTTTGTAGTTTTAAAAAATATTGGGTTTAAAAAAAAAATGATAGGTTTAAAAAAAAGTTGTGTTTTTTTTTTTAATAAAGAGATTTAAAGCAAAGGCAGATGGCAATTTTTGTTGTGGAAAATGGATCAAGTCACAGACTAGATTAACTGCAGCAGATTTCAGAGTTTAAAGTAAACAAAACAATTGCATTTTTAACTGTGTTAGTCACAGTGTGTCTGTGATTATGCCACTTAACTAATTGTTTTCATAGTCAAATACATTTCATTCTAGGAATAATTATGAAATAATCTGTGATTATATAATAATTGAAGGCACCTACAACGAGAACAAGCATAGATAAGGTGTTAAAATCATTTTAAACAGTTGTAAATACTGCTATTTTCCCAGGTTTCCTCTGAAAGAGTTCTCTAGACACACAATCTGTTTTTCCAAATGATTATAGACACTGATAGATTTAAAAGAGTAACTATTTGAGTCTTATTTATACCAGAATTTTGTCCCTAAATATAGTTTTTAGGAAATGGGATAAATAAAAGTATTGAACATACACCAAAACACTGTCTAATACAGAACTTAGGACTTCCTATTACCAAATACATTATAGAGTTCTCAGGTCAGTAGAAAATACATCTCAACCAACACAATCCTGCTTATAGGGCATTATAGAAAGAATCAAACCTTATGTAATCTCAACTACTGGGCTGACAATACATTTAAGGTAGAAAAAAATCATCTGTTCTCTGTTAAGTGTTCAGTAAGGGAAGCATTTACCAAGTAAGTTCATGAAGGAGGCGACATAGTCTGGACAGTGTGATAAGTCATTTACAGAGAGAAAATTCACTATCCTATGGGTGATAGTAATCAACACAGGAACTGTGCAGAGTTTCACTAACACATGTGTGACAGCACATCTGCAAAGGGATAAACTCACATATCATAAATTTCCGTGTGTTTAGAATTGATGCAACTGGGGCTTAGGCCTGTCACTGTTCAACTAAGCAAGCTTCCCACACCAGGGTTCACTGCCAAGACAAGGTTAACACAACACAGACCTTGCCGCATACATCCATGGTTGGGCCAGAGATTTGCAGCTGCAATACAAATCAATCACATAGCCCTGGCCAGTTTGGCTCAGAGGTTAGACCGTCGGCCTGTGGATCAGAGAGTCCCCAGTTCAGTTCCCACTAAGGCCACATACCTCAGTTGTAGTTTGTCCCCGGCCCAGGTTAGGATCGTGTGGGTGGCAACCAGTTGATGTGTTTTTCTCACATCGATGTTTCTCTCTCTCTCTTCCTCCCTCTCTCCCTCCTGCTCTATCTAAAGATATGTGCAAAAATGTCCTTGGGTGAGAATAAAAAAATAAAATAAAAGAAATGATAATATAAGAATAAACTCTGTGTACTCACAACTATCACCTACTTTTGCTCATCCCTGTGTGTGTGTGTGTGTGTGTGTGTGTGTGTGTGTACTGCTTGCCCTACTAATTCAGACTCTATCATGTCCTCAGTATAGATCATGAAGAATATATACATGTATTAAAATCATGATAGAGGCTATGAGCTTTTTTTTTAACCTAAAATTATGCTGAAATGATAAGGTGATCATGCAGCGAGGAAATGTCGGCTATACAATTGATATTTTACTCTATCCTGCAAAGCTATCATTTAGAATCAATTGACATATAAAGAGTTTACCAGACAAGAAAAAGCTAAAGGAGTTCATCACCACCAAACCAGTATTATATAAAATGCTAAAGGGTCTTCTTGAAGGAGAAGAACAAAAATATGAACAATAAAATGGCAACTAATACATATCTGTCAACAACTGAATCTACAAAAAAAAAATGAGCAAGAACAGAAACAGACTCATAGATATAGAGAACTTTTTGTTGATTGCCAAGTGGGTGGGTACTGGGGGGGATGGGTGAAAAGGGTAAAGAGATTAAGAAGTACAAATTGGTTGTTGGACTGAGGAACCTGAGAGGGAAGCGGGGAGGGAGGGCCGGATGAGATAAACCAAAGAACTTCAATGCATATATGCATAACCAATGTATACTGACAATAGTGTGGGGAAGGCAGGAGGGGGGTGGGAGTGGGGAGGAGGGGGTCAATGGGGGAAAAGGTGGAAACATCTGTAATACAATCAACAATAAAGATAAGTTTAAAAAGAAAAAAAATGATATTTTCATTCTATGTACTTCTCTCAAGTTTCATACCTTAGTAGAAATTGAAAAAAGGATTGTAACTCCAGACACTCACTTTCCCCAAGGCTCCTACCTGAGTAAGGAATCCCATGATTTCTTGCTGTTATTTTTCAGACTGTGGTATTTTGTGTGCGTTTTTTTCCTATGGGGATTAGCTGTTCATAACAAATTAACATTTTAAATCCTATATTAAAAATGTCCTCGTCCGGCCGGTGTGGCTCAGTGGTTGAGCATCAACCCATGCTCCAAGAGGTCGCCAATTCGATTCTGGGTCAGGTCACATGGCCAGGTTGTGGGCCCGATCCCCAGTGGGGGGCATGCAGGAGGCGGCCAGTCCATGTTCTCTCATCAGTGTTTCTATCTCTCTCCCTTTCTCTCCCTCTGAAATCAATAAAGGAAAAAAACAATATTTCCTCAAAAGATGTTTATATGTTAACAACAAAAGATGCTGCCTTTCATAGACAGTACTTCTAGAATCTTCCACCGCTGATTTTTAAAGATGAAACAGTAAGGGGAAACAGTGTAAAATTCTTTATTTGGCATTCAATGAGACTAATCAAGAGCATTACAGTGACAAACCACTCCAAGTATTCCCTTGCCAGAAATCTATCATAAAATTAGTGTCCTTTTTACTGTATACCAGTGACATCTTGAAAAACTGACAATGTTAAAGTTTACCAGACTCCTATGCTTCTGGAAAATAGAAAGTAATCCCTCTAAACTTTTAGGATCTGTAAAATGGCTTATCACAAAGAACTATAGTTCCTCATTATTATTTAAATAAGACTTGCTGATAAGTTCATCGGTTATCTTTGAGAAGTCCAGATATAGATACTCCAAATTCCCTCTTTTGGGGTCTCATAAATGATTAGCTAAACTCTTTGTCCCCTGGTGAGCAATTTTACAAAATATCTACTAAGTTGACCAAAGTTTAGTGCGGATTTTCTCCTCTCGAGGCACCTGAACTTTGACTCGCACTCACCTGGGGCCCGAATCAAAGTGTAGAACAGCCAGCCCTTCCTGAATGGTCTCGCAAGAACAGGCTGACCATAGGAGAAAAATTGCCTGAAGAACTGTGCAAGCCACCTGCTCATTCCACTCCTTCAAAATCAAGTCACCTCTAGCCTTGTGTATTCTTTTTCATGAAAGAATAACTCCGACAGAGCTGCTGGGCATTTCCCCCAGGGCTCGGGTTGCACGGTGCTCCGCCACCTGGGGCAGAGTTGCTGTCCCTTCCCCAAATGTTGCCCATGCCCGAGCTCCAGCTCCACAGCCACTCAGTAGGCCCCCTGCTCAGACACTGGCACAACTGATGTTGGGAGTGCATGTGTGCTCCAGATCCTGCCACTGCTGTCCCATGTGTGCCCACATGCCTCTAAGCCATGGATCGTCTTCACAGGGCAAAGGAGAGCAGGAAAACACAGCAGCCTTCACCCGTGAGGGCACCTACAGTCCTTGCTAACACCATGGACATCTGCAGACTTGGCTGCCCATGACGCCTGCAGCCTCTGCCAACACTGACCTCAGCTGATGGAGCCTGATGGAGACCAGATGACTGTGCTGGAACATGGGCTGTGCTCTGGCTGAGCTGGACTGCCAGAACCGACACAGCCAGTACCCACAACCCCACCTGTGATCAGGTCTCTGTCCCCTGAAGCCATGCCATAAGTTCTGGAACAGGTGACCTCTCCCTTAAACGTGGAGACATCTAGACAAGTCTTCAAGACACACACACACACACACACACACACACACACACACACGCCACATTTTACCAAATCAGCTGTATCGAAACTCCTTGAGCACATGAACAATACCTTCCTGGCACCTACATAACTCAGTATCTCATTTGATTGTGTTCTTTGCTCTCCAAAGGCCTTATTTATCTAAAGTTATGTCTTGCGTTTTTTTGTGTTTGTTTGTTTTTGTCTTTATTGATTTTCAGAGAGGAAGGGAGAGGGAGGGAGGGAGAGAGAGAGAGAGAGAGAGACATCAATGAGTGAGAACATTGATTGGCCACTTCCTGCATGCCCCCCATTGGGGATCGGGCCCACAGCCTGGGCATGTGCCCTGCCCAGGAATCGAACTGGTGACCTCTTGGTGCCTGGGTTGACGCTCAACCACTGAGACACACCGGCCGGGCTCTTGTGCTTTTTTTTTTAAAAGCTTTTATAAATAACTAAAATGATCATGATTATGCTTTTATCTACTCTTTAATAATTTATTGCCCCACCCCAATAGTTCAAATTTCTTAGTTTTTATGCTTGATGGCCCCACATTTGAGAAATTTATATGTATTTTACTTTAACCTAGTAATTTTGTTGGATATAAATATATAATAAAATATAAAAAGAAAAAAATGCTTTTTATATAATTTTTCAATCCATCTAATTTTCTCTCACAGTGATTATTTAAGCTAGGTAAAATATTATGCTTAATTTTAAATAAAAATTATTGGTTTGGAAATTGATTGAGCAAATAATTTATAAATGGCATTTCATGCTTTCCTGTTGTCAAATCCCCCCATCCATTCGTATATATTAGAGAATATGAGGGTGTTGGTTAGTTTTCTTCTACATTATGTTTGAATCCTATTTCTTTTCATATATACAATCTCAGAAAGGATAAACAAATACTTACAAAGATTCTTTATTTTTATTTTATTTTTTTGGCGAAGATTCTTTAAGTAAATAATTGTAGGATTTGAGAACAATTCAGAGAAGAGTTAACTACTGAGGAAAGAACAAAAAAAAAAAAGAGAGAGAGAAAACAAGATGTGTAAAATTTTTCAATTATTAAGCCCTGGAGAGTCAAAAAAAAAAAAAAAGTAGCACAGCATTGATCATCATGATCAAATGAAATGAAAAATTATCAGAAGAAAATTCTAAATTGTTCTTTATTTTTTTCAATTTTTATTAATGTATTTTTGTTACAGCCAATGAAAAGGGTTTAAGACTGCAGTTATAACAGGAAATCTTAACTACCATTCTTCCTAAAATATATCCATCTGCTAGTACTTTTGAAAACAGATTAATGTTTGTATTCATTTGGATTGCAAGTGTGTTACTCGTGTGTGTGCGCGCGTGTGCACGCGCATGCGTTTTGGTAAATCAGAAGACTGTAAACATCCTGCTGAAATATATACACACTATATTGTTTTGTCAGAGCCTAAACTTGGCTGTATTACTTTGCAGAATGGCTTTTATCCCAAACCTCTTACTTTCTCACAAAAATAAGCCCCTGTGACTGATTTAAGAAAATATAGCTTGACACATGTGGATAACTGGATAATTTTGACACTGTCCAGTGTACATAAGTGAAATTGATTAATATAGTAAAAAAAATAGGTTTTCTCATTATGCTTTAAATCAGCTCAAGCCCAAGGAGCCAACAGTGTTATGAAGGCTATTTTGCTTAACAATTTGCTGAATTACTTGCATAATAATTGCCTAAATAATTTTATTTAAGTCAATTAAATATTTTCATATTTTAGCTAAGGAATAAAACATTTGAAGTAGCTCCACTTACAGTGAAAGTGGCTTCACATAATAAAACAATATTAATAATCATATTCATGGTTCTAATGTATTCTAAACAGATTGAACTCTATGGTGAGTTATTTATTTTAAATATGTAAATGAAGGTCCTTTGATATAAGTCTTATTGCATCTCTTTTGAGATTCTGTGTATCTGGCAGATTACCTGAGCAGCAAACTGTCCTGAGGAGAGAAAAACATGATTTCTACATTTGTTATTTGAGTAATCACTGGTATTCTTGTGTATTTTAATTAATTTTCTCTTTAATGGGAGTGCATGAAGAGAAATGCATTGTCAAACTTAGTAATATGGACTTGTGTTAGCTATATACATGCATCTACATTTTTTAAACGTATTTCTTTAAGTAGGGTGAAGTAAAAAACAAAAACAAAGAATAAATGAGAATTTCAGAAAATCAAAGAAGATACTTGAGAACAAGTATTTAAATGACATGACCCTTTTCACCCCACTGACGCTTTTAAAATAAGGGTTTGATCTGGGATTGACATTAAAAAAAAGTTTTCTAACAAACTCTTGCAACATTTTAACAGTGGGAAATTTCTATAATTAGCAGGTTCTGTCTTAGATCTAGTCAATATCTTAGTTAGAAAAGCTAAAGATACTCAAGGACTTTTCCTCTGTAATATGAAAAAATTATATCGTGTCAAATATATTAATTATGTTTAATTTAACTTCATAATTATAGAACTTTTATTGATGACTTTTTAAAAATGCACTTGCTAATTCATCTTTTCATCCTGAACACTATACTGATCACTGTTCATAAATCTCTGCTTACAGAACTGCAATTATAATCAGAACTATAGTAAAAAGAATGTCACACACTGCGTATTATAACATAACTTCCTGAGCAAGCAGGACAAGAAGATGAATTAAGAGACAGAGAAATGAAGAACTAGCACTTTCAGAATAAAAGAGGGAAAAAAAAGAAAAAAAAAAAAACATGTGATTGAGTGTCTAATGACAGGATTAAAGTTAAATATTCTGGCCTTGGGCAGAGTTCTCATAACATGAACATTAACAATCTACAAACGTTCATTTACAAGTTCCCAAGCCTCGCCCACTCCTGGCAATCATGATAGGGGCCCATTTACTCTTAGGTAAAGTCTATTCTTGGCACTGGTGGCAGGGCAGAGTTCATTCTCAACATCCTCTCAAGGTTGTATTCTAGAAAACGGTTTGTGGTACTGAGTATATTCTTATAACTTACTACATGTTATTCACACAAGTAATTGGATCAAAGTGGTTACTCACCTGAAGATAGGGAGTTTATTGAGGAAATATTCTGTCTTTGACAACACCGACACTCCACACACAAGCCTGCATATTATATGTTCTTTTTTTAAGTATGTTTTTATTGATTTGAGAGAGAGAGAAATGGAGAGGGAGAGATAGAAACATCCATGAGAGAAGCATTGATCGGCTGCCTCTTGCACGTCCCCTGGTACCCTAACCAGGAATCGAAGCAGTGACCTCTTAGTGCATGGGTCAATGCTCAACTCTTGAGCCACACCACCCGGGTTATTATGTGCTCTTAATTGCTAATAATAATAAGAAAATGTATATATATATATATATATATATATATATATATATATCAATAAAGCAAGTCTAAAATTCAAAATTAGTACAAAAAAAGGCAAAGAAATCCCAATTCTTTCTACCTATTTCCATTTTGATGCCTCCTAATGCTGTGGAAACAATGAAATATTTTCATTGTTCAGCTCAGAAATATGAAAATTGAAGTAGTCCCATTGATTGTGAAACTGGACTTAGTTCAAGTTCCTAGGGCCTAACAGAACTCTGGTGCAGCCTAAAACAAGTTTGATGTTCACAGCATTTCTTTTCACATTCTTATTATCTGAGCCATGAGCCCTGGCCATTCTACAATATAAAGGGGGCTACATCAGGAAATTTGTTTGTAGGCTGAAAAATTTTCCTAATCTTAATTTTCCTTTTGACATATCACCAAAGTGAATACTTCCAGATTTATCTGCTTAGAATAAGAAACACTAAGTAAAGAAATAAATGCACCACAAGATCTGAGATTCTTCCTTTCACCGATCTCAGAAAAAATTGCATTTCAATACAGAATTCATTTCAGTAAATTTCAGTCTGAAAAAATGTTACTACTCAGTAGGAAGAAAAAGTGTTAGCTCTATGAAGAGACTTGCTATTCTATATTTGCATACTTCTTAACAATGATAAGAAATGCTTATAATATATATTTTTGACAGTTTGGCAGTTTCACTGTTCAGACTTGACATTCGACATCTAAAAGGCAAGTAACTGAAACTGCTATTACCCTGCCAAACATAGTTTATGAGCTACTACTATGGATTTTCATAGATGTTAAAGAGATGCAATTTCATAAACTTCACAATCAGTCTATATAAAATGGTAAGAATAACGTATCTACTATTCCTCATGGTAAATGTGTTATGATATTCCCTTAAAGTGCTTATAGTAGACATACTAGTTTCTTCTTGTGTTACATATGTCTTGATCAACTATACAATGACCTCACTAACATTTATTTTTCATTACTATTTTTTTTATGTTTACCCGAGGACATTTTTCCAGTTTTGTTCAGATAGAGTGGTAGGAAGAGAGAGGGAGAGAGAGAGAGAGGGAGAAAGAGAGGGAGAGAGGGGGAGAGAGAGAGGGTGAGTTGACTGGTTGCCTCCCGCAGGACCTCAACCAGGGCCAGGGATGAATCGCAACCGAGGTACGTGCCCTTGACTGGAATCAAACCCGCGACTCTCTGGTCTGCATGTTGATGCTCTAACTGCTGAGCCAAATTGGCCAGGGCGACCTCACTAACATTTAATATGAGAATACATATGTAGCTATATTATACGGATAATCAATCTTTTACATTTTGCTTAGTTAGTATGTCACTATGCTAAAATTGCATACCATTAAAACAAGATTTGGTTACATATCATCATATTATTTTATTTACAGATAAAATACTTGTGGGTACTTATAACAGAAGCATAAAGAATAAGCCAGGTGTAAGATTTGAGGGTATGACCTCTATATCAATCAAAATTACTTGATCTTTGGTTCAGTAACAAATGTGAAATTCATTCTTGAAGAATGATCCTTAAATATCTTGAATATATATCAATTTTTATTGTATTCTCAAAAGTTTTGCTTCTAGACTAAGCCTATAACAACATAATAATACGTAAAGATGCTATAAGAAAAAAATAATATAATATTATTTAGTTAACAATTTCTTTCATGGCATAGGGTTTGAATGCCATCTTTACCAAGTTCTTAAATAGAATTTTTAATAAAATCATGTTTTGGAAAACAATTTTGCTGTAATTTTTCCTGTCATAATTATTACTGAAACTCTTTAGCTTGCATTTATTACTGCAAATGCCATTCATAAAAAATCAGCAGAGTACAATGACTTTACTTTGGCAACTTTTGGCCCTATTTGCATTAATTTGCTATAAATTTAGTGTTTGAACTGTTTTAAAAATAAACACATTTGTTGTTTTGCAGATTATACTGAGAAATACATCCATTTTTTAAATATAAATTTATAAAGAAAATAGTTTTCACAAATATAGTATTTGGTTAAAGATAAAAACAATATTCTGTAATTGAAACTATCAATGTCTAGCTGACTAGCAGATTGTTTCATGAAAAAAGAAACATTTGTTTATTCCATTATTTTTTAGAATAATGATTTTATGTGACTAAGAGAAGCAATTTGGGAGAGCAGAATACAAGGCAGAAAAAAAAAAAAGTGCAGAAGAAAGGAAAGAAAGAGACAAAAGAAAAAAGGGTAAAGAAGAAAGAAGAAAAAACAGTTGGTTTAGGTGCACCATCAGAAAAATTATTTTGTTTTTTTTTTTTTTATCCTCACCTGAGGACACTTTTCAATTTTTTGCACAGACAGAGTGGGAGGGAGAGGGAGGAAGGGAGAGAGAGTGAGAAACATCGACGTGAAGGGACACATCGAGTGGCTGCCACCCGCACGACCAACCAGGGCCGGGGACAAACTGCAACCGAAGCACGTGCCCCTAGCGGGAACCGAACCCGGGTCTCTCCGGACCGCAGGCCACTCTAACCGCTGAGCCAAACTGGCCAGGGCAGAAAAATTATTTTCTTAATCAGGTTTAAATATGTCAGCTTAAAGCACTTTCTAACATTTAGAAATAATGTAATTGTATATTAGCTATACCTAGTATATTTAATACTGTTCTGGTGACAACATCAAAATGTTATTTTTTTAAATTTTATAAGTCACTATATATACAACCACAAAAATTAAGAATATAATAATTTTTAATATTTTTTATTGATTTTTTTAGAAAAAAAGGAAGGGAGAAAGAGAAACATTGATCAGCTGCCTCCTGCATGCCCCCCACTGGGGATCAAGCCCACAACCCCGGGCGCGTGCCCTGACTGGGAATCAAACCAGGACCTCTCAGTCCATTGGACAACACTCAATCCACTGAACCACACCAGGCAGGCAAGAAAATAATAATTTATCATACGCAACAAAAGCAGAAACCAACAAGTGGGAGTACATCAAACTAAAAAGTATCTGCAGAGCAAAAGAAACAAGGAGTAATGTCATCGTTGTGGTGGCATGAGTTTCTATTAAGTTCCTGTTCATCTGCTTTTTTCAACAATGACTTAGATATCCTTTCAAAACAAAAGTCCCTCTGTGAGTGTTCTGAGATCTAGCACCCTGCACCAAGGTACCCACGAAGAGTGTCTTCCACCTGTGCATGCAATAATGCAGACAGATATTGATACAGATTGCAGAACCAACAGAGCCAGCAAAACTGCATGGTTTGGGGGAAAACTAGAGAGTACTAACCAGGGAAAATATGCAAGATCAAGAATGAATTTATAACCCGGCCAGTGTGGCTCAGTGGTTGAGTGTCAACCTATGCACCAAGAGGTCACCAGTTCGATTGACAGTCAGGACACATGCCCAGGTTGTGGGCCCAATCCCCAGTGGGGGGCATACAGGAGGTGGCCAATCTGTGTTCTCTCTCATTGATGTTTCTATCTCTCCTTCTCCCTCTCTGTCTCAAATCAATAAAGAAAAAATATTTTTAAAAAAAGAATGAATTTACAGAAGCCCAACCTTCCTGAAAGAACACTCCAGTATGGTTTTGGAACAAAAATATTGTAAGTAAATTCAATAAATATGAGCTTTCTAGCAGCAGAGGTGATTGTAACACAAACTTTCCCAGTGTTGTCCCTCCTCCCCCTTGCCAAGGAAACACTGCATAAGAATAAACTGTGTGCTGGTAGTGACCTCTCTCATGAGGGACAAAGATAGCTGTGAGTGTCTGGTTACCCCAGTGGTGTGAAACGGGGTTTATGAAACCTGTTTCCTTACAGCAGCACGCAGAGTACTTAGCAGGATCCTCCAATTTGATGGAGGTAGGGAGAGACTGGGAAACTAGTAGATAATAAACTCCAAGGGCACTGAAGGGACTGCAGCAGGAAGTTTACCTAAGAGTCTCTGAGAATATCAAACATGAAGAATCTCCTTACCAGGTCGCAGGTACCCTCAATAGCCTGAGTGCTAAATGCACATCTCCCCCCACTCTGCTGCCAGCTCTTGTATGTGTTTTTGTGTGTAGAGGCAAGAGAGCTCCAGTAGAGAGGGCGTAGTCTCAGAAAACAGGCCAAGGCCACTGAGCTTGGAAGAAACCACAAAACTGAGCTGTAGCGCCACATTCTGAAAAAGAAAAAAGAGGTTTCCAGGAGCCAGCCTGCTGAATTGTAAGAACAGAACCCATAAAAGCTTAAGAATTCTGCCACTAGAGGGAGCAAGAAGAGTGGAAAAGATGTACCTAAGCAAAGTCAGAGAAAACTGCCAAATAATACCGCCACCATTGAACAAAATATTCCATCTGTAGACAACAAGCAAGGATTTGATATGTCTGCTGGTTCAAAACTACAAGGAACATGCAAAATAAAAAATAATGCCATCACAAAAGAGTATAATAATACGCCAATAACTGAGATCAAAGGCAACGAATTTTATGATCTAGCTGATAAAGAATGCAACATAACTGTTTTTAAAAATTCAACAAGCCATAAAATAATGCAGAAGAATAATTCAGTGATATATTTAAAAAATACATGATCTAAGTAAGATTTTTTTAGAGAGATAAAAAAAAAGATGTTCTGGGGCAGAAGAATTCAATGACTGAAAAGACCCTGGCCAGTTTGGTTCAGTGGTTAGAGTGTTGGCCTGCAGACCAGAGAGTACTGGGTTTGCTTCCCACTAAGAGCATATACCTTGGTTGCAGTTTGTTACCGCCCCCGCTGGAGTCATGTGGGTGGCAGTTAGTCGATGTGTCTCTCTCATGTCGATGTTTCTTTCTCTCTATTCCTCCCTTTCTTCCTCCCACTCTATCTGAGTATAAATGCAAAAATGTCCTCGGGTGAGGATTAAAAAAAAATGACTGAAAAGAAAAATTCAGTAATGACTATCTGCAGTAGAGTAGAATAAATGGAAGATAGAATAAATGAGTTAGAAAATGAGAAGTTAGAGGAACAATACTGTTAGAAGTGAACAAAGAAAAAATAATGAAAAAGAGCAAAAATAAAAAAAAATAAAAGCCTACATGATCTATGGAATCCTCTTCCGAGAACAAATAGAATAATCTGAATTCATGAATGAGAAGAGAGAGAGAAGGAAGCAGAAAATTTAGTTAAAAAAATAATTGCTGATACAGTGATGAAAGAGAAATGGCTCGATATGGTGACCACACAATATGATGTAATGTATTATGGAATTATACACTTGAAATCTATACACATTTATTAACCAGTGTTATACCAATAAATTCAGTGAAAAAGAAAAAATAATAATATCAGAGAAATTCCCAAACCTAGGAAGAGAATTGGTCATCCAAGCTCACAAACCTAACAGATAAACCTGTAATCTCAATGCAAATAGAGCTTCTCCAAGACACACATAATGAAACTGTCCAGAAAAATTAATGATAGAGAAAGAATTCTAAAAGCAGCCAGGGCAAAAGAAAAAATTGTAACCTACCAAGGAATCAGAATTAGGCTATTAGGGTATTTCTCAGTCGAAACCTTATGGGCCAGGAGAGGGTAGAATGACATATTTAGAATGTTTAAAGAAAAAACAAAGCCAGCCAAGAATACTCTACCCAGCAAAGTTATCCTTCAGATATAAAGGAAAAACAAAGACTTTCTTAGACAAACAAAGGTTGAAAGAATTTATTATCATTACACCTGCCTTGCAAGGAATGCTGAAAGTTCTTTCAGCTGAAATGAAAAGACACTAATCAATAACAAAATAAAAAACTCACAAGCCCAGTTGGTGTGACTCAGTGGATTGAGCATCATCCCATAGACTGAGAGGTCCCGATTTGATTCCAGTCAGGGCACATGCCCAGGTTGCAAGCTTGATCCCCAGTAAGGGGCGTGCAGGAGGCAGCCAATCAATGCTTTTCACTCACATCAATGTTTCTATCTCTCTCTCCATTCCTCTCTCTAAAAAAAATCAATAAAAAATATATTTTTTAAAACTCACAAAATTACACATCACACTGGCAAACATAAATCATACTCAGAAAATTTCACATCTGTAATAGAAAGATTCATTAACTCCTTAATGCTGGTATAAAACTCAAAGAAAGGAGTATTTAAATATTTAATAGCGATTATAAGGTGTCAAAGAATACACAATAAAAAAGAAATAAATGATGATGTCAGAATATAAAAAGGGAGTAAAAGGGTAATGCTTTTGTAGATGATCCAACTTAACTTGATATCAGCTTAAAATTGACTTGTTAATCTATGAGATGTCTCATGTAAACCTCCTAGTAACACAAAACAAAAACTTAGAGCAGATTCATAAAAGATAAAAAAGGGGAAACAGCATACCATCATGAAAAATCACCAATTTACAAAGATAAGCAGAAAAAGAAACAATTGAAATATAAAACACACAGAAATTAATAGGTGGCATTAGTAAATCCTCACATATCAATAATAACTCACTGTAAACTGATTGAATTCATTACTCAAAATGATCAGATTGGCTGGAAGGATAATAAAAAAGACAACTCAACTACATGCTGCCTACAAGAGACACTTCAGCTTTAAAGATACACATGATTTCAAAATGAAGAAATAAACAAAAGTATCACCTGCAAGTAGAAACCAAAAAAAAAAAAAAAAAGGCAGGAGGTGCTATACTTATATGGGACAAAATAGACTTTAAAACAAAAATGGTAAAAAGAGACAAAGAAGTTCACTATATAACTATAAGGGAGTCAATTCATCGAGAAGATATAACAATCATAAATATGTGCACCCAACATTGGGGTACCTAAAAATATCAAACAAATATGAATGAATCTGAAGGGAGAAATACACAATATTATAAAAATAGAGGACTTCAGTATGTTACTTTCAGCAATAGACAGATCATCCATATAGAAAATCAACAATGAAACAATGGACTTGAATCATATTTTAAACCAAATACACCTAACATATATTTATAGAACATTTTATGCAGCAGAAGCAGAATACATGTTCTTCTCAAGTGCACATGGAACATTCTCCAGGATAGATATATGATAGGACACAAAACATGTCTTAGCAAATTTATGAAGATTGAAAACATACCAAGTATCTTTTATGATCACAATGGCATGTGACTAGAAATCAGTAACAACAAGAAAGCTAGAAAAATCTAAAAACATTAAATTAACACACTCCTAAACAATTAATGACTGAAAGAAGTCAAAAGCAAAGTAAAGAAATATTTTGACACAAATGGAAATTTAAGCATAGCATATCAAAATCTATGGTATGCTGCAGAAAACATTTTTGAGAGGGATGTTTAATGCATATGTAATAGCCTCTGCTTATCTGCAGGAAATATGTTCCAAGACACCTTGTGGATGCCTGAAACTGCAAATAGTATCACATCCTATATATACTATGTTTTTTTTCCCTAAATATACATACCTGTAATAAACTGTAATTTATAAATTAGGCCTAGTAGGAGATTAACAACAACCAGTAATCCCCAGTAGGGCGCGTGCAGGAAGCAATCCATCAATGTTCCGCTCTTGCATCAATGTTTCTCTCTTTCTATCACTCCCTCTCCCTTCCTCTTTAAAATTCAATTTTAAAAAGCCTTTAAAAAATTTAGAACAATTATAACAATATAATTTAATAAAATCATGTGAATGTGGTCTCTTTGTCATATCAAAATTGCAAGGGACATTTTTAAGTAAAATAAGGGTTACTTGAATATAAGCACTACTATTACCACAACAGTCAATATGATAACTGAGAATACTACTGCAGTGTTAATGTGCTGGACAAAAGGATGATTTAAATACCGAGTGAGATGGAGCATGATGGTATGAGATTTCATCACACTACTCAAAATGACATGCAATTTAAAACCGATGAATTGTTTATTTCTGAAATTTTCCATTTACTATGCTGAAGCAAATTTAACCTCATGTTAAAAAAAAAAACTATGAAAAATTAAATTACAAATAGTAGTAACTAATATATTAAGAAAGCATAAAAATCTCAAATAAACAGCCTAACTTTGTATCTCAAGAAACTATAAAAAGAACAAACTAAATCCAAAGTTATCAGTTATCATTAACTAAAACAAGAGAAAAGAGTGAAATAAATAAAATCAGAAATGAAAGAGGAGGCATACAACTGATATCATAGAAATTTATAGGATCATAAGAGACTCCCATGACAAATTATATACCAACAAATTGCATAACCTAGTAGAAATAGATAAATTCCTAGAAGCATACACCTACCGAGACTAAATTAGGAAAAAAATAGAAAACCTGAACAGACCGATAATGAGTAAGAAGATTGAATCAGTAATCAAAAGCCTCCTAATACAGTAAAATCCAGTACCAGATGTCTTCATGTGTGAATTATTCCAAACATTTAAAGAAAATGTAATGCCAATCATTCTCGAACTCTTCAAAAAAAAAAGGAAAGTAAGGAACACTCTCAATCTCATTTTATAAGGCCAGTATTATTCTGACCTCAAAAATATTAGGAAATCAAATTAAAAAACACATTAAAAGAGTGATATATCATCATGACCAAATCAAATTTTTTTCCTGGAAGGCACAGTTGGTTCAACATATACAAATCAATAAATGTGATACACTAAATTAATAAAATGAAATATAAATTATACGATTATCAGAATAGGTGTAGAAAAAGTATTTTAGAAAAAAGCAGCCACCTTTCCTAATTAAACACTCAATAAACTGGGTATGAAAGGCATAGCTCATCATAATAAAGGACAGCTATGATAATCCCACAGCTAACATTATACTCAACAGTGAAAAACTGAATGCTCTTTCTCTAAGATCAGGAAAAGGCAAGGATGCTCACTCTCACCACTCTTATTCAGCATACTACTGGACATCCTAGATAGAGCAATTAAAAAACAAACACACCCAGCCAGTGTGGCTGTGGTTGAGCGTCGACACATACACCAAGAGGTCGCCAGTTTGATTCCTGGTCAGAGCACATGCCCAGGTTATGGGACCAAAGCCCAATGTGGGCATGCAGGAGGCGGCCACTTGATGTTCTCTCTCATCCATGTTTCTATCTATCTCTCCCTCTCCCTTCCTCTCTCTCTAAAAATCAATAAAGAAAAAAAATTAAAATATATATTTTTTCATTTATTGTATTTTGGGTGTGTCACAAATTATCAACTTAAAAGGCACTGTCATGAACTCTTTTTCAGTCATTCTTGAATACATTTCCCGTTTCTGGTCTGTGTACTTTTCTAAATTACCTTTTCTAACTCACTTTCTGAAGTGAGCTCTTGTCATTTTATTTCAGCTCTTCCATTATAGTTTTTCAGTGAGAAAATTCTTTTTGGAAGTTGACCAACATATACATTGAAACTCTTTTTCTTACACATATTACCAATGACTAGCATTAGTTACTATGCCCTATTAATCTTCAGAAATAATATAACCACAGTTTAGAATGAAGTAAAGGATAATACGTTTTTAGTTTAAGTAAAGTTTCTTTTGAGTTGAAATTTGATTCACAAAAGTTGCCATCATATTTTTCTCCCTCATTAAATGCAGGGCTATATTTAGCAAACTGGTTCTCTTTGTTCGGGTTTGTGATTCCATTATGAGAGAGCTCCTATGACTAGTCATTTGTTTTCTGTGTGCATGAGTATATGTATGTGTGCATTTAATACGATGTTACCAAACAATTTCAACTTCAGTACTAAAGCACTAAATTAGAAATATTTTTTGACTTTCTGGTTTCAGTTTGGCTTAGTCCAGGTGATCGCACTAAAATACGAATAATGCTAAATGATATCATTACAATGGGGGTGGGGGTGGGGAGAGAGCAAAAGAGTGCAAGAAAGCACACAAGTCCTTTTATTTTCTAAAGAAATCCCTAATATACTTTGAAACTGGGGCAGACATTTAATCCAAACCTTTGTTTTTAGTTTTGCCACAAGCATCAGTATGGTAAGAAATGTTTACAGAATGGAATGTCAATTTTAAAATTAGTTATATCACCTGCCAGAATGGCTGCCATCAACAAATCATCAAACAACAAGTGTTGGCGAGGGTGTTAAGAAAAGGGGACTCTAGTACACTGCTGGTGGGAATGCAGACTGGTGCAGCCACTATGGAAAACACTATGGTGTTACCTCAAAAAATTAAAAATGGAACTGCCATTTGACCCAGTGATCCCACTTCTAGGAATATACCTTAAGAAGCCTGAAATAACAATCAGAAAGAATATATGTACCCCATGTTCACAGCAGCACTATTTACCATAGCTAAGATCTGGAAACAGCCCAAGTGTCCATCAGTAGACGAATGGATCAAAAAGCAGTGGTACATATACACAGTGGAGTACTATGCAGCTGTAAGAAAGGAAGATCTCTTATCCTTTGAGACTACATGGAGGGACCTGGAAAGTATTATGCTAAGAGAAATAATCCAATCAGAGAAAGACAAATACCACATGATACCACTTAGTTGTGGAATATAATGAACAGACAAAGCTGATGAACAAAATAGACCCAGAGACATAAAAAGGAGTATGGTTCAAACTGACACATTTCAGAGGAGAGGGCGGGGGCGGGGGAGGGATAAGATGAACCAAAGAACTTATATGCATGTATGCATAACCAATTGACATAGACAACAATGCTGGGGTGAGGAGGGGGAATGGGGAGGAGGGTGTCTGGGGAGAAAAAGGAGAAATATCTGTAACAAAAAATAATTAATTAATGAAGAAAATAGATAAATAAATAAAAATGAAGCCGCAAAATTCACCAAAAAAAGGTATTTATGCAATTACCTCTGATGATAAACATTGTGAATATTCCAGTAATTAAGAAATTGCATACACATAATGTTTTATTTATACGCTTCCGTTGTGTATTCAGAGCCTAATTAAAGAGTAATATTATAACAGAATTCTGGGCCATTGGTCATAAAATTGTAATACTTCATATTTGAAAATATAAAATTGTTTTATTCTTATATTGCAGAAGTTAATTCAATGAGGATGAATTTTAATATTGACAGAATACTGATTTTAATACTTGACCATATGGGATTCAACTAAAATGTGTATTCAGCGAACCACTCTTCTGTATTATGAAAACAATTTCAAGAGTAGTACACTTTGATCAACTTTCCCAAAACTTTATTCTATGCCATTGGAGTAAGTTTCCTGCTATCAACTTTGTATTTAAATTTTTTTCACTTAAAAAAAAGTTATATATGAGAACCTTGTTTCTTAGAGCTGAATCTTGATTCTAGCTGAGCACCATCCTGATTTCATCTTGCAATTACCACTTTCTCTAAATCCTGAAGAACAAGCTGAAAGGTTCATTCTGACATTTCAAAGTGAAAAAATGTGAGTTAACATTGATGATGAGCCTTAGAAAACACAGATGCCAGTTCAGCTCATTTTGGTTTAGCTACATTTTCTGCTCCTAGGTAGCTATGAGTGTGGGTAGTTATACAGGTAAAAGGACCAGGATGAAAATTTCAGCTTTGGGAAAAATCCTTGGTGTGACCTTGTGCAAGTGATAATTAAGTAAGACAGGACATTTTTTTTTTCCTTTATTGATTTTAGAGAGGAAGTGATAGGGAGAAAGAGAGAGAAACATCGATGAGAGAGAACATCAGCTGGCGAGATAGGACATATTTAAAGATAGGAAAGCTCTCACGAAGTGGCAGCTATTATTATTTCCCCAAAACAAGTCACCTCTAGGACAGGATGTGTGGCAGGATAAGATCTTAATATTTTGAGATGCACTGAAAATCATCTTGTTTCCTTTGACTATCATTTTAAGAGCCAATATGAACTGCACAATTGCTGATTTTTCCAACTTAAATATTATACAAATAATTTGACTTCCTCATTCTCTATCACTAAATTTCCAGATGAAAAAATTCTGAAACATATTTGAGATAAAATAGCCATATTTCCAACTAGTAGCACAGGAAAATCAAAGATGCATTTTTGTCCAGCTGGTGTGGCTCAGTGGGCCCAATTCCCAGTGGGGGGCATGCAGGAGGCAGCCAGTGGGTGTTCTCTCTCATCGATGTTTCTATCTCTGTCTCCCTCTCACTTTCTCTCTCTTTAAAATCAGTAAAGAAAAAAAATTTAAAGATGCACTTTCATGTTAACTTACATTTATTAAAGAATAAATGCATGGTGAATGAAGGTTCCATTTTATCAAAGCTAATATGCTATGTGTCTTTTTATCTTTCAATCAATAGGTGTGCCTACAAAAATCACATCTATTATTTTCTCTGATTCTCACAATGTCCTGTAAAAAGATAGGACAGGCATTATCATCTCTAGTTTACCAAAGAGAAAACAAGCCTCAGCAATATTAAATAGTTACCCAAGGTAAACTGAGGAACAAGGCTGGACCTGAGGTCTGTTTACACCTAAGTGAGGATCCTTGTCACTACAGCATAGGGAAGGGAGGCTGAGAAACATCTTCCCAAGAGCTTCCCATCACCCCATACAGTCCCTAAATACAATGCACTTCACTGTTAAAGCAAACAAACGTTCAGCCTCTAGGCTAAAAAAGTTCTGAGCCGTAATTTCAAGTTGTAGGCTGCGAACTGAAGATGACTTTGACCATTATTATCTCTCCAAGTATCACAGGTAACTAACAGAACATTCCCTACATCTCACACCTGAACCACAGTGGGAACTGAGCTCAGCCTGCCCTGCTGAACATATTACCCGGGACATATTTTCATCAGGTAGATATTTTCAAAAATGATTACCATCCTGACTAGATAAGGGTATCTGGTCATTTTACCACAGGATTTCTTAACTGGGGTCTATCTCTGCCCTAGGAATCCACAGATGAGTTTCCAAAGGGCCCCACAACGTATATGGAAAAGTATGTGCCCATACATCTAATTCTTCTCGAGATGTGAACCATTATCTTCATTAGATTCTCAGAATGCCTCCCCAAAAGGTTAAGATCCCACACAAGTTTCCAGAACAATAGAAATCAGATCTTATTTCATTTTAAACATTAATTTTTTATTTGTATCGCAAATTTCTATTACGCTGTTTATTTTTAATAAAACTATACAATTTCACCTATCTTCTCAAATATATTTTGGGTTCCTTTGGGACCCCTGATGGCAGATTTCAAAGCAAGAGGCAGTTCCATTCTAGATCAATCTAAAGTGCTTGCTAATGCCTGCTGCCTCCTCCATGCAGCTCATTGCAGAGTGGGTGGTAGCAGGAATTTACTCGTGTAATGTTTGTTAATGATTCTCCAGAGTTGGTCAGATGGTAATTTAAAATTTGTTTATGGTCTATGGCTTTAAAATATTTATGTATGTTTTATATATGGCTCTATTTATATATATTTCATGTACACACTCTTATAATGTCTGATTTTTATCTGTGTCATAAATAATCAGTTTTACTTTGTACTATTACAGATGGTTTCATTTTTTGTGTGTTGATTCCATTACTGCTGAAGAACCAGAAAATCTGCCACATTTTTATTATAATTCCTCCACTGCCTATCTGTATCGTCTAATGGTTACAACTGGAAAGTGAAAATCAATGATTATTTCTTTCATTTCTCTGAAAAATACATTTCCACTTAAACTGCATTTCTCCAGTTGGTTTGTGTGATCTGTGAAATCATCATTAAAAATCAAAAGTCAATGTGTTCATGCATCAACTTCTTCAATGGAACACACAATAATCAGCATTCAAGACATTCAAGTCATTTCTCTTACTGTATACCACTGTCTTCACAATTCATTATCATTAAAAAATATGTTACTGTGTCTAATGGACATAAACAAAACCAACTCTTGCCTGACAAGAATGCCCAGTGTAAGAGAGGACTTAATTCTTCCAATAGATTACAAAAAAAAAAAAAAAAACACCTGTGTTCCTGCATTTGGGATCATCTAACATGCTCACTTGGTAGCCTGGTTCCTTTGTTTAGGACAAGACAATACTGACATGGAGGCTAAATATTTTTGAGATTTGTTCCATCTCATTCGGACCAGTTCTTTTGGCCAGATACCTCATTTTACTGTGTAATTTAGTATGACCCTGCTGCCAAGCACACAGACTCAGCCTGAGTTAGATTTAATAATATCCAAGCTCTGGCCGGTTTGGCTCAGCGGTTGGAGTGTCGGCCTATGGACCAGAGAGTCTTGGGTTCAGTTCCTGCTAGGGGCATATACCAAAAAAAAAAAAAAAAAAGTAATAATAATATCCAAGAGGACATGAGTTTATTTCTTACACAAGCAGGAAGTTCCTCAATGTTTACTTCTCTGGTTATTTGTAAATGTGTATTTTAACTCTGAATGTAGGTAAGAAATGTTTCCAATACTGAAAACAGGAAGAAAAAGAAAACATCTATGTAGTTTATTTATTTAATTTATAGATTTGTTTTCTTCAGCATGAAGACTAATGAGTAAAATGCATAATTATCTTTCCAAATACCCCTTTCCACCTTTAATTTACACAACATCGAGTAGCCATGGGTCCAAAGCTCTATAGAAAAGAAAATAAAGGTCATCATCAAGAAGGGCTCCTTCCTGCCCTGGCCAGCATGGATCAGTGGTTAGAGCATCAGCCTGCACACCAAAGGTCTTGAGTTCAATTCCTGGTCAAGGGCATGTACCTCAGTTGCAGGTTCAATTCCTGGCCCTATCCAGGACTGTGTGTGGGAGACAACCAATTGATGTGTCTCTCTCACATCAATGCATCTCTCTCTCTCCCACCCTCCCTTTCACTCTCTCTAAAAATCAATGGAAGAAATATCCTCAGGTGAGGATTAATAAAAATAAATAAATAAAAAAGGGCTCATTCCTCTCACAGAGCAACCAAATGTATCACACTCTATGATAGAAAAAGATGACTGTACCAAAAGTTGTAGATGACCTAAAGACTACACAAAAATATAAACTGGACAGGTCATTCAACATATACATGATCTATTAATATTTTTTCACTGTTAAAAAACGTGTTTATTAAAACTAAGATTGAAAAGAAACAATATGTTTAAAGCAATGTGTACACTGTCTAAAATGAAGTTAGAAAGGAAGAGTTGAATAGATCATCCATTGTGATCACTGTTCTTTCTTACTCCATATTTAAAAAGGAAGATATTTAGTTGAAGCCTTAAATACTTAAATACTTATTGTGTTAGACACCACTTGTAACCAAATGACCTTTCATTGGAAAAACATGAACAGCTACACAGCACAACAAAAATGCATTTTATGCTTCTCATCTCTTATGTAAAACACACACACACACACACACACACACACACACTCACATGCACACAGATGGAGGTACCATTTCTTGCTACATCCCTAGCCTCTGTACTAATTCCAAAATGCCTTTTTACACTTTCATGATGCTTTGAAATCTCTATAGTTACTTTA
Source organism: Molossus molossus (assembly GCF_014108415.1). Lineage (NCBI taxonomy): Eukaryota > Metazoa > Chordata > Mammalia > Chiroptera > Molossidae > Molossus > Molossus molossus. The sequence continues at coordinate 18,425,023 of NW_023425355.1, forward strand.
AACTCTTCTTGTGAATCCAGGAATTGACGTATACTATTTAGCACACTAATCAGACTAAATTAGAATAAACTACATACTGTGGCCTATAATTTGAAATTATACATCCATATTGTTTTCTGGGATCAAATGACTTAGTTTCAAAATATTAAAATTGTTAGAATCTAAGTTTCAGAAGACAGGGAATTAAAAAAAAACTTTAAAAAATTGATTTTAGAGAGAGGGGGAGAGGAAGAGAGAGAGACATCAATCAGTTGCCTCCTACATACCCCATACTGGGATCGAGCTCACAACCCAGGCATGTGCCATGACCAGGAATCAAACCAGTGACCTCGCCTCTCCGTGCATGGGACAACACCCAAGCAACTGAGCCACACCAGCCAGGGCAGGGAAGAAATTTTTTTAAAAATTTTTTTCCCCTTCATTGATTTTAGAGAGAGAAAAAGGCAGAGGGAGAGAGAGATAGAAACATCAATGAGAGAGAACATCGATTGGCTGCCTCCTGCATGCCCCTCACTGGGGATCAGGCTTACAACCTGGGCATGTGCCCTGACCAGAAATTGAACTGGTGACCTCTTGGTGCATGGGTCGACACTCAACCACTGAGCCACACTGGCCAACAGGGAAGGAATGTTTTAATGACCATGTTTATTTATTTAACTGCAATATAAACATTCCAGGAATTAAGGCATATTGAGTACTTTGAAGGATTCAAAGAGAACTAGAGTATCAAGAGCTGCCACAAATCTCAAAAAAAAAGTTCTATATTAATTTGGTCACTAAAATTGTCATGTTCATAATATTTTCAAGTTATATGACAATTTCAGAGCTGCAATGATTTTACAAAGGATCACTGATCATGTCAGAATAAACTAACTGGAAGGAATACACTTGGATGATAAAAAAATAAAATAAAAGATTGTCAAGACTATCCTAGAGATGTTGAAAGATACTAAGAGATTACTTCAGCACTAATGCACAGGGTGCTGACACTCCACAATCTCTCCTAAGTGGAAAGACTGGGTTGAGGGTTCTTCACATTTCAAAGGGGTTTTCTAGTGTCCGTACAGTTATGTCTGTGGTCTGAACCTTCTAACTGCCATACTAAATTGGAAACCACAAATCCTCTTGGATCTTGGCTCTTGGATTTTAACCCTGAGGAGTCATTTTCACCTCTTTCCTAGTTTTATTGACGAGGGAATGATGTTCCATGTGTTTAAATTCCTTTTCTGTTATCATTGTAAAGATGAATGAGAATGAGAAATGGGACATGACCGTGACTTCTTATTTCTGGTCCTGGGCTTGGACAACGAATCAAGAAAACACAGTTCTGACATTAACTAACCCTATTACCCTTGGGTAAGTTACTTCTTTTCTTTGAGTCTCAAGCATAAAAGTGGGGTGAAGGCAGTTCAGAGGAGTCATGAATTCAATCAAAAAATATATATTTCAGGCAATTTAGGAGCACTAGAGTTATAGTATTGAATAAGAGATACACTGTCAATAACTTCATGGATCTTAGATTCTAGTAAGAAGAGAGAGACCAACAGATAGAGAAATAAATAAATAGACATACAGGCATACAAAGTATGTTGGTAATAATAAGTACTATTCTGATAATTAAAATATCTGTTAAGAGCTTGAATGAGTAGCTACTCCAGATCAGGTGGTCAGGGAAGGCCTCACAGGTGAAGTGACATTTAAAAATAGCAAGCATGTATATATACTTTCTCCACATCTTACTGTTAACAAATGTAAACACCTATACATTTCCATGTGGTGCATACTACTGCATAAATTTTGTAGATTAAGAAACTAAATGCATAGTACAGCATTGACCTGCTCAAGGTCATGTAAGCAAGTGTGACAGCAAAGGTTTGAACCCAGGCTGCACAGCACTCAAAGTCAATACTCATGTTCTGTGCTTTAAAAATACACACACACACACACACACACACACACATAAATATATATGTATATATATGAGGTTTGATCCCCGGCCCTGGTCAGGGTCGTGCAGGAGGCAATTAATCAATGTTTCTCTCTCACACTGATGTTTCCCTCTCTCTCCTTCTCTCCCTCTCTCCCTCCCACTCTATCTAAAAAGCAATAGAAAAACATCCTCAGGTGAGGATTTAACAAAAAAAAGGAAGGCCCAGCCTGCATGGCTCAGTGGCTGAGCATCAACCCATGCACCAAGAAGTCGCCTGTTCAATTCCAGGTCAGGACACATGCCCAGGTTGTGGGACCGATCCCCAGTGGAGGGCATGCAGGAGGCGGCCAACCAATGTTTGCTCTCATTGATGTTTCTCTCTCCCTCTCCTTTCCTCTCTAAAATCAATAAAGAAAAATTAAAATTAAAAATAAAGAAGAAGAACCTAATAGAACAGTGTTGAAACATGGATTTGAGCCAGAAAAATTCCTTTCCATTTTAAATCCTCATTAAAATTTTGGTATAATTTGGTATAATCCTTGGGTATAATGAGATTCTGTGCTTCCCAAGAACAAAATCAGGTATGGATTTGTCCCCAATCCTCAAACCAGTGCTGTTTATCAATCATGCATGGATAAAATTCCTACACAGGGTTGGGTAAAAGTAGGTTTATAGTTGTGAGTATGCAAAACAAATAGTCTTTATTTAATCTGCATGTCTTTTTCCACAGGAATAACTGTAAATGTACTTTTGCCCCCACCATGCATTAGAAAAATAATTTAAAGTAAAAATACAACTCAGAAGTGGATCTATGAGAGTTTTTATATTTTCTGTAGTTTTTCAAAATTCAATATATTTTTAAATTGCACTTTAAAAATAAAGTTGATAACTACAATTCTAGATTTAATGAAGCTCCTGCAGCCTAGTACTCATAGGCTAGTTTAGAGGCAATCAGGAAAAAAAAAAGTAATTGTACGGTTTCATTTCAGTTAACAATTATTTTCCTACCCACGCTTTACTCCTGACTAAAAAAATTCTAATTTTCAAAACATCATTAAGATTGCTGGACCTCTGCCAAATTTAATAAAAGCAATAAAAAGATAAATATAATTATCATGTTGATATATTTATTATAGATTAAAACGTAAAATTATAAGAATTAGTACAGCTGGTGTGGCTCAGTGATTGAGCTTCGACCCATGCACCAAGAGGTCAAGGGATCAATTCCCAGTAAGGGCACATGCCCAGGTTGTGGGCCCAATCCCCAGTGGGGGGCATGCAGGAGGCAGCCAATCGATGTTCTCTCTCATCAATGTTTCTATCTCTCTCTCCCTCTCACTTCCTCTCTCTCTAAAATCAATTAAAAATAAATAAGTACATTTTAAAATTCTAACACCTTATGGCTCTTGTTTTAAGGTGTAAGTTACCTGAGCCAAAATGTGAAAGGAATTTAGAGAACTATAAAATATCACTAGTAACACAGTAACAAGGATTAATTTATCAAATTAACCCAAATAATACTTTGCCAATTTAACAGAAATGTAGGTTTGGTCGGTAAAGTCTAGAGAAGTGAAGGGGAGAGTGAATGTACAGAAAAGCCAAAACAAGTAAGACACTGCCTAGGTTGGATTTGCTGAAGAATATTTGTTGACTAGCAAACCCTTTTGTTGATTTGCTTTTATTTATTTATTTTTTTATCCTCACCTGAGGACATTTTTGCTTTTATCTTCAGATAGCGCAAGAGGGACAGAGCGGGGAAGAGACAGAGAGACACATCGACTGGCTGCCACCCACACAACCCCAATCAGGGCCGAGGACAAACGGCAACCGAGGTACATGCCCTTAGTGGGAACCGAACCCAGGACAATCTGGTCAGCCTGCGCTGACACACTAACCGCTGAGCCAAACTGGCCAGGGCTGTTGATTTGCTTTTAATAAGACAGTAATTATAAGCAATGTGTTTATTGTAACAGTGGCTACCAATGCAGCAAGGTGTAAAGGAAGGCAATCCTCAAGACCCTCTTGCCCTCTCCAAATTCTATCCCCAAGAACTACCTGTCATTATTTATGGTTTGGACTGTGTATTTCAGCTTTTAAATAGACTTTTAAATTTAACTGAAAACTGCCCTGGCCAATTTGGCTCAGCAGTACAGCGTTGGCCCTCGGACCAATGAGTTGCTGGTTCAATTCTGGCCAAGGGCACGTACCTCGGTTGTGCTTCGTCTCCGGCCCTGGTTGGGGTCATGTGAGAGGCTGCCACTCGATGTGTCCCTTTCACATCGATATTCCTCTCTCTCCCTCCCACTCTATCTGAACAAAAATGGAAAAATGTCCTCAGGTGAGGATAAAAACAAAACAAACAAAAAATAAATTTAACTGAAAACCCAGAATTTTCTTATGAAAAGACTCCTGCATTTACACAACTGCCTACATTCTCCCTAGAAAATTAGCACTCTGCATAATTTTTATGCTTTAATCACATGTAAGAAACCCCAAATCATGAAAGTCAGTAATCAGCTAAAACTGACTATTTGTGATACTCTTTCGCATAGGCAGAGTATACAGAACAACCAGCTACTTCACTGGAGAATGACATAGTCTGACTGCGGCTAAAATGTGCAGGTGCTCAATTAAACAAGGGCATAAACATGACTTAATAATTAAACTGTTTGAGAAATATCCTATGACTAAACATTGGCCTCTGATTTAATAAAATTACCCGGGAAAGTCTTGTAGTCAAATAACCAAGAGGATGACTACCTGGCAATAGCTTTTTTAGGGCAGCTGGGAAAAGATCACATTAAAATGGAGCAAAAGCTCTGTGAGTCAGTGGGAAACGCGGATATGGAAGATGAAACAATACTTCGTTAGCTACACATAATTATAATTTCGGTGGTTTATAGAAACAGCTCTCAACACATGAAGCAATCATATGTCATTTAATTGAATTTTGTATCGTCTGCCTCCTTTAATCTTTATTGGATAATTAACCGATTGCTTGGGTTGCAGCACCCAAAGAAACAGCTGAGCTTGAAACTCAAATATTGCAGAAGTTCACGCAAGCTTCTGACAAGTTAAGGGTACATAAAAATAAAAATAGCCACTTGAGAGAAGGTAGAATTAACTTTGCTATTATGATTTAGAAGGCACAAAATAATTTCATTTGATTAAACTTCACTGGAATCAGCGTGTCTTTTATTCTTGGTATCTAATGGATCATGCACAGTCTTAATTTTTGTTTGCATGTAATGTTCAAACACTTAAAAACAAGTATTTGAAAATTTCTAAACAATATACATGTCATAGGATAATATGCATAGGCTTAAATATTTATAGTCCCTAAATAACCACACACAAAAAATGTGTGTCGTGGGGAGGGCTTGCAATATCTCATGTGGCTATCAAATTCCTCTCTCCTGTTTTCCTCAGAGGCACCTATTGTAAAACGGCACATATTTATCATGATTTCAATGTAACTTTTGGTTGTGTTTGAATAAAATAATCATCACTAAACAATTTAAAAATGAAAACCTGATACAACTATCCGGTAACTGAAAAATAGATGAAAATCCAATTATCACTAAAATACAACAAATTCCCTCTATAAATCTGGAGTCAAGAAATTCACTTAGTGATTCACAAGTAGTTAAAAATCACATGCGTCCTCGCCGGTTTTGTTCAGCAGTTAGAGCATCGGCCCGTGGACCAGAGAGTCCCAGGTTCGGTTCCCGTTAAGGGCAATTACCTTGGTTGCAGTTTGTCCCCGCCCCAGTCGGGGTTGTGTGGGTGGCAGCCACCTGATGTGTCTGTCTCTCTCTTGATCGCTCTCTCCTTCCCACTCAATCTGAAGATAAATGCAAAAATGTCCTCAGGTGAGGATAAGAAATAATAATAAAATAATAAAATAGAAATCACATGGTACCTCTGGGAGAAAAACAAAACAAAACACATAGACCAATATGAAGATAGCTTAAGCAAAGAGAGTTCAAAACTTAACAGCCCAAAGGAGGAGTAATAATTTTTAGCAACACCTATATTTCTTAAAAACACTGGAGAGCCTGGATTTGATCTCTTTTCATAATAGTACTAGGGGTATGACTATGTGTTCATCGTTTTTTCTCCATCAAACAATAACTGACTTCTGTGGCTGGTCTTATAAGTCACTGAGATGATATAAACAGGTAAGTAGAAATTTAGCAGTGACGACAGTTACTTTAAATGAAAAGACGAGAAAGAAGAAACAAGTTTTGAAATTAAACTGTGTGCTAACTATTACAAATACATTCTTTGCAAATACATTTTAAATAAAGCAATTGGCACATGAGGTTGCCCTAAAGGAAGATAAAATTTCAACTGTTCCACAAACTACTTTACTACTGCATGAACTTATATCCCTTTCATTTAGAAATCCTGAATTTTTCAGTATTTCTGGTGTTCTCTTTTTTTTTCTTTTAAAGCAAAGATTGAGTTCTCTCTCTCCTTTTTTCAGTGCTTTTTCTAAATGACTTCATGACCACAAGTACAATTTGTACAGTACAAATAGAGTAATTTGTCCCTAGGTTTAGCATATCTTCACCAAAATTCAAAGACTTCTCATAATGATAATATATGGCATGTCATTTTCATTTTTATTCTTTGTCTTCATTGTTTTGTCTTATTACATAAAAATATGGCTTCTAATTCCAAGAATGATAAAGGTAACTAAAATACAGAGTACACAGATTCTTAAATACATTTATGAGATTCTAATTATTTTATTCTCATCTACTGCTCCGTTTTTGTTTGTTTTTTTCTTTTTTGGTTCTGTCAGAGATTAAATCCACAGGTTGTCATTTCATCATATTAAAGGCTAAGACATGAAATGGTATAATATTTAACGGATAAATTGACAATTTGCAACTCAAAAGCTGCTATGAACATAGGGGTGAAAATATTCTTTCTCATTGGTGTTTCAGGCTTCTTAGGGTATATTCTTAGAAGTGGGATCACTGGGTCAAATGGCAGTTCAATTTTTAACTTTTTGAGGTAACACCATATTGTTTTCCATAGTGGCTGCACCAGTCTGCATTCCCACCAGCAGTGTACTAGAGTCCCCTTTTCTCCACACCCTCGCCAGCAGTTGTTGTTTGATGATTTGTTAATGGCAGCCATTCTGGCAGGTGTGAGATGATACCTCATTGCAGTTTTAATTTTTATATCTCTGATGATTAGTGATGTTGAGCATATTTTCATATGTGTATTGGCCGTCTGTATGGCATATTTACAGATCTAAAACAAATATTACAAAAACTTATATGGACCACCCCCCCAAAAAAAAGACCCCAATAGCCACAGCAATCTTGAAAAAGAAGGACAAAGCAGGAGGGATCACAATGCCAAATATCAAGTAATATTACAAAGCCACTGTAATCAAAACAGCCTGGTACTGGCACAAGAACAGCCACATAGATCGATGGAACAGAACAGAGAACACAGAAATCGATCCACTCCAGTATCGTCATAATTTGACAAAGGTGGCAAGAGCAAACAATGGAGTCAAGACATTCTCTTCAATAAATGGTGTTGGAAAAATTGGATGGATACATGCAAAAAAAAGAAACTAGACCATCAACTTACACCATACACAAGAATAAACTCAAAATGGATAAAAGACTGAAATGTAAGTCATGAAAACATAAAAATCCTACAAAAAATAGGCAGTAAAATCTCAGACATCTCACATAGCAGTGTTTTCACTGACATATCTCCTAAGGCAAGGGAAACAAAGGAAAAATAAACAAATGGGACTACATCAAACTACAAGGCTTCTGCACTGCAAATTAAAGCATCAACAAAATGAAAAAGGAACCCACTGTATGCGAGAATACATTTGCCAATGATACATCTGATGAAGGGTTAATTTCCAAAATATGCAAAGAACTCATACAACTCAACATGAGGAACACAAACAATCCAATTAAAAAATGAACAAAGGCCTGGCCGGTGTGGCTCAGTGGTTAAGCATCAACCCATTCACCAAGAGGTTGCTAGTTTGATCCTGGTCTGGACACATGCCCATGTTGTGGGCCCGATCCCCAGTGGGGAGCATGCAGGAGGTGGCCAATCAATGTTCTCTCTCATCAATGATTCTATAGCTCTCCTCTCCTCTATCTCTAAAATCAATAAAGAAAAAAAAATTTAATTGGGCAAAGGACCTGAATAGACACTTCTCCAAAGAGAAAACATTATTCTATTTTATTGAATTCTTTGCAGCATCCAACTTACTGAAAATAGAAATTTCAGCTATTGAGCCATACTTTATCTAGGATATAAAGTGTTGTTTGAAACAATATACATATATATAATCTAGGATTACTAAATGCCTCATATTTGTGTCTCTAAATTAATTACCTTTATGGTTCAGAAAAAAATGCCACAATTCAGTGCTCCAGTTATTGCTTTAACACATTATCTGACATGACCAAATATCTTGGTGTTGAGTAAATGATGTAAGGTATTTTCATGTATAGCTTAATCTTAATTGTCTCTGCTAGCCCAAGGGAGGCAGGTGAAAATCAAACATAACCTCAAGCGTCTGGTCAACCTAATGTCATATTGACAGAAGGTCATCTACTACTTATACGAGAAAAAACATATGAAATTGCAATATATTTAAAAACACTGAATTTTATCTCTTATCTCACAGAAGTTCTAATAAGATAACCAGAAGTAGAATAGATTAAAATTAACATAATTAATTATATCAATCTGCATACTAGATAAATCATCACAAGATAAATCTTCATTTATAGCATGATTCATTTCTCATGTTTCCTGCATATTCCCCCATCTGAGCAATTTATGCCCACTCTTGAGGAAGACTACTCAGAAGACCTACTGCAAGAGGACAATGAAAACAAACCTGGAGTAAACATTCTGGCATAGAGACAACCAGTTAAGTTAATTCATGGCATAGAGAATGGTTTTTAGTTACAGTAGTGAGAAAGTCAGTGTCTTTGTCCACAATGATGACACCTTTTTAAAAATGTTGTATAGAATGTAACTTCCATTTGAAAAATTCAATAATTTGCTTTCTACGTTTACAGGTAAAGGAAGTTGATATCCTCCAGTAATATTTTCATCAATGTATTCAAGTGGAAAATTTTATTTGAAAAATTGTGAATATACCTTGACTCAGGTAGCAATGAAACATGTTGCTTCTCCAGTGAAAATAAACACACACACACCCACACACACATACATGCACACATATGCATGCACACATACACACACACACACTGTGAGTTCTTTATGAATATATTTTAAGAAAAAAATATTTTGCTTTCAATTCAACTTAAAAAATAAGGACCCTTTCTCTTAGTATATTAGGACTACGTTGAACAAATGGATCATGTCTGCCTTTACATAAAGTAAGAGGTTTTTTAATGGTAAAATTCCTTAACAAAAATTTTAGTTTCCTATTTTCAAGGGGCTCTTGGCTTTTCCCATCATGCAAATATATTTAGAATTGTACTTCTCAGGATTTTTTTTCAGCTAGTCAAATTCTGTGCTATTTTTTAAACCTGTCTTTTTTCAAAAACATTTTGTTTTTTATGCATTTCCTGATGAATTAACATAGGTCACTAGACTTCAACTCTGGTCGACTTTGAAAACTCCATTTTTTTCTGTTTCTGTTTTTGTTTTTGTTTTTATAGCTTAAATTTAAAAAAAAACAAAAACTTTTCATATACAGCATTAGAGTATAGTTAAACCAGAAATACAAAGGATCGGAGAAAAAATGTTAGTTTTTCAAATAACATAATTAGTTTGTAAGAGGAAATGCATTAACACTTACTTGGAGTCGGGAGGTTACTTACTGGGTTGAAAATAGTCTAAAAAATCATAAGCCAATGAGAAATTTAGTCCCCGAGTTTCAAAATGATATAATAGCATTATGTTTTTTTAAAGAATCTCAAAGTATGTTAAACATCAGAACAAACATGTGGCTTATTTAAATTCATGCCTGTTCTGGTAGACATTTTTTCCATTGTAGATGTATAGACTTGACTACATTTTCTCAAAATTCTGTGCCTTATCCTAGAAACCAATCTTGTTAATATATAAAAATAAATTCCTTGAGTTGGTGGGAAAAGTGAAAAATATCATAATCCTTCCTAAAGTAACTTGCAAACTTTGGATTTCTAATTATTATATCATCATAGTCCAGTCATAATTCTAAGGACCAGTTTGAGGGCTACTCAGCAGTGACGGAATTCCTAGCCTAGTACTTATGCACAAATAGGAACAAAATTAGCAGATTCTTTCCAGATCTCCAAAAATTATAAGAAACCAGAACATTGCAATTAAATTCAAATATAAAATATTGCCAACTACAGGGTAATTTAAAGGAAAGCAAACGCAGTATCCCACAGAATTCATATTAATAATAGGTATGTCTTGAGATTCTCATATCAGTCTTTGAAATACAAAGCTAAGTAGTTCAATTTAATTTTTTTTAAAGAAGTTTTCATTAAAAGCACATACAGCCCTGGCCAGTTTGGCTCAGCGATTAGAGCATCGGCCTGCAGACCAGAGTGTCCCAGGTTCGGTTCCCGCTAAGGGCACGTACCTCGGTTGCAGTTTGTCCCCGGCCCTGGTTGGGGTCGTGTGGGTGGCAACCATTTGATGTGTCTCTCTCACATCAATGTTTCTCTCTCTCTCTTCCCTCCTCTCTCCCCCACACCTCTCTCCCACTCTATCTGTCATCAGGTGAGGATAAAAAAAAAAAAGGCATATCTAAAAATGTCTCAATAATCAACAGACTTTTAGTTATTTGGTTTCTATCATCAAAATCATTTTCTATTAATCAGAGAAATTAGCTAGAGATTTTAAAATAGCACAGCTTTTACTTAATGTGTCAGTGATAATTTATTAGTTTTGACAAATGCACCAAGGTGATATCAGAGGTTAACAATGGGAGAACCTGATTGAGGGGGGTACAGGAACTCTGTAATGTTTCATAATTTTTCTATGAATTTAAAATTATTTCAAAATTTAAAAATATTCTAAAGTTATTATATTAATCTAAAATTATTTCAAATTCACTGTTAGAGACCTAAATGTAAAATGAAAAACTATAAAATTCCTAAGAGATAACATAGGAGAAAACATGAATGGCTTTAGGTTGGGCAATGATTTTTTTATTCTTTTAAATTAATTGATTAATTAATTTTAATCCTCACCTGAGGATGTTCTTACTGATTTTAGAGAGAGGTGAAGGAAGAGAGAGGGACACAGAGAGAGACAGACAAACAGAGAGAACCAACAATATGAGAGAGAACATTGATTACTTGCCTTCCCTACATTCTCCGACCGGGGATTGAACCCACAAACTAGGTATGCACCGTGACCAGAAATCAAACCTACAACCATTTGGTATATGGGACAATGCTCCAACCAACTGAGCCACATGGGCCAGGGTGGGCAATGGCTTTTTAGATAAAACACCAAAGGCACAATCCACAAAAGAAATCATTGATAAGCTGAACTTCATTAAGATTAAAAACTACAGGTTGCAAAAGACAGTGTCAAAAGAAGAAGAAGACAAGTCACAGGCTGAGAGAAAATATTTGCAAAAGACATCTGATGAAGGACTATTATCCAACATATGCAAAGAACTCAAATCACAACAATAAGAAAGCAAACAACTTGATTAAAAGATGAGTTGAAGACCTTAACTGACACCTTGCCAAAGAAGATATGCAGTTGGAAAGTATAATATGAAAAGATGCTCCACATCACATGTCATCAGGTAAATGAAAATTAAAACAAGGAGATAGAACTACACCTCTATGAGAATGGCTAAAATCTGGAGCAATTACAACACCAAATGCTGGTGAGGATGTGGAGCAACAGGAATTCTCATTCATTGCTGATAGTAACAGCAAATGATACAGCCAATTTGGAAGATGGTTTAGTGGTATTTACCAAACTAAGAATATTTTTACCATATAGTCTAGCAGTCATGTTCCCTAATTATTTACTCAAAAGAGTTAAAAAACTTATGTCACATGGTAACCTATTAGATGTTTATAAAGGCTTTATTCATAATTGCCAAAACTTGGAAAAAACTAAGATATCTGTCATGGGGTAAATGAAAAAATAAACCATGGTACATGCAGACAATGAAACATCATTCACTCCCAAAAAGAAATAAGCTATCAAGTTATGAAAAGACATGGAGGAAACATAAAGGCATGTTACTAATTGGAAGAAGCCAGTCTGAAAAGGCAACATACTGCATGATTGCAAATATAACATTCTGAGGAAAGCAAAATTATGGGGAAAGTAAGAAGATCAGGTTTTGCCCTGGCTGGTATGTCTCAGTGGTTAGAGTGCTGGCTCATGCACTGAAGGGTCTCGAGTTTGATACGTGGGTTGCAGATTCAATCCCCACCCCAGTCAGGGCATGTGCAGCATGCGACCAATCAATGTCTCTCTCTCTCTCTCTCTCTCTCTCTCTCTCTCCCCCCCCCCTCTCCTTCCCTCCCTTCCACTCTCTCTAAAGATCAATTTAAAAAATATCCTTGGGTGAGAATTAACAACAACAAAAGATTAGGTTTTATGTGGGATTTTGGAGGGAGAAAAATGAATAAGCCAAGGACAGAGATTTTTAGGGCAATAAAAATACTCTACAGTCCTGGCCCGTTTGGCTCAGCAGTTAGAGCATCGGCCTGCGGACCAGAGAGATCTGGGTTCGGTTCCTGCTGGGGGCACGTACCTCAGTTGCAGTTTGTCCCTGGCCCTGGTTGGGTCATGCGGGTGGCAGCCACTCGATGTATCCCTTTGACGTTGATGTTTCTTTCTCTCTCTCTCTCTCTCTCTCTCTCTCTCTCTCTCTCTCTCTCTCTCTCTTTCTCTTCCTCCCACTCTATCTGAACAAAAAATGTTAAAAAAAAATAATAATAGGGAAGGGTATGCATGTGTGTGTGTGTAGGGATAGATGGGAAATCTCTGTATCTTCCTCTCAATTTTACTATGGTGCTAAAGCTACTCTACAGAAAGAAAGCCAGCTGCCCTGGCCAGTTTGGCTCAGCGTTGACCAGGGGACCAGAGAGTCCAAGTTCGATTCTCACTAAGGACATCGCTAAGGACATGTACCTCGGTTGCAGTTTGTCCTCAGCCCCGGTTGGGGTCGTGTGGGTGGCAACCAGTTGATGTGTCTCTCTCACATTGCTATTTCTCTCTCTCTTTTTCTTCCTCCCTCTTTCCGTCCGGCTCTATCTGAAAATAAATGCAAAAATGTCCTCGGGTGAGGATAAAAACAAAACAAAAAGAAAGCCAGCTGTGGACTAGATGTTTGTGTCCCTCTAAAATTCCCATGTGGAAATCCCAACTCCCAAAGGTGATGCTATTAGTAGGTGGGGCCTTTGGCAGATGATAACATCAGGAGGGCAGAGTCCTCATTACTGAAGCTAGTGCCTTTTCTGTTGGAAAAAGAAGAGGCAAAATAGGGAGAAATAGCCACATCTACAAAGAAAATATATCAAGCCCACGCAGTCTAAAACCAAGTAAGCAAACTAAAGATGTTTAGCATGAATGAAAATAATAAAGTCCTGCAACAGTATTGGTCTTGATAAAAGAAGTGGTTCTTACTCTCACAAATCCATCTTGGGCTCTTAACTGTCAGATCTTCGCACCCGACATAGTAATGTGTTTTTGTATTTAGATGACTTCCTTGGTACAGTTTTAGCTAATTTTACTTTAATTCATATTTTATTAAAATGTACTGCATTTTCATCCTGCCAGGAATCACAATTTTTAATTACTAATTCAATAAATATTTCAGAAAATATTTTATATTGTTTATATCATATATCAAAATACATCATTCTTACTATTTTTTCTACCCATTAGCCATTACATTATTTATTCAAAATATATCTATTTAGCACCTACCATGTGTCAGGCACTGTTTATAGGTGTTGGGGATTTAGTACTAAGCAAAAGATAAAAACAAACAAAAATCTGCCCTCAATGGAGCTTACATTCTATTCATATTGTTCCTAAACAGGAATGAGAATGTATACCAAGGAAATTGTTTTACTAATGAACTAAATAAACTAACAAACAAAATAGAAACAGAGGCATGGACACATGGAACAGGTTGACAGCTGTCAGGGGAGGAGGGCTGGAAACTGGGTGAAAGAAGGTGAATGGATTAAGCAAAATAACATATATGGCCCTGGCCAATTTGGTTCAGCAGTTAGAGCATCAGCCCACAGACCAGAGAGTCCTGGATTCGGTTCCCGCTAAGGGCATGTACCTCGGTAGCAGTTTGTCCCCGGCCCCAGTTGAGGTCATGTGGGTGGCAACCACTCGATGTGTCTCTCTCACATCAATGTTTCTCTCTCTCTCTCCCTCCTGCTCTATCTGAAGATAAATGCAAAAATGTCCTCAGGTGAGATTATATATATATATATATATATATATATATATATATATATATACACACACACATAGACACAGGTAACAGTGTGATGACAGCCAGAGGAAAAGGAGGGTGTGAGGGTAGGTAAAGGTGCATAAGAGTGGGGAAATGAGGACAGAAAGACTTTGCTTGGGGCGATGGGCACACAACATGGTGTGCAGATGATGTTTTACTGAGTTGTACACTTGAAACCTGTATGGTTTTGTGAACCAATGTCACCCCAATAAATTCAATATTTTTAAAGGTAAAAACTGAATAATTTATACCTTCATCCTCTTTTACTGATGAGAAGAAATAATCTGTTATTTTCTCAATGTTAAGAAACACCTTTTTGTAACATCGCAGTAAAAGATACTTGACAGTAGTTTGCCTATACCATCAAATGACAGCATCTGACAGGCAGTATCATTGTAAAAATCCCCTTTTCATCGACTGAGTTCTGATGAAGGATGGCTCTGAAAAGGTCAGTCTTTGAGATCATCCTATGTACCTATCAATAATTCTTGGAGTTCTATTCATTATTCATGCTTAACCTGAAGTTTTTCTCATTATCACATGAGGGTAGATTATCAGAGTGAAGAGTGTTTTGAACATAGGGATGAATTAGTTTCCCTTTCTTCTGTATCTCATCCAATTGTGTAGTTTGACATCTTTCTCTCTAACATTACCTTTAATATTAATTCATCCCCTTTCTTTTTTTTTCACATACATATTTCAGTTCAGCTGTATACAGTATACGTGGCAATCCGTACTGATCACAGTGCATAACAGATTAATACTTTCAATTCAGTTTAAAACAACTAAAAGTAAAAGAGAATAGCCCTGGCTGGTTTGGCTCAGCGGTTAGAGCATTGGCCCTCAGACCAGAGAGTCCCGGGTTTTGTTCCTGCTAAGGGCACGTACCTCGGTTGCAGTTTGTCCCTGGCCCCAGTTGGGGTCGTGTGGGTGGCAACCACTTGATGTGTCTCTCACATGTCGATGTTTCTCTTTCTCTCCTCCTTCCTCTCTCCCTCTCGCTCTATCTGAGGATAGATGCAAAAATGTCCTCAGGTGAGGGAAAAAAAATGTAAAAAACTAATAAATAAAAGTAAAAGAGAAGAAAATCCCCCAATCTATTCAAAGCTCAGCCTCTAACTGAGGAGACAAGCTCGAAGCTTACTTGGATTTCTCAGGGAGTCTTTTCAAATACCTTAAGACCTTTTCTTGGATTTAACCTCTCCAATACTGGGAGCATGAAAGACTTTCTTTTGCTTTTAGTATTGCTCGCTATCACCACTCCAAACCACCCTCTCAAAAACATTAAAAAGTAAATTCCCACCAGTACTGAATTTACTGGGAATGTAGACTGCTGCAGCCACTATGGAAAACTGTCATTTTCTCAAAAAATTAAGAATAGAGCTATCATATTAACCAGCAATCCCTATCCTGGGTATATAGCCGAAAACTCAGAAACATGTATTTGCAAAGATAGATACATCCCTATGTTCACTGCAGCATTATTCACGGTGGCCAAGACATGGAAACAACCAGAGTGTCCTTTGATAGATGATTGGATAAAGAAGATGTAGTACATATACACAATGGAATACTACTCAGCAATAAGAACAGATGAACTACTGCTATTTGCAACAACATGGATGGACCTTGAGAATATTATGCTGAGTGAAATAAATCAGGCAGAAAGAGCTAAGAACCATATGGTTTCACTCATATGTGGATAAAAAAATGAAACTCGTGAATACAAACAACAGTGTGGTGGTTACCAGAGGTAAGGGGGTGTGGAGTTTGGGGGTGAAGGAGGCCTAATATACGGTGATGAAAGATGATTTGACTTTGGGTAGTGGGACACGGTGCAATATACAGCTCTTATAACAGAGAAATCCACACCTGAAACCTATATGATCCTAATAACCAATGTCACCTCAATAAATTTTTAAAAATATATTAAATATGCAAAAATAGCCTCATATTGTTTGATGCCATCTATATGAAATGTCTGAAGTAGACAAAGCTATGGAGAAACAAAGATTTGTGGTGACCAGCGGGTGAAGGTAGGAGGGAATGAAAAGTGACAGCTACTGGGTACTGATCTTCCCAAACACAGAAAGAGTACACTTATTGTATATGAGGGCAAAGACCACTATTGTACTCTTGAGTGTCTGGCACATATTTGAATATTTAATAAATATTTGTTGAATGCTGAGTTAATGATTAAATGACTGAGTTATCACCTAATACTCCATAAATGATAGTTGAATTTAATTGTTTTAAAAAGAGAAATCAGCCCGGTCAATGTGGCTCAGTGGTTGAGCATCGACCCATGCACCAAGAGGTTGCCAGTTCCATTCCCGGTCAGGACACATGCCCAGGTTGTGGGCCCCCTCCCCAGTAGGGGGAATGCAGGACGTGGCCAGTTGATGTTCTCTCTCATCAATGTTTCTGTCTCTCTGTCCCTCTCCCTTCTTTTCTCTCTAAAATCAATAAAGAAAAGAAAAGAAACAAAAAATAATAAAAATAAAAATAAAAGTTAAAAGAGGAATCAGCTTAGGAAACTGATTACATGTAAAGAGTAAGAGGGATAGAGAAGTCAGTAACAGCAAGAAAGTAACAAATTCCCAGTATTTGAGGTGTGAGAGGAGGGCAGCCCATCTATCAGTGCGTATAATTCCATCTTGGTCTCCTGCTCCCCTAAATATTGTTATAGCTCATCAACTTTACTCACTGTATTCTTTCTTCAATATTCTGACTCTTGTACACTTTATTAATATTCACTCTGAATTTGCTCAGTCATGGAAAAAAATTAACATGAGATTTTTCCTTTCAGTTGTCACACAGTTGTGGAAAGGCCGCATTAGTACTAATACAGGAGTTTCCTCATCTCTTCTGGATTGCAGGAACATATTTATGACACAGTGTTCCTCGGTGATACTGGAAAGCTAGTTGAAATCCACTGACATCCACTGATCCAGACTTTTCCAAAGTTTTGTGAGTACCTATTTCCTTGTGTCAAAGCCTTTCTGCTTAAAATATCTAGAAAATTTTCTTTTTTTCAACTTAACCATGAGTGCTACAGACATATATTTTATGGATGAAGAAATGGAGGCTCAGAGAAGGTAATTAACTTGCACAAAGTTACACAGATAGAATAACAGCTATTATAACAATAGTTTTGACCAGAAATTTAAAAGGTATATAACTAAAGTTCAAATAGACCAATAATTTACTGCCCTGGCCAGGTACTCAGTTGGTTAGAGTGTTGTCCCAATACATCAAGGTTTTGGGTTTGGCCTCAGGTTCAATATGTGGTCAGAGCACATACAAGAAGCAACCAATAAATTCATAAATAAGTGGAACAACAAATCAATGTCTCTCTCTCTCTCCCTCTCTCAAATCAATCAATAAAAAATATTTAAAAATAATTTTTAAAAGAAATGTAATTTACCTTCCATCTTAGATTCCATTGACCATTATTACAATTACTCTCTGCCCTAGGAAAATATACTTTGCCTTGTTCCTGTCATAAGTGAATGAGTCAATTTGTTTGCTGAATCACATCCACTCTTATTCAAAAACTTACAATCATCCCCTTTGTGCTGAGAGTTCTTTTCAATCATCATGCTTACAATTATCCCCTTTGATTCCAAGATAGGTAATTCTGGATTTCTCATCTAAACCAACAAACAAATGTAGCTTAATATTTTCCATCTTTCAAAAGCCCTCTTGGGAAATTCATAATATTACAGGCCTCCCTCAAGAAATAAGAAAAATCTCAAACAATCTAATATTACACATAAAGGAACTAGAAAAAGTACAACAACAAAGCATAAAGTGATTAGAAGAAAGAAAATAATAAATATCAGAGAGGAAACAAACAAAATAGAGTCTAAAAATAAAAACAATACAAAAGACAAATGAAACTAAGAGCTGGTTCATTAAAAAGATAAACAAGATTTATAAACCTTTAACTAGACATATCAAGAAAAAAAGAGAGAGGCCCCAAATATATAAAACTAGAAATGAAAGGAAAAACCTAACAACTTGACATCACAGAAATATAAAGGATTATAAGAAAATATTATTAAAAAACTGTAAGACACCAAATTGGACAATCTGGAAATAATGAATAAATTCCTAGAAATATACAATCTTCCTAAACTGAAACAAAAAGAAACAGAAACTTTCAACAGACCAATTACAACTAATAAAATCAAAGCATTAATCAAAATACTTCTGACAAACAAAACCCTGGACCAGATGGCTTCACAAGTGAATTTTATCAAACATTCAAAGAAGAAATAACACCTATCTTTCTCAGACTACTGCAAAAAATTCAAAAGAAAAAAACTCCCAAGTTCATTTTATGAGGCCAGCATTATCCTAATTCAAAAGCCAGAAAAAGACACTATGGAAGAAAGAAAATTTGATAGGCCAATACCCCTGATAGGCATAGTTGCAAAAAAATCACCAAAATATTAGCAGAATGAATCCAGTAATACATTTAAAAGATCATACACCATGATGCAGTGGGATTTATTTATCGTACCAAGGTTGGTACAATATCTGCAAATCAATTAACATGACACACTACATAAATAAAATGAAAATAAAAATCACATGGTCATATCAATAGATGCAGAAAAAGCATTTGACAATATCCACCACCGATTTATGAAAAGAACTCTCAACACAAAGGGAATACAGGGAACATACCACAAAATGATAAGTGTGGTATATGACAAACTTGCAACTAACTTTATATTCAACAAAGAAAAAACTAAAAGTGTTTCCCTTAATATCAGAAAAAAAAAGATGTCCACTCTCAATACTCTTATGCAACATAGTACTGGAAGTCCTAGACACAGCCATCAGAGAAGAAGAAGAATTAAAAAGCATCCAAATTGGAAAAGGGAAAGTAAAACGGTCATTATTTGCAGATAACATGATACTGTATATAGACATCCGTACATATTCCACCAAAAAACTACTAGAACTGATAAATTAATTTGGTAACGTAGCAGAATATAAAATGAATATTCAGAAATCAACTGCATTTTATACACCAAAAAGGAAAATTAAGGCAACAACCCCAATTACAATTGCATAAAAATATAACTAGGAATAAATTTAACCAAGACGTAAAAGACCTGCACTCAAAAAATTATGACACTGAAGAAAGAAATTAAAGAAAATATAAATAAGTGAGAGCATATACTGTGTTCATGGATAGGAAAAATTAACAAAATTTAAATGTTCATACTACCTGTCCAGCCGGTGTGGCTCAGTGGTTGAGCGTCGACCCATGCACCAAGAAGTCACCTGTTCAATTCCTGGTCAGGACATATGCCCAGGTGGTGGGCCTAATCCCCAGTGGGGGGCATGCAGGAGGTGGCCAATTGATGTTCTCTCTCATTGGCGTTTCTATCTCTCTCTCCCTCTCCCTTCCTCTCTCTCTAAAATCAATAAAGAAAAAAATTTTTTTTAAATGTCCATACCACCCAAAGCAACCTATAAATTTTATGTAATTCCCATAACGATACCAATAATGTATTTCACATAAGTAGAGTAAATATTCAAAAAACTTATATGGAACTACAAAACACCCCAAATAACCAAAGCAATCTTGAGAAAGAACAAAATTGGAGGAAGCATGCTACCTGATATTAAATTATACTATAAGGCCATAGTGATGAAAACAGCATGGTACTGGCATAAAAACAAACATATAGATGAATGGAACAGAATAGAGAGACCAGAAATAAACCCACACATTTATGGGTCAATTAATATTTCACAAAGGAGGCAAGAACATACAATGGTGTAAAGATAGTCTATTCAACAAATGGGGTTGAGAAAACTGGACAGACAGGTGCAAAAAATGAAACTAGATCACCTTCTTACATCATAAACAAGAATGAACTCAAAATAGCTTCAAGACTTAAATGTAAAGCTTGAAATCCTAAAAATCCTAGAAGAAAGCATAAGCAGTAAAATCTTAGACATTTCTCATAGTGATTTTTTTTTTTATATATCTCATTGGGCAAGGGAAACAAACAAACAACAACAACAACAAAAAACATGGGACTACATTAAACTTACAAGTTTTGCACAGCAAAGTAAACCATTAACAAAATGAAAAGGGAACACACTGAATGGGAAAACTTATTCTCTGATCATACATCTGGTAAGGGCTTAATATCCAAAATTTATAAAGAACACATACAACTCAACAGCAAAAACAAACAATCCAATTAACAAATAGGCAAAGGACCTGAATAGACACCTCTTCAAAGGGAACATATAGATGGCCAATAAACATGTGAAATGATGCTCAACAACCACTAATCATCAGAGAAATGCAAATTAAAAGCATAATGGACTATCACCTTCCATCTGTCAGTATGGCTATCAATAAATCAACAAACAAGTGCTGGTAGGGATGTGGAGAAAAGGGAACTCTCATGCACTGTTGGTGAGAATGCAGAATGCTGCAGCTACTGTTAAAAACATTATGGTATTTCCTTAAAAAATTACAGATGGATCTGCCTTATGACCCAAATTCCACTTCAGGGAATATATCCGAAGAAACCCCAAATACCAATTTGAAAGAGTATATGCACCCCTGTGTTCATTGCAGCATTATTTACAACGGCAAAGATTTGGAAGCAGCACATATGCCCATCAATGGAGGAGGAGATGTAAAAGCTGTGGTACAGTCATATAATGAAATGCTACTTGACTGTAAAAAAGAAGGAACTCCTTACCTTTTGCCACAGCGTGGATAAACCTGGAGATTTTATGCTAAGTGAAATAAGCCAGTCAGAGAAAGACAAATACCACATGATTTCACTTACATATGCGATCTAATGAACAAAATAAACAAACAAAATAGAAACAAACTCATAGATATAGAGCACAGACTAACAGCTGTCAGAGAGGAGGGGATTGGGGGACTGGGTGAAAAAGTTAAGGTATTAGGCAAAGAAAAAAACCTCATAGATACAGACAACAGTATGGTGATTACCAGAGTGGGGGTAGGAGAGGAAGAAGAGGGTAAAGGGGGGATAAATGGTGACAGAAGGAGACTAAACTTGGGGTGGTGAACACACAATACAGTGTACAGATGATGTATTATAGAATTGTTCACCTGAAATCCGTGTCATTTTGTTAAACAATGTCACCCCCCAAAATTCAATAACTTCTTTCTAAAAATTAAAGTAAATAAAGAATGATTATTGAATAGAAAATGAAGCATCTTATACTTTAGAGGGATATTTACAAAGCTGCTAATCTCAAAATGGCTGTTAAAATAAGTTTGTTGAGAGGAACTAATAATTTTTGTAGTACATGAAGTCTGTTGATACAAGCACTCTTTGGGTGGGATGAAGCCAGGAGCACATCTTTTCTTTCCCCTCTCTGTAATTTGGAATATACAGAGCAGTTCTGATTTTATCACAAAGCACTCTATTACTTCTCTGTAATCAAAAAGGTCTTTCCAACAAAGTGAATTTTTTTGAGATTACCCTTTTATGGAAAGGTTATTTTGCACTACAGTACAAAACCTAGTTACACACAGTACATTGCTCTCATTCTGTTTGAACAATAGTTTGGAGACTTCTAATGACTCAGGTGTGGCACACAAGTGTTCCAGTATTTAGCAGCCATGCTCCTTAATGTCAGCATAACTCTGACACTTTCATTTTAATGAGTAAGACTACGGATCTACAATATAACTTCCTTTATACAAAGTTTTCAATCATTGTATTGAAGGGGTTCATTTATGCTTTAGCTGTTCCTCTTGAGATTTCACACATAATGTCACTGTTTTATGCCTGAAACGAGATTAATCTTCATTATAAGAATATTATCTAGACTCTAGACTACAATTACTAAGTGAGTTCTAGAGACTATATGTGTTTTCTAAGAGCTATCAGAAATTCATTCACATATACTTTATTTTTTAGAGGAAACAAATGGAGTGGTGGACAAGTTTGCATTTGTACATTTTATTTCGTTCAATCCATAAAGAGAAATCTGAAAATCCAACACAGGTCTTGAAATAATGAACATACCCTTCAAAGGCTTGCCATGTTCAAATATTCTAAAACAAAACAAAAAATGTGAGTTCCGTAAGGGGAACACTGCACCACGGTGCACAGTAAGTACAACAAAAATATACTGAGATCTTTACAGAATTTTTTTTATCACAGTGCAGAATCAATGTCATAGTTACATATTTTAAGATTTATAAATGGACAAAAAAAAGGGATATTTGGACAAACAACTACTGAAGGAGAAAACCACATTGTTGAGTTGAAAAACTATGTTCACATTTATAAGCTTCAAATTTTATCTTCCATTAACATAAAAGAGTATCAACCCACTGCTTCAAAAGCAGCTCCAGGTGTCAGAATGATCAAGAATATTATAACAGCCCTGGCCAGTTTGGCTCAGCGGTTAGAGCGTCGCCCTGCAGTTCAGAGATACCTGGGTTCAGTTCCCGCTAAGGGCATGTACCTTGGTTGCAGTTTGTCCCCGGCCCTGGTTGGGTTGTGCGGGTGGCAGCCACTCAATGTGTCCCTTTCAAGTCGATGTTCCTCTCTCTCTCTCTCCCTCCCACTCCCTCCCACTCTATCTGAACAAAAAATGGAAAAATATTCTCAGGTGAGGATAAAAAATAAAAAAAAAGAATATTATTATAGCCCTGGCCTGTTTGGCTCAGCAGTTAGAGCGTTTTCCTACAGACCAGCGAGTCCCAGGTTTGGTTCCCGCTAAGGGCATGTACTTCAGTTGCAGTTTATCCCCAGCCCTGGTTGGGGTCATGTGGGTGGCAACCAGTCGATGTGTCTCTCTCACATCAATGTTTCTCTCTCTGTCTCTCCCACCCTATCTGAAGATAAATGCAAAAATGTCCTCAGGTGAGGATAAAAAAAAGAATATTATAATAACTACATGTGGCACCAGGTGGGTACTGGAAATATCACGGAAATACTCTGTAAAGTATATGATTGTCAAGCCACTATGGTGTACATTTGAAACTAATACAAAATAACAATGAAAGAAAAAAAGATATATATATATATACACTTTTGATTTAAAAAAAAAAACAAAAAACAAAAAAACACAACAGCCCTGGCCGGTTTGGCTCAGTGGTTAGAGGATCTGCCTGCGGTCCAGAGAGACCTGGGTTCAGTTCCCGCTAAGGGCGCGTACTTCATTTGCAGTTTGTCCCCGGCCCTGGTTGGTCGTGTGGGTGGCAGCCACTCGATGTATCCCTTTCACATCAATGTTTTTCTCTCTCTCTCTTCCTCCCTCTCCCTCCCACTCTATCTGAACAAAAAATGGAAAAATGTCCTTGGGTGAGGATAAAAAAAAAAAAAAACACAACAGTACAGCTCCCCAAGAAAGATAACTCCAGTGTCCTATTCAATTTACACTTTCAGCTCACAGTCCAAGGTTTCTTAGGGATATGCTGGATATTGGTCCTCATATGCTAATAAAGTGTAAACTATACCATACAAAATTTTTAATAAAAAATCTCATGTGTCCAGACAGTGTGGCTCAGTGGCTGAGCATCGACCCATGCACCAAGAGGTTGCTGGTTCGGTTTCGGGTCAGGGCACATGCCCAGGTTGTGGGCCCAATCCCCAGTGGGGGGCATGCAGGAGGCGGCCAATCGATATTCTCTCTCATCGATGTTTCTAGCTCTTTCTCCCCCTGCCTAAAATCAATAAAGCAAAATTAAATTAAAAAAAAAAAATCTCATGAAACTTCGTACCATCTGACCAGCCTTACTGGAGTTTCAGTTAGCAAACTGAGTACTGTGATTACAGTAAACAACACTATATTGCATACTTGAAATTTACTAAGAAAGTAGATCTTATATTGCCTTTTCAAGATACACAAAAAAGAAAATGGTAAGCATGTGAGGTGACAGATATATTAATTAGCTGGATTGTGGTTATCATTTCACTATATATATCTATATCTATATATATAGATATATATGCATATACATATATATACATACATATATATGTATATGTATCAAAATGTCAAAATGCAAATTGCATACCTTATTTACACTGTTCATGTGTCAGTTATACCTTAATAAAGCTTTTGTGCTAATTATTAAAAATTTGTTCAAACATTTGTTGAGCCCTTTGTATATGCCCAGTATGGTACAAGGCTCTGGGTATAATAACAATTAAGATATAGTCCCTCAAGGAGCTCACAGTCTAACGATAAACTACCGAGTAAACTGAGGCACAGTGGTCAATTATTTACCCGGTGATGTAGAATTAGCTAAGTACTTAGAAATGGGGGACTAGGCCCTGGCCAGTTTGGCTCAGCAGTTAGAGCGTGAATGTCGGCCCATGGACCAGAGAGGCTTAGGTTCAGTTTCCACTAAGGGCACTCACCTTAGTTGCAGTTTTTCCCCGGCCCTGGTTGGGGTCTTGTGGGTGGCAACCAGTCAATGTGTCTCTCTCACATCGATGTTTCTCTCTCTCTCTCTTCCTCCCTCTCTCCCTCCCGCTCTATCTGAAGACAAATGCAAAAAAAAAAATGTCCTCAGGGGAGGATTAAAAAAAAAAAAGAAGAAGAAGAAAATGTGGGACTAGAGCTGGAGAGAGGCCAGGGTACAACTAATACCTCATAAGTAAACTTCTTTGCTTGAAGAGCAAGTCTACATCCAGAAACATAAAATCTGCTGGCAAAAAGGTTAAAATAGTTTCCAATTGTCTCTTTGATTGAAATAATGTCTTATAATCAATTAAGCCACTACCTGGTGATATTTCTACACTTGTCTCTAAAGGCTTGGGGCATGCTACTGGTCTTCTCAGACACAATAACTGGAAGTAACCTGAAATCCAGTTCTAGCACTGGGAATCATACTGAAATTCTTCAAAAAATAACTTTAAATGTATAGCATATTTATCATACCTCTACATGTAAAAATTTGGACAAATGTTCCTCTAACCTTCATTCAGAGGATTCTAGTAAGTTATAGACACCACAGAAATTAGACAACTTGTCTGTTACTTTCTATATACATACATTATGGACGTAATTTAAACATTATGTACATATATACAAAGACATCACATTTAGATGCGTGTATACACCCATCCAATGTACAAAAGCTAATTGGAGACATGAACCCATGTAAGGCCATTTCTTTTGCTCTAAGGACACATAATCCTTGAAGGAAACAACAGAGTATATGAAGAACTGTCCATTTCAGGCCTGACCGTCTGTTTTAGTGGTACTGTCTATGATAGTTATTTCGGCAGGCAGAATGTCTATTTCACTGACAAAAGGCCAGAATTATAGAGTTGTTTTTGAATGTGGAAACCGTAATTATCCAGTAATCTAAGTAGAGAACTACTCAAAAACACTATTGACCTGAATGCTGCAACTGACTGAGAATGAGGGAACTTCTGAGAATCGAACATTAATGCATATTTCATCCATACAGGATGTTCTGAAAACACTCAATAAACGAATTCTCAAATCCTATCACTTGCTCACTTCAAGCACTTCTTCGCTTTGCTGTGGAGAATTTTCTTCTTTATTAGGGTTTTTGGAGTGTTTGCTTTTAGATAAGGAGGTCCCTCCACCTTCAGACACCTTATTATTTGAGTGATCCTGTTTCATGTCTAGCAAATAGACATCAATGGGCCCTTTGGTGCTCTGTACTTGTAGGGTGATAGAGTCCTCTCCCGGGTCTGGAATGTCCAGTATGGTTTCTGCTGGAGCTTTAACTGCAATAACCATCTGTTCACGGAATGCTTTAATGCTCTGAATATCTTGGTATGTCACATATGCTACTCCTTCATTTTCTTTGTCATCTGTTAACTCAAATAACTGCTGAGCACAATCCTTAATTAACTCATCCAGAGCATCTTCCATTGCCGATAACTCATCAAGTTCCTCCTGCTGCTTCTTCTGCCGGTGCACTGCATCAAAATTGGTAATATCACCTCCTATCCACTGAATAAGGTTCTTCGACTTTTTTTGCACCAGGTTGGCTCCACCTAAAATATTGCTGATGTCATATAACCGTCGTTTTGGCACTCCCAGTTTTGTGGAAGTCTCCTTTAAGTCAAGAACACCCCCCGGGGCACTCCTGATCAGATCTATAAAGTTTCGAGTTATACGAAACAGTGATGAATCAAAACGACATTTCAATTCTTTTGGAGGTTTTTTCATGGACACAGCTTGTCCACTATCTTCGGAATGAATGCTGGTTTTGGACGGCAGCAGGCCATCCACGTTGGAACGGTCCTGACGTTGGCAGGGCACCTGCCCCTCTGCCGGGTCCATGAGCAGGCCCGGCTGATTCTGTGCTGCCAGCTGCTGACTCATGATGCCCAGCTGGCCGCCCCTCGCCCTCGCACCCCACAAGCTCTCGTACCTGCAGCCAATGGGCTTGGGCCGACGCTACCCGCAACTCGCCGGTTCTGGAGCCAAGCACACACTGGGCTTGCGGCCCGTTCGGAGATGCAACTGGCTAGGCCGAGCCGGACCAAAGGGAAAATGCGCCACGGCCCATGGCCCCAGTCCCGGGAATTATAAGGCAAACTGGAAGAGAGCAGGGAGACTCACGATTTTCACGACGCCATTTTCTCCATCTTCCCACATGCGCAGTGCGCTGCCCCCAGTGCGCATGCGTGCAGCTCCCAGCCAGCCTCACCCCCTAACACACGTGGGAACATACATTGTAAGAGAAAAGGAATAGGATGCCTTCCACCTGGATGTCATGCCTAATAAGTGAATGCGCCACAGGATAATAATACTTCTTTGTGCTTGTTTCTGTTTTAGTTTATTTTTTGTTTTTGTTTTTGTTTTTGTTTTCCCACTAGAGATAGATTGCATCAACTAAGAGAATCAATATCAGAAATTAACAAGGGTACTATTTAGTGATTTGTTTGGAGGAAAAATGTAAGGACGAAAAATGGTGAATATTATTTTAACGGATATTGCACAACGCAAAATATTACATGTACACAAAATGAGTTAATAGCGGAATTTTTGATTCTTTATTTTCTTGGTAAAAAGGCATTTTTTTCAATAAGTGATAAGTCTGCCCCACTATTAAGAACTACACTAAATATCACTGTAGTCATTATGATTAGAGCAGTTAAATTTAACATTACCTTTTAATGAGAAATCTAATTATTAATTTAGGAAACTTAAAGCATATATAGAACATTTATTTATTTGTTTGTTTTTGTTACAAATGTTTCTTCTTTTCCCCACATTGACATCATCCTCCCCCTCGCTCCTAGCCCTGTCTCCAGCATTGTCGTCCATGTCCATTGGTCATGCATACATGCATATAAGTTCTGTGGTTTACTGCCCCCCCCCCTCACACTTCACAAGGAACTACTGCAGTGATTGAGAGGGGAAGCAGTGAGAACCTAACCTTGCGCTGGGAATAGAGAACAGGAGGGATCAATGCAAAATATATTATAAAACTTGAACCAACAGGACTTGAAATCAGTTGGTTCTGTGGATTGTCAGTCTGTACCATACTTCCACATCTCTGGGACTACCCTGTTCTTCTGACTGTTAGGACATTTTTAATTTATACGCCCTTGCTGTTTAATTGTATTTCGAGTTCTTCTTGAATGAAATACTTTTCAACTGTGACCAAGATCGAATCTGATTTGGAAGATCTGTCACAACATGAGATTCTTCAGTGTCTCTCTTCTCAAATGTAAATTGTATCTATATTTATACATATTCTCCTTTTCTCTCCCATCTTAGAGAAAACATTTGTTCTCTCTAAAGCCTTAGATTCCTTTTTCTTTCCTTCCCTCACCTCAGGTTTTCCTTTCCTTCCCTCATCTCAGGTTTTTGTTTCTTTCTTTTCAATCTCTCACTTGACACCAAATCTTTTCCCTTCATTATAAAATTCAAGATGTCTCCATTCATTAAAAAAATACAAGTTCCAAGATCCTGATACCTCCTTCAAGCTGCAGTGCCTTTTTCAATTCCTTTCACTTTAAAATTCTGAAGAGTCTATCTATACTTCCAAAACCTCATTACTCAAATCATTCTGTAAATCTTCTCAGGCCACTCTAACCCGTACTATTTTGCTCAAAGGTCAGTAGCTAAAACATCCAATCTCCGTTTCCTATTCCTCATCTTAGTTGTCTTTGACATTTGCCTTATTTAACTTACTTGACTCCTTCCTGGCTGCTGCGATTCCCTACACTCTCCTAGCTCTCCTCTTCCTCCTCCTTTTTTTTTTTCCTTCAGGACTTTCAACATTTCAAATATTCTGTTTTATTTTATTTCCATCTCAGCTCACATGAAGAATGTAAGAACTACAACAAAATTTCTAATAAATTAAGTTTTGTGTCTTAAAAAAAGAGAATATATATATATATATAACCGATGGACACAGACAACACTGCAGTGAAGGCAGGGTGGGAGGGTATCAATGGGGGAACAAAGGAGGGACATCTAATACTTTCAACAATAACGATGAATCATCATCCTCCTTTGACCACTTCTTCTCAGTCTCGTGTACCTACATGATGTTTATGGGGAATTTTTTTTTTTCTTAGCTCTCTTCTCTATACCTAACAAAGATATAAACTGGCAGTCTCTGTATCAAGTATAATGCACAGATATGATTTGTTTGATCAGGATTCAAATTGAGCATGAGTTCCCTAGTTCAATATTGTGTTATAACTGATTTGTTTTACATACTTATTTTTACCACCCAGTCTGAAGTATTTTGTCTTCAACATTTTTATTCTTATATACTCTCTTGAGTTCTAAGTCTATATTTTTACCTCCGTCACACATCTCCATTTTTGTATCCTTTTAGCATCTAAAACTATATTTCTAGACATCAACTTAGCTTATTCCCTCTCAAACTCTTTTTTTTCTAACTTTCTTTATTTAGGCTGATAGTGCCAATATCTTTCCATTATATATCTTCCCATTGATTTGGGCCTGACAGTTCAATGTTACCATTGATTCCTTCCTTGCCACACAGAACCAACTGATTTCAAGTCCTGTTGGTTCAAGTTTTATAATATATTTTGCATTGATCCCTTCTCTTCTCTATTCCCAGTGCAAGGTTAGGTTCTCGCTGCTTCCCCTCTCAATCACTGCAGTAGTTTCTTATGAAGTAAACTGTGTCACATGGAAAGCATCTGAAAGAATATCAAGTTTAGCCCTGGCCGGTTTGGCTCAGCGGTTAGAGCATCGGCCCTTGGACCAATGAGTCATGGGTTCCTGCTAAGGGCACGTACCTTGCTTGCAGTTTGTACCCAGCCCTGGTTGGGTCGTGCAGGAGGCAACCAGTCGATGTGGCTCTATCACATCGATGTTTCTCTCTGTTTCTCTCTCTCTCCCTTCCTCCCACTCTATCTGATAATAACTGGAAGAATATCCTCGGGTGAGGAATAAAAAAGATTTAAAAAATAATATCAAGTTTAACCTGTGATAAATAAAATTAGGTGGCTTTGAAAGCTACCATTAAATATATGAAAAGCTGTCATGGAGAAAAGTGATTAAACTTATCCTGTGCGGTCTTCAAGAAAGCCAGGACCCCCGTGGTCAAAAGATGGAAGGATTTGGGGTCAATACAAAGAAACTTTTTCTAGTATTTAATTAAGTAAACTCATGCTACTCAAAGTATTGGAGCCTAGGCTGGAAGATAGCAAGTCAGAGATGGCATAGAAAGGGTTACATAACTTTGAAGGGCCCTTCTTATCAGAGTCTCTGACTTTACGATTTATAATTTGTGAAATTGTCAGATCTAGAAATCCAAAATACCTATGGAAGCTTTTAGGATGATATATCTTTATTTTTTAAACTGCCAGTAAATATGGAGGCCATGAGTCAACTTCTTTGAAGACTCAGTTGTTTAGATGATTCGTCCTAAATAAGCAGCAGTAGTTAAAAGATTTTTTGGGCCCTGAGTGTACAATCAGAACCTTGAGGAGAACAGGGGTAATATTATTTTTATTTTACTGATTAGAAAATTGAAATTTGGTAGTGTTATTTCTTACTAAAGTAGTATGATATGTCAGCAAGAAATATTATTAAAATAATTTTTGTCTGACTCCTAATCCGTTGCTTTTTTTCCCCATTAAAACATGTTACATTCCATTAATGGGTGGTTTTTGGCATGAAAATGAACATGAACTCAATGATAAGCTAAGTAATAACAATGGAAGGAGAAGAAATTTTAACAATTTCAAAATGAACATCCATTTCACCTGATGGGATTTATTTGATTTACTGATGATTAATAACATCAGACAAAATTTCACCATGGCTCAGGTAAAACTGGTCACACAAACAAGCCTCTCATTGACAATAACCATCTCATCAAGAAAAGAAGTTCCTGAATTTATTTATATCTTGAAATATATCTCTCCTTTGATAGGTATTTCCTCATTAAAGAATGGCTGATTTTATCAAATAGAAATATATAATAAATAATTTGATCTATTTTTAATTAAGAGAAAATAGTTCTTATTACATAGGTAAATGACATACTTCCTCCATGAGATTCTTCTCTTAAGAGTCTTTGAGGGTTTAAAGTCTAATTTGAAAATATGCCAGAGCTATCACCATAACATTGTGTTATCAGTTAGGGCAGGATTTAAAGAGATGATTTCATTATTAGGATTTTTTAAAAAATGGTTTAAAAATAGCTAACATGGCTGTTTTACCTGAATATTTATTGCTATGCACTGCTCTTTATGATTCTTATATTTAAAACTATGAGCATAAATAGGATAAAATTCATATCCTCAGCATGTTGCACATTTTATGACTAATTGTCATGGCAGAGCCATCTGCTACCATAATTAAGCACAACAGTCCAGTAGTTGTCCAGCTGTTGCCATTATGCAGTGCCTTCAGTAGTCCAATAGACTGGCTCTGAAATGGCAAGAACAATTGAGATAGCTGTAGGTGCAATCCAATAGGGAGTAGGAAAGACAGTCATACTAGCAGTGATCGACTCCTCAGGTATCAATATAAAATGTGTCCTTTCATCTATGTGGTTAATCAGCCTATGCTGCCAGTTTATATTATGCTTCTTTATATCTGCTTCTTATTTTCTTCATTACACTTTTCCATACATTTGTAATCATTTTCAATTGATGATTTTTTTATATTTTCCTGTACCGGCTAACATAAATGAATGGAGCTATGAGCAGACAAAGTGAATCCCTCCATACTGTAGTCTCCAGCATTTCCCAGGAAGATCAGTGGGCCTACAGGAATGTCTTCTTTTTAGGTCACATGCCTGTGGTTGTGAGAAGCAGACTTCTGCTGCTGCCTCACCAATAACTGGTTTTGGGAAAACAGCCAACAGGAATGGTCTAGAATGTCCCAGTTACCCTTATTACAATAGCCGCAAATACCAACAGCAGTGCTTTCTACTGTGGACCAGCTAAGGATTCAACACAAGCCTGTTCACTGTTGAATGTGCAGTTAATGTAAGGTGATGCATGAAAAGCCTTGCAGAACTGAAACTATTTCTTCCCAGGGTCTAGTACAGTGTCTTTCATTTAACAGACATAACAGAATTGTTCGCTTAATATGTACACAAACAAATTAACTCTAAGTGCAACAGAATTACACACAGTCAGTGCAACTGAAGTTTAGATGAGATGCAGAACACAACAGAAAGAATTACCAAGGGAAAAATTCACTAAGGTGATGAGCTGAGCTTTGCAAGATCTGTAAAGTTTAATACAAGGCAGGAGAAGGAGACTTCAAGGTAAGGGAGAACATTGCTACCTCAAAGGACTAAATATACTTAAGTGATAGTGAGTACTAAGCCAGTTTAATTAGACTGGTAGTCTCAGGTATTGGATTTGTAAGAAAAAGGCTGGAAAAGAAGATAGGAATAAATTCTGGAGGTCTCTAAATGTCAGCCAAGCTGTATATTTATCTTACACAAGGAGACGTTTAAGTGTTTAGAGCAGATGAGAGCTACGATCCCAGCAATATACAGTACAGATTGTTAACAGTGAAAGATATGTGGCACGGAGGATGATTAGGAGCCCAGCGCAATGATTTGGGATGTCAAAAGTAGAAATAACTCCAGTGATGTGCAGTAGTATACTTCACAAAGTATTGGCAAAGACTTGGTAATTGGTGCTCACAAAAGAGACCACAGTGAAGATAAAACTTGGAATTACCTATAGTCATCCAAGACAATGGAAGAAAATATTCAACAGAAGAATAGAAAATTTGGGTCCTAAATTTAGGGAAACGTACCACATTTGGGGGAAAATAGAAGTGAAAGCAATAAAGAAGCCAAATAAAGTCAGAAAAGAAACAGTGGTTTATAGGGGCTATGAAATGTATCATGATAATATTACTAGAGATACTGCCCTGCTGCTGTGGCTCAGTGGTTGAGGGTCAACCCATGCACTAAGAGGCTGCTGGTTTGATTCCCCGTCAGGGCACATGCCCAGGTAGTGGGCCCGATCCCCAGTGGGGGGCATGCAGGAGGCGGCCAATCAATGTTCTCTCTCATTGATGTTTGTATCTCTTTCCCTCTACCTTCCTTTCTCTCTAAAATCACTAAAGAAAAAAATATTTTTTAAAAATATTGCTAGAGATACAACTTATTGGAAGCTAACAATGCACTAAACACTGTGATTAGTATTTTATCCACATAAGGATTTTAATTGTCTCAATTTTATAAGGTAGGCATTATTTCAATCATAATTTTGGAAAACAGTGATGACACAAAGAGAAGAAATAACAGCTAATATGTAGCAGAACTAGGTTTTAAGTCTACTTCCCTTTAATTCTGTTTGCCCATAAAAATAATTTTTTTTGCGATGAGAAGACACAAGCATGTACAAAGGCTTAAAGAAAGAGGACTCATTAGCAAAAATTTGAAGGAAGCTATAGAAAATAGTGTCAAAATAAATGAGATAATATTAGCTTTAGAAATAAGAGGTATGCTTCTTCTTTTAAAGCAAGAAGAAAGGGTACAATAAAAGGACAAAGGTGTAATAAACTAAAGACAACCAGGAACAAGTCAGATGTCCTTGATCTTGATACCAACTATCATAAATAATATCTGCCAAGTGTAGAGAGACAATTTCCGAGTATCAGGGAAGGAAAGTAAGTTTAGTATACAATCTGTAAACCTTATTCTATGTGCTCAACAATAACATCGTCTAGTAACAACAAAGATGTTTTTAATTATATTCCACTTTTATTATGTAACATTCTGTGGTCTGGGAGCACTGAGACAGGTGGATAGCAGGGATGATTCTGACTAAGGAACTGGCAGGGAAAACAATAAAATATTCTGGAGTCAAAAAGTCTAGGGCCTTGTCCTGGACAGTTTGGCTCAGCGGTTGGAGCGTCGGCCAGCGGACCAGCGAGTCCCAGGTTCTGTTCCCGCTAAGGGCACGTACCTCGGTTGCAGTTTGTCCCTGGCCCTGGTTGGGGCCATGTGGGTGGCAACCACTCGATGTGTCGCTTTCACGTCGATGTTTCTCTCTCTCTCTTCCCCCCTCTCTCCCTCCCACTCTGTCTGAAGATGAATGCAAAAGTGTCCTCGGGTGAGGATTAAAAAAAAAAAAGCCTAGGGCCTTTAAATCACCAGAAATGCAGTTCAAAATAATAGGGCATTTTTTATTGTGACAAAATAACATAATATTTTTTCATGCTCCTTCCTACTAAGTAAAACTATAAGCCCTAGAAATAATGCAAAGAAAACCAAATGAGAACTGTGAAAGTTATAGAGGAAGGAAAATTGGTCAGGGACTCCAGGACTGTCGTAGGACACTTTATGATAATTCCACCCAACAGAAGAAAGCAACTATGGTGAGTAAATAATGATGCTGACAAACTAATTCTTGAAACCTGTGACTATGTTACCTTACATAGTAAAAGAGGATTTTCAGATGTGATTAATTTATGGTTCTCAGGATGGGGAGATTTTCCTGGATTATCCAGTGAGCCAATATAATCACAAGGGTCTTTATTTGAAGGAGGCAGCAGGGTTGTTGTCAGTGAAGGTGATGTGACAATGGACACGAAGGGCAGAGTGATGTAGAGTCACGAGTCCAGGAATGTGGGCAGCCTCTAGAAGCTGGAAAAAACAAGGAAATATATTCTTCCCCAGAGTCCCCAGAATACAAACAATCCTGCTGATATCTTGATTTTATTCCATTGAAACCATTTTGTACTTCTGATCTCCAAACCTATAAGATAATACATTTGTGTTATTCTAAGCAAAGACTTTGATGATTTGTTACAGTAGCATAGAAAACTGATGAAATTCTATCTCACTGTTTCTTTATCTCTAACATAACTTTAGAGGCAATTCAATTATGCTGATTTTCCCACCTAACTGAATATGAGTCCTTATGACAAAACCAACTAAACCCACACCATCAGCTATGTGATTGATCAAGATCCTTGCTGACAATAAACAACCAAGGGAAGTGGTCTTCTTCTCTAACTGAGACTCTCCTATTCCCACTGAGAGAATGTGGCATGGTTAGGTAGTATCAAGAGGGATTCCACTTCAAAAGATCGCAAAACCTGGGTGTCTCCTTTGTCCCCACAGGCCTGAGAGTGCCATTTCCCACTAAGACATACTGGGAGATCAGTGGCAACTGCAAAAAAGATTCTTCTACAACAAGTGGCATAGCCTGGGAAGATGCCATTGCCCAGACCATACACATTAGAATAAGTGGGAGGTATCAGTAAGAGAGATCCCACTATAAAATTAGCAAAACCCAGTGAATCTGCACACATGGGCCTAAGACTCTCTTCTCCAAACAAGAGGCACCGGGGTAACCAAGGGGAATCTTCAAGAGAGACCCCATCACAATATATGAACTCTGGAATGGGAAAGTCTTCTAAATTAATAGACACGGTATCTAGAATATAACTGAAAATTAGTCATCATAGCAATAGGAATATCACATAGGAAAATCACAAGTGAATGCAAAATGACAATAGACTGATGACAACAGTGAGGTAAATCAAAAGTTGAAATTGTCAAATTTTAAAGCAGTCACTGAGCTGGGCTGAGCTGGGCCCCTTGGCTAAGGCGACTAAGCAACTCCATCTTTATCGGCAGTGTACTTTCCTCAGTATTTTTCCGATAATAGGTTGATTACCCCTAGAAGTAAAGGATCTTTACCTAAGGTTATGGTTGACCTATGTAATGGGATGTATCTTCCAGTTTCTGATTATCAGGAACTAAAAATCATCAGCCCAGTGACTAATGCTTATTTTGGCTTCTTTAATAACCACTTTTGCACCCACTATTGTACCAGTTCCCTGAGGAGGAGCCAAAAGGGAATGTAGCTTCTATATTTAAAAGAGGATGAGCAAGAACAATCAGGGCTGTTGATTTGGGGAGACTATGCCCTCTGCAGCCCACCAGTGAATAAAGTACTACTTTACAATTCGGCTGTGCAACTCTGATTATCTCACTGACATGTCATAACACACTATAAAAAATATTTTGGCAATCAACTATAAATTATTTAAAAGAACTAGGTGAACATTATAAAACTTACATGTAAAAATGTATAACAGAAATAAAAATCTCACAAATTGACCTCAATAGTAAAGTGGAGATGACAGAAGATAAATCAATGAACTTGTGGATATCAATAGCATTTACCTAAACTGAAGAAAATAGATATAAATAAATAGCTTCAAGAACCTGTAAGACAATGATAAAATAAAATCCAACATTTGTATCATCTGAGTCTCAGAAGGAGAAAAGAGAGACAGCGAGGCTGAAAGAGTATTCGAAAAAGTAATTTTTAAAACCTCTCCATTTTTAGTTGACTTAAATCTACAGACTTAAGAAGCTGAGTGAACTCCAAACAAGATAAACCCAAATCAATATTAAACTTCTGAAAACGATAAAGAAAAATCTTAAGAGCATGTACAAAGAACATTAACTATCTTTTGATTTCTGATCTAAAATTATGAAGGACAAAAGGAAGTGGCACACCACTTGCAAATGCTAAAAATAAAAACTGTCAATAACTAAAATTTTATAATCAGCAAGACTCTCTTTCAAACTGGGGAAAGAAAAAAATAAATGCCAACAATGAATAATATACCCAGTAACAGGCCTTTGAAAATGAAGGACAGATAAAGACTTTCCCAGACAAGCAAAATCTGAGGGAGTTCATCAACACTAAAACTGCCTGACAAGAAATGTTAAGGGAGTTCTTTAAATTGAAACAAAATGACACTAAAATTCAACATGAAAGCATATGAAAAGATAATGGTAAAGGTAAATATACAGACAAATACAGACTACTGTAACAGAAATGAGTAAATCAGTTTTAATTCAGATATAGAAATTAAAGAAAAAAGGATAAAAATAACTATAACAATATGTTAATGAATAAATGATATAAAAAAGTAATTCATGACACCAATAACATAAAGTGTCAGAAAAGAGAAGGAAAATTATAGAGTATTTGTATTATCAGCTTACAAGAGACTGTTATAACTAAAAGATATTTTATTCAACCCTCATGCTAACCATGAAAACAATACCCATAGAGGATAAACAAAAGAATCATAAAGGAATCAAAGCATACAAACACTATAAAAAACATAAAGGAAGACAATAAGAGAGTAGAAACAAATAAAAGAGCTACAAGATAGAAAGAAAACATTAACAAAATGACAATTCTGTAAGTTCTTCCCTACAAATAGTCACGTATGGTTAAAGAAAACATTAACAAAATGACAATTCTGTAAGTTTTCCCCTACAAATATTTACTTAAAATAAATAGATTACATTTACCAATCAAAAGACATAGAGTGGCTTAATAGATTGAAATAAAATCAAGATCCTATATATATTGTCTACAGGACACTCATTTTAGATTTAAGGACTCACATAGGCTGAAAGTGAAAGGGTGGAAAATGATATTCCATGCAAATGGTAAACAAAAGATAACACATTGACCCTACTTATACCAGACAAAATAGTCTTTAAATAAAAAACTGTCACAAGGATCAGCCAGGTTGGTGTGGCTCAGTGGTTGAGTGTTGACCTATGTACCAAGAGGTCACCAGTTTGATTCCCGGGCAGGGCACATGCCCAGGCTGTGGGTCAAATCCCCTGTGTGGGACATGCAGGAGGCGGCCAATTGGTGTTCTCTCTCCTTGATGTTTCTATCTCTCTCTTCCTCTCCCATCCTCTCTCTCTAGAATTCAATAAAGAAAAAAAAAAAGGTTTTAAAGGATAAAATTACCAGGAACATATAACAACTATAAATATATATGCCAATAACTTCAGAGCATCTAATTATATGAAACAAACATCGACAGACAAAAAGGGAGAATTAGAAACAACAGTACTTAAATATTTCAATACTCCTCTTTCAATAATGGATAGAACATCAGACAAAAGATCAACATATAAACAGAAGACTTGAACAGCACTACAGACCAAATGGATCCAACAGACGTACACAAAGCATTTCACCCAACATCAGTGAAATACACATTCTTTTTAAGCACACATAAAACATTCTCTGGGATAGATCACATAGATCACAAAACAGGTCTTAAAAAAATTTTTAAAGACTGAAATCATACCAACTATTTTTTCAGAGCACAATGGAATAAAACTAAATTTAATAACAGAAGAAAAACTGCAAAATTTACATATGTAGAACCTAACACATTCTTGAACAGCCAGTGGATCAAAGAAGAAAGAAAAGGGAAATTGGAATATAATTTGAGGCAGACTAAGATAAAAACATAACATATCAAAACTTATAGGATATTCTTACAGGAAGTACTAAAAGAAAAGTTTGTAGTAATAAATGGTTATATTAAAAGAAAGAAAAATCTCAGATAAACAATATAACTTTATAATTCAGGGAACCAGAAAAATAAGAACAAATTAAGCCTAACTAGCTGAAGGAAGGAAATAATTAAGACTGGTGTAGAAATAAATAAATTACAGAATAATAACCATAGAAAAAATCAAGGAAACTGAGTGGGATTTTTGAAAAGATGAATAAAGTTGACATACTGTTACATAGACTAACTTATAAAAAAGAGCGAAGACTCAAATAAAAAATCAGAAATGAAAGAGGAGACATTATAAATGATGTCATTGAAATAAAAAGTATCTATAAACAAACACCAACAAATTGGTGAATCAGAAGAAATGGACAAATTCCCTGAAACATACAAGCTACCAAGATTAAAAATAAGGAATATTTGAACAGACCCAGAAGTAGTATGGAGATTGAATCAGTAATCAAAATCCTTCCAGCAATGAAAGACCCGGACCAGAGGACTTCAATAGTGAGTTCCATCAAACATTTAAAGAAGAATAAATGGCAATTATTTTTAAACTTTTTTAAAAGATTGAAGAGGAAGAAATGATTCCAAACTCATTTTGTGAAGTCAGCATTACCTTGATACCAAAATCAAAGACAATACAAGAAAGGAAAACTACAGGCCAGTATCCCTGATGAACATAAATGGAAACATTCTCAACAAAATACTAGCAAACTGAACCTCAGCAACATGTTTAAAGGATAAATTACCATGACTAAATGGAATGAATTCTTGGAATGCAAGGATATTTAAACATATGAAAATAAATTGGTGTGATACATCACAATAACAGAACAAAGTCATAAAATAATATGATTATCTTAATAGATACAAAAAATCATTTCATAAAATCCAATATCCTTTCATGATACAAAAAAAACAAAAAACAAAAAAACTCAATAATCTGGGGACAGTAGGAAATTGCCTCTACTAAATAAAAGCTGAATGTTTATTCTCTAAGATCAGAAAGAGAGACAAGGATGCCCCCTTTTTCCACTCTTTCAACATAGTACTAGAAGCCATAACCACAATATTTATGAAGAAAAAACAAATAAAAGGTATTCAAATCTGAAAGGAAAAAGTAAAATTATCTCTGTTCATAGCTGATATGATTTATATTTAGCCAACCCTAATGACTCCAAGAAGCGTGCGCATGCGCGCGCGCACACACACACACACACACACACACACACACACACACACACTGGTTAGACCTAACAAGCAACTTCATTGAAGTTGTTAGATACAAAGTAAACATAAAAAAATCCGTGGTGTTCGGGTTTC
Organism: Molossus molossus; assembly: GCF_014108415.1. NCBI lineage: Eukaryota > Metazoa > Chordata > Mammalia > Chiroptera > Molossidae > Molossus > Molossus molossus. The sequence continues at coordinate 18,464,565 of NW_023425355.1, forward strand.
TTGTCTCATAATATCAAAGAATGAGTTCAAGGACCAAGAATAAGAAAAAGGAAAGTTTATTTGAAAGACAAACTCCTAGAAGTGGGGAGGGAATTCAAATGCGTGGCCCGTGGGATTCTGTTGTCTAGGGGTAGACATCTATTTTGCTGGCCTCTGATTGGTCCTTTCAAAGAATTCTGCCTCAGCAACATCCATAAATTTTAAAGCTTGTGTTTCCTGCATGTGTTTCAGCCTTAGGTCATCTACAGGGGCCTTGGTGTCCTTCCTTTTTATGATAATTTCAACTTCTTCCAGACTCTTATTGAGGAGGGGAAAGGCCGTTGGAGCAACCCTATGCTTGTTTTTGGTTTCTCCCCCAAATCCAATCATTCAGCAATCCTGTTGCCTTGCTCCCAGAAACCAGTAGGTATATTAATTGAAATAGGTCACAGTCTCCAGAATTATATTATTTAACAGTAAATAAGTTCCTTTGCAAACCAGAAAAAGGAACTACACAATCAATCTGTTCCCCTCTTGCCTGACACCAGCCTTTCTGGATTTTTGTGATGTAACTGATCTGTGCTCCTTCCAGGAGCTTCTAATTTGTATTTCTATAAATGGGGCTGGGAGTTTCTAGCCTTGAAGGCACAATTTGCCAGGTTAATTTTAGTTTTTATTTTGAGATCTGTAGAGTCTGAATAAATCTCCAGATATACCATGTGCTGGGTTGCCTGCTTGTATGCTGAGCTCCAAGTCATCTCAAACTTCACATGTGTCTCAGCCTTCCCTCCCCACAATCCTATCCCTCACTGCCTAACCTTCCTCTATCTTCTCATATACACCAACCAATAACTAACATTCTAAAAGGAAATTAAGAAAACAATCTCATTTAAAATAGCATTAAAAGAATCAAATACTTAGGAATAAATTTAACTAAAGGAGTAAAGACTTCTATAATAAAGAACTGATGAAAGAAATAAAACACAAATAAATAAAAAGGCATACTTTATTTATAAATCAGGAGACTTAATATTGTTAAAATGTCCACACTTCCCAAAGCCATCTATAGATTCACCGCAATCCTACACAAAATCTCACTATCATTATTTTTGCAGAAACAGAAAAAAAATCTTAAATTTTACATAGAATCAAAAAGACCAAGGTAGCCAAATCCATCTTCAGCAAGAATAATGAAGCTTAAGGCATTACGAATCCTGATTTCAAAATATATTACAAAGCTGCAGTAATTAAAACAGTATAGCACTGTCATAAGAGCAGACATGCAAATCAATGAAACAGAATCAAATACCCAGAAATAAACCCACACATGTACATTCAACTGATTTTCAACAAGGATGCCAAAAACACAGAAATGAGAAAAATAATCTCTTCACCAATAACACTGGGGAGGGGTGGGGGGAGGCTGTTCCTGTTCAGAGGGAATGAAATTGGGTGCTTATCTTATACCACATAAAAAAAATGAAGGCAAAGTGAATTAAAGACTAAAATGTAAAAAATGAAATCAGAAATCTCCAAGAAGAAAACATAGAGGAAAAACTTCTTTACATTGGTCTTGGCAATGATTTCTTACATATGATGTGAAAAGCACAGGCAAAGAAACCCTAAACAGACAAGTCGGATTGCATTTGAAAAAAAAAAAAAAAATCATACACAGGAAAAGAAATAGTCAACAAAATGAAAAGATATCGAGTACAATAGGAGTAAATATTTGTAAACCATATAGCCAATAAAAAGTTAATACCCAAAAATGTAAGAGATTCTTGCAACTTAATGCTAAAACATTAAATAAGCTCATTAAAAAATGGGAAAATGACATAAATAGACATTTCTTTAAAGAAGATATCCAAATGGTCAATAGGCATGTGTAAAGGTGCTTAACATCACCTAATCATCTGGGAAATGCAAATCAAAATCACAATGAGATATCTCACACCTATTAGGTTGGCTATTATAAAAAATGAAAATTAAAAAAAAAGCATGTATCATGTGGTGGTAAGGATGTTGCAAAAATGGAATATTTATACACTATTGGTGGGAATGTAAATTAGTGCAGCCAATATGAAAAACAATATGACGAATCCTGAAGAACATTAAAAATAGAACTACCATATGATCAAGTAATCCCACTTCTGGGTTACCAAAAGAATTAAAATCAGGTCACGAAGAAGTACCCACAATCCTATGTTCATTGCAGCAATATTCACAATAGATATGTCCATTAGCAAATGAATGAATATAGAAAATATTATGCACATAAAATATATTATGTATATATGTGTGTGTATATATATATACACGTGTATACACATATACACACACACACATACACACACACACACACACACATATATATATATATTCTTCAGACTAAGAAAGACCAAAATCCTATCATTTGCGACAACATGGATGATCCTGAATAATATGGATGACTTAGACACAGAAAGACAAATACTACGTGATACCACTTATATAAAGAATCTAAAATAGTCAAACTCATAGAAGCAGAGTGTGGAATAGTGATTGCCAGACACTGAGGACAAAGAGAATTGGGAAACCGCTGTTCACTGTATATCATGTTTCATTCATGTAAGAGGAAAAAGTTATAGATATTTTCTGTACAACACTGTGCTTAGAGTTTAAAAAAAATATTATAATGGGTGCACAGCAACTCTCTATTATTTCTTATGGTTCTTTGTGAATCTTCAATTATCTCAAAATAAAAAGTTTAACTTAAAATGTCATAAGGTATTAAATTAATAGTTTAGTAAAGATCAGGCTGTAAATGGACCTAAAGAGAGAAAAATATTGATATAGTGAGTGGAACTGAGCAGGACATACTAAATGATAAGGAGCTTACAGTCTGAAAAGGAGAAGTCTAAATACAGAAAATAAAAGATGGGAGAGTATGATGCCACGGATCTTGTTGATTGGCAGTTGCTGTATATTGAGGACAGGTGCCTTCAAAGATCATATGTGTAAGAGTTGACCAGCTGAACCCTGGCCGGTTTGGCTCAGTGGTTAAAGCATCCCGGCCTGTGGACCAGAGAGTCCCGGGTTCAGTTCCTGCTAAGGGCATGTACCTCTGTTGCAGTTTGTCCCTGGCCAGGGCCGTGTGGGTGGCAACCACTCGATGTGTCTCTCTCATATTGATGTTTCCCTTTCTCTCTTACTCCCTCCCTCCTGCTCTATGAGGAGATAAATGTAAATAAAAAATAAAATAAAAAATAAGTCCTTGGGTGAGGATTAAAAAAAAAAAAAAGAGTTGACCAGCTGAAGTAAAGTAATTGTGAAGTTGAGATGAATCCAGCCATCTGTATGAATGTTAAATTCTCTGAATATGGTGGTAAATGAGAGAATAAAAATAAAGGACATGATAACTGTGCTGTGCCATTTTTCATTCCATAGCAATGCACTGAATCTATGCATGTATTCTATTCTATTAGTGCAATATTATTTTTCATTTTTTTTCATTGATTAAGAGTACACATTATTTTAGTTTGATTATTAATAGTCAAAATAAGAAAAAGCCAAGATGGTCGATTGTTAAAATCTATATTTATGATATTTGGTTTATAGATCATTCCTTGATGGCATATTCCTAGCACTTTTCAAATTAACCAAAGACTACAAAAATACATGCTTTTTTTCAATATTTGTATTCCAGTTAACTAACAGAATATAGAAGAATGGTTCAAATATAATTATAGATAAATATTATTTTATTTGAAGAAGCATTTATTTATATGCATATATATATACATACATATATATATATTTAAAACTAGAAAATATCCAAACAATTAGAAAATGAGTAAATAATGTAGATTCGAAGAGCTATCTAATTGTTTTAGATTGAGCATTAATCTCACCTCAGATACAGATTCTGCTTGCAACCTACTGCTTGGAAACAAAACAGAAAAATAGAATTAGCCAATTTTAAGGAATATCTTGGTTATTGTCGCTTTGTAGTATAATCTGAAGTCAGGGAGCATGATGCTTCTGGCTTTGTTCTTTTTTTCTCAGGATTGCTTTGGCTATTTAAGGTCTTTTGTGGTTCCATACAAATCTGATGATTTTTTTGTTCTATTTTTTTTTAATGCCATTAGGATTTGATGGCGATTGCATTAAATCTGTATATTGCTTTTGATAATATTGCCATTTTAACTATGTTGATTCTTCCAGTCCATAAACATGGAATATTTTTCCATTTCTTTGTGTCTTTTCAAATCTCCTTTAATAATGCTTTGTAGTTTTCAATGTATAGGTCCTTCACATCCTTTATTAAGTTTATTCCTAGGTATTTTATTATTTTTGTTGCAATTGTGAAAGAAATGATTTTCCATTTCTTTTTCTGAAATTTCATTGTTACTATGCAAAAATGCAATGGATTTTTGTACATTGTTTTGTATCCTGCCACTTTAAAGCATTGTATTGGCAAAAAAGCAGATACACAATCCAATGGAACAGATCTGAGAGCACAGAAACAAACCCAGATGTATATGGATAAATCATTTTTGACAAAGGAGCCAAAATCATACAATGGAGAAAAGAAAACCTCTTCAGCAAATAGTACCGGGAAAATTGGAAAGCCACATAGAAAAGAATAAAACTGAATTAAAGTTTGTCCCCATGTATAAAAATTAACTCAAAATGAATCAAAGAACTACATATAAGAACTGAAACAGTGAATTACATAGAAGAAAACATAGTTAACATAGTTTCTAAACTTATAGATCTTGGTCTTAGAGGACATTTTATGAACTTGACCCCAGAGACAAAAGAAGTAAAGGCAAAAATAAATAAATGGGACTATATCAGACTAAAAAGCTTCTGCACAGCAAAAGAAACTGTCAACAAAACAAAGGCAACAAAATGAATGGGAGAAGATATTTGCAAATAACAGCTCTGACAAAGGGTTAATGTCCAAAACATATAAAGAACGTTTACAACTCAATACCAAACAAACACTCCAATTAAAAAATGGGCAGACGATCTCAAGAAGATGTACAAATGGCCAATAGATATATGAAAAGATGCTCAACTTCATTATCTATTAGGGAAATGCAAATCAAAACTACAATGAGATACCACCTCACATTTATTAGAATGACTATTATCAGCAAGACAAGTAGTAAGTGTTGGAGAGGTTGTGGAGAAAAAAGGAATCCTCATTTACTACTGGTGGGGATGTAAACCAGTACAGCTACTATAGAAAACAATATGGAGTTTCTTTTTTTTTTTTTTTTTATCCTCACCCGAGGACATTTTTCCATTTTTTATTCAGATAGAGCGGGAGGGAGAGAGAGGAAGAGAGAGAGAAACATCTATGTGAAAGGGACACATCGAGTGGCTGCCTCCCGCAAGACCCAACCAGGGCCGGGGACAAACTGCAACCAAAGTACATGCCCTTAGCGGGAACCGAACCCGGGTCTCTCTGGACCGCAGGCTGACACTCTAACCACTGAGCCAAACAGGCCAGGGCTCAGCTGGTCAACTCTTATACATATGATCTTGGAAGGCACCTGTCCTCAATATATAGCAACTGCCGATCAACAAATCTCATTTCTTAAAAAAAAAAAAAAGAATAGATTTACCATATGACCCAACAACTCTTCTTCTGGGTATCTACCTAAAAATTTAAAAAACATTTACAAAAAAATATATGCACCTTTAGGTTCATTGAATCACTATTCATGGTGGCCAACGCATAGAAATAACTGAGGTGTCTTTTGATAGATGATTGGATAAAGAAAATGTGGTACATCTATATAATGGAATACTACTCAGCCATAAGAAAAGGTGAAATACTACTATTTGCAACAACACGAATGCATCCTGAGAATATTATTGTAATTGAAATGAGTCAGACAGAAAAAGTTAAGAATCATATGATTTCACTCATATGCGAATATAAAACTGAAAGCAACAAATGAACAAACAAAAACTCATAGACACATACAACAGTATGGTGGTTACCAGAGGGAAAGAGGCAATGGGGTCAAATATATGGTGATGGAAGATGATTTGACTTTGGGTGGTGGGCACACACTGCAATATATAGATCATGTATCATAGAATTATACACTTGAAATCTACATGACCTTATTAACCAAAGTCACCCCAATAAATTTAATTTAAAATAATAATATAAATTACAAATAAAATACTAAGTATCTTGGTCAATGAAAATAGAATAACCAGAATGCAGTTTGTCAAGGTACTTAATGAATAACAAAACACCTCCTGTAATTAGTGTATTCATTCTTTTAACAAATGTTGAATATTTACTATGCTCTAGGTACAGCAGTGTACCAAAGAGACCAAACAACTTTTCCTATTTTCATATTGCATACATGTTAATGCAGGAAATTTCATTCATAATGATGTAAATAATGACACAAATTATCACATAATTTAGGCAGATGTTATTTAGGCAATATAAAATATGGAAGTTAAATAAAACGAGTGTGTCCTTTGCAGCAAACAGGAAAGACTCTGTACCAGACTGAGATATTACCTAGGCCTTAAAGAAAGGAATATTGATTTTTTTCTAGCTCTAGTTTTTAATTACTAAGTTGGAAATGAATTTGTAAATTGTTTCACTGCATCTTCCAAGAATATACCCATAGTGTACATTGAAATAATATAATCTAAATATTTACTAATATCTGTGGAAAGTGAAATTCTTTTTAGTTGCTAATTATCATTCTGGCTTTACTCTGATCTCCTCAAATAATTAATATCAGCCTCCTCCCTCCACCCAAATTGGACCATAATAGTCACTTGTTTGTTTACTAAATTAAGTTTTTCTTACTTGTTCAGATAAATTTTATCAATCAAGGCCAAGAATTTATGATAAAAATATTAAATTGAGTAATTTTTGATGTTCTTTCTTCTTTCATGAGTTACCTTGCTAATAGTCCAGATCATTTATTTTCCTTATTCTAGTTCAGTTCCAAACTTATAGCTAAAATCATTAAGTCATTTCTGGACTTTAAACTTCTTGTTCAATAATCTGCACATTTTCACTCTATGGTACTAACCAGGCATCAGACATATAAAGACTTGGAACTACATATATTCATAGAACAAGAACAGAACCATAACTGTAGGCCCTCTTTTATGGAAGACAATAAACTCTCACCTGAGATTTATTATTTCTTGAACTGTGTTGTATGGCCTCTAGTCATGAGCTTTCAACTTTCAATTCAATCAAACTTTAAATTCCATCAACTGGGAAATTTCAGAATGTATTCTAAAATGGGTTTTGGGAGCTAAAAAGAACAGAAGTTGCCCTGGCTGGTTTGGCTCAGCGGTTGGAGTGTCAGCCTGCAGACCGAAGGTTTGTGGGTTTGATTCCCAGTCAAGAACACTTACCTGGGTTGCAGGTTTAATCTCTGGCCCTGGTGGGGGTCATGCAGGAGGCAACCAATCAATGTCTCTCTCTCACATCTATGTTTCTCTCTCTCCTTCTCTCCTTTCCACTCTATCTAAAAATCAATGAAAAATGTCCTTGGGTGAGGATTAACAACAACAAAAAAAGAACAGAAATCATCCTCATCACCATTTCCATACATTCATGAAATCATAGCATCAGAATGCACTACAAGAACTTGTCTAGGTCTCTAGGCACCTCTGCCTTCTAGTTTTTCACTACTTGTAGAATCAATCAACACCTACCTACGTTTTTTGTAACAGATGTCTAGGCATCCTGGGAATTGAGCTACTCAAAAGTCATCAAGAGTTTATGAGTTATTTACTAAAGCAAAACTTGCTAATAGGGAGAGTTACCAAAATCCTCAGTAAAGAGGTTCAAATCATACGTCCTCTTAGTGTGTTTCTTGCTAATGCTCCTCTGTACCATTATTGTAAGAGAGATCGCTAGAGTTGTCCTACATAGATTACATTTCCTTCCCTGTCATCTAACCCTGACAGTCACAAAAATTTCTTATATAACATATGAACACACACATACACACACAAACACATACACAACTCAAATTGTTTTTTAACACTACTGTAAATGAATATATATTCTTTGCTATGGTGGTAAAAAAAAACATAACACTTCATATGCAAAAAATCTGTATGTCCTTGAAGAATTAAGTCATCCCTTAAATTGTTTCCACAAAGTATATAAATATACAGTTTCATTTGGCCATTTTAGTATATTGGAAAAGTATAATCTTTTGCTAGAAAGCAGAGATTTATCTGATTTGTCCTAAGGGAAGACGTTGAGTTTCACCAGTATGCACCTTGTTACACCTTGGGCAGCCAGTGCAATGTAGAAACAATGAGAGCAGGCCTTGATGTTTAACTAAATTAGGTTTAATCGAAGCCAGTTACTATCTGAGGGAATTGGGGTCTAATTACTTAAATCCTTGACCTGTATGTAAAATACAAAAAATAATATTTATAATGGATACTAAGTGTACAATTTATGGCACATAATAGGCATAAACAAAGAAAGGTTATTATTCGGTTTATGTCCATCATCATCATGGTCGTCAGAAAAAATGTGATGATAAATTTTATTTTCTGTTTTGTGTGTGTGTGCGTGTATGTGATAATTTCAAAAGTGGCAGTTATTCCCTTTTCTAGTTCTTATCTTTCTTACTAGTTTTTAGTCCTGATCCCATAACTGATAGAGCCATTTGATTTATCATGAAACAGTTACTATTAAAAGCCCTTAATGTTGATTGACAGGAAAATAGTAAAACATACAATTTTATAACCTAAGATTTTGAGTTATAAAATCAAGGATTGAACCCTGGTTTTAATTTTGGAAATAAAGCAATTGGAAACCTCTCAGTAAATTTGACTTTTATATGTTCAACTAGATGCTTTTAGAAAAAAAAAAAAGTCCATGTTTTCCAATTTATAACCTAAAAAAATCTCATAAATTAAATGTATTCTACATAGCAATGGGTCATAGAGACATTGACCAGAGTACAGGAAATAGGAAAAGTAGAGCATCTAACTGCATATTTATATACCCAAGGTAAATGAGAACTTGATTATGAGAATGTGGGGAAAGTGATATCATTTTAGACTTTACAATTCTCTTTGATTTAATTTTGTATGAGTCACTGTATTTTATCTTTCACAGATAATAACCCAATCATATCTATTTTATTATCCTGATAGGCCTCTGGATTTGGGACATTAAAAATAGAGAAAGTAAACCCCCTAATGGTTTGGCTTATCATTTTTTTTCTTTCCTTTCTGAGACACAGAGATGCAACTGTGTACATTATCAAAATATTAAATCAAAAATTAAAACATCAGGGAGTCTGAATGTCTGCTTCCAGTGACACAACACTTAGTCAATATTGTTTGGTTTTGCTCAGGGAGCCCATGTCTCCCTGCAATTTGTAACCATCTCTGTGTTAAATTACATCTAAAATACAAGAGACCATATGAACGAAGAGCTTGGTGAAGTGAGCTACGCATCTTGGCACCGTTATCTCAAGTTCTATTCAATCTGACATTCAATAAAATATGTACTGTGAATCTTTCTTCTTCATCATTACCCCACCTCCACCTCCACTTCTATATCCAATTACATTTTTACTATAATTTTTTAAAAGAAAGCACGGGTGTTATGATTGATCAAGGTAAAAAGGTTTTACGGACATTGAAAAGAACATGTACATTCAAAAACTGCAAATGATTCCTAAAATAGGATTCATACTTCCAATCGGGAAAGCAATAAAAACAATTTAATAGTGTCGAGTTCAGGCTTGCATTCGAACTTTTAAGCCTTTAGGTGCTTGAACAACACTGAGAAATATTAAAACAAAAAGTTCAGTCTTCATCTGATTTTTTTTAGAAAGAAAGAATTTTATTTAGAAATAAAGATACGACTTTGGCTTGACGATAACTTGTACATCCTATTCCATTCAAAACTCCCTACTTACCTTATCATTGAATTGAATATTGAAACTGGTGTGTTCATAGTCATGGGGATATAAAGCCCAGCATAAGGAATACAGTCAATAACATTGCAAGGACCATATGTGATGCAAAATGGGCACTAGACACATGGGGGAATCATCTCGCAAGTCACATAAATGTGCAACCACTGTGCCATAAACTCAAAACCAATACAATATTAAGTGTCAACTGCAATCAATCAAAAAAATATTAAAAATTTTATGACATTTTTGGGGTGACATTGGTTAATACCATCATATGGATTTAAAGTGTAGATTTCTTGATATATGAACTGTATATTGCATTGTGTGCCCACCACCCAAAGTCAAATCATCTTCTGTGACCATATATTTAACACTCTTTACCCTTTACTACCCTCCACCCATTCCTTCTGGTAATCACCATACTGTTGTTTGTGTTTATGAATTTTCATTTGTTTGTTTCTTTGTTTTTCATTGGAAATTGTAAAAATCGTTCTTCATTTTTCAACTACAGTTGACACACAACACCATACTAGTTTCAGGTGCACACCCCAGAGACCAGGCACTACACAACTTATTAAGTGATCATTCCAATAAATCCCATACCCATCTGACACCACTCACAGACACTAGGACATCATTGATCACATTCCCCATGCCGTACCCCACATCCCTATGACCATTCTGTAACTACCAACTTGTACTTCTAAATCTCTTCACCTTTTTCACCCATCCCCTCAACCCCTCCCAACTGGTAACCATCAAAATATTCTCTGTATCTATGACTCTGTTTCTGTTCTGTTTGTTCATTTATTTTTATTTTTAGATTCAATGTTGATAGACATGTATTTACTGTCATTTTATTGCTCATATATTTTTTATTTTTTTTAAAGATGACCCTTTATCATTTCATGTGATACTGGTTTGGTAGTAATGTATTCCTTTAGTTTTTTTCTTGTCTGGGAAACTATCTGTCCTTAGATTTTAAATGATAGCTTTGCTACAGAGAGTAGTCTTGGCTGCAGGTCCTTGCTTTTCATCACTTTGAATATTTCTTGCTATTCCCCTCTGGCCTGAAATGTTTCTGTTGAGAAATCAGCTGACAGTCTATGGTAGCTCTCTGGTAGGTAATTACTTTTCTCTCACTGCTTTTAAGATTCTCTTTGTCTTTAAAATTTTGCATTTTAATTATGATGTGTCTTGGTGTGGGCCTCTTTGGGTTTGTATTGTTTGGGACTATTTGTACCTCCTGGACTTATATATCTATTTCCTTCACCAAGTAAGGAGAGTTTTTCTATCATTATTTTTTATATAGAATCTTTTTTCATTTAATGTATCTTAATTGTTGAAAATATAACAGATGTCCCCATTTTTCTCCCATTGACCCCCCCTCCTACCTGCTCTACCCCTCACCTTCACCACACTATTGTTTGCATTTTCAATTTCTTGCTCTCTCTCTTATCTTTCTGGCACTCCATGATGCAAATGTTGATACACTTGAAATTGTCCCAGAGGCTCCTTACACTATTTTCATAATTTTGAATTCTTTTTTCTTTTTGTTGCTCTGACTGGATGCTTTTTCTTCCTTATATTCCAAATTAATGGTTTGCTTCTCAGTGTCATCTACTCTACTGTTGATTCTCTGTAAATTATTCTTCATTGCAGTTAATGTATCCTTAATTTCTGACTGGTTCTTTCTTATGGCTTCTATTTCCTATTTTCAAGCTGTTGAAGTTCTCACTAAGTTCCTTGAGCATCTTTATAATCATTGTTTTGAGCTTTGTATCTGGTAGCTTGCTTGCGTCCATTTCACTTAGTTCTTTTTCTGGAGATTTCTCCCGTTCTTTCATTTGGAAATTGTAAAAATTATATGTCTTCACATTTTGGCTGCTTCCTTATGTTTATTTCAATGTATTAGGTAGAGTTGCTATGTCTCCTGGATTTGGGAGAGTGGTTCCGTATAATAGGTGTCCTGTAGGGCTCAGTGGCACAGCTTCCAGAATCACCCAAACTGCATGCTTCAGGTGCACCCCCATGTGGGCTGTGTGCATTGCCTTATTGTAGTTGAGCCTTCGTTGCTGTTGGCATCACTGGAAGGGATTGACCCCCAGGCCAATAGGAGGAGCTGCTGTGCAGGGGTCAACCCTACAAAGCAGGACATGCTTCAGTGGGGCTTTGGTGCTCACTGAGTGTGTCGCTGGTGGAGGTGGTAGAAAAATGAAGTCTGGTCAATTGTACTTCAGCTGAACAGGCTCTATTTTGGCATTTTCCACCTTTCGTCTATCCATCTTTCCCTTCTTCCTTCCTTCCTTGAGCACTTATTGAGTACTTCCTTGATATCTAGCATTGTGACAGAAAGAGGAACAAGCAACAGAGAGCCAACGCAGGCACAGCTTGTTTAATGCTGCTGATCATCTTATTAGGGAAAATAACATCAATAAAATGATCATAACAATAAATAAAAAAAAATAGAAGTGTGAAAATTGATATGAAGGAGGGGAACATAGTCCTATGAGAGCACATATGATAGGAATTTAACCTAATCAGGAAACCCAAGGAACGTTTTCTCAAGAACATTTCACTTGAGTTGAGAGCTGAAGGGTCAGTACAAGTTAAATGGGTAAAGGAGAAATGGGATAGTTCACAAAAGTGTAAACCCAGTGAGGAAGAAAGCCTGACTTAGAGGTACTGGGATAAAGTAAACCATACGCATAGCATTTTAACTCTAGAGAATATCTGGTGGACTACATTAAGAGGGGGGAATATATTGAAGTAAAAATTGAGTCTAAAGTAAATGCAAAAAAAACATGCTTTAAACAATAAAGATAAATTTAAAAAATTGAACCTGCAATATCTCCAAGATATGCTTGTAATAATAAATTATACTTGCTTGTTAGCTTATAATAATTAGTGGTATTCTTACTAATCTATTTTAAACATAAATCATAACCTGCTCTCAGATGATCACACATAAATTGTTGAATTGCCACTATAATACCAAAGTGCTTTCTTATAGCGATCTAAAGTGAACACAGATTTAGCCAATATGTTAGCACTTAAAGACTATTAAACTGTGATACTTTGAAGATTGTTAGGTCTAATTATACACTGGTGTGTTATTCATCCCCTAATCATAATTATCAGAACAATGCCAGCATGTTCTAGAAAGTTTTTATAAGATGTCACTTTTATTTTCTATATTTCATATACTATATTGCATAGTTTCTTACTTTTGGGGTATGTATGCATATAATAAGAACTCCATGGAGGTTTCTTTAAGTGTAATCTGTAGTGGACACCAAACAATGCATGGGTAGAGTGGAAGGATGGGGAGCAGGAAAAAATGAACTTGTTTATCAGATACCTATTTTATATTCTTTGTCAGTAACATAAATCTCCCTAGCAATCAAATTGTTTTCTTTATTACTGGGTCATCACAATATCGGTCAACAGTGGCAAGAACATACAGTGGAGTAAAGTCAGCCTCTTTAATAAATGGCGTTTGGAAAATTGGACAGCTATATGCAAAAAAAAGAAATGAGACCATCAACTTACACCATACACAAGAATAACCCCAAAATGGATAAAAGACTTAAATGTGACTCATGAATCCATAAAAATCCTAGAAGAAACTGTAGGCAACAAATTTCCGACATCATACACAGCAGAATTTTCACTGATACATCACCTAAGGCAACAGAAACAGAGGAGAAAATGAACACATGGGACTACATCAAACTCAAAAGCTTCTGCACAGTGAAAGATACAATCATCAAAATGGAAAGGCGACCCACTGTATGGGAGAGCATAATTGCCAATGATATATCAGATAAGGGGTTAATTTCCAATACATATAGAGTGCCCATACAACTCCACAAAAGGAAGACAAAGAATCCAATTAAAAAATGGGCAGAGGAACTAAATAGACACCTCTCCAAACAGGACATACAAATGGCCAAGAGACATATGAAGAAATGCTCAACATCACTAATCATCAGAAAGATGCAAATTAAAACAAAAATGAGGTATTGCCTCACACCTGTCAGAATGGCCGCCATCAACAAATCATCAAACAAGTGTTGGCGAGGATGTGGAGAAAAGGGGACTCTAGTACACTGCTTGTGGGAATTCACACTGGTGCAGCCACTATGGAAAACAATATGGTGTTACCTCAAAAAATTAAAAATTGAACTTCCATTTGACCCAATGAACCCACTTCTAGGAATATACCCTAAGAAGCCTAAAACACCAATCAGAAAGAATATATGTACCCCCATGTTCATAGCAGCACTATTTACAATAGCTAAGATCTGGAAACAGCCCAAGTGTCCATCAGTAGATGAATGGATAAAAAAGCTACACAATGGAGTACAATGCAGCTGTAAGAAAGACCTCTTATCCTTTGAGACGACATGGAGGGACCTGGAAAGTATTATCTTAAGCGAAACCAGCCAAACAGAGAAAGAGAAGTATCAGACAATGTCACTTATTTGTGGAATATAATGAACATAACAGTCTGAGGAATAGGGTAGTCCCAGAGATGTGAAAGTGGGGTACAGACTGACAATCCCCAGAAGAGGGGGTAGTGGGGGAGAGATAAACCACAGAATTTATATGCATGTGTGCATGAACAATGGACATGGACAACAAAGCTGGGGACAGGGTGGGGAGGGAGGAGGAGAGGGGAATCTGTGGGGGAAAAAGGAGAAACATCTGTAACAAAAATAAATTAATTAATTAAAAATAAATAAATAAATAAAAATATTGGTCAACATTATTGCCTCTATTTACTTACTGCCTATTGTCCCCAACATTCAACCAGCTTGATTCCCAACAAAACCTGCCATTCCTTTGAACACAAATCTTCATTCCTGGAGGAAGGAAGTTGTTTTTTGAGCTTCTACTGGAATAGTACTTTAGAGGCATGCAGTTAGAAGTTGAATATATATGGTTTGGAATTCTCTAGTGAGTTCAGGAATACAGCTAGAAACTGTGGAGTTATAGGCATACAAGTGTACACATGAACATGTCAGCAGTTATTCAGGAAGAGCCCATGTAATAAAAAGAGAAAGCAGAGCCCAGCCAGTGTGGCTCAGTGTTTGAGTGTTGACCCATGCACCAGGAGGTCGCTGGTTTGATTACTGGTCAGGGCACATGCCCAGGTTGTGGGCCCGATCCCCAGTGGGGGGTATCCACAGGGTGGCCAATTGATGTTCTCTCTCATCGATGTTTCTCTCTCTCTCTGAAATCAATAAAGAAAAAAAAAATTAAAAAACAAAAAGAGCAGGCAGAGAGGATCGGTCCCTCAATTTCATCAATATTTCAGGGGGTGTCCAGCCTGAAATACATGAAAACAGAGTAGGAGAAAATATCCACAATGATAGAGGAGAACCAGGGAAAAAGGGCATCATAGAAGCTGAGCAAAGACAGGTTCAAGAAGGAGACAGTTGTCCGTGAATTTCAAATATCAAAGAGATATGACGCAAGATAAGGAAAGCAGTGACAATTGCCTTTAGAAATATTGAGCCTATTGGTAAATCTAAGACTTGTGTTTAAAGGAATGGTAGGGATTGTTGACTGATATTATGATGACTCAACAATAAAATGAACAAAGTGATTGCTAGAGAGATTTATGTTCCTGACAAAGGATATAAAGTAGGTATCTGATAAACAAGTTCCTCAGAGAAAAAGAAGCAGCAGAAAAGGAGAAATTAGCCAAGTGGAGAAGGAAGACACTCTCCCATTTGAATTATAAGGTGAGAAAGAAAAAAAAAAAAAAAAAAAAAAAAAAAAAAAAACATGAATATGGAGAATCCTAATAGGAAGGAAAGAAGAAAATTGTAGGAATTCTTGTCTGATGCCCTTAATTTCCTCAGTGCAGTGAGTGGTTGTCTTGTGCTGAGACTAAAAGGAAGGTAGAATTTTAGGCTTGAGAAAAAAACCCCACAAGTCTGGAATAGACAATATGGAGCAGTGTAAAAGAATGTGAGGGCTGACCGGCTGGTGTGGCTCAGTGGTTGAGTGTTGACCCATGCACCAAGAGGTCACCAGTCCGATTCCCAGTCAGGGCACATGCCCAAGTGGTGGGCCCGATCCCCAGTGTGGGGCATGCAGGAGGCAGCCAGTCAATGTTCTCTCTCATCGATGTTTATATCTCTCTCTCCCTCTGTCTTCCTCTCTCTTTGAAATCAATGAAGAAAAAAAAAATAATAAAAAAAAAAGAATGTGAAGGCTTATCTAGTTAGTGACTAAGAATTACTGGAAAGTATTGCATATCCATCTAACTTGGAAACTATAAATTTATTGAAACTTCCATATACATAGCTATATGACACTCCTTCAAGATCCAGATGAAATGGTTCCTGCGCTATAAAAATTCCTCTGACACAAACAAGTAGAATTTACAAGTCCTTCTCTCATGGCACCACTAAATCTAAAATATATCTCTGTAATTGCACTTAGATATTATGCATAGGTTATTTGTGCTACATGCTACTCCTCAACCAAATAGCTCCTAGAATAGCTGTATTTTGGATTCCAGTATCTATCAATAAATGTTTATTGAATAAATAAATGAGTAAGTATCCATCCTTCTGGGGTAGTGCATGTGCAAATATGTATTTACAGTATAATCATTAATAGTTCTCTCAAAAATCCCTTCCCTGACATTGTTCCAGCCCAGGTACTCTGACTACATAGTCTGTCCCTGTCAAAACGTACCCAGTATAAAGTAGAGAAGAATGTGACTTTGATAGACAGCGCAGGAGATTAACTAATCTGAGATGTTTATTTTTTAATTTTTTTCCTTCATTGAGTTTTAGAGAGAGGAAGGGAGAGGGAGAGAGAGATCGAAACATTGATGAGAGAGAACATCGACTGTCTGCCTCCTGCATTCCCCCCACTGGGGATCAGGCCCACAACCTGGGCATGTGCCCTGACTGGGAATCAAACCAGTGACCTCTTGGTGCATGGGTTGATGCTCAACCACTGAGCCACACCGGCCGGGCTTAATCTGAGATGTTCAAATTCCTGATTTAGAAGCTCAGAAAAGAACCATGTATGATAAATAAGATATTACAGTACAAAGGCAATTTTCTCTAAAATTAAAATGTATCTTCACATTTTTTAAAGGAATTCATTTACCATTATACATACTACTGGTCAATCTATTAATGTCCATAACTAAACACAATGAATGATTAATTTAACAGGGGGCTTATACTCGAAAGACTGTTTTTTTAAAAAAATATTCCATCATTATTATTATTATTATTATTATTTATCCTCACAGGAGGATATTTTTGCATTTATCTTCAGATAGAGCAGGAGGTGGGGGAGAGAGAGAGAAATATTGACGTGAGAGAGATACATCCCAACTGGGGTTGGGGACAAAGTGCAACAGAGGTACGTGCCCTTAGCAGGAACCGAACCCTGGACTCTCTGGTCTGCGGGCTGACACTCTAACCACTGAGCCAAATCGGCTAGGGCTCATTGTTATTTCTTGTTAATCATTATGTGCAGACTTCCCCCAGCCTCAGTAATATGTAGGAAGCGTGATGCACAGGACTGAAGCCTAATCCATGTGATTTCATTTATTAGCTAGAGTACTAGCTACTTGTAGAAAATGGGACATGTTTTAATGATGTGTTGTATAATAAAGTTTTATCATGAAAAGCATTTCAACCCAAATTAGGTCACTTATTTCTTTTAATAGCAGTTTAAATCTACTCATTTACATTGCACAGACAATATTCCCTCTTCTCTCACAATATTTTTGCAATCTTTTTTTTTAGCATATGTGACCGGTATTGGGTGAATTAATTTGCAATGATGGATTAGCAGGTTTTTTTTTGTTTTTTTTTTTTTTTTTATTTCTGTAAAAATCTAGGGGACAATAAAAGAATTATTTTAAAAATCACACTGATATTTCTCATGTTGGCAGTGATACCTCTTATTTTATACTAAGGAATTCTATAGCAGAGTAATGATTAAAAAGTTAGCTTTATGTTCAAATGAGTTGTAAATTAATTATTTACTGTACTTACCAGTCCTTCATTTGATGATATACTGCTAAATAAATAATTCATATAAATTCTACACTGAAAGTTGTAAGAATAAAAGTTACTGATCTCATATCAGATATCCTGGGCTTCTACTATTTTTGAGGACATCCCCCCACTTATCTACCCACCCCCACGCTTTCCTGGAAGTTCCATTTAGAATATGAGTAATCCTCAATTTTCAAACTTATAAGAGAGCATATTCTTAGAGCTGTATTATATGACAGGAAAGGAAGAGCTTCTATTCATTCATTTAGCTTCCTGTAATGTTGTACCCTATCAAAGAGCATTGAAATGCTATTTCTGTTCTGGGTATCAAATATATTATTGCTTAGGAGGTTATCTTTCCCTTTGAAAACATTCCAGTTTGTTCTCCCATAGAAAATGCCAATCGTCTGCTTAACAATATGCATCATGTTGGTCTTTGGTAGGAGGGGAAAAAAAAGTTGCAATCAGAAACAAAAGAGGGGGGTGGCTTATAAATATTTTTTCCTAAGGGTATCAGATATATTTCACTGTGAGAAAGCTTGGGGATCCATTCAGGGCAATGTTACCACCCATCACTTATTCATTCACCTATTCACTCTGTGCATGTCATTGTTATGAGCATTGGGGAAATAGCAGTAAACAAATAAACAAAAGTTCTGCCCGCATGGAGCTCATATACTTGTGGGGGAAGATAGAATATAAACAAAATAAATCAGAAAAGTATATAGCATGTTAAAAGGTGATAAGTATTGCCTTGGCCGGTTTGACTCAGTGGTTAAAGTGTTGCCTTGTCCGGTTTGGCGCAGTGGTTAGAGTGTCAGCCTGAGGACCAGAGAGTTCTGGGTTTGATTCCAGCCAAGGGCACGTACCTTGGTTGCCGTTGGTCCCTGGCCCTGGGTCATGCGGGTGGCAATCAATTGATGTGTCATTCTCATGTCAATGTTTCTCTCTCTCTCTCCCCCTCCCTCCCACTCCTTCTGAAGATAAATGTAAAAATATCCTCGGGGAGAATTAAAAAAGAAAAATAAAAGGTGATAAGTGTTACGGGGAAAAAGTAAAGGATGAAAGAGTGGGATATCTAATTGTACGTAGGATGGTCAGAGAATAATTCACTCAGCTGGTGAGATCTGAGCAATGATCTGGAGGCGAAGAAGTGAACCTTATGGGTATCTGGGATAAAACAATGCCTACCAATGCAAATGCAACAGCCCTGAGCTTGACTGTGGAGTAATAGCAAGGAGGACAATATTGATGGTGTGGGTGGACAAAGGAGAAGACTGAGAAGTTGAAGTCAAGATAAGTAAGACATTCAGATTCAAGCAGTGGTTCTGAACCTTCCTAATGCCACAACCCTTTAATATAGTTCCTCATGTTGTAGTGACCCCCAACCATAAAACTGGTTTCGTTTCTACCTCATAACTATAATTTTGCTACTGTTATGTCTTAGGCGACCCCTGTGAAAGGGTTGTTCGATCCCCGAAAGGGTCGTGACCCACAGGCTGAGAACCATTGGATAGAGCCTTGTAGGACTTTCACTTTAACACTGAGCTGGAAAGCTGTTGGAGGATTTTCAGCAGAGCATGCTATAGATGAAATGTTTGTTTCCCCAAAATTCACACGTTGGAATTCTTATGCCCAGTGTGAGGGTGCTAGAACATGAAGCCTTTAGGAGGTTATTAGGTCATGAGGGTGAAGCCCTCATGTATGGGATTAGTGGCCTTAAAAAAAAAAAAAGGTTCCACAGAGTTCTCTAGATACTTCTACCACCTGAGGACACAACTTTGAAAAAGACCATCACCCAATCATGCTGGTACATCAATCTTAGACTTCCAGTCTCCCAAGCTCTGCCAAAGAAGTTTCTCTTGTTCTAAGGTACCCAGTCTGTAGTGTGTTTTTTTTTTCTGTTTTTGTTTATTAAATATTTTTCTTTATTGACTTTATAGAGAGGAAAGGAGAGAGAGAGAGCTAGAAACATCGATGAAAAAGAACATTGACTGGCCGTCTCCTGAATGCCCCCCATTGAGGATCAGGCCCACAACCTGGGCATGTGCCCTGATCTGGAGTCAAATTGGTGACCTTTTGGTGCATGGGTCCATGCTCAACCACTGAGCCACACCAGCTGGGCCAATCTGTGGTGTTTTATTCTAGCAGCCCAACAGACAAAGATAGAGGAGTAATGTGATTTGACATGCCCCAAATGGTAAAAGCATAACCTAGCAAAACTTACTATTGAAAGCATTTTTCCTTTGTTTCACAGTCTCTGGAATCTCTATTTTTTTTAGTAAATTTGGAATCATTGTTCATCTCTCTGTTGAAATGACCACTATTTTCCCCCATTGCTTTTCTGTAATTGTATTTTATATTGTATATTAGTAGGGTACATATATAAAATACAAATGCATTACAATTATGAATTCAAATTTTATGATGATGAGCGAAAGGCTCATATTTCTATGCTGTTCATTATTGTGTGGCCACAGGCTTTTATAGAATGCAGCTATGTACAGAACACAGTTCAATTTCTCTTCTAACTTTATCATCAGCAGTATGAATAAGTGATGCCATTAGGCTTAAAGAAGCTTTTTTCTTATTGCTAAAAGGTTTACATTTTTCCCATTTTAGAAGCAGAAGAAAAATAAAGATGTCTGCTAGTTCTGAGTTATTTTGAAAAATAAATGTATTAATGCAAGCTCTATAATTAACACAATATTTATGTAAATGGTGTGGGAAGTTTACCTTTGCTAATGCCACAGACATTTTCTTTAAGATTTGGTTAATAGGGGGCGGGGCCACCACAGGTCAGAGGCCCAGGGGTCAGGTGTGGGCAGCAGCTGGCAGGTAGGAAGAAGGAGCCCAGATGTTATCGAAGAAACCTTGATGGTGGAAAGCCGAGGCAACCAAGGGAGGGACCTGCTCTCTCCACGTTTTTGCCCTTCCGGACGGGCTGTGTGAATGTCGCTCAGACACTGCCCTCTTCCCTTGGAGACCTTGGTTACACAGCCGGGTGTGAACCTTTTCCCTGGGATGTTCTCTGAGAAGCTGCAGAATCGCGCCTTTTGCCGGAATCGTCTGACCAGAACGTGTTTGCTCAGTGCTCAATGAGAGGGCATTTATTGGATTATCAGGTACCAGGCATACAGGAACTGTGGAAGGGGACTTGCGGTCAAGATGGCGGCATAGTTAAAGGAGTATCTCCTCCTCCCACAACCACATCAGAATTACAACTAAACTACCAAACAACCATCATTCAGAATCTCCTGACATGGAGCTGAATGGAAGTCCTACAACTACGGAATTAAAGCCACACTGAGACTGGTGGGAGGGGCGAGACTGGTGGGAGAGGCTGAGGCGTGGATGGGCTGGTCCCACACTCAAATGTGGCAGATAAAAATCAGGAGGGACACCTCAGCTATCAAGATCCTCCTTGAGGAGTGAGGGGGGTCTCACACCAGGTACCCTGCTCGGAGTTCCATTACCAAAAGGAGAAGTGCCCATCACTTCTGACTCTAAAAACCAGTGGGAACTTAGGCTGAGGCTGCTGGAGCCCCAGGCAGCTCCTCTTAAAGGGCCTGTGCACAGACTTATTTGGACTCGCTCCCTCTGAGTTCCAGCACGTTGGGGAGGCAGCTTGAAAGGCACCAGAGACATACAGGAAAGAACTGAATTGTTTGTCATTGGGGTGAGAGCTGGAGGGGCAGCTTTCTCCTGGACATACTTGCTGTGGGAGGCTGTCATTTCTTTGGTGAGCCCTTCCCTGGAACAGCAGACAGCAGCTATATCTGGGACTCCAGCAACCTGACTCACACTGTTTGCCCCGCCCTGGTGATTCCCTATCCAACCTTCTGGCCCACTCAAGCTGTTTCCAAAAGCTTTACCATAGGATTGGCCCATCTTGGATCCTGCTTCAGATTTTCCTAAAATCTCTCAAACAAGTAGCACCTGGTCTCAGTGAGCCTTATACTGCTCGTTAAGTGCAGCCAGCCCTGGTTCACAGCTTGGATTTGCCTGGGCACCTCCAAAGCCAGCACAAGAAGCAGCCATCTGCAGACCACTTTGTAGCTTATGCCTGGTGGCCCTGGGTAGAACACAGGCAGGGGCTGACCTTGCCCCAGAGCCAGCACACCCTGTGGACAGCTTCAGACCACATCAAAGCACCACCGCCCAAACACCTCCACAAGTGACACAGTCAATGAGTGGATTCAGTGTGTACCAGAACCCTGCTGAAGTAAGTCTTGCTCTGTGTGTTGGGCCCTGACACCGCTGATCCTCCAAGGGAGTCAGAGGCTAGTGGTCAATGGGCACAGCCAGTCCTTGCAGCTGATCAGCCTGAGTAAATCCCTTCCATTGATGTGCCAACTGTCAATTACAACAAGAGTCAATTACAACAGAAGGGTGTACAGTCCACACTAAGGGTGCACCTCGAGGGCCCTGCTGGGGTGATCAGGGAGGCTGTGCCATTGGACTGTACAGGACACCTAAAACAATAGGCCAGCCTACAAAGCCTAGGAGACATAGCAACTCTGCCTAATACTTAGAAACATTGGTAAGCAAACAAAATGAGGAGACAAAGAAACATGTCCCAAATGAAAGAAAAGAACAAAATTCCAGGTATAAAACTAAACAAAATGGAGATAAGCAATCAATTAGATGTAGAGTTCAAAACACTGGTTATAAGAATGCTTAAGGAACTTAGTGAGACCTTTAAGGAACTTAGTGAGACCTTCAAAGAACTTAAGGAGAACTCCAAGGAACTTAGCGAGAACATCAACAACATGAAAAAGAACCAGTCAGAAATGAAGCATGCACTAACTGAAATAAAGAATAATATATAGGGAATCAATAGTGGAGTATGTGAAGCCAAGAAGCAAACCATGGATTTGGAATATAAGAAAGCAAAAAACACCCAATCAGAACAGCAAAAGGAAAAAAGAATCCAAAAAAATGAGGAAGCGAAAGAGCCTCTGGAACAACTTCAAGCATACCAACATTCACATCATGGGGGTGCCAGAAGAAGAAGAGAGAGAGCAAGAAATTGAAAACCTATTTGAAAAAATAATAACACAAAACTTCCCTAACTTGGGGAAGGAAACAGACGTACAAGTCCAGGAAGCACAGGGAGTTCCCAACAAGATGAACCCAAAAAGGTCCACAACAAGACACATCATCATCAAAATGCCAAAAGTTAAAAACAAAGAGAAAATCTTAAAAGCAGCAAGAAAATAGCAGTTAGTTACCTACAAAGGAGCTCCCATAAGACTGTCAGACGATTTCTCAAAAGAAACTTTGCAGGCCAGAAAGGAGTGGCAAGAGATATTCAAAGTCATGAAAAGCAAGAACCTACAACCATGATTACTCTATCCTGCAAAGCTATCCTTTACAATTGATGGCCATATGCAAAGTTTCCCAGACAAGAAAAAGCAAAAGGAGTTCATCACCACCAAACCAGTAGTATATGAAATGTTGAAGTGTCTTCTTGAAGGAGAAGAACAAATATGAACAATAAAATGGCAATAAATACATAGCTATCAACAATTGAATCTACAAACAAAATGAGCAAGCAGAACAGAAACAGACTCATAGATACAGAGAACTTTTTGTTGCTTGCCAAATGAGAGGGGGCTGGGGGGATGGGTGAAAATGATGAAGGAATTAAGAAGTACAAATTGGTTGTTAGACTAATAAACCTCAAAGGGAAAGGGGGAGGGAGGGTGGGGAGAGAGAAACCAAATAAATTCTATACATATATGCATAGCCAATGAACATGGACAATAGTGTAGGGAAAGGCAGGAGGGGGGCAGGATTGGGGAGGAAAAGGTCAATGGGGGGAAATGGGGAGACATCTGTAATACATTCAACAATAAAGATAAGTTTTTTAAAAAAGATTTGGTTAATAGGACAGTACTGTGATTGGGCTACACTATGACAGCTATATTTTTTAAGTGAATTTGTTAAAATAAACCGATATTTTAAAAGAAACACCAGAAGGGTAAAAACAAACAAACAAACAAACAAACACTGAAAGACTTGAAGATATTACATGGGATTGTCTTTAAGGTAATAAAATAAATAAATAAAAAGATCAGAGTTGCCCCGCTGGTGTGGTTCGGTGGACTGAGCATCATCCCATGGACTGAGAGGTCACTGGTTCGATTTCCAGTCAGGGCACATGCCTGGGTTGTGGGCTTGATCCCCACTGGGGGGGGCGTGCAGGAGGCAGCCAATCAATGTTCTCTGTCATTGATGTTTCTATCTCTCTCTCTAAAAAAAATCAATAAAAATATATTTTAAAAAGGATCAGAGTTAAATGAAATTATATAGAGACTATAAAGAAAATAGAAAAGAACAGTGGAACTAAGAGCTATTTCTTTGAAAAGATAACATTTACGAAACTTTAGCTAGACTCGCTAAGAAAAAAGAGATGAGTCAAAGAAATAAAGACATAAATGAAAGAGGAAAATGTATAATTGATACCAATAAAATACTAAGCATGTTGAGAGACAACTATGAACAATTATACAACTACAAATTGAACAACTTAGAATAAATGGATAAATTTCTGGAAACAAAATCTTCCCAAGAATGAATCATGAATAAATAGAAAATCTAAACTAACCAATAATTAGTAATATCATTGAATTAGTAATAATATAAAAAACTCCAAACAAACCAAAGTCCAAGATCAGATGGCTTCATTGGTTAATTCAACAAATTATTTAAATAAGATTTAATACCTATCATTCTCAAACTCTTCCAAACAAAATAAAAATGAATACTTCCAAACTCTCTGTATGAGGTCACAATGATCTCTCTCCCTCTCCTTTCCTCTCTCTCTAAAATCAATAAAGAAAAAAAAGAATAAAAAAAAAAAAAGGTTCTCATCATGAGAAAAAAATTGTAACTTTGCATGGGAAAGGGTAAACATATTTAGTATAGTGATCATTTTGCAATGCATACATATATTGAATCATTATGCTATACACCTGAAACTAATACAACATCATATCCCAATTATAATTCATTGAAAAACTGAAATCACACGATGTTTGTCTTTCTTTAACGGGCTTATTTCGCTTAGCATAATCATCTCCAAGCCCATCCATGTTGTTTCATTAAAGGGTAAAAATTTATTCTTTTTATAGCTGCATAGTATTCCATTGTGTAAATGTGCCACCGCTTTTTAACCCACTCACCTACTGATGGACAGTTGGGTTTTTTCCAGATCTTAGCTATTGTAAATAGTTCTGCTATGAGCATAGGGGTACATGTATTCTTCCTGATTGGTGTTTCAGGCTTCTTAGAAAATAGTTCCAGAAGTGGGACTACTGGGTCAAATGGCAATTCCATTTTTAATTTTTGAGGACTCTCCACAGTGGCTGCACCAGTCTGCATTCCCACCAGCAGTGCACTAGGGTTCCCTTTCCCCACATCCTCACCAGCACTTGTTTATGGTAGCCATTGTGGCAGGTGTTTGCAACGAGCCACTGTAAGAAACTATTTTATTAGTCCTAATAATTTTGCAGATTACCTTCTAATTTTCAGAAAAATAAGATTACCTACATTAGAGAAATTTTGTTGAATAAAAAAAAAAAGAATGTCCACTACAGTACAGGATATGGGTAATTATTCTTTGGAAATATACTACAAAAATACCTCCTTCAAATGAATTAAAATATATAATTACACACATTAGCGTATTGTCTTACTACCCTACAGAACTGTAACAGAAAATATACTTGATTTAATTACATTGTTTAAATATTACTTCCTTTATCACTGCTCCCAATCAAGAAAACAGTCATCTTAAAATAATATTTCTGTAAATTCTATATTGTCTTTCTTTTCAAATAAAAACAATAAATATTTTGCTATTTCCTACCAAGAATAAGAATAGAAGATTCTAAGTTTAGGTCATTTTTTCCAACTCTTGTGGATCTTTGTAATTCACATTTCGTAAGTATACCCCTCTTTATATCAACATTCTGAAGCATTTCAAACAAGGTACCCCTTCCAATGACAAATTAGTGGAGAACAAGACCTATAGTTTAATTCATGATATCATAAATTTCTTTGAAAAAGTCACCATATTGAGTTAACATTTGAGATGGCATACTTTCCTTTTTTTAAAAATTGTTTTTTCTTCATTCATTTTAGAGAGAGGAAGTATTCATTTGATGAGAGAGAACATCGATTGGCTGCTTCCTGCATGCCCCCCAATGGGAATCCGGCCCACAACCTGGGTATGTGCCCTGACTGGGAACTGAACCGGCAACCTCTTGGTGCATGGGTCGACACTCAACCACTGAGACACACCATCTGGGCATACTCTCCTATTTAATTTTAGTACTAAACATTGTCGTTATACTGCTAGATGTCCAAACTTGTGTTTTCTCTCACATTATAGTGCTTTCTCACTATGTAGAACCATAATTTACAGTCCCACACCCTAAGGATAACTGACTTATTTGAAATGATCTGCTAAACAGAAAGCTTTCAAATTTAAGTTTCATGTTTTCTACTGGAAATGACACGAAAGAGAATATCTCCAGCTTAATGTTCAAATCAGTCACTCAGCTTTTCATATATCTCTTGCTGAGGATGTTGTTCATTTTGTTTGAACAATTCTACCGTGCCTAAAAGCAAAGGAGCTTCTCAGTCTTTTTCTTCTTTAGGAGACCACCTGAGAACGTATGGCATAATAGTACTAGTGTGCTCTCTTCCATGGTAAAGTTTTCCACAGTGGCTGTTATATAAATAATCTTTGAGCAACTTGCCAGTGTGGCTCAGTGGTTGAGCATCAACCCATGCACAAAGAGGTCCCAGTTTGATGGCTGGTCAGGACAAATGCCCAGGTTGTGGGCCTGATCCCCAGTAGGGGGCATGGAGGAGGTAGCAAATTGATGTTCTGTCTCATCGATGTTTCCATCTCTCTCTCCCTCTCCCTTCCACTCTCTAAAATCAATAAAGGAAAAAAAAAAAAAAGAATCCTAGAGCTAAGTTGCATTTAGTTAATTGTGGAATAATTTCTAATAGTGATAGAAATAAAAGATGCTCATGACAACATAGTAGCAGTAATGTAGTGACAGCAGCAGAAAATAAATAGACTAGAAGGGAATCAAAATAGAAAAATATGATATATGCTTCTTCGGGGAGTTTAAACCTATTGCCTATACTTGGACTCAGACATCTGTTGTTTGATTAACTGGCTGATGGCTTGCTCTCTTGGACTTTGTAAAACCTTAGTAAATGTTGCCTTGAGTCTTTGAAATTGCATTATAAGTTATGCTAAGTTTTTAAACACTAAAGGATAATAGTAATATCAGAAATCAGTGTCTTTCACTTTTTTCGTTGATTCGTTTCTCCTGAACATTGATCCTATAGCTAATTCTTTGGCAAATAAAGAGGGTAGCGTGCTGGGTCTTGAATCATAGCTTTGATCTCCCAGGTTAAGGACTACAGTACTGCATTAAAACAGCAATACAGAACAACCACACTCCAGTTAAGTATTAGGAAAGACCATCTTGAACTCTATTGTTGAATATTATTAAAAGCATTCAGTGAGTCCTGGCTGGTTTGGCTCAGTGGCTGGAGCGTTGGCCCACAGACCAGAGAGTCCCGGATTCAGTTCCTGCTAAGGGCACGTACCTCAGTTGCACTTTGTAACCGGCCCTGGTTGGGGTCGTGTGGGTGGCAACCACTCAATGTGTTTCTCTCACATCGATGTTTTTCTCACTCTCTCCTGCTCTATCTGAAGATAAATGCAAAAATGTCCTCGGGTGACAATAAAAAAATTAAAATAAATAAATATAAGCATTCAGTGAAAAAAAAAAACATGCATTATTAAGGTAGTATTATCTGAAAAATATGCTGACCATCCATTCTCCAAAATGTAGTCAGTTCTGCCATAACATTTATTTTGAAGACATGAATTTGTTCCCACACAATTGATGTATTAAGAAACAGTTTGGGTATAAAAACAATTTCATGACTGTTTATAATCCAAAAATCACCAGGTAAACACAGAATAAGAATACATAAAATACATACACATATCCCTCAATACTCTAGCAGCTACCTTAGATCACAGTGTGTTATCCTACAATGTTTTCCTTTGCCATTCATTTGCATTTGTGAACATTTTTACATTAATTTTTTTTCTTTATTCATTTTAGAGAGAGGAAAGGAGAGGGAGAAAAAGATGGAAACATCAATGAGAGAGAACATTGACTGGCCGCCTCCTGCATGCCCCCCACTGGGGATCGGGCCCGCAACCTGGGCATGTGCCCTGACCAGGAATTGAACCAGCGACCTCTTGGTACATGGGTTGACGCTCAGCCACTGAGCCACACTGACTGAGCAACATTTTTACATTTTAAGAAATCAACTTATGCAGCACATATAAGTATTCTAATTCAGAAACACCGGACAATGCATGAAAAGGAAAAATTTAAATATTGAGGATAATCTTTTACTAATAAAGTATTTACAAAAAAGTGAAAGAATATATGATATCTTCCAAGTAACAGAGAAGGGAATCCGCTTTATGGCCCATCAGTCACTAAACACAAAAACAAATGTCTATGGATACGTGGTATCATAAAAACATATATTTGGCCTTTGTCCACAGTTCCTGGCACAAGGCTCCTAAAATTCTTAGAATGTACTGATTGATAAGAGTGTCCTTTGTTATTCACAATGAGCCCTTTTTGATGACAACTGTGTTTATGTTGAGGAAGTGACTTATTCTGGGGTTCTGAGATAGTCACAGGATTGGGCACATTACCAAGAAGACCTAATGAATAGATAGAACTTCAGCTCAATCCCTGACCTGGGGTGGAGGGGGCTGAAGATTGCTCTCTATGAAAATTCTTGGCCCATGAGATTCGGGATGCTTCTAGGTTGGTGAACAAATCAAAGTATTGGAGGATAGTACACTCAAGGAAGATATGGAAGCTACGCACCACCAAGCCCAATACCTTATGCTATGCACTGTTTTTCCATTTAGCTATTCCTGAATTGTATCTTTGATAAGAAGCTGCTAAATGTAAGTAAAGTGAGCCCAGCTGGTGTGGCTCAGTGGTTGAACAGTGACCCATGAGCCAAGAGGTCGCTGGTTCCATTCCCGTTCAGGGGACATGTCCAGGTTGTGGGCCTGATCCCCAGTAGGGGGCATGCAGGAGGCAGCCAATTGATGTTCTCTCTCATCGATATTTCTCTCTCTCTCCCTCTCCCTTTCTCTCTCTCTAAAATCAATAAAGACAAAAAATTTTTAATGTAAGTAAAGTGTGTTCTGCCAGCTCTTTTAGCAAACCGTCAAACTTCAGGATGTGATCATGAGAATTCCTAATTTATAACAGGTCAGTTTTAAGTATGGGTGATCACCAGGATTGGCATCTGAAGTAGGAAAAGTCTTGTAAAATCTGATGCTAACTCTAAGTGTTGTCAGAATTCAGTTGAATTGTTGAACACCCAGTTGGTGTTGAGAATCAAAGAACTGGCTGTTGCATGGAAAAAACTCCATGCAAGAGACCACCTTATCTGAGGTTTTGGTTTCTGTGGTTTTAGTTACATAGAGTCAACCATAGTCTGAAAATATTTCTTTCTTTTTTTTAAATATGTTTTTATTGATTTTTTTTAGGGAGAGAGGAAGGGAGAGAGAGATAGAAACAGTGATGTGAGATAGAAACATTGATTGGCTGCCTCCCTCACACCCCCCACTGGGGATCAAGTCCTCAACCTGGGCATGTGTCCTGACCAGGAATCGAACCAGGACCTCTCAGTCCATGGGACAATGCTCAATCCACTGAGCCACACTGGTCAAGTTGAAAATATTTCTTTTATTTAATTTTTAATCCTCACCCAAGGATATGTTTTTTTTTTAATCAATTTGAGAGAGACAAGAAGGGAGAAGGTGAGAGAGAAACATGAATCAGTTTCCTCCTGTAGGCACCCCAACCAGGGATCAAATCCACAACCTGTGTATGTGCTCTGTCTGGGAATTGAACCCAAAACTCTTTGGGTGTCTGGGATGATGTTCCAATAAATTAAGCCTCACTGGCCAGAGCCACAGTCCAAAAATATTAACTGGAACATTCCAGAAGTAAATCTTTCAAAAATTCTAAATTGCAGTCTATTTAGAGCAGGGTGATGAAATTTCACACCCTCTGCTCCATCCTACCACAGACTCAAATCATCCCTTGGTCCAGCATATCCAGGTTGTATACACCTCCCATCCATTGTAGCCACTTAACAGCCATCATGGTTATCGGATCAAATATCACAGTATCACAGGGCTTATGTTCAAGTAGCTCTTATTTTAATTCATTAATGCCTCAAAGCACAAGAGTAGTGATGCTGGCAATTCAAATATGCCAAAGAGAAGCCACAAAGCACTACCTTTAAGTGACGAGGTGAAAATTCAGTACAATCCACAGTTTCAGGCATCCACTGGCGGGTTTGGAACACCTTCTCTTTGGAAAAGGAAGGACTATTACACAGGCAGAAACAAATGCAAGTACTTCTGCTAAGTCAGTAACAACAAGACCTAAAGAAATGAAGAATACTTCCATGTCTCTGGGACTACCCTGTTCCTCAGAATGTTATGTTCATTATATTCCACAAATAAGTGAGATCATATGGAAGTGGGGTACTGACTGACAATCCCCAGAAGGGGTGGTGAGGAAGAGATAAGCCACAGAACTTACATGCATGTATGCATGAACAATGGACATGGACAACAAAGGTGGGGACAGGGTGGGGAGGGAGGGGTGAGGGGAATCAGAGGGGGAAAAAGGAGAACATCTGTAACAAAAATAAATTAATTAATTAAAAATAAATAAATAAATGAAATGACACTGAACAAAAATAAATAAATAAATAAATAAATAAATAAATAAATAAATAAATAAAAGTGATTGATGGTTTAAAAAAAAATAAATGAAGAACAGAAAAATTATCAAGTGTGTGGATTCCAGATCAAAGAGTGTAACACTGGAAAGAAATTTTCCCACAAACAGTCAAAGCATACTCCAGACACAATAACCTTACATAGAAATCACAGAATCTTGTGGAAGTGATTTCTTGATCCCTAAGGGTGTCTACTTTAGTGGTTTCAGACCCAATTTTTAAAGCCTTCGGACATCAGACAAAGCCAAAAGTGGGGATGAGAAGTCTATAAAATAATTCCCAGCAGTGGTATCTAAGTTAATGGAGTACTATACTTGAGCAAAATTTTCAATTTTGGTAAAACAAATTTATTTTGAATGCGTGCCTTAAAGAGCTACAGGAAGGGTTTGAAGAGCTCTGAAATGCAGAGAAGACTGCACCAGATGCAGGGCTGGGAGATTCCTAACTGTGACATTTGGCAACGGTGTCAAACCCAGGAAAATGAGCCGTACCCATTCATAATTTTTATTCCTTTTAGGATATCTTTACTTTTTTAATTCATTTTATTTTACTGTTTTTGTTGTTTTGTTTTGTTTTTTGTTTTTGCATTTTTAAATTTATTTCCATTCTTTATTTTTAATATGTATTTTTTATTGTTGACAGTATTACAGATGTTCCCCAATTCCCCTCCCCATTTGTCCCCTTCTACCCAGCCCCTGCCCCACCCCAGGCCTTCACCCCACTATTATCTATGCCCATGGGTATGCATATATGCATTTATGTTCTTTGGTTTATATCTTCCCACCTCCCCAACTCTTTCCCTCTGAGGTTTGTTAGTCTGTTCCTTGTTTCCATGTCTCTGGATCTGTTTTGTTCTTCAGTTTATTTTGTTCATTAGATTCCATATATAAGTGAGATCATGTGATACTTGTCTTTCTCTGTCTGGCTTGTTTCACTTAGCTTGATACCCTCCAGGCTCATCCATGCTGTCTCAAAGGCAAGAGATTCTTCTCTTTCACAGCTGCATAGTATTCCATTGTGTAAGTGTACCACAATTTTCCTTCTGATTTCAGCTAATTGCTCCATACTACCTCACAATAACTCACAAACTTGTAACTCTTCTGAAACTCACTTCCAAAAGCAAACTACAGATCTTTTTCAATGTAAAGTGCCATATTTATTATTGTATCTGCATATTTTATATTTTAACTATTTAACTCATGTAAAGTTGTGGTAGCATATTTATCAGTTTTCTATCATTTGTTTTTTAATGAGTCATTGACAAATCATTTGAATGTTGTGCCCACAACCCCACCTCTTGTATTTACTGTGTCACTTTGATGAACATGGTGACTCTTAGGGAACAATACGTAGTGCAGTAGTAGAACTGACTATATTTTAAAATATATCCTTAGAGGAAGCTTGACAACTGGAGAGTTCTGTGATGGGGCCAATCCTTCTGATTTGTCAAATGTTTTCCCTGAACTGCTGGTTGACATTAGGTAATCAAGCTACAGATAAGGACATTATAATAAACTCATTATGCCATTTACAGTGAAAATGTCATTGAATATGATGTTCACTGCATCAAACAGTAGTCTCTTTATGATAACCCATGAAAGAAATTTTACTCTGGCCTCAGTACCAGGCAGAGTCATGCTTCTCCTGAGAAATAACTTTGCTTTAATTTTTATGGAGACTAAAACTTTTAAGGGAGTATCTTAATACAGCTCAATAAATAAATCTTAAATGAATAATTGTGTCTTTTAACCAGTTATGTTTCTTTCTCTGCTTTGGCTATTAAAAAACTATGAGTCAGTCCAACCAGTGTGGCTCAGTGGTTGAGCATCAACCCATGCACCAAGAGGTCACTGGTTCGATTCCCAGTCAGGGCACATGCCCAGGTTGTGGGCCAAACCACCAGTAAGGGGCATGCAGGAGGCGGCCAATCGATATTCTCTCTCATCATTGTTTCTCTCTCTCTCTCTCTCTCTCTCTCTCTCTCTCTCTCTCCCTCTCTCTCTCTCTCTCCCTCCCTCCCTTCCTCTCTCTCTAAGAATATCAATGAAGGGAAAAAATAATTTAAAAAAAAACAAAAACGAAGAGTCAAATTTGTGAGTGTCTTCTAGCAAGTGTACCAGCCTTCATAGCACATACTTAGTTTACTGCAACTTATCTTTTCTATGCTTATTTCCCTTTTGTGCAGATGTTTTTACTCTTGTATATTTTTTTTGAATTTTCTTTTATCTTGTACATTCTTTTAAGCTAATTAATTCTTTCCTGAAGCAATCTGGCATATAAGTAAAATAAAATTATAATAGTAATGTAATCCCACAGTACCAGGACTAAGATATAGATCTGCTTTCTGGAAGAAAAAAAAGAGGAAAATTTAGTTTCAAGACATTTCAAAGGCTACTGAAACAGAGAGTTGCATGATACAGCAAGTGTATGAAATGTCAAGAGTAGACTCTAGGTAGTGTGCATACAAGTTATTGTATAAGTCTTTCAAATTTGCTGAATGTTGAACATTTCATAAAAATTTTGGGGAAAGTATTTCAAAATCATTTAGTGATGCATATATATGAATGAAAAAGGAGAAAACTCATGGACATGGACAACAATGTGGAGATATGGGGGCAGAGGTGTGGGAGGAGGTGGGAGAGGACATAGAGGGAGATAAATGGTGATGAAAAAATAAAATGAAAAGAAGAAAAAATACAAAAATTGCTTAGTGATACAAAATATTAATTCATCATAGTAGGTATTTCATGTGGGAGAGCAGAGGAAATATATTCAGTAAGAGGATTACAGGGGATGCTTCCAACAGTTTTGCAAGATTTTAAATTTCTTATGCTGGGTGTAAATGAGACTGAATGAATTGAAAAGCTTGATGGAACAGTGGGATTAAACAGAAATAGAGCCAACATTTGCGATACATGGAATTTAATACAAAGGGCATCCCAGGTTCAAATATTTACTCATGGAAACAATTTAATTTTTTTCCAAGACTATATGCTTTATCTATAGTAAGGTACTAATATATACATGTGTGTTTATCTGGACACCACAGCAATATATATATTTTTTATTTTTCTTTATTGATTTGAGAGGGAGAGAGATAGAAACATTGATGAGAGAGAACATGGATAGGCTGCCTCCTGCATGCCCCCCACTGGATATCAGGCCCACAACCTGGGCATGTGCCCTGACTGGGAATCGAACTGATGACCTTTTGGTGCATGGGTCAATGCTCAACCACTGAGCCACACCGGCCAGGCTCACATCAATATATTTTGAAGCTAAGCCCCATGGTGTTGGTCTTAGATGAAGGGACCTAGCAAACCCTAGAGGGAGATAATGCAATAATTTACCTGTTCCTAATTATTTTTCTTAAACATCCAACTTACAGTATGATGGGATGATTTAAAAAAAAAAATCATTGTTTCTTGCCCATCCTCAAAACCACAAACATCATTAAAATATTCTGAGCTGTGCTCACAATAATGGCTTTTCACTTATATATTTCAACTAGAACCAATCACTGGCTTAAACTTGACTCGAAAATTTCTGTAATTGCTGACAGTCTGAATCAGTAGCACTCTGATTAATGAACGAGTAAAAAGTCTATTAAAAATTGTATTTTCATAGATTCTGCAGAGGCAGCAGAAGACAAATGCTAGAGGATACTAACTAGTATTAACAATCCCTGTGAGGTATTTCTGAATTGACATTTTATTGGATTACGATTGCACAAACTGCACTGAGTTAACCAGGACTAGGTCGCAAAAGACAACAGTTTATTTATTTATTTTGCTCATAAGTGATTCCCGAGAAGGAGAATAAATTCCTAAACCAGACTATACAGGTTTTCCAAATCAGATATGTAACAACCATTAAGGCTGGTGAGAATCATAGTCTTTTCTCTTTCTCTTCCTTCCCCTCACACAAAAACTATGCCCAATGTCTTGAAAAGAGGATACATTAAAATACCTTTTTCATATGAATAAAGTACTCTAATGTGACTAAGAGTGAAAATGTAAAAGGGAAAATCTAGGAGTGATTCACCTGAAACCTAGAATAGTAACCCTTATTTCAAAGTCCCTGGCCAGCAATTTAAACACATAAGCCACACATTCTAATTCCTGTGATACCAGCTTATTTTATTTATTGGGGGGGGGGGTATTTTTAAAAATTTATCTTTATTGTTGAAAGTATTACAGATGTCCCTGCTTTTTCCGCCATTGACTCTACCAACACTCCAGACCCCCGTCCCCCATCCTTCACCCCACTATTGTCTGTGCCCATGGGTTATGCATGTATAAGGATGAATTCTTTGGCTAATCTCTTCCCACCCACTTCCCATTCCCTCTGAGATTTGATACCAGTTTCTTTTAAAATTAAAACTTCCTTGTTGTACTCTACAGCATACTTTGCTATGTGCACTTAGAAACTAGACAAGAATGACTAAACGAATTTTCTCTGTGACCTTTACTACTGTCGACTCAAAACAATTTAGTCCTTTTTTAAGTCATTTGAGAACATTGTACACATTATCCAAGAGGCTTAGGCCTGGCCTTGTCCATGACCTTCAAAACTGATAGACAACAACCACACACACAAAAAGCCAGTTTTAGGCATTTAAAAGAAAGAGAAAAACAAGTCTCTCATCTCCATGAAACAGAAATACTTCCATACATTTTCCTTTTACCATTCTGAGGGGAAATTATTTTGTTCTACTGAGCTAGTAACTGAATAAAACAAAAGCCTAAACTTCTGAAATACACCTTGGGTAAGATTAATGCAATGAATTACTTATGAATATGTATGACAGCCCAGGCGGTGTGGCTCAGTGGTTGAGTATGGACCCACGCACCAAGAGGTCGCTGGTTCGATTCCCAGTCAGGACACATGCCCAGGTTGTGGGCCCGATCCCCAATGGGTGGGGGCAAGCAGGAGGCAGCCAATCGATGTTCTCTCTCATTGGTGTTTCTATCTCTCTCACCCTCTCCTTTCCTCTCTCTCTAAAATCAATAAAGGGGAAAAATTTTTAATAAATAAAATTGCATCTGTTTTCAAAGTTATCAGTTACATTGAGTAATAAGTCCTTTGACTACCATTATAATTCATAAATATAATCCATCTAAAAAGAACGCTTATGAAGGTTGAACTTATATTTTAAATATGACAACATTGAAAATGTTCATTCTTGATAGCTATAGTAATAAAAACTTCCATAACGTTAAGGATAAGATTCTAAAAATTAACTTTTTTCAGTGATAATTTTTATTCTATAAGGACTGTATGGAAAGAGACCAAATAATCAACCTTAATTACATTATGATTTACATAACAACCTAATTTTACTAACAAAGATAAAATCCAATTAATTTCATTAAGATTTAAAATAGTAACTGTTTTTTCTTATATTCATTGGCATCCCGTTGGAATCTTGGTGATACAGAATAAAAGCTTCTGGAAAGATATATTAGATGAAAACATATTTAGATAGTGTAGGATTTTATGAAGAGTATAAATTGATTAGGATTTTCTTTTCCTAAAATACATTGATAAAATACTTTAGTATTGTATTTTATACTCTTATCATTATTACATCTAATATTCACTAAGTGCTTTCTAAGTTATTGGAATAGTTTATACACATTATCTCATTTAATGCCAATAACCTGGACACACACTATTATCTCCATTTGCAAAAAAGCCCAGAGTGTTTACGTTATTTATCTGCTAAGTGCTGGAGCCTGGGCGTAAAACCTGGCCTTTCTCCTATGTCTTTAAGAATTCTGCCCTATTGTCTCAAATCAGGTTAGCTGGTGTTTACTACAGACTAATATTTGCAATCCCAGGTATAGTGGTTCTAGGATACATGAATAAAGAATTGCACACTGCCCTTATTCTTATGGAGGCTATAATCTGGTATATTCTTAATAATTTCCCTGAAAAGGGCCTATGAGCCGTTTTAATACACCATGTATTTTGTGTTTGTTTCTGTTGTTTTGTGCCCTAATGAACTCAATCTTTGTTCTCCTTTTCTTGCTGAAAGATATTTAATTTTATTGCGCTCTCCGGATGCTATTTGGCAGAAGTAAACATAAAATTTAGGTTACTTTTTAGTGCTCATATTGCATTGCAAACCATGTGCTGCTCTGGTTTAATGTCGCTCCTTCTATTAATCCCCCTCCCAAGAAAAAAAAATGTCCCCACTTAACATTTATTTCTCAGATCACTGCAGTCTTGTTTATTTTCTTGCCATTCCAGTGAAGCTGCTCCAAGATCATCCGGAGCAGCCTAGTTGTTAAATATAGTGAATAATTTCATTTTCATTTCTCATTTCACTTGATTTCATTGTAGAATGTGACACATGATCACTGTCTCATTCTTTAATTTTCTCCCACTTTAACACCTCAGGTAACATTCCCTCAGTATCTGCTTCTTACTTTGTAAATACATCTGTTGAAGTTGGAAATCATAGTTTCCCCATCTGAGGTTCATGGACACCTAGGGCTTCATGGATGTAGTTTCTGGGGACCATGGATGTCTCTTCCCCACTAACTAACTTAAAATATTTTAAAAGATACTATGTATTCTTTTTGTAAAAAAAATTTTTAAATATGTTTTTATTGATTTTTGAGAGAGAGAGGAAGGGAGAGGGAGAGAGAGACATCAATGTCAGGGAGAAATATTGATCAGCTGCCTCCTGCACGACCCCAACCGGGGATCAAACCTGCAACCGGGCATGTGCCCTGACCAGGAATTGAACTGGGACCTCTCAGTCCATGGGACGATGCTCAATACACTGAGCCACTCCGGCCTGGCAATACCATGTATACTTATTATTTTAATTCCACAATGTGATACAAAATTTATAGCAGAGTTTGGGTTCAAAAGAATAAAATCTCAAAGACCTAAATTAAAAAATCAGTGAGCAGTTTTCATGGTGGATTATATAGATTGAAATATTTCATTTAGGAAATATCAATAACTCTTCATTTGTTGCTTTGTTTTTAGAACTGTGGCAGACACCAAGAATACAAATATGCAAACATATCCCCAAGCAGTTTACAGTACAGCTAATGAGGCTAGACTAACTAGTAAAATAATAAGACAAATATTATAATATAAAATTGTATGCTAAACTCTGTGGTATAAACTGAAAATACTACTAATAGTTCAAAAGAAGTAGATATTTAAAGATGGAAATAGGGCCCAACCGGTGTGCCTCAGTGATTGAGCATCGACCCATGCACCAAGAGGTCACCAGTTCGATTCCTGGTCAGGGAACATGCCCAGGTTGTGGGCACAATACCCAGTGGGGGGCATGCAGGAGGCGGCCAGTAGATGTTTGCTCTTATCAATGTTTCTCACTCTCTCTCCCTTCCTCTCTCTCTCTCTAAAATTAATAAAGAAAACGAAATCTAAAGACCGAAATAGGGAAGGCTTCTTGAAAAATATGTAACTTACAACAGAAAACAGGCTTTAAAAATCAGGGTTAGAGGGAGAGTTCTTGGAGATAGGAATAACATGAGCAAAGTTAGAGACAAGAATGAACAGAGACATTCAAGGAATAAAGTAGAACTGATATAACTAGAATGACAATTGTATGTTGTGTATGAGATTATGGTTCACCACAGCAACTGATCTCCTGGCTTACCCATTTTGACCTTATCTTCAGGCAGTCTTATTGCTATATTTTATGGCCCATTATATCAGTCACCTCTCTATACAGAGATGAATGTAATTATCTGAATGCAATTATTTATATCAGAAAATGTCATAGTACTTAGCGACTTTCCAATTTTTTTCACCTGACTGCTATCATAAGACATGGAATAAATAAACAAAGCAATAATTTTGTTCTCCAATATTTAAAAACAGATGATATTCTATTTAAGTATTGGGATAATTCCAGGTGTATTTAATCAATTTTCTGTTGTTCACAGAGATTCTAAAGATTATTTTCTGATTTCTAATAAAGACACTGCTGATTCTTTTAATGATATGTATTAAATGATTAAAAACATGGTTTTGTGTGTGTGTGTATGTATTTTTTTTTTACAAAATTCATAAACTTATAAGTCTTGACCTGGGAAGAAAATCTGTACCTGACTTTGGTGTTAACCATAAGAAGCAGCAAATATACTTCACACTTGAATGATATTTTATGCTTAGATTGCAAAGCAATTTGCTTCATATTAATTTGAAACATTGTTCACTTGCCTTACTAATACTCATAAAATGTTCACTTATTAGTTAAAAATTTTTATACTTAGTTTCAAATGGAGAAACTAAAGTCCAAAGAAGTTTATATCACACAAGTCTGAAAATAAAAGTGTTAAGTAAAACTAAATAGCATTATTGGGAAAATGTTTATTTATTTATTTTCTTTATTGATTTTAGAGAGAGGTGAAGGAAGAGGGAGAGATAGAAACATTGATGAGAGAGAACATCGATTGGCCGCCTCCAGCATGTCCCCCTCTAGGGATATAACCCACAACCTGGGCATGTGCCCTGACTGGGAATCGAACCAGTGACCTCTTTGTGCATGGGTCGATGCTCAACCACTGAGCCACACCAGCCGCGCAAAAATGTTTCTTTTATTAATAATTGTTTATCTGAATGAGAAATTTGAAATCAAAGATGCAATTCTGCATTCACTTATCCTTTTGCATATGGAACAATTTTAGAAGTGGAGGGGAGTGGGAGGATCACAGTAAATTTTGGAAAGTAAGAAAATATGTACATATATTATCTTGTCTACGTCCTTATAATTCAATATTATTTATAATTTAGGAAATTGTAGAGAAGATGAAATGAAAAAAAGGAAACACTTTCAACAATGTGTGCAAACATTTCATGTACACCAACACATCTGTTCCCCCTCTCATCTATACTCATTCTTAAATTCAATATTATGATAGTGTTACAATTAACTTCAATGTTATATGTTATACAATGCTTGTTTTATCATAACAGATTTCAAAATACATTCACTTAGCATAATCTAATATGTTGTATTTGTATAGCAGTATTATTTCCAAAAATTATGAAAAATACCATAGACTGGTTATTGCAGTAGAGGACATTATAAAATATAATACAACAGCTTGTGAAATTCCTTGGACATATGATATATTGTGTATATATCAACCAATGATCTAGGAAATTTCAGTGAATCCTGGTCATTAAGATACAATTATTGCCCTGGCCGGTTTGGCTCAGCAGTTAGAGTATCAGCCTGCGGACCAGAGTCTCAGGTTTGGTTCCCGCTAAGGGCACGTACCTCGGTTGCAGTTTGTGCCCAGCCCCAGTTGGGGTTATGTGGGTGGCAACCACTTGATGTGCCTCTCTCACGTCGATGCTGGTCTCTCTCTTCTTCCTTCTCTCCCTCCCACTCTATCTGAAGATAAATGTAAAAATGTCCTCGGGTAAGGGTAAAATAAAATATAATGAAATAAAATAAAATAAATTTTAAAAAGATACAATTATGTATGATAGCATAAAAATTCTAGTTTCAAGTCTATTTCTTATCATATAACCCTCACAAAGCCTCAATTTTCTCATCTGTAAAATAGAGATACTAAAATTTCTATATAATGAAGATGTAATAAAAAAAGAACAAAATGTGTAGGAATATTCCTTTAAAAAATAACATCTTACATGAATGCTAGTTACTTCCGTTAATCCAATAGCTCTATTTACCCAGGGATTCTGAATAAAGCATAGAATATAAATTGGATTACTCTTAAAATGCTCTAGTATTGAGTTTAAAATAGCAACTTTATTTTGTTTATTTTGATCTTTAGATTCCACACGTAAGTGAAATCATATGGTATTTGGCTTTCTCTGTCTGACTTATTTCACGTAGCATAATAACCTCTAGGTCCATCTGTGCTGTTGCAAATGGTAAGATTTCATTCTTATTTATGGCTAAGTAATATTCGATTGTGTATATGTACCACCACTTTTTTTTTGGAGGAACAATCACTTTATTTATTTATTTTTATCCTCACCTTAGGGCACTTTTCCATTTTTTTGTTCAGACAGAGCGGGAGGGAGAGAGAGGGAGAGAGAGAAACATCGATGTGAA
The DNA here is from genome assembly GCF_014108415.1 of Molossus molossus. Lineage (NCBI taxonomy): Eukaryota > Metazoa > Chordata > Mammalia > Chiroptera > Molossidae > Molossus > Molossus molossus. The sequence continues at coordinate 18,505,517 of NW_023425355.1, forward strand.
AGGGACACATCAAGTGGCCGCCTCCTGCATGACCCAACCAGGACCAGGGACAAACAGCAACCGAGGTACGTGCCCTTAGCAGGAACCAAACCTGGGCCTCTCTGGACCGCAGGCCTACACTCTGACCGCTGAGCCAAACTGGCCAGGGCTCGCTTTATTTTTTTTTTTTATTAATTGCCCTGATAAGTAGGCAAATAGAATTAGCTGTAAGGAAAGAGTTGGTAGGAATCTGGGGCCCTGACACTAACTCAAGGCTGACTGACACAGACTGGTCAGGAGTATTTCCTGCTAAATCCCCACTCCCTGATAAAGGTAATTTCTCTCCAGACCAAACAGAGTTACATACAGCCTGCTACTTCTTTCTTATCCACTCATCTATAGATTGAAACAGATTAATAGATATAGAAAACAGACTGATAGTTGCCAGAGGGAAGGGAGATTAGGCAACTGGGTAAAAAAGATTAAGAAGAACAAATTGGTAGTTACAGAATAGTTATGGGGATATGAAGTATAGCATAGGGAATACAGTCAACAACAGTGTAATAACTATGCATGGTACCAGGTCGGTGTTGGAAATATCAAGGGGAACTTTGTAAAGTATATGACTGTCTAACCACTACGCTGTACACCAGAAACTAATACAAAATAATACTGAATGTAAACTGTAATTCAAGTGAAATGAGAAAAGAAAAAAAATCAACTTTATGTTTTACTAGAGCATATTCATCTCAAGAAAGAGCATCATAACAATCCAAAGATATCACATAGTATAACAAAAACAGCTAGAGCAAACAAAATTATCTACTGTATAGAAAAACATTTGGGGACATATATGATCTGGGCTCATTGGTTAAGAGGATAATAGAGGGTTTTTTTGTTTGTTTGTTTGCTTTTATTATTTAGTCTGTAACTGTGTTTGTGAGATTGAGCCTAAGTTAACCCAGCCATAGGCCACACCCCCTTTTAAAAACATATCTTCTTTAACTCTCCTAGATCTTCTTACTCTTTCTGCATCTTCAAGACTGGGGAAAAGTTTCAGCTGAAATTTAAGGGAAGTGGAAGAGCAAAGTAAAATCATTACAGCTTTATTTTCCCATATCAATGTATTTCAACATGTACTGCATTCTCATCAAATACAAGAACATGGACTTACTTTTATAGTTAAATCCTCTTGTTTAGAATTAATCATGATTGCAAAAATTTTGAAAATTCCTTACTTAGCCTAAAGAAATACATTACCTTTCAAATTATTTGGACTATAGAGTTTTTAAAAATTATTACTGAAAATGTATCTTGATTGACAGATTCCATAGATAGATTTATTTTAAGTGAAAATTGAGACACAAGAGAAAACCTGAAATTAAAATGTAAGCAATATCAGGAAATATATTATTAATGAAATAAAGTTCCCTAAATGTATTTTTTCATTAAGAATAATTTTCAAAATTATTTCATAATAATTATGTATTTCACTTCACAAAGTATATAAATATCTAATCACTGTGTTGTGCATAGAAAAGTATTACAATATTGTATGTCAATTGCAATTGAAAAATACATTTTAAAAAATTAATCCTAATCCTATTGGATTGGAGCAGTATCCTTATTTTTTAAAAAAAGGAAAGAATAATTTTCCTGTTTTGCATGAACCATATCTTGTGTTTGCTAAAATCATGTAATAATACATAATTGAGAATGGTAATAATTCTTAATATCTGCAATAAGATAAATAAAGCTTCAATAACTAAATAAGTATTATAAATATAAAATCCATGATCCTAGTGTAAATTTTAAAACAAATACATGGGAAAACTAACACTATTAGCAGATGCCATACTATATATAGAAAACCCAAAATCAAACACAAAAAATTAATAGAATTCATAAGTCAGTAAAGTAGCAGGATGAAAAACTAATATACATAAATCTGTTGCATTCCTATATACTAATAATGAACAATCATAAGGAGAAATGCAGGAAATAATACCATTCACAATTGCATCAAAAAGAATAGCATACCTAGGGAAAAACTTAATCAAGAAGGTTAAAAACCTCACCTCTGCTAACTATAAGACATTAGAAAAAGATACTGCCTGGCCAGTGTGGCTCTGTGGATTCAATGTTGTTCCATGGACTGAGAGGTCCTGGTTCGATTCCCAGTCAGGGCACATGCCTGGGTTGCAGGTTCGATCCCCAGGGCGGGGGGGTGAGCAGGAAGAAACTGATTAATGTTTCCCTCTCATATCAATGTTTCTATCTCTCTTTCCCTTTCTCTCTCTCAAAAAAATCAATAAAAAACTTAAAAAAAAAAAAAAAAAAGATATATTGCCCTGGCCGGTTTGGCTCAGCGGTTAAAGCGTCGGCCTGCAGTCCTGAGAGACCCGGGTTCGGTTCCCGCTAGGGGCGCGTACCTCAGTTGCAGTTTGTCCCTGGCTCTGGTCAGTCGTGTGGGTGGCAGCCACTCGATGTGTTCCTTTCACATCGATGTTTCTCTCTCTCTCTGTGTTCCTCTCTCTCCCTCCCACTCTACCTGAACAAAAAGTGGAAAAATGTCCTCGGGTTAGGATAAAAAAAAAAAAAGAAAGATATTGAAGAGGACACAGATAAATGGAAGAATATACCATGCTCATGGATAGAAAGGATTAATATTGTTAAAATGACCATACTATGTAAAAAAATTTACAGATTCAATGAAATTCAAATCAAAATACCAAAATCATTCCTCCCAGAATTCGAACAATAATCCTAAAATTTATACGGAACCACAAATGACCACAAATAGTCAAAGCAATCATGAGAAAAAAACAACAAAGTTGGATGTATCAGGCTCCCTAAAATGAAACTACACTACAAAACTCTAATAAATAAAATAGTATGGTACTGCCCTGGCCGGTTTGGCTCAGCGGTTGGAGCGTCCGCCTGCGGTCCGGAGAGACCCGGGTTCAGTTCCCGCTAAGGGCACGTACCTCAGTTGCAGTTTGTCCCCGGCCCTGGTTGGTCGTGCGGGTGGCAGCCACTCGATGTGTCCCTTTCACATCGATGTTTCCCTCTCTCTCTCTTCCTCTCTCTCCCTCCCACTCTGTCTGTACAAAAAATGGAAAAATGTCCTCGGATGAGGATAAAAAAAATAAATAATAGTATGGTACTGACACAAAAACAGATCAGTAGGTCAATGAAACAGAATAGGGAGTCCCAGAAACAAAGCCTTATTTATATGAAAAAGTAATTTATGAGAAAGTAAGTAAAAATACACACTGGAGTAATAATAGTTTCTTCAACAAGTGGTGTTGGGAAAACTGGACAGTTACAAGCAAAACAATACTACTCTGGACCACTCACTTTCACCATATACAAAAAATAAAATCAAAATAGGTTAAAGACTTTGCCCACCTCCACCTTTTCTTCATCAGTTTACTTTGTTCATTAGAAAAAGATTGGGTTAATGAATTAAATTTAAGGCTTGGAACCATACAACTCCCAGAAGAAAACATGGGAGGTAAAAATTGGACAACAGTCTGAATAATATAGTTTTGGGCATGTCCACTGGAGCAAAAGAAACAAAAATGACTGTATCAAACTGACAAGCCTTCAACAAAACAAAACGACAACCTACTGACTAGGAAAATATATTCACAAACAATAAACTAGAAAAGAGGTTGATATCTGAAAGATATAAGAAACTAATAAAACTCAATAACAACAACAATAAAACCTAATTCGATGGAAAAATGGCCAGAGTACATGAAAATAAATGTCTCCAAGGTAGATATACAGATGGACAACAGACATATGAAAAGATGTTCAATATCACTAACCACCAGGAAAATGCAAATCAAAACCACAATGACATACCATTTCACACCAGTCAGGATTTCTATTATCAAAAAGTCAACACATTATGTGTAGGCAAGGATGTGGAGAAGGGGGAACCTTGTGCACTGTTGGTGGAACTGCAAACTGGTGCAACCCATATGGAAAGCAGTATGGAGATTCCTCAAAAAACTAAAAATAGATATACCACATAACCCAGAAATTCCACTTCTAGATATTTATCAAAAGAAAACAAGAACATTAATTTGAAAGACATATGCACTCCTATGTTCATTGCAGCACTATTTACAATACCCAAGATATGGAATCAATCTAGGTGTCCATGGAGAGATGAATGGATAAAGAACATGTGAGATATATATATATGTATGTATATGTATGCCATGTATATATATATATATATATATATATATATATATGCAATGGAATAAATATTACATGGCACTAAAGAATAAAATCTTGCCATCTGCAACAATATGGATAGATCTAGAGGGTGTTATGTTAAGTGAAATAAGTCAGTCCAAGACAAATGCTATATGATTTTCACTTCGTGTGCAATCTAAAGAACAAAATGATCCAACAAATAAAATAGAAACAAACTCACAAATACTGAGAACAGACTGATGGTTGCCCAAGGGAATGGAGGTTGGGAGCTGAGTAAAAAAATGAAAGGATTAAGAAGTACAAATTAGAAGTTACAAATAGTCACAACGATATAATTACAGCATAGGGAATAGAGTCAATAATATTGTAATAACTATGTATGGTGCCAGGTATGGGTACTTGAAACATAAGGGTATCACTTTATAAAAGATATGATTGTCTAATTATTATGCCATACATCTGAAATTAACATTAAATATGTTGAATATAAACCATGATCAAAAATAAATAAAATAAGCCCATGGAATAATATGGTGCAATAAATTTATGCACTATATATGGTAAGGAGTATATATATATATATATATATATATATATATATATCTCACATTTAATAAAAATCATGCTCAAATGCATTTGTAGCTCTAAATCATATGTTCTTTTATGTGTTTTATACAATAAAATTATTTAAACTAAAAGTTATAAATTACTACATACTTTAAGAACTACTTGGATGACAGAAGAGTTAAAATTGTATTGGCTATCAATTACTGCATTCTACTTGAAATTACTAAAGTAAATTTATTTTTATCAGTTGCAAACTAAGTATTTTCCTCTCTGATAATACATTGCAAATAGAATTTTTTAAGAAAATGTTTTAGGATTGTGACTATATTCTTTGTGACTGAAATAAATTCTAAATAAATTGAAGAGGGAAACTGGATATAATAGAACCAGGAAAACTGAAAAGAAACAATAATAGAGTATGTTTATTCACAAAAAGATGAGGTTTTAAGAGTCAAAATCTGCCTCTATATAATAAATAACAAATGCCACCGGTCTAAGAATCAAGCATAACTATTTTAAGTATAATGGTAAAATTAATTATACATACAAAATTGAAGATAAGGGTCTATTACAATTTTTTTTGAAACAATCATCATTGTTATGAGGTATAAAATATCTTCTCCTCCCTATAAAGATGTTAGATAACCTCTCATCTAGCCTGTAGTCTAAACTATAAATTGTCTTCTAATAAACAAGTAAAAGATATAAGATTATTTCAAATAAGAAACTTGCCATTCAACTAAAGAGAATAACTGCTTCCTTAAAAAAACAACCTTTTGACTCAGTACCTGTATACATTTATGAATAATATCTCTATGTAGTCTTATATCATTTATTGGGGTAAAGACAGTCTCTTCAATAAATGGTGTTGGGAAAATTGGACAGATACATGCAAAAAAAAATGAAACTAGACCATCAACTTACACCATACACAAGAATAAACTCAAAATGGATAAATGACTTAAATGTAAGTCAAAACCATAAAAAAAATCCTAAAAGAAAACAAAAGGCAATAAAATCTCAGACATCTCTTCTGCTAATATTTTTGCCAATATGTGTCCTAGAGCAAAGGAAATAAAGGAAAACATTAACAAATGGGACTACATCAAGCTAAAGGCTTCTGCACACCGAATGAAACCACAACAAAATGCAAAAAGGAAACCACGTCATGGGAGAACATATTCAACAATGAGACATCTGATAAGTGGTTAATTTCCAAAATATTTTTAAAAACTTACATAGCTCAACAGTAGGAATACAAATAATAAAATTAAAATAGGAAAAGAACCTGAGTTGCCACAGAGCTACGAAAAAAAAGCTCAACGTCACTAATCATAAGAGAGATGCAAATGAAAACCACTTCACAGCTGTCAGAATGGCTACCATCAATAAGTCAAAAACATTAGATAAAGGAATTAAATAAAACAACACACAGTAAGGGCTAACAAGGGTGTGGAGACCAGGAAATCACAGTACACTGTTGGTGGGAATGCAGACTGGGTAGGCACGGCGGAAAAGGATATGGAGGTTCCTCAAAAAAATTAAAAATGGCACTGCCTTTTGACCCAATAATACCACTACTTGGAATATATCCTAAGAATTTCGAAAAACCAATTCCAAAGAATATATGCACCCCTATGTTCACAGTAACGTTATTTACAATATGCAAGATCAAAAACAGCCCAAATTCCCATCAGTGGCTGAGTAGATTAAAAAAAAAAAAAAAGCTGTTGTAGAGGGATTGCAAAACAGCAGTGGAGGTAATGGAAGCTACACAGACCAATTGTCAGAACCAAACTGAAATTACAACTAAAATAAAGACTAATCGTCAGAAAAAAAGCAACAGAAAATCAGCTTTCGAGGACCATATAACCAGGGACACTGAATAGATCTTGGTCAGATTGCAGAGACGCGAGAGGGGGACTGGGAGCCCACGGACAGCAGCCATCTTAGCCATGAGCAGTGCCCTCGGGTTAAATTCCCAAGCAGCTCTGCAGGGCAAAGCCAGGACAAATGCTAAAATAGCCACAGCCACACACCATGGGCTACGACAAAGGGAGGGCGGACTGGAATGGAACCATGTTGGGCCACTTGGAATTTGGAGGGCACTCAAAGCTTTTGCTGAGATATGGCCACCCAGGATGGTGGCCATCTTACTCCTTCCCAGGGCTCTTGGAAGAGGCAGTGGCCCCTCCCTCGGAGATTCAACCCCACCCGGTGGGCCATTGAAAGGCAAATTGAGGCTCATTAACAACCAGCATCTGCCCCACACTAGGGAAATCCCCTTGCACTGAACACCTGAGGGAGCTATTCATTCAACTTAGAACCCAAGATTTTTCAAGTAACCTCCTATAATAGCCTCCAGGCAAAAAGCTAGAGGATAACTGAACCATTCCTGGGCTTGCAACTCTATCAGGAAAGAAAGACTTGACAGTGGTGTTTAACTTGGGTCCTCCTTCGCTCATCCAAACACAGTAGAGGGAGCCACAAACAGCAGAAAACCAACACGCACAGAGAAAATTTGGCAGACTCCAAACAAAACCCACTGAGATAGCCAAAATGGTGAAACAAAGTAACAAATCCCAAATGAAAGAACAAGAGACCTGTACTGAAGATGAGATAAATGAATTGCACTTAAGCAAGTTAAGAGTTAGAATTCAGAGACATGATCTTGAGGAAGCTCAACAGCATGTGTAAGGACATCAACATCATGAGTAGAGACATAGAAACATTGAAATCAACAAATTGGAAATTAAAACCACCAAGAATAAACAAAGACTGACATAGCAGAAATAAAGAACACATTGGAAGGACTAAACAGCAGAGAAGAGGAAGCTGAGGACTAGATCAGTGAATTATTAGAAAGGGCAGGAAAAAATGAACCAATCAGAAAACCAAAAGAAAAAACAATTAAAAAACATAAAGACAGCTTAAGAGAACTGTGAGACAATTGGAAACATAATAATATTCGCATCATACAAGTGTCCAAAGAAGAAGAAAATGAGCAAGGGTCAGAGAATATATTTCAAAAGATACTGACAGAAAATTTCTCTATTTTGGTGAAGGAAGAAGGCATTCAAGTTCAAGAAACACAGAGAGCCCCAACTAAGAAGAACCCAAACAGACCCATGCCAAGACACATAATAGTTAAAATGCCAAAAATTAAAGACAAAGAGAGAATCCTAAAGGCAGCAAGGGATAAGCAACAGGTTACTGAAAAAGAAACCCCAATAAGTCTATCAGCTGACTTCTGAACAGAAACACTACAGGCCAGAGGGAGTGGCATGAAGTAATCAAGGTCATGAAAAACAAGGATCTGAATCCAAGACTACTCTACCCAGCAAGGCTATCATGCAAAATAGAAGGTCAAATAAAGAGCTTCCCAGACAAAAAAAAAAAGGCTAAGGGAATACATTAGCACCAAACCAGCACTGCAAGAAATGTTAAAAGGACTGCTGTAATTAGTAGAAGAAATAGGAAGAAAAATATAACCACACTAAACAAAACTGGCAATAAATAAGTACATAACAATAATCACATTAAATGGACTGAATGCTCCAATAAAAAGACACAGAGTAGCTGATTGGATAAGAAAGCATGACTCATATATATGTTGTGTGCAAGAGACCCAACTCACAAGAAAAGACTCACATAGGTTGAAAGTGAAGGGATGGAAAAAAATCTTCCAAGCAAACAAAAAGGAAAAAAAAAAGCTGGGGTAGCAATACTCATATCTAATAAAGGCCACTACATAATATTGAAAGGATCTATTCAATAGGAAGATATGACCTTGGTAAACATATATGCACCCAATATAAGAGCATCAGAATATATTAAAAATCTTCTGGAGAACTTCAAAGGAGAACTCAGCAGCAATAAAATTATAGCAGGAGACTTCAACACCCCACTGACATCACTGGATAGATCCTCTAGACAAAAAATTAGTGAGGAAACACCGACACTAAATGAAGCACTAGACCAAATGGATTTAATAGATATCTACAGAGAATTATACCCCAAAACTACAGAATTCACATTCTTCTTAAGTGCACATGGGACTTTCTCAAAGATAGACCACATGTTAGGACACAAACTAAGTCTCTACAAGTTCAAGAAGACTGAAATCATGTCAAGCATCTTCTCAGATCACAATGGCATGAAACTAAAAATCAATTGCAACAAGAACATTCAAAAACATTTGAACGCATGGAGGCTAAATAACATGTTGTTAAACAATGAATGGGTTACCAAGGAGATCAAGGAAGAAATTAAAAACTTCCTGGAAACCAATAAAAATGAAGACACAACAACCCAAAATCTATGGGATTCAGCGAAAGCAGTTCTGAGAGGGAAGTTCATAGCACTACAAGCCTACTTCAAGAAACAAGAAAAATTTCTAATAGGTTATCTAACCTTACAACTTAAAGAACTAGAAAGCAAACCAAAAGACAACCCCAGAGCAAGTAGAAGGAAGGAAATAGTAAAGATCAGAGCATAAATAAATGACATAGAGACCAAAAAAAAAAAAAAAACAAATTCAAAAGATCAATGGAACAAAGAACTGGTTTTTCAAAAAGATAAACAAGATGGATGGACACTTAGCTAGACTCACCAAGTAAAAAAGAAAGAAAACCCATATACACAAAATCAGAAATGAAAGAGGAGAAGTAACAACTGACACCACAGACATACAAAATATCGTTAACAGCTACTATGAACAATTATACAGCAACAAATTGGACAAGCTAAGCAAAATGGACAAATTTCTAGAAACACATAGTCTCCCAAAACTGGAACGGGAAGAGATAGAAAACTTGAACAGACCAATAACAACAGAAGAATTTGAAGATGTAATCAAGACTCTCCCAGCAAACAAATGCCCAGGCCCGGATGGCTTCACAGGGGAGTTTTACCGAACATTCAAAGAAGAACTAACACCCATTCTCCTCAAACTATTTCGTAAAATTCAAGAAGAAGGAAGGCTTCCAAACTCATTTTATGAAGCCAGCATAATTCTAATTCCCAAACAAGAAAAAGACACTACAAAGAAAGAAAACCACAGGCCAATATCCCTGATGAACATAGACGCCAAAATCCTGAACAAAATACTAGCAAATCGGATCCAGGAATACACCAAAAAAATTATCCACCATGACCAAGTGGGATTCATCCCAGGGATGCAAGGTTGGTTCAATATTTGAAAATCAATAAACGTGATACATCACATAAATAAAATGAAGAATAAAAACCACATGATCATATCAATAGATGCTGAGAAAGCATTCCACAAAATCCAGCATTCATTTCTGATACAAACATTTAGCAATGTGGGAATAGAGGGATCATATCTCGACATGATACAGGCCATATATGAAAGACCTACAGCCAAAATCATACTCAATGGGCAGAAACCAAAAGCATTTCCCTTAAGAACAGGAACAAGACAGGGATACCCACTTTCGCCACTCTTATTTAACATAGTACTGGAAGTCTTAGCCACAACAATCAGACAAGAAGAAACAATAAAAGGGATCCAAATTGGAAAGGAGAAAGTGAAACTGTCATTATTCGCAGATGACATGATAAATACATAGAAAACCCTAAAGACTCCATCAAAAATCTACTAGACTTAATAAATGAACTTGGCAAAGTAGCAGGATACAAAATTAACGTCAAGAAATCGATGGCATTTTTATACACCAATGATTAACTCACAGAAAGAGAAACTGAAAAAACAATCCCATTTACCATTGCGGCAAGAAAATTAAGATACCTAGGAATATATTTGCAGAAAACTACAGGACATTGAAAAAATAACTAGAGGAAGATATAAAAAAAAGTGGAAGCACATACCTTCTTCATGGACTGGAAGAATTGACATCATTAAAATGTCCATATTACCCAAAGCAATCTATAGATTCAATGCAATCCCAATCAAAATACCAACGACATACTTCAAAGAACTAGAACAAATACTTCAAAAGTTCATATGGAACCAAAAAAGACCCCAAATAGTCACAGCAATCTTGAAAAAGAAGTACAAAGTAGGTGGGATTACAATACCAGATATCAGCTTATACTACAGAGCAACTGTAATCAAAACAGCCTGGTATTGGCACAAGAACAGGCATATAGACCAGTGGAACAGAATAGAAAACCCAGAAATAAACCCAAGGCAATATGATTAACTAATATTTGACAAAGGTGGCATGAGCATACAGTGGAGTAAAGACAGCCTCTTTAATAAATGGTGTTGGGAAAACTAGACAGCTACATGCAGAAAAGTAAAACTAGACCGTCAACTTACATCATACACAAAAATAAACTCAAAATGGATAAAAGACTTAAATGTGACCCGTGAATCCATAAAAATTCTAGAAGAAAATGTAGTAAACAAAATTTCAGACATCATACGCAGCAGAATTTTCACTGATACATCAATGTAAGGCAATAGAAACAAAGGAAAAAATGAACACAGGGGACTACATCAAACTAAAAAGCTTCTGCACAGCAAAAGAAACAACCATCAAAATAAAAAGGCAACCCACTCTATGGGAGAACATCATTGCCAAAGATACATCAGATAAGGGGTTAATTTCCAAAGTATATAGAATACTCATACAACCCAACAAAAGGAAGACAAAGAACCCAAGTAAAAAATGGGCAGAGGAGCTAAACAGACATCTCTCCAAACAGGACATATAAATGGCCAAGAGACATATGAAGAAATGCTCAACATCACTAATCATCAGAGAGATGCAAATTAAAACAACAATGAGGTATCACCTCACACCTGTCAGAATGGCCGCCATCAACAAATCATCAAACAAGTGTTGGTGAGGGTGTGGAGAAAAGGGGACTCTAGTACACTGCTGGTGGGAATGCAGACTGGTGCAGCCACTATGGAAAACAATATGGTGTTACCTCAAAAATTAAAAATTGAACTTCCATTTGACCCAGTGATCCCACGTCTAGGATTATATCCTAAGAAGCCTGAAACACCAATCAGAAAGAATATATGTGCCCCCATGTTCATAGTAGCACTATTTACATTAGCTAAGATCTGGAAACAGCCCAAGTGTCCATCAGTAGACCAATGGATAAGAACACTGTGGTACATGTATACAATGGAGTACTATGCAGCTGTAAGAAAGAAAGATCTCGCCCTGGCCAGTTTGGCTCAGCGGTTAGAGCGTCAGCCTGCGGTCCTGAGAAACCCGGGTTCGGTTCCCGCTAAGGGTGCGTACCTCAGTTGCAGTTTGACCCCGGCCCTGGTTGGTTGTGCGGGTGGCAGCCACTCAATGTGTCCCTTTCACATCGATGTTTCTCTCTCTCTCTCTGTTCCTCTCTCTCCCTCCCACTCTACCTGAACAAAAAATGGAAAAATGTCCTCGGGTGAGGATAAAAAAAAAAAAGAAAGAAAGATCTATCCTTTGAGACACCATGGAGGGACCTGGAAAGTATTATCTTAAGCAAAACAAGCCAAGCAGAAAAGGACAAATACCACATGATCTCACTTATTTGCGGAATATAATGAACATAATAGTCTGAGGAATAGGGTGGACCCATAGATGTGGAAGTAGGGTACAGATTGACAACCCTCAGAAGAGGGGGTGGCGGGTGGAGGGAAGAGGTAAACCACAGAATTTATATGCATGTACCCATAACCAATGGACATGGAAAACAAAGCTGGGTACGGGGTTGGGGTGATGGGGAGGAGGGTGTCAATCAGGAATAAAAGGAGAAACATCTGTAACAAAAATAAATTAATATTTTTTTTAAAAAAAGCTGTTGTACATTTACACAATGGAATACTATGCAGCTATGAAAAAGAAGGATCTATTACCATTTGAAACAGCATAGAGAGGCCTGGAGGTGATTATTCTGAGCAAAATAAGTCAGTCAGAGAAAGACAAATACCATATGATCTCACGTATATGTGGAAACTAATAAACAAATAATCTGACAAACAAAATAGAACTAGAGTCATTGCTACATGGAACAGACTGACAGCTGTCAGAAGGAAGAAGGGAAGGGGGGAATGAATGAAAGAAGGTGAAAGGATTAGCCAAAGAACATATATGTATAACCAATAGACACAGACAATGGAGTGGTAATGGCCAGAGGGAAGAGTTAGCAGGGGGCTGGGTGGAAGTGGGCAAAGTGGGTAGGGGAATGGGGATGTCTGTAATAGTGCCAACAATAAAAATAAAGATCCCTGGCTGGCATGGCTCAGTGGTTAGAGTGTTGACCCACCCACAATTCCCGATCAAGGGCATGTACCTGGGTTGCAGGTTCAATCCCCAGCTCTGGTCAGGGCTTGTGTGGGAGGCAACAAATTGATGTCTCTCTCTCACATCAATGTCTCTCTCTCTCTCTCTCTCTCTCCACCCTTCCCTTCCACTCTCTCTAAAAAAAAAAAAATCAATGGAAAAAATATCAAGAGAGGATTAACAAGAAAAGAAAAGAACAAAATTTTAACAAGAATTTTCTAAAGTGAGAAAACTATAGAAATAATCTCTTTTCTCCCGTTGTTAGAATGTATAAAGAAAACTGTCAAGTCCCTAAGAAACGTGGAAGTTCAATCTTCAACTTCAGAAATTTTATTTCATATATGTTTTAAGTAGTCTTTCAAAAGCAAGGCACAATTTAAAATTTGACATCTTGAAATAATCAGTTATACTACACACACACACACACACACACACACACAGGCGCGCGCATGCGCACACACATGCACACACGCACACGCAATGGAAGTGTGGGAGACTTTTAAAAAGACACTCAAATGTCATAATTTTCTAAAATCAAACAGTATTAATAATAGATAACACATACTTATAGACAGAACATTTAATATATGCCAGGCATGTTTTACGCATTTCATATACACTAATTCACTTAATCCTCCCAACAAAACTATGAGATTGGTCTTATTATCATGCCTATTTCTCAAATGATAAAAAAAAAAAAAAAAAAAAAAAAAACACGCAAAAAATGTGGGGCAGGATTCAAACCGAAAATCTGTTTATTCATACCATTTTCTTAAAAACTATATTATCTCTCTTTAAGCAAAAACAGTATTTAGGGGAAAATTCAGTAGCTGAAATATTTTCTTCAATATTTACAGTAAATATCAATGTAAATCACCCTGGATATTTTTTAAATGATAACACTCGAAGTATAACTAAAATAATGACTTAATATATTCAGGTAAATCATTAGTTAGAATAATCACTCTCAAAACTTCTCTATCAAGCGATTTTTTAAACTTGCCTCATTTTGTGAAAATAACCAAAAGCATAAAGATTATTATTATTATTTTTTAACTGGAAAGGCCTTTAAATTAAAGAAAGCAATGGGCTCTACATGCCACTAAAGACATTTGAGGCTATTTCTTTTCTTTTTTTTTCCAAGAAATCAGAAGCAGATTTCAATGTTGGCAGAGACACAAAAACCCCATAGCTTGATGCCTAATTTACTTCAAATGTCAAATATGCCCTAGCAACACACGCAAATAATTTATAAACTGACACCATTTTAAAAGACAGTAATTGTTTATTTTTCCCTAGGCGAGGTCAGCTGAAATGCAATAGATTAAGGACCTACTGAATCTGTTCTGTATCCTTCCTCAGACCTTACATTACTCAAAAGCATTCACCTGATCCTGTATATCAGCACGCAATAATAATTCTATACCCAAAGTGAATTCTGTAGTCACCTGCCTCAGTGCTGACCTCACTAGTGTTTGAGATGTTCTTGTATAACTACAGTCTTCTGTTGTGCTCATCATATTTATCCCAATCTTCATTTTAATTCCCACTGCTACCATTCTGGTCTAAGTCTTGCATGGAATGGCCTCAAACATTATCTCCCTGCATCTAATCTCTTCCATCTTAAAATTTGCTCATTCAGCAAGTAAAAAAGCTGTGGTACATGTACACAATGGAACACTATGCAGGTATAAGAAAGAAAGATCTTGTATCCTTTGAGACGACATGGAGGGACCTGGAGAGTATTATCCTAAGCAAAATAAGCCAATAAGAGAAAGACAAATATCACATGATCTCACTTATTTGTGGAATATAATGAACAAAACAAACTGGTGAACAAAATAGACCCAGGAGCATAGAAGTAGGGTACAGACTGACAAACCTCAGAAGAGGGAGGTGGGGCCCTGGCCGGTTTGGCTCAGTGGTTAGAGCGTCGGCCTGCGGTCCTGAGAGACCCGGGTTCGGTTCCCGCTAAGGGCGCGTACCGGTTGCAGTTTGTCCCCTGCCCTGGTCAGTTGTGCGGTGGCAACCACTCGATGTGTCCCTTTCACATCGATGTTTCTCTCTCTCTCTGTTCCTCTCTCTCCCTCCCACTCTACCTGAACAAAAAATGGAAAAATATCCTCGGGTGAGGATTAAAAAAAAAAAAAAAAAAAAAGAAGAGGGAGGTGGGGTGGAGGGAAGAGATAAACCACAGAACTTATATACACGTATGTGTAACCAATAGACATAGACAACAGTGCTGGGAACAGGGCCGGGGGGGGGGGTAAGGAGGAGGGTGTCAATGGGGGGAAAGGAGAAACATCTGTAACAAAAATAAATTAATTAAAAAAAAACAAAAAACAAATATTCATTGAACACTTACTATGTGCCTGGTATTATAGGTACAGGGATGAATTCAAAAAAGACATTGATTATTGTTCGCTTAGAGCTTATGTCCTGAACATAATTAAAAATCTAAAATGGCTCCCACTGTTTTTGAGACTATTTCAAACTCAGTATGTTTGTATTTAAGGTAGTTCAAAATATGGCCCCAAACTATTCTTATTTATATCTCTTTCAATACTATCCAAAACAGACTCTACAATATAGTCTGGGAAATCTCCACATTATCCTTCAAATGTGAAGTATTCATTCTCAAATCTGCACCATTTCTCAAGGTGTTTTCTTCATGTGAGTTTTCTTCACTGTCTTCTCGAGTAGGAAGCACTATTCATCACTCTTTCAGTAACAGATCAAATCTCTGACCTGCTATAAAAATGTCCTTAATATTTCCCGCTAATGGTTTTCTTATCTTAACTGCTCAGAACTTAGAATTTACACCTGTGTTTTCAAAACTCAGCTCTAAGAAAAATCAGGGAACACTGAGAGTAAATCATAGCATACTTATGAGCAAATTAGGGCTACACCTCTTCAAAGTTAAAAGAGAAACTCTCAAAAGATTTCATTGCATAGACATTTATGCAAAATATTGGGAAGGGTGTACTGCTTAGGTTGCCAGATGTGTTCATGGTTGTTCATTTAATTGCGATTATATATATATATATATATATATATATATATATATATATATATATATACTTATTTATGCAACATTTTTTTAAATGTAATAAAAATATCATTATAAAAAAGAAAGAAGGTCACAATAAATCCATTCCTTCTGTTCACTCCTTTTTTAAACAAATAATAAGAAATGTCAGGTGCTAAATTAGAGCAGCAGAATTTAAAGGTGGCCCTAGTATTTATTGCCCCTGACGTGCACACACTATGCAAATAATCAGACTAAACACAATGAATTTTACTCCCAAGATTCGATTATACAGCACAGTTAACTTTAAAACAGGAAGGTTATCAAGATGAGCCTGATATAACCACAAGTGCTTTAAAAGCAAAGAGTTTTCACCCTGGTTGGTTTGCTCAGTGGTTAGAGCGTTGGCCTGTGGACCAGAGAGTCCCAGGTTTGGTTCCCGCTAAGACCACGTACCTCAGTTGCAGTTAGTCCCTGGCCCCAGTTGGGGTCATGTGGGTGGCAACCAGTCAATGTGTCTCTCACATCAATGTTTCTCTTTCTCTCTTCCTTCTCTCTCCCTCCTGCTCTAAATCTTACAAATAAGAGAGGTAAACCAAAGAACTTATATGGATGTATGCATAACTAATGGACACAGACAACAATGCTTGTTGGGGGGTGGGATTGAGAGGAGGGTGTCTGTGGGGGAGGGGGTAGAAACACCTTTAATAAAAAAATATATTAATAAAAAAGAAAAGGAAAAAAAAAAGAAGAAAATAATTCAGAATTCAGTGCTCCTAAAAAAAAAAAAAAAAAAGAGTCCACATGCTATTGCTGGAGGGATGGACCTGACAAAGGATGAGGATGGCCTGTTTACTTGAGAATTGCCCACAATGCACAGCCAGCAAAGAAAACAGGAACCTCCATCTACAACTACAAGGAACTGCATTCTGCCAACAACCTGCATGAGCTTCAGAACAGATGTTTCCCCAGAGCCAGCAGGTGAGGACTCAGCCTGGCCAACATCACGATCTGATCCTGCCAGTGAACCCAGTCCTGCTAGGAAATACTTCTCACCTACAGAATTTTGAGATTAAAAAAATGAATGTAGTTTTAAGCCACTAAGTTTTTGGTCATTTGTTATACAGCAGAAGAAAACCAATACACTCATCTTGCAGAAGTGAAAAATACATCTGAAAATATGGGTTCGATGTTTCTAATGTTGGAAAAACTAATCTCTGATGAAAAATACTTCTATTTGAATTATGCCTTCTCTTACAATATTGTCTTCTAAGCTGACACATTAGACTACATGATGTCTAAGATATCCTGCTGCAATCGCCACTACTAAAATCTATTTGGGACTCTATTTTTTTTTCAAATCTGACATTTAAATATATGGTAAAAATTCCTATAATTCACTTATAAATGTACTTATAAATTCACTCATAAATGGTGTTAACAAAGCCATACATATGGCATGAGGATAACTCAAAGCACTGAAATATGGTTCATTTTTAAGACTCATCACAGTTCATCCATAATTACACATTGAAATGTGTCTTCCTAAAACATATGTTGTAGTCCCAGTACCTCAAAATGTGAATATATTTGGAAACACATTTTTGCACTGTAACTAGTTAAGTTAAAAAGAAGTCATGCTGGAAATGCTGGGGGCTAGGGGGGGCAGGATGGAGAGGATGGTATCTGGGGGGGGATGAGAACCATCTATAACAAAAATAAATTAATTTAAAAAAACCCTTTGCTTTAATAAGATTGTTGGTAGAAATATGGACATTACAGGTCATTCTAGTGAAGGCTCAGAGAGGAGAACTGCAGAGAAAGTTCTGCCTCAGGAAATAATGTATATTATAATATAACATATATTAATTATACATATATAACTTACTATATATAACTATATTTATATGAGATTTGGGATATAGAGTGATGCTAAGATGGGTTAAAATTATGAACGATTTTAGGATGAATGTAAGTTTCACACGGGAAATATATGGATATTAGGTTGGACTGTGGTGGGTTGAATTGTGTCCCTCCCAAATATATATTGAAATCCTAATCCCCAGTACCTCTGAAGGTGAACTTAGTTGAATATAGGGCACTATACACACACACACACACACACACACACACACACACGTATGTATAATGTTGTTGGAAATATGAATGTTAAAGGTGCTTCTATTGAGGTCTCAGATGGAAATAAAGAACCTAGTATTGGACACTAGGAAAAAAGGTGATCGTTGTTAGAAAGTGGCAGATAACTAGTCTGAATTATGTGCTCTTATTCTGTGGAAAACAGAACTAATAAGCAATGAACGGGGATATTTAGCTGCCGATATTTCCAAACACACTACGGGATGTGCAATTGGCTTAATTTGCTGTTTATAGTAAAACATGAGAAGAAAGACATACACCGAGGAAGAAACTGTTTAGCAAAAAGGAACTAGCATTTAATGATTTGGACAATTCTCAGCCCATCCAAATTGTGTGCTCTGGAAACAGGACCAAAGTTGTGATTAGACAGACATTTGCAAAGAGTTAAAAGTCATGGAATGGTCTGGATGGCGTGGCTCAGTGGTTGAGCATTGATCCATGCACCAAGAGGTCGCCAGTTCGATTCCTGGTCAGGGCACATGCCCAGGTTGTGGGTCTGATCCCCAGTGGGGGACATGAAGGAGGCGGCCAGTCGATGTTCCCTCTCATCCATGTTTCTATCTCTTGCTCCTTCTCACTTCCTCTCTCTCTAAAAAGCAATAAAGGAAAAAAAAATTATTTAAAAAGTCATAGAACATATGTGACTTATGGATTCCATCTCAGCTATAGCCAGGAATAGAAATGGGGTTTTCTAGGAAGGGTCTGTGGAGAACTTTGTGTCTAATGGGATAAATCCCCTTGATATCCATAGAAGAAAAACAAGTTTTTAAGGATGTGATACTAGCAGAAAAACTGCCAGCCTGAAATGAAATGAATAGAGAGACCAGATGAAATGAAGGGAGAATAGCTCCAAGGTCAGAAACACACGTGCAAAGGTTGGGACTAATGGACCTCATTGGGCCAAGAGGGACAGACCTTCACCTTAGCAGGCCCAGAGGATTGACTATAAAGTACTGATGATACTTCTAAAGAGTTGAAATCTAATGGAATTTGTCTTGTTGGGTTTTAGACTTGTTTCAGTACTACAATAATGTTTTTTTCTTTCCAATTTTTCCCTTTAAGAATGGGATGTCTATTCTATGCTTCTCCTACCAATGTGTTCTGGAAAGAGATGACTGGTTTCACGGGTTCACAGAGAAGAATCTTGTTCCAAAATAAATCATACATAGAGAGTGTCATCCATACTTGATTTGGATGATTTAGAAGATGAGATTTGAAACATTTTAAGTTGATTATATTTACACGAGATTTGGGATACAGAGTGATGCTGTGATGGTTAAAATTATGAATGATTTTAGGATGAATGTAAGTTTCACACGGGAAATAGAAGGATATTAGGGTGGATTGTGGTGGGTTGCATTGTGTCCCTCCCAAAGCATATATTGAAATCCTAATCCCCAGTACCTCTGAAGGTGAACTTATTTGAATATAGGGCCATTACAGATATAATTAGGTAAATTGAAATAAGGTCATTCTTGAGTAAGGTAGGTCCTTAATCTAATATGACTACTGTCATCATTAATAAATATAAAAGTTATAATGTCATTTAATAAATATGAAAGCTCTGAAACAAACAAAAGGGAAAATACAATAGAAAAAGAAAACCCAGACACAGAAAGAAGACAGACATATGAAGATGGGAACAGATTATATTTATGTTTCCAAAGCCAAGAAACACTTGGGTTGCCAGAAGCTGAAATAGGCAAGAAAAGATCTTCCTCCAAAAGCTTCACTGAGAGCATGACCCTGGCAACACCTTGATTTTTAGACGTCTACCCTCCAGAACTATGAAAAAATAAACTTCTGTTGTTTAAACCACGGGTTTGTGATACTTCCTTATGGAAATACCAGAAAACTAATATATCCATTATGCAGATAATCTGTAAAAATAATATGCAAATGTAAATAGTAATTTGACAGTTGTTATTATGTAGGGAATCCAAACCTTGTGGAATCATTCATATTTAGGAGCTGTCCCATTTTTTACTTATATAATCCTTTGAAATCTATAGCAGATTGAACCTTTTATTATCTTGAAGAGACAGGAAGCAACATAGTAATGTAATCTATTGTTATTTTACATTTAATAAAACAAAAGTTGGTGTTATTGGGTCATTTCTTTCCTTAGATAAGTTCTGTAAGGTTTTACAGAGTTTTGTTATTTGAGATAAGCAAAGGAAAAACATCTGTTGAAATGACATATATTGGTTTATGATGGCTTTTAAAATTTATATTTAATGTTGAAAGGATTACAGGTGTCCTTTTTTAAAACTCATCTTTATTATTGAATGTATTACAGATGTCTCCCCTTTTTTCCCCATTCACTCCCTCTTCCCCAATCCCACCCCCCCTCCTGCCTTCCCTACACTATTGTAGGTGTCCATTGGTTATACATATACTGTATGCATAGAAGTTCTTTGGTTTATCTCATCCCATCTTCCCTCCCCCCTTCCCTTTGAGGTTCATCAGTCTAATCACCTAGGTACCCTTTCTTCCCCATTGACACCCTCCTCCCAGTTCCTGTCCCCTCCTGCCTTCACCACACTGTTGTCTGTGTCCATTGGTTGCACATATAAGTTCTTTGGTTTTTTTCTTCCCACCCGCCGCCACCCCATTTCCCTCTGAGGTTCGTCATCTGTTCCCTACTTCCATGTCTCTGGATTTAATGCTTCATTTCTTATTAGTGTTGCCCCATGGGATAAAACTTCTGGCTGCCTATGTACATTATAGTTTTTCCTCACATTTTAAAAATTCAGGATCCAATTTTAACCATGAACATAGTAAAATAAAGATGGAATTCATTACTTGTTCACTGTCTTTATTTATATGTGTATGTGTGTGTGTGTGTGTGTGTGTATATATATATATATATATATATATATATATATATATATATAGTAAAACAACTCTTAAAAACTCCAAAATAATTAATGTTAAATGCCAATTGAAATATTTTGAAGTTAGACCTTAATTCAGTCATTTATTCATTCATTTCTTGGTAGAATTATATTGAGCAGTGAAAACTTTTAAAACTAGAGACTTTATCAAAGTTGTCCTTATTCTTAATTGCCATATAATTCTGCTCAGTACAGATGGTAGGTACATGATATAGATGATGGTTTAGATAGATAGGTAGATGATATAAAGACTTAATTTAGAATCTTTTGCTAAAGAATTTTACTTTCCTCTGGAAGTAACAGAGAATACATCAAAGGTAAGTACTTCATCATTAATACTACCAGGGATAAAATAATCTGCATATCTGACAACTAGTTACTAGCCTTTTCCATTGGTCAGCCATTATATATCATGATACTAGGGAGATAATCATAAATCTTAGTTTTTCAAGAGATTTGGGATGTTGGGAAAGAAAGGCAAAAAACTTGAAGGAAAGTACTAATACTTGAGAGAATTCCTACTATAGGCTACACATTGCGTTAGTTATTACATATATATATTGCCTTAAGTGATCATCATCATAATAAATATTATGAAGTAGATGTTATTAATCATCATCTTTGGCTCAAAAATAATTAACCTGCTTATGATTGCTCAATTAATAGGTAGCAGAGCTAGTAATTAAACCCTGGTCTGCAAGTCACAAAAGAATGTAATTTTTCACCTATATTTGTTATCTCTTGATAAAATACAACTTGGCACCTTTGTACTAGGACATAAGAAATAACTTCTAAGCAAACTGATCTCCAAATAAAGTACTATCTACTGTGACATAATATTCTAATATTGATACCTCCAAGTGAACTTGAGTTTTAAAGAAAGCCTTGAAACTGATGTAGGAAAACAATGAATTTAATTCTTTGCAGTTTCAAAGGACATAGAAATGCAACGATCCAGTATCATGGGATCAAAAGTGACATAAAATAAAGTGGTGATTTATAGGGGATAGTGCAGTGCTAAGCATGATTTCTCCTGATCCACGCTATTATAATCTGCAAGCTAGACTCAATCTTCCCTTGGTTGGACTTTATAAGCTTAACAAAGCAAACTACAGGGGTTTATCAAGTTTGAAGCTGTTTGATGTTGAAACATCTTGCAAATTAAGGAATCCTAATATTCCTTTCGATATATTGTGTTCCTACGGAAAACATAATTTGGACAATATTTATTACTTATAACCTATTCAAATTAGAATTTTTTTAAATCTCTAGAGCCTTGGAACAAATTATGTAGCATTATATATTACAAGTTCTTGCTCTATGGTAATGCTTTCAATAACAATTAATCCCCAGAGTACTTCATAGTTCACATTCTAAAGAACTTACTCTTGCTTACATAAGAAATGGTTTTCTGATATTTATTCTCTTTTTACATTCATAGAAATTGTATATAGCCCTGGCTGGTTTGGCTCAGTGGTTGGAGCGTTGGCCTGAGGACCAGAGAGTACCAGGTTCGGTTTCTGCTAGGGGCATGTACCCCCCCCAAAAAAAAGTTGTATATAACTGTATTTTTAATTTTAATGTCTCTCTACTACCTAGAAAGTGGATGCTACAGCTAAAGAAGTACCAAAAAGGAGTATTTTCGATAGCTAAAAACAATTTTGAAATTATACTATTAATAGAAATAACCAAGTTTAGATAAATTATAAAAAGATCTAGAACCTGTTTCCTTCTTTTTCTTTTGTTTTCCAGAGGACAAAGAAAGTATGAATCATATTTCACACATAATATTTAAATCTAATATTTAACAAATATTAGAGTTTGGATTTATTGTAACACTGTTAAATAAAAAATCTAAAGCCCTGAATTTTTTTATGTTATTTATATTTTATGTCCATAGAACATACCTACTTCTCATTTATTACTGTATTTTCTTGCTTAATATATTCAACTTATGAGAAATTTTTTCCACATTTTCCATTTAATGACTACCTCCAACAAAAGCAAATGAGATGAAATATCACAGGTGTGTGCATTCTGGTAAGATATATTTAATAAATATGTAAATCAATCAATTTATCTCTCTCCTCAGGCAGAAAAGGTGTATGAATTCATAAACATCACTTTAAATTCTACAGAGTGCACCAAAAATATTTCCAGAAAGTACTGGAAAGAAAGGTTCAATTTTATGTTTGTCTTATGGACATACACTATTGGCACTATCATATAGAGTTACTTATTCCAAATTCAGAAACAGCAAGACAGACCTGAAACCTATCATTATTTACTGTTTCCAGCTAAGTTTCATAAAATAGAGGATGAGTGCAACCAGATTCTGCATTATAATATGCCATCCTAGTGTCATCTGATATATAAGGTAAACATGTACATGAACTCTCTTCACCCGATTACAACAGGCCAAATGATATTTGTATAACTTGATACAGCGGGGCCTTACACACTTTGCATCATGTACAGTATGAAAACATGAACAATTGTTTGTGAAATTACAAAGAAACCCAATTTAAATAAGTACAAAACAGCCCGGCCAGTGTGGCTCAGTGGTTGAGCGTCGACCCATGCATCAAGAGGTCGCTGGTTCGATTCCTGGTCAGGACACATGTCCAGGTTGTGGGCCCAATCTCCAGTGGGGGGCATGCAGGAGGCAGTTGATTGATGTTCTCTCTCATCCATGTTTCTATCTCTCTCTCCCTCTCCTTTCCTCTCTCTCTAAAAATCAATGAAGAATTTTTTTAAAAAATAAGTACAAAACATAAACAGAAATATTTTGTGATTATGTCTATAAGAGAACAATGAAGTGGAAACCTGAGTAAAATTACATAAATAAATACTTTTAACCCAATTCTATGGGTAGTTCAAACAATGGTATTATTATGGCATAGATTATCCAGATAACCACATATTTTTTCAAGTAATTTTTAACTTTGCTTGCATAAATATAGTACATATTTTTGCAATAGTTTGTGTATTCTAACAAGTCTCTTGATTTTCAAACCTTGATTTTCACAGTCTCCAGTGGTTTAAATAATATAGTGTAAAGATGTGCAAAATTAAGCCAAGTATAAAAGGAGAAAAGTATCTTATATTAAGTGACATTCTATAAAACAAGAGCATATGGATGTCCAAACTGGATCACAGTCATGTTTTATCCAATCAAATATTTTCTCTCAGAGAAAAGAATGTCTTGGACGGTAGAAGTAACTGGATGTTACCTCTACAATAAAAATAGCAATGCCTTGTATCTTGCTAATGCATTATAATTTGCAAAGTCTACTGACATACATATTCACCACAACTCTGTAAGTTATTTTTCACAATTACAGAAAATAATAAAAGGCAATGATAGTTCTAACAGAGATCACTGAAATCTTCTTTTATATATGAGAAAAAGGAAGAATCTTGTCCTTGATTCCCAGGGCTAATTAATGAAATCAGGCCCAAGCCAGGCCCGTTCTGGCTCAGTGGTTGAGCACTGACCCATGCACCAAGAGGTCGCTGGTTTGATTCCCGCTCAGGGCACATGCCCAGGTTGTGGGCCCAATCCCCAGTGGGGGGCATGCAGGAGGTGGCCAATGAATGTTCTCTCTCATCCATGTTTCTATGTCTCTCTTCCTCTCCTTTCCTCTCTTTCTAAAAATCAATAAAAAACATATATAAAAAAAAGCCAGGCTTAATAGCAAATTCTGATGGCTCTTATTTAACTACTGTACATCCATGGGCTTGTTAGTTTCCTTAAAAATACATTTTAAATCTATCTTCTGTGAAACTCTTTAAATGTTTGTTTAAATAATATTGTGTGCTTTTTTTGTAGCATTAATTAAGCATGATAAAATTTAGTTATTATTCTTCACTTAATCTTGCCTTCCCATCACAATGCATTCAAATTATTGTAGTCTCAAATGTTGTGGAAAAGTTTATGATTTTATAAATTTATGAGACTATAAATGTATGATTTTATAGATTTCAAAAACTCTTCTCAGATTTTGTCTTTCTAAATGAAGATATAATTTTCTAATAAATAAATAATTATACCAATTGACTGCCTAAAATAATTATTATTTTAAGTTTTACCTGAAAAAATTATAAATATTTTTACTTAACTAATGATTATATACTTTAGAAAGAAAATGATTTTAACAAAACTTTTTGGAAACTTTGGAAGAGAAGCATCTCTTTTTGTCGTGCCTATTTTGGCATACAAAACTAGCCTGCAAGAGGTAAAATAATAGTAATTTGATGCAATAATAAACAATAATGCTGAAAACCACAGTAGATGAAATGGTTATGTAACAAGCATATTCATTACTCAGACGATTCTCTAAGGAATTTATAGCAAGTAATCCAAGCCTCTGTATAAATAAAAATCACTTATTCTTTTATCCAAACAATCATCCTACCATTTTTCTCACGTAAACTGAAGGTGCCAAAAATGATCAGTTAATAGAGTTATTACTGTTACAAGTTTAAACAAATAAGAGACTTAGGCATTTCAGTTCGAAAAATAATACTATTAAAACAACGTAGCAAAAGAAGTAATTTTAATGTTAGAATCATAAACAGTAAAGTTGTTGATAGTTGCTTTTGTCAGAAAACTTCCTTTACTTAAGTAGTTTACAAATTCATAGAATGTTATTATTTGAAAAGTAGCTTATTCTGGATTTTATTAGAAGAAATTATTAAACACTGACAAGTAATTGGCCATTTGTTACTTCATTATACAAAGTTACTTAGGTTTACCATCCTCAAAATTAAAAGGGAACCCATTGTATAGAAGAACATATTTTCCAATGATACATCTGACAAGTGGATAATCTCCAAAATATATAAAGAACTTATACAACTCAACACCAGAAAAACAAACAATCAAATTAAAAATAAGCAAAAGATCTGAGTAGCCACTTCTCTAAAGAGGACAAACCAATGACCAATAGATATATGTAAAGATGCTCAACATCACTGTTCATCCGAGAGATGCAAATTAAAATCATAATGAAATATCACCTCATGCCTGTCAGAATGACTATCATCAATAAATCAACAAACAAGTGGCAGTGAGGATATAGAGAAAAGGAAACCCTTGTGCACTATTGGTGGGACTATAGATTGCTGCAGCCACTGTGGAAAACAGTATGGCATTTCCTCAAAAAATAAAAAAATGGCACTGCCTTTTGACCTATCCTCCACACTTCTGGAATATATCCTAAGAATCCTGAAATACCAATTCGAAAGAATATGTGCACCCTTAGGTTCATAGCAGCATCATTTATGATGAAAACAACCCAAGTGCCCAGCAGTAGATGAGTAGATAAAAAAACTGTGGTACGTTTACACAATGGAATACTGCAGGGCCATAAAAATAAGGAAATCTTTCCTTTTGTGACAGCATGAAAAGACCTAAAGATTATTATGCTACGTGAACTAAGTCAGTGAGAGAAAGACAAATAGCATATGATCTCACTTATATGTGGAATCTATGGAACAAAATAATCTAACAAACAAAATAGAAACAGAGGCATAGAAACATGGAACAGACTTACAGACTTCAGAACAGAAGAAAATGGAGAAACTGAGTGAAAGAAGGTGAAAAAATAGCCAAAGAACATGTATGCATAGCCCATGGCTACAGACAACAGTGTGGTGATGGTCAGAGGGAGGGGAGGCAGGGGTTGGATGAAGGTGGGCAAAGGGGAGCAAAATGGGGACATTTGTAATGACATCAACTATAAAAATAAAGTTAAAAAAGTGGTGGTACTGCCTGGCTGCTGTGGCTCAGTGGTTGAGCATCGACCCGTGCACCAAGAGGTCACCAGCTCAATTGTCAGTCAGGGCACATGCCCAGGTTGTGGACACGATCCCCAGTGGGGGGCATGCAGGAGGCAGCCAATCAGTGTACTCTCTCATCGATGTTTCTATCTCTCTCTCCCTCTCCCTTCCTCTCTTTCTAAAATCAATCAATAAATAAAAAATTTAAGTAGTTGTACATATATATACACTGGAATATTACTCTGTCATAAAAACAACTGAAATATTTCCACTGTGACTGCATGGTTAGACATAGAGGATGTTAGGCTAAGTGAAATAAGTCAGTTAAAGAAAGAAAAATACCATATGATTTCACTTATATGTGGAATCTAAGGATAAAAATAAACAAACCCTTAGAGACAGATAACTGATTAATGGCTTCCATCAGGAAGGAGTATTGTGGGACAGAGTGAAAAAGGTGAAGGGAATTAGAAGTACAGATTGGTAGTAATAATAAAGTCATAGAGATGTAAATACAGCAAAGGAAGTAGAGTCAATAATATTGTAATAACTCTGTATGGTGCCAAATGGGTATTGGAAATATCAGAGAAAAAACTTGGTGAATTTTGTGATTTTTGAACCACTATGCAGTACAGCTGAAAATAATACTAAATAATATTGAATGTAGCCCTGGCCGGTTTGGCTCAGCGGTTAGAGCGTCGGCCTGCGGTCCTGAGAGACCCGGGTTCGGTTCCCGCTAAGGGCATGTACCTCGGTTGCAGTTTGTCCCTGGCCCTGGTTGGTTGTGCGGGTGGCAGCCACTCGATGTGTTCCTTTCACATCGATGTTTCTCTCTCTCTCTCTGTTCCTCTCTCTCCCTCCCACTCTACCTGAATAAAAAAATGGAAAAATGTCCTCGGGTGAGGATAAAAAAAATATATATATATATTGAATGTAAACTGTAATTTAAACATAAAATTAAAAAAAGAAAACAACATAGTTTAAGAAAATGTGTAAAAGAAATTAGCGATCACTAGAGACAAGAAATAGTTCTGAGAATAAGCAAAACACATGAACTTTATTTAATTTTTAAGTTTGTTACAAGATTATTAGATCAGAACAATTCCCAAGATATCATTTATTATCTTAACTGAAACAAATAATGATACAAGTAAAAATATGTGACCTAGATAACATGGTTGGGGGAGTTGTTTTTTTTTAACTTTTATTCTTTGTTGATTTTAAAGAGAGAAGAAGGGAGAGGGAGAGAGATAGAAACATCCATAAAAGAGAACATCAACGGGCCGCCTCCTATATGCCCCCACTGGGCACTTGGCCCACAACCTGGGCATGTGCCCTGAGAATCAAACTGGCAACCTCTTGATGCATGGGTTGACGCTCAACCACTGAGCCACAATGGCTGGGCTTGAGCCACAATGGCTGGGCTTGGGGAAGCTTTAACTCAGTGGATGACTGATCTTAAAAGCATACTGTTTAATGGCTCAATGACAAATTTGGAGAGATTTCCAAGTGTCTGCCCACTGTCCCGTTTAATATAAAATAACACTATTTACAAATGATAAAGCAGAGAGATAAAGCAAAAGTATAGACTCCTGAATTAAGTTTTAAATATGATATAAAAACACTCTAGCCAAAAGGCAGACTACAAAGCTTCAAGTCCTTGTTCCTCCATATATACACAGAAAAAACAGCAAAAATAAAATCAACCAACCAAACAAACAAACAAAAAACTGGCTAAAATAACCTGGTAGGAACTCTGGAAAACAAAATTCTTTAGCAATCAAGCAAATATCCAATCAAGAAAAGCAACATTACAATCACCAGGAGATTTCATGGTCCCTTTGCACTTCCTTGCTCCATCCCCTCCCTGATGTAACCTTAGCTCTTTCTATCAAAAGCTCCAGCAAAGTTCTCAATTTCCTATCTCAACCTGGAGGAGCAGATCAGACCTCATTTGCAATGTTCTAACCTGTCTGGGAGCTGTCTGAAGTATTGGTCTCTCTTTTGCCTAACCCAGAGCTGAAGTGGAGAGTAGCATAACTCAGACTTTAAGCTTGGAAGCAGCAGAAAACAGTGGGCACAGCTCATAAAAGCAGTATAGAAACAGACCCACAGATGCCTGGGCCAAGGGATTATAGGAGGAGTATAACAGCTTATCAAAGACCATAAGGAGAAGCTGGGGTAAAACTCTTGGAAATTTTGACATTTCCAAACATCTATGTATTCAAGGGAAACAAATAAGCTAGACACCAACCCAAACAAGAAGTATGGTAAAAAAATATATGAATATACCGTCAGCTTTGTACTGGGCCTAATACCAAGGTTTGTCACCAAGGTCCAACTGCTTAGTAAAGAACTTTGCCGGCACAAAACCAGTCTGCAAAGATTGGGAGAAATGGCTGTTTTTCAAAAGCAACAAACAGCAATAACAAAATACATTGAAAAAAAAAAAAAACAGAAACATGATCCTTTCGAAAGAAAGATAAACTAAAATGGCAGAAAACATCTCTGATGAAATACAAGCATCAGAATTACTAACCGGATACCTTAAAACAACTGTTTTGAATATGTTCAAAGAGCTAAAGGAAACCATGAAAAAAAAACCTAAAGAAAATAAGGAAAATAATATATGAATAAAATGAGATATCAACAGAAACACAGGAAATATATATATATATATATATATATATATATATATATATATATATAAAAGAGAAATAAAAACTAAACTGAAAATTTCACTGAAAGCGTTCAACAACAGAATTGAACAGGCAGAAGAAATAATCAGGAAACCTGAATAAAAGATATTTGAAATTTTAGTCTTAATAGCAGAACTAAAATAAAAGTAAACTTAACAGAGCACATGGAACTTATTTGGAAGATTAATAAATGCTTTATGAGTGTTCCAGAAAGAAGTGACAAAGTGGAAAAGAGACTGTCTGAAAAAATAATGACTCCAAATTTCCCAAGTCTGGGAAAGCATGGTTAGAAATCACAAGGGAAATTAGAAAACAACTTGAGATTCCAAAATGGCGGCAGAGTGAATGGAAACTACACAGACCATCTCTCAGCACCAAAATGGAATTACAACTAAAATAAAGACAAATCTTTGGGAAAAAAGCAACAGAAACGCAACTGGAGAGGACCCATTTCACCAGAGACAGGAAAAAAGGACACTGAATCGAGCCTGATAGATCTGCAGAGGGGTGAGAGGGCAGGCTGGGAGCCCACGGACAGCAGCTGTTTTAGCTGTGAACAGATCCTATGGGGTTAAAATCCCTAGCTGGCTCCACAGTGCAGAGGGCCAGGACAGAGTACTAAATTAGCTACAGCCACTCACCTTGGGCTCTGGGAGAGAAAGGGTGGAGTAGACTGGAACTGTGTGTGGATATTCAGGATTTGGAGGGTGCAGAGAGCATTTGCTGAGTTGCACCCTCACAGGACAGTGGCCATATTTCTTGAGAAGCCCCTTCCCAAAGCTCTGGGGAGAAGTAGCAGCCCCTCTCTCAAAGATTTAACCCCACCCAGCTGGGCCAGAGAAATGCAAATTGAGGCTCATTAACAACCAGCATCTGGCCAACCCTCTGGAAATCCTCTTGCCCTGAACACCTGAGGGAGTTTTTTTATTCAGCTGAGGGCGACAACCCAAGTCTCATCAAGTAACTAAAACTAATAGCCTCCAGACAAAAAGCTAGAGAATAACTGAACCATCCCTGGGCTTGCAAACCTATCCAGGACAGTAAGATTTGACAGTGGTGTTTAACGTGGGTCCTCCCACACTCATCCAAACCCAGTAGAGAGAACCACAAACAGCAGAAAACCAACACCCACAGGAAAAACTGGTCAGGCTCCAAAATCCACTGAGATAGCCAAAATGGTAAAACAAAGAAAAAAAATCCCAAATGAAAAAAACGAGAACTCAACTGAAGATGTGATAAATGAAATGCAGTTCAGCAAATTATCAGAGGTAGAGTTCACAGTGATGATCTTGAGGAAACTCAAGAGCATGAGTAAGGAGCTGAACACCATGAGTAAAGATATAAAAACATTGAAAATCAACCAAGTAAAAATGAAGAATGACACAGCAGAAATAAAGAACACACTGTAAAAAAAAAAAAAAAAAAAAAAAAAAAAAAAAAAAACTAGCAGAGTAGAGGAAGCAAAGGACTGGATCAGTGAATTAGAAGAAGGAATTAAAAAAAAAAAATCACCCAATCAGAAAACCAAAAGGAAAAATCAATTAAAAAACCAGGAAGACAGCTTCAGAGAACGGTGGGACAATGGCAAATGTAACAACATTCACATCACAGGAGTACCAGAAGAAAAAGAAAATGAGCAAGGGTTAGAGAATATAATTTAAGAAATAATGACAGAAAACTTCCCTAACTTGGTGAAGGAAGAAGGCATTCAAGTTCAAGAAGCACAGAGAGCCCCAACTAAAAAGAACCCAAACAGCCCCACACCAAGACACATAATAATCAAAATGCCAAAACTTAAAGACAAAGAGAGAAACCTAAAGGCAGCAAGAGATAAGCAACAGGTTACCTACAAAGGAACCCCCATGAGGCTATCAGCTGATTACTTAACAGAAACACTACAGGACAGAAAAAAATGTCATGAAGTAATCAAAATGATGAAAAACAAGAATCTGAACCCAAAACTACTCTGTCCAGCAAGGCTACCATTTAAAATAGAAAGTGAAATAAAGAGCTTCCCAGACAAAAAAAAAAGGCTAAAGAAATATATTTGCACCAAACCCGCACTGCAAGAAATGCTAAAAGGACTGCTGTAATTAGTAGAAGAAATAGGAAGAAAAATATAACCACAATAAACAAAAATGGCAATAAATAAGTACATATTCATAATAACTTAAAAGTAAATGAATTGAATGCTCCAATCAAAAGACACAGAATAACTGATTGGATAAGAAAGCATGACTCATATATATGTTGTTTACAAGAGACCCACCTCACAAAAAGAGACTCACATAGGTTGAAAGTGAAGAAATGAAAAAAAATCTTTCAAGCAAACAAAAAGGATAAAAAAAGCAGGGGTAGCAATACTCATATCTGATAAAATAGATTTCAAAATGAAGGCCATAACTAGAAACAGAGAAGGGCACTACATTATACTGAAAAGATCTATCCAACAGGAAGATATAACCTTGGTAAATATATATGCACACAATATAAGAGCACCAAAATATATTAAAAATCTTCTGGAGGATTTCAAAGGAGAAATTGACAACAATACAATCATAGCAGGGAACTTCAACACCCTGCTGACATCACTGGACAGATCCTCTAAAGAAAAAATTAACAAGGAAACAGAGACACTAAATGATGTACTAGATCAGGTGGATTCAATGGATATCTACAGAGAATTACACCCCAAAACTGAAGAATTCACAATTTTCTCAAGTGTACATGGGACATTATCAAAGATAGATCACATGTTAGGACACAAACTAAGTCTCTACAAGTTCAAGAAGATTGAAATCATATCAACCATCTTCTCGGATCACAATGGCATAAAACTAGAAATCAATTCCAACACAAACACGCAAAGACAGTTGAACACATGGAGGCTAAATAGCATGTTATTAAACAATGAATGGGTTACTGAGGAGATCAAGGAAGAAATTAAGAACTGCATGGAAGCCAATAAAAATTAACACACAACAACACAAAATTTAAGGGATGCAGCAAAAGCAGTCTTGAAGGGGAAGTTCTTAGCACTACAGGCTTACCTCAAGAAACAGGAAAAACTTCTAATTAACTATCTAACCTCACAGGTTAAAGAAATAGAAAGCAAATAAAAAGAAAACCCCGGAGCAAGTAGAAGGAAAGAAATAGTAAAAATCATAGCAGAAATAAATAACATAGAGACCAAAAAAATTGTTTTAAATATCAATGAAACAAAGAGCTGGTTCTCTGCAAAGATAAACAAGATCAATGGACCCTTAGCTAGATTCACCAAAGAACAGAGAGAGATCCCAATGACATAAAATCAGAAATAAAACAGAAGTAACAACTGACACCACAGACATACAAGGGCCCATTAACAAATACTATGAACAATTATACAGCAACAAATTGGACAAGCTAAGCGAAATGGACAAATTTCTAGAAACACATAGTCTCCCAAAACTGAACTGGGAAAAGCTAGAAAACTTGAACCTACTAATAACAACTAAGGGCATTGAAGATGTAATCAAGACTCTCCCAGCAAACAAAAGCGCAGGCCAGGACTGCTGCACAGGGAAGTTTTCCCGAACATACAAAGAAAAACTAGCACCCATTCTCCTCAAACTACTGCAAAAAATTCAAGAAGAAGGAAGACTTCCAAACTCGTTTTATGAGGCCAGCATAATTCTACTTCCAAAACCAGAAAAAGACACTACAAAGAAAGAAAACTATGGACCAATATCCCTGATGAACACAGAGGCCAAAATCCTTAACAAAATACTAGCAAATCAGATCCAGCAATACATTAAAAAAATTATTCACCATGACCAAGTCGGATTAATCCCAGGGATGCAAGGCTGGTACAATATTCACAAATCAATAAATGTTATACACCACATAAATAAAATGAAGAATGAAAACCATATGATCATATCAATACATGCCAAAAAAATCCTTGGACAAAATCCAGCATCCATTTCTGATAAAAACACTCAGCAATGTTAGAATAGAGGGATCATATCTTGACGTAATAATGGCAATATATGAAAGAACTACAGCCAACATCATTCTCAATGGGCAAAAACTAAAAGCATTTCCCTTAAGAACAGGAACAAGGCAAGGATGCCCACTTTCACCCCTCTTATTTGACATAGTACTGGAAGTCTTAGCCACAGCAATCAGAGAGGAAGAAAAAATAAAAGGGATCCAAATTGGAAAGAAGGAAGTAAAAGTGTCATTATTCCCAGATGACATGATACTATACGGGGAAAACCCCAAAGACTCCATCAAAAATTTACTGGACTTAATAAATGAATTTGGCAAAGTAGCAGGATACAAAATTAACGTCAAGAAATCAATGGCATTCTTATACACCAAAGATGAACTCACAGAAAGAGAAACTAAGAAAACAATCCCATTTAGCACTGCAGCAAAAAATTAAGATACCTAGGAATAAACTTAATCAAAGAAATAAAGGACCTATTCGCAGAAAACTACTGGTCATTGAAAAAAGAAATAGAGGAAGCTATAAAAAAGTGGAACCACATACCCTGTTCATGGATTGGAAGAATTAACATCATTAAAACACAAAACAATCTATAGATTCAATGCAATCCCCATCAAAATACCAAAGACATACTTCACAGAACTAGAACAAATACTTCAAATTTCATATGGAACCAAAAAAGACCTCGAATAGCCACAGCAATCCTGAAAAAGAAGAACAAAGTTGGAGGGATCACATTACCAGATTTCAGGTTATACTACAAAGCCACTGTAATCAAAACAGCCTGGTACTGGCACAAGAACAGGCATATAGATCAGTGGAACAGAACAGAGAACCCAGAAATAGACCCGAGGCAATATGCTCAATTAATATTTGACAAAGGTGGCAAGAGCATACAGTGGAGTAAGGACAGCCTCTTTAATAAATGGTGTTGGGAAAATTGGACAGCTATATCCACAAAAATGAAACTAGACCATCAACTTACACCCTACACAAGAATAAACTCAAAATGGATAAAAGACTTAAATGTGACTCATGAATCCATAAAAATCCTAGAAGAAACTGTAGGCAACAAAATTTCAGACATCATACACAGCAGAATTTTCACTGATACATCACCTAAGGCAATAGAAACAAAGGAGTAAATGAACACATGGCACTACATCAAACTCAAAAGCTTCTGCACAGCAAAAGATACAATCATCAAAATGGATAGGCTGCCCACTGTATGGGAGAACAGAATTGCCAATAATATATCAGATAAGGGGTTAATTTCCAATATATATAGTGTACTCATACAGCTCAACAAAAGGAAGACAAAGAACCCAATTAAAAAATGGGCAGAGAAACTAAAGAGACACCTCTCCATTAAGGACATACAAATGGCTAAGACACATATGAAGAAATGCTCAACAACACTAATCATCAGAGAGATGTAAATTAAAACAACAATGAGGTATCACCTCACACCTGTCAGAATGGCCGCCACCAACAAATCATCAAACAACAAGTGTTGGCGAGGGTGTGGAGAAAAGGGGACTCTAATACTCTGCTGGTGGGAATGCAGACTGGTGCAGCCACTGTGGAAAACAATATTGTGTTACCTCAGAAGATTAAAAATTGAACTTCCATTTGACCCAGTGAACCCACTTCTGGGAATATAGCCTAAGAAGCATGTAACACCAATCAGAAAGAAAATATGTACCCCCATGTTTGTAGCAGCACTATTTACAATAGCTAAGATCTGGAAACAGCCCAAGTGTCCATTAGTAGACGAATGGATAAAAAGCAGTGGTACATATACACAATGGAGTACTATGCAGCTGTGAGAAAGAAAGATCTCTTATCCCTTGAGAGGACATGGAGGGCCCTCGAGAGTATTATGCTAAGCAAAATAAGCCAATCAGAGAAAGACAAATACCACATGATCTCACTTATTTGTAGAATATAATGACCATGGTGGGCTGATGAACAAAATAGACCCAGAGACATAGAAAGGAGAATGGTTCAGACTGACAAACCTCAGAAAAGGGGGCCGGGGGATATGAATGAAATGAACCAAAGAACTTACATGCATGTATGCATAACCAATGGACAGAGACAACAATGCTGGGGCACTGGGGGAGGCGGCGGGATGGGGAGGAGTGTGTCTGGGGGGGGCAAAAGAGAAACATCTGTAACAAAAATAAATTAACAAAAATTGGGGAAAAAAAAGGAAACATCTTGAGCAAAATGAATATAAAAATACAGTACACCAAAACTTGTGAAATACAGTAAAAGCAGTTCCAGAGGGGGATTTTATAGTTGCTAATGCTTCCATTTAAAAATAAGAGGTCAGAAATCAACAACCTAAGGTTATATCTCAAAGAGATGATAAAGAAAAACAAATTATACCCAAGCTACCAGAACACAGAAAACAGTAAACATTAGAGAAAAGTTAAATAAAATAGACCAAAATCTAGAAAAAAAAGTTTGATATTTGAAAAATTGAACAAAATTGGTAAACTTTTAAATATGTTGCTAAGAAGAGTTGAGCAATTACTAAAATCTGAAAGTTGAGATTTTGCTAATAATTTTACAGAAACAAAAATATATTATAAAATATTACTTTGAACAACAATATACCAGTCAATTAGATAATCTAAATGATGTGGGCAAATTCCTAGAAAAATACCACCTACCAAGAATGAAATAAAAAATTTGAATAGATCTACCAATAGTAAGGAAACTGAATTAGTAATAAAAAAAACTTCCAACCAAGAAAAGCCTTGGATCATATTGCTTCAAATGTGAAATCTACCAAATATTTAAAGTAAAATTAGTAACAGTCCTTCTCAAACTCTTCCAACATATTGAAGAAGAAGAAACACTTTCTAAGTCATTCTATTGGGGCCAGCATTACCCTCGTATGAAAGACAGACAAAGGTATGAGAAGAACTATACATGTGAATATCCCTTATGAATGTTGATGCAAAACTCCTCAGCAAAATACTAAGGCAAACTGAATCAACAGCATATTAAAAGGTTCATAAAACATGACTGAATAGTATTTATTCCTTCCCTGGCCAGTTTGGCTCAGTAGTTAGAGCGTCAGCCTGTGTACCAGAGAGTCCCGGGTTCGGTTCTTGCTAAGGGCACATACCTCGGTTGCAGTTTGTCCCCAGCCCCGGTTGGGGTCGTGTGGGTGGCAACCAGTCGATGTGTCTCTCTCACATCGATGTTTCTCTCTCTCTCCTTCTCTCTCCTTCCCACTCTATCTGAACAAAAATGCAAAAATATCCTTGGGTGAGGATTTAAAATAAAAAGAATACTGGCAGCATGCACAAGAGAGATAAAAAACTAAGCAGCTGGCAATCGAAAACCTGTTTGAAACAATAATGGCAGAAAACTTTCCTAACTTGGTGAAGGAAACAGACATACAAGTCCAGGAAGCACAGAGAGTGCCAAACAAGATGAACCCCAAGAGGCCCACACCAAGACACATCATCATCAAAATTCAAAAGGTTCAAGACAAAGAGAGCATCTTAAAAGCAGCAAGAGAAAGGCAGCTAGTTACCTACAAGGGAGTTCCCATTAGGCTGTCAGCTGATTTCTCAGAAGAAACTTTGCAGGCCAGAAGGGAGTGGCAAGAAATGTTCAGAGTGATGAAAACCAAGAACCTACAACCAAGATTACTCTATCCTGCAAAGCTGTCATTTAGAATCGATGGCCATATAAAGACTTTCCCAGACAAGAAAAAGTTAAAGGAGTTCATCACTACCAAACCATTATTATATGAAATGGTGAAGGGTCTTTTTGAAGAAAAAGATAAAATGTAGGAACAAACAAAATGGCAATGAATACATATCTATCAACAATGGAATCTACAAACAAAATGAACAGGTAGAACAGAAACATTCTCGTAGATACAGAGAACATTTTGTGGGTTGCCAGTTGGGAGGGGGTTTGGGGGAATGGGTGAAAAAGGTGAAGGGATTAAGAAGTACAAATTCATTGCTAGACTGACAAACCTCAAAGGGAAAGGGGTTGGGGGGGTGGGAAGAAATAAACCAAAGAACTTATATGCATTAAAAAAAAAACAAAAAAAAACTAAGGAGCTTGTCAGTGGTTTTCCCACCATGCCATATAGGTGGCAATTCACTCATAATGATGGACCATATGGTCCGAATCATGAGAGAATAAAAAGTGATGAAGTAGACTGATACTACAAGCATGAAAAAAAAATGTTCTGAACGGGCAGCTGGGGGAGGGGGTGGGAAGCACATGCTCTGTGCTAATTACACTCTACTTTCCACATGTTAATTTTGAGAAAATGCCACTAGTGACTGAACATTGTTTTGAAAAGGCTGGTGGAACCAGACACTCAGTTAGGATGAGAACGGTACAGGTTTATATCCCTCGAAGCAACATCGTCAAAATCCTCAAAACATGTATGAGGAATTTAGTACCAGGAATAGACATTTTCTATGAGATATCAAAATTCATGTTAGTTATGCTTCAGTATTTCCTACTCACGATCCTGAAAGCGTTTTTATTTCCATGTGTAATAGTCAACATCACATCAATTTCTGTCTGTATCAGTTTTTTTATTACAACATTCTGGCTCTATAACTGAACATCATTTCATAAAATATTCCCTAAATGGAACATGTTATAATTATTTTATTTTTAATAAAGTAAAACACATAAAAATTGAATGTAAGTCTTGTAGAGAAGATTGCTCTATAAACAAAACAGTAGTGGGTACATAGTAATAAAGTCACAGGCATTTGTCACTCAAAGGAATATTAACTCACCTAAACACCTCTGTTCTTCTGAAAAATTTTCAAAAAAAAAAAAAAGAAGAAAAAAAATAACCCACCATCAAACTCCGATAATGGGTGAATAAGCAGAAAATCGTGAATTCCTGAGTAACAGAAATTCATCCAATGAGTGTTTTTATTTTATGTAACATTTGTACTAAAAATCTTTAATATTTTATGTTATACTTTATGAAAAATTAAAACATAGCTTCTTTACCAAAGAAATGCATCTTCTTAAGTGGATATTTACAAATCAGAACATTGCGGCTTTAAATTTTGTCAAGCTTTTTTATTTCTCAATATTTGTTTGTTTTTATGTTTCTACGTCTTCTCCACATCAATAGTAATCACCAATTTCATTTGACCCTGCATAGGGTAGGGACACTTGTTACATAAAGACTAGAGTATGAAAAGAAAGTGTTAGAAGAAAGTATGAGAAAATGGAGGAGAAGAGGACGTGGTTAGGTAGACAGAGGTATAGTTCAGTTCAGGCACATTTTAACTAAAACTATGATTTATCCACCTGTCCTTCCCACAATCCTCTCCATTCCCTTCACTCCTCACAATGTTCTATCTTTAACACACACACATCTTATTATATAATCACAAATGAGGTGTTCTGGGTTTAAGATAAAATCTTGCCCCTGTGCATTTGATCTATTCATCCTTTAAAAATTTATTCACACAGATGTGTTGCGTTTTTTTGTTCTAGGCACTGTGTTAACAACTGTGAAGACAAGTACTTTAATCTGATGTTAGGGCTAAAGTGTGGACAAGGAGAAAAAATGAGGTAAAGTCTAATTGCCTGGAAGAATCAAGAAGTCATTCCAAGAGAAAATAAAATTTAAGTTTGGCCAGTGTGGCTCAGTGGTTGAGCGTCTGTCCACCCATTCACCAAGAGGTCACTGGTTTGATTCCCAGTCAGGACACATGCCCAGGTTGTGGGCCCAATCCTCAGTGGGGGACATGCAGGAGGCGGCCAATCCATGTTCTCTCTCATCGATGTTTCTATCTCTCTCTCCTTCTCCCTTCCTCTCTCTCTAAAATCAAAAAAAGGAATAAATAAATAAAATAAAATTGAAGCTAGGTCTTTGATGATTAGTAAGGTTCTCCCAAACCCAGGAAAACCATTAGGACCTAAAGCATTCTAAAAACTGCTTAACACACTCACCATACAGAAAGTTGATGATGGAGCCATTTCTTAGTGTCGCAGAGAGTGGGTGAGGAAGGGGAGAAGTTAGAGCATTCTTCGAAACAATAGCACAAATGTGGCCTCATGCTCTGTCTACTTGGAGATATTCCTTTGTTTGTTTGTTTTTCATTTTGTTTTGTTTTTTTTTATCCTCACCCGAGGACATTTTTGCATCTATCTTCAGATAGAGCAGGAGAGAGAGAGACAGAGAGAGAGAGACAGAGAGGAAGAGAGAGAGAAACATCGACGTGAGAGAGACACATCTAGTGGTTGCCACCCACACGACCCCAACTGGGGCCGGAGACAAACTGCAACCAAGGTACGTGCCCTTAGCAAAAACCGAACCCAGGACTCTCTGGTCCACGGGCCAATGCTCTAACCGCTGAGCCAAACCGGCCAGGGCAAGATATTCCTTTCTTAAGTCATTTTAAGACACATCTTCAAAAAGTCTGTGTACCCTAGTGTGTCATCTGGCTTTGTTCCTTAGCCCTCAGATAATGTTCATGCACAGTCAAATGGAACAAGAAAAAAAAAAAAATATGTCAATGTACATGGATGCGTTAAACCATGACACACTAGGACATGACTATATGAGTCAGATAAACTTCCAAAAAAAGTTTAAAGAAAATGTGAAGCAATTCACTTTGGGAAAAAATCACAAACTATTTTATTTTAATAAATTATTTTGCTTATGCTATAACTTAAGAATGAGGAATAGGCGTGGGTCATTATTAACTATGAATTACTCTAAAAAAATAACAAAACCAAAGGAAAAAAAAATTAACAAAAACCTTACTCTAGTAACCTTATACTATGCACTAGGGTTCCCTAAATTTTGGAGGATTTTCTTTATATATATATATAAAGTCAGACTTCAGAAAAGACCAAGAATAAAATAGGATAAAAGTGTATTTTGGACCTTTGCAAGAGATGATGTTGAGAGGAGGAGGAGGAGGAGGGCAGCTAATGTTTAGTGAGCACCAGGCACTTCAACTTTACTACATGAAGAAAGTATTTTAAGATCTAATTTACAGAAGAGAAAAATAGAAATACATTTATAATTAGTGACAGCTACTTAAATATGAGCTTCCTCTACTGTTATTTTCAATACAAAATACAATAAAACATATCATGTTTTTAACTATGTTGTATATATTTGAAAAGCCTTTATAAAATCTGATTTCAGTAACTGTATATACACTTATTTGTATCTTAAAAGAAGGGGTGGGGGGGAGGGAAGAGATAAACCATAGAACTTATATGCATGTACGCATAACCAGTGGACATGGACAACAAAGCTGGGGATGGGGTGGGGGGGATGGGGAGGAGGGTGTTAATGGGGTAAAAAAGGAGAAACATCAGTAACAAAAATAAAATTAAAAATAAAATAAAATAACAGTAGCAAAAAAAATAAAAAATATATATAATTTATATATATATATATATATATATATATATATATATATATATCTCCCTGGCGGGTTTGGCTCAGTGGTAGAGCCACTGGACCAATGAGTCATGGGTTCGATTGCAGTCAAGGGTACGTACCTCGGTTGCGGTTCAGTCCCCGGCCCTGGTGGGGTTGTGTGGGAGGTGTCCAGTGGATGTTTTTCTCTCTCTCTCCCCTCCCACTCTATCTGAAGATAAACGGAAAAATATCCTCGGGTGAGGATTATAAAAATAAACAAATACATATACAAGGAAAAGTGAAATAATAATAAAATCAATTGTTTTAAAGGTCTTAGATAAAATAGATTTTTAACTTTTCCTTCAGTACAGCTGACAAATCCAGACATGATTGTTGTCAGCTGGCTTTATTTTTTTCTATTTGATTTTCCTGGTCTCCCAGTTCCTGCACAGCTTTTACATGACTCCCACAGCGTTGCCTTTCACAAGGATGCAAAACGCTCAGATTATCTCTTCTTTTTACAATACTCAAACATACCACTCTCCGGCACAACTTCCCACAGACCAGTCATTCCCTAAAAGCGTATATTCTTGATTGTCTACTGCTGCTCTGCAGGCACATAATCCAGGTAAAGCTGAAATACTGTTGCAATTGTAAACCTGTAACTTCATATACATACATGCACATGAATGCCTGTGTTATGAAGTAGGACATGGTATGTAAAGGAATTCGCAAATATTTTACATTTGTTCAACAAATGTATTGAAAGTTTATAATGTGCAAGGTACTGTAAAACTACCCCTTCCTTCCACTTCCCCCAGTACAAAAGTTCATATGTTCCAGGAAAGAATGAGATTGACTAGGATAATAAAAGCATACTC
The DNA here is from genome assembly GCF_014108415.1 of Molossus molossus. Taxonomy (NCBI): domain Eukaryota; kingdom Metazoa; phylum Chordata; class Mammalia; order Chiroptera; family Molossidae; genus Molossus; species Molossus molossus. Next base: position 18,547,414 of record NW_023425355.1, read on the forward strand.
AATGGTCCTTGCTATCATGGCACTTCTCTGTGACATCTCTTTCAAGGAACAGGGAATTCAATCTTTCTGAAAGCTTTTGGTTAACATTACAGCTTTAGCCAATGTTGAAATAAAGAAAGAGTATGTAGTGTGTAGGATCTGGTCTCTTATCCCAAGGCAAGAAAATAACTTCAACTTTCTTTTTTTTTAATAACTGAAAAACATTTACTTCTACATTCAAACTATATATATCTTTTACTAATAGATTAATAGAATAGGAAGGTTGGGTAACACATTTCAGAGGCTCTAATTTTGGTAGGCATAATAAGTATTAAATTATTTAGGGTAAAGGGAGGGGAAAACATAAAACCTCAATTTGACAAAAAAATGAAAGTATTTTTTTCAAATCTATGCATAGTTGAAAATCATGTACATTTAATAATACATGTCCAGATATTTAATTGAGTGCATGTCACAAATTGTCACTGCTTGATGATCTCTCTCTCTCTCTCTCTCTCTCTCTCTCTCTCTCTCTCATACACACACACACACATTATTAGAAAAACTAGCTTCTTCCAAGCAAAAATTGAGTTCAGAATAACACAATTCATGTCAAAGAAATATAACACAAATTGTTAAATGTATAAGATATCAATCCAAATATTCAAATGCTTACACATATGCTTTAGGAGTTATAACTATTTTATCTTTTATTCATTGAAATAACTCAACAGATAGGTCTACATTGTAGTTAAGACAATGTTATATACTTGAAAGATATATTAATTGAAATTTTCCCAGTGCCATTTTTCTTGTTCATACCTTGAGAACTCTTACATATTAGCCCAGGGGATGAATATGACCACAAAGATTACAGATTTCTTTGAAATTTCTCCCAGGGGAGAATGATACAGGAAGCTAAATATAAGGACTACAATAAAGCCAGAGAACAAAATTTTTTCTTGATCCCTTGTACTTGTTCACAAATATATAACAACATAAATATAATTCAAGTTATGGGTAAAAATGTAGCCATCTCTTTAAAAGTGCTTGAGATTGCCCAGCCAGTGTAGCTCAGTGGATTGAGCATCCTCCCATGGACTGAGAGGTTCCCGGTTTGATTCTCCTGGTCAGAGGACCTGCTGGGTTGTGGCTTCAATCCCCAGCAGGGGGCTGCAGGATATTTTTATCTCTCTCTCCCTTCCCCTCTCTCTAAAAGAAAAAAAAAAAAGCATATTTTAAAAAGATGGCTGAGACTAGCTCCAATTTTATTCCCTTTCCCCTTCACAAAATTCTACTGGTATAGATAATTTTTGTCTCCTTTTTTCTGTATCGGTGACCAAATGGCATAGACACAAACATGACTGCCAGAAAATCCAGGCAACTGGTGAAAACATAAGGTATTCTTCTCTCCCACCGAAATAAAGAATGCTAACTAGAAATTTTAAAAATAATAATGCACATTGTACATTGCACTAAAATTTGGATTAATATTGAACGATTCATTAAGTATGTTCATGTATATGATCCTATTTAGTTTCCCAGCAAACCTGTGAGAAAATAAGCATTATCCCCAGTTTACAAGTAAGACTCAGAATTTCTGCCTCCTATGCCTGAACATTTTTTTCCTATAGCATTTTGATTTACTAGATGATGAATACCAGCAGAAAACAGTTGGAATGCTGTATATTAGACAGCAAATGCATATTTCCACATAGTCTATTAAATATCCAAATGTTGCTGTTCTTTTTTTTTTTCCTTTATTGATATTACAAAGAGCGAGAAAGGGAGAAGGAGAGAGAGACAGGAACATCGATGAGAGAGAACATGGATTGGCCGCCTCCTGCGTGTTCCCCACTGGGGATCGGGCCCACAACCTGGGCATGTGCCCTGACCAGGAATCGAACCGGCGACCTCTTGGTGCATGGGTTGATGCTCAACCACTGAGCCACACTGGCTAGCCTAAATGTTGCTGTTATTTTTTATAGCATTTCCATTTAAAACACTAATTAGTAACTTCTAACAAGAACTGAATTATCCTCCAAAGCAAGAACCAGAAATAAACAGATCTTCATGTACACTACTTTCGCAAACCTTCCTTTGAAATCAATATACGTTGCAAAGAATTTTCCACCGAGGCTCTAATATTTTAACAATAAAATGTCTTTTATTAGTCTGGTGTAGAAAAATATTGAGTACACCTGCTTTGGATAAATAAGAGCTCCCTTTTCCAGAATGAAACTGGGAACTTATGAAGGGATATTTGAGAACCCCAAAGCTTGTTCACCTCTTATTTTATGTCCATCTCATAAAATTGTGGCAGCTTTCCTAGTGCTACTGTTTAGTTTAGTAGTCTAGGACTGTGTTTTACAATAAATAATTTTCCAGTCCTTATTGATATCCCTCCCTCTGACTTGGCCACAGCATCCTGAAAAAGTAAAAGTGGAATAGAGCTCTCTGAGAAGGTTTTGCATTGTACAGCTTCAGTATATCTAAAATACAGACATGCAGGTCACAAGAATTCTCATCAGTGTAACAATTCTAAATGTACCCTAGTTGAGAACGTTCATCATTTCCTTTACCAAAAAGCAATTAGAGAGAAAGAGAGAGGGAGAATATGATATTCAAGCATATCCCATGGTTTTAATTTTAAGCCTTTGTGTACAATCAAAAGTGATTTTAGCCCGGCCGATGTGGTTCAGTGGTTGAGCGTTGACCCATGCACCAAGAGGTCACCGGTTCAATTCCCGGTCAGGGCACATGCCCAGGTTGCAGGGTACATGCCTGGGTTGCAGGCTCGATCCCCAGTAGGGGGTGTGCAGCAGGCAGTCGATTGATGTTCTCTCTCACACTGATGTTTCTATCTCTCTCTCTCTAAAAAAATAAAATAAAATAAATAAAAATGTATTGTAAAAAAATCAAGGGAGGATCTCTCTAACAGACAGCCTAATAAAAGGTACCAAATTCTCAACTTGTAAGCACTCGGGCCTTAATCTGACAAAAGGATGTATTATTAAAATAAAAATGCTAATTTCCTTATATTTTGCTACAGGCAGATCATTGCCATTTAGATTAACACAGTGAAGCAATAGAATGGGCATGAAAAAGATTTTTAAATCACTGATTGTTTTTTGAATTATTTTTTATTAATTTATTTTTGTCACAGATGTTTCTCCTTTTTCCTCCATTGACACCCTCCTCCCGATCCCCCCACACCCCATCCTCAGCTTTGTTGTCTATGTCCATGGTTATGCATACATGCACATTAAGTTCTGTGGTTTATCTCCACCCCCTTCTGAGATTTGTTTAAACAAAGTTCTTGGCTACATGAGTGTTACTCAAAGTTCCTGGGAACTTTGATTTATATAGTGACTGAGGCTGTGCTCCTTCAAACCTCAGACAGAATGGTTGCTAGAGCAAACTCCCTTCTACATCACCATGCTGGTTACATCTGTGTCCCTAGTACTGTTACAAGAGTGACTGCAAAGCAAACATGTGTGCTGTAAGCAATATGTATATTACTAAGTCAACTGAGTCTACAAAATTGCTCACCAAAAAGAAAAGCTGCTGTGGGGAAAAATAGGCTGGAGCAGACCTTTCAAAACCTATGCAGATTATAGAAGGCAAACAAAATCTCTTCCAAAAATCCTAACACAATTGTAGCACCGATTCCCCAAAAAAGATATGGTAAACTAATAAATGTAGAATTGCAACAGTAAATATATTATCTTTAAATAAAAACATAATGATAGCTTGATGGGAGAGCTGTGACAGGAGTTTGGTATTTTGAGTTCTTGAAACAAGAACAAAATGAAGCCTGGCTGACATGGCTCAGTGGTTGAGCATCGACCCATGCACCAAGAGGTCGCTGGTTCAATTCCCAGTCAGGGCACATGCCCAGGTTGCGGGCCTGATCCCCAGTGATGGGTGTGCAGGAGGCGGCCCATCAATGTTCTCTCTCATCGATGTCTCTCTCTCTCCCTCTCTCTTCCTCTCTCTCTAAAATCAATAAAGAAAAAAAAAAAACTTTTTTAAAGAATAAAATGCACAAAAATGGGGAAAATCCATGCAAAAAGCACTCCCAAGACAGAGTATGGGGCCATACTCAGCCTCGCAGAACACAGTAGCAAGAATGGACATATATGAAGTACAGTGTTTTGCTGTGATTTGCCACGTTAGGTTGTGTTAGTGTACTTGACTTCTGCTGTTGTTACATTGCACAGAAGGGTAACGATCTAGAAAATGTCTTTTCGGAACATGCTCTGGCAAATAAAATGGGTTGGTGCTTTAGTTGCTGCCCTGTTCTCTGATTGCTAGAGTAATTAGAAACATGCCTTGACACAGACTTGCCATGAGCAATCTTGAATGCCAAGACAATTCATGGAAGACTACTGCTTCGTGGAGTTGCCTGGACCACAGTCTGAGAAAAAGAATCAAGTATGTATTTTTTTTAATCCTCACTTGAGGACATTTTTGCATTCATCTTCAGATAGAGCGGGAGGGGGAGAGAGAGAAACATCCATGTGAGAGAGAAACATTGAGTGGTTGACACCCACACGACCCCAATTGGGGCCGGGAACAAACTGCAACCAAGGTACGTGCTCTTAGCGGGAACCGAACCCGGGACTCTCTGGTATGCAGGCCAATGCTCTAACCGCTGAGCCAAACCGGTCAGGGCGAGTTTGTTTGTCTTAAGCTACTGAGATTAAGGTATTAACCACAACACAACCCAGTGGTTCCTAACTCATTCAAGGACATTTCAGGAAAGCTTGAAAACACGTCCTAAAAGAGGGAGTGATTAGCATTTTCAAGACCAGCCTTTGTCTTCATAATGAGAGGGTTCTACCTTCAAAGATTTTCCACCTGTTTGCAACCTCACTGCTCCTAGACACATTGGTAAACCATGGAACCAAGCTCACAATAGTGTAGACTTTATAGCATCACACAGAAAGAGAATATTTCTTCTCTTCTGGAATATCACACCTGCTAGGACTTCAAGGAAATGTCACATACACAACTATAGTGACTGGAATGTTGCCTTGACTCTCAAGTCTTTCATCATTTCCCTTTTCATAAGGGTAGCTGTGTCTCTCTCAAGAGACCACATTTTATTTGCTTTCAAGGGCATAAAAGACATCACTACTAGTCCCTGTTCCTTTCATTGCTCTCCTCAAGTCTGAGTAAAGCTCCCATATCATCATCTTTTAATTTTTTTTTCCTCAATTGATTTTAGAGAGAGAGGAAGGGAGAGGAAGAGAGAGAACCATCGATGAGAAAGAACATCAAGTCAGCAGCTTTTTAAATGATCCTCTACTTGAGGATCTGCCTCTAGTTTGTAGAGTGGTGTCAGACCTCAAAACTGCATGTTAACTAATAGGGACTTCAAACTTTTGATAATTTCAAAAATATTATTTATATTGAATGTTTCTAGTAAATGCCAAACTTTTGGCCATATAGTCACAGTTGGTAGACTAGTACAATTTGTTTAACATTACTCAAACAACAAAGGAGCTTACAGCAATCAATGCCATGTACTCTACAAAGGAAGGAAATTGGATTAGACAAATTTCACAACATATTATTTCATTTTCCGAAAAGGCCTTATTTCCAAGTATAACGGCTAACATCTGCTATGCCAATCCCCAACTAATTCAATATGAAAATGGCCTCCTGAAGCATTTCCGTCAAAGCAAAAGACCTCTCCAAACAATTCAAAAAGTGGAATTTTTGCTCTCAATTCCATGCAACAAGAATGTATTAAAATATTATGACACGCCAGGCACTTTGCTAGACCTTTTGAATACAAAGTGAAATAAGACATTGTTCCTGGCTATCGAGATGGAAGGTCTAATCGTCTGTTCTAATTACTCAGAACCATTTTCTTTCCAAATGATCCCTTCCGTTTCTGTCTTACCTGAGCTTGCTCTCCTCCTTTTTTCTATCAGTGTGTGTTTTTATATTGAAGATAAATCTTTCGTGGTCAATAGGAGCCTTGAATTGATGGACCCAAGATCGAAAGGCACCTTCATTTGTGAGTGTTAACAGGAGAAAGCAGTCTGTGCCTTTATATGAAATCCTTTTGACGCAGATTAGGCTTATTATTACCCTGACTATAAAAAGAATACAGGAAATGTGTGGCCATGGTCACAAAGGAAGCGAGTGGCAGAGATAAGAATTAATCTCTGTCATCTCTGCTCCCTAATTAACTAAGATCAAAATAATCTTATTATTCTGTCCTGTGCATGCACACTTTTGAGTATTATTTGAAATTCATAACAGCCAGAAATTGATTTTTGCTTAAGGCTCACAGAAATGTTGCCCTTTAAAAATCTTCCATTTCTATAATAAGTTTATTCTGTCAAATGGTTATCTATTCACATATAATACAGTTTATCGGTGACGTAAATATGACGAATTAGTGCCTAAGAATAGGGGCAAAATGAATAATTTACAAATATATGCATTTTAAAGTAGAGTAAATAATATGAGGAATTGTTAAAACTTTAAATCGCGTATATTTAGAAAGAAATAAGTATTAGCATGTCAGAGTTGGTGCAGTAACATCTATTTCAGAGACATTCTCTTTCTTCCTGCTTACCAGATGGATCCTACTGTTCATATTTGAATCTGGGACATTTTAAAAGCTTATCTCCCCTTCCCATCTTACTGAGATCTTTCCAGGAGGGAAGACAAATCTATATCAAGAACAGTAAGAAGTCTTACTGCCTGTCTTTCAAAACACTCTGGGGTAGGTGAACAAAAGCAGCAGTTAGGTAGAAACAAATTAGTTCAGGAGACTGATTTTTTTATTTTGAATTCTTACCTGCAAGATGGAGAGTTTACTCTTCACATTATAATATATGGGGATATGTGGAATTGCTTTCCTACCTCTTTTCATATGCCCTGATCATCTCACTACACTGGTTGGTAAAGATTTACAAATAAAACATCTCACTCTATAAGTCTTTGCCCTCTATTTTCAAATTTATGGCAGTAATTAAAACATCTGGTTAGTCCAGCCCGTATGGCTCAGTGGTTGAGCGTCGACCCATGCACCAAGAGGTTGCCAGTTCGATTCCCCGTCAGGGCAATGATCCCAGTGGAGGGCATGCAGGAGGCGGCCAATTGATGTTCTCTCTCATCGATGTTTCTATGTCTCTCTCTCCTCCTTTCTCTCTGTCTGAAAATTAACGAAGAAAAAAAAATTTTTAATCAGTAAAGAAAAAAATCAGGTTAAATATATGATGTAGTCATTGATAGTGAAGTAAGTTTTAGGCTTACTAGAATTATAAAACTGCTATTTCCCCAGTGACAGTGAGTTGAAGAAGAAAATACCCTATACATAGCCTCTGAGTTCTTAGAACCCTTTATCATGGCTGAGTGATGTCCTACTCATGTAGGGTTTGAAATAATATATTTTTCTAAATGTAAAGGTTCACATCTATCATTTCTCAAGTAAATGCATTATTGTCACTCGAAAGTACTTGACTTCTTTCTTCAGGGTACTGTAAGATCCTGCTTAAGTTCAACTTTTAAGTTCCTTTCCCATTATGTATTAAAAATTTAAATTACAAGTGAAAACAAAGAAAAGGTCACTTACTTTTAATCCTTTTTTTATTCTGTTAGCATTCAATTCTTCGTGACAGGAAGAACTGATTCTTGATCCGTTGGTTTAACTTGTTTCTATGATCATAATGTGACAGAGGTAAAGATAGAGAGAATAAGAGATAAAGACAGAGAGAGAGAGAGAAGGGGTGCTGGTGGGAGATAAAGAGAAGATGAATGCATAATATAATGCAAGATAACAAGAAGACAATTGTCCCTGTGTGTCTGCTGCCCTAATACAATTTGGCAATGTGCTTCATTTTAAATCTTAATTATAGGAATGAGATGTGTTCTAAATTGACTGGAAATTTGCTCGTTAAAAGTGGCAGGTAAAAGAAAACGCTTTCTCAGGTGCAGGCAGTAATGCTGTGCAGTCAGTGAGAAGAAACATTCACACAATTATATACTTTACTACTCCAAGTCATATTAAAACAATATGTAAACTAATGCAATACTAACTAACACAATGCTTCATTGATGGCAAATGAGCTAGGTGAGCAGCTCATCTTCTAAGTTAAAAATAAATAAATAAAAAGAAGGATCCCTTACCCTTTCAGATGGCATGGAGTGACCTGGAGAGTATTATGCTGAGTGAAATAAACCAGTCAGAGAAAGACAAGTACCACCTCATCTCACATATATGTGGAATCTAAGGAACAAAATAAACTGACAAACAAAATGGATCGAAGGACATGGAAGCAGACAATAGACTGACAAACCTGAGAGGGAAGGGGGTGGAGGGTGGGAAGAGTTAAACTAAAGAACTTATATGCATATATGCACCACCCATGGACACAGACAATAGTCTGGAGAAAACAGGAGGGGGTGAGAGTGGGGAAGAGGGAGTCAATGGGGGAAAAAGGGAGGACATCTGTAATACTTTCAACAATAAAGATCAATTTTTTAAAAAATACAGTACCATTGATTTGTTCTGTGATAGTTTACATGACGACATATCTGTTTTTATTCTCAGTACATAGGATGAGAGTTCTGCATATGAATAATATGTTCTGTACAAACAAACACATGATAAATTCCTCATTTTTATGGGGCATCATTCATAAATAATTAAAAAACTTACAAGGGGTAAATTTGGAACACTGACAAATATTGAATTTTTGATATTCAAATACCTGTTATTTTCTTTGGCTTACAACCATGTGGTTACAGACCAGATGTATAAAGTTTAAAGCTATAGTTACTCCCTGGCCAGTGTGGCTCAGTGGTTGAGCATCGACCCATGCTCCAAGAGGTCACTGGTTCGATTTCCGGTCAAGGCACATGCCCAGGTTGTGGACCTGATCCCCAGTGGGGAGCATGCAGGAGGCGGCCAGTCGATGTTCTCTCTCATCATTGTTTCTATCTCTCTTCTTCTCCTGTCCTCTCTCTCTCAAACCAATAAAGAAAAAATAAATAAATAAATAAATAAAGCCATAGTTATTTATAATTTTTCAGTTTGGGTTTCTGTTTTCTAATACAAATTTATCATCTAAAGCCTTCTTGCTTATCAAAGTGTGCTCCACAGAGCAGTAGCATCAGTATCACCTGGGAAGTTAACAGAAATGCAGAATCTCAGGTCCTGTCTTAGATGTACTGAATCCTAATCCATATTTTAATAAGGCCCCTGATGATTTGTGTGCCCATAAAAGCTGCAAGAGCACAGGGCCAAAGCAGTAAGTATGGTGTGACAGAACAATGAAGCTGCTTCTTTTCTTTTCTAAGCCTCAGTTACTATATCTGAAAATAGTGATGACAATTGTGACATGATTAGTTCAGAGTTAAGATATGGATCATATAAGCATTTATGTGAAAATATTATAAAATGTAAGGCATTAAAAAAGATTAAAACAATATGATGGGTGATGTCCTTAGGAAAGAATTCAAAGATAAATGAGTAAAGTAGAGAGAAATCAGATGGAATAATGAGTAATTAAATCAATATATAACAAAGAGCTAAGAGAGGGAGAAAAAAAGGAGAAAAGCAGTATGTCAAGGAAAACAGTGAGGACTAGTATAATGTGCACTTTCCAAACAAATGGTAGCTTTTTTTTTCTTTATTGATTTTAGGTAGAGAGGAAGGGAGAGGGAGAGAGAGAGAGAAACATCAATGAGAGAGAACATCGATTGGCCGCCTCCTGCATGACCGCACTGGGGATCGGGCCCACAACCTGGGCGTGTGCCCTGACCGGGAATCGAACCAGTGACCTCTTGGTGTGTGGGTCGACGCTCAACCACTGAACCACATCGGCCAGGCACTTAATCACATCTTTTGCCATTTATAGTCAGATTCACTCTTACCGTATAGAATAATATTCTTGTGTCTCAGAGATCAGGAAGTAGATCTAACTTCTTGGGAACCACCATTCAGCCCAAGACAACCAGTTAGTACAGTGGTTTACATCCAGCAGATTCATGTCCAATAAAACGATGGAGCCTTTTTTGACCTGTTAGAATAGCAAGTGTTTATTAAGCAATTACTATGTGTCAGGCACCATTTTATTTTATTTTTTTTCATTTTATTTTTTTATTAATTAATTTTTGTTACAGGTGTTTCTCTTTTTCTCCCTACTGATTCCCCCCTCCCCCTCCCTCCCTGCCCTGTCCCCAGTTTGTTGTCCATGTCCACTGTTCATGCATACATGCATATAAGTTCTGTGGTTTATCTCTTCCCCACCACCCCCCTATTTAGGGGATTGTCAGTCTGTATCCCATTTCCGCTCTCTGAGACTACCCCCTTCCTCAGACTGTTATGTTCATTATATTCCACAAATAAATGAGATCATATGATACTTGTCTTTCTCTGTTTGGCTTGTTTCACTTAGGATGATACTTTCCAGGTCCCTCCATGTAGTCTCAAAGAATAAGAGGTCTTTCTTTCTTACAGCTGCGTAGTACTCCATTGTGTATATGTACCACAGCTTTTTTATCCATTCGTGTACTGATGGACACTTGGGCTGTTTCCAGATCTTAGCTATTGTAAATAGTGCTGCTACAAACATGGGGGTACATATATTCTTTCTGATTGGTGTTTCAGGCTTCTTAGGGTATATTCCTAGAAGAGGGATCACTGGGTCAAATGGAAGTTCAATTTTTAATTTTTTGAGGTAACACCATATTGTTTTCCATAGTGGCTGCATCAGGCACCATTTTAAATTTGAATCTACTGATTCATTTATCTTCCCAGGAACTTTAAGAAATAAGTACTATTTTCATCCCCTCTTTACAGATGTCAAAACTGAGCTATGAAGAGGTTAAATAACTTGTCCAAACTCACATATATATAACATTCAATATATACAATAATGACATTTGCAGAACAATTTAGGAAGCAAAATCCTATACACTTCTTTCTTAAAAAAAAAAAAAAAAAAAAAAAAAAAAAAAAAACTTCAGTAATATGGAGAAAAAAATTGTAAGTTGAAGAAAACTGCAGATGAAGAGGTTATGAAAAAGTGAATCCCTGGGTAGGACATTGCATTTTCAGACTGCAATGGTGTAATCAAAGACTAAAACTTTAAAAACTTATACAAAGATATACAAGAAAAAGATACTCCTGGAGGTTTCAGTTCATCCCCAAGCAATGTATCTTGAACAAAATAAGGCAGAGGAGAAATGCAAAGGGAAAAGGCCAGGTGAGGCACACCACTGACTTAGGAAGGGGTGTACTATCTCAGGCGTGTCTTTTTTTTTTTTTTTTTTGTCTTTATTGATTTTAGAGAGAGAGGAAGGGAGAGGGAGAGAGAGATAGAAACATCGACGAGAGAGAACATCGATTGGCCGCCTCCTGCACGCCCCCCACTGGGGATCGGGCCCAAACCTGGGCATGTGCTGTGACCGGGAATCGAACTGGTGACCTCTTGGTGCATGGGTCCACGCTCAACCACTGAGCCACACCAGCCGGGCAAGGCTTGTTAGCCTTTAAATATATATTACCATTCTTTGTTCTGGATAGCATTTGCCTTTGGGAAACTTCCAAGCATTTTAAAGAAATTTTCCTAGTTCACTTCTGTCACTTCTCAAGGACACCATTCAACATAACATATCCATAGTCCTTTTAACACTATAGAAATCTTCCAATAAGCATTTATATATGATTAACTGTCTCCTATCTTAAAAATAAAAAAATAAAAAAATAAAAAAAAAACACATACACACACAAAAAAATCTTTCAAGCGTATGTTTCCATCTAAATAGTGTCCTTTATATCATTACCTTTCCGGACATTTTCCTTTGACACCTGCCTCTCCTCACTTACCCATCAGGCTGTAACCTACAGAAATGGAGCTAAGCGTCCACGCTACCCCCCAAAGCACACCTTCTACCATCACTGCCACTGCTCTTGTCAAATCGAACACTGACTTCCTCCTTGTTAAATCCAAGAACACTTCTCAGTCTTCACCTCTCTTGACCTCCCTGTCGCATTCAACACTGGTAATCACCACTTCTTCTGGAAACATCCTCTTCCCTTGCTTTCTATTACATAATGACATTCCCCTGCTTTTTCTGTGACTTCACTCATAGCATTTGCTTGGCCTCCTTTCTGAGCTCTCTCTCTCTGTGCATCCCGTAACTGTGTCTGTATATCAGGGCTGTAATCTACTGCTAATCTGCAGTCCACAGACCCTCAGGAGCCCATGGATAGTATTAAGGGGCTCTGATGTGGCCAGGGGGGGAAATTACATCTTTATCTTCATGAACCTCTTAGAGTTTACATGAAAGTATTAAGCTTCAGAAAATCAAAACAGCATTAATAATACCTATATCTTTTTCACCAAAAGAAATCAGATAATTTCATATCCTACTACAGTTATTAAAGATATCTCAAAATGTCATGTTGCGTTCACTTTACTTTGAAATTAAGGTGGTTATTAGGTCTACCCTATCTTACCATTTAATGGGATAATAAAAAAGCACATATTTGTTTATAACAAATGTTTTTAAATAGTTTCATCACTTTATTTCAATAAAATTGTTTCCTGTAATTTTATTATTGTATAATAAATTATATTATACAGCCCGGCCAGTGTGGCTCAGTAATTGAGCATGGACCCGTGTGCCAAGAGGTCGCCGGTTCAATTCCCGCTCCGGGCACATGCCCAGGTTGTGGGCCCGATCCCCAGTGGGGGGCAGGCAGGAGGCGGCCAATCGATGTTCTCTCTCATCAATGTTTCTATCTCTCTCTCTCTCTCCCTCTCCCTTCCTCTCTCTCTAAAATCAATACAGGAAAAAATAATTTTAAATTATATTATACATACTAAATATGTATAATTATGTATTGTGTGTATGTATATACATGTATATAATATACAGTCACATACACACACAACTACGTCAATAGAAATCATAACTGAAAAGGGGGCCTTAAGCTTCACCGGATTGTGAAGGGATTAATGGGATAAAACCTTTGCTCTATCACATGCCATTTTTTCTTGTAGGTCTACACATTCTCTCTGAGTTTTGTCATATTTTCCCAATGACTTCATTTGCCATCTCTGCATAAATGACTCCCAAATCTCTAGTCCTATTCTCTCCAGATCCACATATACAACTGTGTAATCACACCTCCACGGAGACATTCCAAAGGATGTATAAATCTAAAACAGTGATGTCTATTTTCTCCAAAATGTGTTCTTTTCGTGCTTATTTTATGTTGGTGGATGCTACCACCACCTACCTGGTTGCTCAAGATAATAGTTTGACTCATCTCTAGCGCTTTCCAAAATCCCCATATCCACTCTATTATCTACTTCCTTTGATTTGTTCTTTTAAATATGTCTGAAGTCTGTTTCTGCTCAATCTTATTTCTTCTTCCCTCATACGGGCTAGAATCACCTCTCACCATAACTACTGCAACCATATTCAAAGTGGCCTCACCACATCCAGCCTTTCCCAAGTTAATTCTATTTTCCCCATGGCAGTCAAAGTGATCATTTCAAAATACAAATCCTATCATTTCACTTCCCTTCTCCAAACAGTTAACTGACTCTCCAGGCTCTCCCCTCAATATATTATCATGGTTTTCTGGGCATTGTTGTCATCTGATCCTACCCCAAACCAGCTCTCTCCATTTATTTTCAATTTCCACCCCATTGTGTCCCAGGCATTCTGAACTTTTTTTCATTCCTTTGCATTTTATCGTTTTCTCTAGATTCTTTTTGTTTGTGAATTCTCTCTTCTTTCTGTTTCTCTAACTCCGTCTTATCTCCTATTCATGCTTTTTCTTTCAGCTTAAATAAAATTTCGTTCAGGAAGTCTTTGAGTCATTATCTTTCATCCACTGTGCTTATCAACCACACCTTTCAGTCCCCCTCTCACCCGTATACACATACACACACACACCCACACCCACACACGCGTGCGCATAGTATGTTGCTTATATTTTATTTTTAAACTAGTCTTTTCTGTATTGATTTTAGACAGGAAGGGAGAGGGACAGATAGAAACATCAATGAGAGAAAATATCAATTGTCCGACTCCTGCGCACCCCCAACTGGGGATCCCGCCCACAACCTGGGCATGTGTCCTGACCGGGAATTGAAACAGCGACCTCTTGATGCATGGATCGATGCTCAACCACTGAGCCGCTTTTATTTATTTATTTTTTATCCTCACCAGAGGACATTTTTGCATTTATTTTCAGATAGAGCAGGAGGGAGAGAGAGAAAAAAAACATGAACCTGAGAGAGACACATCGAGTGGTGCCACCCACAGGACCCCGACCCGGGATGGGGATGAGGATGAACTGAAACTGAGGTACATGCCCTTAGCGGGAACAGAACTTGGGATTCTATGGTCCACAGGCCGACACTGCTGAGCGAAACCGGCCAAGGCAGTAGGTCGCTTTTAAATGTCCTTCCTGAACACACTGCCTTTGGTATAGCATGTCTTTAATGACACTAAAGAATGCTTCTTTATTTGCCTACTTCCCATAGTTGACTGTATCCTCATCACACATAGAACATAGCATGAGTGTTAATGATATGTTAAGATAAATGACTATATTAATACATTAATAACTAAAAAAAACCTAAGCATAAAATAATGGTAACATCTAGCACTGATGGAGTGTTTTCTATGTGTCAAGCACTGTTTTAAGTGCTTTATGTATATTATATCCTTACAAATATCCTATAGTACGTGCCATTGATGTTCCCAATTTATAGATCAGAAAGCTGAGTCAAAATATAAGAGAGAACTCATGGACCATCAACAGTGTGATGATAGCACGGGGAGAGGGGTGGGAGGAGGTGGAAGAAGGCATAGAGGGATACATGGTGATAGAAAAAATTAAATTCATTTAAAAAACAAGAAAACTGAGCCTGGCCAGTGTGGCTCAATGGATTGAGCATCGTCCCATGGACTGAGAGGTCACACTTTGATTCCTGGTCAGGGCACATGCCCAGGTTGTGGGTTCAGGGGGGCGTGCAGGAGGCAGCTGATTATGTTCTCTCTCTTCGATATTTCTCTCTCTTCCTCTCTCTCTAAAAAATTAATAAAAACATACTTTTAAAAAGGGACAGAGAATAATTGAAGACAAAGTAACACAGGAAGTAAATGGCAGAACCAGAATTTGAATTCATGTAATCTCACCATAGAGTCCAAGTTTTCAGCCATTACATAAAAAGCATATTAGCTAACACCAACCTAGAATTGATCACACATCAACACTGTTCTAACTCATAAACATATATCACACCATTCAGCCTCAAAACCATCATCTGACAATTGAGTAATATAGGCATAGTTAGCACTAGTAGTCCGTGCATTGCTCAGATTTGGGTGAGGGCATGAAAGAAAAAGATCACTTTCTTCCAGGAAACTATTTATTGTTTAACTAATAAAAAGGCAATGTTACCCATTCACATTTGTGAAGCAATTGTATTCAGAGCACTTGCCCACGTAAGGTGACCTCTTTTTGCTTTGAGGCCCAATAATTTAAAATAATAACATTAGCAATATTACTTTCTAGTTTTATTTCATATTGTAAATCTGATGATGTATAAAATTGGGCCCAATTTACGCCCACCGCAGGATAGAGGGTAACAGCCTCCATAGCAAGCCTTTAATCACCAGAATGAGTGCTTCAGTGCGTTTTTATATTGCAGGTGCACCAAGTGTGATGACCCAGTATAGCTCTGTACGATGTGACGATGAGAGCTTAGCTTCATGTTGAAAGGACTCTTGAGAGTCAAAAGCAGAGTTTCCATTCTCACCGTGGCACCAACTAGAGGACGTCATTTCCCTAGACTCAGTTTTTGCATCTGTGAAATCAGCATGTTGGACAAGGTGAGCTCTTTATCATTCTGACCACCTCATTCTGTAAAGACACTAACCAGTGACAAAACACAGTGGAATTATGTCATAATACACCTTTTCCAGCCACCTTCATAAGATTAATACATGGTGGCTCTTTTTTCGCTATTGGCTAGACATGCAAGATTAAAACATGGGCATTATTTAACCCCTTATCTCAGATTCAAATAATGAGACACCTGTTTCTAAAAATCATTGCATTTGGCCCCACCAGTGTGGCTCAGTGGTTGAGCGTCGACCCATGCAGCAAGAGGTCGCCAGTTCGATTCCCGGTCAGGGCACATGCCCAGGTTGTGGGCCCAATCCCCAGTGGGGGGCATGCAGGAGGTGGCCAATCAATATTCTCTCTCATCAATGTGTCTATCTCTCTCTCTCCTTCCTCTCTATCTAAAATCAATAAAGAAAAATTATTCTAAAAAATAATAATAAAATAAAATAAAAATCATTGCATTTGATAGAAACTCCTTTGAAAACATCGCTATTGTCATGTGTGTGCACAAAATTATCATCACAATACCAGTAGATAGAGTCTTCACAGAGTATTAATGATGAAACAGTGCTAATTGAATAATATATTGCAGTTATTATGAGGAGATTTTCAAAAGCTGATGTGCTATGATTCAACTGCCAGTCAGTGATGAGATATTACACCACACAGCTTGGGTACAAAGACTTGCTGGCACCAGTGATTAGATGTGTGATGGTTATCGGCATCGAAAATCATGGTCTATACAAGGCATGAGCTAAGACTCATAAAACATCTGCTGGCAGAAAGAGCTATCTGAGCAGTTATAAGTCACACATCTGGCAAGCTGTTTTCATAGACTTCGGGTGCAGAGTTGATATGGTCAGGATAAAACCTCCCCAGGAGGCCATCCTTAATATTTGCTCTTTCCTCTCTGAGCATTGTGTAAAATAATAGTATACACAACATTCCTACAGAATTACTAAACAAGAACAGCACACCTTTACCTCCTAAGTGAGGGAGACAATAGGAAAAAATAAAAGGACAAAAGTGTCTAGTTTTAGAGCTTCTTACAGGGAAATACGATTTTAATGAATGTTCATAAGTGCAAAGAAGTTAGTCACGCCATAAACTCGGAGAGCATGAAATTTACTAAGCATTTATTTTTAGTTCTAGCAAGACCAAAGTGAATGCACTAAAATATTGCCATGGTAAAATATGAAACTAAAAAAGATATCACAGTTACATGGTCTATTTTTAACGAGAAAAAATTTCATTAACATTGACTTATAGTATTTCCCTGAAATATAAAACATCTCTCTCTTAGTGAAAAGTCTCTTAACCAGCAAGGCCATGGCCTTATAAAAATAAATTCCTGATAATGCTATTAGGGAACTTACAATCTAGCCTGGGTCGAGGGTGGAAACCACAAATAGCAGTTCTGGGTTAACAGTCATAAGCGGTTCCAAAAATACATTCTGAAAAATCTTTTAATTAATATAATTTCTTTGTTACACTATTTTTATTTTCCATGATCTCAGCAGTTAATAAAAGACACTCCCAGAAAATAAAATGTATTAAGCTGCTTCCAGAAAGCACTCTTCTTGATGAAGAGACATAAATTCAAATGTTAAAAAACACCATACTAGATGTGGAATGCTAGTCTTTTTTAACGTAAAGGGGCCTTACAGATGTTCCAATCACTCCTGGAAGTTGTTCATAAAGAACTATCTTCGCCCTGGCCAGTTTGGCTCAGCGGTTAGAGCATCGGTCCGTGGACCAGAGAGACCCAGATTCGGTTCCTGCCAAGGGCACGTACCTCGGTAGCAGTTTGTCCCCGGCCCTGGTTGGAGTCATGTGAGTGGCAACCACTCGAAGTGTCTCTCTCACGTTGATGTTTCTCTCTCTCTCTTCCCCCCTCTCGCCCTCCCGCTCTATCTGAAGATAAATGCAAAAATGTCCTTGGGTGAGGATAAAAGAAAAATAATAACTATCTTGTTTGAGCAGTCTGCTGTCTCACATAATCCAGCTGTCCAGTGGGTAAGCCAGTGCAATCAGGGAGAGCATATATGAGAAAGATCAACAACTAGAAAAATTGCTGGAAAAAATGGGTCCTATCAGGTAATTCACAATTTGTGATATAAAAATGTAGGTGAGATAAAGCCGCTGATAAAATAGCCTGCGGCCATTTGACCAAAGCAGGGAGAAGGCACTCATGTTTTTACATAAGGAGACAAACCATGCTTCTTCTTTCAACATTTCTTTAGCTGTTATTTGGAAGGATGTGATAGCAGTAGTTTTGAACTACTGAATAGTAATACAATGCACACTTTTTTTCCCTTTATTGATTTGAGAGAGAGAGGAAAGGAAAGGCATGTGCCCCTAGCGGGAACTGAACCCAGAACTCTCTGGTCCGCTGGCCAATGCTCCAACCGCTGAGCCCAACTGGCCAGAGCCGCGTGTGTTCTTTTAAGCTATATGTGATACTACAGAGTTACAACTGCCACATATATTTGAAAAACAAAGGATAAATTAATAAACAAACGTGTTCTCAAACAAAATTCAATTTTGCTTTTGGAGGTAAAAACAGAAAGAATATGGATTATAAAGATATTTTGGAAATTCCATGTGCAGAATATACATTTCATGATCTGCAGCCACTCACTGGAGTTCAGATACAGAGACTGGAAATAAAATGTAGCCAGAACCTTCCATTATCAACATGTATATGACACCAGGTGATGTTGACAGGAGCTGTAAAAACACGTCTCAAAAAAAGAGTTGGTTTACAGTAACTAAACTTACAGTGAGTGATAAAGGCCTTTGTTTAGGAGTAATAAATTACACAAGTCACTCCTGTACATGGATTACTTGCTTCTTCACCAAAAATCTTAATGAGTAGCAAAATATATTAGAATATGTCTAACATCTTAACCATTTTTTTCTTTATTGATTTTAGAGAGAGAGGGAGAGGGAGAGAGAGATAGAAACATCGATGAGAAAGAACATCGACTGGCCGCCTCCTGCATGCCCCCCACTGGGGATCGGGCCCACAACCTGGGCATGTGCCCTGACCGGGAATTGAACATGTAATCTCTTGGTGCATGGGTCAGTGCTCAACCTCTGAGCCACAATGGTTGGGCTCACCTTAACGAATTTAAGGTAAAAGCTGCACCTCTTCAGTATTTTTAAGAATAAAAAGGAAAACTTTTATTTAGGAAATGAGATTTGACTCCTGTAGAGGGACGACAACATCTAAAATGGCAAATCAAAACAGAAACAAAAACAAAACTGAGTGTATACTGAGTATGTACCATCAATTTTCTGTTATCCATATCAGTGAGTGGGGGTAATTACATAGAAAATTCATAGTAGTGGATACTAAAAACAAATCAATATTTGGTTTGACATGTCTGGAGTTAGACTTGAAGAGAAATATATAATTGACATAGACTTGTGAATCACATGTGAAGAATCTGATCAATCTTTTGGTAATCAAGTTTGGAAAGCCACCAGCCTTCAAATTCTACTTTCTTCCTGTCCAAATCATACAGATACCAAGTAGCCTGAAAAAGCCCAACTATCCAAATTTGCTTTATTTACCAGCTTTCTTACAGCAAAGAGCTAACTGCTTTATCCAAAAATCATTTTCTTCTACGATTCTCTCTCTCTAGTTAATGAGGAAAAGACAGTCCTTTATTTAAGTCATCATAGTATTTAAGGAAACAGGGAACAAAAGAAAAAATAGGTCTTGAAAAGAATGCTTTCTTACCTCAAGCCAACACAAAACAAAAATGATGTCAATGGTATTCATTCAAGATTAGGCAGAATAACAGAAATGTATGGTTAGAAGAGACCATAGATTTATATGACTTATTACACTTCAATTTATGGATAATTTAAAGGCCAGTGAATTTAAGTCCTTACTATTCTAAAGTATGGCCTGCAGACCACCAGCATAAACATCACCTGAGACACTGTTAGAAAAACATAATTTGAGGCTTCACCCCAGACCCTTGGAATCACAATCTGCATTTTTTTTTTAAATCCTCACCTGAGGACATTTTTGCATTTATTTTCAGATAAAGCGGGAGGGAGAGAGGGAGAAAGAGAGAGAGAGAAACATCGACGTGAGAGAGAGACACATAGACTGGTTGTCACCCACACAACCCCGAGGTACGTGCCCTTAGTGGGAACTGAACCCAGGTCTCTCTGGTCCGTGGGGCAACGCTCTAAGCGTTGAGCCAAACCGGCCAGGGCACAATCTGCATTTTTAACAAGACCCCCAGCAAAGATGATTTTTATGCACATTAAAGTTTGAGAAGCACTTGTTAAAAATACTTCTCCAAGACAGTGTTAATCACTTGCCATGTTAGCCAGTGGAAGTAGTCTTAAACAAACATGTCTGGAAGTCTGTCATTCTGTATTTTTCTTTCTCTCTCTCTCTCTCTCTCTGTCTCGCTCTCGCTCTCTTTCTTTCTTTTCTCCCTTCCTTCCTTTTTTTCTCCTTCCTTCCTTCCTTCCTTCCTTCCTTCCTTCCTTCCTTCCTTCTTCTTTTCTTCCTCCCTCCCTTCCTCCCTCCCTTCCTTCCTCCCTCCCTCCCTGCCTCCCTTCCATTCTCTTTCTCCCTTTCTCTATTTCTTTCTTTTTGGAACAGTGATTAAAGCAGACTTCCCATTTCACAGTGAACAAACTATTCCTCCAAACTAAAATAATTATCTGTGAACTCTGCACTACTCCTTCAGGCTTTTTGTATTCAAGTTCATGAATTACTACTTTAGTGGAAACTGTAATTTCCAGGGGAAATTTTTGGCATTGGAAGAATATAGTATATTCTATAATAAATTCCAGAAGCTCTTATTTCTAGTCATACCCAAGAAGCCATTTCTAGCTTCTGAACTTCTGTTTATTCATCCACTTGAAAGCTAGGATACATAAACACAATATATATTTATTCAATCAATTATTCAAAGGCAAAGAAAGAATCCAGTTCTTCTATATGTAAATAATGCCTTTATTTTGTAATGTAGCTCTTTAACCATAAAAGAAACATCTTGGAATCAGCATCTGACTCCTGCTAATATTCCATAATTCATGTGAAAGGAAAATAACTGCTAAGCAAATGTAAGTATCTTTATTGATCACTTGAAAATATGACAAATTTGGAATCTTAAAATGCTATACTACTTGAACATTTAATAATATCCTACTCCCTCAACCCTGTCTTTCTTTTCTACCTTTTTGTTCTATTCAAAATAATATTAATATTTGGATGTACTGACTAAGAAATTTATACTTTAATCTACAGTTGTATCTATATCTAACTTTTTGTTTACCTCTCTGGCTTACTCACAAACCATAATACATAACAGAATAACTAAGGTAATCGTTACTATTGACTCATTACTATTACAATTAACACCTCACTCACTCAAGCTGTACAGTTGATTAATCTAAAAGAGTAAAGTTCAATTTACAAAAAATACTTAAAAGTGGGCCACCTTGTATTATCTAACAGGTTTTGAAAAACAAATCTTTCTTGGTGTTGCTAAGGCATTTTACATTACCTTCCAGCTTTCTTGACATCCTCTCAGTTTATATGATGTCACACTATCTTAGTGTATCTCCTACCATGTGGACCAGTCCTTTATTAACTCCTTTTCAGATTCACTTTCTTCTTTTAACACCTACATTTATATAAATAGATGTCTTCGTCCTTTTGGGCTATTCAAGCAAAAGTAACATAAACTGTTTGGCTTATAAACAACATAAGATTATTTCTCACAGTTCTGGAGGCTGGGGAGTCCCAGATCAAGGCGCTCAGATTCAGGGTCTAGTGAGGGCACGTTTCCTGCTTCATAGGTGGCAGTCTTCACATTGCATCCTCACATGGTAAAAGAGGCAAGGGAGATCTCTGCTGTCTCTCTCTTTTTTTTTAAATTATTTTCCTTTATTGATTTTTAGAGAGAGAGGAAGGGAGAGAGATAGAAACATCGATGAGAGAGAACATCGATTGGCTGCCTCCTGCATGCCCCCCACTGGGGATCGGGCCCACAACCTGGGCATGTGTCCTGACTGGGAATCGAACCGGCGACCTATTGGTGCATGGGTCAACATTCAACCACTGAGCCACACCGGCCAGACTCTGGTGTCTCTTTTAAAAGGGCACTAATCCCATTCATGCATGCTTTGCTCTCAGGACCTAATCTCCTCCAGAGGTGTCGCTGTTTAATGCCATCACATTGGAGGTCAGGATTTTAATATATGAATTTGTGGGGGATATAAACATCCAGTCCAGCCCTTGCCAGTTTTGCTCAGTGGTTACAGCATTGGCCTGTGGTCCAGAGAGACCCAGGTTCGGTTCCCGGTAAGGGCACGTACCTCGGTTGCAGTTTGTCCCCGACCCTGGTTAGGTCGTGTGGGTGGCAACCATTCAATGTGTCCTTTTCACGTCGATGTTTCTCTCTCTCTCTCTCTCTCTCTCTCTCTCTCTCTCTCTCTCTCTCTCTCTCCCTCTCTTCCTCTCTCTCTCCCCCCACACACTCTATCTGAACAACAACAACAACAACAAAATGTCCTTGTGTGAGGATAAAAAAATAAATAAACATCCAGTCTATAGTCTAGGTATTCTCCAGTTCTTCTGTTCTTCCTTCTTTTCATGTTCCCCTCACAGATCTCATCTTGCAATGTGAACCTGAAAAAGTAACCTAACAGCCCTGGCTGGTTTAGTTCAGTAGTAAGGGCATCGGTCTGCAGACCAGAGAGTCCCGGGTTTGGTTTCCGCTAAAGGCATGTACCTCGGTTGCAGTTTGCCCTGGGCCCTGGTTGGGGTCGGGTGAGCGAAAACCAGTCAATGTATTTCTGTCATGTCAATGTTTCTCTCTCTCTCTCTTCCTCCCTCTCTTTGTCCCACTCTATCTGAAGATAAATGCAAAAATGTCCTCGGGTGAGGATTAAAAAAAAAAAAAGAAAGAAAGAGTAACCTAACAGTTCTGTGCCTCAGTTTCCTCATATGCAAAATAAGGAAATGAACATTTTTATCCTATATGGTTGTTAAAAGCTCTGAATTAGCTAATACACGGAAAGCACTTTGAACAGATCCTGGCTCATAGAAAGAGCATGAATGATTTCCAAATGTACATCTCTAGCTCTTCTGGAGATTATTCCAATCTACAAACCAACATACACTTTTTTATTGGACACAGTCCCATAATAGATTCTGCTTTCTCTCATACTCAACTAATTGACTAGAGGCGTCAGCCTTTCCCCAAAACCCATCTCTCCATCCTCACGTTTTGCATTTCTATTCATGGCATCATCATTAACTAGATATCTGAATGAAAAGTCTCAGTCAACTTCACTTGATGTCCTCCCTGACCTAAGTCCTATCAGTTCTTGCTAATTGTTTCTTTCATCCATTATCTCTTTTGTAATGTACATTGTTACTATGTTGATTCATTCTTTTCTTTTCACTACGGGATTACAATACAACTATACCAACTCTAACAAGGCTTTATTTCTGTACGCTCTCTCACCCCACTCCTAATTCATTATAGCAATCTTTATTAAACCAATATCCTGAAGAGTCGTTTCATAAAATTATCTTTATACTCAACATTCCTCAATCAATCTCTGCCATCTAGCTCCAAAACCCTCCAAAATCTGTTTTCTGCCCTTCACAATCTTACCTCTTCTGAATTTGCAGCTTGTATTGCCATTAATCTTGTAATTCATCAATTGCTTTACCTTATGAATCTCATATTAGTATTTAAAATATATAAAATCATAATTTAATTGTCCCTATAAATTTATAAGATTATTATGGACAGTTATAAACTATTAGTTTCTTTTTCTCCTATAGTGACTCACCTTGTATTATGCACAGTAAACATTAGCTTACTTTATTTTATATTATCTCTTCTGTGTTTACTGACTAAAGTTGTGTTATCATGCCAAATAATCAAAATTGGCCACTGTACCTCTACTCTTGATATTGTAAAGGATAATAAATACATAACAATATGTTGTGGTAAGACATAATTACTCACTGTGATCACTAAAAACTGTGTTAATATTCATTCAAGAACAGATGCTAGACCATTTTATTTTATTTATTTATTTTTCTTTATTGAATTTAGAGAAAGATGAAGGGAGAAGGAGCGAGAGATAGAAACATCAATGAGAGAGAATATCGATTGTCTGCCTCCTGCATGGCCCCCACTGGGGATCAGGCCCACAACCTGGGCATGTGATCTGACCGGGAATCGAACCGGTGACCTCTTGGTGTATGGGTTGATGCTCAACCACTGAGCCACACCAGCCAGGTGACACTAGACCATTTTAAAGTCCATTTTCAGTCGACTCTGTTTTATTGGTGGTCATTAGCTGCCTCTTGCTCTCTCCTCTAAAGTCTTCAGTGATATACTTAGACTTGTCTCTACATCAGCCTGGGCCCTTTCTACATTCTAAACAAGTGATTCTCAGCTGGGGCAATTTTGCTCCTCATGAGCCATTTGGAAATATCTGCAGATAGTTTTGGTTGTCACAACTGAGAAGGAAGGGGTCAGTGAATAGAGGTCAGGAAACCTCTAATATTGTACTCTGCCCAGGATATCCCCCACAAGAAAGAATTATCCAGTCAAAAATGCCAAGCCCTTCCGGTGTGTCTCAGTGGTTGGGCATGCACCAAGAGGTTGCCGGTCCGATTCCTAGTCAGGGCACATGCCCAGGTTGTGGACCCGATACCCAGTGGGGGGCATGCAGGAGGTGGCCAATTGTGTTCTCTCTCATCAATGTTTCTATCTCTCCCTCTCTCTTCCTCTCTCTCTCAAATCAATAAAGAAACAAATTTTAACGTCAATTGTGCCAAGGTTGAGAAACACTTGTCTAGACCTATTAACCCTCAGAGTTAGTCCCTTCCTTATTCCTAAACCTTTATAAGTCTGTTTTCTTCCTCAGATTCAGCTATTTTGCCGAATACCTGTTTGCTTAGTTGTGTCCTAGTTATGAAATCAATCTCATCTTCAGCTAAGAAGAATACAATGCTGACTTGATAAGTGAGTTTTTGCTTGATTTTGAAAATCGAGGCTCTTCTAACATAATTTTAACAAATGGTTCTGTATTTTGTCCTGTATTCTGCAATACTATAGTAACTCAAGGGCTAGAACTTCTGTCACTCCTGCTAGTTGTCCACCTAAGTAAGTCTTGCTCTTAATGCAAAAACTGGTTTTTGTATTAGCTATCAGATTTCCTTTACCTTTGCCTGCTTTGGATTTTCCAATTTTATTCTCCACCTGTTTATAGGGTTTCCTGCCTATCTGTGGGGTTGATATTGTCATTACACCCAAAATGCCAGTCAAAGTAAGCATCATAAAATACTGTCAGCTGTACTCTTGGGAATAATTCTCTGACACATTTGTAATATGAACTGTTGCACATTCTCTTTAGCCCAATTTTCATGGTAAATTTGATGACAATAATTGTAGTGTTTCTATTAGCATACTAGCTTGTTTCTTAAATGATGCCAAAGAAAGTAAACGCAGCACTTAGAACATGTAGATTGGTTTCCATTCACTATCTGACATTTTCTTGATCAACATTTAGGTTAAAAAAATAATAATAAATAATTGCTTTGGTATTTTAATTCAGTTGTAACTGAAAGGTATTTTTAGAAAGAAGAAATGGGAAGCATAAACCAGAGGGGGGAGTAGCAAAAAGAGCTACAAAATGTTCATGATCTCAGAAAAAAAAGTATTACATGTAGATTTTCTTTGAATTCAAACACATACAGTAGGTTTGAAAGTCACATATAACTTGTTGAAAGCAGTTCACTATTTCAGCTGTTGTGACTGCCCCACAGTGGTATAGCTAAACATAAAAGAATAAGACTTCAGAATTTTTCATTTTCTGTTCATACAAAGGGGAGTTATTATCATTTTCTTTACCATGCCATATTAATAATCAATATTTGCAGCCCCAAGCACACATAGTCCAAAATCGCATTTCTTTAGAGAGCTCTTATTAAAGAGATAAAGCATCTTCCCTTAGATGGTGTTACATTTTCCATTCCTAAACACTAGTCTAGATGAACTGAAATGGAGGCACACGAGGTAGATAAATGAGACTGATTCAGAGAACAAGCCAGTCATTGAATCTCAGGAATTACAAATGATTTTGAAAGGAATTCGTGAATGGCGAAAGTTTCAGGGCGAGCACTTGACATGCCCAAGTGAATGAATCTGTTATTTTAAACCCTGCCCAAATCCATCCTGCTTAAGTACAATATTTTCTGGTTTGTCACTTTTGTCACCTCTATTTCAGGATGTATTATACTTTAGATATAGTGACTCGTGATCACTCCATGACAGGATTACTACTGCCTTTACCATAGTAACACTTGGTTTATTTAATAATTATATTCGTCTAGTAATAGCATATAATGAAGCTTTAATTTTCATCCCTTTCATTATAGGCTATATCTGGAGGTGAAAAGTTATTTTTCTTTAACTTACTTGAAGTTATAAAAGTCAACAGGCTACTGCTAGACCTGTACTCTGTTTTACTCTAAAACAATAAATAAATCAACTGTTCATAAGTTTTTAAGCACAGGAGTTCATATTTCAAGCATTCACACAGTAGTGGTATTTTCCCAGGAAATTTGAAATATCAAAACCTGACAAAATGTAAGTATAATAAAGTACACTAAAAAAGCAAACACATTCTGCTTATAAGACTTCATTGTACTTGGTCAGGGCACATGCCCGGGTTGCGGGCTCGATTACCAGTAGGGGGCGTGCAGGAGGCAGCTGATCGGTGTTTGTATCTCACATCGATGTTTCTCTCTCTCTTCCTCATTCTCTAAAAACTCAATTAAAACACACACACCTGGCCGGTTTGGCTCAGCGGTTAGAGTATCAGCCTGCGGTCCCGAGAGACCTGGGTTTGGTTCCCGCTAAGGGCACGTACCTTGGTTGCGGTTTGTCCCCGGCCCTGGTTGGTAGTGCGGGTGGCGGCCGCTCGGTGTGTCCCTTTCACATCGATGTTTCTCTCTCTCTCTCTCTCCCTCCTACTCTATCTGAACAAAAAATGTCCTCGGGTGAGGATAAACACACACACACACACACACACACACACACACACATATTTTTCCACACTGGCCAGTGTGGCTCAGAGGTTAGAACATCGGCCCAGACCAAAGAGCCACGGGTTCAATTCTAATCAAGGGGACGTACCTTGGTTGTGGTTTGTCCCCAGCCCTGGTTGGGGTCATGTGTCCCTCTCGCATTGATGTCTCTCTCTCTCCCTCCTTCCCTCTCTATCTGAAGATAAATGGAAAAATATCCTCAGGTGCGGACTGGGAAAAAAAAAAAAAAAGACTTCATTGTAACACTATGCTTTTTTGTCTGGTTTGGTTTCATTTGTTTTTGCATCCAACATGATGTGAAAAGTTAACTAGAAATTTTAGTTAATGTTCCAATTAACACAGTTAACTGAAACTCTTCTTACAAGTTGAAATACTGTGTCACTTCGACTGAGAGAACTGGAAAACATGGCCTATAAATGCTCTGAAGGAGGTTAAAATACAAAGTGTAAGTTATTTGATAGATTCTCAAGTCCATAGTAAAGTGATAAAATTGAGTTTTTGTTGTAATTGAAAGCATTTCGGCCATGTCCTCTCAGTCATATTTCTGTTTCTGTTTTAGAAGCAGCTGTGTTCTTACCTCCCTTAATTCAGAGAAGTTATTGAGTTTGCAAGGTTAAATATCAAATCTTATTCCCTCTGGTCACTTGAAGCACACTGCGCTGCCCAACCAAGCCCTAATGAATTATTACCTCTCTCCGATAAACAGGATGCTAGTTCTAAGAAGCATTTAATGACATCCACAATTAAAAGTCTTACCTAAAAAATCTGTTTATGAAAGAATTAGCCTCATTAGTGGGTTTGCCACAAAGTCACTCTTAATGATGTTCTCTGGAAGACATTAGAGGTGAAAAAGGAAGGGAATTTAAAAAGGAAAACAAGCATGAGAACAAACAACCCTCTACCTTTGATTCCGTTTTTCAGGTCACTGACAACTATCACGATTGCCCCTGAAAACAAAGGATGTGGAATGAGAATCAAAGGGAAAAGCATGAAATTGTTCACCCCTAAGACTCTCCTCTGCTTTTCGGAAGAACTAGGCATAAAGCTATAGAGGGAGTGGCCACAAGGTCATAGCACATTTTCATATATATTTTTTAAAGTACCTATATTGGTTTTCTATTGTTATCATATCACATTGTCACAATCTTAGAGGCTTAAAAAAAACCCGCATTTTTATGTCATAGTTCTATAGGTCAGAAGTTCAGATGGACTTGAATGGCTTCTCTGCTCAGGGTGTCACAGGGCTAAAATCAAAGCGTTCGTAGATCTGTGCTCCTTTAGTGTATGTTTTGGAAAATAATCTACTTCCAAGCTCATTCAGATTGTGGGCAGAATCCAGTTCCCTATGGCTGCAGGACTGAGGTTTCAGCTCTCTTACTGGCTGTTGGCTGGCGGTTATCCGCATAACCTCTCACATGATCTCCATATTCACAGTAGCAAAGATGCATTGAATCCCGGGTGTTCTTGGGATCTCTCACTTTCTCTCTTCTGTGACAAGCAGGAGAAAATTCTACTTTTATTTATTTACTTAATTTTTTTATCTTTATTAATTTTTAGAGAGAGAGGGGAGAGGGAGTGATAGAAACATCGATGAGAGAGAACATTGATTGGCCGCCTCCTGCATGCCCCCCACTGGGGATCAGGCCCACAACCTGGGCATGTGCCCTGACCGGGAATCAAACTGGCGACCTCTTGGTGCATGGGTTGACGCTCAACCACTGAGCCACACTGGCTGGGCCAAAACTCTCTACTTTTAAAAGTAGAGATTGTGATTAGGTCAAGCCTACCTATATATAGTACCTGCATTTTATGCTCAGCTGACCTGGGACATTAATTACATCTGCAAAATCCCTTCATGACAGTACCTAGATAAATGTTTGATTGAAACACTGGGGCATGGAACTCTTGAGCAGGTTCAGGGATGGAGGAATCTTTACAATTCTGCCTGCCACAGGACCCCTTCCTCTAAGAGAAAAAACTTCCAAGATGCACAGCTTCAATTTAAGCCTCAATTGAAAATCACTTATGCTGTGAACTATTTATTGCACAACCATACACAACAGTCTTGAGCTATATCGTCTAGGGGGTCACAAGTTCTTACACTAACCCTTTCACTTCTTTCTCTCCTTACAACCTTTCATGCCTTGCCCAGCCCTACTTATTAAAAAGATCAGATCTTGTCCTGGCCTGTTTGGCTCGGCGGTTAGAATGTTAGCCCATGTATCAGAGTCCCAGGTTCGGTTCCTGCTAAGGGCACATACCTCAGTGGCTGTTTTTCCCCGGCCCCAGTTGGGGTCATGTGGGTGGCAGCCACTCGATGGGTCTCTCTCACGTTCATGTTTTTCTCTCTCTTTTCCTCCCTCTCTCCCTCTTGCTCTCTCTGAAGATAAATGCAAAAATGTCATCGGGTGAAGATAAAAAAAAAAATTGTAGTTGTTAATTTCCAATACAGACCATGGTCAAGTGAGGAGTATAGAATTGTGCTGCTAACGTTATCACCTGAGATATACTAAATCACATTTCACTTTGCAAGTGTATTTGTGAAGGAACCTCTACCATTAAGAAGCCATCTGAGTCTGGCTGGTGTGGCTCAGTGGCTGAGCATCAACCCATGCATCAAGAGGTCACCGGTTCCATTCCCGGTCAGGGCACATGCCTAGGGTGTGGGCCCAATCCTCAATGGGGGGGGGCATGCAGGAGGTGGCCAGTTGATGTTCTCTCTCATCGATGTTTCTATCTCTCTCTCCCTCTTACTTCGTCTCTAAAATCAATAAAGGAAAAAAAATTAAAAAACAAAGCCATCTGAGGTGATACAATAATAAAAATGGAGAGCACACAGAGAAGTAACTATGAAAAAATGCTTTAGATAGATCTAGTAGATATGTAGACAAAAAGCAATTGTTTAAATAATCACACTTCTTGAGTCTGAATTGTCTTGGAATGCAAAGGAACCTCTTGAGGGTGCTAAACTTCTAGTGGATTGAAACCTCATTCCGAAAACATGGAGCTTGAACCTCTCTACTGGGTAGAAAAGTGGATATGTACTTCACTTGCAAACTGTCAAGTAACTGACCAAGACAACTACTATTTCCATGCAAATGTTAGATAACTGTAATCCCTTCTCAAACATGAACATTCCATTACTCCTCAGGGTCACTGTAAATCACAAAAGGGTTTATTTTAGAAAGTTTTAAGTCTACCATAGTAAGGCCTTTGGCATTCTAAGAGAGAGGTGCTTCAGTGGTTCGCGACCTTCCTAATGCCACGACCCTTTAATACAGTTCCTCATGTTGTGGTGACCCCCAACCATAAAATTACTTTTGTTGCTACTTCATAACTATAATTTTGCTACTGTTATGTCTTAGGCAATTCCTGTGAAAGGGTCGTTTGACCCCCAAAGGGGTCACGACCCACAGGTTGAGAACTGCTGTGCTAGATGATTAAAACAAGGCTGCTGGCCCTGGCCAGTGTGGCTCAGTTAGTCATAGCACCATCCCTTGCATCATAAAGTTGCGGGTTCAATTCCTGGTCAGGGCACATACCCACATTACTGGTTTGATCCCGGGGTGGGGGGAGAGGCAACAGATTCATGTTTCTCACATCAATGTTTTTCTCTCTGCCTCCCTCTCTCTCTCTTCCCCTCTCAATTAGGTCAAGGAAACAATAAAGCTATGAAAAAACAAGGCTGCTGGAACTCTGGCACTATGTAGCCTATGTTTACAAATTAAAATACAATGCAGCCCTGGCCGGTTTGGTTCAGTGGTTAGAGCGTCAGCTGGAAGACCAGAGAGACCCGGGTTCGGTTCCCGCTAAGGGCACGTACCTCGGGTGCAGTTTGTCCCCGGCCCCAGTTGGGGTCGTATGTGTGGTGACCAGTCGATATGTCTCTCTCACCCCCATGTTTCTGTCTCTTCCCTCTTCCTTTTCTCCCTCCTGCTCTGTTTGAAGATAAATGCAAAAAAAAAAAAAAAAAGATGCAATGCAGTTTGTTAGGAAACACACTGACTTGAATTTAGGATATGTGGATTTTAAATCTAGCTCTGACTCTAACTATAAGTCCTTTTTTGTTAAGCCTGAGTTACAGTTTCTTTATCAGTAAAATGGGAATGCAGGCCTACATGCTTTTCTTTTTTTTTTTTTTTAAATCCTCGAGGATATTTTTCTATTTATCTTCAGAGAGAGTGGGAGGGAGAGAGAGGGAGAGAAAGGGAAAGAAAGAGATACATCGGTGTGAGAGGGACACATCAACGGGCTGTATCCCGCATGACCCAACCAGAGCTTGGGATGAACCGCAATGGAGGTACGTGCCCTTGATCGGAATCGAACCCTTGACTCATTGGTCCGCGGGCTGACGCTCTAACCGCTGAGCCAAACCGGCCAGGGCTACATGATTTTCTTTAATATCTCAATGAGTTCTGAGAGTCTATAATGACAGCGTCATGGACTTCTGATAAGCCTTTTGACAAATGCATGTGCCACATCTGTGTAAACTGCCACTTTCTAGGCCAGCTGTTATTAGAACAAACTGTGATGCAGGGCGAGCCCCTGAGGGTCAGGAGAACTTAATTTTCATCCTGATTCTACCAATATGTGGAGTAACACTGGCGGCTTTATCTCCTTCTATCTCATCTCCTCATCTCTAAAATTGAGCGAAGGCTTTCTAAAGCACTTAATAGTGTTATTTCCTGAGGATCAATCAAATAACACACATGAAGTGTTTGAAAAACTCAAAATCATATAGAAATGTAAGAGATAATAAATGTATCTTGGCAATTTACTATAATGAACAATTAATCTGCCAGTCAATAGATGGGTATGCTTGTGAATAAGTTATTTCAATCCTCTTGGCCTCAGTGTTCTCAAAGGTAAAATGAGAAGGATGACCTATATCAGTGATTTTTTTCCAAGTAGTTTTTGTTTTTTTTTTTGTTTTTTCTTTTGGCATTTTTGCATTTGTCTTCAGATAGAGCGGGAGGGAGACAGGGAGGAAGAGAGAGGGAAAAACATCGATGCGAGAGAGACACATCAACTGGCTGCCACCCACACAACCCCATCCGGGGCCGGGGACAAACTGCAACCGAGGTACATGCCCCTAGCGGGAACCAAACCCGGGACTCAGGTCTGCAGGCCGATAGTCTAACGGCTGAGCCAAACGGGCCAGGGCTAGCTTTTGTTTTTTAGCAGCACAACTGACTTCATAGAAATTACTGAATCCCCACATATGTATCAGGAGAAAAACAGAGCAGTTTGAATTGAGGATGACCCAGGGCCTTGCCCACCCAGCTTCTTTCTCATTATACCCCCATACCATAACAGAAGGTACCATAAGGTACTATGACATCCTAGGACTCCGAGGAATATATTTTGAAAACATCTGGAGTACACACAATTTTTAATCTGTTCTTTAGTTTCAAGCATGTGTTTAAAATTATGACAACTGAAAAGATCTATTCACTTGCTTTTGAATAGACAGTTTTTATTATCTAAGAAAAGAATAGGAAGTAAATTCAACACTTTTATAGCAACTTTCTTTTCATTTGTGTTGTTTGTCCTTTGATTTTCATATTTTAAAAGACTACAATGTCTCCCCAATTATGAAACAAACTTTGTCATAAATGCATTTACTATTTCTACTTCATTGGTTAGAGATTAAAGCAGATTTATCTTCTACTTAAAACATCATTGTAAAACAACTGCTTCTAGTGTTCTCATCACACAAAGTAGTTATTACCAGCTCCAAAACTGACTGAAATTTTGTATCACAGCACTGATTAATTCCACAATAAACACTCACAAAGAAAAATCAATAGCTTGCTGATGTTATTGGACCCATAGCAAGACCTAGACCCCATCAGACTGACATATTTCTGGACACAGTATTTTATTTCTTTTCAAATGATAAAAAGTAAGTTTATGACCATGGACTTATATGGCATTATGGTGCTCTTCTGAAAAGAATATCAAAAAATTGCCTGGCTGGTGAGGCTCAGTGGTTGAGAGTCAACCCATGCACCAAGAGTTCGCTGGTTCCATTCCCAGTCAGGGCACATGCCCAGGTTGTGGGCCCGATCCCCAGTGGGGGGCATGCAGAAGGTGGCCAGTCGATGTTGTCTCTCATCGATGTTTCTATCTCTCTCTCCCTCTCCCTTCCTCATTCTCTAAAATCTAGATGGGAAAAAAAAAATTTAAATAAAAAGAGTATCAAAAATAGATGGTTATAAGTGAGCTAAAAACAGGTAGTGCCACTATTCCAACAAGGTATGTTATTAATGAATAAGTACTTACTATGCACCCAGTACATATACCTAATGAATTCAGAATTCCACTTAAAGAAGAATTGCATTTGTCTTAAATTTTATAAAGTTTATCACAGGAGCATCCATTTACAGCTGAGGGATTATTCTGCTATACAATTAGAAACATAATTTTCAAACTAATTGAAAGCCTATATGTATATTAGAGTCAGGTTAATTTTAGAAAAGCGTATGTCTGATGGTTTAAACAAGAACACAAATAGAAATTACAAAGCTAGTACTATAAATTCCTTGACTGTTTTTCAAAAAGGACTTTGGTGAACAGAATAAAATTGCAAATGTCATTGATCTATAAAGTATATTATTTCCTGGGGAGAGTTTAATAAAACTACTTAAAATAAGTGTTTTGTTTTTAATATCCTCTATGTTGAACACTATTTTTAATCTTAACCAAAGAAACAGTGATTTACCTATGTGGCTTCAGTGTCCATGGTTGACTGTGCCGAGCCCAAACTGATGTCACACCATAATCGCCTAACGTATCAATAATCTATAAAGTGAAATTGGTCTGTGAGAGAACATTGTGTTGATCTGCTGAATTACGTACACTGGAATACTTCCAAGTTCTCTTTCATAAAAAAAAAAAAAAAAAAAAGTGAATCTCTTAATGAGATAAAGACAAAAGGAAATTAGCAAAGAAATTATGGTTAAGTAAAATGACTCTCAGTTACATTGTGACTATCATCTGAAGTCACTTTTCAAAGTAATGTATCAGTCATCTCGGTGGTGCTACTTAGTGACAAAATAACATTTAAGACAACGTAACATAGATGTTTGAGACAGGAAGTAAAAGAAAACTACATATAACAGATGCTATAAGTGTTTTTAATTAGGCAGAATGTAATTTAGCCGAAACTGTATTTTGACCAAGAAATTGATACTGTTCCCAGGAATGTTTTGATATATGGTAAAGACACTCTCTTCCCAAAGCCTAGAATTTAAAGATCTGCTACTTAAATCTATTAATTCGATTTTCTTTATTTTAATTATTTTCTTTTAAAATTTTATCATAAAAATATAAAAATGTAACATTTTGAGTCACAAGCAATTCTAAACTAATGGGCCTCAATTTCCCTCCTGTGATATTTCTTCAATATCCAAGTAACTTTATCTCTTTTTTTCGTATGCTTTCTCAGTAGAAATAGAAGTACATTATAAGTCACTGCTTCTCAACATGAGTTCAACAGAACAATAACAGATGTTATTGATAAAAAGGAAGAAAAAATACAGACTCCATAAGCAATTAATTTTGGGAATTTATTTTTTAAACTTTATGTATTGATTTTTAGAGACAGAATAAGTTAGAGAGAGAGAAAGAAACATCGATTTGCTGTCCCATTTATTTATGCATTCATTGGTTGATTCTTTTTTTCTTTTTTAATTCCTCACCCGAGGATATTTTTCAAGTTATTATCAGATAGAGTGGGAGGGAGGGGGAGAGAGAGACAGAGAGAAACATTGAGGTGATGGAGCCACATCGACTGGTTGCCTCCTGCATGACCCAAGCAAGGCCGGGAACGAACTGCAACCGAGGTACGTGCCCATGACCGGAACTGAACCCGAGACTCATTGGTCCACAGGCTGATGCTCCAACCGCTGAGCCAAACCAGCCAGGGTCATTGGTTGATTCTTGTATATGCCCTGACCAGGGATCAAACCCACAACCTAGGTGTATTGTGAGGACATTCACCAATTAAGCTCCTGGGCCAGGGTTTTGACTCTATTTCTTTGCCACAATATATCCTGGAGACTTTAAAATTAATATTAATTACAAATCCAAGGACATGCTAACTAAACGTATCACTTAGCTAACAAGTACTTGTTAAAGGTTATATCATTGTCTGAATGCATCTTAGGTAGTTTAATAAGCAAACTGATGTATCTGCTGCAGTCCTCGTGCACTGGGTATTAGGATCACCGAAATGTTCACTTGCTTAATTAAGTAATTGCTCAATTTAGAATTTGTGACCACCCGATACTAGATTTAGTGGTGCATGGACTCTGATTCAGCAGCAAATATTTCAAAATAGAAAACTCTTGTGTGTGTGTGTGTGTGTGTGTGTGTGTGTGCGTGTGTGTGTATGTGTGTGAACCTGCATACACAGTATATTAACAACAGCCAGAATTTCTGATCTCTATCTTCTTTATTTTTTTTTTCAGTTTCCTCTATCATCTTTTACATTTTTTAGTATTATCAACACAGGACTGGTAAATTACTGAGTGCAAATTTATGGCATTCTGTGCATATATGAACAAATGCCAGAAGGAAAAGAGCACAAGACAATTCTTTCTCTCTGTTGTCATTGTGATTTCAGGAAGTGTTAGCACATTTCTGGCATCCTTGCTTAATAGCTTGCATCCGTTTTAACAAGCCAAGTTCAAGAAAAACCTTATTCTTTCAAACTTAGGATTTGTCATTATTTTGAGATTCATTAGTTTAATTAGTAGAGGACTGTACTAATGAGTCCAAGGCCACGGAACTGAGTCACATGTAGGCCGGTTAATTTTGTACAGAAAAAAATATATATTTTCTTTCCACCCACACTAGGCCCTTTGCCATTAACTAGCCCTCTAATAAATGTCTTTTTTTTTTTTTTATCATACAGGAAACTTCACCACTGCTACTTTTTTTAAGAAGCAAGCAGGATCATATGCTTGTTCATTATTAATTACTAGATCTTCAGCCATACTTCTAAACACACAATTACTTAAAGAAACTTTCTCAAGGGGGAAAATTCAAGATTCCATCATATTTTTTGTTTGTTTGTTTTTTAATTAATTTATTTTCCAATTAAAGTTGACATAATATTACATTAGTTTCAGGTATACAACATAGGGATTAAACATTTATATACCTTATGAGATCTAGTATCCCATCATATTTTATATATAATAAGATCTATCATATTTTAAATAACAATGTCCCAGCATAATTCAAACAGACTCATAGACACAGAGAACAGACTGATGGTAGCTGGAGGAGCAGGAGGTTGGGGATTGGATATGTTCCATTTTAACTAATACATTTCAGGTTGCGCTATCTTTTTTACAAGTATCGATGTTTTGTTTAATTGAAAAATACTATGTGCAGTATTACAACGAGGAAAAACAATTTAGGGATTCATGGGCTATTATTATCTGCTAAAATCTAATTAGCCTTTATTTTCATAAAATAATCCCATTCATTTCAATTTAGTCTGTCAATTATGATTCCATTTTTTTTTTCTTCTGAGAGCATACTGTAAATAATAGCCCAGAATTTCAATGGGAGTAGATAAAATCATTGCATTTCTGTATACCTCTGTCATAGAAAAATAACAAAAATGACAACTGGTCTGATGGAAAGTTTGAAAGTTTGACTAATGCTCCTTTTGTGTGAAATATAATATACTTAGTAGTTCAAAGTGGAAAAAATCTAATCCGAGAGGATTGTCATCATAGAATTTGAAAGAGAGATTGATTTGATAGCTTTCTATTTTATGTTCAATACAAAATTCCATTTCATTTGATTTCTCAGGAATTTCATATTATCCTTTAAACACGGCAGATGATTATCTGAGAAGAAAAATGTCTTCTGACCAAAAGCCCAAAACTTGAACAAATTCTATAATTTCTAAGATGACAAGGGCCACTCCTAGTTTACAGAGCTCCATACTCTACATATTGCATGCTTTTTGTCCTTTAATTAAAGAACTAAAATCTCTTCCAGAAATGAATGAAGATTTTTTTTTTTTTTTATCCTCACCCGAGGATATTTTTCCATTTTTTGTACAGATAGAATGGGAGGGAGAGAGAGGAAGGGAGAGAGAGTGAGAAACATCGACGTGAAGGGACACATCGAGTGGCTGCCACCCACACGACCAACCAGGGCCGGGGACAAACTGCAATCGAAGTACGTGCCCTTAGCGGGAACCGAACCCGGGTCTCTCCGGACCACAGGCCGACGCTCTAACCGCTGAGCCAAACTGGCCAGGGCATGAATGAAGATTTTGATTTTATTTTCCTGTGCGGTGCCGATTTGGTTAAGAATCATATTTCAGAAGGTTACAAAACCTGAAATTTTTTTCATAATTAAACATTGAAATCATTTTGAAGGCCTAAATTAACCCACACAGTAAAGACCCAAGCTTATAAGTTAAATTCTATTTTCAAAGATTATTTTTAAAATTTTTTCTGGAAGAGTCAAAGGGCAGACATTTGACATGAATCAATAAGGGGTGAATTGTGGTTCTGTATCGTATACACAGCGGGGCTCTCTTTAACAAATGGATGCAAAACTACTCAGATGAAATTTGGTTTAAACAAACTATTAGTTTATAAAGAAAAATGAATCACAACAAACAAAATTGTTTTAAATCTGATAGCACAAAACATCACAAAATTCAAGAGAATGCATATGTGTATTAATAAACTGCTTGAGCCCGGCTGGTGTGGCTCAGTGGTTGAGCATCGACCCATGCACCAAAAGGTCGCCAGTTCAATTCCCAGTCAGGACACGTGCCCAGGTTGTGGGCCCAATCCCCAGTGGGGGGCATGCAGGAGGCAGCCAATCAATGTTCTCTCTCATCCATGTTTCTATTTCTCTCTCCCTCTCCCTTCCTCTCCCTCTAAAAATCAATAAAGAAAAAAAAAATTTAAAATAAAAATTAAATTAAATAAATACACTGCTTGACATCTCTCTATAATACTGTTTTCAACATTTTTGACTACAGATCATTTCACTGTCTCTTCACATGACAATTATTTTCTAATACCAGGCCTCAGAAGAGGCCTATGCAAGTGAAGGGCCTTAAGTGAAAACTTGACTAGCTTTGCAGTAAACCTGCCTCTGTTGATATCAATCATTTGATCACTGTGTGCTTGTTCAAATGATCTAAACTAGTGACAACCTACTGTTTCAAAATATATATTTATATATGTCTGTATTTATTTACCTGTGCATATATATATATATATATATATATATGCACACAAACATATAATACAAAGCATTCATTTTAATTTTGGGATGTATTTAAAAGCAAATGACTCCTCAAGAAAGACATGTGATATGGTGGGAGGTGGGGTGAAAAGGGATATTCATTTTCTACAAATAAATTGAGGTTACCAATATACCTTCTCCTGCCTCCTTCAATGAATGAGAGTTGTACTCAGCATTATTTAACTCACCGTCTAGATCTATAAAATACGTGCAAGATGGAAAGGTGATTTACGGAATTAATTTACCTTACAACATGTTTTGAATATAGAGTTCTTCATTAAGTTTTTATTCATGAATGAATAAATGAACTAACAAATGAGTGGGTGAATGATACAGCTTTCTTGACCTCCCATTTTCTTTTACCTCAATGACTACTTTAGGTGTCGAATGAAGTCTAAATTTATTGGTCTATTGGAGTATTCAACTATATTAAAATGTATCAAGTGCTTCATTAGCAGTGTTTATGCTCATTATCTCATTTATTCCTTATAACAATTCTCGAGGTAATTATATTTCTCAATACAGAGATATTGAAATTGGAATATAGAGAGTTTAAGTAACATCAAATGTGCTACAGCTAGAATACCACATATATATATATATATATATTTTTTTTTTTCTTTATTGACTTTTTCTATATTGATCTTAGAGGGAGAGAGAGATAGAAACATCGATTGGCTGCCTCCTGCATGCCTCCCACTGGGGATCAGGCCCACAACATGGGCATGTTCCCTGACCGGGAATCGAACTGGTGACCTCTTGGTGCATGGGTCGACGCTCAACCACAGAGACACACCAGCCAGGCGTACAGCTAGAATACCATAGATTTACAAATTGAATTCAGGCTTTCTAGACCCAGGTAAAATATACCATAGCTATTCCTGTTTCCTTCATGCTATACTGTAAAAATATAACAAAAAAATCCTATTAAATTCAAATTTTGTTCTAGACAAGCTCTATACAAATTATGACAAAAAGAGTTACAATGGGATCTCTCATTGTTGTACTACAATGTGCAGATTTCTTCAATTTATTCCCTTTCATTTCCATGTCCATAAAATGTTCTTCCTATCCCTAGTTTTGAAATGGTGTGGTCTGCTTTGAGCAGTAACACATTAAGGGTAACACGAATGTTAATAGTATGACATTGTGTTAATAGTATGGCATCGTTTTACGGTGAAAGATTAACCTCATCATGATGAGGCAGACCCGTCAGAAGAGCCCAAAATGGTGCATTTAAAACACCCTAGCTGAATATTTCATACTACTTCATACTATTTCAAAAGGGTTCTCTGATTGAATAAACTCCGCATGTGCCCCTGCTGAAGAGTCACCACACATATTTGCATATTAAAGACCCAAGAAGCCTGGCCGGTTTGGCTCAGAGGTTAGAGCATCGGCTGTGGACCAGAGTCCTGGGTTCGGTTCCACTAAGGGCATGTACCTCAGGTGTAGTTTTTCCCCAGCCCCAGTTGGGGTCGTGTGGGTGGCAACCAGTCAATGTGTCTCTCTCCCTCTTCCTCCCTCTCTCCCTCCCGCTCTATCTGAAAATGAATGCAAAAATGTCCTCGGGTGAGGATTTAAAAAAAGACCCAAGAGATCCTACTCTAAATAAACCTGTTTCTGCCCTAGAAGCACACCTACCTTCCTGAACTCCAACATGTACCTCTGCTGCCTCCTAGAGGGCCTCAGCCACAGCACACCCATCATTACTGCCCTCTCTCCCTGAGTTTTCTACTGCAGACTATACTGCTTGAACCTGCACCTGGGAGGCTCAAAATAAAGAGGTTGGGGGTACGGGAACAGGGTTTAAACATAGATGTGTATCTCTCCACCATTGCTAACTGATATCTCCCTTCCCTTCTTTCCAGAATCTGCAATAGAAAAGCCATTGTGAAGAGAATGGTAACTTCAATTCCTTTTTTGTTACCCCCCTCTTTCTCCCCACACCAATCTTCGTAACAGCATTTTGCCCTACTGGTGTGTTTGTTGAAAGTTGAAAGAGAAGTTTCATAGAATAAGTTTTAAAAGTGATTGGTAGTAGCCCGGCCGTTGTGGCTCAGTGGTTGAGCGTCGACCCATGCACCAAGAGGTCGCAGGTTCGATTCCCGGTCAGGGCACATGCCCAGGTTGTGGGCCTGATCCCCAGTGGGGGGCATGCAGGAGGTGGCCAATCGATGTTCTCTCTCATCAATGTTTCTGTGTCTCTCTCCCTCTCCCTTCCTCTCTCTCTCTAAAATCAAGAAATAAAAAAAAAAAGTGATGGTAGTAAAGTTGAAGGAGAAATCAAGAAAGTTGGTTTAGAAGGGAAAAAAAAGACCTGCACTGCCTTCCTTCGCTCAGGACCCCAAAGGTTGCCTATTCTTCATCCCCTTCTTCTTTGTCTCCCTCATGCTCCTTAAGACCCAATCCAGGTTCCTAGTTCCTACACATGCCTTGGAGACCGAAAGACTATCTTCTAGTTCTTGAATTTCTTTTCATTAATTATTATTTGAATACAACTCTAAGCCAAGTTAATTTTGTTTACTGAATTATAATTTACAATTCCTTGGTAGAGCACATCTAATGTTAACAATGAAGATATTGTTTATCTGACAATTTTGCCATGAAACTGCATTTCATGCCATAATTATTCTGCAAAGTATATGAAGCAGGCACTATATTTCAGAGAAAAATTGTATTTATATTCTTTTTATGCATGTTAACTCAGAAAGATTTTAAACAAGAGACTAGAATGACAGATAAAAATAAGATAATTTAGTACAAACTACAGTATTTAATTCACCATAAACTGTTAGTTTATAACTATGACTGACAAATAGTTTAATACTTTTAGTATAAGTGCATAATTTG
Organism: Molossus molossus; assembly: GCF_014108415.1. Lineage (NCBI taxonomy): Eukaryota > Metazoa > Chordata > Mammalia > Chiroptera > Molossidae > Molossus > Molossus molossus. The sequence continues at coordinate 18,588,567 of NW_023425355.1, forward strand.
TGAGATCCTTAACTAATTTTGAAGACAGACATTTCATTATCAGTGTCACTAATTGATAGACACTTCAAAGTTACCACACATCTTATGTTGTAAATGCGTTTTTAACTTGATCGCTTTTTCAGAAATCCATTCATGCTCCCTACCTAAGTGATTCTTGTAAAAAAGGGGCAATTTTAATAATTCACAGGACTTTTGGATACCTCTGTCATTTAACCTGTTTCTGAACAAGTTAATTTACATTTTTCATATTTTATTTGTAATTTTTCTATACTTGTTACATCCTCATGGTTATTTTTTGAAGAACAATTAATAATTGATGAGAGTGGAAGTGTGGATGGTAATTCAGTTGTACTGTTCAAGAAGTATAAACATCTTTGAATAAGACGTCATTACTTATTGTGATAAATTGCAAACAGCTTACCCACATAGCCTACCCACTTTAGCATCTTCCACAGAATAAAAACCCAAGAATATAAAACATAAAATGTGTGCCTTGGCCAGTTTGGCTCAGCGGTTAGAGCATCGGCCCGCAGACCAGAGAGTGCTGGGTTTGATTGCTGCGAAGGGCATGTACCTTGGTTGCAGTTTGTCCCTGTCCCTGGTTGGGGTCATGTGGGTGGCAGCCAGTTGATGGTGTCTCTTTCTCATCAATGTTTCTCTCTCTCTCTTCCTCCTTCGCTCCCTCCTGCTCTATCTGAAGATAAATGCAAAAATGTCCTGGGGTCAGGATAAAAAATAATAATAATAATAAAATAAAATAAAACATAAAATGTGTGATTAGAGTCATAAGTGATTTTGTAATTTACAGGACAGTTCTAAGAAAGTTATCCTGTTGGGATCATGACTCTCAGGCAAGTAGGTAATTTTTTTTTCTTTATTGATATTAGAGAGAGAGAGAGAGAGAAATATCGATGAGAGAGAACATCGACTGGCCGCCTCCTGCATGCCCCCCACTGGGGATCAGGCCCACAACCTGGCCATATGCTCTGACCAGGAATCGAACCGGTGATCTCTTGGTGCCTGGGTCCATGCTCAACCACTGAGCCGCACCAGCCCAGCCAAATAGGTAATATTTCACTGACAATGAGCTTAGGACACCAGGCAAATGGACTGTTGGAAACTAGACAGGATATCAATGCTCCATCTGCGTATCAGTGCCTGAACGCTGGTACTAGCAGGGGCCACTAAAGGGCCACTTGGATAACCGAAGCACATGGATCATTGTACAACCTGGGCCACTAGGATTGGACTTGGAATAAAACTTAAATTGGTCAAAATCAACACAAGAACACTGAATTTTGGGTCTGAAAAGACACTGCATTTGAAAACCAATCAGTTGACAAGGTGAAGTTTTTTGAAGGATTCTTTAGTATGACAGGATTAGTTAGGTTCTGTCTGGAGAAACTCCTTCAGTGCTTTGAGCTCCATCAACAGATCTAGAGAAGCTGGAGCCTGCTAATAGCAACATTCATAGAGGAAGAAATCCAGAAACAATATTTTATTTTCATTGCCAGTTTTGTGTTACATTTTTTTCTTTTAAAGGAGAACCCTTCCATGCTATAAATCTTTTCCTTCCCCATCTAACCTGTCAAAAAAGATAATCACAATAGGATCAATAGTGTGCCAAACTGCAACTCTGGTTCAATTCATCTAGAACTTAGTCAAGAAAAAGCAATTAACTGAAGAATTCAAAACATCTTTTGTTTGTTTCTTTCAAGTAAAATGTATCACCATTCTTCACCTCATGTGAAAGGAAATCTAAAAGGAATAGTTGAGACCATCTGCATTTTGGCTACTAAGAAGAATTCTTTGGTTTTATATTCTACCCAAAGACAGAAACTGACACTCAGCTAAGTTTCAATAATGAGGAAATAAATACCATTCAATCTTAAAAGAAAATAGAAACTCTATGTTATCTTAATGTATATCTAATCACTTAAAATCAGATGTCTGCAGCAAATCAGTCAATGAAAAATGGTTCAAAGTAGCCATCCATTAAACACAACGTTGACTAAACCACAGCATGGTTGTTTTTCTTTTAAAATATAAAGCAGTTTTCTCACGTTTCAATGAAATACACAGTATATTTGTTATCATAAATCAGAAAATGTAACAGAGTTCACAAACCATACAAAAGTTAAATCTACTTAGCTCCCAGTCATATCTTATAATAGAAATAAAGAGGCTTAAAAAGTGAAAGAAAGCTCAGTGTGGCATGGGATTAGCCCAGAATTCTTTAAAAATGTATGTGTTTTTTTCTTTTTTTTTTTTTTTATCAATGCCAATATAGATCACTTTGTAAACATTATGTGATTGTTTTCATATGTGTGACTAATTTCTTAAATTTAGAGCAGTAGTTGGTACCTACTTCCTGAAGAGATGACCACATAGAAGTCTTGGAAGGATGGAAAAAAAATTCAATCTCAATTTTCAAAGAAACAAGAAAAAAGGATTCTGTTTCCTTCAGCAACAAAAATCTCTTTGAATCTTTCACCTCACCAGGCAACATCTGGAGAACTCAAGCTAAAGCCTGTCCTAAGGAAAGAAGTCTAGAGACTGTTAATAGCATTCTGCTCCTTCTACACTTTAAAAGGCATAATAAGCCCTGGCCGGTTTGGCTCAGCAGTTAAAGCGTTGGCCCATGGACCAGAGAGTCCTGGGTTCGGTTCCCGCTAAGGGCACATACCTCGGTTGCAGTTTGTCCCTGGCTCTGGTTGGGGTGTGTGGCTGGCAACAAGTCAATGTGTCTCTCTTGCATCGATGTTTCTGTCTCTCTCTTCCTCCCTCTCTCCCTCCTGCTCTATCTCAAGATGAATCCAAACAAAAAAAGATGCCCTCGAGTGAGGATTAAAAAATAATAATAATAAAATAATAAAAGGCATAATAACTTTCCCTGTTCCTGTGTTTCCCTCACTCTTCAGGCAAATAACACACAGATGAAAAGCCTCATCCGGTACAGTCAGCAACTACTCATCAGTAGCAAAATGAGAGGACAATAGGGGAAACATTCTTTACAGAAACAGCAACCTTGGGGACAGGACCTACCTTTACTAATTTAATTGCATTAATGAAAGCTCAGTTCTTCAGCAAAGTTCACCACACGAAGTTCTAATTCCCAGACTCCTATGAAAGAAATTCAGCTGCGGTTTCTGTCCACTGCATGTATGTAACTGTTCAAACCTAGAGAGAGAGGGAGAGAGAAATTTATATGGCATGATTACCAAACAATTGTCCCACCCCTAGTTAGCGACAGAGGTTGTTGGAGTTGTTAGGAATTCCTGTTGAAATCTGTTCTTTATTGAAAGCCCTTCTTGGCTATATTTTTATTTCTCATCCTCACCTCCTTGGGCTTTGCTAAAGTTTTTCTTAGAGCGGAAACCATTTCAAACTTTTCCGAATTATTTGCCCAAGCACTACAGCAAATGTCTAGTATTTTATTATTTTAGCGATGTTGCAAGGTCAGTCCCGGGACTTAAAAAAAAAACAAAACAAATAAAAACAAAAACAAAAACGTTGCGAGTCACATCCTGGAGAGAATAAAGAAGTCTTAGTTACATTTTAGGGGTATGCCCTTTTCAAATTCTTATATTCTATTCTGGTGGAACGGGGTGTTGGAAGACTTTGTTATCCTTCTAAATTCTCACTAATAGCACCCTCTAGTGTCTTCAATTGAATCATGCAATTTCTCATCAACTAGGTCTAGTGTTTCTGCAATTCAACTACTGAGGACATGAAGCTGTGTAACTACCAGACTTTCTCCCTTTTCTCTATCTTTAGCTTCTGCAGAAGTTTGTCTTCTGTATCATTGCACCAGCTGCAGCCTTATTTTCACTTGCAATTTCAATGCCTCAACATTAAGAATATCTACCTGTTACATGTAAAAGTTTATGTACAAATTATGAATAGTAAAAATGCTTGGAATTGAGCAAGTACATTTAACTCTTCCAACCACTGGCATGAACATTATTATTTTTATGTCACAATAATGTCCCTCCTTCCACCACCACCTGTGTATATGTGTTGTTTTTAGAGGGAGAAGTAAAATGATTTCACTTGGGATAAAGAAAATTAATTCTTAACAAAAGCTTTCTCTTTAAATAGTCCTAACCCATTGGGGTTTAGGTTGTTGTTGTTGTTGTTGTTTATTTTACTTAGCATTGTTATTTCCTAACTCCTGGAGCGTGAACAACTTTTTGCACAATGCCAGGCACTAAGCATTTTAGGTACATTATCGTATTTAAATATCATTAGAATAATTTGAAGTGAATAAGGTTACTACACCCATTCTTTGATGAAGAAACCGAAGGTTTTTAGAATAGCCCTGTGCAAAAAGTATAATTCAAGCCACATATGTAATTTTAAAGTGTCTAGCAGCCACATTAGAAACACTGAAAATAAACAAGTTATTTTGGATAATACGTTTACTTAGTCAAAATATTATCATCTCATCATGCAACTTAGAAAACATTAACGATATATTTTACATACTTGTACATGTATGTGTGTGTGTTAAGTCTCCAAAATAAGGTCTGTATTTTACACTCACAACGCATCTCAATTTGGATTAGCCACCTTTCAAGTGCTCAATAGCCACATGTAGATAGTGACTATCGTATTATACAATACAGATCTGAAGATGCCCACAGCCACACAGCTAGGAATGCCAGAGCTGGAACTCTAAATGTGATCTCAAACCAAAGCCCTTTTCTGAACCACTGGGCGTCACTGCCTCCTGCTAATTGCAATTGTTGCTGATGGTTAATACTAAATATGAAAACTATCATGGAGAATAATACAATTGATGCAGTCTTATAGTTTCGTGCCCACACCCCCACCTCTTTCCTCCATAACAATGATGATTTATCGACTGTAACGTTGAAGTGCAATGTATGGTGAAAGTCGCAAGTTGTGGCAAACACCAAGAAAAGGAATTTGACGCAAATAACTGTCATATGACACAAAATACTCATTCTCATGCATCCGCATGACCTGTGCATTCTGTCTGCAGACAAATAACAATCTGACAGCACACTGCTTAAATAGAGGGTGTTCCAATGCAAGGGCAATCGAAATCCGAGAATATCTGATTGGCTTCACTAATTTCTTATCAAGGGTGGTTTTGCCAGGGAGATGAAAATGTATATGGATAGGAGCTACCAATGCTCACCTCTTTGATTCTTTTTTTAATAGGTCTCCATGGCTCATCAACTCTTTTTCAGATCAACACATTATTTCTCAGTTTTAATCAATTCTTACTGGCCTGAGAAACATTCTTACTCAAAGTATTTGATATCCCTCATCTGTCCCATTCTACAATTATATAATGGTTTGAGAGTTGAATCCTCAGAGATTAGACACATTTCCATGTTTATAGGGTCGACATTACCATAATTTCCCTTTCCTGGTGTTAGCAGAACCCTGGCTCAAGTTCCAAATTGGAACACTGCACAAACAAAATGCAATAAATATCACAGTTCCTTCATGGCATCTCCTCCAAAAAATAAATTCCTACAGTTCCCTGTTAACTTTTGAGGGCTTTTGTTAATTATAAAATATTTGATGTGACGTATATTCTGAAAATGTGTAACCACACAATCTGAGGACCACATGCTGACGATCAGCCTAGTGGACTGGAAGTGACCTACGTTTAAATTTCCAAACTATATACTTTACAGCTATGCACCCTTGGACATTTTACCTAGTCTCTGGGGATCTCCACTTCCCTTGTTAAAAAAAAAAAAATTTAAGCTAATAATATCTATCTCACAGAATGATTTCGAGAATTAACAGGACCATGTATATAATGCACATGGTGCATAAAAGGAATTCAATCAAGAAGTCTTTCTCTCTGTTAAGTAAGCAGAGTAGAGTTCTCATAGGTCCTTTTAGAGTTAGAACATTGAGAGGAGAGTTTTGCCAGGTGTCTTGGCTTTTGGTTATTTCATTGCTCATTGGTGCCACCATCAGACAGAACACAGGAAAAGAGAAAGTGGGAAAACATTTTTTTTCTCATTATTTTCAGATGTGTATTTCTGTCAGTCTTATCAACAAACTCAAATTCTCAGATAATCATCTGGGTTACTTAGTTCAAATAGTGGTCTCCTTGGTCTGTAAGTAATGTTTCTTTTCTACAGATATCATTTTCTGTTGGACTATAGACACTTAAAACAAAATGCTGTGCTACTATTATAGAAGAATCCAGATTATCTATAAAGCAGCCATGTAGCTGAATTTAGGAGTTATACACACTGAATGGAATTCCGGAGTCTGTTATTCTCCAGCTTCACGGTCTTGTGAAAATTACCTGTCCTGTGTGAGCTTCAGTTTTGGGAATTGTAAAAGGTGGATAATAATATTAACCTCATGAGTCCATCATGATGATAATTTAAATACTTCAGAACAGTCACTGAATAGTTTTCTCCCCCTGCCTTGGGTTTAGATGGGAATCTTAAGAAATCAATTAATTGGTGTCTGATGTGGATGTTATAACTGATTTGATTATTAGTGCTCTGTGATTGCCTCCAAGGCATTGCTTTGCCACACTGTCCTGGATCAATCAGTGGTTTTATTTTCTTTGAGTCCCTGCCATCCCCTATGACAGAGTCTCATCCAGCAGTGCAAACCCCAAGAGTCAGAACTGTAATAATTTGACAGTTTCTGATTTCATCTACAAGATATTTCCTGGCTCCCAGGAAGAGGACAATGCATATGCTGGATACTGTGAATAATGGAGGTAGAGTTGCAGGAGTAAAATGTAATAGTAAATATTTCCTTGTGTCCTTTTTCATGCAGACCATACCGAACTGCAGTGCTAATGTCACTCTTGCTCTCAGTAGGTGGAAGAAAAGAAAGCAAGAACAGAAAAGAAAAAAGGAAAAAGAAGTGATGTGAGGATTATCTCAAGCAAGATTTTAACCTGTTAAAATATCAGGAATTGAAAAGATGGCAGTTATGAATATGGAGAGGGATTTACTGGGGAAAAAGATTTGCTCTTCAATAATAATAAACAACTTCCCAAGGCGAATCTATTAGAGAAAATCAACTCATGATAATTGCTAAAATTTTTCTTTCTTGGTGTTCTATCCCTGTGCAGATATATTCCCCCCTTCCATTTAGCAGACAAAAATAAATATGAATATGGTGCTCTTGGCACCCAAAAACATCATCTACTTTTTCTCCTTTTATTTCAGGAAAGAGAGTCTCCTTCCAAAAACAAGCAGAGCACTAGAAAGATAAGTTTTTGTTTTGTTTTGTTTTCTGTTGGTTAAGCACGAAAAATATATTTTCCCCTAAAGCCCTGCACCTTTCTGGAGAATAATTTAGAGAATTCACCTGGTTCATTCTCTGGCCTCTGGGCAAATTTAAAGACTTGCACCTTGGAGCAAGAATCAGAGTGGACCCACTGGGAAGGTTTTAGTTGTCGTTGCTTTCTGGTTTTAATTCCAAAACAGAACAGGGGATTTACCCCTTCTTCTAGATACCTACGACCTATCCGAGCCATAAACCAGCCACATTGCCCTTGGTTGTTTAGTGGCCTTCTGAGACCTGGCATCCCGATGTCCGCCTGGGCGTCGCCGACTAGGCAGCTGGAGCGCGCTGGCAAGCAGCAGTCTTGCGGCTCCGGGCAGGGTTCTTCTCTCTCTCGCCTCCTTTACTACCTCGGAAACGCGCTGTCCACACCCGCGATGCTGCCCGATCCCAGGCAGCGAAGCGGCTGGACCCGGCTGAACCAGTCCGACGCCACCGACCCGCTTAACGCTCTCTCGTACTTGCTCTCTCGGGTAGCCAAAGACTCCATCTCCCCCTTCCCAACCTCCCCGGAAGATCAATCTGAAAGGCAAGCGAAGTACCAGACCTGGCTCACAGTTGAGTGTGATATATGCAGGAGACACAGTCTCTCTGCTCCAACTGCGGCTTTGCCGGGCTCCTGCCCCTATTTCCACCAGTCTGCCTTAAGTATCCTTTGTATGAGAAAATGGAGCTGTTGGATGCTTGTTCTCTAACTGGAGTCAGGGCGGTCAGCGGGATCACGAGAAAAGCACACATAATAAGAAAAATCAAACTTCTGTAAGATAATGTGAATGAGTTCAACTTAAAGAGAAGCCCAAGAGAGCAGCCAGCGGAGGACCAAGCGGAACCATGTGTGCCCTCGCGTCTGCTCTGCAAAGCGGACACCCCAAAAGCCACGCGTTCTCCCCAGGAGCGGGTCCCGCACGCGAGTGTGCCGCCAGCACGCCTTCTGCCGCCTTCTCGGGCGAGGAACAGTAACTTCCTAAGCTTACCTCCTTGTCGCCCCCGCCCTTCTCCCCGGTTCCCCGTCAGCCGGGAGGGGCCGCCCCCAGAGCGGTGGGAGATGTGGGGTGCAGGGAGTGGGGACCAGAGGGGGGTACCCAGCAGTTGGTGCTGCGCCATCCCCTCCCAGCAGGCGGCCCAAGCACTGGTTCATTTCTCTCTCCCACTCCCCAGCCCCCGCGCTCCACTCGCTCACCCCCCTTCCTTCCCCCCTTTCCCCCCTCTATCTAGTCCCTCCCACTCGCCATTGAAAAGGGCTGGCTCGGCACTGGCTCCTTGCAGTCGGCGAACTGTCTGGGCGGGAGGAGCTGTAAGTCTCAGCTGCACGTAGCGGCCCGCGCGGCAAAGCAGAAAGCAAGCTGAACAGAGTGCACTGAGTGGCAGTGGCAGAGGCGACACCGGCGGCACAGGCAGCCCAGGCACCCGGGGCTGCCCAAACAACCTCAGAAGCAACCTCCACAACACCGGCTGCTCCGCGGACTGCGAGCTGTGGCGGTAGAGCCCGCTACAGCAATCGCAGTCTCCGTGGAGCCGGCGCAAGCCTTTTTCTCTTTTTCACTTCCCACTTCATTCTACTCTAGAGGCTACAATCACAGGGTAAGTATTGGGACGGGTGCCAGCAGAGTGCGGCGTGCGAGGCGTGAGTCCCGCACTTAGTGCGCGGAGGCTTCCTGCTGCCTGTACCTGGGGTCTTGACTGCAACCAGAGTGGTTTCAGAGACGCTTCTGGTGTCCTCCCTTCCCCCTACCCCATCTCTTTCCTGGAGGTAAGAGAAAGAGCAAACCTCGGAAAGAAGCGTAAATAGGATATATTTTTGGCACTGCCGCCGCTTGGCTTGGCTTGGTTACTTTGCGAAAACTCTTACTTCCATCAAAAAAGTGTCCGCGCATGAATTTCCCCGACATTGGCCGTGCAAAAAGGTCTTTGACTTGAACGGATACAGCCAGCTTCAGGAAAGCTGACAGAAACTCTAAGCTTGGGGCAGGTGCTGAGAAAAGATCACATCCCTCTAGGGCTAGCTGGTCGGAATGGTCAGAGCTGAGAGGCAATGCCCCCGAGCCCTGCGCCCCTCTCGGAACTCGCGCGGCTATGCCCCGCTGGCTCTTACCTCTGGGGCTTTGAGGTTTGGGTCCTTGCCAGGCTGGCTCTAATCCTTGGGGACCCGACCCCTGGCGCACAGCGATGGAGAGCGCAGCGCGCCAAGGAGCGCGCAGTGTCCCCCAGGCCCTTCTGCCTGGCGTTCACCTCCCCGCCCTTCCTTCCCGCCCTACTTACCGGGTTGTGCTCAGCCAGTACCTGCTGGATGTGGAATAATAGTAGGTGTGGAAAATTCTACCTAGCTAAAAAACAAAAAAACAACAAAAAAAAAACGGCATTCTTTTCTCATTGACAAATATATATATATATATATATATATATATATATATATATATACACTTTCTAAGAGCGTAGCAGAACGTAAGAGGTTTCCTCTTTTTCTAAAGCAATGACTTTTAATCCCTTAGCCATAAAATGCCTACCTTTCCCATAAATGAATGGCGTTTACTGAGATAGAACAGAAAAAACAGTTGGTCTCTCCACAAAGGAATTATTTTAAAAGTGCGTAGCCATCAAACGGTCCCCTTTCCCGAAAAGAATGGCCTCTGAATAAGAGCGCCCTCGGAAAAGGTGACTTTTGAAAAGCGCGTAGCCGCGAATGGATCCTTTTCTTTAGAGACTTTAGAAGAACAGAGAGGCAGTCTGCCCTGGGCTGGAGACAAGTCTTATCTAGGAGCGCTTACCTGCAACTTGTCTTCCTCCCCTCGCAAAGAAAAAAAGAAAGAAAAGAAAAAGAAACACGGGGGCAGGGGGCACTTTCCAAGAGTGTATAGTTGGAACCACTTCCTTTCCTCCCCACAGGAAAGACTTTTATAGCTCAACTGAAAACTGGCCTTTTGGCTTCCAGAATACATTATTTCGCGCTTGGCTACTTTGGCCGCCTTTGCAGTTTGGGGTGCGGGGCGCTGGAATGCGTGTGTGGAGTGCGTGTGAGCGCGCGTCTGCGGGAGGGCCCTCGCATCTCCGAGCAGGTACCCTTCCAAAATGTTGGCTCCGGGGCTGGGAATCGAAACTTGCGCCACTGCGGCACACACCCACAAAGCAAGGATAGGAGGGGAAAGGGCTAAGACAAAAGAATACCGAAAATTAAACAGAAGGAACAAAACCAAAGCAAGTCCTTGTGTGCAAGCATCCCCCAAAGGGCTTGAAACCTGGCACAGGACCTGTTTCTGTACAAAAGAAAGTGTGGCGAACAAAGTGTTTAGAATGGGGATCGACGGAGAAGGGGGCAGGAAGCACGCGAAGGGGGTGATGGTGTTAAAGAGCCGCTTGCATGCTCTAAGCGCTGCAACAAGGAAACAACCTGAGGAGCGTGCAGAGAAGAATTCTAAACACTGAGCATGACACCGGTGAAGGTAGCGGCGCTTTTGGACTAAAGTGACTCGTCCCCCTCCCAAAACAGCTTGAAAGAGGTGTGACTCCAAAAAGATCCTTGCGGGTACCTTATGAACTTGGTACAGGCTAAGTGGAATTCCACTCTAAATCTTGTTTGAAACAAACTTGCACAATCACCGGCGGAATAGCAGTCTCAGGGTTGCCCTTTCGTGCACGCGCACGCGCGTGTGTGTGTGTGTTGGGGGGACATTTGAAAGCAAGTCGAAGTAATAGCATTTGTACATGTTTCCCCCTTTCTTGCCTTTGTCTGGTTCCTCCGAGGAAGCGCGGACTGCGTGCGGGCCGTTTTGACGAATGAACCGGGACGGACGTGCTAAGGTCTAAAGATACCTTTCTCCCGTGGCCAAATTAAAGAATTGCCGGGCTCAGCTCACGCGGTCTGAGTCCAGCCGCCACTGCCACCGCGCTGCGCTTGCCCAAGCGGCCAGGGAGCGTCTCCGCGAGCATGGCACCAGAACCCAGTTCTCCAGTCGCCTTTGCACGGGCAGCCCCTCCTTCTGGCAATGATGTCAGCCCCTGAGAGGCTCGACGGGCCGAGGGGAGATCCGGTGGCTCGCCCCGGCCGGGAGCGCGAGCAGCCCTGCCTGGCGCGCTCCCTCTGCGCAGCCGCCCTCGCTTCCTTTCGACCTCCTTCCCGCGCTCGCACCCTCGGCCCCGCCTTCCAGCCCCTTAGCTCCCGGGAGGCGCGCGGACCCGCGGGAGGCGGGGGAGGCCACTGCGGGCCGGGCCGCGGCCGGTTTGGAACCCGGCGATCAAACAGATTTTGGGGCTTCCCGAACCCTTTTCCCCCTTTTCCTCCCTTTCCCCGCCCCCGTTCTCTCCTCTTTTCATTTTGCACCTTCACTGTTCACTGCAAATTTACTTATTTAGCGGCATTTTGGAGGGCAAGTTGGTCAGATGAAATAATCAGAGTTACCAGCGTTCAATTTCCGCTGTTTTCTCTCCTCCCCCGGTGAGCAGGCAGGGGGACAAGAAGACCGGCGTTTTTAAAATCCCGTGGCTGCCTCTTGGCTTGCAACAGAGAAAGCGCCCTAGAAGCCAAAGACGTGGTGCGGTGGGGGATGGGACCAGTCGAAGGCGATTTCACTGGGTGGGTAGTCTCCTTCACTGAAAGAAGGGACTGGAAATTGGGAGTTGCGGACAAAAAGATCCCGGGAGCTGCTGCCGCAGGGGAGAGGCCACCGTGCCCTTTATTGTAAGGCTGCGCACTCCCTGCTACCGACCGCGCGCCAAATTGGGAAGATTCAGAAATGGGATTTTACAAGACCGAAGCCCTCTGCGGCTTCCCTCCTAAGTTTGCTCTTGGTGTTTTAAGGAACAACCCCTGCTCTCCCGAATTTGAGGCTAGCCCGTTGTCCCTGATTGCGGACAATTCTTTTTTTAGCTCGGAGAGAAGGACTACGGCGGGGAGTAGTAGGAGAAGGTTGCACAGGGCGAGAGGGAGGGGGTGGAGGCCGGACGCGTAGTGGCAACTGGGCCTCGGAACTGAGTGACCTTCCCAAGGAAATACCATTCAGAAGGGATCGCAACGAACTGCTTTCTTATTGTGCTTTGATTTGGGGGCAGGGGGCTTGGGGGAAAGGGAACAGGAGCAAAGAATTCTTTCCATTGGTTTTGTTTCCTTCTCTTTGATGGAAGGCTTTCCCTTAGATGATGTATCAGCAAAGGCTGCAAGCTTAAAGTTGCTCTGCGTTTGAAATATTTCAGTGGGAAGGAAACTCAGACCTAGCATAAACACGCAATCATTTTCTAGCGTTCAATCATTTGGTAAGGGTTGAAAGAAGTCCCTTTTTTATTTTAATCAACCGAATGAGATTCTCATGGGCCCCCAAGTAATGGTGGGTTTGTTAGCTGGGAGCCCTGACAAAACGGACTGCAGGTTTCACATGATTTCTTCTCTTGACATTAAAACTTTATGTTTTTTGCGAGATAGAAATTCCTGATAGCTTACAGACTGCTGGTGGCAGGAAGAAATCTGGTAAGAGATTTAGAAAGCAGAAAATTCTCCTCCTCTCTATGCAAGCAGTCCAGGAGAGCTTTTAGCCAGGATTTATAAGGTTCTTGGGGAAGGGAAGGGAGGCACACCGACAAGGAGACTTTATATAAACCACTGGCTTTAAGCTACATTGATGAAATAGTATGGCTGCCAGGGTTTTCTGTTAGTGAGAAGGGATATTATTCAGGGACTGAAAATCTGAAACCTAATTTTCTCCAATAATCTTTCTTCGAATATTTTCAAGGTGCCATCCATTTCGCCAAAAAAGCCACAAACCTTAATTAATCACCTACTGTGCCAGACAATGTGCTAGGCTCCAGGGATACAAAAAGAGAATATGGAAACGTGGCTTGGGCCTCTGTGAGACCAGAGACTTTTACAAATTTATGATACAATGTGATAAAGGCTCTAATTGAGCATAATGGAGGGAGGAATTAATTTGTGCTAAGAAGCTGAGAAAAGATTCATCAAGAAGGGGTGTGTCTCTGGCTTAAAAAATAGGCATCCTTAGGTACTGGCTAGCCAGGACGTAGATTTGGAAGAGCCTGACATAATTAAGTAAAGAAAAGTGTTGGGGGGTCTTGTTGTCCCACTGTGGAGTTTAGAAGTATGTGTTTATTTGGTAACGTAGGCCAGCCGCCTTTGAAGATTTTTGAAGCAGGTATCTTAAAAACAACAATAAAACAAGGTGAGAAAATGGGGCAGTTGGTGGCACACAACAGAAAAAAAAAAGTGTTGTTGCTTGTCTTTAAGTGAATATTTGAATAAACGAATGGATTGGAATGGAGAGTGGAAAGTTAAGAAGATACTGTAACATACAGAAAAGAGGACAAATCAGTAAAGAGGACCTAAAGTAAATCAGTAGAAGTAAGAAAGAAGACTATTCTGGGGAAGAATTTTTTTTTAGGCATAGTCATCAATTTACTTAATCTTTGTACTGCACTCATCTCAAATTCCCAGCCTTCTACAATCAGAGTAAACGCCTTGCCTTCAGACACTTGCAAGTACACTGACCTCCGCCACACCCCTTTTTCCACATACCTCCCTCAATCATCTGTGTGTCCTGTATCATCTTAGCCACCCGTAACCACTTCAATTCCCTCTACCAACAATTAGAGGTCCTTAATCTTGTTTTTCCCTCCATTTACACACTAGCAAAACACATCTATCTCTATTGTTTTTCTTTTCATTAGTCTTCCATCTCTGCTCCTTCCCTGCATTAACTACCTAGGTAATTTCTTCATTCATTTCCATTTTATTTTATCTTTCCCAATAACCACATTGGTCTAGCTTCCCCTTCAGTGACCTCAAAGAAGCTTAAAAAAAAAGGAACCTCTACTTCAAACTCACAGATTTTTCAAATTTTCCTCACCAAGGAGATTTCTTGCTTGTCTGTGTGTGTCTTTTGCTGTCTTATTTCAAACAAGATTTATAATGGAATTCTTCAGATTTGTTATATTTTTTTATTATGCCTGCAAATGTTTGTTTTTCTTTGGATACAACTAAGGATTTAAATATTGTACTTCGAGGAGTGTTTCCAAATTGTCTGAATTTCTCACCACACTCCCAAATCTTTTTCTCTACATCCCATTCCTTCTGGTGTGTCTTCTTCCCATGGGTCATTCCTTTTATGTTTTCAGTAAAAGTTTCTTATTTTTATTCCCCTCTCCTTTTGCTTTGTGGGATTGTCATAGTGGCTCCTATTTAAATATTTTTAGAGTGTGCTTCCCTTAGATGGACTTTCCCACACACAGGATTTTAAGGACTTATCAAAGCATGTTCAAACCAACGTATAAAGTTACTATGTCAATTTTCAGAGGCAGAGGAACCCTTATTTTTTTACTCCCTTCTTAGAAAGTTATCTTGTGTGTGTGGAAAAGGGGCAATTCTCAGAGCATCTTTTTCTCTACATGTAGTGGAGTTGTCTGAACATTTCTGGGAAATGGGGAGGAAAGCAAGAGCATGCCATAAGTATAAGCAATACAACCATTTATCAATGACATATGCACATTTTACCTTTGGGAAAAAAATAAAATATGTAAGTACATTTCATCGGATTTGCTGTATATTAGAACATTCCAAATTACGTGTCATTATCTGAGCAGAGTTCTAGTATCTGAAGACTTTATTGACCATTCAGTATCCAGAATGAAGAAAACTAGGTAAGATGCCTTGATATTTCAGACTGGCTTGCAATGTTTAAATTAATCCAATCCTATTTGAAATGGTGTCACTTTTCAATAGAAAACTCATCTGGAAGGCACCGTCTCTAAATCGTGCTCATCTTTTGTTAGGAGAAAACATCAAATGACCTATATGCCACGGTCCCTCCATTTTCATGCCCTGTGCAAAATTGATTGTAAAGCTCAGGTTGATCACATGGAGAAAGCTCTTTTAAGGTGAAAAGTGTCTTTTAAGATTTGGTTACACCTGTGGAAAGACTGCATTCTCATTATCAAACAGAAAAAAAACATTTTGTAATGATGGTTTTTAAATTAGAGTGACTTGGCAGAAATCATAAATGCTGCTATTATCTTTTGCACTCAAAATTCTCAAGTAATCAAGAACTTAAGCTGCCCTTTTAATTGTCTTTAACACATTAAGCATCAAGCCATTATAATAACATTTGAAACTGAGAGTGACAGTAGCTGTTTGTCATTTCCAGCCCAGATCTGAAATAGTGTTTTTTTTTTCCCCACCTAATCTCTTTAAAGTGGATGTGTAGATTTGGGAAAACAAAAAGAGGAGAGATAAAAGATAATAAATCCTGGGAGAGGATTTTTCTCTCCTCAATTCAAACTATTTTATTAATGTAAGGTATATTTTAGCATGACAATAATGAAACTAATTTACTGATGGATTTTAATTAAAATATATGGAAATTCATTTCTTTTTTAAATCCTTAAGTGATGAGAATGCAAATCGAGATTTGTACTAATTTTGCAATTAATTTACTGCCATATGAAATGAAAACAAAAATTAAGTTTTCTGCCACACTTTTATTTTAATTCATTCTCTTTAATATCTTTAATTTTTACCATATCCTCTATGTTATATATTTTTTAAGAAAATATATTATTTTACTCTAATAAAAACTTCGAATAGAAAAAGAAGGCATTGTTATACCTATTTTTTAATGGGAAAGCTGAAGGTCACAGGGGTAAAATCAGATCTCTAAGGCTTTGCAGTTAGCAAGAAGGGAAGCTTACACAGAATTGTTGGTTTTCAGTTTCCACAACAGGGCTTTTCCTGATACTCTGCCTTGCCTCTCTCTTATTTTTTGCCGTATATTTTCTCAAAATTCTGAACGTAAACATAAAACAAAATGTTCCTTGGATTGAAAAATAAAAATCTCAAAGATGAGTATGTTCAAGATTATTTAAGTTTATCAATTAACTGACTACTTGTGTCATATTGTCCTCCTATTGAGCCTTTTTGCACTAATCCTGTAAAAAGTATATGATAAAATAGGACTATTGAAATTTAACAGTACACGATCATAGATGTTTATACACTTTCTCTGTTTTATTTATAAGAATAATTCAGCCCATCTGGTGTGGCTCCGTGGATTGAGCTTCGTCCCATGGACTGAGAGGTGGTGGTTCGATTCCCAGTCAAGGCACATGCCTGAGTTTCAGGCTTGATCCCCAGAAGGGGTCATGCAGTAGGCAGCCAATGGATGTTTCTCTCTCACATGGATGTTTCTATCTCTCTCTCTCAAAAAATCAATAAAAAAATATTTTTAAAAAGAATAATTAAAATTATGACCCATCATAATGACGCTCCGTAAAGTTTAATTTTACTTAATGTGGCAAATATTTAGTGTTATAGCTTAATTCATTTTTCTTTTAGGATATCTATATTTTTATATACGAATTATTTTAAGGAATATTTGCCAATGATTTTTAAATATATTTCAGATATTCTTCTGACATACTATCTTTGAAGTAACTTGTTTTGGGAAATCTATTGCATGTAGGTTTGCATCACATCAAACAAAATGACATTAAGCTCCCCAAATGCCAATCATTTATTATTGCTAGGTTTTTAAACTCCTGTATCCATTGGTTTTTGGTATGGGGAAGTTAGAGTGAAGGTTTATTTAAATTGTATAAATAAAAAGTATTTTGTGATTTATATTTTATTAGTATTTAGAGAATGATCACGGGCAAATAACTTCATCTTCCTGGAATACAGTTTTCCCAAGAGTAAAATGAAGAAATTATAAATTATTTAAGGTGCTTTCAAATGAAAAAAACCTTTACGCAATGTTTTACCAAAAGCAGCAGACATCTAAAGTATTCTTTCCTTTTCCCTTGGTTCTGCAGGTATAACCAGTTTAACTGCATTTGATCTATTAATGACCAATAACTAAAGACCTATTGCTTTTCTAGCATTGCAATATTTTAGATATGAAAGTTCAACTGGGTTGTGAAGAAATTTAAGGGAATACTTGCTTTAAGAAGTTTACATTCTGATTAGGCAAAAACGATCAACAACAACGAAGTAATATATAGTCACATTAAAATAAATTAAACAAATATTACGCCAGGTGGTATATTATGGTACACTGAGTATGGTCCAGGTTTCATAAACTCTGAAAGTGGAAGGGACCAGAATGATCTAGTTCACGCCTTCATTTTATAGAAAATACGGCTTAGAGATGTGAAATGAACTCATGTAAGGTATTAGGTGATAGCATTAATTAATTTACTTCATGGCCTTACCTGTTCTCTACTTTGCTCAAATACAATAACAGTTTTGAAACTTATCAGGAAGTTCAATATATCCAAGACTTGTTTATTTCTTTGGCTTTATTAACCTAAAGCATTTCCCAATCTTATTCAGATATAGAAACTACTGTTTTCCACACTTTGTTTTGAATGTAGATTATTAAAAACACCTCTTGTGCATATTATGTCATAAAACATGCAAAATGTTGTATTGACATGAAGGCCAAGAAAATAAACCAAAGTAGCAAGGCATTCAATCATATAAATTGTTTAACTCTTTAAAAATGACTTGAAAAGCCAGTTTACTTAAGATGGCAAGAAATATACATTCCTTGAAGGATGGTTTTATTTCTATAAATGCATATTTAACTAAAGTCTAAAATTTGCATTTCCTTGAAGGCTTAATCTAGTTTGGAAAATATTTAAAATTAGTTTCCAGTTAAACTTTGGTCTGTTTGCTGGATGATCGTATTGCCCATGGTGAGGTGTACGTGTGTGCGTCAGGAAGTCTGAGTAAGGCAAAGGGACGCACACAGAATATGCCAAAGCAAAGTGTTCCTTTATTCCCTGAATAACCTTACACAGATTTATTTCACTTTGTGGCAAAGGGAAAGGAATGGAGGAAAAGGGGAAATCAAGTAGAGAAGAGAGGGATTGGTGATAGGACTTGATTTTCAGTTTAGTGTGAAATTCGCAACGGCTTTGAAATTGCTTAGGCTGGCTTCTCTCTGTCACTTCAAATACTGTGTATTTGAGATAACTGTTTTGAAATAACTGTTATTTGATAGGTGTTTGTTAGTTTTACTAGCATCGAAAAAATTAAAAACTTGTAAATACATTACATTTGCAAAAGAGAGACTTATAAATGGGCAATAAACACACACACAGAAACATACAAACTAACAGAATAAATGTTTTACGTGGGAGCTTGATCCATGGTCATAGGCAGGATGTTCATTGTCTTCCTCAACAGCAAGAAAATATTTGCTGAGTCTAACAATGATATTTTAGCCTTAAGTCTGGTTCTACAGTTCTTATAGCATTGTTTGTCTTGCACCTTTTCTTAGCCCATGAACTCAGTTTTAATACCAAGGAGATAAAACAATTTCAATATATGCTGGTTATTTTATAATGTGATGAGAGCAAAGCAGGATTATTTGAGGGAGGGAGTTTGAATGCATTAAATAGCATATGGATTCTTAACGAATGCCTTATAAGCACACACAAGTAAACAAATAGGGGAATGTAAGTCCATTGCTTTAAAAATATAGCTGGAGCCCTGGCCAGTTTTGCTCAGTGGTTAGAGCGTTGGCCTGCAGACCAGAGAGTCCAGGGTTCAGTCCCTGCTAAGGGCATGTACCTCAGTTGCAGTTTGTCCCTGGCCCCAGGTGGGGTCGTGTAGGTGGCAACCAGTCAATATGTCTCTCTCACATCAATGTTTGTCTCTCTCTTCCCCCCTTTCTTCCTCCTGCTCTATCTGAAGATAAATGCAAAAATGTCTTTGGGTGAGCATTAAAAAAAAATGTAGCTGGAGAGTTATAACAGAATCAAAGCACTTTAGAAAGAGGGCCAATACACAATTTCTAATCAATCACCATCAAGGCTAATGACTTATTTTAAATCAGTTTCTAGGAAGTTAGATTCTATCCCTGTGGGTCTCCACCTTTAATGCGCACACCAGTCATCAGGGAATCTTGTTAAAATGTACATTCTGATTCAGAAGAGTCTAGGTGGGGCCTGAAATGCAGCATTTCTGCCAAGCTCCTGGGGATATAGATGCTACTGAGCCCAAAGGGTAAATTCCTAATCTGGTAAACAAGCTTAGAAAAGGTGAAATAAGCGGAAAGCAGCAGAGTAAAGGGAAAGAATTCAATGTAGCTATTTTGCAAAGGATGACATTTAAAAAAATTATGATATACCACTATTGCACTTGCATATCAAAATTTCTTTTAATCTTTGGTACGACTATATCAGTTGAAACTGTAGTTCAGAATAAACAAAATAAGTTCATGATATAGTCAAATCTATTTTACAAATACTATAGACCTATATTTGTACCATTTCAAAAAAGAACACTATTGGCCACACAGTGTCAATAGATGACCAACCTTTTCAAAACATTTTTCCAGACTGATCCAAAAGTTCCAAGCAGTGTCATCTACTATAGAGCCTTGAAAGCATTAGTTTGTGAAATACTAAAAATGGACATTTCAGGTAATCACTCCGATTTCAGTATAAAATGACCAACTAAATTTTATTTACCTAATTTGAAGCCATTGTTTTTATTTTCTTGTTAGTATTCGACATTTTTTCCCAGGGAAACACCACCACCAATAAAAGAGACTCAGTAGGGGTTATTTTATATTTGCTATCCCCCAAAAACTCCACTCAAAGCAGGAACAAATGTTAAATTAGACACCATGCTGCCTATTTTCTTCTCACCCAGCCTTTTAGACTACAGAACAATAGCCGTTTAATCTAAGTGAACTTTTCATTCACGATCAGTCTAGGAAATCTTCACAGCTCTATTTATTTACGCAGTTCATCTTGGTTTGGAACCAGTGTCAAATGAAAACAAACAGCTCTGAAAGAAGCTATTGAAATAAGTCAAGTTTAAGTGTTTAAACTGTGTGTGTTAGAGGGCTCAACGTGGTTCTGGCAGGGTTAGGGCAATAACTGAAAAAGTTGTCACTTTGAAGCTGGGATTCATGTCTTCACTGTGGCATTGGGATTCAGAAGCCACTGTCTTCCCAATGAAACTGAATTAGTATTTTCTAAGCTCTGATACCTCAATGACAACAGCAGAGCTTGTTTGGTGGCAACTTGAGGATCCCAGTGAACAAAAGGGCCAATTGGATTAAAATGTTTTTTGTAAGTGCTAAATGAACTTGGGTGTCTGCCAAAATTGCCTTGGACTTCATTACTCTTAACATTATTTAATAATGTTAAGCATAGACCGTTTCAATGTGCCCAAGGAGGCACGCATAGCAGCCAAAATGTCACATATCTCTTTTTTTTCGGGGAGGGAAAATACCAAAGTATACAAAAAAGAAAAGAAATAGGAAAAACAAAGCAACGTGAAAAATCACAGACCTCTTTCAATTTTATTTTCAAACACTAGAGATGTTAACTCACTCTATAGAAATTTTCAGTTCTATGAAAATATGCTGTTCATGCCTTAAGAAAAAATGAGAAAAATTGACTTAATGTCCAATGGCATTAGAACTAAAAAAATTATATAAAGTCGAATTCAATGTAAACCAATCAGACTATTTCAGGGTTGTGACAATTGGAAGAAAAATATAATCTCTTGGAATGTTAACAATATTAAACAAAACTGTCAATTCGAGTAATCAAATTCAACTACATAACTTTAAGTCAGTTCTCCTTTTTCCTCTTTTAGAGGCAACGTACATCTTAATAGAATGAGATTTTTAAATATTGGAGATATTAAATAGCAAAATATTGTTTAACGTGACAAAATTTCAATCATCTCATATAATTTTAGTAATGATTTTAAACAAACGGCATGAAGGTAGCCAGTAGATAATGCCATGTAATGTACATTAAATTTTAAAGTACTTACAATTGCTAATAATACAGCAGGATGACAAAAATTAGTAATAAGCGTTAATGAAGAACTGGATTGATTATATTCATTAGAAGAAAATCATAATTCCCAAGTTAAGATTAGGTTCCAGGATGAAGATTGACAACTTAAGTCAACATGATCATTCAAAGAATAGGAAGACACACTGAGAACATAATGTTTAATATTTCCTTTGAAAATGTCATTCCATTTTATATCTTCCTTACACCATACACTAATGATAGCAACTAAATTACCCAAGAATGTGCTTTTGTGGTAGCTAAAACAACTGAATTTCTGAAAACAAAAACCATTTGAAAAACAAAGATGAATCTGCATTAAATGGAAAGAAATTGCCTGGAATAGAACATTTCAGTAACTGCGAAAGGCACTTATACCAGGTTTTTTTGTTTTTATTTATTTATTTATTTATTTATTTATTTATTTATTTATTTATGTTACAGATGTTTCTCCTTTTTCCCCCATTTACACCCTTTTCCCTCTCCCTCCCCGCCCTGTCCTCAGCTTTGTTGTCCATGTCCATTGGTTATGCATACATGTTTATAAGTTCTGTGGTTTATCTCCCCTCCCTTCTGGGGATTGTAAGTCTGTACCCTACTTCCACGTCTCTGGGACTACCCTGTTCTTTAGACTGTTATGTTCATTATATTCCACAAATAAGTGAGACCATATGATACTTGTCTTTCTCTGTTTGGCTTGTTTCGCTTAGGATGACACTTCCCAGGTCCCTCCATGTCATCTAAAAGGATAAGAGATCTTTCTTTCTTACAGCTGCATAGTACTCCATTGTGTATATGTACCACTACTTTTTTATCCATTTGTCTACTGATGGACACTTGGGCTGTTTCCAGATCTTAGTTATTGTAAATAGTGCTGCTATGAACATGGGGGTACACGTATTCTCTCTGATTGGTGTTTCAGGCTTCTTAGGGTATATTCCTAGAAGTGGGATCACTGGATCAAATGGCGGTTCAATTTTTAATTTTTTGAGGTAACACCATATTGTTTTCCATAGTGGCTGCACCAGTCTGCATTCCCACCAGCAGTGTACTAGAGTCCCCTTTTCTCCACACCCTTGGCAAACAACTTGTTGTTTGATGATTTGTTGATGGCGGCCATTCTGACAGGTGTGAGGTGATGCCTCATTGTTGTTTTAATTTGCATCACTCTGATGATTAGTGATGGTGAGCATATACTAGGTTTTAACTGTGTGAATGACTACGTTAACATTTTTTAAATTGTTTTCATTACATTTTAGGGTATTACAGACTTGATCTCATCTGAATCCAACAACAGTGCTGTGAACAGGTGCTACACCATTTTGACATAAGGAAACAGAAAGAAAAGTTGTTGTTGCTTTTTTTTCTTTTTGAAGATCATAAACCTATTCAGTGCCAGGCAGCACTAGATCCTTTTTCTTCTGATCCCCTGAAAAATATCCGTTCCATCAGTCAATGTGCGTACTACAATTATAGTTTCTGGTACTACTAAGGAAACATTTAGCAATGTATTTATGATATTTAATCTTTTAAGAGTTTTGAATTTGTAATAGAAAATTTTGGTGAGCACTCATTGGCTCTTATTAGGCACAATTAGGATAATATCTCTGGTCTTTGTCATTTGAAACACTTGTTAACATAAACATACAGTGATACAATAGTTATCATGGACTAAGAAATAAGGGTGTGATCAAGCTAAATGAGAGAGGAGTACCAGAATGGATAAATTGATAAGCCATTTTAGGAAAAAAACATCATGATTTTGTTCTAATTTAAAATAGGCTTAGAAACCAGAACTAAGCCCAGGTGGTGTGGCTAAGTGGTTGAGCGTTGACCCATGCACCAAGAGGTCGCCGGTTCGATTCCTAGTCAGGGCACATGCCTAGGTTGTGGGCCTGATACCTAGTGGGGGGCATGCAGGAGGTGGCCAGTTGATGCTCTCTGTCATCAATGCTTCTATCTCTCTCTCCATCTCCCTCCCTCTCTCTCTAAAATCAATAAAGAAGCCCTGGCCAGTTTGGCTCAGCGGTTGAGCGGTTGAGCGTAGGCCTGTGGACCAGAGAGTACCAGGTTCGGTTCCCGCTAGGGGCACGTACCACAAAAAAATAAATAAATAAATAAATAAATAAATAAATAAATAAATAAACAAATAAATAAATAAATAAATAAATAAAAGAAAAAAAAATAAAATCAATAAAGAAAAACATATTTTTTTGTTTTTAAAAAGAGAAAGAAACCAGAGCGAAGTTTATAGGAGTTTTCTTTCTCTGCGAAGATTTTTTTAAATTTGTGAAGATTTTTTTTAAAAAATGCTGGAGAGAATAGGTCTGGAGAGGACAGTATTTGGGAGAAAAAAGGAAAATGTATTAGTTATGGGGTGGCTTAGATATAGAATGTTAAGTACTAAACTAAGGTGGATTGCTCTGGCTAAGTCCTGGCAATGCTTGCAAACCAGAACTTTGGGAAGTCTCAGGTTTCTCATTTTGTCTGAATTACATTCAAGCATTTACGTAAGATAAATTTTTGTAATAGTAGTTAACCACATGGCTTAACTAGTCTTACCCACTGGGAGATCACACTTTGTTTTCCCTTGGAAGAACTAGATTATTAGAAGGTATCACAAAAATATCTTTTGTTGTCAGAGAAGCGAGCCCTGTTTAGTTTCTTTAATGAATCTCCTGAGAAAATTAGTAGACTTAAAAATATAAACGATGACACGTATTCTGCCAGAGTGCTGCTTAATATAAAACGCAAACACTCTTGTTATTGTGGTGTTTCCTTAGAATTGCAGTTCTTCTACATGAATTTGATATTTGTTTAAAAAAATTATGATATGCCAAACATTCCAAACAACCCTGTGAATTAGGTGGAGCAGTTATTTTTAACCCCCTTCTCTGTTTTCTTCTTCTTTTTCTTTATTGATTTTAGAGAGAGAACGGGAGAAAGGGAGAGATAGACAGAAGCATCGATGAGAGAGAACACTAATTGGCCGCCTCCCGCATGCCCTCCTCTAGGGATCCAGCCCACAACCTGGAAATGTGCCCTGACCAGGAATCGAACTGGCGACCTTTTGATGCATGGGTCGACACTCAACCACTGAAACACACGGGCTGGGCTTTTTTTCATTTTTTTTTTTTTTTCCAAATGAAGATTCAAACTATGCCAGAATTAGCTAAATGCCTTGCCTAAGGTCATCAGGTTAGTTAGGAGTAGCTGCAAGTTACATGAGCTTTTCACTATGCTATATAGAGGGGGGCACTGGTGTAAATAACTTATCCTGAGAATTATGCAGTGATTTGAATTATTGTCAATAAAGGAAGAGAGAGAAAAGAGGTGCCTTTTAGATATGGAATCTAGTTTTGGGTTCACATTTCTCTGCAGAAAAATGGCAAATTGTGATGAGATGCTCAGATTTGACTGAACTGGAACTATGCTGAGATCACTCATGACTAGCAATGTTTCGATGAAAATACTTAATTTGTACACGGTTAATATTTTCCTTCTGTTCTCATTATTATTCCCTCCAAATAGAGTGAGGATATTTCACTGAAATGCATGTTCATAGACCTTGTGGAATACCCTTGTATCTCTGGTATACTCAGTTTTTTTTCCCTGCATCATTTGGGAAATTTTGTCTTTCTGCAGTACACACACTTTTTCTGAAGTAACTTAATAAAAACACAAATACTGTTTAAGTGTGAACTGTGATCAGTTATACTGACCTAAGATTTGTTGTTTTCCATAAAGATCCATTCTTTTAAAAGTGACCTGCCCAAGGTCACAAAGAACTAGTTAGTGACAGTCTGGAATACCATTTAGGTCTCTGGCCAGTGTGCTTTACACTATATCACACTATAAAAATTTTCAACAGTGAAAGGGCTCAAAATTAGTACTACAAAATTAGATATATAGCTCTGGCCAGTTTTTCTCAATGGTTAAAGCATCGGCCCCACAAACCAAAGAGTCACAGGTTTGAGTCCAGTCAAGGACACGTACCTCAGTTGCGGTTTGGTCCCCAGCCCTCTTTGGGGTCATGCTGGAGGCAACCGATTGATGTGTCTCTATCACATGATGTTTCTCTCTCTCTCTCTCCCTCCCTTCTTCCCACTCTATCTCAAGATAGATGGAGAAAGATCCTTGGGTAAGGATTTTTAAAAAACATTAGGTGTATAATGGTCATTTGGCCTGAAATGTTCCAAAGTGCTAAAACTAATGTGGGTTATAGATTTGGGTAGTAAATATCAAACAAAAGTGTGTTCAGTAGCAAAAATGGTGACTCTGTAAGATTTATGAAGTGTTTGAAAATTTTTCTGAATAAAACCAAAATTTTATAAGGCAATATTACATATTTTAAATGACTTACCATCTCAAACATTAGATATAGCTTCTATATAAAATGTGTTTACTGCAATTTAAGCTTTACTGAAATTTTGCTATATTGCTCTGCTGTATTGCAACATAGATTTGTTTTGAATCCAAGAATTTTGATTTGAAGAGCTATTATAAAACCAGTTTTATAGACACCTTCACTTTAATAGCATGTCTCTGTTACCTAATATCCAAAGATACATTACTGTAAAATTTTAATGTTCCATAAAAACTATGAATTATCTAATTTATGAAACTTATATTTTCCTTATTTACAGAAAATTAGATATTCCCCCTGTTTATTTTAAAGGTGTTTTCTCCCCTGCTAAAAATGTCTAACACATTAGGCTTTTAATAGATTAATGGAACAGAGTTGCACACTTTTGCTTAGCAAACACCTTCAAAGGTCATGTTGTTCTTCAAAATATAAATTAACAAGTGTGGTTCAATGCAAGGAAATCATCTAAAAGCCAGAAACCTCAGTTGTATTTTGCTCTAGTTGTATTCGTTTGAATGAAAATTTATTTTACATAACTGAGATGATATCTTTTATTTCAACACCTAAAGAGTTTCCATTATGAACAGACAACATTTTATCTCCCATAGTTATTTATCTATATATATTTCTTTTTTACCAAAGCCATATATTCCTTCTACATAGCTTAAATTTTTTAAAGAAATAATTTGAATGTCTTCAGCTTAAATTGATCTCAAAGATTTCTAAGGATAGACTTTTTAAATAGCATGAGTGTTTTGAAGCTACTGTACAGATACATTTTGAAATATTAGCTATGTGGTAAAAAAAGTAAGCACAGAAGAGTCTCTTTTCAGAAGCTGTTAAAGACAAACTAGTCAAGTTGCAAACTGTTAAAAGACTAAGTAAAAGGGAACAAAAATTGTTAATAACCTTTCCTTAGTTCTTCTAGAAAAGGCTTACTTGATTAGCTGGTTCTCAAGACTTAACATGTTCACAGTAAATGAAAAATCTAGATTAAATGATTTAATTGAAGATTATGGTTAAAATATAAATGCACATTTACCCACAGTAATTATTTTTTGCACACTTGATACATCACTACACACACACACACACACACACATATATATAGCACTACAAATATATATAATTTTAGTTGGTGTGAATTAATCAAAAGACTCCTTTGTTCCCTAGTAATCTTTACCTTAGACATCTACAACTGTAGCCATGTGAGGTAGGAGGTATTCTAATTATCTCCACATTATAAATATGGAAATTGAAACTTGCCCGAAGTTACACAGATATTAAATAGCCATGTCAGGAACCAAATGCAGATACATATATATTTTTACTTCACAGCCCAGGCTTTCAGCCAAAGTGATAAATAGAAGTTTACTTTTGTCTATATTTCTGAAACATCATTTAGCTGTATTAATAATGACTATGTACATTGATATTTTATTTTTAGATATCTTTAGACAAATGTTTTATATCTTTCTCAGCTTTATTAACTTTATTAGAGCAGGTGAACACCATGCCTAGAGGAAACAAAAATCTACATCTGTTAGACTGAATATTAAGGTATTTTTTTTCTTCTGGACACCTTAATGCTAGGAGAAAAATTCAATCTATAAAATCCACTGTCATTAACAATTCAGTTACAGCCTGGAAAATGTGGACACATACAATTTATAGGTCTGATTTAAAACTTAAGTTTTTTCCTTTGGTAACTGCATTTTTGTTGCAGATTATATAGTCAGTGTAAACAAATTAAAATTATAGATGACATTATCTTTTGCATTAAAAATGTTGCATTTGTATATCATTTATATATAAATTTGACAGGTTTGACTAAAGGCATATAGCAATTTTGATTTTTTTTTTAATGGATTTGCCTGGACAATCCAAAGTTCAAATAATGGCTTTCAGTTCTAGTCTGTTCAGAATCCTGATACATAATGCTGGGATAAAACTAGCAGGATCTAACGCCTCACTGCATTCAACAGCTAAATCACTCACATTCACTGGGCCCACAAAGGGAGACTTGAATTTATTTACAGTCCCCAACTGCATAGTATCACACCTCCTTGAACCAATCAATGATCTTTAACTGACTTTTTCTCAAATGAACTGCTAGTTTTATTTTTACGTGTACATGAGTCTTTTTTTCAATATTAATCAGTCTGTTGCTGTTAACATAACTTTGGAAGCTACGGACCAACTTCAAAGAGCCAAGAGCTTGCCAAACAAGGAAATAGCACGCAGATAATCCAAGAACTTGGACATTAGAATTATTGTCTAAATAACTCCGTGTATAGTTCTACTTCAGACAAATAAAGAACAGCGATTTCTTTTTCTTTAACCATATCTTTACGGCTTATCAGCCAGGAAGGAAGACTGTGACTCAAGAATATTGATCAAAGATTAGTCAAAAGATAAATTATCTTCATTTGGATTTATTTTTAAATAAGTGATTATAGCCCTGGCCAGTTTGGCTCAGCAGTTAGAGCGTCGGTCTTCGGTCCAGAGAGACCCGGGTTCGGTTCCCACTAAGGGCACGTATCTCGGTTGCAGTTTGTCCCCGGCTCTTGTTGGGTTGTGCGGGTGGCAGCTACTTGATGTGTCCCTTTCATGTAGATGTTTCTCTCTCTCTCCCTCCCTCCCACTCTATCTGAACAAAATATCGAAAAATGTCCTCGGGTGAGGATAAAAAAAATAAATAATTAATTAATTAAAAGATAAGTGATTATAATGCAACAATGAAGTACATGTAGTACGAAAATAAACCAGATGAACACGGATGCTTCTGCTTGACTCATACAAAAAGGAAAGCTTAGCATAGTGGAATATTACCTAAGTAGACTCTCATTTTAGTAGACAAACATCATGTATTGTTTAATTATAGTGATATTTTTAAATCTTGAAAAAATAGAACCACTTCTGAAAAGTACAAGTACACACACACCTTTCAAAATTGATGATACAGAACGGTCTTCAAATTAGATATAGAAAAATAGAAGTTAATCTTTAATAATTCCTAAAAATTGTATTTCTCTTACTAATATTCCACTTTGTTACTTGAGATTCTGGTATTCATAGTAAAGAACCTATTTTGTAGATTTTAGATTGTCTTCCTGATATCAGGATATGTTACCACCAGATAAAAGTGGATTGTCACTTCAGAAAGTGACTTGTTGAAAGATTAAAGATTTTACTTTAATGTCACTGTTTTCTATTTCTGGATCTTCTAATTTAGTTCTTATTGGTATATGTTGTACTCAGACATGGCATATTTCTTCTTTAATTGATTTAATATCTGAAATTACATAGGAAATCATATTTATGTATATATTCAAAACATTGAATAAAATAAATAGTTAAGCCCAACTTACTATATTTTTCTTTACATGTTTCATTAATTAATACTTAATCAATGCCTAACCTTCTCCAGAGACTTTGATTAGCTTATTCCTGGCTTACTCCACATTTTGTAATATTTTCCTGAACTATTTTTTTTTTTAACAAAACTTGCAATCATGGGAATTTAAAATAGTAATTTTAGCCCAACTGGTGTGGCTCAATGGTTGAGAGTCAACCCATGCACCAAGAGGTCACTGATTTGATTCTCGGTCAGGGCACATGCCCAGGTTGTGGGCCCGATCCCCAGTGGGGGGCATGCAGGAGGTAGCCAATCCATGTTCTCTCTCATCAATGTTTCTCTCTCTCTCTCCCTCTTCCTTCTTCTGTCTCTAAAATCAATAAACAAACAAACAAAACATTTAAATAGTAATTTTAGACAACTACTCCACAGAGTGGAACAGAGATTTAAACTACGTCCCTGACCTCTATGGCACAAATTATTGTATTTTCAGACTGATTTTAAAAAGGCGTATCTACAACTAAAATGTCTATTATCCTTTTCAATTAAATAAAAAACTATAAACAAATGTTCTTCTGTTCAGTTACTGACTCCATTTCTTTCTTTTTTTTTTTTTATTCACACCCGAGGACATTTTTCCATTTTTTTGTTCAGATAGAGAAGAAGAGAGAGAGAGAGAGAGAAACATCGAAGTGAAAGGGACACATCGAGTGGTTGCCACCCACACGACCCAACCAAGGCCGGGGACAAACTGCAACTGAGGTACGTGCCCTTAGCGAGAACCGAACCCAGCTCTCTCTGGACCACAGGCCATCGCTCTAACCGCTGAACCAAACCGGCCAGGGCCTGACTCCATTTCTATTGGGGCATTGTGCTCAGCTTACAAGAGTAAATGTGAAATATTCACTGCAGGACTATTTGTAATGAGGAGCCACTTAATCTTTTTGATATAGTGTAGTAAACGATGTAATTGAACCTAATAAGGTTTTTTAAAGATTCACACAAGAAGAAAGATTTCTGGCCATTCCCTTGATTTACTCTGAATTCCTGCATAACTACCCAAACAGTTTCTTGGTTGTGAAATAAAAATAATGGTCACTGAACATTTTTTTCTGAGAGATTGAAAGTAAGGCATAAGACATTAAAAAATTATCTTACTCAGAAGAACTGAACTGAAAGATGTGAGGCTTTAAATATTTTACATGTATACACCTATATTTATATTTAAGTGCATTTATATTTAGAAATGATCACAAATACTAAATACTGACATGCTCATAAATAAATTTTCAAAATTAAATGTTATGCATAACATTATGAAAACTGATATGTTGATACATAACTAAGTCATATATTTTTCTAAACATAATTTGGAATTATAGAATTATGATATATGCATATATTCATATATTATACAGTATTTACATAGAGGCATATCTGGATACATACATTCATATATTATTGTTTTGACAGATGGCAATGTAATGATTCGACACATGATCTTAAATACAAATTTATAATTATTATATATAGTAGTCATGGAAAAACAAACTAGATTTTTAAAGTTTTCATCTACATAAGCAATTCCAAATATTTTTTTATGGGAAATAAAATATACTTTTTATTGACTCATTAGTAACAAGGATCACCGTATTCCATCCAGGTCAGAGAAAGTTGCCAAGTTCAAAAAGTAGGGAGAGTGATCTGATACCTTATCAGGGTTTTTGCCGAATAGTTTTCATAACCTTCCACTTTCCATCACCTTATTCTTTCCTTTGACTCTATTTTAAATTTCTTTTCTTTATTGATTTTAGAGAGAGAAAGGGAGAGGGAGAGAGAGATAGAAACATTGATGAGCAAGAACATTGATTGGCCGCCTCCTGCATGCCCCTCATTGGGAATCGGGCCCACAACTTGGGCATGTACCCTGACCATGAATAGAACCAGTAACCTCTTGGTGCATGGGTCAGTGCTCAACCACTGAGCCACATCGGCTGGGCTGACTGTATTTTTTTCTTTCTTTTTTTTCACTGAATTTTCACCTCTCTTTGTTCATAAAGTGACTTGTTGAAAGATTAAATAGTTTACTTTCATGTCACTGTTTACTATGTCTGTTCTTCTACACAAGTGCATCTATCTATGCCCAAAACAATAATGTCTGAAAATCTCTTTTATTATGTTGTTATAAAATTATCTGTTTTTCTAAAACCAAAGAAAAATTACAAATAAGTATATGTTCCTGGGCTGCTAAGGCAAATATTTGTTCCATACATATTTGTTTACTCTCACTTGTCTTGTAGATGCAGAATAAAATAGTATATGCTCAAGAGAATAAGGCTTTGATTTATATATCTAAATGTTGCCTGATAAATAAAATAAACATATAAACATGTTCTTCTTTTTGACTAGCATTTTGAAGAGAGGTGAGAATAAATAGATAATTTTTCTGTAATAAAAATGATTTTTATGTGTAATACTATGTTTATGTACCCATTTGTTTTTGTTTTTATTTCTTTGTTTGTTTGTTATCCTCACCCGAGGACATTTTTGCATTTATTTTTAGATGGAGCAGGAGGAAGAGAGGGAGGAAGAGAGAGAGATAAACATCGATGTGAGAGAGACACATCGACTGGTCGCCACCCACACGGCCCTGTTGGGGCTGGGGATGAACTGCAACCAACATAGCTGCCCTTAGTGGGAACTGAACCCAGGACTCTCTTGTCCACAGGCTGACGCTCTAACCATTGAGCCAAACCAGCTAGGGCATACCCATTTGTTTTTTATCAAGTATATGAGTCACCAATAACTTTTTTCTGAAAACTAAGACTCTTTCTGCTGCTGTTACTGACTCTTGGAAAAAGGCAACACTAAAAACAAACTAACCTATCATAAAAGTATTCAGTTAATCATTTAATTCAATTTTTAGGAATATCTAGTTTAAATTAAAAATTTATTCATTAAAAAAAAAAAACATAGAAATGCTGTTTTTCAAAAAGTTCATTACCCCATCTGGGCTTCAAGTAAAGTGATTTTCATAAATAAGGCAGTGATATATTTAACTCAGAAGAATTTAAAACAAATAAAACTTAGATTTTTCAAGAGAAACATTTATTTTATACTGTTAGTCAATATAAAAGAGGCTCTGGATTGCAATATGAGTTTCTTCATTTTCAAGTTATTAACAAAAGGTAAGATATGGGCTGCATATTGTACCTAATAATACACATTATTTTAACATAAACTGATTGAAATCATTTGTATAGAAATGGTAGTTTTACGTTTAATTATTTTCAAAAGGAAGGAAATAGCCCAGCATGGTTGTAAAACTTATCTAAAAGGTAAATTTATATAAAATTATATATTTTACAACAAGAAATATTTTGACATAACTTAAAGCTAAAATTGTATGTGATGTTAACATATTAAAACATTTAACATCAATTATTTGTTTTTCAAAATGATTTTCATTGTGTAGATTCATCATAGACTCTTTTTGTGTGTGTGTGTTTCCAGATTCTTTTATTTTTTATTTTTATAATTATTTATTATAAAATATTTATTAATTTTATAATTAATTATAAATTATTTATTAATTTGTTTTTGTTACAGATGTTTCTCCTTTTTCCCCCATTCACACCCTCCTCCCCATCCCCCCGCCCTATCCCCAGCTTTGTTATCTATATCCATTGGTCATGCATACATGCATGTAAGTTCTGTGGTTTATCTCTTCCCCCTACAACACCCCCTCTTCTGAGGTTTGTCAATCTGTACCCTAACTCTATATCTCTGGGTCAATTTTGTTCATCAGTTTTTTTAGTTCATTATATTCCACAAATAAGTGAGATCATGTGATATTTGTCTTTCTCTGTTTGCCTTGTTTCACTTAGGATAATACTTCCTAGGTTCTTCCATGTCGTCTCAAAGGATA
Source organism: Molossus molossus (assembly GCF_014108415.1). NCBI lineage: Eukaryota > Metazoa > Chordata > Mammalia > Chiroptera > Molossidae > Molossus > Molossus molossus. The sequence goes on from NW_023425355.1 coordinate 18,621,342, forward strand.
AGAGATCTTTCTTTCTTACAGCTGCATAGCACCCCATTGTGTACATGAACCACAGCTTTTTTATCCACTTATCTACTGATGGATACTTGGGCTGTTTCCAGATCTTAGTTATTGTAAATAGTGCTGCTATGAACATGGGGTACATATATTCTTTCTGATTTGTGTTTCAGGCTTCTTAGGGTATATTCCTAGCAGTGGGATCACTGGGTCAAATGACAGATCAATTTTTAACTTTTTGAGGTAACACCATAGTGTTTTCCATAGTGGCTGCACCAGTCTGCATTCCCACCAGCAGTGTTTTAGAGTCCCCTTTTCTCCACACCCTCGCCAACACTTGTTGTTTGATGATTTGTTGATGGCGGCCATTCTGGCAGGTGTGAAGTAATACCTCAGAGCTGTTTAATTTGCATTTCTTTGATGATTAATGACGTTAAGCATTTTTTCATATGTCTCTTGGCCATTTGTAGGTCCTGTTTGGTAAGGTGTCTATTTAGGTCATCATAGACTCTTTAAATATCAGACTCCCAAGCCTGGCTGGTGTGGCTCAGTGGATTGAGCATCTTCCCATGAACTGAGAAATCCTGGTTCGATTCTTGGTCAGGGCACATGCCCGGGGTTGTGGGTTTGATCCCCAGTACGGGGCGTGCAGGAGGTAGCAGATGGATGTTTGTCTCTCACATCCATCGATGTTTCTATCTCTCCCTTTTTCTCTCTCTAAAACTCAATAAAAACATATTAATAAATATCAGCCTCCCACACTTTTTTAAAAATGACATTTTAGCTCAGCTGGTGTGGCTCAGTGGATTGAGCATCATCCCATGGACTGAGAGGCAAAGGTTCGGTTCCTGGTCAGGTCACATGCCCAGGTTTCAGGCTCGATCCCCAGCAGGGGGCGTGCAGGAGGCAGCCAATCCATGTTTCTTTCTCACATCTATGTTTCTCCCTCACCCTTTCTGTTTTTCTAAAATCAATGAAAACATATTTTTAAAAAATTACACTTGTTATGAGTCCTCCAGGTTTTACCTACATAACAGCCTTTGTCAGCAATATAAGTGAAAGATGCTTAAGAGATAGAGGCAAGAATCTGGGTTGTCAAGATATGTTAAAGAACTTTTTATATGAGAGAATAAAATCCTGAGTGATTTTTAAAATCTACTGATCACGTTAACAATGTGCTTTCGCGAACAAGTGGTGACTAGGGAAAAGACTTAACTGAGGGAATTCACAACACTGGTCTTTCTTCAAGTGGGGTAGATCTCTTCCTGTCCTTTTTTGCTTTGTATATGATGTAAGAACAATCATTCACGTGCAAATGTTATCCCTGCATATGTGCATTAGGAGAGATGGAGTAACCTGTCTATCCAAGCTTTTATTGACAGTCTGTGTTCCATTGCAGAGGAAATCTACAAATTACATAGAGGCAATTTTCTTTTTTACTTTTCTTCCAGCTTATCTTTGTGTTACCTTAGTTGTTTTTTCTTTACAGTTACCTGTGTTAGTAGGGTATACTGTACATAGTTTAGATTCAATTAATTATGTTGACTAAAACTCATCTTTTTTTGAGCCCCTTTATTTTCTGCTTCTCACTGCCCCACCTTTTATATTATCTGTCTTTTTATCAAGTCTCAGGTAACTAATTTTTCTTAACTTAGGCAATCTTCTGCTCACTCCAGATGCAACTTACATTATTAAGAGGCCCACCTATTTTGGTGATTTTCTAAGTAAGTTTTTCTGTCCACCCAATTTATATATTCTCCAAATGTTTAGAATTAATTTTCTGTATGTATATAAGTGACTTATATAGAGAATTGAATAGCAGTGGAAAGTCTGACTGAGATACCTAGGCTGAATATATAAAGTAGAACCATATAGAATTGCTATTTTTTCAGGTCAAAATTGGTATAATATCAGCAATTTTATATGGTTAAATCTAATATTCAAAAGCCACAGTCCAGGAGATGTACTGAAAGGCAGAAATCATAACTTGACTGTTACTAACTCCCAAGTTACAATGTTATCCGTGGAGACAGTTCCTGAATATAGTCCTCACATATGCAGATTTGTTAAGATCATTACATAAGACTTAAGTAAAAATTAGTGTTGGAGAAGCTTTATGAATAATGCATATTTCTGGAGAATGTGAGATTTGTAAAGTTGGGACTTTGACCTAATTTTCACACGAGTTCCCGAAAATGAAACATAGTTCCATTAAGTGTCCTTAGTACAAATTACCCAATTATGCAACATCAATTTCAATGAGATGTAGCATCAAGCAAATCTATTTTCCAATTCAATTACTTATTGAATGAGCGGACATTTTTCTAATAAGGAGATAGGCATTTGGATCAAAATATTGTATTTGATTCTTTCTATAGAAGATTTATAGTGTTTGTACTTTGATATGGATTATAAAAACACATAGAATAAGACCTGCATATAATTATTTACCCATTATCAGAAAATTGAAAAAATTGTATTCCAAGGAAAACTTAAATTAACAAAATCATTTGCCATCAAATGCCTTTCCAATTTTTCCTAGTCACATTGTCATAGAGATCAGATCTTTACTGAGTGATCCCCTTAATAAACTTGATTTAGATTCAAATTCCAAGACATTGCTAGGTTGAGTTTGTTTTAATATAAATGAACACGAACATATTTTGTCTTATATAAAGTCTGTGTAGTAGTTAAGAGCTTTAACTTTGGAGTCAGATAAATCTGCTTTCAAATTGTAACTGAATACCTTAATTGCTCTGACACCTTGGGCAATTTTCTTAAACTCTTAGAGACTTATGCTCTCATATATAAATAAAAGTGACAATAACAGTACATAGGGTAGTTATTAAATGTACTGAGCACAGTGCTTGGTATTCAGTAAGAACTCAATAAAATGGTAACTACTATTATTTTAATAACTGATTATAAACTTTAGAAGTTGTATTAAGATGAAGCTAATTACTGAGTGTATCAAGATATTTGTCACCATATTAATTCACAGAAGCATGGATCTTTATTTCCTTTATAGTTTATTTTAATAAGATTATGACTTGCAGGAATTTACCAGTGTGTATATAATCTTGGAAGCAGGAATTCAAATAGCCTGAGTGAGAACTATCCAATTTCCTAGATTATTTTCAATCACTTATTGATAGTGTGATTACTGATAAAGCCTACTCTTTGCTAAATGGTGGAAATTTTACCCTTCTTGGATTGGTGGCAGTGCTGGCCATAGCAGTCAGTATAAATAAAGAATATTGTTCTTGACAACTTAAGCAATGTTAATATGATATGATCTTCCCTTTTACCAAATGCAAGTCTTCACCTTAGTAAAATTAACCCCAATTTGCCCTGGCCAGTTTGGCTCAGCAGTTAGAGCATCGGCCCGTGGACCAGAGACTCCCAGTTTGGTTCCCACTAAGGGCATGTACCTCGGTTGCAGTTGGTCCCCGGCCCCATGGGGTCATATGAGTGGCAGCCAGTCGATGTGTCTCACTCACATCGATGTTTCTCTCTCTCTTCCTCCCTCTCTCCTTCCTGCTCTGTCTGAAAATAAATGCAAAAATGTCCTCCGGTGAGGATAAAAAAAAAAAATTAACCCCAATTCCTTTAAAAAATGTATGAAAATTGTTTTAAACGATAGTATATAATTAAAGTTGCCATTGTTAATTTGGATTTTTATGGTGATTCAGAATATTATCAACAAGAATACCACACACAAATCATGAAATAGCTTTCTCTAAGTGGTTCTGCTCATTTATAATTAACCAGTGAAGATGTAAGAAAATATTAAATACTTTAAAATATTATTTATTGCCCTGGCCGGTTTGGCTAAGTGGTTGGATCATTGGCCCGTGGACCAAAGAGTCGTGGATTTGAGTCAAGGGCATGTACCTTGGTTGTGGTTCAAGGGTTCGAGCCCCGTCCCTGGTTGGGGTTGTGTGGGAGGCAACTAATCAGTGTATCTCTCTCACATTGATGTTTCTCTCCCTCTCTCTCTCCTTCCTTCCCTCCCTCCCACTCTATCTGAAAATTAATGGAAAAATATCCTGGGATGAGGATTAAAAAATAATGAAATAAAATATTATCTATTTATTAGATAACACTTTAAATTTATTTTAACTTGTTTCTAAGTCTTTAATAATGCATTTATTGGCTTATTTGAGAAAATTCTATTTCAAAATAAATATGTTAGTTCATTCTCCAATGACTGTTCAGCCGACATGTATGTTGTTGTGGGCTGCCTTTTTTTTTTTTATGCTCTAAGTGATATTTTACTTCTAAACTGATCATTTTGTGTGGTCAAAGAAGATATTATTTATTATAAAATTGAATATTTTCAAATATTTTAGATTTGAGCCACCAGATATGGAAATAACCCAGGTAATTATGCAAGTTTTTAAAAGATTCACATAATAGTACACATAGGCATAGTTTATCATGTTAAAAGACATTTGTTTAAACATATATTACTTGATCCTACTTAAAAAGGCCAATTTTGTTGATGAACTTTATTCAGTCCTAGGAACGGACCCAAGAATAAGGTTTTTTTTTTCTATTTTAACATGATAAAGTCAGAAAGCTTTGGAAACAAGCAGATATAAAATAGAAAAATGGTTAAGAATAATACTCAATTTTCATTTATGGAAACTGAAGTGAGAAAATGACTGATAAAATCACTTAACTGCCATTACTCCTAGAAGTTGTAGTTTCCCTTTGTGATATATTAAAAATGATGAATAGACCAAACTTTATTTTAAGATTATTTTTGTTAACATAAAATATAATAATCAGATTTACATTTTTTTATTAATTTGATTTTTACTCACTTGATTTATTTTTTAAATGGTTTTAACAATATATTTAAATGTAGCAGTTGTTTTGCAGAATTTTAGTCCTACCTTCTCCTCAGATAAAGAAATACACAGAAGAAGCCTGGCCAATGTGGCTCAGTGTCTGAGTGTCGACCTATGTACCAAGAGGTCGCAGGTTCAATTCCCACTCAGGGCACATGCCCAGGTTGTGGGCCCGATCCCCAGTGGGGGGCATGCAAGAGGTGGCCAATTGATATTCTCTCACATCGATGTTTCTATCTCTCTCTCCCTCTCCCTTCCCCGCTCTCTAAAAATCAATAAAGGAAAAAAATTTAATAAAATAAATAAAATTAAATTTTAAAAAATAATAAAAAAAGAAATATACAGAAGATGAATTTTGAGGCCCCAAATTCTGCTTCTCTCCAAAATGTAGTTTCATCATACAGTCTTTTGGCATTCTTTAAACTAGACCCCGGACAGTTTTTATCTAGACATTGTATATTTCATACATGCATACATAAGTTATATGTGTTTATTTTTATTTATTTTTTCCTTTATTGATTTTAGAGAGAGAGGAAGTGAGGAGAGAGAGAATAAAAACATTGATGAGAGAGAACATTGATTGGCCGCCTCCTGCATGCCCCCACTGGGGATGGCCCACAACCTGGGCATTTGTCCTGACCTGGAGGGAATTGATGCATGGGTCGACGCTTGAGCACTGAGCCACACCAGCCAGACAGTGTTTATTTCTTAAATCAACATTTGTAGTAACTTATCTCCAAAAGAAATTTCAAACATCAAAACACTTTAATATTGGGATAGAAACATTATATTCACAATAATGTTCATTGGTGACAGGTACTATATTTTAGAAAAGTTTTACACTAAAATAAGTGATCATGATTAATAGATATAGGGCAAAATAAACAGAATGCTCAATGTTTGGTGATAAGAAATTGGAATAAAAGGAAAACAAAGTTTGGTGATAAGAAATTGACATTGAATCAGTGAATACCTAGGATTTTTTTCTTGAACAATTTAGTATATTTTATGTGAATAATTTAAGGGACTATAAAGTGGAGAGATAAGCACAACTGTACAAGTGAGGGAGGAGAAGTAAGGTTGCTATTCAAACACGATTCAAGTGGATTGCCTTTGTGATGACATGTGTTTCCTCTTGCTTGAAGTATCTCCCAAATAAAACTTACTGGAAAAATAAGAATGCAAGTGGAGGAATGTCTTTTGTTTGCTAAGCACAGCCACTTAAAAGGCTTGATTTCCACTAGAAAAGGTTGTTTTGTTTTAAAAGGATAAAATGGGCATTTGATGTTTCTCACCTTTCATGGTTGTGACAATTCTCTTAGATATCTCAAATTCTTTAAGTGGAGGTTTGTCATAATCTTCACAATACACCTGTTTAAAAAATTGTGGCCCACAGAAATCTGAAACGACAACAGAAACGTTTCTCAAGATAAGTCACAAGGCGTGTAAATTTCAGTTGTCTCACCTGTGGGAATTTCTTACTGCTCATCTAATAAGGCACCCAGGTGAAGGGAATGTTAATAGCACCGAAGGACGTAATGCCTGTATGCAAGTTAATTTTGAATTTAGGCTTAGGCTTAAACTGGTGGAAAGATAATAGGCAATGTGGAATTTGGTACTTAACCACAGTTATTGAGTGCAAGAAAAATACAACAACAAAATAGAAACTCCCCTGCTGTTGATAGGAGCTAGTGTCTATATTCCTTGTTGTTTTCCCTTAACCAGCTGTATCCATGAAGTGACATCTGAACATGCACAGAAGAGCAGAGAGTAAACATTTTACTCATAGTGTCTGTGAAATCTAAAAAGAGATGAAGGCTTTCTACTATCAAAAACACCAAGGATGTGGTCTTACAGATCTATGCATCTAAGGATCAGAGAGAAGCAATGAGATATATATTCCTATTTCAACATAGTTCAAATAGTTTCACTTTTAACAGAAACTTCTGTATAACCCTTATGGATATAAAGGTGAACAGGGAGAATCAATACCAAAGGCAGACTGGACCTGATGAATTATCTCATAAGCTTGAATCGACCAATGAAGATGGTTTTCTACTGGAGACTGTTGTTTCCTGTAGCTGATGTGTTAGTTTCTTCTTTCCCCAGTCATCTTTCTCTGATTTTTGTCTTTCCTTTTATAAATTAAATTTTATTTTTCCCATCATCATTTATCCTCTCTGTGCCCTATTCCACCTCCCCTCACCCCCTTCCCTTCCTGGAATCACCACACTGTTGTCCATGTCCATGAGTTCTCTCTCTTTTTTTTCTTTTTGCTCCATCACTCTTTCTTTCTATATTAGCAAAATTTTAAGTCAGAACTTTTAACCTCTTTTAGCCATGTGGTCGTTTGCTTGACTCTCTCTTAATCTTAAAAATATTAGAATAACTTTCTTACCCCTATAATAACACTTCTTTTAAATATGACATTTGTTTTATTCTAAGTAATCTGTAGCAAGTTCTTCAAGTCTCATGGACAAAAATCAGGGAATTTCATTATCAGTAGTAGTAAAAATATGTCGGTGAAGCAGAAGAAAGTAACTTATGAAAGTATTAACTTTTCGAACATCCTGTAATATACCTGCAGTCTCTATTTTTTTCTTACACCTGAAAACTCACATAACCTTTTGCTTCTCTGTACAGCACACACTAAGGTTTGTATTGCTGGAATCAATACTTGGCAGGTAGCTCATCATAGCAATACTGCACCTGAAATTTGGTATTGTACTCAATATCCAATTTTTCTACAGTAAATGTGCTTAGGCTTTAAAGTAACTTTTGTGTCACTTTGCAGCTATGCAAATTTACTGGTAAGTCATCCAGCCAGCAGGATTAAAATAAAAGAACTCAAAGCATTAAATATTGGACACCCTGGCTTTATTGTAACAGAATTTATCAAGGAGGAAGCTATTCTTTGAGAAGAGGTCAACTATAGTAAGCTGTATTTTGACTTTCATTGTATAAAGCATGGCCTCTTGAATGTCAGAACAACTACCTTTAAAATACACATATCCCGAATGTGTCAATTACTGATGAAAATCATTCTCGTTGACAATTTTATTGTCATTGTTTTGTTTGGAATGAATTATGCACATTGACATGTTGCATTACCAAGAGCCAAGAGTAATGTGAGGAGAAAATTATGATTTAGTTCTCAGAAATTTGTGATTTATGCTATTAATTAATAATAAAAATGGTGTGTGTGTGTATGTGGGGGGGGGGTGGAGAGTCAGAAAGCTAGTATTTTAATTAACCCACCAAAATAACATTTTACTGGAGAAGCTAATAGAGATAGTTTTGGATTAAGGGGTAGAAATTCCAGGAAGTAAGAATCCATCCATGTGTCAGCAAACTGCATATTCACAACCTCTTGATCCTCATATATCATTTTATTAAGAAGAAAATTACCTACATAGACATAGCCTGTAGGACATAAAGTATACCCGCTGGTTTATCAAGTATTAAATATAAAGCGGCACAATTTTTCAACTTTCAAATTTCTCATTTAATGGAAAAAATAAGCACTCATTTTAATCTAATTCTTGAAAATCTTAATTGCCTAAAAAGAAATAACACCTGTATATGTTCAATTTATGGACCCAGAGGTGGAAATTCACCTATGACAATAACTTTAGCCTATTACTGGCTTGGGGTTTATTAAAAACAGATATATAACCTTAACTATGTTCTGCACTTGACTGCACATTCAACTAGTTGTTGATATTAAATACCTGATTCTTTATTTAAAATCATAGTCATTCAAACTATGGAAATCTGCTATTTTTTATTTTTAAAGGAAGCAAAATGTATTCTCTGGTCAAAATAATGAACATTCATTCAGAGAGGTAAAATAAAATAACAGTGATCTATGTAGATCAATGTTATTTTTTTATTTAACTTTTAGATTCAGAAGAAATGTAGTGGATCTGAACATCAGTAAACCCATCACTAAGGTTTTATATTATGGCATTTGATTATCTACCTAGATCACATTATAAGGATGTCTGGTTCCACTTAGTGGTTTGATCTTTGCTTTTAGATGAACACAGAATGCAAAACTACCTGAGGAATTGAAGGTACTCTGTTAGGGCATGAACATTTTTCGATATTTCTTAGGTTATATGTCACTGCCCAATAATTATTCCATACAGGGATTAAGGGAAAATTGACATACACTTGCATTTAACTACCCTTAATGTAGCTATCTTAATCTTTAGTCTTTAAATATAGACGCCAAGGTGGAAATTCAGGTAGATGATTGATGATCACACTTCATTAGAGATCTCTTTAAGTATATCTGACCTCCACCTTAATCTTATTTATCATTAATACCATTACAATTAACATATAAAGTTAGTTTGATGACTACTAGTTTAACTCAATTTAATTAACTTTTTATAATCAAACAACTTTCATAAACTCTTAGATTAAAATACATTGTCACAGACAATCATGTGGTGATGGCCAGAAGGAGGGGGTGGGGCTGGGTGAAGACAGGTAAAGGGGGGGGGCATACAGGACATCTGCAATAGTGTCAACAATTAAATATATATATATTTAATAATTTTATTTATCCTCAAAGTTTTCTTACAAAACACATTCATTCCCTGACTTTGCGTTATTTGTTCTTGGCACTAACTTTTTCAATCACTCAGACTATAAAAGCTTTGACGTATCCCTTCTTCTTTATCCTCACTTTCCAAACTAAAGTTCAGACTTTTCTGTCTTGCAATCTTTTTACTTTACAATCCTTCTTCCTATATCTTGTACCACTCAACAAAATCATTGAAAGAACTGCTTCTTCCACGATGCTGTTCCTAATACCGTTCTCTACAATTTCATTCTTTGATATTCCCATAGCATTAACTCTTTTTCTCTCTTTTTTTTTTTTTGTCAACCTATTCAGTGTATCATTTATCTTGTACAAGTCTTGTCTTATTTCCTCCACTCTATAAACTTAACACAATGTAAAGATACTCTATTATATAAACCTAACATAGTACTTTACACACTACAGGTGCTTAAAAATTAATCAACTGCATGGATGGATGGATGGAAGGGAATGGAGTATCCTGATGAAGCACATTTTCCTTAAGTGAATACAGAATATGAAGCACCTCTGAACTGTGCTGTCCAATATGGTAGTTACTGGCTACCTATGGCTATCAAAATTAAAATGAAATAAAATTAATAATTTGTTTTTTCAATTTCACTAGCCATATTTTAAGTGGTGAATATTCACATTGTCTACCATATTGGACCATGCAGATGTAGAATATTTTTTATCACAGGAAGTTCTATTAAACAGTATTGCTCTAGAAAGAAACAAAGTCTCTAGAATTCTGGGACTGTCATGATCATGAAATCATTTCTCATATTAAAAACCAGAATTTAAGGCCATGTACAATGTAAACAATTTTATCCCCTAAAGAGGACGTTTATGTCACTATCATTCGAATCACATTTTCATTTAAATTATAATTTTATCATCACCAATATAAATCTCAAATATAATATAAATAGGTGGGAATTTGCCATATTTTCCACATATATATACTTTAAATAATTTAGCAAATGATTTCATTAGAATTAAGAATGCAGCAGTGTAAGCTGGCTTTTCAAAAATTTAAAAGCTTCTTGTATTCTAAAGCCTTGAAGTACCTTGCCAACATACCCTATTTCCAAAAATATGTGGACATTTTGTTTTTTAACCCGAGATCCATAAAATCATATTGAAAACACACTTTATATGCCTTGCTTCCCCTTTTCTAAAATCTGAAATTGTGTGAAAAATCATTAACCATTTCTTCATTTGTAGCTATTACAGTGAATTAGAGGATCTAGCCATATAATGATGGACCCCTGTCACGTGTTATCTACTTGTTGAATTTAGATTTGTGGTTTCTTGAAATCCAACTCAAAGTGTTTGACCTGCCGCAGGAAAACCCTTTTGTGAAAATGAAGGTTTCCATAGCCCTGCTGGTGTGACTCAGTGGTTGAGAATCAACCCATGCACCAAGAGGTCGCCAGTTCAATTCCCAGACAGGGCACATGCCCAGGTTGTGGTCCCGATCCCCAGTGGGGAGACATGTAGGAGGTGGTCAATCGATGTTCTCTCTCATCAATGTTTCCACGTCTCTCTCCCTCTCCCTTCCTCTGTCTTTAAAATCAATGAAGAAAAAATATAAAATAAAATGTACAATTTATTTAAAAGAAAAAGAAGAAGAAGGATTCCACAGATTCCATGTTGTAGAGGTATTGCTTCATCTGTTTGTACAAGTCAACTTTGTAGTCTTGTGAAGAAGCTGACAAGCTTGGGTGAAACAATGCTTTGCTACCCTCCTTAAAAATTAGAAATTTACCTTTAAGATGGTATAAATTGGTATCAGAAGCACTATAGCTAAGATCAATTTTATAACTGAAGAAAATTGATATTAATGTGTAGGTAATTATGAATTCTTAATGACATAATATATGATTAATAGTCAAAGCATGCCCGGCTGGTATGGCTCACTGGTTAAGCGTTGACCCATGCACCAAGAGGTTGCCTGCTCAATTCTCAGTTAGGGCACATGCCCAGGTTGGGGGCCCGATCCCCAGTGGGGTACATGCAGGAGGCGGCCAGTCAATGTTCTCTCTCATAGGTGTTTCTATCTCTCTCTTCTCTCTCTAAAATCAGTAAAGAAAAATTATTTTTTAAAAAAGTAAAGGCATGAACATTTTTCTCAGCTTCAGAAAATAATACTACTAAGCAATGGGGCTAGATTCCCACCTACTATATATGTAGAGTGCCTTGAATCTGTGCTTTCTGTTTCCATAATCTGCTGTAGATTCAATATTCCATGTGTCAGGTTTATAGAAGTGTTCTAACAGTTCAAGGGAGAAAGCCCAATTAGTGACATTTTTATTTAACCTTCCTTTACCCAACAAATAAGAGTAGCAGAATCTTTGCCTCATTTGAATTCCTAGAATATTTTGTGCTTACATTTCAGAGACATGAGTGATTTTCTGCCAACAGCACTTTATCCATCAGGGAATACAAAATCCTTGCATCCTTGACACTAAAGAATGGGATCTTGGAGGTCCTGCTGTGGAAACTCCTACCTAGAGTAGCATTGGGTTATTGAAGCCCTCTCTTTTTACTGCATCTATTTTACTTAAGTTTCAACTGATTACATTGTACTGGAGGCAAAGGTCTTTTTCTTCCCTTTCCATCCTCCATGCTACAGCTGATTGCAGAGGACTGTACAAAAGTGGGTTTTATTCAGATACTTCAAGGTGAGTTTTACATGTGTTAAATACCATAGAAGTCACACTTCCTCTGGGTCTTTTCAAGACTACAAATTTTATTGGAACTACCATTTTTAGTGTTTGAACATTTCCTTTTCTTAAATGATTTGTGTCAAGCTTAAAATGTTAACAGTCAGCCCGGCCGGTGTGGCTCAGTGGTTGAGCGTAGACCCATGCACCAAGAGGTCGCTGGTTCGATTCCAGGTCAGGGCACATGCCCCGGTTGTGGGCCTGATTCCCAGTGGGGGGCATGCAGGAGGTGGCCAATCGATGTTCTCACTCATCAATGTTTCTATCTCTCCCTCTCCCTTTCTCTCTCTGTAAAATCAATAAAAGAAAAAAAAATTAAAAAGAAAATGGATCTACTTAAAAAAAAATGTTAACAGTCAGAATGAGGGAAGGAAAAGGGAAGGCCAATGTTTCAATATTTCAATATACTGGTTTGTATCATGTGGGGAGAGAGATAAAGCAACATCAAAAAATCCCCCAGATTACAGTAAATATTTCTGTTGGCTTGGGTGACTACATATGTCATCCATATATTGTCAACTTCTAATGAATCAATTATGAGAAAGGTACAACACTACAGCCATACTGATGGTAACCCAAGAACACTTGAAGGTTCTTCTGGATTATCCTGAGATGTTATTAGGTCCATTAGTTATTCATGTAGTGATAAATAACAGAAATACCTATTTTCATTTTTTTAATCCTCACCCGAGGATATTTATACATTTATCTTCACAGTAGGGGGGGGGGGAGAGAGAGAGAGAGAGAGAGATAAACATTGATGTGAGAGAGACACATCGATTGGTTGCCACTCGAACAATCCCAACAGGGCCGGGGATGAACTGAAACCGAGGTACTTGCCCTTGGCAGGAATTGAACCTGTGACCCTTTGGTTCACAGGCCAATGCTCTAACCACTGAGCAAAACTGGCCAGGGCCAGAAGTACCTATTTTCAGAACAAATAACTTTTTTGTGAAGTATGAGCACCCTGGATAGAGGGACAGTTCTTTATTTTTGCATTGCCAATGCTTGGTACATAGAAAATACTCAACAAGTATATACTGAACTAGCCACCAAGAGGTTATTCTAATGAATAATGTATGGAATTTCTTCAAATGATAAGGTGATGATTCAATTAAATGAGCTAGTGGTATATCCCCCCAATCTCCAGTTAAACGAATAAACATTGTTTAATAGTCTAAGCAATTAAAACTTGAAATAATGTTCAGAGTGTTATGGGAGATTTTATTTTTAAAAAGAATTCAAATTTGTAATTTTTTAACATGTCCTCAAATGTAAACTTCACCTTTTGACAGTGTTTGTGAGATACTAATACAATATATTTTGTATTTTAAAATAATGAATTTAAGTTATCTTGTCAAAAATTCTCATTCTCAGTTTCTCTCTTCCATGTGGCAGAAGAAAAAAACGAGTGAAATATATGCCTCTCCCCCCCCCATATTTTTTATTGATTTTTAGAGAGAAAGAGGAAGAAGAATGAGAAAGAGAAAGACAGAGAGAAGCATCAATTTGTTGTCCCATTTGTTTATGCCTTCATTGGTTGATTCTTGTATGAGTCCTGACCAGAGAGTGAATCCCAAACCTGGGCCTATGGGGGACAATGCTCTAACAAACTGAATTACCCAGCCAGGGCTCAGGCACTTTAATCTTTACTTAGGGAAGAAAAGATTTAAACAGCCTTATTTTACATTTTTTATGAATTAATTTATTTTTGTAACAGATGTTTCTCCTTTTCCCCACAGACACCCTCCTCCCAATCCCGCCCCCTACCAACATTGTTGTCTATGCTCATTGGTTATGCATACATGCATATAAGTTCTTTGATTTATCTAATTTCTATCCTCCCCCCTCACCCCTCTCTGAGGTTTGTCAGTCTGAACCGTACTCCTTTCTATGTCTCTGGGTGTGTTTTGTTCATCAGCTTATTTTGTTCATTATATTCCACAAATAAGTGAGATCATATGATATTTGTCTTTCTCTGATTGGCTTATTTCGCTTAGCATAATGCTCTCCAGGTCCCTCCATGTCGTTTCAAAGGATAAGAGATCTTTCTTTCTTACAGCTGCATAGTTCTCCATTGTGTATATGTACTACAGATTTTTTAACCACTCGTCTACTGATGGACATTTGGGCTGTTTCCAGATCTTAGCTATTGTAAATAGTGCTGCTGTGAACATGGGGGTACATATATTCTTTCTGATTGGTGTTTCAGCTTCTTAGAATATATTCCTAGAAGTGGGATCACTGGGTCAAATGGCAGTTCAATTTTTAATTTTTTGAGGAAACACCATATTGTTTTCCATAGTGGCTTCAAACAACAAGTGTTGGTGAGGGTGTGGAGAAAAGGGGACTCTAGTACAGTGCCAGTGTGAATGCAGACTGGTGCAGCTGCTGTGGAAAGCCTTCTTTTACTCAAAAAAAAAAATATTAAAGTATAATTGGTATACAATATTGTATATATTTCAGGTATGCAACATAGTGATTCGATATCTATATACATTATTATATGATCATGAATAGTCCATTAACCGCCAATTACCTTGCAAGGTGATTACAATATTATTGACTTTATGCCCCATTTTGTACACTATGTTCTTGTGGTTTATTTATTTTATAACTAGAAGTTTGTATCTTACTGCCCTTCACTTTTGTAATTTATCCCCCTGCAGGGGTGGGAACCTTTTTTTTTGCCAACAGCCATTTGGATATTTATAACATCACTTGGGCCATACAAAATTATCAACTTAAAAATTAGCCTGCTGTATTTGATCAGGCTAATTTGGTGAGGCGTGTGATGTTAGCTGGGATTGTTTTCTTGGGCTTTATAGGGGAACAGATGTTTCCCACCCCTGCCAGGGTCAGCTTTAGCTCAAGGGCTTTCTTCATCATTTTGGGCTTCTAATCCCTTCTTTTACTCTTTTTGGTCATTATTTTCATTATTCCCTTCCGTTATCTCCATTACTTCTCTGTCTCTTCCCACCATTCTCTTCAGGTACTGAAACCACTCTCAGTAGTACTCAGGGCCACCCATACCCATCAAATCTCCCCACACCTTCCCTGTACTCAGTCTTTCAAGTCTCCCATTCATTGAAGTCATTCTCAGTTCTACTACTGTTTTGCCAAATTCCTCACTATACTTTTGAGCTTTGGTAATTCTT
Source organism: Molossus molossus (assembly GCF_014108415.1). Taxonomy (NCBI): domain Eukaryota; kingdom Metazoa; phylum Chordata; class Mammalia; order Chiroptera; family Molossidae; genus Molossus; species Molossus molossus. The sequence continues at coordinate 18,636,673 of NW_023425355.1, forward strand.
CCATGTCTCTACCCACTCCTTAGGTTTCATATCTCCTTCACTCTAATTTCTGCCAATTAGTTTTCATCCATCATTGTCCTTCCTAGACTCTATGAATACTTCTTATTCTCCTTGTCCATTAACAATCCTCAAAATCATTCCTTGCTTCTCCTTAGGAGCCCCATTCTTTTTAAATGATTTTTTATTTTTCAATTACAGTTTACATTCAATATTATTTTGTATTGGTTTAGGTGTACAGCATAGTGGTTAGATAATCATATACTTTACCAAGTGCTCCCCCTGATATTTACAGTACCCACTTGGCACCGTACATAATTATTATTATACTATTGACTGTCTTCCTTATGCTGTACTTTACATCTCCATGACTGTTTTGTAACAATTTCTACTTATTAAACTTTTCACCCACTCCCCCAACTCCCTCCCATTTGGCAACCATCAGTCTATTCTCTGTATCTGTGAGTCTGTTTCTATTTTGTTTGTCAGTTTATTTTGTTCTTTAGATTCTGCCTATGAGTGAAATCATATTGTACTTGTTTTTTTCTGGTATTTCACATATCATAATACCTTCTTGGTCCATCCATGTTGTTTCAAATGGCAAGATTTCATTCTTTACTATGGCCAAGTAATATTCCATTATATATGTCATACACACACACACACACACACACACACACACACACACACCACTACTTGTATATCTACTTGTCTATTGATGGGCACTTGGACTACTTACATATATTGGCTGTTGTAAATAATGCTTCAGTGAACATAGAGATGCATATATTTTATCAAATTAATGTTTTGGGTTTGTTTGTATATATACCCAGAAGTGGAATCACTAGGTCATAAGGCAGTTCCATTTCCAATTTTTTGAGGAAACACCATACTGATTTCCACAGTGGTTACACCAGTCTACATTCCCACCAGCAGTGCACGAGGGTTCCCTTTTCTCTACTTCCTCACCAACACACGTGTATTGATTTATTGATAACAGCTATTCTGACAGGTATGATGTGACGTCCCATTATGGTTTAATTTACATCTCTCTGATGATTAGTGACTTTGAGCATTCTTTCATATGTATATTGGCCATCTGTATGTCCTCCTTGGAGAAGTGTCTATACAGGTCTTCTGCTCAATTTTAATTGGATTTTTTGTTTGTTTTTGTTGTTGTTGACTTGTCCAAGTTCTTTATAAATTTTGGATATTAAACCTTTATTAGATGTATAGTTGGCAAATATCTTCTCCCATTCATTACCTTGTCTTTTCGTTTTGTTGATGATTTCCTTTGCTGTACAAAAGCTTTTTAGTTTGATGTAGTCCCATTTGTTTACTGTTTATAGTATCCTCCATCTTTTCAAGTTTTCTCTACCGCCACTTTCATATTCTCTGCTGCTCATTGACAAACAGCTTGAGTTTACAAACTACTGTGAACAAAACAGTTTGTAGTTTAATCATTGCCAGTTTTATTTAATTTTATTTTTATTGACCATTACCATTCATATGACATTTTAATGAGCTGTTATTTCTACCAAGCTTGCTTTCAACGAAGGGTCCTTTGATAGATGATTGGATAATGAAGATGTGGTACATATGTACAATGGAATACTACTCAGCCATAAAAAATGATGAAATACTGCCATTTGCAATGACATGGAACTTAAAAATACCCTAAGTAAAACAGACACAAATGTCAAGAACCATATTATTTCACTCACTTATGGGATATAAAACTGAAAGCAACAAATGAACAAACAAGAAAAACAAAAATTCATAGACACAGACAACAATATGGTGGTTGCTGTAGAGAAGGGGGATGAGGGTCGTAAAGGGTAGAGGGGGTCAAATAGAAAGTTAATAAAACCAAAATGCATTGCTCTAAAACTTGCCTGATTGCCTTCTTCATAGTTGTCCTATTTTTACTATAAGTCTCAAGTCTCTTAAGTATTTACATTTATCCTTACTCTGATGCTTACTTAGATGTCCTCCCAGTGATGTTAACCTGCAAGAGTTTCTTAGAGGAAATTAGTCCTGAAATGTCCTGAAGTAGATGATGACCTTGGATGACCAGACAATTAGAAATGCTGTGGGTAGAGAGTGGGTATTGGTTTGGCTGAAGAGGCGAATTTAATGGGCGAATTTAATGTTGAAAGCAACTGATAAGGACTTCAGATGCTAGGCCTGAGAGTTTAGATTCTATACATTTTAATAGGTAACACATTTAGTTTTTTTTTAAATTTACTTTTGTTTTGTTTTTGGTTTAGTTGTATATAATGTTTTACAAAATTATATTTATTTTATAACATCAAAAAGAAATAAAAATATTCCATTAAAAAAGTAATGGATGGATACATAATATATTTGGAAATGCTTTGTTTTTAAAAAATAATTCTAAAAATAACATTCTCTTGAATTAAAAGAAAAAAAAAAAAGAGGTGGAGGTTTAACAGTTTCTCTTGAAAATTAACACCTGTGATCAGTGGAAAAATTGAAAGGTGCAATGTTGTGGTTGTCAGCTGTAACAGATTTGAATTATTCTAAAGTGATCAACTTTACAGAGTTTGAATTTTGATCATTTTCAATGCAAACTCATCATGTTACATTTGACTTGGAAATTGTATTTAAAAATCACATGGTTTTGTTAGATGTGTTGGTTTCAATATTTTCAAGACAGTGCTGGATTACAGGGCTTCAAGATGTATTACAATTGCTAACTAAAATAGCTACCTCCTTTCCCTAACTTATACTTGTTCTTAAAAACATACAAATATTAATTAAAATCAACCAATGAGTCAATATATGTTTTCTATTTACTCAAAGGAATAAATTGGTCAATTTAAGCATTTCAAAACTAGTTGTAACATCTGCAAATACAGGTCATTTGTTATCAAGAGTTGTAAAATTTTGACAGGAAATTCTGTTATCCAAATAATAATAATAATAATAATAATAATAATACACAAAACTTTGAAAAAGGAAAATATCATTAAAATACTCTTTTAAAAACAAGGTTTCCATTGTAAATTATATTTTAAAAGTACTTGTTGCCAAGCTAGAAACAACCATAAAATCACTATCTACTAAAAACACAGCATGCACCTAACAGATATAATCTGAAATCAGTTAAAATTGTGTGAAATATATCGTTGATGACAGTAAGACATTTTGACTTTACATATGCAGTTGTGGTATAAAATTCTTTAAAGCTGTTAACATTGTTCATAATTGAGATTCATCATGCAAATGATTATGGATTTATGAATAAAGCTTATTTCAATGCCAGAACAAGAAAGAATCTTAGAGGAGAACCTGAACTTGACTCACCTTAATGAGGAAAATAAGGCACAGAGTAATTAAATGACTTCTCCAAAGTCATAGCTACTTAAAGGCAGAGTTAATACTAGAATTTATGTCTAATTTTCCCCCACAAAATTTGACTTATTTATTTGTCTTTATGAGCGAGGGCAGGATAAACACTTTTATTTTCTTTAGTTTAATAATAACAGCAACAATTACAAACAAATACAATAATTATTGTGGTTGCAGGAACTAACTGTTCTAAGAGTTTTACATTATTATCTCTATTTTATACTGAGAACACAGAGAATTTTAAAAACTTGCATAAAATTACACAGCTAATAAGTAATCGATCATGTATTCAAACCAGGCAATCTGTCTCCATAGTTCATGCTACAAGATCTTAAATAAAATGCTTTTAAAAAATTTTTATTTTGCCAGGGCAGTTTATATTTGGATATAATAACATTTTATAATTTTAATTTTTAAATAAGGTATAGTAAGTTTTATAACTTTGATTTTTTCAGTAGGGAAATCAATGATTGTCTCAGTTTCTGTGACAAATGTACTTAGCGATAGCTTTGAATGAATGGTTTGCTTTAGTGTATGTGAATCCCTAAATGAATGATTTATCTGAAGTCATCAGTGCTGGTCATTAAAACAGTTGCAGGAATGGATCTATATGCAGTCCTTTAGTTCATTCTTGCATATGGAACATTTTCACTTATTTTTCAAACTAGAAGAGCAAACCAAATGTATATTTAAATAATGCCTCTAAGAAATGCCTCCTTTTTCTGAACATGGTGGAATTAGCTATCAAATAATATTTTTTCATACACTTGATAATGACTAATTAAGCAGAATTGATTTTACATTTTCTCATGAATATGGCCCACAGCACAGAAATAAAAGCCCTATTTTTTTTTTCCTATCTTGTTTTTGTCTGTGGACTCAATTGTTGGTTTCAAAATAATATAGGGTAAAATCTTACCCTATAAAAGAGAGCATGTTTTGACATTGATATGTGAACATATTGACACATGGGAAAGAAATATGTACAAGTACACAAAAAATAATTATGCATAACCCAAGGATATAGACAACAAAGCTGGGGATGGGGTGGGAGGGGGTTGGGAAGGAGGGTGTCAATGGGAGAAAAAGGAGAAATATCTGTAACAAAAACGAATTAATAAAAATAATTAAAAAAACAATTAGAGCAACATTATATAGTGGATGTGGAAAAGGTAAAAATCAATACCTAATGCATAATATACCCATGTAAATGTACTATTTTATGTATATAAATTTTGAAATCTATTATAAAAATTTAAATGACATTAAAATATTAGATCTTCCTCCACACATTCCTTCTGGTTGTCACATTTTTAAAAATAGAATTTTTAAAAAAGAAAATAGCCCAGCAGGTGTGGCTCAGTGTTTGAGCATCGACCCATGCACCAAGAGGTCTCCAGCTTGATTGCCAGTCAGGGTACATGCCCAGGTTGTGGGCCCTATACCCAGTGGGGGGCATGTAGGAGGCAACCAATCGATGTTCTCTCTCATAGATATTTCTATATTTCTCCCTCTACCTTCCTCTCTCTCTCTAAAATCAAAAAGAAAAAAAAATTAAATAAAATAAAATTTAAAATAACTGACTCAAGAATTCCAAAATGGAGGCAGTGAATGGAAGCTACATAGACCATCTCCCAGGACCAAACTGAAATTACAACTAAAATAAAGAAAAGACAAATCATGAGGAAAAAGCAACAGAAAAGCAGCTTACGAGGACTATATAACTAGGGACACTGAATCGATCCTGGTAAGATTGTGGAGGCGTGAGAGGGAGCTGGGAGCCTATGGACAGCAGCCGTCTTTGCTGTGAGCACCACTCTCGGGGTTAAACTCCCAAGCGGCTCCACAGCACAGAGCTGGGATAGCGGCTAAAATAGCCACAGCCACTCACCTTGGGCTCTGGCAGAGGGAGGGCAGACTGGACGGGAACTGTGTGAAGACACTTGGGATTTGGAGGGCGCTCAGAGCTTTTGCTGAGTTGCGGCTATGCATGATGGTGGGTGGTCATCTTACTCCTTCCCAGGGCTCTGGGGACAGACAGTGGCCCTTCCCTCGGAGATTCAACCCCACCCGGTGGGCCACTGAAATGAAAATTGAGGCTCATTAACAACCAGCATCTGCCTCACACTAGGGGAAATCCCCTTACACTGAACACCTGAGGGAGCTTTTCATTCAACTGAGAACCCAAGGCTCTTCAAGTAACCAAGACTAATAGACTCGAGGCAAAAAGCTAGAGAGTAACTGAACCATTCCTGGGCTTGCAACTCTACCCAGAAAAGTAAGACTTGACAGTGGTGTTTAACGTGGGTCCTCCCATGCTCACCCAAATCCACTAGAGAGAGACACAAACAGAACACCAACACCCACAGGGAAAATTTGGCAGGCTCCAAAGCCCACTGAGATAGCCAAAATGGTGAAACAAAGAAACAAATGCCACATGAAAGAAAAAGAGACCTCTACCGAAGATGAGATAAATGAGGTGCAGTTAAGCAAGTTAACAGAGCTAGAATTCAGATCCATGATCTTGAGGAAGCTCAACAGCATGAGTATGGACAACAACACCATGAGTAAAGACATAGAAATGTTCGTGGATTGGAAGAATTAACATAATAAAAATGTCCATATTACCCAAAGCAATCTATAGATTCAATGCAATCCCCATCAAAATACCAACAACATATTTCACAGAACTAGAACAAATACTTCAAAAGTTGATATGAAACCAAAAAAGATCCCGAATAGCCACAGCAATCTTGAAAAAGAAGGACAAAAATAATTGTGATCAAAATACTGGATATCAGGTTATACTATAAAGCCACTGTAATCAAAACAGCCTGGTACTGGCACAGGAACAGGCATATAGACCAGTGGAATAGAACAGAGAACCCAGAAATGGACCCAATACATTATGCTCAATTAATATTTGGCAAAGGAGGCAAGAGCATACAATGGAGTAAAGACAGCCTCTTTAATAAATGGTCTTGGGAAAATTGGACAGCTATATGCAAAAAAAAAAAAAGAAAAAGAAACTGGACCATGAACTTACACCATACACAAGAATAAACTCAAAATGGAAAAAGACTTAAATGTGACCTGTGAATCCATAAAAATCCTAGAAGAAAATGTAGGCAACAAAATTTCAGACATCATACGCAGCAGAATTTTCACTGATATATCACCTAAGGCAACAGAAACAAAGGAAAAAATGAACACATAGGACTACATCAAACTCAAAAGATTCTGCACAGCAAAAGAAACAACCATCAAAATGGAAAGGCAACCCACTATATGGGAGAGCATAATTGCCAATGATACATCACTTAAGGGGTTAATTTCCAAAATATATAGAGTACTCATACAACTCAACAAAAGGAAGACAAAGAACCCAATTGAAAAATGGGCAGAGGAGCTAAATAGACACCTCTCCAAAGAGGAGATACAAACGGTCAAGAGACATATGAAGAAAGGTTCAACATCACTAATCATCAGAGAGATGCAAATTAAAACAACAATGAGGTATCACCTCACACCTGTGAGAATGGCTGCCATCAACAAATCATCAAACAAATAGTGTTGGCGAGGGTGTGGATAAAAGAGGACTCTAGTACACTGCTGGTGGGAATGCAGACTGGTGCAGCCACTGTGGAAAACAGTATGGTGTTCCCTCAAAAAATTAAAAATTGAGCCCTGGCCGGTTTGGCTCAGCAGTTAGAGCGTCGGCCTTTGGTCCAGATAGACCTGGGTTCGGTTCCCACTAAGGGCAGATACCTCGTTTGCAGTTTGTCCCGGGCCTTGGTTGGGTCGTGCGGGTGGCAGCCACTCTATGTGTCCTTTTCATGTAGATGTTTCTCTCTCTCACTCCCACTCTATCTGAACAAAATATGGAAAAATGTCCTCGGGTGAGGATAAAAAAAAAAAAAAAAAAGGTTGAACTGCCATTTGACCCAGTGATTCCACTTCTAGGAATATACCCTAAGAAGCCTGAAACACCAATCAGAAAGAATATATGTACCCCCATGTTCATAGCAGCACTATTTGCAATAGCTAAGATCTGGAAACCAAGTATCCATCAGTAGACGAATGGATAAGAAAGCTGTGGTACATATACACAATGGAGTACTATGCAGCTGTAAGAAAGAAAGATCTCTTATCCTTTGAGACGACATGCAGCTACCTGGAAAGTATTATCCTAAGCGAAACAAGCCAAGCAGAAAAAGACAAATACCACATGATCTCACTTATTTGTGAAGTATAAGATATAATGAACATAATAGCCTGAGGAATAGGGTAGACCCAGAGACATGGAAGTAGGGTGCAGACTGACAACCCTCGCAAGAGGGGGTGATGGGGGAGGGAAGAGATAAACCACAGAACTTATATTCATGTATGCATAACCAATGGACACGGACAACAAAGCCCAATGGACACGGACAACAAAGCCGGGGAAAGGGTGGTGGGGAAGAGGAGGAGGAGGAGGGTGTCAATGGGGGGAAAAAGGAAAAACATCTATAACAAAAATAAATTAATAAAAAGAAAAATAAATAAATAAAATAACTGACTCAGATGAAATAAGAATTTTAAGGAAAAAAGGGAACTAGGACTAACGCTCGATATGCCATAGAGAAACTAAAGGAATTTTTCTATTTCAGTGGGTAATGGCCTTTACTGGGGGTATAATGCACTTTGTCTATGTTCTTTATACTCTCAGAACCTTTTCTTTATTACACATTACTTCTTTACTACAATTTATATATATACATACATAAAAGGAGAAATCAGCCACATTGATTAAGACTGTATCCAGCACTGTTGAGAACTTCGAAGTAAAGGGTGAAGTCCGCACAAAAACAGAAATATGAGGAAATTTGTAAACTAGCAGCCAGGGCATATCAGTGCTTTAATTGTGTGCTCAGAGAATGAGGAGAGCAACGTGGACTTGAGGACTACAGAGAAGAATTAAGAGTAAGATGATAATTAGATATATTAGAAAACAGTGGCTTGCATTGCATTGTTCTACATGATAGGTACTTATTTATAGTATGCATGAATTTCTGATATAAAGCAAGATAAACTCACACAATTGTGTATTAGGATATTTACAACATACACTTCAGTTTCCTGTGTGATGATTTGAATAATTGATTATTTCTATTATGCATCATATTCCTAATACTGGCAGTATGATGGTGGTATATCAAGAGAATGTTGTGAATACTCCACATTTCTATTGACTCTGTCCAATATACTAAAAACTATCAAGTGGGTAATTGTATTGGTATATTATCTCATTATGAATTTTAGTGTCTCTGATACAGTGTATTTATTTAAATAGCATTTCTCATAGGTTTTATTGAGATCATATTATGTTTTATGAAAATAATTAAATTTAAGATGCTATTTATTTATAGCTATAAAACTGCACATTTTTTTGTCTCAAAATCTCAAGCAGTGTGATTCCGATTTAAACTGAGAGGAAATTTAATTGTTTCTCCTTGAGTGAACAGGTTACCAATCTCTTAAAAATATTTGCTACCTAACAGTTTCAAGATTTATTATAATAAAATAATATTTATTCCTAAATTATTCAGAAGTAAACTTGACTGCATCAATTTATTTTATATATTTTTTCCATCCTCTGACTATGAATTGGGGGCTCCAGCCATCATTTAACATTCCTGGATCTATGCATAGCTCAAGATTCTTTTCCTCTTGCTCTAGATCAGTACTGTCCAACTGTCTAATAGAACTTTCTGTGGTTATAGAAATGTTCTATAATGTGCACTGTCCAATACTGAACTCTTTAACTATATTTGCGTATTGAACAATTGAAGTGTGGCTAACGAAAGTAAGCACTTGAATTTTTAATTTAATATCATTTTAATTTTTATAGCTACCTATGGCAAAGCTACTGTATTGGACTGCACAGCTCCAGATGCTTATTTATAGTCTAAATATGACTATCCTGGTCCTGGCCAGTTTGCTCAGTGGTTAGAACGTTGGCCCGCGGACCAGAGAGTCCCGGGTTTGGTTCCCGCTAAAGGCACGTACCTCGGTTGCAGTTTGTCTCTGGCCCCGGTTGAAGTCGTGTGGGTGGCAGCCACTCGATACGTCTCTCACACATCAATGTTTCTCTCTCTCTCTCTTCCTCCCTCTCTCTTTCTTGCTCTATCTGAAAATAAATGCAAAAATGTCCTCGGGTGAGGATAAAAAATAAAAAAATAAATATGACTATCCTGTGCAAAAAGTGACTTCTTTTTTTAGAGCATAATCATGCTTGCTTTTAAATTATTGTTCTTGTGCTGTTTTTAATATCAAGTCCTGACACAAATTAATTTTACCATGAATAGCACCACAGGCCTTTATTTTCCATGGGTGTCAGTTTATAGAAAGAATCAATGCAGCATGTGATCTCAATTTCCTAGAATGAGTGCCAATTATAGCAAGTGTGAAATAGTTCTGGTTATGATAACTCATCCTTTGATTTCCATTTAGGATTTAAATATCTTTTTTTAAGATTTTTAAAATTGATTATTAAAGAAAGAGAGGGAGAGGGAGAGAGAAACACCAATGTGAGAGCGAAACATGGCTTTCTCCTGCACGCCCCCTTCTTGGACCAAGCCCTCAACCTAGGCAGGTGCCTGAACTGGTAATCAAACCAGCAACCTTTAGGTGCCGAAGATGATGTCCATTCATCTGAACAACACCAACCAGGTTTTGAATATCTTTGAAAAAGAAAAAAAAATCTTTCAGTAATTCTAGTATTTCTTGGAATAATAAAATTTGAAGACAACATTATACAGTTATCATCTATATAGGAATTGTAACATACCTAAGATGGGACAATGGCAATGTTCGCCTATTTCACACTGTATTTCAAGTTGAAATCATCACAGTAAGTTGTACTTGTAATTCTAAAAAACAAACCTTTTGGGAGGTAAAGTAACACAATAATTTGGGCCTCCAGTACCTAATGGGAAGAATGATGTCTTTATATACCTTCTTTGACAAACTCTTTTTCAAAACCAATGTGAAATCTAGTTTTTAGAAGATACATTTAAGTGTTTTGTTTTGCAAACTTCCATAAATAAAGTTAAAACTATTTTCATAAGCAGTGCAATGGATAAATTAATAAAGTAAGTGCAATAGGTAAATTAAGAAAAATAAATATCTTTTGGTTTCCACATGCATTAGCTTTGGAACTTTGTAAAAGTACTGCATTTTGGGACTGCCTTAATATGAGAGTAACTGACCACAGCACTTCCATTTTCATTTATGTTTAATGTAATGGCATTTCAATTGGCATTTTGTTAAATTAACTTTAAAAAAATTTTAATTACTTTATGTTCTATATTATTTTGTATTAGTTTCAATTGTATAGTATAGTTATTAGCCAGACATATATTTTACAAATTGTTCCCTCTGATATTTTCAGTACCCAATGGGCACCATACATAGTTATTATAATATTACTGACTATATTTCCTATGCTATACTTTACATCCCCATGACTGTTTTGTAACTTCCAATCTGTACTTACTGTGGAAAACAGTATGGAGTTTCCTCCAAAAAATTAAAAATGCAACTGCCGCCCGGCCGGTGTGGCTCAGTGGTTGAACATTGACCCATGCACCAAGAGGTCGCTGGTTAGACTCCCGGTCTGGGCACATGCCCAGGTTGTGGGCCCGATCCCCAGTGGGGGGCATGCAGGAGGCGGCCAGTCCATGTTCTCTCTCTCATTGACATTTCTACCTCTCCCTACCTCTCCCTTCCTCTCTTTCTAAAAATCAATAAAGAAAAAAATAATAATGAAACTGTCTTATGACTCAGCGATTCCACTTCTGGGTATATATCAAATGGCATTTTTTTCTTTAAAACTTTGATTGTGAACACACATATATACAAGAACATGAAGATTATTATTTTAATAAAAAAAAATGAAGTATCTCATGAATATCCCAAAGTTAGTGTTTAGCTATGGCTTGCTGGTTCCAAGGGCAAAACTGTCTCCAACTCTGTGAAGTTGAAACTTGTATATACAGTGATACCTCGGTTCTCGAACATAATTCGTTCAAGGAGGACGGTCGAGAACCGAATTGTTCGAGAACCGAAGCAATGAAACCCAATAGGAAAGCGTGACTCCACAAAGCGTGACTCTCTCTCTGCACTCACACTGATGACGCAAGCAAGGCGCGCTGGGCCGAATGAACGCCATTCGGCTCAACTCGGCTCATCTCGGAAGTTCGAGTTCCAAATATTTGTTCAGATTCCGAGACAAAAGTTTCTCGAATCCCGATTTGGTCGAAAACCGAGGCGTTCGAGAACCGAGGTATCACTGTACTTGATTTCCCATTTAACAGTTAAGGTCACTGTGAGGTTAATGCACTGCTTGATTTATTAAAAAGTAGCATAAAATTCTTACAGTTTGCTAGTCTATTATTTTTATTTTTTATCATCACCCAAGGGACATTTTTGCATTTATCTTCAGATAAAGGCAGGAGGGAGAGAGAGAGGAAGAGAGAGAGAAAAACATCAGTGTGAGAGAGACACATTGAGTGGCTGGCACCCACACGACACCAACCGGCGCCGGGAACAAACTGCAACCGAGGTACGTGCCGTAGGGGGAACCCAACCCGGGATTCTGGGGTCCGCGGGCCGATGCTCTAACCACTGAACCAAATCTGCCAGGGCTACTAGTCTCTTATTATATAGAGGGAAGACTGTTCATTTGTGAGACAGCATGGAGTATGTGGATGAAGGCTACTGAGGCAAGAAATCACTTTTAATAATTTTTATGAACCTAAGTGAGATCTGTGGTATCCAAAGTAGGAAACAGGATAAAAAGGAATATAAACCCACATTTTTTTTTTTTTAAATCCTCACCTGAGGCTGTTTTTTCATTTCTCATCAGATAGTGTGGGAGGGGTGGGGGGAGAGAGAAACATCAACATGAGAGAGACATATGGACTGCCTCCCGCATGACCGGACCAGGGCCGGGGACGAACTGCAACTGAGGTACATGCCCTTGACCAGAATCGAACCCGCGAATCATTGGTTCACGGGCTGACACTCTAACCACTGAACCAAACAGGCCAGGGCAAAAACCTACAATATTAAATAAGAATCTATAAGTATTTTGAAAACACACAAGATTAGAATTAATATAAATATCCCTTTACTTCTAGTTGGAAAAACTGCTTGCCTAAGAATAATTTAGTGTAATTAGTAATGAAATTACCGGCAGGAGAAGATTATGCTTAAAATATACTCATCAGAAAAATGTAGGTCTTTTAATAAAGCAGAATGCATGAAATAAAGAACACTCCAGGTTATTTTATAACACATCTCTTATTTCTTGGAGTCTTTGCCAGTCCTTGTAGTGATGTGATCTTGAAAAAACAGAGTTTGAAACAAAATAATTACAAACCCAAAGATCTAATAAACAATCCTTAAACACTTGTTATGTATTTTGCATAGTGGCAGTGGCATCCACTGCCAAACTAAATATAAAGGCCTACTGCCCAGCTGGTGTGGCTCAGTGGTTGAGCGTGGACACATGCACCAAGAGGTCACTGGTTCGATTCCCAGTCAGGGCACATGCCCAGGTTGTGGGCCCGATCCCCAGTGGGGGGCATGCAGGAGGCAGCCAATCGATGTTCTCTCTCATTGATGTTTCTATCTCTCTCTCTCCCACTCTCTGTCTCTAAAATCAATAAAGATAAATTATTAAAAAAATAAAAAATAAAGGCCTACTAATAAATGTTGCTAAATCTCTGAAATAATTCATTTGCATTCAGAGTAAGGAACCACACTATAAAATATTATGGATCTGTACTATTGTTTCAATTTAAAGCATATTTTATGGAAGATGAATTTTATACCCAAGTTTTATTTTTGAAGAGGTAAATCTTCATGTATTCTGTAGGTTTTTACACATAAAATTCCCACCTTTTATTGCCGATTTGGTACATTTTGAAAGATACTAATACTATTGAAATAGGACCCAACAGATCTTCTCTAAAATTAGGATTTCTCTAACATAGCAAGGTGTTTTTGAATGCCCAAATTGGAATGTGAATGATTAGTATTACATTTATATTTGGAATTAAAATGAGTTAAGACAAAGTTGAAATAACTCACAGGTTTGAGGGATATTAGTAAATCAACAAAACATTTTTATGTATTAACTTAGAAAAAATAGAAAGCAAAAATAGTAGAAATACTAACATGTATAATTTGTCTTTGTATGCACTATTTGTAAATACCTTTGAATTGCATGGGTTATAGACATAATTCTTTCATACAAATTAAGAACAGGCAAAAATGGTGTTTCATTTAACTATAAATGTTAATGCAGTTTTTCAAACCAGAATAATGCATAATTATTTTCTATCCTAAATTAAATTTATTAAGATATGGCCTGTATATGTCCCTTTATGGTTCAAATATTTTTCTATCCATTTGTTCTTTGATATCATTTTTTTGTTTTGTTTTGTTAATCCTCACTTGTGGATATTTTTCCATTAATGTTTAGATAGAGTGGAAGGGAGAGAGGAAGAGAGATAGAAAAACATCAATGTGAAAGAGACACATTGATTGGTTGCCTCCTGCAAGACTCTTGACCATGGCCTGGAATCAAACCTGCCACCCAGGTACGTGCCCTTGACCAGGATTTGTACCAATGACCCTTTGGTGTGTGGGCTGATGCTGTAACCCCTGAACCAGAGCTGCCAGGGCCATTGATGTCATTTTTAATTTGCCATCCAGTTTCTTTTGGTTTTGAAGTGACACAAAATGAAAGTCACAGAACTATATTAAAATATGGGTAAAAGAATAAGAATTTTTAAAAGAAGGGATTTTTTTGCTGAATCTTTAGTCTGAAGCACTTATTATTAAGCAGTTGATACACGAAGTAGCAAGATTGGTTTAAAAAAAAATTGCTACAACATTATTGCTTAGTGTTCTATGATGTGTAGCTACTAATTGTGGATTTATGTCACCCTAAAGTCATGGTTCCATGAAGAACTTAAATTCTCCCTGGGTGAATGAAGGAAGCTATTAAGGAAGAAAGTCTTCTCCCTGTTCTTTGGAACAATAAGTGATAGACACTATTCATTTTCTGATATCTAATATCTTACCTTGATTCATTTTTTAGACTATCAACTGGATCTAGCTTCCAATCATCATTTCCAAGATTATGGTGGTATATTTTATTTGCCTTTAAGTGTTGTTGTTATTACATCATGATTGTGATAAATAAGCAGGTGACACAAATGAAAATTCTACTAAGTCATCACAGGAATGAAAGTAATAATCATTTATCTTTACATATCTAAAAATCAAAATGAGTTATTTAACAAACTCACAGGAAAGTCATGAATTTATACCATTTGTTTATTCTGAAAACATGATCATCTAGAAGACATATAGGGCATGAACTTAATGCCTATTTGATATAAAATTTTAACAGATACATAATTGCCCACAGATTCAGATGTAGTATATAATTGTTATAAAGGTTAAATGAAACAACTGTTTTGAAATCATTTAGAGCAGTTACAATGCTATACAGAATGGAAATTATCCTTTTACTTTTGGTGAATCTAAGATTTATTTAGTATTAATACATTAATACTAAATTTTTATGTATTAATTAGTTATTATTATTAACTATTTCAATAGTATTAGTATCTTTCAAAATGTACCAAATCGGCAATAAAAGGTGGGAATTTTATGTGTAAAAACCTACAGAATACATGAAGATTTACCTCTTCAAAAATAAAACTTGGGTATAAAATTCATCTTCCATAAAATATGCTTTAAATTGAAACAATAGTACAGATCCATAATATTTTATAGTGTGGTTCCTTACTCTGAATGCAAATGAATTATTTCAGAGATTTAGCAACATTTATTAGTAGGCCTTTATTTTTTATTTTTTTAATAATTTATCTTTATTGATTTTAGAGACAGAGAGTGGGAGAGAGAGAGATAGAAACATCAATGAGAGAGAACATCAAAACTAATATGACACTTAATGACCAAATATATCAAAATAATTAATAGATACTGAAATAATCATAATTAAATTCACCCCAAAGTGATAAAAATATTTGTCATATAGAGTACAATTCTTTCTTGAATAATCTTTAATATCACATTACAAATTCTCCCTAAATCATCTATCAAAAATCTAGAATAATTTGTATAAAAGAGCAACCTACCTAAAGTATCTTTTTTAAGTCACCTTTATTGTTGAATGTATTACATTGTGGATTTATGTCACCCTAAAGTCATGGCCATTGACCCCCTCCTCCTCAATCCCGCCCCCTCCTGCCTTCCAGACAGTATTGTCGGTGTCCATTAGTTATGCATGTATGCATAGAAGTACTTTGGTTTATTTCATCTCACCCTCCCTCCCCCCTTCCCTTTGAGGTTCGTCAGTCTAACAACCAATTTGTACTTCTTAATTCCTTCTTTTTCACCTATCTCCCCAGCCCCCACCCATCTGGCAAGCAACAAAAAGTTCCCTGTATCTATGAGTCTGTTTCTGTGCTGCTTGCTCATTTTGTTTGTAGATTCAATTGTTGATAGATATGTATTAATTGCCTTTTTATTGTTCATATTTTTGTTCTCCTTCAAGAAGGCCCTTCAACATTTCATATACTACTGGTTTGGTGGTGATGGGTGATGAACTTCTTTAGCTTTTTCTTGTCTGGGAAACTCTTGATTTGTCCATCAATTCTAAATGATAGCTTTGCAGAGTAGAGTAATCATGGTTGTAGGTCATTGCTTTTCATCACCATAAATATCTCTTGCCACTCCTTTCTGGCCTGCAAAGTTTCTATTGAGAAATCAGCTGACAGTCTTACGGAAGCTCCTTTATAGGTTACAAACTGCTTTTCTCTTGCTGCTTTTAAGATTCTTTCCTTGTATTTAACCTTTGGCATTTTGATGATGATGTGTCTTGGTGTGGTCCTCTTTGGGTTCATCTTGTTTGGGACTCTGTGCTTCCTGGACCTGTATGTCTGTTTCCTTCACCAAGTTAGGGAGGTTTTCTGTCATTATTGTTTCAAATGGGTATTCAATTTATTGTTCCCTTTCTTCTCCTCCTGGCACCCCAATGATGCAAATGTTGGCATGCCTGAAATTGTCCCAGAGGCTCCTTACACTATCCTCATTTCTTTGGATTCCTTTATCTTTCTGTTGTTTTGATTGGATGTTTTTTGCTTCCTTATATTCCAAATCGATGGTTTGCTTCTTGGCTTTACCTACTCTACTATTGATTCCCTGTAAATTATTCTTTATTTCATTTAGTGCATCCTTCATTACTGACTGGTCCTTTTTTATGTTGTTGATGTTCTCACTAAGTTCCTTGGAGGTCTTCTTAAGTTCATTGAAGGTCTCACTAAGTTCCTTGAATGTCTCACCACGTTCCTTGAGCAACCTTATAACCAGTGTTTTGAACTCTGCATCTGGTTTATTGCTTCTCTCCATTTTGTTTAAATCTTTTCCTGGAGTGTGTCACTTGTGGAGGTGGTTGGGTGGTGGTGTTTCGATGTGGTCTGAAGCTCTCCACTGGGTGTGCTGGCTCTTGGACAAGGTCAGCCACTTCCTGTGTTCCACCCAGGCCCACCTGGCATAAGCTACAAAGTGATCTGCAGATGGCTGCTTCTTGTGCTTGGCTTGGAGGTATCCAGGAAAAGCCAAGTTGTGAACCAAGGCTGGTTGTTTCTATTGCCAGGCTTGGGGTCACTTAACGAGAGGAATGGGCTCGCTGAGACCAGATGTTGCTTGTTTGAAAGATTTTAGGAAACTGAAGCAGGCTGATCCTATGGTAAAGCCTAGGTGGGCCCGAAAGTTGGGTGGGGTGGGGCCTCAGGGAATCACCAGGGCGGGGCAAACAGTGTGAGCCACGTTGCTGGATCCCAGATATGGCGGCCATGTGCGGCCCCAGGGAAGGGCACACCAAAGGAACATCAGCCTCCACCAGCACGTCTGTCCAGGAGAAAGCCACGTCTCCAGCCCTTATCGGAGGCCAAACAGCTCCGTTCTTCCATGTATGTCTCTGGCGCCCCTAAAGCTGCCTCCTCTCCGAGCTTAGAAGGACGAAGTCTGACTAAATTCATGCAGGCCCTTTAAGTGAACTTCCCGGAGCTCCGGAAGCCACACCCTCCCTCCACCTCAGTTTTAGTTGGTTTTCCCCACCCGAAGTTATGGGATTTCTCTTCCTGGCACTGGAACCCCAAGCTGGGCATCTGGTGTGGGACAGGGTCCCCTCAGTCCTCAGGGAGGACCTTCACAACTGTGGTATCTCCTGATTTTTATTCACCACCCATGGGTGTGGGACCAGCACATTCGCCTCCGCCCCTCCTACCAGTCTCCATGGGGCTGCTTCTTTAATTTTGTAGTTGTAGGACTTCCATTCATATCGTTGTCAGGCAGTTCTGAATGATGGTTGTGTTGTAGTTTAGTTGCCATTTTGATGTGTTTGTGGGGAGAGGCGATTCCGCGTTTACCTACACTGCCATCTTGACCGGAAGTCTTCATAAATTGTCCTATAAGCGCTGTAGGAGCATTGATTATTAGCGGATTTGAAACCCTGGTAGAGAACACTGCACTAACTCTTGTGGAGAGTTAGAATGAATCAACAAAATATAGCCTGGCTGGGTAGCTCAGTTTGTTGGTTGAAGTGTTGTCCAGTACACCAAAAGTTTGTGGGTTCGAATGAGTTAACAAAGTGTAAACATTTGAAAGAAGGAAGTAACACTGATGGACTCCACTTCTTGGAGAAGATTAGACCCAAAGATGAAAATTAGACCCATGAAAAGTAAATGCAATCAATGAGGCCATTGTGGAAAAAAATTCAGTAAAATACGTTTTATAGAATTAAAGGACATTATTAAATCCTTCATTTTGACATGAAACAGAAGTTGGTTACGGACTGACAGAAGAGGCGGTGGGGATGCAGGGGAGGGAAGAGATAAACTGCAGAACTTATACACATGTATGCATAACCATGGACATAGACAACAAAGCTGAGGACGGGGCGGGGTGGGGGGAGAAGTGTGGGGGATTGAAAGGAGTTTGTCAATGGGGAAAAAAAGAGAAACATCTGTAACAAATATAAATTAATTTTTAAAAATGAAAAAAATCTTACAGCAGAAAAAAAAAGAATACATAGGAAGTAGTTAAGTCAAACAGGATGCCAATGCATCTCCCCCACTTGCACTGTGGTCAGTCTCTTTGGAAGTACTACTTGTAGCAGTTTCTCCAGCTTGTTTTTCTCCAGATTGGTTACTTTTCTTGCAAAGTCCTAGACTTTTTCCTGTCAACCTTAAGAACTACCTGATCCCTTTCCCAGGCTGTGAAAGAAGCTTTGACTGCATGAGAACAAGAACATGGAAATGACTAAATTGCGGTTGTTTAATGGTATATTTTTTACTTAAAGAGACATTAATGTAATTAGAATGATAGGGGCCAAGTGGAATTAGGATTATGGACAATATATAGATTTTTTTTTTATTTTCATGTAATACTTCAATTTGTACTATTTTAATAATTTGTGATTGTAGCATGTAATATATTCAATCATATAGAATTAATTTAAGTGTATCACAAAGTAAGCACTGCAATATAATGAAGGAAATAATAACAAGTATGACAGGGAAATGATGCCTTGAAATTTTTCTGACAAAGCATTTCAAAATCACTTTTGTGGTGTCACCTCTAGAATTGCAGAATAAAGACTTCCCTTACTTACCTTTTTAGGACTAAATTGTTCAGAGACTATGAAATGAACTTAAGCTTTTGCTTTTAATATCTTAAAATTTCAGAGTTGCTTCTTTTAATTCTGTTTTTGCTTTTCTCTAATTATCATGATTCTGTCCCTCAGACTATGGCTGTTGCCTACCCAACAACTATGTACCGCCTATAAAAACATGATTTAAACAGCACTGGCAATACTAAAACCTATAGAAAAATTTAATTCTCTGTATCTGCTTTCATTTTGCTTGTCCTATAAATTTACAAACTAACCTTAAGTTATAGTAGGAGTGGAATGTGGAAGAACGTTTAAAAAAAAATTAAAGTCATCTTACTTCATGAGAGAGAGAGAAAATTAGAGCCAAGCAAAGGTATGTGTTAGGAATATTTTCCCAGAATATCTGATGTAAATTCATCATGCTTCTCTAAAACCAAGCAATGACTCTTTATTGTCATATTTAGTAGCTAAATGTCTGTACTGGTAATTCAAAGAATTAAACTCAGCATTTTAAAAGAAAACCATTTTAATTTTAAGATAACAATACATTTTCAATTGGCAATTACAAGGTTTAGAATCAAGTCATGGAGACTGAGGTTATTTAATCACATACATTTACATCATGATAGAGGCAGAGTTGAGTTTGTTATGTATTGGTTCAATGCTGAATTAAAGACATATTGGAATATGTATATTTTCATATTTAATCTCTGTAAGGACAAGTATGTTTTTCTGTGTTGTTCAGTGATTTATTCTCAGTACCTAGAACAGTGCCTGGAATATTAAAATTGCTACATAAATATCTGTTGGACAAGTGACTAAACTGTGTGATAGTAATTACTAACTAGAGAGTAAATATTCCTTTCAGATTTGCAATATGCATTTTCATGTCAGTTTTAGAAATGGAATAGTTTTATTTTTTCAATTTTTTTCCTGTTTTTTAAAGCCTCCAAATGAATTTCCAATAATAAAACACAGTTTAAAATGTTTTATTGGATGATGCTATTAAATACCAGAGTGGACCAGATTTAGAATGACTTGGAAGAGGGGAACTGCTTAGAATTAGGTCACTTTCTGAATTCCTCCTCTTGTGTAGAGATATTGCAACATGCATGCAGTGTTTTAAAAAAATGGTCTGTAGTAGTCTTCTGCCAGTTGTAATAATGTGTAATACCTAAGGGTAAGATAAAAATAGAGTGGTAGTTTTAATTCCATTCGGCAGTGTCCCGTTTTTTGTTTTGCTTATGTTTGCGTGACATTATAAATTCACACGCATAGATACTCATTTTTTCAGATGTCCTAGATTTACAGTGTATAGTACACATGTATATGCATATTAACTCATGGTATGTATAAACAAGGTAAATTATTCTCATATTCATAGAGGAATATAAGGCCAGTAATTCACTAGAGAATCAATCTTGAGGTTTCTATGTTATGTAATCCCAATGCTCATCATTGAGCAAATGATGCTAAAGATATCACTGGCAATCCAAATACTAAAGACATTCTCTATCTTAGTAAACAACAGAAAAATACTATTGCCAGTGATATCTAGTTTATTTCTTGACCTAAACCATCTCAATTGTTCTAACAAATGGATTCATTTTGTTACTGATTGCAAGTAGGAAGGCATCCTTATTTCTACTTTTGTGTTTTTTTGACCTGTCCATATGCATATTTTTTAATACAGATACACAGGTATATATTGGGGAAATTATTTAACATAATACAACATCTGGCATAATCAGAACATAATGTCTATAGCAACATATATGATTTCATGAGTCCTGTTTTTACTAAAAGTTTGTTAATGTTACTGATTACCAATCAATATTGAGAATTTCCTGAATTAGATACCTATGTGCATTAATAGTTTTTCTTAATGGATTTTTATATCACCATTTGTCAGCTGATCTTTTAAAACTTCTGAATTCAGTGATAGCTGCATTAATCCCTCTTTAATTATAAAAATATAACATCTAATAGGGTTTACTGCAGTGTAATACAGATTTCATTGTGTTTGTATAACATTAACTACAAATAACATCTAATGTTCATGATGCTAGATATTAAAAGATAATACACCAAATTGAGGCTATATCAAACAATCAAATTCAGAATGAAACTTGAAAATTAATAAAGGGAAATGAAAAAAGTTTCAACTTTCATTTTAATTTTTTAATGTTTTTTTTTTTTTTTTTTTTTAGAGGGAGAGAGAGATAGAAACATCAATGTGAGAGAGAAACATTGATCAGCTGCTTCCTGCACACCCTCTACTGGGGATCAAACCTGTAACCTGGGCATGTGCCCTGACTGGGAATTGAACCAGTGACCTCTTGGTACATGGGTCAAGGCTCAACCAACTGAGCCACACTGGCCGGGAGAAAGTTGTAAATTTTAAAGAATAAAAATTCCTTATTGAATTTAGTCAGAAAAACTATAGAACTGACTATAGAACTGAAATAATTTGGCAGGTTTTTGTGAGTTATTAATAATAAGCCATGGACAATAAAGCAGCCAGAGAGATTGTTCGTTTTTTGACTCACTGTTTTAACTCAGCAAAGTGTTTTCACATGCCTTTCTTATTTTTAAGCCCTAGTCAAGCTTTTCCTTGTCATTGGGTAATTTTTATTTCAGTTTGTAGATGTGAAAACCCATTTTATATCGGCTACTTTCTACTTTCTACGATGTATAAACACAACTTTTCAGAGTTGAGATGTCTTCTGGTTCAGGTCTCCCACTGAATGTTTGGATATCATCTGCCAAATCATAAATATGTAGAGCTAACCTGGTGATGCATCTTCTCTATCAGTATCTACAAATATGTGGAACTCATTCTCTCCTGAAAAACACTGTTTTTCTAAAATGTTTTAATAGGCATTTATTTGTGCTGGTCTGAAAGCTTCCTCCCTGTAATTTTTCCCTATTTCTTGCTCCTCTCATTCAAAGAAAGAAAACAATGTGCTTTTCGCCTGCTATTTCTTCCCATGTTTAGGTATTTCTCATATTGACCACTCTTTTCTCTGAAAAGACTTTTCTTTAATCCAAACTTCTCAAGTCCTAAATATATCATGATTCTTTATTTCCTGTTTTTAGATAGATTTTAGTTTGTTTTTTTAAATCCTCACCCAAGGATATTTTTCTATTTATTTTCAGACAGAATGGGAGGGATAGAGATAGAGATAGAAAGAGAAAGAGAGAGAGAGAAACATCAGTGTGAGAGGGACACATCGACTGGTTGCCTCCCGCATGACCCTACAAGGGCCAGAGACCAACCACAATCGAGGTACGTGCCCTTGATCAGAATTGAACCTGCAACTCATTGGTCCGCAGGCCCACGCTCTAACCACTTAGCAAAACTTGCCAGGGCAGATTTTACATTTTGATACCCAGAACAGAACACCTAAAATACTGTGTAATATCTTCATTATCAACAGAAGAATTGCATTTGAAATCCATACTATAACAAAGAATAATGATCATATTTTTGTAATTGATAACATATTCCTTTACTTTTCCTTAGCCACTGAATTAAATATGTTAATTATTTTATTACCTTGAACTCTCTTGGTATATTATATTATCTTTTATATATTTAATCAATGATGAACACTTTTATAAATTTTCAGGCCTCATAATTACTGTAGATAGCTTGTTTCATTTACCTTTTATTTTAATGTAAAAATGCATCATATTTTATTCAAAACAAATCTGTCAGGTTATTTACTAATGTTGACTGTGCCAGTATTATAATTTAATGCTTTTAATTTTAAAATGAGCAATTAGTTAATCTTTCATTGTCAGCTTTACTAATTTCTTCTTCCTCTTTCTCTTCTCTTTTTCTTCTTTTTTTTTTTTTTCTTCTTCTTTTCTTTTTGATAGTACTCTGCGGGGCGATACAAAGAACTGTTATAATTGTGACTGGTATGGACTTGTTGTCCGGGACGTATATATTTGCGGTCCTGTTAGCATGCGTCGTGTTTCAGTCTGGCGCCCAGGAGAAAAACTATACCGTTCGAGAAGAAATGCCAGAAAACGTCCTGATAGGCGACTTGCTGAAAGACCTCAACTTGTCGCTAATTCCAGACAAGTCCTTAACAACCCCCATGCAATTCAAGCTAGTGTACAAGACCGGGGATGTGCCACTGATCCGAATCGAAGAAGGTACTGGTGAGATCTTCACTACTGGAGCCCGCATTGATCGTGAGAAATTATGTGCTGGTATCTTGGTAGATGCCAGTTGCTTTTATGAAGTGGAAGTAGCCGTTTTGCCGGATGAAATATTTAGACTGGTCAAGATACGTTTTCTGATAGAAGATATAAATGATAATGCACCGTTATTCCCAGCAACAGTTATCAACATATCAATCCCAGAGAACTCAGCTATAAACTCTCGATATGCTCTCCCAGCGGCCATTGATCCTGACGCAGGAATAAACGGAGTTCAAAACTACCAACTCATTAAGGTGCGTTTTCAAAACATTTTGCTACAGCTAGCTCATTTTTTAAAGACAAAAAAATTTTTTAGGGTACCTCAAATTTGGAGTAAGTCATTACCTTAATTTTTCAAGTCTAAGCAAAGTATTGTGGAGAAAATTCATCACTGCAGTTTTTGCAGTTTGCATAGGGTTTTTTATGAATCTGAATATTCATTTGATGTATATTCATTTGCAAGCAGTTGTTTGTGTTTCCTTTAATCCACTACAGTGGTCAGACAAGGTACTCAACCTTACTACTTACAAGTCAATAAACAACCTTGTATTTTACTTTTAATCTGTCTGGTTATGACTGCCACAGATTTGACCTAAACATGTAAATCTAAAAGGTAGGAATGAATCCACAAACCTGTCAATTTTTATCAGTGATTACTTTATATAGGAAGCTATATCTTGCCTTTTGAAAATATGCCAAATAAATGTATTTGAGAAGTGAGTAGAACATTTTTTATTAGCGTTTCTCTATATATACAGAATAATAATAAATATTTTTCATAATGATTTTCAAGTCAAGGTAAGAACTTTAGGCATTTTGTGTCATCAAAATGAGAGTGCATTTTAGCCAATGTGCTATTAATGTTAAATATTTCCATTTTGTTCCAATTCTTTGAAAACACAGAGCATTTATTTGCTGTAGAAGGTAAATTACCTTTTATTGAAAAAGCTTTAATTTATCTGAAGAACCTATTTTGGCTTGAGTTGGGTTCTGGGGTGGGGAAGGCAGAGGTAAGATTAAATGGAATATTTGGTATTTTTCAAAATATTTTCATTACCTAGATGGTATATAGAGTAATAGAAAAGTCCGATTTTGGTATGTGAAATAGTGCAATGTGTTTGAATGATCTTGGAAAATGTGTAAAAGAACAAATGTATAGAAATGTATAGATTTAATATAGATACAGTCAAAGGATTTTCAAAATTTTATAAACATTTTGTGACAAAGCATTGCCAGATTACGATTAACATAATGGTCAATGTTAAAATTATTCAAAGCACACATAAATAAGGCATTTTGATGTATGTTACCTGAAGGTTTTGTCCTGAAGGATGTAAGATATTGGGAAACCTCTCAGCTGATGCCAATATGTTGTGAAGATATATTTGTTTATAAATACATTTAGGAGTTGAAGGCTACAGGACTCCTGAGGGAATTTGAGTGACATGCAGATTTATGTGTATGGGAAGTAAAAACAGAAAGAGAAGTGATCTATTATTTATAAATGAATATTTTTAGATATGTCCTTAACTGATGAAATGGGAAAAGATGGGGGAGTCAGAATGTTATAGATCACAATTTTGTATTGAGCAAAACTAGACATGCCACCTCTAGCTTATCATTTCTGACCTTTATCTATCATAGTTTCTCTATCATAACATGAGGATGATGATATACATGTCACAGGGGAAGAAGTGGAAAGAATAAGCACTAACTAGACAGTAGATATACCTGCATAGAAGATTTCTGGAGATGCTTTAAAACATTTGGATATTTATAGAAATGTGATGCTTAGTGAATACTATCTTTAAAGCAGCAAAGCACACTGTCTGATAGAACTTTCTGCAATGACTACATTTCTATGATCTGTGATATCCAATATATTTTGTCCTGGCCACATGTGGCTGTTGAATACCTGAAACAGGGTTAAGGGTTACCATTGAACTAAATTTTAAATTTTAATTAATCTTAACTTGAATAGCCACATGTGGTGGTGACTACCATATTGGAAAGTACAGCCTAAACAAAAACAAGTTTAATTGGAAAGTGAAAATTAATGGGTAAAATCAAAGACTTACCAAATTAACATGATGTGTTAGTTAGAAGGTTTCTCCACCCAGCCATCCTGAAAAAAAAAAAAATGTGTTGTTTTGAAAGGCAGTGCTTTACTTAAATAATAATTTTGTCATGTCTTAAGGCAGCTTAATATACTTCCTAAATATTTCTGATTTGTCTTGAAAGCTGCTTACAAGATTCAAATAAAACAACCTACCAGCATAATTTTAACTTAATTAAAATCTGCTATTGTTTGAAATCGTTTGAGAGATTGTCAGGAAATGACACAAAGACAAGCTCACTAGAAGTTCTTAGGTGTGTCTTAGAAATAGACATGGTCACCTGCTGGTGTGGATCAGTGGACTGAGTGTCGTCCCTTGGGTTGAGCGGTCCGGGTTCAATTCCTAGTCAGGGCACATGCCCGGGTTGCAGGCTCAATCCCCAGTGGAGGGTATGCAGGAGGCGGCCGATCAATGTTTCTCTGTCACATTGATATTTCTCTCTCTCTCTCCCTTCCTCTCTTTCTAAAAAAAAATAAATAAATAAATCCAATCAAAACATATTTTTTAAAAAGTATTCTGCTTTAGAATGTGTGATTAAGCCAAAAGTGAACTATATGATGCACCTAAAGTACTGGGGCATTTGTACATCTCCATGTACAAATACTGTCCTGACTCTGTTAACAATAATGAGTATGGAATACAAAGCATATCCCCGGGCATGCAGAGGGCCATGGCATGGGTGCTATTAACTGAGTGCACTTTGACTTACAAAGAGGCCCTGTCATGAAAGTAGTAGGTATGCTGGCAGGAGAGAAAAGCTAGATAAAAAGAAAGAAACATGTTTTGATTCATCCATAAACTTCAATAAATGTTACAATTTGAAAGAAAGTAGGTTAACCATAATGATTTATGTATTTATTTATTTATTTATTTATCTATTTATTTTTTGTAGTACATGCCCCTAGCAGAAACCAAACCCGGGACTCTCTGGTCCGCAGGCCGACGTTCAACTGCTGAGTCAAACTGGCCAGGGCCATAATAATTTATTTTAAAAGGCCCTCTGTCCTGCAGAATAAAATAAGAATTTATTTTTTCTTATTTATTTTTTAATCCTCACCCGAAGATATTTTTTCATATATGTTCAGACAGAGTGGGAGGTGTGTAGAGAGAGAGAGACAGAAAGAGAAACATCAACATGAGAGAGACACATCAATTGGCTGCCTACTGAACCACAACCAAGGTACGTGCCCTTGGCCAGAATCAAACCTGTGACTCTTTGGTCCATGGGCCGATGCTCTAACTGCTGAGCCAAACCAGCCAGGGCTAAAATAAGAATTTAATTAACCCTTATTTGTTCTATTTTTGTTGAGTAGACAAAACTAACAAAATCATAGTTTACCTTATATTACTAGGGTAATATAAAATGTGCATGGGAATATCACATAACAATGGGAGAAAAGAGGGAGATATAAAGAAAAATCCTAGGCAAAAAGCAGTTCAACTTACACATGGAAAGGTTCTGCTATTGACAGTTGTTTATTAATTAGCTAAAAATAAAAGCAGTGGTAGAGAACTTCTTGGTTTCTCCCCTTGAAGTTTCAACAATTTCTGTTTTCTTTTTTTCTTTGTTGATTTTAGAGAGATAGGAAGGGAGAGGGAGAGAGAAATAGAAACATCAATGAGAGAGAACATTGCCTGGCTGCCTCTTGCATGTCCCCCACTGGGGATCGGACCTACAACCTGGGTATGTGCCCTGAATGGGAATCGAATCGGCAACCTCTTGGTGCATGGGTCGACCCTCAACCACTGAGCCACACCGGCTAGACGAAGTTTCAACTATTTGAACAGCTGTATCTCAACAAAGGATTCCATGCTCAATGCACAAACATGGGTGATTATGCATTGAGCGTGATCCTGAGAGAACTACGCAGTGGGCAAGTGTGAGTGAACCGGGAGCCAATCCTTAAACACTTGTTATGTATTTGGCAGAGTGTCCATCCACTGCCAAACTAAATATAAAGGCCTACTGCCCAGCTGGTGTGGGGTGATAAACACACAATACAATATATAGATAATGTATTGTAGAATTGTATTCCTAAAACCGGTATAATTAACTAATTTCACACCAATAAATTTAATTATAAAAAAGAAACAAGAAATCCTAAGTAAACAACCTATTATTCTATCTTAAAGAACTAGAAACAGAACAAAATCCACCTAAAGTCAGCAGAAGAAAGGAAATAATAAAAATTGGAGCAGAATTGAATGAAATAGAGAACTAAATGACTATACAAAAATTATACAACAAAGAGCTGGTTCGTTGAAAAGATTAATAAAATTGATAATCTCCTGGCTAGACTTACTAAGGAAAAAAGAAAAGATTCATATGAATGAAATCAGACATGAAAGAGGAGAGGTTACCACAGACATCACAGATATACAAAGGATCATACTAGAATACTGTAAAACACTATATGCCACCAAATTTATAACCTGGAAGAAATGGATAAGTTCTGAGAAATATATAACCTTCCTAGACTGAATAATGAAGTATTGGGAAATCTAAATAGACTGATCAACAGGGAAGAAATTGAAACAACCATCAAAACCTCCCCAAAAAATAAAGGTCCAGGACCAGATGGCTTCACTGGTGAATTCTAACAAGCATTCAAAGGAGGTGTGATACCTATGCTTCTCAAACTCTTCCCAAAAAATTGAAGACGAGGCAGTACCTCCTAACACATTTTATGAGGTGGGGGTTGGGTAGAGGTGGGCCAAGGGGGAAGGGGAACTGGGGACATCTGTAATAATATCAACAATAAAACGTTTAAAAAAATGAGCAGAGGACCTGAACAGACATCTCTCCCAATAAGACATACCAACAACCAAGAAATATATGAAAAGATGTTCAACTTCACTAGCTATTAGGGCAGTGGTTCTCAACCTTCCTAATGCTGCGGTCCTTTAATACAGTTCCTCATGTGGTGGTGACCCCCAACCATAAAATTATTTTCGTTGCTACTTCATAACTGTAATTTTGCTACTGTTATGAATCGCCATCAGAAATATGTGTTTTCCTATGGTCTTAGGTGACCCCTGTGAAAGAGTCGTTCAACCCCCAAAGGAGTCGTGACCCACAGGTTGAGAACTGCTGTATTAGGGAAATGCAAACCAAAACTACAATGAGACACCCATTAGAATGGATATTATCAACAAGACAGGCAATAACAAGTGTTGGGGAGGTTGTGGAGAAATAGGAACCTTCATTCACTGCTGGTGGGAATGTAAACTGGTACAGTCACTATGGAAAACAGCCTGGTGGTTCTTCAAAACATTAAGAATAGAGTTACCATATGACCCAGCAATCCCTCTTCTTGGTATCTACCCCCAAAACTCGAAAACACTTATTCGCAAAGATATATCTCCCCTATGTTCATTGCAACATTATTCGTGATGGCCAAGACATGGAGACAACCAAAGTGTCCTTTTGTAGAGGATTGGATAAAGAAGATGTGGTATATAAATACTATGGAATACTACTCAGCCATAAAAAAGATGAAATAACTGCCATTTGCGGCAACACGGATAGACCTTGAGAATATTATAAGCAAAGTAAGTCAATCAGAAAAAGCTAAGAACCATATTATTTCACTCTTATGTGGGATATAAAACTGAAACTCATTGACACAGAAAAAAATGTGGTGGTTAACAAAAGGAAGTGGGCAGAGGAGGAGTAAAGAGTAAAGGGACCCAAATATATGGTGACAGAAGAAGATTTGATTTAAGGTGGTAGGAAAACAATGCAAGATACAGATCATGTATCACAGAAGTGTACTCTTGAAACCTGACCAGTGTCACCTCGATAAATTTAATTAAAAAATAAATGTGTCTATAAAAAAATAAAGGTGGTAGTAGAAAAGATTTATGAAATGTTTTAAAAATATGTATTATATAAAGTAGCATAAGACTTAAAACATAATATTTATTTTAAAAATTGAATATATAAATGTTTTAAATTAGTTTATGCATTTTTGTATTAGGTATGCTTTGGCATAATGCTTTGAAAAGCATTAATATTTCACATTTTAAATACTGGTAAAATGAATTTCAGAATAATACTTAATTTTTCTTTTGACTAGTATAGATCTGGAAACCAGCATATGGTCTTCTAACTGAGATTTGATTGATAAACAGACAGATAGACAGATTGATAATCTTGGGGGCAGGAATTACAGCAGGTTCATGATATAAGATAAAGGAAGAAAAAAAGAAAAAGAAGAAAAAGGTGGAGAAAGTATTGAAAGAATAAAGTCATTAACAATTGATTTTGCTTAGCACCAAGAAAGTTATATTTAAATAAAACTTATTTACGTGACCTTGATTAAGTTAATTTTCAACTTTTTTAGAGATGAGGTTACTCTGTAAGTAAAAATGATTCATCTATAAAAAATCATGATGTTTGGTTGTCACTTAAAAAATAGCTAGAGGTGCCCTGGCCGGTTTGGCTCAGCGATTAGAGCGTCGGCCTGCGGTCCTGAGAGACCCGGGTTCGGTTCCCGCTAAGGGCAGGTACCTCGGTTGCCGTTTGTCCCCGGCCCTGGTCGGTCGTGTGGGTGGCAGCCACTCGATGTGTCCCTTCACATCGATGTTTCTCTCTCTCTCTCTGTTCCTCTCTCTCCCTCCCACTCTACCTGAACAAAAAATGGAAAAATGTCCTCGGGTGAGGATAAAAAAAAAAAAAAATAGCCAGAGGTGAAATTTCTCTTCTCTGTGTTTTAAGTAAATAATGCTATAAAAAAAAATTCCCAGATTATCTAACCTCACAACTTAAAGAACTAGAAAGCAAACAAAAAGAAAGCCCCAGAGCAAGTAGAAGGAAGCAAATAGTAAAGATCAGAGCAGAAATAAATGACACGGAGACCAAAAAAAACAGTTCAAAAGATCAATGAAACAAAGAACTGGTTCTTTGAAAAGATAAACCAGATTGATGGACCCTTAGCTAGACTCACCAAAAAACAAAGAGAGAGAACCCAAATACACAAATCAGAAATGAAAGAGGAGAAATAATAACTGACACCACAGAAATACAAAGGATTGTTAACAAATATTATGAACAATTATATGGCAACAAATTCGACAATCTAAGCGAAATGGACAAATTTCTAGAAACACATAGTCTCCCAAAACTGAACCGGGAAGAGATAGAAAACTTGAACAGACCAATAGCAACAAAAGAAATTGAAGATTTAATCAAGACTCTCTCACCAAACAAAAGCCCAGGCCCGGACAGCTTCACCAAGGAATTTTACCGAACATTCAAAGAAAAACTAATACCCGTTCTCCTCAAACTATCTCAAAAAATTCAAGAAGAAGAAAGAATTCCAAATTCATTTTATGATTCTAATTCCAAAACCAGAAAAAGACACTACAAAGAAAGAAAACTACAGACCAATATCCCTGGTGAACATAGATGCCAAAATCCTGAACAAAATACTAGCAAATCGAATCCAGCAATACATCAAAAAAATTATTCACCATGACCAAGTGGGATTCATCCCAGGGATGCAAGGCTGGTACAATATTCGCAAATCAATAAATGTGATACACCACATAAAATGAGAGATAAAAATCATATGATCATATCAATAGATGCTGAAAAAGCATTTGACAAAATCCAGCAGCCATTTCTGATAAAAACACTCATCAGTGTGGGAATAGAGGGATCATATCTCGACATAATAAAGGCCAGATATGAAAGACCTACAGCCAACATCATACTCAATGGGCAAAAACTAAAAGCATTTCCCTTAAGAACAGGAACAAGACAAGGACTTCGCCACTCTTATTTAGCATAATACTGCAAGTCTTAGCCATAGCAATCAGACAGGAAGAAAAAATAAAAAGGGATCCAAATTGGAAAGGAGGAAGTGAAACTGTCATTATTCGCAGACGACATGATACTATACGTAGAAAACCCCAAACACTCCATCAAAAATTTACTAGACTTAATAAATGAATTTGGCAAAGTTGCAGGATACAAAACTAACATCCCATGATATTTTGATATAATTTCTATTAATTTGGACTACCTATCTAAAGATGTGTAAATTTATATATTTTTGGTATACATATACCATTTTGTATATCATAAATGTATATTATTGCATATATTATAAATATATCATTTTATTAAATGTTATTAAATAATATGTATGGTGTATAGTTTACATCATACATACTGTTACTGTGTGTATATAATTATCTTAATCTATCATTTATCTAATATATATGTGTATATATATATATATATATATATATATATATATATACTATTGAGCAATATTTGACACCTTTTGGCCAGGAATTAGAAATTACAATATCTCTTTAACTGTCACTCTATTATTCTTATAGCATGTTATCTATGAATTATTTCTTTTTCATATTTTAAGTCTTGTAGACTGCGAAGCCAATATTTTCACAAATAAAAATATACATTAAGAACCTTAGTCTGACTCAGGATATAGATATAAACCGCAAGGGTCTACTTCTTCCCATGGTTGAAATTCAGGGGAAATTAATTTGTCACATATGTCTTTGTTTTCTGCTTCAGATTTTCATCTTCCTTTATATACATGAGCAGTAATAGTTCTATACAAGTTCAGTGACAGTGTGTTGATTGGTTCCCTTGTGGCAGGCATGGTGATGTTTCAAAGGCTGACAGTTTATGTAGACAGAGCATGAAGATCAAGTGTTTCCCAGACTGGTGACTCCACTCAAAGTCCTCACCCATTTTTGCCCATCTCATAAAGCAGCCTCATATTTTCCAACAATTTCAACATTTTATCTTGGGTAGGGTCTTTTCTCATAGTCAAAGTTTGGGGCACATGTTTCTATTTTTTTTAATTTAAAACAAGATAAATTTGATCTTTATTTTTTAAACTAAATGAGAACAAAATATCTTCCCTGTTGATCAAGAGTTTTGTAATACTTTCAACAATAAAAATAAAAATTTTAAAAATGGATATATTTGTAAACTGAGATGTAGAAAATGCAGTGTCGATTAATATGAAATGTTGTGAATGAAAAAATGTTTTGGACTTATGAAACTAAGATTA
Organism: Molossus molossus; assembly: GCF_014108415.1. Lineage (NCBI taxonomy): Eukaryota > Metazoa > Chordata > Mammalia > Chiroptera > Molossidae > Molossus > Molossus molossus. Next base: position 18,669,192 of record NW_023425355.1, read on the forward strand.
GAGTTAGAGTTGTTTTGAAATCTTAAATTAGAAAATCCAAATTTTGAAAATATTAATCTATCATTAGATTTGTTAATCTTGGATCAAATCACCAAGAATGAGGCATTAAATAATATATTGTATAGAAAAAGATCAAGAATGCTGTATTAATCTGAAGGAGTTAATATTTCTTTATCTTAAGTAACCATAGCTCAAAATGTTGTGTAATATCAGGAGGAGTGGGTAAAGATTCATTAATGCCCTTGCAGGCAGATCATGCTATAATAAACAGTATAGTTAATTGTTTTAGGTAGCATAGTTGCCTCTAAGAGGCTCCCAAAAGATTACAGTGAGTTTTTAATTTTTTCAAGTACAAAATGAAATTCTACTTAGAAGTTCAACCTTTCAACTTTACAATAACTTGATTTTATATTTTTTGAATTCTATGATATGCTGATTAACATTTTTATCTACTCTAAAAAGCCAAAGAGATGATGATCAAATGCTAATGACTATTAGGTCCCTGAAAGCAGGTGATTATTATCAAAGTACATCCAGTAGGGGAGGAGGTGATGGCAACATGCAGCTCATACTCTTCACAAATGGATCTTGATTATCGCTGTCAGGTCTTACTAAAATTAGAGCGTGACACTAACAGGATTAAGTTTCTTTTGGCTTCATTGCTGTTATCACAGTCCTGGTTAATATTCAGAGTTCACTAATACCTTTCGTTAAATACACCTGTTACTAGTATTCCCACATGGAACACATATATGTGGGACATTTTAGATAGCTCAATTTTAGAATTTATAAATTGAGACTCTGAGGAACCAAACATGTTTCCAAGGTTGATTAATTTACTCACATCCTGCCCTTTGACCTGATAATACCAATTAACTATAAGAAATGCTGCTGAATTTTAATGTTAATTATTAGGTACAGACTTATTTATCTGCTATTCCATTCACTGTATCTAAATAAAAACCAATATGGTGCTTAATTTTGTGCCTGCCAAATGGTATGACTTAAAAACCCAACGGAAATATGTATTTATACAGACAAATAATTTGAAATAGACCTCTTTAATGAAAACACGGGGTTTCATTATACAAACCTACTTGGGTTTTATAATTCTCATCAGTGCAAATAATCTAAGATAATAAGTGTATTGAGCCCTGGCCGGTTTGGCTCAGCGGTTAGAGCGTCCGCCTGCGGTCCGGAGAGACCCGGGTTTGGTTCCCGCTAAGGGCACGTACCTCGGTTGCAGTTTGTCCCCGGCCCTGGTTGGTCGTGCGGGTGGCAGCCACTCGATGTGTCCCTTTCACATCGATGTTTCCCTCTCTCTCTCTTCCTCTCTCTCCCTCCCACTCTGTCTGTACAAAAAATGGAAAAATGTCCTCGGATGAGGATTAAAAAAAAATAATAATAAGTGTATTGAGGTGGATAGTATGTTTGTCATAAATTATTCTTTTTGTCTATACCGCTTTATATTATAGCAACACTGTGCTATGGAGGTACCTTCTTTTTTTTTTTTTTATCCTCACCTGAGGACATTTTTCCATTTTTTGTTCAGATAGAGTGGGAGGGAGAGAGAGGAAGAGAGAGAGAGAATCATCAACATGAAAGGACACATCGAGGGGCTCCCACCCACACGACCAACCAGGGCTGGGGACAAACTGCAACTGAGGTTCGTGCCCTTAGCGGTAACCGAACCCAGGTCTCTCTGGACTGCAGGCCGACGCTCTAACAGCTCAGCCAAACCAACCAGGGCGAGGTACCTTCTTAATGAACTGAAGCATCATTTTTCATTTAATCTTAGACCAAAAAAATTAATGTGTTTGGAAATGGTTTCATACCAGAGGTGATGACTTCCTGTTTAGAACTGATGATAAAAGCAATAAGGTCATTTTTGGGGAAACTTTCTGATTTTGTTTTAATTTGATCTATGAAATAATTCATATAGCTTTATACCTTTATCAAGCCTCAATTTTTGAAGGAATTATTTAGCAAAAAATATAAAATGCACATGAACAGGAGTTCTCACTTCAAAATCAAATACTAGAGAAATTAATATTCTCCCTTTGCATTTATCAGTTTACAATCTTCATAAATCAATTAAAATGTGTGGATAATTAAATAATGTAATAGCATAATAAATCAAATTAGTTGCTTTGACCACAAATTAAATTTTAGTATGTCTTTCTTGAAATGTCTTTTAGTTTCTAAGTGTAGATAGAGGTTACCAGTGGAAGGAAAATATTACTTCACTTTAATTATAAAACAAAGCTAAATTTTCTTAACTATTTCTGAAATGCTCTTTATGCATTGTTTTTCTTTTTGTTTGCAAAGTTATTATAGCTTCATCAGTCTCATTCTACAAAAATGTGATAATGTATTTTCTCCATATAATGTTAAATATTTATTACTAGAGAGCTCTGTGACCCAAAATAGAATATCCAGGTGCACATAGAAACAAATATGTGTCTTTTAGAAACTAAAACAAAACTAGAGCTCCATGTTTTTCATTTGCTGGGAAATAAAATAGGCAATTCTACATACAAGTCATAAGAAAAATATTGCTTTTTATTATACATCGAAAGATGTTACTAGTATTATATTTTAATTACTACGTGTAGGCATTACTATACTTGCAGATAAACTAAGAAAAGTAGTACAAAGTTACATAATAGGAAATGCAAATGAGAGATCTTTTGAAAATGTAATTGTAAACTTTGTTTTGATAAAGAAAACAGTTTTTAAAAGTTGACTATTATGAAATGAAGCTTTGGATTATCTAAACTAAATTACATTTGTCCTTGAGATCTCATTTAATCAGGATTTTATTCTATGGGGGAGGGTATTCTCATAAACATTCCTCGTCATCCTGTTTATTTTAAATATAGAAATCCCATTATTTTAAGTTTCTCCAATAAAATGATGTAAAATTCTAAAAAATAGAATCTGTTTTACTAAATCTTGTCTTATTTGTATCTTATTTGTAACAATAACTGATTGCTAACTAATATGTTAGTTTAATTACAGTCATCTAAATTTAATGTATACTTAATGAGTGTCAACTATGCAAAATCTTGAGGGAAAAAAAATGTTTGAAAAATTGTACTGTCTCCAAGGAGCTTAATAATATGCATTATAGAGAATATATTTTTACACTAATGAAAGTAAGGAAGGAAACATTTCTTATATTTGAAATTCTTATCTTGCTTTGGTCATTCAATTAAAAAACATGGAATTATTTTAAGTCTTCATAATTTCAGAAAAATTAAAACTTCCAAATATACTTTTAATACATTTTTACCAAGCACCTTCATTAATTATTTTTTACTAGGTCTGCAATTACAACATTAATACCTTTTGCCAAGACTTATCAGCAAAACTGTTTTGAGATCAGAAATAAAACCTTTTTGAAAAAAATGGTAATTCCTGTGCTAGTGATGGTAATTACACTGGTCTTTCTGTTATTATTATTATTATTGTTGTTGATAGTATTACAGATGTTCTTCATTTTCCCTCTCTTTACCCACTCGCCAGCCCCTGCACCCTACCTGGCATTCACCACACTATTGTCTGTGTCCAAGGGCTATGCATATATGCCTATAAATTCTTTGGTTACTCTCTTTTCCTCACCCACCTCCTCCCCTTCCCCTCTGAGATTTATCAATCTATTCCTTGAAGTCATGCCTCCGGACATATTTTGTTCATTACATTCCACATACAAGTGAGATCATGTGATATCCGTATTCCTCTGATTGGCTTATTTTGCTGAACCTAATAATCTCCAGGTTCATCCATGCTGCCTCAAGGGTAAGAGATCCTTTTTTTTTGTTACAACGTCATAGTATTCCATTGTGTATGTTCCACACTTATTAATTGTTTTAGAAAGGGAGGGAGAGAGATAGAAACATTGATGTGAGAGAGAAACATCAATCAGCTGCCTTCTGTACACTCCCTACTGGGGATCAAGCCTGAAACCCAAGCATGTGCCCTGACCAGGAATCTCTCTTAGTCCATTGGATGACACTCAATCCACTGAGCCACACCAGTTGGGCATCATTGATCTTTTTTATTGTTTTTTTTTTTTTTTATTGTTTTTTTTAGTCTCTATGTCCTTTATTTCTGCTCTGACCTTTATTATTTCCTTATACTTATTCTGGGCTTTTATTGTTCTTTTTCTAGTTCTTTTAGTTTTAGGGTTAAATCATTTATTTGTGATTTTTCTATTTTTCTTAAGGTAGTTCTATAATGCTATGAACATCCCCTCTCTGGACTGCATTCACTGTGTCCCATAATGGATTTTGTGTTGTTGTGATCATTTCATTTGTTGTGAAGTTTTTTATTTTTTCCTTGATCTTGTTGGTAACCCCTTGATTGTTTAATAACATACTATCTGACCTTCATGTGTCTGAATGTTTTTGAGTGTTTTCATTATAGTTGATTTCTAGTTTCATGCCATTGTGATCTGAGAAGATCCGTGATAAGATTTCAATCTTCTTGAACTTGTAGAGAGTTATTTTGTGTCCTAACATGTGATCTGTCTTTGAGACTGTCCCATGTGCACTTGAGAAGAATGTATATTCTGCAGATTTATGGTGAAATGTTCTATAAATATCAATTTAAATATATCTGATTTAGTGTGTCATTTAAGGTCACTTTTTCCTTGTTAATTTCTTTGTCTGGAAGTCCTATCCATTGATGACAGTGGTGTATTAAAATCCCTTACTATGAATGTATTGCTGTCAATCTCTCCCTTAAAGTCCTCCAAGAGTTATATATGTATATTTAGGTGCTCTTACATTTAGGGTGCATATGTTTACCAGCATTATATCCTCTTGTTGGATAGATCCCTTTAGTGTTATATTCTTTGTCTCTTGTTATGGACTTTGTTTTATTTTATTTAAAAAAATTTTTTTCTTTATTGATTTTTTAGAGAGAGAGAAAGGGAGAGGGAGAGAGAAATGGAAACATTGATGAGAGAGAATATCGATTGGCCGCCTCCTGCATGCCCCCGACTGGGAATTTGGCCAACAACCTGGGCATGTACCCTGTCCGGGAATTGAACCGGTGACCTCTTGGTGCATGGGTCAATGCTCTACCACTGAGCCACACCAGCCAGGCTATGGACTTTGTTTTAAAGTCAGTTTTGTCAGATATGAGTATTGCTACCCCAACTTTTTATTGTTCTCATTTGTATGGAAATTTGTTTCCATCCTTTTACTTTCATACTGTGTGAGTCTTGTTCTGAAGTGAGTCTTCCATAGACAGCATATATATGGGTCATGTTTTCTTATCAGTTCAGCTACCCATTGTCTTTTGATTGGAGCATTTAACCCATTTAAATTTAAGGTTAATATTGATAGGTTTTTATTTATTACCATTTTTACTCTTCATGCCTATGTTCCTCTCTCCCTCTCTCTTTCTTCTTACAGCAGTCCCTTTATCATTTCTTGCAATGCTAATTTGTTGGCAATAAACTCCTTTAGCCTTTTTTTGTCAAGGAAACTTTTTATACAAGTCTTTCTATTACCTTAATTTCACACTGTTTCCAATTCCTCTCCAGTATATTGGACAAAATTAAAATGATCCTTTTCTATCAGTATGGACATTCTAAAATTTATGTAAGAATTAAAGTAAGAAATTTGCTGAGTGCCTTAAAGAAAAATATTCTATAAACAATAGTTACTGGTTTAACTCTACAGTCTAAGATTAATTATGGTGTTCCCCAATTTCTCTAAAATTATGCCTTATACCCTTTCAAAAGCTTATTTTACAACCTAAACCTCTTTTCATACATGTTTTATACACGTATAGAGAGAATAATCTGAAAGCATTATTCTTTTTCAATCAATGCCACTGGCTCCACATTTATTTCTGGACCAAGTTAATTTAAAAACAAACAGACAAACAATCTTCCATTTACTTTCTTTAGCTATCTCTTGAATCAAAGGTTTCCTTCTCTTCATTTGTCTTTGCCTCCTCCTGGCCCTCCATATGACTATGGTACTGCTAATGTGAATATTTTCTCATATACAACTTCTACCATCTGGAATTGCTTTATTTACATCTCATTCATATGCCATTAAAAATTAAAATTTCCCATCTTGTCTTTTCTTTTTCACGCTGAAATCATTTTCTATTTCCTTATTTCTTTTCTTGTATGTGAATCACGATTGCCTTTACGTAGTGGGTTCTGTAGGATAGATATGCAATAATAAATTTAAATATTTTAAATTTTTAATCATTCTAAATTTACTGGGTTTTAAATATATTTTTTTAAGCAGGGGATTTGCTAGGACAAGGTATTCATGGATGCTAGTATAATTTTCTGCTGTACGAAGGAAAGAAGCTATCCTTTGAAGATGAGTTTGTTTAGAATCATGCATTAAGAAATAAGAGCTTGGCCAGGGACAAGGAGAGCTTTGCTGTTGGTAATGATATTATAATGAAGTAAATGGTTAACAGAAGAACAAAGTGATGCTCCAAAAAACCCAGGGATGTGTAATTAAAAACAACAACAATTTAATGGGTTATAAATAAATTAAGAAGTGTAGAACTTTATAGATTATTTTTAGTTGAACATACTATTTTAAGTCACCAAATGATTATATGGATGAATATAAGAGTGTATATAGCTATCGAAAAGCTGGAAAATATAATTATGTTTAGTTGAAAACCATCTCCCTGATAATCCAACTGCCTTGGATGGATAAATAAATAAATGTAAAAAGAAAGCCATTTGCCCGGCCGGTGTGGCTCAGTGGTTGGGCATCGACCCTCGCACCAAGAGATCGCCAGTTTGATTGATTCCCAGTCAATGCACATGCTCAGGTTGTGGGCCCGATCCCCAGTGGGGGGCATGCAGTAGGCGGCCAAATGATATTCTCTCACATCGATGTTCTCTCTCATTGATGTTCATTCTCATCGATGTTTCTTTCTCTCCCTCTCCTTCCTGCTCTCTCTAAAAAATCAATAAAGAAAAAATTTTAAAAAATAAAGCCACTTGAATACACAAAATTATTATGAGATTCTGATGTTAATTATTATATTCTATAATTCATTTAATGGTGTTGCATGCTTTTTCTCTGAAAATTTTAGCACACAGTAGTCACCCCTTATCCGCAGTTTTATTTTCTGTGATTTCAGTTACCCATGGTCAACCTCAGTCCACAAATATCAAAATAAAAAATCCAGAAATAAACAATTCAAGAAATTCCAAAAATAAATTGCCTGCCATTCTGAGTAACATGACTTGAGTTCTCCCTTTGTCCAGTGTATTCAAGATATATGCTCTTCTCACCCATTAGACACTTAGCATCCATCTTGCTTAGCAAATGAACCTAGCAGTATCTCAGTGCTTGTGTTCAAGTAACCTTTATTGTACTTAATAATGGTCCAAAAGCATAAGAGTAGAGATGCTGGTCATTCAGATATGCCAAAAATAAGCTATCAGGTGCTTCCTTCAAGTGAAAGGGTGAGAGTGCTCACCTGAATAAGGAAAGAAAAAAAAAGTATATGCTGAGGTTGCAAAGATCTACAGTAAAAATGAATCTTTTATCCATGCAATTGTGAAGGAAAAAGAAATGTACAGTCGTTTGCTGAGAGAGGCTAGATTCATGTATCTTATTTATTTCTTTTTTATTAATCCTCACCTGAGGAAATTTTTTCATTAATTTTTAGAGTGAGTGGAAGGGTAGGAGAGGGAAGGGAGAGAGGGAGAAACATCAATTTGAAAGAAACACATTGATTGGTTGCCTTCCGCATGTGCCCTGACTGAGGCCAGTAGTTGAACCTGCAACCCAGGTATGTGCCCTTGACTGGGAATCGAACCCAAGACCCTTTGGTGTGTGGGTTGATGCTCTATCCACTTAGCCACACCAGCCAGGGTTATATATATCTCATATTACACTATATTGTTATACTTGTTCCATTTTTTAATTAGTTATTGTTAATCTCTTACTGTGCCTAATTTATAAATTACACTTTGTTATAGATATGTAGGTATAGGAGAAAAACATATCCATAGGGTTTGGTACTATTTGTGGTTTCAGGCATCCACTGGGGGTCCTGGAACAAATCCCCTGAGGATAAGGGAGAGCTGCTGTATTTAACAGATATTTCATATTTCAGGAGGCATGTAACTTTTCACTGTGAGGAAATAAATTCCTAAAGGATCAGGTATGGATAACCATACCATTATTTTCAACACCATGTCACCCCCTCAAATACATCATTCTAGATTCCAAACCCAGTCTAGAATTTTATAAGTGGAAGAAGTAGCAATGAGCATCCTATAATTTTTAAGCCTTTCCCAACCATTGTTATGGTATGGGGATGCACTTTAAGTAGAATACTTGAGAATAGGAAAAGTGAAAATTTCCTTCTTGGGGTTGGTGGATAAGGTGCTTAGTTGGAACATTGTTGGTTGGCTTCTACTTAGAACTCATTTATCCACCTGTAGCATTTAGGATTCTAGACATATCTCTAAAATCTATTTTTCCAGTTTTCAGGCATATTTAAGTACCTGGAGTTTTGCCTTAGTCCCTCAAATGATGCTTTGGATCAAATACCAAAGTGGTATAATGAAAATACATAAAGCTAGAGGTGTCACATAGAAAACTACTTTACATTCAACATAACCAGAATAATAAAACAGAGGTTTTAATCTCTTTAACTCATAGAAATATCAATCTTATTTTTAATTATTTATCTAGTATACATGACTTAGTGAGCTATAGATGTCTACACAAATATAATTATACTATAGTAAATGTAAGTCATTTAAAGTAATTTACAATTTTCTCCACTTGTTTGTGGATATTTTGTAAATACTAATCTCTTTTTAATTATGCCTGGTCTTCTATAATCCAGACTACTAAACTGGCTCCTGTCTTAGATACTATATTCTACACACCCCACAAAATAGCAGCCAGCCTTATTTAGGTAATAATGAATGTAAAAATAGCATTTTAACAAATAACTCTCTGACACTACCAGACAACTGTGGAATTGGGTGAAGCAATTAGTTTTGTATTCTCATCTTTTCATCTTAAGGCAGAATAACTTAATTAGATTAGCTACAGCTAATTCAACATAAACTATTGTCTCATAGCCTCAAGAGTTATTTTAAAACATCGCCATGCTTTACTGCACAACTTATTAACAATTCTTTCATCTGCTGCAGCTGTTAAGGGTTTCTCAAACTTATGACTGCTTCAATGAGTTAGTGATAGTTGATTCACTATATTTGCAGTGCATTGCCACAATGAGTTATTAACAGTTCTTTCTACTGACAACAGCTTTTGAGTTTTGTGTTAGGGTGATATTGAAAGCTTTTTTCATTGTTTCTTTTTCCTCATAAATAACTGACTAGATAACTCTGTGTTTTCACACATGGTTAGTAACTTGTTTCACAAATAACAAGAATTGTTCTTCGAGTTGCAGTTATAAGTAATTGCATTAAAAGATAACTGCTTATTTTTTTTTATTGCATAGGCAATATTTGTAGTTATTTGAAGTGTTGCTTTCTCAAATAATTTCCACAGAGTTAGTGGACAAATGGGTTGACCTGTAGAATTCAGATTCAATCTGTACATTCAAGAAGAATTATGTGTGTGTGCTTGGTATATAACTTTGTGTATAATTTTTAACTCTATTTTATTTTAATCTGGTTTTCTGTCATCTATTTGCATTGTATGAGGATGACCATAGTAGTTATCCTCTATATAAGTATAATTTTGAAAGTGAAAGGGCCCCTGTTAATAATTTAGCAGGGACAACCAGAATATATAGTCACAATATCTAAGACCCAAAATATCTAGACTAGTTCCTTATTTGACATCTTACATTCTTCTTCCTGAAGGTTGGTCTACCTTGTGCCAGAGAGCTGCGGCTACCTGCATAAACCAGTGAAATCAGCTATTACTTGGATAAACTCAAACTGCATTCTCCATTTATTTTAGCTGAACAACTCTCAGGCTGAGCTAGCTCAATTGGTAAAACATTAGCTTGTAAAGAATTATTTGACAACAGACATTCTGTCATCAAATCTATACAGGGTATGGAAAACAGACACAATTTCATTAAAAATTCCTTTATTGTGGACAGGATTTCCTTGATCATTATTCAAACATATTAAGATAGCTGTTCTTCACTTCCATGCACTTATGGACAAAAGTTAAGAGGGATTAGACTTTTAACCAATGTCCTAAACAATTAAGGTTAAGAAGCCAAATGTGTTACCCAGTTTCTACTTTTCTACACAGTTTTCCCTAAATAACTATTTATTTGAAGGCTACCTGGGTATAGTCTAAAAGAGGATATGCTACACATTCTTTTGTTCATATAAGAATTGGTTTGTAGTCAAGAGCCTTGAATGGTCTCTGTAGAAGAATAGTGACTTTATTTGCATGGATGTATTCTTCATAAATACTTTTAATCGAACAGTTTCAATTTTCCTTCATTACACTGGTTTGAGAATAATTGATACCCGTGTGATACCAAATTTGTATCCTTTTGGTGTTTCTCCACCTACCAACAGTAAAAAACATGACATCACCAATAATCATTTCATTGTTTTTGCATCATATGCTTTAGTTTTGTTTATGGATTTGACAGGATTTTTTCACTCAGGATTTTGGAGATTCTTGGCACGTAAGTCAGCATCAGAAAATGCATGATGCTCAGATCATGCTTGTATCCTCTTCTAGTAGAGCTAATCATTTTTCTAAAGATAAATTTAAAATTTTCCTCCAAAACTGTTATACATGGACTGAACCAAATATGATGTAGAACTGTACTTTAAAAGTTTGTGCATATAAGGGTCACTGATCTTTTATATGACATTATTCATGAAAAGTACAGTGATTAAGTGAATTAGTAAACACATTTCAAGTATATTTATTTTGAAACTCGCCTTTAATTCTTAGAATAGCTTGACTGTTTTAGAACAGTTCCTAATAAAAATAATTGAATTACATTCAAGTATCTAGTTAATAGAGTTAATAGCAAATGCTACAAACCTAAATAATTCTGGTGATAATAAAATTCAATTTAAATACAAAATGTGGTCTAGAGTTCAGTTAGCTTAATAATCCAATGGTTTGTAGTATGCATTAGACTTTAATGGTGTTGTAAAATGCAAATTGCTGATTATCATGTTCCTGAACTTTATATTAAGTGTTTTTCTTCCACCTCTTGGAAGTTTGACAAATCACAAATGATTTTGATCAAGAAAATGTATTTTTTAGAAGATGAAATCAGTATTTACTAAAGGTTTGCCATTATACTATCACTGATAGGGCTTTATGATATTTAAAAAATATAGCCCACTGTTGTGAATTTTTGAGAAATTGTGATTTCATTAAATTAGAGTTTGACAATCAAAACATAAGTTCAAAGCCTATTACCTGAGCATGTTTCTTTGTGCATGCTATTATGTGCATAATTCTATACAATTCATTCATTCATAACCAACTCAACACTTTGTTATTCAGTAGTCAATAATCAAATTTGACTGAATCATATTTTTTCAATCCAATTTTACTTTTTTTCAAAATACTTTAAAAATACCTCCTACATGCCCTGGCCAGTTTGACTTAGAGGTTAGAGCGTTGGCCTGCAGACCAATGAGTAGTGGGTTCAATTCCGGTCAAGGGCATGTACCTCGGTTGCGATTTGTCCCCAGCCGTGGTTGGGGTCGTGCTGGAGGCAACCACTCGATGTGTCCCTTACATGTTGATGTTTTTCTCTCTCTCCCTCCCACTCTATCTGAACAACAACAAAAAAAGGAAAATGTCCTCAGGTGAGGATTTAAAAAAAGAAAAAATACTTCCTAGAAAGTTTCTACTTTCACAAATGTTACCAAGACTCCCAGGAAGCATTAAATTCCACAATTATTCATGGGGTTGGATAAACTCACATTTCCGTTAGATGTTTTTTTTTCAGTTATTAGTACTCATCTTTTTCGTGCAAATCAGTGTTGTAGCACCTTATTCTTGGTTTCCATTACACATATAGTATTGTACAAAGAGGAGCATCTTCCCTTTTCTAAGAGGATACATAGGTCAAAGCTAATTAGTGGGTTTGTTTAGACTGGTAAGGAATTTTTTTTCTACCGATTTTATTTTATATTGGTTTCAGGTGTATTGCTTAGTGGTTAGCGAATCATATACTTTACATAGATAGTATTACCTTTGATATTTCCAGTACCCCACCTTAGAATCGTAGTAAAGGGAATTTTAGATTGGAATTTGTAGCTATTACAAACCTCAATGTAATGGACATCATTGGTAAAAAGATTCCTCTTTCAACAATTCATTTTGGTGCAGCTATATTCTGTTAGAAGATTTTCAGTAGTTGTATACATTTCCTTAAACCATTTCTTTTATAATTAGTGGCTTATTGCTGAAGCTGTGATAACATACATACAATTTGAACTTTGGCTTTGATTTCCAGAGAGAAAGTATAAACAGACTGAATTTAACATGCAAAGACCTTTACATTAAATTTAAGTCAATATAAAAATAAATGTCTTATTTTTACCTCATTTCCCAGTTATCATCCTTAAATTACATTAACTTATTAATGCTACACACTGTTTTAATGAGAATTATAGTTTGACACTCAATTTTGAAAATATTTTATTTAAAAAATATTATCAACATGTGATTTTCGAAATATAACCTATTTTCCTATTATTGTTAAAACTGTACCTCTTTCTGTTCCCACCTTTTAAACTAAGACTTGTAAATTCACACAGAGTGAAAATAGGTATGTATATTTATGAACTTAGTTGATAAACTTTATTTAATATGGGTCATAAAAAAGGAGACAAAACCTCCAAAATGTCCCAATTCGAAAGAGAGTTAAATTAAAATTTATTTTCTACCGTTTTTATATTTCTGTAGCAATTGTTATATCTTTTGACATTCATGACAGCTCTTTTAGATAAGGGAAAGTCATTGTTATAATAAGTAAGTGATGTACTAGGCCAACTTTCTGGTAAATTAAAAATGGTGATAATTCTGCTGTTTTGATATTTTCTTGTACTGTAAACTATATTATCTATTATTACCCAATATGATAAAAAAATTAAGATAGTGAGCCATGAAAAATATCCTATATTTTCTCATAAAACTATGTTTACTGATTGCACTTCAAAATCAATTAGTGTGAATGAAATGCTAAAAATTGCATTAGAATATTATGACGTTATCTGTAAAAACGACTTATTTATACTACTGTGTTTTTTAATACAATATTGTCACAGGTCAAATATACTTACCATTTTAAAGAAATAAACAGTTAAATTTACAGAAATGTAAAATAAAAATGATTGGGCATTTATTTATGTAAGATAAATAGAATAATGTCTTGAATGTATATATATTGCCCATGTTTTCAGTTTTTCATTGTAATCTGTAGCTTTAGCTCTGATTGAATAAAAATCTGCCTTGGAGAGAAAATCAAAACTTGATTTAAAAATTTTAATTGATAACCAAAGGTCTGCTGAAAAAATCAAGATCTCTTCAATTTTTTTATTTCTTTAAATTAAATGTGTTTAGGCTAATAAATGAATTTGGCAAAATAGCAGGATACAAAATTAATATTCAGCAATCAGTGACATTTTTATATACCTATAATGAACTCTCAGTAAGAAAAACTAAGAAAATAATCCCATTTACTATTGCAACAATAGCAACAACAAAGGGAATAAATTTAACCAAGGAGGTAAAATACCTGAACTCAGAAAACTATAGGACATTGAAGAAACAAATTGAGGAAGATAAAAATAAGTGGAAAGATATACCATGTTCATGGATTAGAAAAATTAGCATGAAAATGTCCACACTACCCAAAGCAATCTATTAAGATACAAATGGCATATTTCAAAGACCTAGAACAAATATTCCAAAAATGTATATGGAACCAAACAAGACCCCAAATGGTCTCAACAATCTTGAGAAAGAAGAACAAAGTTGGAGGAATCGCATTACCTGATATCAAATATACTAAAAGGGCATTGTAATAAAAACAGCCTGGTACTGGCAAAAGGACAGACATATAGATCAATGGAACAGAATAGAGAGCCCAGAAATAAACCCACACCTTTATGCTCAATTAATATTTTACAAAGGAGACAAGAGCATACAATGAAGTAGAGACACTCTCTTCAATAAATGGTCTTGGGAAAATTGGACAGGTGCATTAAAAAAATGAAACTAGAGTGCCAACTTACACCATAAACAATAAACTCAAAATGAGTAAAAGACTTAACAGTACGTCATAAAACCATAAAAATCCTAGCAGAAAACATAGGCAGCAAAATCTCAAACATGTCTTGTAGCAATATTTTTGCCGATTTATCTCCTAGGGCAAGGGAAACAAAGGAAAAATAAGCAAGGAACTATATCAAACTAAAAAGCATCTGCACAGATAAAGAAACCATCAACCAAGTGAAAAGGGAACCCACTGTATTGGAGAACATATTTGCCAATGAGACATCTGATAAGGAGTTTATTTCCAAAATACATAAAGAACATATACAACTCAACACGAGGAAGACAAACAGTCCAATTTAAAAATGGCCAGAAGACCTGAATAGACATGTCTCCAAAGAGGACATATAGATGGCCAATAGACATATGAAAAAATGCTCAGCATCACTAATCATTAGAGAGTTGCAAATTAAAACCACAGTGAGATATCTCCTCACGCCTGCCAGAATGGCAACCATCAATAAATCAACAAACAACAAGTACTGGTGAGGATGTGGAGAAAGGGAACCCACGTATACTGCTAGTGGGAATGCAGATTGCTGCAGCCACTATGGAAAATACGGAGTTTCCTTAAAAAATTTTAAATGGAACTGCTTTTTGACCCAGTGATCCCACTTCTGGGAATATATCCTAAGATTACTGAAACACCAATTTAAAAGAATATGTGAACCCCTGTGTTCATAGCAGCACTATTTACAATCGCTAAGATCTGTAAACAGCCCAAGTGTTCATCAGTAGATAAGTGGATAAAAACACTGTGGTACATATACACAGTAGAGTACTACTCGGCTGTACAGAAGGAGGACATCATATCTTTTGTGATAGCATGGATGGACTTAAAGATTATTGTGCTAAGTGAAATAAGCCAGTCAGAGAAAGACAAATACTGTATGATCTCACTTATAAGTAAAATCTAATGAACAAAATAAACTGACAAAACAGAAACAGAGTCATGGATACATGGAACAGACTGACAGATGTCAGAAGGGTGGTGGGAGGGGGCGACTGGATGAAAAAAGGTGCAGTGATTAGCCATAGAACATATATGCGTAGCCCATAGACACAGACAACAGTTTGATGTTGGCCAGTTTGGTGTTGGCCAGGGTAGGGGTTGGTGAGGGCTGGGTGGAGGAGGGCAAAGTGGTGGTGTAATGAGGACACTTGTGAGAGTGTAAACAATAAAACAAAACAAAAAAGAAACCAAAAAAAAAAAAAAATGAATGAAATTTGTATAACAGTACTGATTAATTCCATAGGAAAAAAATTATTGGGGTGACATTGGTTAATAAGATCATATAGGATTCAAGTGTACAATTCTATGATACATTATCTTTATCTTGCATTGTGTGTCCACCACCCAAAGTAAAATCTTCTGTCACAATATATTTGATCCCCTTTATCCTTTACTACTTACCCCACCCCCTCTGGTAACCACCATACTGTTGTCTGTGTCTTTGAGTTTGGGTTTGATTGTTTTTCCTGTTTATTCATTTGTTGCTTTTTTCACATAATCTCATCATTGGAGAATAATTGGATTCACTTAAGTTCAAATAATTTATTTTATATATGTACTGAATTTATTACCTATAATTTCACACTATTATATAAATCTTGGAGCTTTTATTTTATTTAAATAAAGTACATTTTATTTTATTTTATTTTTTGCATTTATTTTCAGATAGAGCAGGAGGGAGAGAGGAAGAGAGAGAGAGAGAAACATAGACATGAGAGAGACACATTGAGTGGCTGCCACCCACACAACCCCAACCAGGGCCGTGGACAAACTGCAACTGAGGTACGTGCCCTTAGCGGGAACTGAACCTGGGCCTCTCTGGTCCGCGGGATGATGCTCCAATCGCTGAGCCAAACTGGCCAGGGCAAAAATCTTGTAGCTTTGAAATGGCACTTCTATTTATAACAAATAGAAATTAGTTTGTTGCTATTCTGGCCTAGAATCCAAATAATCAAAGTCAAAACCATTTCCTCCTAGAAACATTTAATTCATTTAAATTTATAAATAATGAGGTATTACTTATTTGTGATTTCAGTGTTGTTCAAAGTGTAATTAACCACCCTGCCAGTGTGGCTCAGTGCTGAGTGTAGACCCATATTCAAAGAGTTCACTGGTTCAATTCGCGGTCAGGGCACATGCCCAGGCTGTGGGCCAAATCCCCAGTAGGGGGCATGCAGGAGGCAACCAGCCAGTCGATGTTCTCTCTCATCTATGTTTCTATCTCTTTCTCCCTCTCCTTTCCTCTCTTTCTAAAATCAATAAAGAAAAAAAAAAAATAGAAGTTACTCTCTTGTGAAAAATAAATAAATGAAAGTATAATTAACCACAGAATAAGAACGTTAATACAAAAACATATTTTGTTATAGTCTGCTTACTGCCATGGAAAAGTGATAGTTGTACAAATGATTCTAATGCACAAATGTGGTTATTTTCTTCACATTTATATTTCTGAGCATCTTTTCTGTTTATTTGTTGGACCTCACAAGTATAACTGTAATTATACTGATTTGAGAGTAAAATTTTTTATTTGGGTCTAAAATTCAGTGTTCTTTTATGATTTTAATTCTCAATGTGTTAGCCTAGGGTTTCTCAGCCTTGGCAAAATTTTGTTTGGAGCTGGATAATTCTTTATTGTGGAATAGGGTGAGATGGAGGCTGAGGCTGTCCTGTGTATTATATAGGACATTTATCAGTATACCTGGCCTCTACCTACTGTTACCCTCCTACTTAGTTATGACAACCACAAATATCTTCAGACTGCTAAATATCTCTCATGTGAAAGGATGGGTTTTCCCATTAGAAAACTAACAATTTGGTTCATTATTGCACATCTTAGTGTAGTTAGGAACAGGTTCATCTTCTTTTAGTAAATCCAAGGACAAATCAGATTGTTTTGAACACTTCCCCAAACTTTCAAATGATGAGCATTTCAAGATGAGAAAACTCTTCACAAAGGTTTAAACAATATATGCAATTTGAACAGTTTCTTAAACCTTAGGTGTCCGGCGTGGAATAGTATTAACACACATAACAAGTCCTTTCGTAGAAAGAGATTTCATGAAATAATAGTTATCTTGTTTTAGTTTGCGAAGAGTTATGATAATTTTAAATGTAAAAAGCACTTTCTTATCTATGCAGATCAAAAGGAACACAATGCTAAGTGTTTAGGCAGGGTAACCTGAGATGGTTTTCTTCTTCTAATTTTAGGTGGGATAAACAATTCATTAATTATACAAATATTTAAGTATTTATTTATTGCCTCAAAAAACATTATTAACACTAGCAGAATCTTAACTTGGGCAATGAATCCATTTCATAAATAGAATATTTATATTAAGCAAATCTGTGTAGTCTTTGTCAAATTAATTTTGAACCTTAGAATAAAAAACTAGAATGAAAAAATTGATATGTATGACTATGTTTGTAAAAGAATAATAAATTATAAGAACTCAGCTAGTAAAGAAATGTTTATTTTTTATTAGTAAAATCAGTTTTCTAATTTGATTTTATGGTTATATAAGAATCATTAATAATGTTAGTATAATAAACTTTAGAAAAAACATTCACAATTTTTTTTCATTAATTTATTTTGGTTACAGATGTTTCTCCTTTTTCCCCCATTGATGCCCTCTTCCCGATCCTGCACCCCCCCACACCAGCATTGTTATCTATGTCTGTGGTTACTCATATATGCATATAAATTCTGTGGTTTATCTCTTCCTTCCCCCACCACCCCCTCCTCTGAGGTTTGTCAGTCTGTACCCTACTTCTATGTCTCTGGGTATATTTTGTTCACCAGCTTATTTTGTTCATTATATTCCACAAATAAGTGAGATCATGTGGTATTTGTCTGTCTCTGATTGGCTTGTTTTGCCTAGGATAATACTCTCCATGTCCCTTCATGTCATCTCAAAGGATGAGAAATCTTTCTTTCTTACAGCTGCATAGTATTCCATTGTGTATATGTACCACAGCTTTTTTATCCACTCATCTATTGATGGACACTTGGGACGTTTCCAGATCTTAGTAATTGTAAATAGTACTGCAATTTTTAATAAGGATAAAAGTGATAAAAATTAACATCTAGAATTAGGCAAATTAAAAATCAGTTGAAGATACTGTATATGAATGGAACAGTTTGCATTGGTGTACAATAACATTAATATGGCTATCTTGTTTAATAGGAGCATTTATTATGCTAATATTTTA
This sequence comes from Molossus molossus, assembly GCF_014108415.1. NCBI lineage: Eukaryota > Metazoa > Chordata > Mammalia > Chiroptera > Molossidae > Molossus > Molossus molossus. The sequence goes on from NW_023425355.1 coordinate 18,687,684, forward strand.
TTAATTGGCTTATTTATTTATTCTTCTTGGCTCTTAAAACATTTTTTTTAAAATATTGTGGGACATGAAAAATATTCTTTATCACATATCTATAATCATTTTATATAAAATGCTATGGCTCATTGAAAATGTCAGTGCTTCTCTCGGCCATTGTGACTTAGTGGTTGTGCGTTGACCCATGCACCAAGAGGTCACTGGTTTGATTCCTGGTCAGGGCAGTTGCCCAGGTTGTCGGCCAGATCCCCAGTGAGGGGCATGCAGGAGGCAGCTAATCGTTGTAATCTCTCTTTGATGTTTCTATTTCTCTCTCCCTCTCCCTTCCTCTCTCTCTCATATCAATAAAGAAAGAAAAAAAAAACATGTCAGTGCTTCAACCAACAAAACGGAGACCAGTTTGGTTAAGCTTGTCACTAGCTGGGTCTGTGAAGAACTGATGAATTGAATAAGGCTGGAAGTTGTAGTTGTTTGATTGATTGACATAGTTGGTTCATACTGCAGCATTGAAGTACTGGTCATGCCTCTTCAGGCATCACCTTAATTAATTTTGGAGAACTCTCATGAACATTACTATTCTCTGGATGGCGATTAGATATTATATTGTATTGATGCCCTGATTAAAGAGTGTGATTCAGTGAACATGAAGGGAAGAAATTACTTAGCAGTCCGAAGATAACCGTTGTCTCTCCTAATTCAAATTCATTCCAGACATAGTTTAAATCACTCCCAGAATCAGTACCATGGAGCTTAGTATTTGCTGATATGAAATACTTCTGGTGTATTTGAGTAGGTTAAGATTCTTTAAATATATAAACACTGTTATACAGCTCGGATGGCTTCTTTTTCTTGTTGAGGAGCTACTTTAAGAAGAATCAGTGTTTTTATTTGGAAGGTAGTAGTAATAATAGTTTTGTCATTTACCCTGCCAATAATTCTTTTAGATAGTAAAGGCTTGTGTGTTTTATCTTTCAAAAGTGAATAGAGCCCTGGCCGGTTTGGCTCAGCGGTTAGAGCGTCGGCTTGTGGTCCAAAGAGACCCAGGTTCAGTTCCCGCTAAGGACACGTACCTCAGTTGCAGTTTGTCCCTGGCCCTTGTTGTGTTGTGCAGGTGGCAGCCACTCAATGTGTCCCTTTCACGTAGATGTTTCTCCCTCTCTCTCCCTCCCACTCTGTCTGAACAAAAAAATGGAAAAATGTCCTCAGGTGAATATATATATATATATATATATATATATATATATATATATATATAAAGTGAATAGATATTTACATTTATTTTGACTTGGTTGGTTTCTTGTGTTTATGTAAACAATACCCAACTTGCCCTGTGGACCTGTTCAGGCGTCTGCTACCTACCCAGAAGAGGTAGTGCTATCAGAGGATAAAAATTACTACAGCAGTCATAATGAGGATGTATATGATGAGGATAATGGCAATGATGATGATACTGTTGGTGATGAACATAATGAATTTTCTAATGATGTACCTTATTTGATGATTTTTTTAAAAAAATGATAGTCATGCCAGGCTGGTGTGGCTCAGTGGTTGAGCACTGACCCATGCACCAAGAGGTCACTGGTTCAATTCCCAGTCAGGGCACATGCCCAGGTTGTGGGCCTGATCCCCAGTGGGGGGCATGAAGGAGGTGGCCAGTCAATGTTCTCTCTCATTGATGTTTCCATTTCTCTCTCCCTCTCCCTTCGTCTCTCTCTAAAATCAATAAAGGAGCCCTGGCCAGTTTGGCTCAGCGGTTAGAGCGTCGGCTGCGGTCTGGAGAGACCCGGGTTCGGTTTCCGCTAAGGGCACGTACTTCGGTTGCAGTTTGTCCCCGGCCCTGGTTGGTCGTACGGGTGGCAGTCACTCGATGTGTCCTTTCACGTCGATGTTTCTCTCTCTCTCTCCCTTCCTCTCTCTCCCTCCCACTCTATCTGTACAAAAAATGGAAAAATATCCTCGGGTGAGGATAAAAAAAAAAAAAAATTAAAAAATTAAAAAATTAAAATCAATAAAGGAAAAAAATAAATGATAGACATGAATTGTTTAACATCAGAGACGTTTGGGCCTCTCCTTTCCCATCTTGCTGAAAACATAGGCGATGATGAAGAATCGCAAATCATCTCTGAGGACACGATCATTTCTTCTAAAATAGAATCAGAAAACATTTAGACAACTGAGAATGAGTTCCCCGTTCTCTTAAATTAAAAAGGGGAAAGCATTGGACAGGGATAAGACCCTTTTGACATCTTGAGATATAGCTCATGGTGTCAGTTAATACTGAGTAGGCTTTGGATTATGAAAATAACTCTATCAATTGCCTCACCTGAAGCTTTCTGTGATTCCATGGACAAGATACTCCCCTCTGGCCTGACCTGGTATTGTCTGCCCTGACCTTTTCTCTCCTTCATTATCCCTTATCCCAGATGTAATTTACAGTTATCCTATGCTCCTCATTTCTTACCTCCAACAAAGGAGAATATGCATTTGAGTTCACGTCTAGATTGTGAAAAACCATGCTTAAGATTCCCAATCCTTCATTTCCACTGGGGGAAAAAACATACTATTTTGGACCATTAGAAATGTGCAGGGGAAATAGAGACTCAGGTTTGCTGCTACCCCCATGCTGTCATCTGACAACCCCCCTCCAGCCCATTGAGATATAACTAAGTATTGGGCTACAGTCTACCTCTGAAAAAAACCAGATCACTGAGAAATCCATTCATCAATATGAGCAATGTTTTAGTGAACAACAGTTAAAAAAATATATATGTATATATTATCCACAGGGTTGGGCTGTTCATCCATGTTGGCATTAGGAACTTCCAATTACTCAGCAAGGCTTTGATTAGAATGAACTATCTCTGACTAGTTATTGCCTTTTTGAAACTCCGTTTGCCCCAAAGAGCAAAGGATCTGAGCCATTCTTGTAATTATAACCCATTTTCAAGAGACTGTGATCCATGGTCAAATGTGTCGTTGACTCAACTTCTCTCAAGAAAATGTGCCACCATCTTTATTATGATTTGCATTTAATCAGTATTCAGAGGCCCTGACACAAAGGAGAAATGGCCTTCCCATATGATACAAAAGCGGAAATCCTTTTCGGGAGGAATAAAAAAAAGAGAGAGAGATTTCTGGACTTTGAGGATTAAATTCAACAGAAATTGAGAACTTTTAACAGTTCAGAGACTTAAAAGACAAAATATGCCTGGCTGGTGTTGCTCAGTGGTTGAGCGTTGACCCATGCACCAAGAGGTTGCTGGTTCAATTCTTGATCAGGGCATATGCCCAGGTTGTGGGCCCGATCCCCAGTGGGGGACATGCAGGAGGCGGCCAGTTGATGTTGTTACGCATCAATGTTTCTCTCCTTTTTCTTCCTCTCTCTCTAAAAAATAAAATAAAAAATCAATTAAAAAAAGACAAATTGCTCTCATGAGACCTTAAATTTTGTAACATCATCCCCTCTCAGTTATGTACTGATTGCCTTTACCTAAAGTTTTTGACACAATACACCAGAAACATCTTGAAATTTATCTTCCTGATATTAATAAGCAATCACTTAGTTTTGCAAGAGTGTCTGTCAGTGAAAGATTGTATTTTCCATTTTTGATGACTGATTTTCAGGTATGGTCTGACCTAATCATGAATTTTAATTAAATATACAGATGGTGTATATTTACAGTTGTACACTGGAAACCCATATAAATTTATTAACCAATGTGTCTCCAATTAATTTAATAAAATTTTAAAAATTATTACCTTACTTTTCTTAAACAATAATAGTTCAGGTAAAGTATGCAACTACATGAAATGTTTTTGTATTTTTTTTCCTAGAAAGTTTTTCAAGAATATTTTTTTTAAAGAAAATCTTTCATAGAATATAAAATATTTTATACTATGTCAAAAGAGTGATGGTAAATTCCCTTTTAAGAATTCGGCTGATCTTAATTTATGCATAAAAATAACTGTACCCTTTATATTTTAAATGGTGTTTCTTTGGTTTCCTTATTCACTAAATATTGCTCCTTAAGATAGTAGGGTAGATTTGAAAGGAACATGGAAGCAGCCTTATTGTCAGTGACTCAATGGAAATCAAGAAACACAGATTTTTGTTCCCTTTTTGCTCTTCGGATGTAAGGATTTTCTGATGATTATCTCATGCCCAAGAGCTCTCCACAGTATAAGAGTTCTTGCCAGTTATCAATAAGGCCTCTCTTTTGAGGGGTAACCTTAGTTAAAACTATTGAACTCAAGGTCAAGAGACTTGGCTTTCAAACTAGCTGCATTAAACTAGCTGCGAGATCATGAGCAATTCACCGAACCTCACTGAGTCTCAGTGTTCTTTTCATAGAAGGAGAATGAAAGCTAAATAATATCTGAAGTCCCTTCTAGTGCTAATATTCAGTAATTCAGTCTACTGTATTCGTATTTTCTTATGAATCCAGCTCATCTGACTTGAGCACAAGGGAGCAGCTGCTAAAAAGAGCTGATTAACAACAATTAGGAGTGACATTTCATTTGTTTTGCATGTCTTTTCAATTAAAAGCAGTTAGTGATTCAAATTACATGCTTGAAAATATATTCCTTAAATGAAAATATTTTCAGTTAAAATGTAAAACATTAAAATCTCTGGGATCAAGTCCAATTTGTATTTTAAACATTTGTCTAGTATTAAAGAGTATGTCTATGTTATAAGGCATGCTTAGTCTTTGCAAGTCTTAGAAAGTGCAGGGAGAGAGACAGAGAAGAGAGAGCAAGCAGCCAAATTATTATACATACAGTAAAAATGATTGGTTTCCTCTTAGGAAGTGAGAATTAATCAGATTATGTCTTGTTTCATTTATATATCTGGTATTCAGTCATTTGTTTGAAATTTTCCCTTTTACTTCTGAATGTAAAAGTCTGGCTTTTCAAAACTAAGTGAGGAATAGACTGAAGATGTGGAAACCTAATGCATGGATTCATTTAAATATCCATCTGTTCTCACGGATATAACCATTCTGATATCTTCAATTAAATCTTTTTTTGTTCCAGCTCATAACATTATGAATTTAACTTAACACTTTAAGACTTTTCAATCTGAGTACTTTTTCCAAATAATATAATCAAGTAGTTTAATTATTACCCCAGATAGAGGGGACAGAATAGTGTCCATGACACATGACCATCAAAAAGGTAATAGATAGGTTGCCTTTTTTTTTTTTTTATTGATTTGAGAGAGAGAGAAAAGGAGAGAGAGAGAGAGGTGAGAGTGAAACATCAATCAGCTTATTGCGTTTATTTTTTATACATGGTGTAAGAGAGTAGTCCGGTTTCATTTTTTTTTAAAATACATCTATCCAATATTCCCAACACCACTTGTTGAAGAGGCTGTCATTATTCCAGTGTATATTTTTACTTTCTTTGTCATAGATTAGTTGACCATATTATGTGAGATGTTATTTCTGGGCTTTCTATTCTATTTCATTGATATATGTGTCTGTTTTTGTGTCAATGGCATGCTGTTTTGGTTATTATAGATTTGTAATATAGTTTAAGATTAGGGAGCTTGATAACTCCAATTTGGTTCTTCTTTCTCAATATTGCTTTCTCTATTCAGAGATTTTGGTGGTTCGATATACATTTTAGAATTATTTGTCCAATAAAAGGAGTGATATTGGTTTTTGATAGGGAACTGCATTGAATTTTAAATTGGCTTGGGTATTATAATCATTTTAACAATATTAAACCTTTCAATCCATGAGCATGGTATATCCTTCCATTTAGTTGTGACTTCTTCAATTTCTTTCTTTTTTAAAAAATTAATTAATTTATTTATTTTTGTTACAGATGTTTCTCTTTTTTTCCCCCACTGATCCCCCCTCCTCTGCCGTCCCCCCCATCCCCAGCTTTGTTGTCCGTGTCCATTGTTCATGCATACATGCATATAAGTTCTGTGGTTTATCTCTTCCCTCCTCCCACCAGCCCGTTTTCTGAGGGTTGTCAGTTTGTACCCCACTTCCACGTCTCTGGGACTACCCCATTTCTCAGACTGTTATGTTCATTATATTCCACAAATAAGTGAGATCATATGATACTTGTCTTCTCTGTTTGGTTTGTTTCACTTAGGATAATACTTTCCACGTCCCTCCAATTCATCTCAAAGGATAAGAGATCCTTCTTTCTTACAGCTGCATTGTACCCCATTGTGTATATGCACCACTGCTACCCTCTCGCGCCTCCGCAGATCCTACCAGTGTCCCTGGTTATATGGTCCTGTCCTGCTGCTTTTCTGTTGCTTTCTTCTGAGGATTTGTCTTTCTTTTAGTTGTAATTCCTGTTTGGTCCTGGGAGATCGTCTGCATACCTTCTATTCACTCTGCCTCCATTTTCACATCCTCTATGCCTATCTTGTGTGTGGCTGGGTTGCACAGGCCTTCCTAGTGCCCCCGCACCCTACAGGTCCTAGGGTAACTGGATCGCACAGTCTCTTTAGGTATTTGGCTCTATGCCTATATTATGGGCTGCTGGGTGGCACAGGCCTCTCTGGTGCTTCAGCACCCCACAGGGCCAGTGGGTAACTGTATCGCACAGTCTCTGCTGGGTCGCACAGGCCTCTCTGGTGCCCTTGCTTCCTGCAGTTCCAGGGGGCGGGCAGCTGGATAGCACCAGTCTCTCTTGGGCTCTGGCTTCCCACTACTCTTGTGAGCTACTGGACTGCACAGGCCTCTGTGGAGCCCCAGGTCCTGCTGCTGGCGGCTGTGGAGTGCTGCTGCCCCATGGGGCTCAACTCCTGCTCAGCTTTTGCTGTAGTTTTTGGGGATGGGTCTCAGTTGCGGGTCTGTGCTTCTGTTGCCTGGGGATGTTGTTGGGGTATATCCAGACTCTGATAGGGCTGCTACTAGGTTGGATGGTGCTGGGCTCTGGGCTGTCTGGGGTTTCCATGACCAGCACCTTGGGAGCTCCACTCTGTGCACTGGTCTGTGTTGATACAGGGTGTCCACTGTTCCGATGATGCCAGGTGTGCTGGTGGGCTCAGGTTGCTGGGCCCTAGCTGCTCCCACTGCCTCCTCCCAGGGAAGACCTGGGATCTTCCAAAATGGTGGGACCCCCCATGGTGCAGGGAGAAGCGCCCTGAAGGACCACTTACTGTGGTAGCCGGCTGCTCCAATCCAGAGCACAGGAACTTTTTGCTCCATAGCTCTGCACTGTTCGAGTTTGTTTGTCCACCTTCACGTCCACTCACACTCTCTGACACACTAGCTCACTCTCTCACACACTCACCCTCCCTCAGGTCCTGCCCACATCCATCTTCGGATCCCCCCTTCAGTTTCTTTCTTCAATGTCTTAGAGTTTTAAGAGTAAAGGTCTTTCACCTCCTTGATTAAGTTTACTCTTAGTTATTTATTCTTTTGGATACAATTGTGAATGGGATTCCTTGCTTCATTTCTCCATCTGATTGTTTGTTATTAGTGCATATGAATGGTACAGATTTCTGTATATTAATTTTGTTTCCTGCTACTTGACTAAATTTTTATTACTTCTCTAAGGTTTTCTATATATAGTATCATGTCATCAGCAAATAGTGACAGTTTTGCTTCTACCTTTTCTATTTGGATGCTTTTTATTTGTGTGTGTGTGTGTGTGTGTGTGTGTGTGTGTGTGTGTGTTTGCTGTGGCTAGGCTTTCCAGTACTATGTTGTATAATAATGGTAAAAATGGGCATCCTTGTCTTGTTCCTGATCTTAGAGGAAAAATTGTCAGCTTTTCACCATTGAGTATGTTAGCTGCAGGCAAGTCATATACAGCCTTTATCAAGTTGAGGTAACATCTTTCTATACCTACTTTGTTGAGAGGTTTTCTTTTTATTATAAAAGGATGTTGAATTTTGTCAAATGCTTTTTCTACATCTATTGAGATAATCATATGATTTTTATCCTTGGTTTTGTTGATGTGATAAAAAATGTAATAGACAGTATTTATCATATATTATTCAAAAAATCCTAAAGGCAGGACTACACTTTAAGACAGAATTTAGTCCAAAACTGTTACCATTTTCAAGAAACTTCTTAAGTGACTACTTTTTTGTCTGAGAGGACGAACAAACTTCCCTAGTGTTGAAATCTGATAAAAGAGAAAAAAAAAGTTAAATGGACTAAATTGCTGCTTTTCTTGGAACAAAAAAGAAGAAGAAGAAGAAGAAGAAGAAGAAGAAGAAGAAGAAGAAGAAGAAGAGGAGGAGGAGGAGGAGGAGGAGGAGGAGGAGGAGGAGGAGGAGGAGGAAAAGAAGAAGAAGAAGAAGAAGAAGAAGAAGAAGAAGAAGAACCCTATAATACAAATATCACTGTTCTAGAAGAAGAAGAAGAAGAAGAAGAAGAAGAAGAAGAAGAAGAAGAAGAAGAAGAAGAAGAACCCTATAATACAAATATCACTGTTCTACTAAATAGGCTTTAGTACATCACAGTCGATAAAAATGAACAATATGTGTGATATCTTAAACCCTATGCATGGCTTTGCCAAAATTAACATCCTTGGTATTAATATTGCACTGTAAATTTATTTATTTCAAAAAGATTTTGTGTTTTCTTAGACACAAGGCTCTCCTTTACCTTATGTAACTTTAAAGTAAGGAGGGACTCAGTGACTTCAAGGTTATTGCCAAATTTGTGACTAAACAGCTCAGGTCATTTTATATGTAATCCATTTTTTATCGTTTTTCCCTTTGACAATGCTGCAAATGAATTGTGAAATAAATGTTCTAGAAATAGTTCATAGAATCTTAATGATACCACGATATTGAATATTTAAGAAACAATTGCTATTCTCTCCAGCAGTTCTAGGCAGCCTGTAGTAAACAAAGAAAGTTTTAATGGAATAAAATTAATTTATTATAGTACCTATTACCTTTGTATTGAAAACATTAAAATTCATTTTCCTACTGTTTTCTAAAATAGCCATATCTCTGTGATTTTATCCATTTGAAACAATGTTCCTGCATTTTTATGGCCCCAAAAATGTATCAGTAACAGAAAGAAGAAAATTAAACATTTTTTAAAAAAAATTAGGTTGGTTCTTGATAAATTGAGCAAAGGTAAAGCTCAGAAATAATTTTTTAGTCTTTTCCCCAGCATTCCTCGATCTACAGAATAAACAGAAACAGCTTTTATTTCATTAGTTTCAACATCCAATCTCTTTGGAACTATTTTTAGTCCTTACTGGCACTGTATGCATTTTCTGAGCAACTGTACCAGATTTATAGCTCTGGAAGTGCTATGTTATTTATTACCTTCCAGCAAGCAATGAAGTGATGTCTTGCACATGCATATGTCAAAAATGTTAAAGTTTGGAAAAACAGATCTGTTAATTCTTTCCCAGAACAATAAGCAAAAATATAGCTTTTAATTTGAAAGCAAATATATTTTACTAATTTATTTCTAAAGCAAAATACTTCTTGGAATTTTGATATCCAACAGCAACTTTCTCTTCTTTGATTTTACAAATCCCTACGAAAAATTCAAGTCTCAGATGAACTTAACATCTTGCTTATTTCAGCAGTTTTTGTCCTGGGTTTGCAAACTTAAAACTTATTTTTATTTTTTTTTAATTTAGGAAGAAATAGCATTCACAAAGGAAATTAAACCTTTTGCATTACTTGAGGTATTAGTAGAATGTCCATAAGTTTTTCTTAACCTGAACTGGACTTGGCAACTCTGTGTACTTAACATCGATGTCTTTTAAGATGTCAGAATCCAAAATCAATATATAATGCGTTGCATCCAATTTATATTCTATATTGTTTTCCTCTCTGAGTTTTTGTTTTCTCTTTCTATCATTTGTGTATATTTGTGTTTGACAGATATGGGGTTTTGTACTTTATAAGTAGTGTGCTGGCCCACTTACCACACTTAGTATTTGTCATCATTTCTTTTGAAAATAAAGGTTTACACCTAGGTTGTAAATTTTTCCCAGAGATGGACACTTTAGCTTATTGGACCCGTGTGTTAAGTTACCCTTTATTCCTGAAGGAGACAAGCCAGAGAAACAGCCTTGGAATACACGTTCAATAAGAATGGTAGTAAGATCTTATTGGCGCTATACTTTGGCATCAAACTCAGATATCAAACCATACTTTGCTGAAAATTATTTATGTCGTACATGTGGACAACTCCTCTACAAATTCCTTGGACCATATAAAATTTAAATATGTAAACCACCAAGTCATTTGTAGAGTTCTAAATATCCGGGAAAGATATATATGCAGTCAACTGAGTTGAATATAAATTGCTTTTCATTCAAATTGTATTTAGTGGGATGGTTCCCCACTCATCTTGATTCGGGGCACTTTTAGTGCCCCTTCCTTCTGAAGGAACATCCATCTGTAAGCCTTGCTCTTCCTCCTATAGGCTGACAGAGGAGAGTGGAGTAGCCAACACACAAAACTACTGATGGCGCAGGGCTGAAATGAGGCTGATTTTTTTTAAGTTTTTTTTTTTTTTTTCTTTATTGATTTTAGAGAGAGAGAAAGGGAGAGGGAGAGAGAGATAGAAACATCGATGAGAGAGAACATTGGTTGGCCGCCTCCTGCATGCCCCCCCACTGGGGATCGGGCCCACACCCTGGGCATGTGTCCTGACTGGGAATCAAACTGGTGACCTCTTGGTACTTGGGTCGATGCTCAACTACTGAGCCACACCTGCCAGGCAGGGTGATTGTATAGCACTCTGGGCATTTCCTATTTTTGATGTAGGAACTGGGGCTCTGCACCAGGTGATTTTTCCTGTGTGTTCTCTTTTCCTCTTCTTTAGAGGGATGAAAGTCATCCTTAGCCAGAGACACATTGTCATGGGAGGTCATCACCACTGGAAAGGGTGAACATAGATTTTTGTTAAAGAGAAATATGACATCTTGGAACAATACAGTTCAGTAGAGCATTGTCCCATAATGGAGATGTTGTTCTGCACTAACTCAGCAGCCACAACCCACATTTAACTATGAGAATTTTAAATGTGCCTAGTAAGACTGAGGAACTGTTTTTAGATTTGGATCTACTTTTGATTAATTAAAATGTAAATTTAAATACTTGTGGCTAATCGTTATTGTATCGGACAGAGCACTCATGGAAGACAGAAGAGCAATACGGACATTATCCATTATCTGAAATGTATATCTCATTATGACCTTGAAAATTTGAACCATTTATTTTTTGAAATTACTGCCACGTCACATAAAATAATTAAAAGGCCGTAAACATGCTGTTCATGGACTTTTCAACTGACATAAACTTGCCTTCCTTTGCTTGGGAAAGCAAAGGTCAACTCAGAATTCAGGCAAATATTCAAGACTGAAATCTAAAGAGACAAACACAAAATCCATAAACATAAACACATAAAATTAGAAATTAAAACTAGCATAATCTATTTCCCAGATGTAGCATAGTCATAAATTAGACAATTGGGTCTCTGAAAATCAAGAGCATAAGATAATTTTCTTGTTCTTTTTATAATATATCATCTATGCTAGTTTTGCCTTATATAACCTGCGAAAATACTTTCTAATCTCCCTTTATAGCACTTATTAAAAATGTAATTATTCTCTTAATTAGTATACGTCTGTTAATATTAATTCCGTCATTAAATACTTAGATTGTCATTGTACTTCTCTCATCTTAGGTAGAATTTAGTTTCCATTACATTAGTAAAATGTGTTCACACACCACCATATCTCCAGTGCGTAGAAGATTGCTGTAACCATATTTGCCTCTCAATACTGGCATTGCCAAGAAGTAACATGGGTTTTTATGAAATGCAATTTAGAAACTATTTTTCTCCCACCAGTGAGACATTCTAGGTTTGAACTTTTCTAAAAAACCTTTTGAAATATTATTACAAGAATTAAATTATCATTAATAACTAATTATATCCAATTATAATAGTCAATAATGTATATTTAATATCATTGTTATAAAATTCTTTAAAAAATACACAACTGAAAGGTAAGTTTCAGTTTGTTCATTTTCACATTACTAAGTAGCTGTGACATAGCAAATATTTCCCTTGCTATATATTTTATTCAAAGAAAAGGCAGATTGCTTATTGGCTTATATGATTAAAATATTAATAGGATATTCATTTCAGCTGTATAAATAAAAACAAGATAACAACACAGGGATTACTTCATATGATCTTGTGAGCTGACTAAAGAGTACCATTGACTAGTTGTGAGATCACTATATATCTGTGCAAGGCTTTATCTTATTGTAATTCAGAGGCAACTTTTTAAACATTTTATTTTATTTTATTTTGATAAATTAGACTTAATCAACATTAAGATATTTGACTATTTAAAAGACTTGTTAAGAGTATGAGACCTTTTGTGTACTGATAAGCAGTAACACCTAAGAGACCTCATACACACTGACTAAGTATTTTACAATTTTATATTGCTTGAACCTCCTTGGGTGGTTCAACTGCCAGAGACTGTTCCTTAAACATTTTTTAATTTTCTTTTCCTTTATTCATTTTTAGAGGGAGAGGAAGGGAGAGGGAGAGAGAGATAAGAACATCAATGAGAAAGAACATCGATTGGCTGCCTACTGAATGCCCCCCACTGGGGATCGGGCCCACAACCTGGGCATGTGCCCTGATGGAATCAAACCTGAGATCTCTTGGTGCATGGTATGACACTCAACCACTGAGCCACACTGGCTGGGCTCTTTAAACATTTTTTCCTCTGACTCCATATGCATGAAAATAATATAGGTACTATTTCCAATGTGACATTTTGGCATGTGACTTGATTCCACTGTGCTTACTCATTTAAAAAAGTTAATTAAAAACTGTGTTTATAGCCATGGTCAGTTTGTCTCAGCAATTAGAGCGTTGGCCCATGGACCAGAGAGTCCCAGGTTCAGTTCCCACTAAGGGCATGTACCTCAGTTGCAGTTTGTTCCCGGCCTCGGTTGGGGTTGTGTGGGTGGCGACCACTGTATGTGTCTCTCTCACATCGATGTTTTTCTCTCTCTCCCTCTGTCTCTCCATCCCGCTCTATCTGAAAATAAATGCAAAAAAATTTCCTCTGGTGAGGATAAAAAAAAAAAAAAAGAATGTGTTTTTAATCTCTAAGAAAATTTTATTTTTTACACTTGTTCTTACAGAACAAATAAAGTCTGTGTATTTTATACAAGGTCCTATTTTCATGTGAGTTTCCTTTTCTCACTTTAGCAAAGGTCTTCGCTGTATTTATTAGATGTGATATATGTGCTACTATCTTGGATGAATATTCTGTACTTAATTGTTACGGTGATGAAAAGGCTTCTGTACAACTGAAATCTACAGTAAAATATTTAATTTATGTGGAGTAACCATGGTGAATTCACTATAACTTCATTCACCATGTGAAATTTAGTGACAATTCTTTTTTTTAAATTTTTTTTCTTTATTGATTTTAGAAAGAGTGGGAGGGAGAGAGAGATAGAAACATCAATGAAGGAGAACATTGATTGGCCACCTCCTGCACACCTCCAACTGGAGATCAGGCCCACAACCTGGGCATGTGCCCTGACCGGGAATTGAACCTGCGACCTCTTGGTGCATGGGTTGATGCTCAACTGCTGAACCATACTGGCCGGGCAGAGACAATTTATTTTCAATATTATACCTATTTCTTCCTCTTGAAATTTAAATAGTTAACATAAATGAGTTCACAGTCATTATCATAAAATGCTGCAACCTTTAAAACCCTCAGAACATTTTCTAGCAGAACTTTTTCATTTATAAGATGCTTACAGACGGTAAGCAGCTTGCTTGTGGTCATAATAGTTATAGGCAGAGTTAGGACTTAGAACCCGTTTTCTGGCATCTATTTTTGAGCTAATCCTATCGCATGGCATTGAGAAATTGAACATTGATCTCATTCCATAGTAATGTAAGTTAAATGTTTCTTTCTGTATTTTCCAGGGTCAAAGTATTTTTGGGCTCGATGTCATTGAAACACCAGAAGGAGACAAGATGCCGCAATTGATTGTTCAAAAGGAGTTGGATAGGGAAGAGAAAGATACATATGTGATGAAAGTAAAGGTCGAAGATGGCGGCTTTCCTCAAAGATCCAGTACTGCTATTTTGCAAGTAAGTGTCGCCGACACAAATGACAACCACCCGGTCTTCACAGAGAACGAAATTGAAGTCAGTATACCTGAAAATGCCCCCGTAGGTACGTCAGTGACGCAGCTCCACGCCACCGATGCTGACATCGGTGAAAATGCCAAAATTCACTTCTATTTCAGCAATCTGGTTTCAAACATCGCCAAGAGGCTGTTTTACCTTAACACCACCACTGGACTCATCACAATCAAAGAACCACTGGATCGGGAGGAATCACCAAACCACAAGTTACTGGTTTTGGCAAGTGATGGGGGATTGATGCCGGCGAGAGCAATGGTGCTAGTAAATGTTACAGATATCAATGATAATGTTCCATCAATTGATATCAGATACATCATCAATCCAATCAATGGCACTGTGGTTCTCTCAGAAAATGCTTCCCTCAACACCAAAATTGCTCTCATAACTGTGACAGATAAGGATGCTGACCATAACGGTAGGGTGACATGCTTCACAGATCATGATGTCCCTTTCAGATTAAGGCCAGTGTTTAGTAATCAGTTTCTCCTGGAGACTGCTGCATATCTTGACTATGAGTCCACAAGAGAATATGCTGTTAAATTACTGGCTGCTGACGCTGGCAAACCTCCATTGAATCAGTCATCTATGCTCCTGGTCAAAATAAAAGATGAAAATGACAATGCTCCAGTTTTTACCCAGCCTTTCATAAGTATTTCTGTTCCTGAGAATAACTCTCCTGGGTCCCAGTTGACAAAAATAAGTGCAACAGATGCAGACACTGGACGCAACGCTGATATCAGTTACCTGCTAGGCGCCGACGCTCCACCTGAATTTCACCTGGATCAGCGCACAGGCATTCTGACCGCAATGAAGAAACTGGATCGAGAAAAACAAGAAAAATATTACTTCACAGTTCTGGCAAAAGATAATGGGATTCCACCCTTAATAACCAATGCCACAGTCTTAGTGACGGTTCTTGATCAAAATGATAACAGTCCAATTTTCACTCACAATGAATACAATTTCTATGTCCCAGAAAACCTTCCAAGACATGGCACAGTAGGACTAATAACTGTAACTGATCCTGATTATGGAGAAAATTCTGCAGTCACTCTCTCTATTTTAGATGTGAACGATGAGTTCACCATCGATCCACAGACTGGTGTCATTCGACCGAATATTTCATTTGACAGGGAAAAACAAGAGTCTTATACTTTCTATGTAAAGGCTGAAGATGGAGGTAGGGTCTCACGTTCTTCAACTGCCAAAGTGACCATAAATGTGGTTGATGTCAATGACAACAAACCAGTTTTTCTGGTCCCATCTTCCAACTATTCCTATGAATTGGTTCTGCCATCTACCACTCCAGGCACAGTGGTCTTCACAGTAGTTGCTATTGACAATGACACCGGCATGAATGCAGAGCTTCATTACAGCATTGTAGGAGGAAACACAAGAGGTCTGTTTATAATTGACCAAGCAACAGGCAACATTACAATGAAGGAGAAATGTGTTGTTGCGGATCTTGGATTACACCGACTGGTAGTCAAAGCTAATGATTTAGGACAGCCTGATTCTCTCTTCAATGTCATAGTAGTTAATCTGTTTGTGAATGAGTCAGTGGCCAATGCTACACTGATTCGTGAACTGGTGCGCAAGAACATTGAAACACCAGTAACCCAAAATATTGAGACAACTGATGCATCCTCCCCAACCAGTGACTATGTCAAGATCATGGTTGCCATTGTTGCTGGCACCATAACTGTCATCCTCGTTATTTTCATCACTGCTGTAGTAAGATGCCGCCAATCACCACACCTGAAGGCTGCTCAGAAAAACAAGCAGAATTCTGAATGGGTTACTCCAAACCCAGAAAACCGGCAGATGATAATGATGAAGAAAAAGAAGAAGAAGAAGAAGAAGCATACTCCTAAGAACTTGCTGCTTAACTTTGTCACTATTGAGGAAACCAAGGCAGATGATGCTGACAATGATGGAAACAGCGTCACACTAGACCTTCCCATTGAGCTCGAAGAGCAAACCATGGGCAAGTACAACTGGGCCACTACACCTACTACTTTCAAGCCTGACAGCCCTGATTTGGCCCGGCACTACAAATCTGCCTCTCCACAGCCTGCTTTCCAGATCCAGCCAGAAACTCCCCTGAATTCAAAGCACCACATCATCCAGGAACTGCCTCTTGATAATACCTTTGTGGCCTGTGATTCCATCTCCAAGTGTTCCTCCAGCAGCTCTGATCCCTACAGCGTTTCTGAGTGCAGCTATCCAGTGACAACTTTCAAGACCCCCGTGTCAGTACACACCAGACCGGTAGGTATTCCCAGTTTCTAACTAAAAATTATTTTAAGTTAAAATAGAACTTTACAGTATCTATTAACTCAATAAGGCATCGAAATGATCATACTCTGCAGAAGTATCTAAACAGATATATGGATTCACTTCAAGTTTGGTAGAAAATGAGAACAAATAATTCTTGAATGTAGGAAAACTTGGTCAGAACCATGATTATAATAGGGCCAAGGTTGTCTGTAGATGGCAGTATGATACTTCTTGCTATAGAATATACTGGAAAAAATAAAATAAAGGGGTCCTGACAGTGTCCTCAGTACCATTGTGTGCATGAGCATCAGAACAGTTGGGGCTAGATCCATCCCAGGAAAGCTTTTTAGAATCTGATAAGCAGGTGTTAATGGTGAAGAGAATTCCACCTTCACTTGGGAAAACCTGTGTCTGCCCAAGATATTCAAATAACATCAAGACACCCTTCCTACCCATCATGTCCCCAAACCCACACAATGAAAACAGGATCCTTTTCAGATTAAGTACTCACCATTATTCTGGTTCCTAAAGTCTGTATTCACACAATGTGACAAGAATGGGATTAGAAAAATGAAGTCTTGCTACTCACTCTCATCTTCAAGCTAGAGAATGAAATATATATAAAATCTCTATTTTAGATATTCATTTAAGTATTTGCATATTTATGCAAGGTATTTTAGAGCCCTTCAGAGCACATTCTTTTTTTTTAATCCCATAGAGGGCACATTCTTGAAAGCTAATGACTTTGGAAAATGAAAAATGTTTGCTCTCTCTAATGGAACTAAAGGGAAATAGAGCATGGTAAGACCCAAGAAATCTGTGTACAGTAATTGAAAACCCCAAATACATTTATGAAAAGAGTCTATACAGTGCTTTTTATCTGTATCCCATGGAGAAGAAAAATGTGTTTAGAAATTCATAAGTAAATTCAATTATTTAAATGTGGTTATTTCCTTAATAAAGTCAAGTGATGGAATTTATCTACTTTTTTTTTTTCAAAATCATGCCCCACGTTGACTTTATTATTTTGTCTTTGTTACTCTTAAAAGGTTCTCATCTCAGTTTCAGTGAATGAAAACTTTTGAAACCTATTCAGGGCTAATGAAATGGTAGTGATGTGAAAGTGAGTATAGGTGTCCTCTCAACAAGGTTAGAAATATTAAAGAAGTCTGTCAGGATTCAAAAGAACAAAATAATCTACCACATTTTAATAAATTGTTCTAAGAATCACAGTCACTCAAAGATATGCATAGTTTAATTTTACAAATAACATTTATTTTTCTCTCTTTAGCACACAGTGAAGGTAAGCTATTAGTAATTAAGATGTGGGTGCATGTTTGTTACTACAGGGCCCTAGTTATGCTATTGCAAATGATAAAATAAAACCTTAGTCTCTTTGTAGAAAGTTGCTGTTATGCTTTGAATGAGTTTACAGGGCAGTGGTTGTTTCTCCAATACGAACGAGTCCCATGTTTTTGTACATCAGTGGGTCTTAGATGGGTGACAAACACAATAAGCCTGACGTCTCCTCAGGGTGTGGTTTTGTTAGTATTTAACCACTGAAAATGGAGCTCTCTTATCTTCTGATTTTTGTTGCTCTTACTCTGTTTATTGGAAACATTTCTCAATAGGAAAACATTCTTTATGAATAACATTTTATGGGTGTTTTGTATCTTTAATAGCACTTCTCCCTAGACTAAATTTGTGATTCACTTAAAAATGTAAAAAAAAAAAAAGTGATGTTTGTGCATTACATTTGTACATCATCATTTTTAATAGATTGTTTAATGAAATTTGTTATAGGGGTAAATTCTGGTTTTAACTGTTTTGGAAGGTATGGAGATGTTTTATGAGATAGATTTATTTTACTTGAGTATATACAGTAAGCAAGGCATGGATGAAGGAAAAAATTGAAGTATTTTCAAAATATCCTCTCTCTCTCTCTCTCTCTCCCTTTCTCTCTCTCTCTCTTTTTTGGTATGTGGTAATCTTTAAAAAGGCAATAAAATTAATAACTTTTTCCATGATGGCATTTTATTTTATTTAGCTAAGATATATTTTTTTAGACACAGAACAAATAACTTCATGAGATAGGCAAAATATGTAAAGTAAATGTTAATGAGAAGTTTTTGGTTCTCATTACCTTTTTATTAGCTAAAAGGGCTATCTTAGAATCAGTGAGTTCTCGAATGAGTTATTCTATTATTTCTCGCATCTTAAAAAATAGTTTAAGTGTATATTTTATGTATTTGGTTCATAGTTGTTGTAGATTAATTACTAAATATTTTCTGTACACGAATTGGAGAATTTAGGCAGATTAATAAGATACTAAAAATAATGTGATTTCTTATATTTTGTGCTACACTTGCAATGTTCTTCATCTTATCTATATACTCTTCAATTTCTGATTAATGCCAGGAAAGGCATCTTATATTCACTGATGTTGCAGAATGCTAACAAAATAAGTGAGCACTGAAAAAGAACTAGTGTATATAAAAATTCAAATACAGTAGGTGTCTTCTTAAACATCATACAAATGGGGGAAAATGTCAGCCAATAACATAAAAATTTATTTTTCTTAAGGAAATTTTGACAGTGGAATAAAATATTACTGTTCGCAGAAGGCAGAAACATTCCAGTGGATTTTAAACAAAATAAGAGAGGCAATTTTCAAAAGCAGAGTTGAGGATTCTATTTACATTTTGTTCATTACTCATCTGAAAGTGAAAGTGAAGAAATGAAATGATTTTGTTAGGCTGTAAGATATAAGGGGATTTATCAGAAATTTTGTGTTTTAAAAGGAATCAAATATTTTCTATAATTTTATGACACTGGTGATCAGAAAACAATATGGAACATTTATGAGCTAGAAATGTTTATATTGCGTAAAATAATTTACACTTGGAGAATGTGAACCTGTTCTTTGGTACAAAACTTTATAAGTATTCTGGATATATTAGTGGAAATTAAACACATGAAATATTAAGATGAAGTACAATTTAACTTCAATGAACATCTTTCAGAGCAAGCAGATAACTTTAGGTTGGTATGACTAAGAAAACAGTAAGTAATACCATTTTAGAATCAGTGTTGATCATTGTTTTATAAAAGAGATATACTGCCAAAACCAAATCTCACTTAACACAGATCTGCCATGATAACATTGTAAAGACTATACACTTGAAAAAGAGAGGAAAATAACAATGAAAGTGTGATTTTTGAAGGCCTTCTGTGTACTGGTCTGGTCACTATCTTAGACATGTATTTGAGGCACTTCATTTCCCAAAAAAGAAAGAAAAATGAATACTAACAAAATTCTCTGATTGGAGTTGGAATATCTTGCCGTTTCAGAAATGAGGTAACCAGAAGGTTTGGATGGTTATAAAAGAATTCATGGATGTAACCCTGCCTGTAGGTATTACACATGGATTCAACATGGTAATGGGAGTCTGAGTTAGCTTGAAATAGGATTGGTATTCACTGTTGTTAAATTCAGTAAGTTTGAATTTGTGCATCTATATCTCAGTAATGTGTATTTTACCATATAGCATGCTTGGCAACTAAGACTCCAAGAAACACAGCCAACTGATTTTGATAATGTGTTATTTTTCTTATCCTAGACTGATTCCAGGACATCAACTATTGAAATCTGCAGTGAGATATAACTTTCTAGGAACAACCTAATTTCATTCCCCTTCCAAAAAATTCCAATGATTTATGATTTCAAAATTTGGTTAAGATAATGAAATTTTAATTTGGAATTTTCATTATAAAGGCAAGCAAAACAAAAAACAACTTAAAACGTTGCCCCATTGAACCTTATGCTTTCAATAGCAGTAATCTAGCAATCAAAATATAAAATTTGTGGAAGAAACAGTGCAGTGTAATAAAAGAGTTTGATCATGTTGTTTCTCTCTTTGCTGGCTCTGAATGTCAACAACTGTGATGTAATGTAATGCTGTCCTTGTGTACAAACTGATTATTAATATATCAGTCATGAAACATGGAATTACTTGCCCTATCTGATTGCTGAAGTTTATCATCATCTTGGTGAGTTTGGAAAAGTATCCAGGGCGAAATATTTTTTTAAGACCAAAATTAACAACAAGATAAACCACTTTAGTTATTTTTTAAAAAATTCACTAATATACTGTTGCTGAAAAAGTTATTTTTACCCATTACTCTGGTTAAAAGTCAGAGTTATAAAATAATCATACTGAGTTTTTATTTTATGTTTATTATCATGTTGTTCCACTACTTCAATCATTGAAATTTCTTTTTTTATGTAATTATGTTTCTTTTTTCTATAAATACTGAAAAAGGGTTTTTTAAAAAAATTGTATCTATCAAAATAACATGCCAAGTTCTTTATACTCCCTGATATTTTGAATAAAAGTATTGATATTTCTTGTGTAATGAAACATAACTTCAGTCATATGAGAATAGAAACAAGGATTCAGGTACTGTATTTTAAAAGATTTTTATCAATTTTGAAACTACTTAGAAAAATATGTTACTAGAGTCATATCTAAATAGATCTAATTTATTTCTCTGGCATTAAATTACTGAATATATGTTACTGTTTTGAGTAATTTGCCCTTTAAAATTAACTCATTTTTTTTCACAATGGGTATATTAATTCATTTCCTATACAAATGACTAAATGCTTCAAATTGGATGTAAATTACATTTTTTGAGGGAAAAAAGATGTGTCCAATTTTCTGCTATATTCTTTAACCTACTTATGACCTTTTAACACTACTAACAGAATTTAAAAAACAAACAAACACAATTTCTTGGGATATAAATGGAGTATAAAGGACCCTTATAATCAAGATACAACATAGGTTTCCTAGATTTTCATTCAAATGCTTTATTGTGTATCCTTTTACCTTGGAAAGTGTGACTAGGATTTGGTCAAATATGTATGTGCACTAAATTAGGGTATTATTTGAAGTGTTCTTTGATGTAAAGGTATTTGGAAGAAGTCTGTGGTCTATTTAGCACTTGAAATTAGTGTAGTTATTACATTTTTTATATATAGGTAATATTTTAAACAGGTTATTGTTAAAACTCAGTGTTCCTATGTACTCAATATGGAATTCCTTGTACCTCCAATCATGCAGGTTTTATTGAACATACTTACTATCTGACTTTTTAAACGTTACTTGGTTATAATGACTGGGAGTGTAGCTCTTTTACTGGTTATGAGAAATGTCATATAACTTGCAATATTGTCTTACATACTTATAAACAACTGCTGTAGAAAATACTTAAAATTAAACCTTACCTTTGTGAAAGGTATTCATATAGAATAACTTTACAATTCCTCTTCCATTTCTTCCTGATACATTAGGTATTTCAGGTTTAATTCTAATTGTTCCAAAGATAGTCAAAACTGAACCAACTTACTGGTGCCTAAAGTTAGTGTTCTGCAGGTAGCAAGATGTACTAAGAGTAAGACTTTCCAAAATCCAGTCTTGATTTAATTGTGAATAAAATAATGCCCAAGAGCTCGGCCGGTGTGGCTCAATGGTTGAGCATTGACCCATACACCAAGAGGTCGCCAGTTCAAGACCAGTTCAATTCCTGGTCAGGGCACATGCCCGGGTTGTGGGCCAAATCCCCAATGGGGGACATGCAGGAGGCAGCCAATTGATGTTCTCTCTCATCGATGTTTCTCTCTTCTTGCTCCCTCTCCCTTCCTCTCTCTCTAAAATCAATAAAGATAATAAATTTTAAAAAATGATGCCCAAGAAAATAAACCAGTACTTCAAATGTCCCATAATAAACTACTGTGGCTTCATGACCATTACATGTAATTATTCCATAAATGCATTTAAAATCCTTGTGTCATAACCACTGTCCTTTCTCCTTTACTGCACACTCTATGAACAAAGGGAGAATTCCCCTTTCCAATATGACCGTAATAAGAAAAACTCCTGACCACTTCTTTGCATATATGAAGATGACAATGTCTTGTAATAGTTTTCCACAATCTCTAAAAAAAACATTCCTCAATAGTTTGGTGGGTCTCATATTTTCAGAAGATAAACATCGAAACTTTATTTTTAAAGCTGTAAGAAACTATTTCTCAGAAGACCGTTTCTGTGAGAAAGGAACTTCTACATTGATTTCTTTCCTGTTTTTGACGCTAAGATATTTACCAATATAAATCAATGATGATTGAGATTTAACCATATTTAAAATGAGGCCATAGATGAGAATGGATTACAGTTTGGACTATTACCTACCCTTGACCTGCTGTTTGCTTATGCTTGAGGAGATAATATTACCATTTGAGAACACTATGGACAGCTTTGAAACTAGTTTTCCACAAAAGCCATAGAGAACACATTTTTTTTTTTTTACTTGATTCATTCTTATCAGTTGCTTTGGTGGCATTTTAAATTTAATTGTTATTACATGTTTGGTTTACTGGGTCTCAGATATCTTCCCATCTTTTGCATTGGCATTAATGGACTCCTGGAATATTCCCAGTGAAATGACCTTCATGGTTTCTCTGGCTCTTATTCTAGTCGGTGTATAGAGAAAGACAGAAGGAAAGCAAATCTTAAGACTAAGAGTGATAGCCCAGCCCATGGGGCTCAGTGGATTGAGCATCAGTCCCATGAACTGAGAGGTCCCAGTTCAGTTCCTGGTCAGGACACATGCCTGGGTTGTGAGCTCGATCCCCAGTAGGGGGCAAGCTGATCGATGTTTCTCTCTCACATTAATGTTTCTATCTCTCTCTCCCTCTCCCTTCCTCTATCTCTCTAAAAAGAAATCAAGAAAAATATTTTTAAAAGGGAAAAATTAATTTAGATCCAATCAACCATGATTCTGTGCAATATGTTTACTGATTTTTCATTTTTCCACACAAAATAATACTGCTTCATTTTACTATTTTTCTGCCTGCACTCATCACTGTTTAATTTGATTTTGTAACTGTGTGTCAAACTAGGTGTAATACAAAGCCTAATCTTAATGGAAGTTCTTCAAGACAAGCAGATCTTAAGAAATCGTACACAAACTTAAGCCACACACTGTAAATGCTTCCTGTAGGTGTTCTTGTGAAACAGACATGTTTTCTTAGATATTGTGAAGTTGAATGTTTTTTATTTTAAATATTTAGATTTAGATTTTTAGCATATTTGAAGGTGCTGTGATACTATAAAATTGTATGTGTTGTGTATAATTACTGTTTTAAAAATATCTATTGTGCAATTTGTTTTTCATGTCTTATATGTGTTTATTCATGGTTTTATGTAGTATTTAGAATTCGATGTAGACTTTTCAAATTCTAGAGTAGTCACAGGCTTTTATTTTTATTGCATGTGCTATATAATACATCCGTTGTAGAAAGATTTAGAAAATTGTAGATTTTAGATGAAAAATGAAATGTATTTTGTTTTATTTCAAGTGATATCAGTAAGTTTTTCTTCATAACTCACTGAGTAATTCTTTGTAAAGGCTCTATAACTTTGGAAGTGGTGCACTTTAAAATTACAGAAATGCTCTGTTCTTTATATGTTATAAATTACACGTGCAAACATTTTTACACAATGGTACTTGACTTATTTATTATGTATTGTGTTTATTTTTATAGATCTATGATTGCACAAATTCATGTGATAGTATTGTTTGATTAGCAGATAGTGTCATACAGAGGCATATTGTATATCTCTACCACGACATATATAACCTCCCCTCAGTGAAAATATCAAGTCTTAATGAAAAACCTTTCTTAGTTAAAAAGAATGCTATCTAAATTTCTGCCTAATGTTCTCTTAGAACGAACAACCACGTTAGTTATTTCCAAGAAGTCTCATATCCAACTCTTACCATTTTTATATTCTAGATATTCTCAATTCAAATCATTTTAACTGTCCCTTTTTAAGTGATTAATTATATTTAATTATACGCACATATACAGGAACTATTCAATTAGGTATAAAACTTTTATTGTCAAGTGAAAAAAATCACATCTCATTAGGTTTCAGATTGTCACATTGATATAATAAAGAAATTGAACTATTTTAATGGATATTATAGAAATATTTGCACTTTTATCCCTTGTCCTGGAGCCTTATATTTATCACTTATTCATTGATTTATCTCATAAAATATTATTCTTTTCGAAATGAAGTTAAATCATTTTCATTTCTTTTAATACTTGATAAAATATTAGATAACAATATTTTTATTAAATAATCAAAAAAGGTCTTAAATAATACTACTTTTAATAAATCATACTACTTGAAAATAATACTGTAGTACTAGGAACAAAAACTGAGGAAAAGCTGTGTAACATTTAAAATGTGAAGATTTACAATACAAGGTCATTCACAATGGTCGCTTATCAATTTCTGTTTTTGCTTTGTTATTTGTAGCTGCAATTTTAAAAAAGAACAGGTTTTTGTGTGACTATATTAGAATGAATACTATAGCGCATCTTCAACTGGAATAGTATAGATACTAAAACTGGTTATATTTGATGTAATTTCAGTGCGTAAAGTATGTGTAATCTGTATTAAGTGAATACCTATAAATAAAGTTTTTTCTGCATTGCAATAACATATCTTCTGATATTTTTTGAAGCGCTTTTTGTCAACAGGGGCTACCAATTTCATTAGCATCATCAAGGAACCTAAAATTATTGTTTCACACATTTACATCCTACAATTTCAAGGTATAAATCATTATTTGTTTTGTATTAATCAAAGCTTCATATATTGGCATTACTGCAGACCCACTGGGAGGTAACTAGTCTTCTTCAATTAACCCAAATCGATGAAGCAGATAGAAGTGACTCATATTTACTTAAGTTTTAGTTTTGTGCATTTATTGAACTCAAATTATTTGAACACTGCTAATAGGCTATCATTTGCCCGACCAGTGTGGCTCAGTGGTTGAGCATCGACTCATGCACCAAGAGGTTGCTGGTTCGATTCCCGGTCAGGGCACATGCCCAGGTTGTGGGCCTGATCCCCAGTAGGAGGCATGAAGGAGGCAGACAATCGATCTTCTCTCTCATTGATGTTTTTATATCTCTCTTCTTCTCCCTTCCTCTCTGTCTAAAAATCAATAAAGAAAAAAAATGCTATCATTTATTAACTACTGTATTTCATAGAATGTGCTAGATGATGGAATTTACCATGAGCTCAAATGAGATTAAATATTTCTCAAACTCCTACTATAAGACAGCAATGTGGAGAATGATTGTAGTTCTAGGGAGAGAGGAATCATGTGAGACAATCAATGTTCTCCTCTGCTTGCTATTAGTGTAAAAAGCCTCATACCTGAGGAATTTAACTGAAAGGTTTTTTTTTTATTTTATTTTTTCTTTATTGATTTGAAAGAGAGAGAAAGGGAGAGAGATAGGAACATTAATGAGAGAGAACATCTATCGGTCACCTCCTGCATGCTCCCCACAGGGGATCAGGCCCACAACCTGGGCATGTGCCCTGACTGGGAATCCAACCGGTCGACACTCAACCACTGAACCACACCGGCAGGGCTTAACAGAAAGATTTAAAAAAATCTTTTCAAAAATTATTTCATTTTCTCCAGTGCAGAAGTTCGCTGAGTATACCAGGGTTAAAAAACATTAAAAGAAAAAATAAGAGCCCTGGCTGGTTTGGCTCAGCAATTAGAGCATCAGCTCATGGACCAGAGAGACCCGGGTTCAGTTCCCACTAAGGGCACGTACCTCGGTTGCAGTTTGTCCCCGGCCCCGGTTGGGGTTGTGTGGGTGGCAGCCAGTCGATGTGTCTCTCTCACTTCCACGTTTCTCTCTTTCCCCCCGCTCTCCCTCCTGCTTTATGTGAAAATAAATGCAAAAATGTCCTTGGGTGAGGATAAAAAAAGAAAAAGAAAATAAGAGCATATCAAAATGAGAAAATACAAAAACAACATTTTTTATCATAATAATTAGGAATGTGTGTGTGTGAATATCACTACTTATTTACCCATTAAGTATGTATTAGGGACTCATTTCAAATTTCTTGAAATCTGAACTGAGCAAGGATATACCTAACCTATTTCAGGAAGCATCTTCAAGTCATCAACACTTTCATCTTTCCTCATTCACATCCAAGTAGCAACCAAATCCTGTTGACCTTGCTTCTAAAATACCTCTGACTTTTGTCCCCTTGTCACATTCTCATTCAGCTCTTGACTTACCTGTTCAACTGCTGACAGCTAATCCTGCTTCCTACTTTCATTTGTTCAATCCATGTTGCACCCTGTACTCAGAATACTCTTTGCAAATCACAGACCTGACCATGTGAAGCCTGTGACAGAAGAACATCCGAATCTTTCCCATTGCATGTAGAACGAAACATTTATCACTGTATTTTTCAAGGGATTTTCCTATTTTAACCAGTTCTCATTGTTCAGTCCTGTCTCCTCCTACACCATACACCTCACAGATTTGTCATACCTACTACTCCTGGCACCTTGACCATGCCATGGGATTCGATACTTCTATAAGTCTAAAAAATTTACCTGCATTTTATTGAGCACTTGCTTTGGTTAAGACTTTGCTATGAGGTCAACAGCAATAATTAATCCATGGTTCCGGCCGGTTTAGCTCAGTGGTTGAGTATCAACCCATGCACCAATAGGTCGCTGGTTCGATTCCGGGTCAGGACACATGCCCAGGTTGTGGGCCCGATCCCCAGTGCGGGGCATGCAGGAGGCGGCCAGTCGATGTTCTCTCTCATCGATGTTTCTATCTCTTTCTCTCTCTCTCCCTTCCTCTCTCTCTAAAAATCAATAAAGGAAAATTTTTTTTTAAACTGTGGTCAGTGAAGTAGAAGTGTAATTGTGGACATAAGGCAAGAAAACAGACACCTTTAATGAAAGAGTGCTACTTTTTGTTTTTCTATTAAAAATAAAAGAAGCCTGGATGATATCCTTTTAAAAAAAAAAATTCCTTCCTATTTACTGACATTAACTTTCTGTAATTCTTGTAAAATTAAAATCCTCAAGCATATGAGTAGGTCATGCAACCTTTCAAACATTAGCCTCTTGAAACTATTACCAGCAAATTGATGCTACATCATTTTTCTTAATCCTAGAAAAAAATTTAAACATTTACCTTTGATGTTTTGATTCTTGTTACATTTTTTGTCCATGACTTGTGATTTGTACTTGAAATCAAAAGTATCAAAAGAAAAAATACATTTGTGTATCTTAATATAGTCCATATAGAAAGAGACCGGAGCACACAGTTTTTACAGGCATTTTAGCAAAAGAAGCATCTCAGTATGACATTTCTTTAAAGAAAAAAATATTGGCAAGAGAAAGTTATTCTGATCTTCAATACAAGAACATTTGCGATAGAGAATTAAAACAAACAAATATGGATCATTCGGATTAAAGTGTGCTTGTATGTACATAAATACTGTCACTGAAGTACTGAGGTGATATGGTCATCCTAAATACTGGAAATAATGTTATCCCTTTCTCCCCTTGCTGAAAATCAAAGTTATCGATTTTGTGAAAACAGGAACAGTTGGAGAAAACCATGGGTTATCAAATATAGACAGTGTCTAAATTATAGCATGGTAGAGTTACTCTGAAAATTTAGAAACCATATATCCCTACTCAAAACTGTGTGTGTGTGTGTGTGTGAAAGAAAGAGAGAGAGAGGAATGTACATATATTTAAGGAATATACTTCTTGGCACACATACTGAAAGCAAATATACCACCTGCTACCTCAAAATAGATGAGATTAAAATATACCACAAAGTTTTTTGTTTTGTTTTGTTTTGTTTTTAAGTAGACCTGTGTTTTATTTGTCCTTATTATGACAGAAAATGTCTTTGTAAGTTATATGCAGGAAACATCCTTGGAGATTGGGTTTTACTTTGGTTAGTTTCTCTTTCATATCTTTGCTAAACAGTCTATTTTTTTTTTTTTTTAAGTTTAAACTCATTTTATTCCACTGCCTTAACTAAGAAACAGTGAATTATATATCAGGAAAATTCTATGACAGGCAAAAAATGAACACATACATGCAAGCCTACACAAACGGATCTTTTTAGGAAATGTGTTGACTAAGAAACTCAAATTGTATTTATAAATTAATTTTCCATGGTTACGTGTGTTATCACATATTACGATGGAAATAACTGCTTTCTTTGGTAAGAAATGTACTAGAAATGGCCCTGACCAGTTTGGCTAAGCAGTTAGAGCGTCAGCCCATGGACCAATTAGTTGTGGGTTCGATTCCAGTCAAGGGCACATACCTCGATTTCGGTTCATCCTGGCCCTGGTGGGAGTCGTGCGGGAGGCAACCAGTCGATATGTCTGTATTACATCGATGTTTCTTTCTGTCTGTCTGTCTCTCTCTTTCCCTCCCACTTTATCTAATGATAAATAAAAAAGTATCCTCAGATGAGGAATTAAAAAAAAAAAGTACTAGAAATGCATAGACATATAACGATGTCTACATTTAGTCTACAAAAACATTACATTTATCTAAAGCAGCCAAAGATCTATATGATATATGTTCTTTGCATAATTTCTGATGCCATTTTCTGCAACTGTGTTGCACATGTTGGCACCTTTTCGAAAAGAGGTGAGTGGATATGTCACAGATCTGCCTCTGAGCCCACGTGGATAACCACGAAGTACAGTCATTAGCGTTCTGTGCCTTCTGGAGAGGCCACAGCCTCCCTCTCAGTGCAGCCGAGCCACACCCACTCTCCCACTGTGCTTAGCCCTAGCCCTGGATTTGCGTGTTTGTTTATTCTTTGCTAGACACTTTGGGCTTGGATCCTGAAGTGTAGAAGAAATCTATTGCTTCTTGGCCTTTTGGCTAAGATCAATCACTAAACAGCCTTATATCAGGATGCTGGAACGCCAACATGTACTACAAACATTTCTGTGTAACCTGATGCTAGTTTACCAAAATTCATTACTTAGTTCACCTCTTTTTGTCAAAGGAATGAATGAACCTCATAATGAGCAGGCAAATAATGTTTATTTAGCTCAGTGATAATTATTGAGAATTTTTCCAACCATCCCAGAGAAAATGAAAGCAACTTCTAGCAGTTTTTCTTCAGTGTATACCCGTTAGTAACAGGGACCTTATAAAAGGGTAATAAATTGGAAATTTGATATAAAGACAAGGATAAGGACTCAAAAACATGCAACCCTTTCAAGAGTAGTCCATTTATAGTGAATAAACTTTCCCCTCACATTTATATTTTTTAATATGTTTGGAAGGGCTTCTCTCAGGGCTGGGGGAAGATCCTATTCATAAAACCCACCTCTTTTGTTCTGTTTGAATCTCATAGAGTGAAAGGGGATTTTTTTCTCTCTGATTTATTTCTTAGGAACAATCCTATGTGTAATGAATCTAACTTAAAAAGTACCATGGCTGTATGCCAAATCTGCCTTAACTCTATTCCTACCACAGCTGTCTGTGTGCTTGTGTGTGAAATTTCAGATTTCATGGTGCATTTTTGTTTCCGTGGAGAAAAATTCCATATCCCTTTTCATATGGCAACTTCAGAGAAAACTCTGAAAATAGACATCAACATTCCCTCTCTTCCTTTGGTTGGTCTGGCATGTGAAATGTGAGAACCTTAGGGTGACTGCCATATATGGGCACAGGAAGTATTGGATCCACTGAGAGCTGTTCTCTTAGCACAGAAAGAAAACATGCTGTAGGTCAGATCTCCATATTCGCTGGGAAACTTTTGTGGCCTCGTGTTCACATAGGGACACATGTCTTGTCTCTGACCTAGATCAATCTGATAAGAGAGACAGCATCAGTTACCTAGACACTTTCTGCAACTGTGTTTTGCATGTTGTCATCTTTTCGAACAATGTGGCCCCTTTTACCCTGGAAAACGGGTCTCTGAACATCCCGTCCTGATAATACATTTTTATAAGTCTTCGTCATATCACTCTTGGATGTGTTTTAATCAAATCACCTGAATGCTCATAGTCCCTGAGCAATGAAAACTGCACTCATTACAATGTCAATATGCCCTATGTGAAGAACAAAGTTCATTTACTCACATCCTGTAATTACATTTTCACATTGAGGGAAGGATAGTTTGCATAGTTAAAGCAACAAGGTGTTTGAGTCTTATGAAAAGAGATTGAGATAGGGAGAGTGCGTGCTAGTGCTTGCTGAAAACAAAACAAAAAGCCTAACAGGAAAACAGAAAGAGATGGTAGGAGCCAAAGGGTTAAACCCATAATTTCTCTCTAACATTGCCTCAATTTCATCAACTTACATCTTTCTTAATTGGCATGTCACTGATAAGGACTACTATTGCCTTCATACAAGTGATCATTTCTAATGGTGTTCATCCCCCAAGCTTTTTTCTTTTTTTCTCCCCTTAAGCAAAAGCATCAGACAGTCATATATATTCACCCTGAGGTTTCCCATTGCCTAAAGGAATCTAATAGTCCAGAGAGATCTCCATATAGGTTCAATTTCCATATAGATCTAGAGCTATATTATATAAAGATTACTATTGGCTTTTGTACAAGTGATCATTTCTAATGGTATTTCTAATGACATACTTATACACATATACATAGACATATACTAAAATAGAGTTAACAAAACTTAAATTTAAATTCAAATTTAAAAAGAAAACTAACGAGATGAAGATAATGTTCTTCTAATGGTAATATTTCTGTTTTAGATTTAGATAAACATTTTACCTGAATTATTGAAAATGATTTATGCTCTTCTGGTTCTATTATACTGACCAATATAATTGTAATATTTCCTATAATCTCTATGAGAGATATTGTTTCATCTGTGATATGCATTTATTTTAGAGATAGAATGGAACCTTAGAGATCATGTGGTACCCTAGTCTGTCTGTATTATTTGATTGATGATGGAACCAAGGCCAGAGAGAAAACCCACCTTAATGGAGCACCTATTTCATGTCAGGCAGTATGCTGGGCATGCTGGGCACCTTACACATGACAGTTCTTTATCTCAGAAAGGTTACACAGTAAGAGGCAGAGAAAGAATCTATGGCTACATCATTAACTCTCAAATTCCCCTTCCTCTACATCCCATCACATGTCTGGGAAAGCCATGTTCCTATGAGATTTCCCCTCTGCTCTACAAATCAACACCCAGTTCAAGTAGACTTTCCCAACTCTCTTTGCCTCTTCCTAGACTGACTCTCATGCATTTAAACTCCGGTAGATGATCTTTTAGGTGATTCTTGTTAGATTTTCATAAGGCTGGCAAGCACTGTATTCATTCTGGAAATTACTACTTTTAGCAGATATAGGCCGTGGGACATAATTTCCTCTGAACTGGTCAGTTGGAAAAATGAAAATATTATAGGCAGTGAGGTCTCTCTTCTTCCATCAAGCTCCACTCTCAGTATATGAACCCCAGAACAAACTTTGAAAATAGTGGCTCTTCACGGAGCATTTAAGCAAATTGCACATTAGCAGACAGTATGTTCATGTTGAAAGACCTCCTCCCCTTTCCATTCTGCTTTTCCAATATTTAAGATATTATACAGTTCTAATGTTCTACAGTTTGGTAACCATAAAATGAGTTTGAAATAGAGGAGTATATATATATATGTATCACCAAATATAAATGTAATTTCCACATCAATTTACAATAAAAAGAAACATTTTTGTATAGATATGAATTTCTAACTAATGTGATGAGACATATTGGTAATAACCAGAAATATATATCAAATATGCACCACCAGATATTTATTCAAAAGTATTAAAAATAACCAATTCAAGTACA
The DNA here is from genome assembly GCF_014108415.1 of Molossus molossus. Taxonomy (NCBI): domain Eukaryota; kingdom Metazoa; phylum Chordata; class Mammalia; order Chiroptera; family Molossidae; genus Molossus; species Molossus molossus. The sequence goes on from NW_023425355.1 coordinate 18,719,888, forward strand.
ACATGAATTTTTACTTTAGTCATTCATACTTACTAACTTTGAAAGAATATTTTGTTTCTGGGTTAGGCTCCTAATTTAACCAATCCATATATAGCTATAAGAACATCAATTTTTAATAGTGTCCAATATTTTATAATACATTTGGTTCCAAATGGGAAAGTTTCAGCCCTTATTTAGGAAGCTCCATTCACTCCTTAGGACTACTTAGGGAACATATATAGGATGCCGGTGCTTCATTAAGTCCTGAAAATAAGGATTGGAAAAAAGAAAGAAAGGAAGGGAAGGGAGTGTTCAAGGAGAATTTTGAGAGTACCTGCTAGGTGCTAGGCACACTGGGAAGCAAGTTGTAGTGGGGCGTGATTTGGCATTAGAGTCAGATGGTCTTGGTTACCAAATCTGGGTTTTCAGGTTTAGCTGTATGTTTTTAATCCTCTTTGAGGCTCAGTATCTTCATCTTTCCAGTGATATCAAGACGTCCAATTAACAGGATTGTGAGGATTCAACGAGATAATGTCTGGCATAAAGCAGACATTTGCCCAAGCTCAATTTAACCAATTTAAATGGTTTTCCCCTACCAAAGCTGTTTAAGATTAAAAAAGTCTAGCCCAGCTGGTGTAGCCAGCAGTTGAGCATCAACCCAAGCACCAAGAGGTCACCAGTTTGATTCCCGGTCAGGACACATGCCCAGGTTGTGGGCCTGATTCCCAGGGTGGGGGGCGGGGGGCAAGGCAGGAGGCGGCCGATGGATGTTCTCTCTCGTCGATGTTTCTATCTCTCTCTCCCTCTCCTTTCCTCTCTCTCTAAAATCAGTAAAGAAAAAAAAATTAAAGTCTAGGAACCCTCTTTTTATTAACTGCTTAATTAAAGATGACCCATAAAGTACTTTTGCCTTTTGAACCCTATTATTGCGTGTACTTTATAGGAGCCTGAATGGAAGTACTGAGTGTGGCTCTGGGCAGGAGCATTAACTTTAAAACCCTTTCAGTTGTAAGTGAATAGATTTTTAAATCCAGCTGGTGGAAATAAAGTTTTGGTTTGAATGACTGTGAAAACAATTGACAAGGCTGATTTAGTGTCAGAATCCTAAAATGTCAGATGAAGAAGGTGAGACTCAGAATGTGAGGGTGATTTGCCCTGGGTCAGACAGTTAGATTTTCAAAGAATCAAGTCATGAGTATAAATCTGCTGACTTTCGCTTCAGGATTCTTTCTACTACACACACAACTCTATTTAGTTTGTGATGGTTTTGTGTCCTGAATAACAACTGTATGAAGAGATGTTGAACAGTATTAAAATGGAAGGGAAACGTGACACTAACAAAAATAGAACTGTTGTGGGAATCAGACCATGGTTGAGGTTTAGCTTTCTTATCTAATAAATCTAGTGTGACCTTGGAAGATCGCTTATCCTCGCTGAGATTCAATTTCTTCGTGTGTAAAATGGTGAGAAGTTTTTTAGAACCTTAAATGAGATGATTTTTCAAAAAACATCTGAAGAAATGAGAGCTCCACATAAATGAAAATTGTTATCAATACTATGTAACTAAAAAAGCCTTTAAACTGCTCCACAATCAAGTTTCTTCCTTCACAAGATGCTGAAAATGATGGGTTCTTGATTACAAAGTCCTTATTAATATTTCATGCAAGTGCCCAAAATGGCCATCTTATGATTATATGGGAGAGACTGGGAGACTCCTGTGTTTCTGAAATGCAATTTCTAATTCATGAACCAAATTATATCAAGTATTTCTTAGAATAGCTCATAAGCACATGGAATCAAATTCCTAAAAAACAGAAGTTTTGTGTGGTACTTAGTTAAGGAAGCTGAGACAGCGCTCAGTGCCAAGTAAGGACTATTTTAGAAATTGTAGAGCTATCAAAAAAGGAGGAGAAGAAGGAAGAGGAAGAGGAGGACGAGGGAGAGGGATAAGGAGAAGAGGAAAGAAGAAGAAGGGAGAAAACTGTTATTGTGTGCTTGCTCTGTCTTAGTCACACTGAGACAGCAGGAAAGTGATGACCTTCTCTGAATCAGGCAGTGTGGGTTCCAACACTGACTTTTTGGTCTTAGCTGTTGGATCTTGAATAAAACCTTTTAATGTTTCTGAGTCTCAGGATCTTCATCCATAAAAATAGCCAAAAAAAAAAAAAAAGTCAAACTTATAAAGTTGTAAGAATCAAATGAGATAACCTATAAAATGTGACTGGCACATAACAGTCACTTAGTAAGTACTAGGGCCCTTGATCGATCGTCTCAACTAATTCACCCAACTACCCAGTGAACAAGATATTATTCACGTCATTTTCATGTCATTAAGTACTAGGGCCCTTGATCGATTGTCTCAACCAATTCACCCAACTACCCAGTGAACAAATTATTAACGTCATTTTCATGTCACAAACTAAATTGGGAGACCGAGTGTCAGCGTTTCAGTGATTTGCTCAAGCTTGGGTAACTGTCTGGAATTTCATCAAGACTGACCTAACCCTCAATTCCAAGTCTTTTCCTATCCACCATTCTGCCTCCAGCACAAGAAAAATACCTCTGTGCAGAGGTAGTTTACAAACTCCAAAAATTCCAGTTTTTATGCATGGCATTAAATAAACCCATGTTCCACAATTTTTTCCTTAGGCCTTTGGAGATATGATATGAGGAGGACTCTGTTTTCTAAACTATTAATAAATGACTTTAGGGGCAAAGTTTATAATATAATGATAAGAATCTGACTTAATATGTGGTTTTAATATTAACCATATGACTATATTACCTTCTTATACGTGAATGGCCATCTTACAAAGGATAGTTCATTAAAGTAGATATCCAGAGATAAAACATTAAAACAAAAATGTTAGTAGAGCCAAAGCTATAGAAACCAAATTGCCTAAAAAATAGTTTGAAACTTCAGATTGTGTCACATATTGTCTAGAATCTGTTAAATAACATTTCAATTAAAGTGTTGTATTTCCATTATACTTGTAATGTTATTTCAGTTCTTTTTTATTGAATTTATTGGGGTGACATTAACTAACTAGATTATATAGGATCAAGTGTACAACTCTAATATTTTGTCTGTAGATTGTATTGTGTGTTCATTACCCCAAGTCAAGTCTTCTTCCATCATCATTTATCCCCCCTTTACCCTCTTCTACCTTCTTCCACCTCCTCTCTTCCTCTGGAAATCACCGTGCTGTTGTCTGTATATAGAGTGTCCCCAAAAAATGTATACACAACTTTGAATAATTATAAAGCCAGTGTTTATTAAAATATACATTTTGCTCAATCCCTTCACTTTTCCACCCAGCCTCCCCAAGCAAACCAAATAATACATGCATCAAATTTTAAATGAGTAGTTTATAGATTTTCAGTTCAGGAGTGTGATTTTATTTGTACTTTGATCATTTTTTCTGATTATAAAAGTTTATGATAGAAAATAAAAAGTCCAGTGGTGAAACTGGGAGTCATTTTATGACCCTGCCATTCAGAAATCATCTTCATTTAGCATTTTGATGAAGTCTTCATTTTTTTCTAAGCATAAACTTATGTATTTAAAAAACTTGTATATTTTTCAAAATGACAGCATACTATCACTTTCTAAATGATTTTTTTTGACTTTTGATTTGAAACTTAAATCAGTCAAAAACTCATTTAAGAACTGAAACGCATTATTTAGGCCTTTAAGTTGTACACCCATGAAAATAAGTGTTTAAAATAGAAGACAGTATAGGAATAATTGTCATTTTGAGTTTGAAGAGAGAAACCACAGTGGACTAGAGTAGAATGAGAGAGGACTCATGCAGAAGCTTGAAAATGACTTGGTTCTTATAGTAAGATTTGAAAAAAATCATAAGGCTAGAAAAGTCCCAATTTGCAGGAATGAAAAGCGCTAAAGCACATGACATATTTTTGCAATACGGTTTTCAGCTACCTTTGAGATAAGTTTGGGAAGATATTTTGGGGTTATATTATGGACAACTTTGTGGAGGCAATAATATCCAATTAAAGAAGTTGTGATATTTATTTTTAGAACACAATTTCTTGCATATCCTTCTCAAATAGGAAAATTCCATTTATTATCTACACTTCCTCAATTTTCATTCACTCCTCAAAACATTTAATCTTGTCTCCACCCACAACTGCTCAGTATCTTGAAATAAAATGCCTATATAATTTTTTAGTAGAAAAACTATTTGAGCCCTGGCCGGTTTGGCTCAGCAGTTAGAACGTCGACCTACGGTCTGGAGAGACCCAGGTTCGGTTCCCTCTAAGGGCACGTACCTCCGTTGCAGTTTGTCCCAGGCCCTGGTTGGGTTGTGTGGGCGGCAACCAGTCAATGTGTCCCTTTCACGTCAATGTTTCTCTCTCTCTCTCTCTCTCTCTCTCTCTCTCTCTCCCTCCCTCCCTCCCACTGTATCTGAACAAAATATCGAAAAATGTCCTCGGGTGAGGATTAAAAAAAAATTGAGACAACTAATCAAGGAATTAAGCATCATAATGGAAGGTGGAAGTCAAATTTGAAATAGGGAAATCAGCCAGGAGAATGTTGTGTTAAAATCAAAAGACAAGATAAGGGCCAAGGCTAAGATGGTAAAGTTGGGAATGAAAATTGGACCTGATAAATGAGATGGTGAGGTCAAAGTGAATAACGTTTCAAACCTGATTCCAAAATTTAAGGCAATTCATTGGAGTTTGAACTAAGATAATTAAGAGCACACGTTTTGTAAAGAATTGGAATTTGAGGTAATGGAGGACAAATATGTATGTGTTTTCCACATAAAGATGGAGACTCTTGTCTGGCCGGTGTGGCTCAGTGGTTGTGCATCGACCCATGCACCAAGAGGTCTCTGGTTATATTCCTGGCCAGGGCATCTGCCCTGGTTGTGGGCCCAATCCCCAATGGGGGGCATGCAGGAAGTGGCCAATCAATGTTCTCTTTTATCCATGTTTCTATCTCTCTCTCCATCTCTCTTCCTCTCTCTCTAGAATCAATAAAGAAAAAAAATATTAAAACAAAAAATGATGGAGACTATTTCGTTTATCTGTGGCAAAAACACCAGTGAGAATATGGATGCAATGGATTAAATATTTTGAGGTGAATATGGCATATATGAAAGTATTACATCATAAATAGGTATTTAGCACAGTTTTACATATGATGGCAATATATTCAAGAGTTATAGTCAACAGTACAATATGTGTTTATATTTCTTTACTGTATAGTGTAGTGGAAATGAACCAAGTATGACTGCATAAGTAGTGAGCAAACAGTTTAATGGTCATACAAGTTGGATATTGTGTTTCCCCAAAATAATCTCTACTTGTTGGTCATTGACACTTTTCTGACTATAAAATATCATGCATTAATTGTAGAAAATTTGCAAAATAAAATAAGAAAAATTTAAATTACATAAAAATCCCTCCAACTTAGTGATAATAAACTTTGTTATTTTAGTGCATATTTTTTTTTTTTATGTATATACTCTGGTGATTATTTTTATACAATGGGAATTATCATTTTCCTATGGTATTAAGTATAAAACAAAAATTTTGATGGCTATATAATATTGCATTTATAGACATTTCATAATACATTTAGTTATCTAGTATTATTGATGTTTCAATATATGCTGTTACAAATAATGCTATAATGAACCTTACTGAACATAAATCTCTTTGTACACTGGTCCAACAGCCAACATTATAATTCTCAGAGAAACACTGGAAGAGATTCCATTAAAATCAGTAATAATCTTAGCTCACTATATGTTTAAAATTGTTTTGGATACTTCAATCAAAACACTAATATGGAAAAATAATAAACATTGAAAAAGAGAATATAGTGCTATTGATATTTGTTATTAATAGCAATCTTCTGAGAAACTCCAAGAGAAACTTGTGGTAGTATGTAAAGGAACAGCTTATAGAAGTAAATTTTGGTAATGTGTACCAAAGTCTATAACTTTGAAAATCTTTATATATTACATTTTCAGGAATTTATTGTTTGCATAAAAAAGAAACAAAATTTAAGGGACGGAATTGTATTTTATTTATTTAATCATTTTGTTATTATTATTATTATTGTTTATTTATTTATCTTTACTGTTGAAAGTATTACAGATGCCCCCCCTTTCCCCCCAGACCACCTTCTCCTTGCTCCTGCCCCCCCCCACTCCTGCCTTCCCCACACTATTGTATCTATTGATTGTGCATACATGCATGTAAGTTCTTTGGTTTTTCTTTTTTTTTTTTATCCTCACCAGAGGACATTTTTTCCATTTTTTGTTCAGGTAGAGTGGGAGGGAGAGAGAGGAACAGAGAGAGAGAGAGAAACATCGATGGGAAAGGGACACATCGAGTGGCTGCCACCCGCACAACCGACCAGGGCAGGGGACAAACTGCAACCGAGGTACGCGCCCTTAGCGGAACCGAACCCGGGTCTCTCAGGACCGCAGGCCGACGCTCTAACCGCTGAGCCAAACCGGCCAGGGCAGTTATTTGGTTTTTCTCTCCCCCCCTTCCATCTGAGGTTTGTTAGTGTGTTCCCTACTTCCATGTCTCTGGATCTATTTTGTTCGTCAGCTTAAGTGACTAAATTTTAAAACATTTTGTATATCACCCTATTAGTTGTCAATTGTTCTAATAGATAACATATAAGTATTGAATAATTTTGCTTATTACATGATAGGTGCTATTTGTACATAAAGGGTTTTTATAGAGAAACAGTTTACAAAATTTAAATTGATAGTTTTTTTGTATTTATTTACATTGTTATGTCTGGTTGGAAAACAATGTATAATAAATCAAGTTTTTTAGATAGAACAATATTTTTTTTCTTTTTTGTGATTTTATCCCCTTTTATCAATTTTACACATTTTTACTTAATGGTTAAAAGTAACATAAAAATTAATTTTTTCAGGATTTGAAATTTTTATTCCTAAAAGTGTATACTTAATTGTGCTTTTTTCAATGTGCTCAATTGTGCCATGGTACAATTTCAGAAAAGAAAAAATGATCTTCCTACTTTATACTGCATTTTCTGCGTAAGTACTATATAAATTAAACATGTTTACAATGCATTAGTTCTTAATCATTAAATATGTACCTAATCACTTACCAGTTTTATATCTCAAAACTAAAGTTTCAGACATTCGTATGTAAGTATGATATGGTTTTCATTGTACATGCAATATCTTTAAATTTTTGGGCCATATTTAATATAAAGACTAGCATATTCAAGACCAGAAAGTATAATGCAGTTGATCTATATATTTATTATGTATAAAGAAGACATTTCTAGATTTAAAATAGCTCTAGAAATTGACATTAACTTACCACCAATATGTAGAGATAACTTCAAATCTTATTTGAATGAAATTCTGCACATTGAAATGTTTGTTTCTATGTTGAGCATGGGCAGTTAAACTATCTAATAAACAATTATATATTAAAGATTCTTCAGCATCTCTCCAATTTATTTTTACTGAAAAGGGACTTCACCCTTTCCTGCTATTAGAATAAGACAAGCTGCATCATCATTGACCCAGTATATTGACCACTTTGATAAATGTGACCTTTTATTTGATCACTGTCTAGACCAGTGACTCACAACAGTAGCTGTGCATTAAAATTGTATGTGGAGTTCAGAATCTTTCCCATGAGATTCTAATAGAGTAAGTCTGATTTGAAGCCTAGCTATCTTTATTTTTTATCAGCTTAACAGGTCATTTTAATGTAAAAATAGGGATGATAATCAGTGAACACCGACATACCTCCATTAGATGAATCCTCATCCACATATCTGAAACATTGCTCATTAATAAACACACTAACTTGACTAAGCTTTTCAATGGCAGATACAATGTCTTTATTAGTTTTGTATCCCCAGTAACTAGCTCAGTTTTCAGCACAGAGGCACTCAGAAAATGTTTGTTTGTTTGTTAGTTTAATGTAGTTATAGGAACTCATTAAGTCGGTGAAGAATCATGCCATTGGTTAGACAAATAAAATGTTTATGAAATCTCTATTTAAAAATCAAACACAAACTACTTTGGAACAAAAATTGACACTGGTCTTTAATTGTTTTTGTTTTTCTAAAAAGTGTAAGTCTCCTTGAGGAAAATAAAGGATAATTTTGCTAGAAAAGCATTTTCACTATTAATGTGTTAATAGACACACTATTTCCTAAGAAATATATTTTTGGTAGTTCTGTTAACTCATTGACAACCAGACAATATACATTGTGTAATTCAACCTTTAAAATAGTATAGCAAGTGGAAGAATAAAAATCATGTGCACTACCAAATAATTTTCACTAGTATGATCTTAAAACATGAGCATGTAATAAACTGATTTTAGTGGTTTTTTAAATAGCTGATGTGTAGATAGAGGTAAGGTGAATCTGGTACTTACTTTTTATCTGTTGAGTGGCTTCTGAATGTCTATATTTTTACTTCTCCAAAGAGCAGCCATAGATATACACATGTACATACAGGTACACATCACATTGAAAACACACACACACACACACACACACACACACACACCCAAATTTATTGTTATAGACAAATACAAGTTTTCAAGCTGCCATACTGATGCTTTTCAATTTATATTTTTAAAAAATCAAACATAATATATAGCAGATGTAAAAAACAACTTTATTTATTTTAGTTATTTCTTGACCAGTTCTTCAGACAATCACACATGGTTATATAATTCTAAAATAAAGTGTACAGCCCTGGCCGGTTTGGCTCAGCGGTTAGAGCGTCGGCCTGCGGTCCTGAGAGACCCGGGTTCGGTTCCCGCTAAGGGCGCGTACCTCGGTTGCAGTTTGTCCCCGGCCCTGGTCGGTTGTGCGGGTGGCAGCCACTCGATGTGTTCCTTTCCCATCGATGTTTCTCTCTCTCTCTCTGTTCCTCTCTCTCCCTCCCACTCTACCTGAACAAAAAATGGAAAAATGTCCTCGGGTGAGGATTAAAAAATAAATAAATAAATAAATAAATAAATAAATAAAATAAAGTGAACAAAACATTCAAGATAAAGTAGAAAATACCACATTGTAAAGTCATTTCATTCATTTGAAAAGGGGCAGTCTTACGCAGGCCTGTTCAAAACAAGCTCTTCTAAATGGTTTGCTCAAAAATATGTATCCAGCCCTGGCCGGTTTGGCTCAGCGGTTAGAGCGTCGGCCTGCGGTCTGGAGAGACACGGGTTCGGTTCCCGCTAAGGGCACGTACTTCGGTTGCAGTTTGTCCCCGGCCCTGGTTGGTCGTGCGGGTAGCAGCCACTCGATGTGTCTCTTCACATCGATGTTTCTCTCTCTCTCTCTCCCTTCCTCTTTCTCCCTCCCACTCTATCTGTACAAAAAATGGAAAAATATCCTTGGGTGAGGATAAAAAAAAAAAAATATATGTATCCAAGTTAAAGCTTACTAGAAAAATTATTGCTTCCATTTAGCTAAAATACTTCTTAAAAAACTTTAAAATGATGTATTTAAAGAAAAAAACATTTTGAACAATTACATGGTGCCATCCACAATTACTTTGGAAAAATATCAATCTCTCCTTTCTGATCCTGTTTTATTTATTTATTTATTTTTTTATGAATTTTTTATTTATTTTTTTGTTACAGATATTTTACCTTTTTCCCCATTGGCACCCCCCACCCCACCCCACCTCCGCCCCGTCCCCGGCTTAGTTGTCCATGTCCATTGGTCATGCATACATGCATATAAGTTCTGTGGTTTATCTCTTCCCACACCCCCATCCCCCTACCCCCTCTTCTGAGGGATGTCAGTCTGTGCCCTACTTCCATGTGTCTGGGTCTACTGTATGTTCATTATATTCCGTATATAAGTGAGATCATGTGGTATTTGTCTTTTTCTGCTTGGCTTCTTTCACTTAGGATAATACTTTCCAGGTCCCTCCATGTCGTCTCAAAGGATAAGAGTTCTTTCTTTCTTACCGCTGTATAGTACTCCACTGTGTATATGTACCACGGCTTTCTTATCCATTCGTCTACTGGTGGACACTTGGGCTGTTTCCAGATCTTAGCTATTGTAAATAGTGCTGCTATGAACATGGGGGTACATATATTCTTCCTGATTGGTGTTTCAGGCTTCTTAGGGTATATTCCTAGAAGTGGGATCACTGGGTCAAATGGAAGTTCAATTTTTAATTTTTTGAGGTAGCACCGTATTGTTTTCCATAGCAGCTGCACAAGTCTGCATTCCCACCAGCAGTGTATTAGAGTCCCCTTTTCTCCACACCCTCGCCAACACTTGTTGTTTGATGATTTGTTGATGGCGGCCATTCTGACAGGTGTGAGATGATACCTCGTTGTTGTTTTAATTTGCATCTCTCTGATGATTAGTGATGTTGAGCATTTCTTCATATGTCTCTTGGCCATTTGTATGTCCTGTTTGGAGAGGTGTCTATTCAGCTCCTCTGCCCATTTTTTAATTGGTTTCTTTGTCTTCCCTTTGTTGTGTTGTATGAGCACTCTATATATATTGGAAATTAACCCCTTATCTGATACATCATTGGCAATGATGTTCTCCCATACAGTTGGTTGCCTTTCCATTTTGATGATTGTTTCTTTTGCTGTGCAGAAGCTTTTTAGTTTGATGTAGTCCCATGTGTTCATATTCTCCTTTATTTCTGTTGCCTTAGGTGATGTATCAGTGAAAATTCTGCTCCGTATGATGTCCGAAATTTTGTTGCCTACATTTTCTTCTAGAATTTTTATGGAGTCACGGGTCACATTTAAGTCTTTTATCCATTTTGAGTTTATTTTTGTGTATGGTGTAAGTTGATGGTCTAGTTTCATTTTTTTGCATGTAGCTGTCCAATTTTCCCAACACCATTTATTAAAGAGGCTGTCTTTACTCCGCTGTATGCTCTTGCCACCTTTGTCAAATATTAATTGAGCATATTGCCTTGGGTCCATTTCTGGGTTTTCAGTTCTGTTCCACTGGTCTATATGCCTGTTCTTGTGCCAGTATCAGGCTGTTTTGGTTACAGTCGCTTTGTAGTATAACCTGATATCTGGTGTTGTGATCCCACCTACTTTGTTCTTTTTTTTCAAGATTGCTGTGGCTATTTGGGGTCTTTTTTGGTTCCACATGAACTTTTGAAGTATTTGTTCTAGTTCTATGAAATATGTCCTTGGTATTTTGATGGGGATTACATTGAATCTATAGATTGCTTTGGGTAGTATGGACATTTTAATGATGTTAATTTTTCCAATCCATGAACAGGGTATGTGCTTCCACTTTTTTATATCATCCTCTATTTCTTTTTTCAATGAACTGTAGTTTTCTGCAAATAGGTCCTTTACTTCTTTGGTTAAGTTTATTCCTAGGTATCGTAATTTTTTTGGCGCGATGGTAAATGGGATTGTTTTTTCAGTTTCTCTTTCTATGAGTTCATCATTGGTGTACAAGAATACCGTCGATTTCTTGACGTTAATTTTGTATCCTGCTACTTTGCCAAATTCATTTATTAAGTCAGTAGATTTTTGATGGAGTCTTCAGGGTTTTCTATGTATAATACCATGTCATCTGCAAATAATGACAGTTTCACTTCCTCCTTTCCAATTTGGATCCCTTTTATTTTGTCTTCATGTCTGATTGCTGTGGCTAAGACTTCCAGTATAATGTTAAATAAGAGTGGCGAAAGTGGACATCCCTGTCTTGTTCCTGTTCTTAATGGAAATGTTTTTAGTTTCTGTCCATTGAGTATAATGTTGGCTGTAGGTCTTTCATATATGGCCTTTATTATGTCGAGATATGATCCCTCTATTCCTACATTGCTGAGCGTTTTTATCAGAAATGGATGCTGGATTTTGTCGAATGCTTTTTCAGCATCTATTGATATGATCATGTGGTTTTTATTCTTCATTTTGTTTATGTGGTGTATCACGTTTATTGATTTGCAAATATTGTACCAGCCTTGCATCCCTGGAATGAATCCCACTTGGTCATGGTGAATAATTTTTTGATGTATTTCTGGATCCGATTTGGTAATATTTTGTTCAGGATTTTGGCGTCTATGTTCATCAGGGATATTGGCCTGTAGTTTTCTTTCTTCATAGTGTCTTTTTCTGGTTTTGGAATTAGAATTATGCTGGCCTCATAGAACGTGTTTGGAAGTCTTCCTTCTTCTTGAATTTTTTGAAATAGTTTGAGGAGAATGGGTGTTAGTTCTTTTTTGAATGTTCGGTAAAACTCCCCCGTGAAGCCATCTGGGCCTGGGCTTTTGTTTGCTGGGAGAGTCTTGATTACCTCTTCAATTTCCTTAGTTGTTATTGGTCTGTTCAAGTTTTCTATCTCTTCCCGGAATAGTTTTGGGACACTGTGTGTTTCTAGAAATTTGTCCATTTTGCTTAAATTGTCGAATTTGTTGCCATATAGTTGTTCATAGTAGTTGTTAATGATCTTTTGTATTTCCGTGGTGTTGGTTGTTACTTCTCCTATTTCATTTCTGATTTTGTGTATTTGGGTTCTCTCTCCTTGTTTCTTGGTGAGTCTAGCTAAGGGTCCATCAATCATGTTTATGTTTTCGAAAAACCAGCTCTTTGTTTCATTGATCCTTTGAATTGTTTTTTTTGGTCTCTATGTCATTTATTTCTGCTCTGATCTTTACTATTTCCTTCCTTCTACTTGCTCTGGGTTTTTGTTTGTTTGTTTGTTTGTTTGCTTTCTAATTCTTTAAGTTGTGAGATTAGACAGTCAATTAGAAATTTTTCTTGTTTTTTGAGGTAGGCCTGTAGTGCTATGAACTTCCCTCTCAGAACTGCTTTCGCTGCATCCCATAGATTTTGTTTTGTTGTGTGTTCAATTTCATTGGTTTCCAGGAAATTTTTAATTCCTTCCTTGATCTCCTCGGTGACCCATTCATTGTTTAATAACATGCTATTTAGCCTCCCTGTGTTGAAATGTCTTTGCATGTTCTTGTTGCAATTGATTTCTAGTTTCATGCCATTGTGATCTGAGAAGATGCTTGATATGATTTCAATCTTCTTGAACTTGTAGAGATTTAGTTTGTGTCCTATCATGTGGTCTATCTTTGAGAATGTCCCATGTGCACTTGAGAAGAATGTGTATTCTGTAGTTTTGGGGTGTAATTCTCTGTAGATATCTATTAAATCCATTTGGTCTAGTGCTTCATTAAGAGTCTCTGTTTCCTTGCTAATTTTTTGCCTAGAGGATCTATCCAGTGCTGTCAACGGGGTGTTGAAGTCCCCTGCTATGATTGTATTGTTGTCGATTTCTCCTTGGAAGTCCTCCAGAAGATTTTTAATATATTTTGGTGCTCCTATATTGGGTGCATATATGTTTATCAAGGTTATATCTTCCTGTTGGATAGATCCTTTCAATATTATGTAGTGGCCGTCTTTGTCTCTAGTTATGGTCTTTATTTTGAAATCTATTTTGTCAGATATGAGAATTGCTACCCCAGCTTTTTTTTGCTTTCCATTTGCTTGGAAAAATTCTTTCCATCCCTTTACTTTCAACCTATGTGAGTCTTTTGTTGAGAGGTGGGTCTCTTGTGAACAACATATAGATGAGTCATGCTTTCTTATCCAATCAGCTACTCTGTGTCTCTTTATGGGAGCATTCAATTCATTTACGTTTAAGGTGATTATTGATATGTACTTATTTATTGCCATTTTTGTTTAGTGTGGTTCTATTTTTCTTTCCATTTCTACTGCTAATTACAGCAGTCCTTTTAACATTTCTTGCAGTGCTGGTTTGGTGCTAATGTATTCCCTTAGCCTTTTTTTGTCTGGGAAGCTCTTTATTTGATCTTCTATTTTGAATGATAGCCTTGCTGGGTAGAGTAGTCTTGGATTCAGATTCTTGTTTTTCATGACTTTGATTACTTCATGCCATTCTCTTCTGGCCTGTAGTGTTTCTTGTGAGAAGTCAGCTGAGAGCCTTATGGGGTTCCCTTTGTAGGTAACCTGTTGCTTATCTCTTGCTGCTTTTAGGATTCTCTCTTTATCTTTAATTTGTGGCATTTTAATTACTATGTGTCTTGGTGTGGGCCTGTTTGGGTTCTTCTTACTTGGGACTCTCTGTGCTTCTTGAACTTGAATGCCTTCTTCCTTCACCAAATTAGGGAAGTTTTCTGTCACTATTTTTTTGAATATATTCTCTATCCCTTGCTCATTTTCTTCTTCTTCGGGGACTCCTATGATGCGAATATTATTACGTTTCCAGTTGTCCCATAGTTCTCTTAAGCTGTCTTCCTGTTTTTTAATAGTTTTTTCCTTTTGTTTTTCTGATTGGTTGATTTTTTCTACCCTGTCTTCTAATTCACTGATCCGGTCCTCAGCTTCCCCTACTCTGCTTTTTAAACCTTCCAATGTGTTTTTCATTTCGGATATGTCATTTTTTATCTCTTCTTGTTGGTTTTTAATTTCCAATTGGCTTATTTTCAGTGTCTCTATGTCCTTACTCATGCTGTTCAGCTTCCTCAAGATCATGGCTCTGAATTCTAGCTCTGTTAACATGCCTAATTGCTCCACATTGATCTCATCTTCGGTGGAGGTCTCTTGCTCTTTCATTTGGCTTCTGTTTCTGTGTTTCACCATTTTGGCTATCACTGTGGGCTTTGGAGCCTGTCATGTTTTCCCTGTGGGTGTTGCTGTTCTGCTGTTTGTGGCTCCCTCTCCTGTGTTTAGATGAGCGAGGGAGGACCCACGTTGAACACCACTGTCAAGTCTTGCTTTCCTGGTTAAAGTTGCTGGCCCAGGAAAGGTACTGTTGTCCTCTAGCTTTTTGCCTGGAGGCTAGCAGTCTAGGTTACTTGATGAGTTTTGGGTTGTCAGTTGATTGAAAAGCTCCCTCAGGTGCTTAGCACAAGGGGCTTTCCCGAGGGTGGGGCAGATGCTGGTAGTTAGTGAGCCTCAATTAGCACTTCAATGGCCCACAAGGTGGGGTTGGATCTCCGAGGGAGGGGCTGCTGCCTCTCTCAGAGCCCTGGGAAGGAGCAATGTGGCCACCGTCCTGCGTGGCTGCATTCAGCCAAAGCTGTGAGCGCCCTCCAAACCCCGAGTGTCCCGACACAGCTCCAGTCCAGTCTGCCCTCCCTCTGCTGGAGCCCAAGGTGAGTGGCTGTGGCTGTTTCAGCCTCTGTCCCGCTCTGCGCTGTGGGGCCGCCTGGGAGTGTAACCCGAGGGCGCTGCTCCCAGCTGAGGCCGCTGCCGAGCTGCTGACCGGGGGCTCCCAGCCCCCGTCTCACGCCTTCGCAAGCCTACCGGGATGGAGTCAGTGTCCCTCGTTGTATGGTCCTCGCAAGCTGCTTTTCTGTTGCTTTTTCCCGTCGATTTGTCTGTGTTATAGTTGTAATTCCAGTTTGGTTCTGGGAGACGGTCTGTGTAGCTTCCGTTCACTCCACCGCCATTTTTCCTCTCTGATCCTGTTTTAGGTAGCTCATAAAAGATATGTCCCACAACATCCACAGTCATGAGAAGCCAATGCACCCAAAGGGAAATGCATTAAAAATGTATATGGCATCCCACAGGTTGAAAGAATTCCCTTAAAGGTTTGGCAGTCTTTTGCTGATTTTAAAGTCTCACTGATATAAGGAAAGAAGGTGCAGGCATTTTTTATGACTTACTAACTTCAAAGGAGGGTAATTCGGGCTAAAAAAAAATTGGTTTTAGTGATCTTTTTGATGCCTTGCTAGATTCAGAATCTTACCTGGCATTGACTAATTAATAGTTAAAAGCTTCAGTTTAACAGTGCCCTTGGAAACTGCTGTCATATTCATTCCTAATTTGTCTCTAAAGATGGCAAATTGGGATTACCTTGCCAGTTCTAAGGTAATTTCACTCTTTAGTAATGCTTTTTTATAACACCTTCTGTTTTCAGCTAGCAGAGAGTCATTGCCTAATCAGTTTTATTAAGATAGGATGCCTGGAATATACTTTTTTTTTTTTTTTTTTACATCTGTCAGTGGAAAAAGTGTTCCAATTAATCTGAAAGAACTGCTGGTGAGCACATCAGCCTTTCTTTGTCTGGTTTCTCTATGGATATCACCATGATAAGGTTTCAGTTTATGTGAAGCAATACCATTAACAACACTTCGGTTTCTCTGGTTGGGTCTTACTATTCTCATTAAAATCTACTTAAGGTGGGGAGAAAAGAAATTAGAAGTTGGAAAAGGTTGACATTAATATTGAACTATAGCCCTGGCCAGTTTGGCTCAGCGGTTAGAGCGTCGGCTTGTGCTCCAGAGAGACACTGGTTTGGTTACCTATAAGGGCACGGACCTCTGTTGCAGTTTGTCCCCGGCTCTGGTTGGGCTGTGGGGGTGACAACCACTCGATGTGTCCCTTTCACGTCAATGTTTCTCTCTCTCTCTCTCTCTCCCTCCCACTCTATATGAACACAATATCAGGAAGTGTCCTCAGGTGAGGATAAAAAAAAATTGAACTATAACATTTTTTTAAAAAATTATTGATTGATTTTGAGAGAGAGAGAGAAACATTGATTTGTTGTTCCACTTATTTATGCATTCATTGGTTGATTATTTTTTTCCCTTTATTGATATTAGAGAGAGGAAGGGAGAGGAAGAGAGAATAGCGATTGGCCGCCTCCTGCATGCCCCTCACTGGGGATCGGGCCCACTACCTGGACATGTGCCCTGACCGGGAATTGAACCAGCGACCTCTTGGTGCTTGGGTCGAAACTCAACCATTGAGCCATACTAGTTGGGCCACTGGTTGATTCTTGCATGTTTCCTGACCAGGATGGAACCCACAACTTTGACATATATAAACAATGCTCTAATCAACTGAGCTACCTGGCCTGGGCTTGAACTATGGTTTACAGTTCTTTTATAGGCCCAGCCAAACATCTCGCTATTTGAACTTGGTGATTTCTGTGAACAATGAATGTTATTATAGGGATCCTCCAGTTGCCTTGTGTAGAAACATTCATCTACACATTTAATCAACTTCTTAATTCTTCATACACATATTCACAAAAACAAAACAAACAAACAAACAAAAAAGACCATTTTCACGAGCTTTGGATAAAAACTAGTTGACTTCTTAAAATAAGTTGCATCACAATATAGGCATTTGCAAACCTCACAGAGGATAGTAAATGATGATCATTGTTTAGTTTGCATTGTCTAATTTGTAGTGGTGTCAAATTCACATTTTGTTTTCTGTGAAAGTATCTGACCTCTGCTTAAAAGGTCACTCATATTAATCTCTAAATAATAATTAGTTCAGTTAATAATGTATAAAGAAGTTTGGCTAGCTTTGTTTTTACCCCATACATAGTTATGAGATAAAATTCATAAAACCCTCTCAACATAGTTCAATATTGGCCTCATACAACTATAATTTATTTGCAACTTATTTTAGATAATCTAAAAATAGAATCAAAGCCAGCATATTTTGAAAGATTCTAAAGGTATATGTCCATTCAGAAATTCTATATTAATTAAAGTTTATTATCTAAATTTCAAAGATAGTTTAACTTTATAACCTTTATATAGATATTGATTTGGAATTAAAATCACAAAATACCAAAGGTACTCTAAAGCTAATCCAATCTGATCAGCGTTAGATCCTTTCTTTTTTTTATTTATTGATTTATTTTTGTTACAGATGTTTCTCCTTTTTTTTTCCATTGACACCCTCCCCCCCCCCCACCCTCCCACCCTGTCCCTGGCTTTATTGTCCAAGTCCCTCGGTTACTCGTACATGCATATAAGTTGTGTGGTTTATCTCTTTCCTCCCCCCCCACCTCCTCTTCTGAGGGTTGTCAGTCTGTACCCTACTTCCACATCTCTGGGTCTACCCTGTTCCTCAGACTGTTGTGTTAATTATATTCCACAAATACGTGAGATCATGTGATATTTGTCTTTCTCTGCTTGGCTTGTTTCACTTAGGATAATACTCTTCAGGTCCCTCCATGTCTTCTCAAAGGATAAGAGTTCTTTCTTTCTTACAGCTGCATAGTACTCCATTGTGTATATGTACCACAGCTTTCTTATCCATTCGTCTACTGATGGACACTTGGGCTGTTTCCAGGTCTTAGCCATTGTAAACACTGCTGCTATGAACATGGGGGTACAAATATTCTTTCTGATTGGTGTTTCAGGCTTCTTAGGGTATATTCCTAGAAGTGGGATCAATGGGTCAAATGGCAATTCAATTTTTAATTTTTTTTAGGTAACACCATATTGTTTTCCATAGTGGCTGCACCAGTCTGCATTCCCACCAGCAGTGTACTAGAGTCCCCTTTTCTCCACACCCTCGCCAACACTTGTTGTTTGATGATTTGCTGATGGCAGCCATTCTGAGAGGTGTGAGGTGATACCTCATTGTTGTTTTAATTTGCATCTCTCTGATGATTAGTGATGTTGAGCATTTCTTCATATGTCTCTTGGCCATTTGTATGTCCTTTTTGGAGTGGTGTCTATTCAGCTCCTCTACCCATTTTTTTAATTGGGTTCGTTGTCTTCCTTTTGCTGAGTTGTATGAGCACTCTATATATTTTGGAAATCAACTCCTTATCTAATGCATCATTGGCAATGATGCTCTCCCATACGGTGGGTTCCCGTTCCATTTTGATGGTTGTTGCTTTTGCTGTGCAGAAGCTTTTTAGTTTGATGTAGTCCCATGTGTTCATTTTCTCCTTTGTTTCTGTTGCCTTAGGTGATGTATCAGTGAAAATTCTGCTCTGTATGATGTCCGAAATTTTGTTGCCTACAATTTCTTCTAGAACTTTTATGGATTCACTGGTCACATCTAAGTCTTTTATCCATTTTGAGTTTTTCCTTGTGTATGGTGTAAGTTGATGGTCTAGTTTCATTTTTTTGCATATAGCTGTCCAATTTTCCCAAGACCATATATTAAAGAGGTTGTCTTTACTCCACTGTATGCTCTTGCCACCTTTGTCAAATATTAATTGAGGATAATGTATTGGGTCCATTTCTGGGTTCTCTGTTCTGTTCCACTGGTCTATATGTCTATTCTTGTGCCAGTACCAGGCTGTTTTGATTATAGTAGCTTGGTAGTATAACCTGATATTCGGTATTGTGATCCCACCTACTTTGTCCTTCTTTTTCAAGATTGCTGTGGCTATTCGGGGTCTTTTTTGGTTCCATATGAACTTTTGAAGTATTTGTTCTAGTTCTGTGAAATATGTCATTGTTATTTTGATGGGGATTGCATTGAATCTATAGCTTGCTTTGGGTAATATGGACATTTTAATGATACTAATTCTTCCAATCCATGAACAAGGTACGTGCTTCCACTTTTTTATGTCTTCCGCTATTTCTTTTTTTAACATCCTATAGTTTTCTGCAAACAGTTCTTTTACTTCTTTGGATGAGTTTATTCCTAGGTATCTCCATTTTTTTGCTGTGATTGTAAATGGGATTTTTTTTTTTCACTTTCTCTTTCTGTGAGTTCATCATTGGTGTATAACAATGCCGTCCATTTCTTGACATTAATTTTGTATCCTGCTTTTTTGCCAAATTCATTTATTAAGTCTAGTAGATTTTTGATGGAGTCTTTAGGGTTTTCTATGTATAATATCATGTAATCTGCAAATAATGACAGTTTCACTTCCTCCAATTTGGATCCCTTTTATTTTTTCTTCGTGTCTGATTGCTATGGCTAAGTCCTCCAGTACTATGTTAAATAAGAGTGCCGAAAGTGGGAGTCCCTGTCTTGTTCTTGTTTTTAAGGGAAATGCTTTTAGTTTTTGCCCATTGAGTATGATGTTGGCTGTAGGTCTTTCAAATATGGCCTTTATTATGATGAGATATGACCCCTCTATTCCCACGCTGCTGAGCTTTTTTATCAGAAATGGGTGCTGGATTTTGTCTAATGCTTTTTCAGCATCTTTTGATATGATCATGTGGTTTTTATCCTTCATTTTGTTTATGTGGTGTATCACATTTATTGATTTGTGAATATTGTACCAGCCTTGCATCCCTGGGATGAATCCCACTTGGTCATGGTGGAAAATTGTTTTGGTGTATTGCTGGATCTGATTTGCTCATATTTTGTTGAGGATTTTGGCATCTATGTTCACCAGGGATATTGGCCTATAGTATTCTTTCGTTGTAGTGTCTTTTTCTGGTTTTAGAATTAGAATTATGCTGGCCTCATAAAACGAGTTTGGAAGCCATTCTTCTTGTTGAATTTTTTGGAATAGTTTCAGAAGAATGGGTGTTAGTTCTTTGAATGTTCGGTAAAACTCCCCCGTGAAACCATCTGGGCCTGGGCTTTTGTTTGCTGGGAGAGTCTTGACTACATCTTCAATTTTCTTAGTTGTGATTGGTCTCTTCAAGTTTTCTATCTCTTCCTGATCCAGTATTGGGAGACGATGTGTTTCTAGAAATTTGTCCGTTTTGCTTAGATTGTCAAATTTGTTGTCATATAATTGTTCATAGTATTTGTTAACAATCCTTTGCTTTTCTGTGGTGTCAGTTGTTACTTCTCCTCTTTCATTTCTGATTTTGTGTATTTGGGTTCTCTCTCTTTGTTTCTTGGTGAGTCTAGCTAAGGGTCCATCAATCTTGTTTATCTTTTCGAAAAACCAGCTCTTTGTTTCATTTATCTTTTGAATTGTTTTTTTTTTTTTTTTTTTTTTTGGTCTCTGTGTCATTTATTTCTGCTCTGATCTTTACTATTTCCTTCCTTCTGTTTGCTCTGGGGTTTTCTTTTTGTTTGCTTTCTAGTTCTTTAAGTTGTGAGGTTTGATAGTCTATTAGAAATTTTTCTTGTTTCTTGAGGTAGGCCTGTAGTGCTATGAACTTCCTTCTCAGAACTGCTTTCACTGAAGCCCATAGATTTTGTGTTGTTGTGTGTTCATTTTCATTGCATTCCAATAAGTGTATTATTTCTCCCTTGATCTCCTCAGTAACCCATTCATTGTTTAATAACATGCTATTTTGCCTCCATGTGTTCAAATGTTTTTTTCATGTTGTTGTTGCAATTGACTTATCATTGCATGCCATTGTGATCTGAGAAGATGCTTGATATGATCCTTTCTTTATTGCTACTGCACATGTGTGATCATTTCAATTATTAAGTTAAATCTATTTCTCAGGTCTTGGGTTAAATCTGTTACCCTATTATTTATACCAAAAATTAAATGTTCCATCACTTGAAAAATAGCATTTGATGAGCATATTTATTGGGCCTGGCAAACACATTTTGTATAAGATATTGCATTTTGCCCTTTATTTTGTTTCAAGTATTGAAAATACATACACACATGGCAATTTTATACATCCTTAATTATCATACAACATAGCATCTGAACAGAAAAAGTGATGCAAAACTAAATAATATAAAAATCAGTTAAGGTACATGACAGGGCTAAGACTAGGTGGAGGTTAGAGGTTCTCACTCTCAAAGATTTGCAAGTACCCTGATAGAGAAACCCCCTTGTTTCACTGCGGTCCTGACCCTGGTACATTGAAGCCGACATATAGAAAATTATTTCATTGCTTTACTTAAAAAACATTTTTTCTTTATTGATTTTAGAGAGAGAGGACATGAGAGGGAGAGAGAGATAGAAACATTGATGAGAGAACATCAATTGGCCGCCTCCTACATGCCCCCCAATGGGGATTGGGCCCACAACCTGGACATGTGCCCTGACCAGGAATCAAACCCATGACCTCTTGGTACATGGGATGATGCTCAACCACTGAGCCACACCGGCCAGGCTTAAAAAATAATTTTAATCTTATCAGAGCAAATGCTCATACTTGACTGAAGAAGATGACTACTGTAGATAAGTATTCTCAGTTAATAAATCAGTATACTCGACACAAAGTATACCAGTATATTCATGTGTACCAAGCACCACAATACAGATGCACCTAACAGTGGAAAATATTTTCTCAAAAATGATCGTTTCTTGTTGCAAAAGTCAAACCCCTCTGTGTTGTCATGGTCCATGAAAGTGGATATTCGAGATCATAAAGATGAACTGAGAGCTTAACCAATTTGAATAAAATAAGACAGTTTGTGTTGCGGGAGTTTAGAATCAAAAAAGAGATAAATAGTTCAGACTCAAGTTCCACCGGTTAACCATTACAGGCGCATTCTTCTTATAATCTTCATCATTATAATATAATGATTATAAATGTTATAATTACAGAGTATGAATGAATGGGACATATAGTTGAAAGGATATATATGTGTGTGTGTGTGTATAAATATATAAATACACATATATTTGCAAAAGCAGCTTATTTGACTCCCCTGTAAAATGTACCCATAAAGTGAAAGGGGCATTATAGATCATGTGGGAGAAAAGAGGTTGGGAACCAGGGTTTATGAGAAACTATTCAAATCTCCTGACCCAGCTCAATGTTTTTTTTCTTAGATACTAACCTAACTCCGTGATTCATATCACTTACTTCTGTATCTTACCACTGATAATGCCAAGACGCATACATGTGAATGCACACACACACACACACACACACACATAATGTCTAATGGTCTGGTATTTGGACATTATCTGAAAGTTTACTTAAAATTTTGCAGTTTACTTGGTTGTAGGATTTGCACGTAACCGTAGTTTGATATTTTTTCTTATGCTTGACAATCAAGAATAAATACTTGATAACTCAAACAAATGACGGATTCCAGAGTCATATCAGTATTTTCTCTCTTCCTTAATAGGATCACTGAAACTTTACTAATTCGATATGATGTAGTTTTAAAACTCATTTAGGTCTATACAAAGGTAGTTGATTTTATGCTTATATCTTACAGTTACAACACCCTATAGAGGCTTTGCACATTTATTCAATATAAAATTATGGAACTAAGTCAGAGTAATGAAGTTTATCGCTAGAGGTTTTTAAAGTAAGTAAATGCATATATATGTGTACAATCTATATGGACACCCAAGGATTCTGGACTTATTAAAAATGGGGAGTTAAATCAGTTTATTATTGACAAGGCTAAAAGAAAAATTCTTTCAGTTAATTAAAGTATGGAGATATATAACAATAATTCCCACATTAGTATATTTGATAACTCAGATTTTGAAGTTTTATGTATATTTGACTATTTTAAAATAATTAGATATTTTTATTTTGTGAGATTCACAGATAGTTGCTAGCAGAGGAACAGAAACAGAGCATTGGGTGAGATATGAAAAATGAAGAGACGTGTATCATTTTATATTTGTAGGCGTCTCTGGGACTCAGTCTCCTTATCTATAAAAAATAAATGCTGCATTAGTCTTTGTGGTTTTATAATACATCACCATTAATTCATCTGCTTAAAACTACTCATTTATTATCTCACAATTATGTCAGTCAGTAGTTTGGTAAACTTGATTGGGTTCTCACCTAGGGTCTCACGAGCCACATTTAAGGTGTTGGCTGGGCATCTCGTCATATTTCCAGTCACAGAGATTAGGATATATATCTCTAAAAAGGAGCATTTTAGAATTCTGCCTAACACAAAGCTGTTGGATGAGAATTATCTATTCAGTTCTAAATATTCTAATGTTTTAAATATCATCTTTATTGTTGAATGTATTACAGATGTCCCCCCTTTTCTCCCCTATTGACCCCCTCCTCCTCAATCCCGCCCCCCTCCTGCCTTCCTCCCACTATTGTTGATGTCCATTGGTTATGCATATAAGCATAGATGTTCTTTGGTTTAGCTCTTCCCGCCCTCCTTCCCCCCTTCCCTTTGAGGTTCATCAGTTTAACAACAAATTTGTACTTCTTAATTCCTTCATCTTTTTCACCCATCCCCCCAGTCCCCACCCATCTGGCAAGCAACAAAAAGTTATCTGTATCTATGAGTCTGTTTTTGTTCTGCTTGCTCATTTTGTTTGTAGATTCAGTTGTTGATAAATATGTATTGCCATTTTAATGTTCATATTTTTGTTCTTCTTCTCCTTCAAGAAGGCCCTTCAACATTTCATATAATACTGGTTTGGTGGTGATGGGTGATGAACTCCTTTAGCTTTTTCTTGTCTGGGAAACTCTTGATATGTCCATCGATTCTAAAGGATAGCTTTGCAGGATAGAGTAGTTTTGGTTGTAGGTCGTTGTTTTTCATCACCTTGAATATCTCTTGCCACTCCTTTCTAGCCTGCAAAGTTTCTTTTGAGAAATCAGCTGACAGTCTTATGGGAGCTCATTTGTAGGTTATGAACTGCTTTTCTCTTGCTGCTTTTAAGATTCTCTCTTTGTATTTAACCTTTGACATTTTGATGATTATATGTCTTTGTGTGGACCTCTTTGAGTTCATCTTGTTTGGGACTCTCTTGTGCTTCCTGGACTTGTATGTCTGTTTCCTTCACCAAGTTAGGGAAGTTTCTGTGATTATTGTTTCAAATAGGTTTTCAATTTCTTGTTCTCTCTCTTCTTCTGGCACCCCTATGATGCAAATGTTGGCACGCTTGAAGTTGTCCCAGAGGTTCCTTACACTATCCTCATTTTTTTTGGATTTTTTTTTCTTTTGGCTGTTCTGATTGAGTGTTTTATGCTTCCTTATATTCCAAATCAATGATTTGCTTCTTGGTTTTACCTACTCTACTATTGAGGTACCGGAGGTATGGAGCTTGCTGAGACCAGATGCTGCTTGTTTGAGAGATTTTAGGAAACTCTGAAGAAGGAGCTAAGACAGGCCAATCCTATAGTAAAGCCTTTGGAAACAGCTTGGGTGGGCCCAAAAGTTGAGGGGGGGCAGTGCCTCAGGGAATCACCAGGGTAGAGCCAACTGTGTGAGCCAGGTTGATGGAGTCCCAGATATGGGGCCTGTCTGCTGCCCTAGGGAAGGGCTCACCAAAGGAACAAAGGCCTCCGCCAGCACGTCTGTCCAGGAGACAGCTGCTCCTACAGCCTTCGTATTGAGGCCAAACATTTCAGTTCTTTCTTGTTCTCTGGTGCCCCTCAAGCTGCCTCCCCTCTGAGAGCTTAGAGGGAGAAAATCTGAGTAAGTCCCAGCACGGGCCCTATAAGAGGAACGCCCCGGGGCTCCAGCAGCCTCCCTCAGCCTCAGTTACCACTGGTTTTTCCAGCCAGACGTAATGGGGATTCTTTTTCTGGCACTGGAACCCTGAGCTGGGCACCTGATATGGGATGGGGACTCCTCACTCCTCAGGGAGGACCTTCCCAGCCGAGGTGTCCTCCTGAATTTTATCCACTACACGTGGGTGTGGGTCCAGCCCCTCCACACCTCCACCCTCATACCAGTCTCAATGTGGCTGCTTCTTTAATTTTGTAGTTGTAGGACTTCTATTCAGCTTGATGTCAGGTAGTTTTGAATGATGGTTGTTCTGTAATTTAATTGTAATTTTGATGTGGTTGTGATACTGTGTTTACCTATATCTTGACCGGAAGTCTAAATATTCTGTTTTTAACCAAACTAGTCTCTGAAGGTAAGGTGCACTCCAGATAATACAGTATATGTACCATTCATTATTAAGGGTTTACCATTTTATTTCTATCACAGGTAAAGAAAGAAAAAAACAAAATGCAGCATTGTGTGTTCTCTAGCTAAGTTAAAAGATTTAGTCCAACAGTTACCACTGCAAGTGGTAGGAAGGATAAGTACTTTCCTCCCTTATTAAGGAACAGCATTTTCAGCCCTACCCGAAGATAATGTTACCTACGCAAATAAACTATAGTCTGTAAAATAAGTATTCAAGAAAAGAAAGAATGGAAAGCAAAAGCGTTTCATTTTCATTAAGCATGGTGTTAGTAGTACTCATCTATGGAGTCTCCTGATTTTGTCTTTTATTTTTTCTAAGTCCTCAGTATATAACATCTAATAGGTTGGATGAATAATGCTTTGCTAGTGGACTGATAAAATTCTTGATAGCCCTAAGCATTGAAATTTTGTTTTGTATTATGGAACATAAAAGATTATTTGGGTATTTTTAATTGTATTACCCAAGTAGAGCATAAAATCACATGATTTGCGGTATGTTTTGAGATATTTGAGATACTTGATTACATGTAAATGTGTATTTATCTAGTGACACTATTTGGTAAAAATTACATAAAATTATATGTACAGATTTTATTAGCGATTTTGCTACATTTATATAAATTTATGAAATTCTAAAGCTACACAACTTTTCTGTTAGAAAAATCTGCTATTATTCGCCTGGCCGGTGTGGCTCAGTGGATTGAGTGTCATCCCATGGACTGAGAGGTCCCAGTTCGATTCCTGGTCAGGTCACATGTCCAAGTTGCAGGCTTGATCCCCAGTAGGGGATGTATAGGGAACAGCTGATTGATGTAACAAATTAAATATATATATCAAATTAAATATATATATATATATATATTAACTCATTTATTTTCTACTGAAATAATTTACAATGCTCTTGTTAAATCTTCCTGTCATTTTCATTTAGTGCTTTATATTTAAGTATGATGTAACAAGTAAAAATAAACTATATTATAATTATCAGAAACTGATTTTACATACCTTAGGCTTTTATATATATAACCACTATATTTATAACACTTGCTAACTTACCAAGAAAATAGAAATGGAGAAACCACTATTAAAATAATGAAACTAAGTGTTCTGAAGCAGTAATTTTAAAGAAGTGACTATACCTAGTATAGAGTGATCATGAATCTTTAGGTAATTATATCTGTTCCAGTTCTTTGAACAGTCTCACACCATGATTAATTAGATAATGTACAAAATTATTTGGAAAATGCAATACATTTTTTGAATTATTTCATGTAGCAATGTAACCAGACTTTTATTTATTTATTTATTTTTATTTATTTATTTATTTTTTATCCTCACCCGAGGACATTTTTCCATCTTTTATTCAGGTAGAGTGGGAGGGAGAGAGAGGAACAGAGAGAGAGAGAAACATCGACGTGAAAGGAACACATCGAGTGGCTGCCACCCGCACGACCAACCAGGGCCGGGGACAAACTGCAACCGAGGTACGTGCCCTTAGCGGGAACTGAACCCGGGTCTCTCCAGACCGCAGGCCGATGCTCTAACCGCTGAGCCAAACCGGCCAGGGCTGTAACCAGACTTTTAAATCTTCTAATCAAATGATTTAGAAATTGTCAGTGATTAAAATCAACATTCTCAAAACAACGGCAAGACATTTATGGCACTTCATAAGTTTTATATCTTTATTAATTGTTTAGTAATGTTCTGGAGATAAATCTGCCCCACAGAAAAAACTGGAGCAAATTTTTTGTCTGATAATGTACATTCTGTTAGATTGAAAATTACTTGGATAATTGTGTGTCATTGAAAAACAACTAAGATATGTTTTGAAGATTTGTTTTATACCAGGTACTATGTCTGGTTCTAAGAATACAAAAATATATACCCATTGTGGGCCTCCCTAACTGAGTTGACATTCCAATAAACAATCGTAAGGTACAAGATCTATTAGTTTAATGGCTTTTTCCTCTTTTATACAGCAACTTTTAAAATGTTTTGATAGCTTTTAATATTCTGCTTGAGGAGGCTAATTATTTTTTAAAGTTATCTAGCTGTTTTTGATAACAAACTAAAAGGGCAAGTTTATTTGGAGGCTACAGCAGTTATGAAAATAGCTCCAAAACTATGCCATGGGTTAGAACTTCGCGAATTGAATCTAAAAGACATTCCTAGAACAAAATCTGTTTAAATGCTATGAATTCAATGGAAATATACTAAAATTATGATCAAATAACAAGAAATTATCATTTTAATGAAATATTAATGAAAAACAAACATACTTGGGGATAAATAGAGCTTAGGCATTCCAATGTGTATTTTAAAGTAGATTTATTTTCAGCTGGTGAAGTATCAAACATAATCAAATATTACTCTACAATCATGGTGTAAAAAGCAAGTAACATTATGCAAATAGTTAAACTGCTGCCATCTATCATCTATTTTCTCTAAGAGAGTTTCTTTACCACTGAGAGTTGGCATGATGAATTCCTGTAAAGTCATTGAATATATACATTTGGCCCTGGCCAGTTTGGCTCAGCGGTTGAGCATTGACCTGTGGACCAGAGAGTCCTGGGTTCAGTTCCCGCTAGGGGCACGTACCACCAAAACAACAACAACAACAACAACAACAACAACAACTATATATATATATATGCACACACACATATGCATTTGGCCCAATGAGATTTCCTTTAACCTTGGTTTTCTGTAAGCTGTTTCATCTTTCAGTTATTACTGAAGTTACTTTTGAGTAAAACAAGTAACTATAAATTTCTGATATTAGCACTGAATTGAAAATCATCCTTGAATTAAATGTAAGAAATTATCTTGCTTTAAGCCTCAAGTGATCTGAGTTCAAATTATCTTAATTAGCCTTAAACATTCTGTGAATTGTTTACATGTAGGAGACCAAAAGGACAACAGTCATCCAACCAAGATGTATTCATTTGTATGAAGATAGAAAGTTAATTTGGGATGCCTACCTATATGTTTAACTTTTCTTCAAATGTTTGTGTATATTTACTTATTTCATTTATAGAAATTTAATTATAAACTTAATGTGTTTCTGATATCATTGAAATAATACTAAAAGTAATAATAATTACTAATGATGAAAATCCTCCTTCATATCTACCTAAGTCCATTTTCTCTTGATTCGAACTCCAAAGTAGTCCATATCTTTCCATTACCAGTGCCACAATTTTAATGCAGTCACTTATTTTCTTCTTTTTTGGTAAATTTGTTGTATTGAAGTATTGAAATAAAACATACACTTTTATTACCTTTCATCTTAACTACTAAAATCATTTCCTAAATGACTTCCCCAGTTCCAAACTGTCTCCTTTTCAGCCTATCCAAACATTTGGTATCAGAATCATCCTCCCATAGTTATGTTCTGACAACATCATCCTCTATTCCAAACTTATCACTTAATGAAGAGAATTTAAACATCTTCACCTTGCATTTAAAACATTCTGCGGACTGGCTCCAACCTGAAATTTGCAACTCATTTCTTGAGATCACCTTATCTTCTGTAACATACGACCAAATTGTAATAGATGTAATCTGTAGAGTATATTCTTCCAGAGACAATTAAACTTATTTACCAGAGTATTATTCTATAGAAGTTATAGAGTTTAGAATTTGATTGTAGGATTATTATAGCTAATTTGAGCTGAAAATATTAAGACATTTATAGTAACTCTTTATTTTTTAATTTTTTTTTCTTAGAGATAGAGGAAGGGAGAGGGAGAGAGAGAGAGAGAGAGAAACATCCATAAAGGAGAACATTGATTGGCTTCCTCCTGCATGCCCCCCACTGGGCATCAGGCCCACAACATGGGCATGTGCCCTGACCAGGAATTGAACCGACGACCTATTGGTGCATGGGTTAATGCAAAAACCACTGAGCCACATCAGCCAAGAAAGACATTTATAGGAACTCTTTAAACTTGATGACAGAATAACAATTTGATGCAACACATTTATTTTTTAATAGTATTGTATACTAATGAAAGCTTGGTTCATTATACAATGAAGGCACCAAATCATTTTTACTGAAACTTATGAGAATCTCTTTTTTATGAAGTGTGTGTATTTTTATATAAAAGTTAAGTTATACTTCTATAAAGTATTCAGCTAGAATCATATTAACCTGGGAAATGGTATGTAATTAGTAAGAGAATATTTTATGTGTAAAACTCAATATATTTTCTAGAATTTTTGATGTTAATATGTTTTTATTAGGAAACAAAAACTTTTTCTAGTTTCCCATTGTAAATCCAGAAGTGAGGTCCTTATTCAGAAACTTCTAGGGAGTTAAAGACCTAAAGACCTTTTTGTTAATAGAGTATTAAGTGCAAAATTATTGTTTGTCTTGCTATCATACTTTGATTGCTGTTTTTTCATTAATCCTGGATGCGTTAGCAAATGAAAGAACATAATCAAATACAATGTTTGTTCCTAAACTTATCTTGCAGGGAGAATGGGGTATCTATGGAATATTATTGAGGACAGAGCCTTGTTCTAGAGAGCTGACCTTACAATATGAGGAGAGTTACCTTTAATATCTGGAATTAGTTGTTTTTCAGGGAGAGTGCCTTGAGATATTTGATTCTTAGACATAGTTGAACTAAATTTGTTGATTCAGTCATAGCTGTAGTTAACCAAGGTTGATCATCTCTCTTCCCAGGTTTCTTCCTTACTACTTAGTTGCGATTTACATTTTTACCCAATTGCTTTTATGATGATATATCATTACAACATTTTGGTCAGCTTTTTGTCCTTCCTAAGGAAGTTACTATGGAGTAGTGAATCTTGAGTTTCACAATGGTGTGTGTGTGTGTGTGTGTGTGTGTGTGTGTGTGTGCATGAGGAGTTGGGGTGGAGAGGTATAGAAAGTGTCATAGTTATTATTCTTATAATGATTATTGTTGCTTAAAATCTCAGTGTACATGACACCACACTTGCCCTTAAGTTGGAGCGTTATGTACAAAAAGGGGCATTGAATTTAGAACCTGTTAAGATTGAGTTTAGTTCTGACTGCCACTTCTAGCACTGTGAATTCTGTCAAGTGTTTCAGTCTCTTAGACTGTTTCCTTTCTTGGGATCACATGTGTTTTTTAATATTTACCTTAACTTCTCACTGTGTTGTTTTGATCTTAAAGAGAGATCACGTATAAAAGCATTTTGCATTAACTAAACCATAGCAGAAGTAGAATGCTACATATTTTTAATTGAAATTTCATTTCAAAGGCTTATTTTAAGCATACTTTTTACAGCACCAAGCATGGATGTATGCTGATATCCCAAGAATACTGTAAGTTTACTTGGCACCTAAAAATTGGCAGGAAAGAGGACGAAGAAATCTAATAATGATAGATAATTATCAACTTGGTGCGGATCATGGTGTAGTTGATACAGAGGCATTCTCCTGGGTCTGAAATGTGTTCGGGGAATATTTCTCTAGGGATATTTACTGCAAAAATTTTTG
This sequence comes from Molossus molossus, assembly GCF_014108415.1. NCBI lineage: Eukaryota > Metazoa > Chordata > Mammalia > Chiroptera > Molossidae > Molossus > Molossus molossus. Next base: position 18,750,831 of record NW_023425355.1, read on the forward strand.
TTCACATTTTGTATAATGGTGGATTTTCCACTTTTAATAAAGGAAAGCTCTCAATTACTTCAGGGAATTTTTACTTTATTGAACCTCCTGGAAAATCAACCCGAGTTTTTTCAGATTCATGGACGAGTTTTCTTTTTAAATTTGCCATGAACATATGATAAATGACTTCCTTAAACAACCATTGGTATTCTGGCTCCGGCTTTTTTCAAATATTAAAAAAGAATTGTAATCCAAAGAATAGAAATCAGGACAATATAGACTTAAGAGAAGTGCATGTACCAGCAGTACTTCCCACTGGGACAGTGTAGATATGATATCACCCACAGGAGGGGATACAAACCCTTCGGGGAGACTAAAAAAAAATGAAAGCCATAAAATTAGGGAATACAAAGGGACTGATTACTATTCAATTCAGTAGGGATCTGTAATTTCACACTGCTCCGGTGCAGATGAAAACTACTCAGGTCAGAAGCAAGTCAGTTCAGTAAGAGATAGCTCTATAAATAATGAGCTGTTCTCTGGTGAGTCAATCACTACCAACTGCCTGTTTAAAATGTCAGAGCTGTCGAGGTCAGTTGGTGTTCAGCTGATGACAGCACTGACCTAGTGTCACTTACACAGTCTTTAAATTAAATTTGAAGTCTCCAAAAAGGATTATCCTCGTTTTTAGAGACAATATTTGAATCAATAATGTTTTGGGTGCTGCAGTGAAAGAGTGATGTGAGTTGATCCAAGTTTATGAGTGGTAGACAATTATCCATTTAAACAATGACACTGGCACATTGTCATATTCTGCTGGGGAGAAATAATAATCACTGCTGAGGGGACGGGGGATAAATGGTGCTGGACGGAGACTTGGCTTGGGGTGGTGAACACATAATACAGTGTGCAGATGATGTGTTGTGGGATTGTGCACCTAATACCTCTATCATTTCGTTAACCAGTGTCACTCCCAAAATTCAATAAAATGAAAAAAAGAAATCAATAATGACGCAGAGGCAGACTATTTGTACATTGTTTTCTATCATTATGTCCTCATGAAAGCCTTTGGAAATTGTTGTTTTCAACACACCTGACACTCCACAACCAGGACTTAAAGAATAAGGTAGCAAGGAAAAAGAGAAGCCTGTTAGGAAGAGAAAGAAATAAGCATTAAAAAAAAAAAAAAAAAGAGTAGAGTTTAAGTTTCATAAAAGTAACTCTTATGCAATGACCAGTGTGGCTCAGCAGTAGAGCGTCAGCCCTTGGAGCAATGAGTCACGGGTTTGATTCGGGTCAAGGGCACGTACTATGGTTGCGGTTTGTCTCTGGCCTTGGTTGGGGTTGTGTGGGAGGTAACCAGTCAATGTATCTCTCTTACCTCGATGTTTCTCTCTCCCTCCCCCTCCCACACTATCTGATGATAAATGGAAAAATATCCTCGGTGAAGATTAAAATAACAATAATAATAATAACTCTTATTATAGGTATTAAAAGAACAAAGTATGTTTCCTCTGAAAGAACTCAATTAGCCTTTCCCTGTGATTTGTCATACATTAACTTCAAGGTACTTTTCAAATAGACAAATGATGGGAACTGAGCTTGTTGCAAACTTTAGTTATACATACAGCAAGCCTGGTGGACTGTTTTGATTATCTGTGCCCTTTACGGGAGTCAGTGTAAAGTAACACTAATTAAAAGCTTTTTCTACTGCATAATCCATATGCATCACCTTCCAAAGTTTAGCTTAAGGGGCCTACACTGACAAAAACACATTTTCTTCCCTTCACTTAATTTCATTAGTGGGGCTCCTCTTTGACTTTGGGAGAACATTTAGATTTTCCTCCAGAGCATGTTAGAGCGCAGAACGATTAGCAGAGCATTTGAAGTAACCACAGCTCAGAGATCATGGGAATGAGCCCTGTAGCCCTGGGCAAGCACCGGGGCCATTTATAGATGTTTTGTGCCGTGGTGGCTGAATTTGGGATGCACTAGATTGTACCAGAAGTGTTTTCTCTAACGTCTGCAATAAGTCCCTTCTATGCTAGATAAATCAAAGTTATATTTTGCATTCAGTAAACAACTGAAAACAAAATGCACTGCTATTTTAAAAGGAGTTTTGCTCAATCAGTGTATTTCTTTCCATTTACAAGGGGAATGAATATGTAGAATGATCCCAGATTGCCTATGGACTTTCTGGGAGTGATAATAAAGGCAGAGAAATCTGGCACTCTCCAAAACAAACAAACAAAAAAAATGAAAGGCTTTGATCTTCAGTGTTGTTGTGGTTATTGTTTTGCAATGCTTTCTTGACAATTGAGACATTTTTAAATAGTTTTTCTTTATTGATGTTAGAAAGAGAGGAAGGGAGAGGGAGAGAGAGATAGAAATATTGATGAGAGAGAACATCAATTGGCTGCCGCCTGCATGCCCCCCAGTGGGGATTGGGTCCACAACCTGTGCTTGTGCCCTGACCGGAAACTGAACCAGGGACCTCTTGGTGCATGGGTCAACGCTCAACCACTGAGCCACACTGGCCAGGCGTTTAAATTATACTTTTAAAAAGATAATTTCTAAATTTATTATAACTCTTTAATAATAGCTAACAAGTATATAACACTTAACTGAGTGTCAGGTCCTCTTCTATTGACATGTATTATCACATTTAGGTAATATTTTGAATTCTATTTTACAGATTAGAAAATTGAAGCATAACATTGTTAAGTGACTGGTTCATGATGACAATTAGCCTATGGTAACGCTTAGATTTAAACTGAATCATTTGCGCTCTAGAGTCCATGCTCCTAATTTTGAGACTAGTAGCAATGATAAAGATACTTTAGATGACAGCATCTTAGGTTTCTATTGTAAATATCTTTCAGATTTCAAAAGCACTATTGCAACATGTGACCTCCTGCAGAAGCAAGCAATGGAAAGTATCTCTTACTAACTCTGAAATCAGATTCAGAGGATGTGTAATTGCACAGAGACACTAAGAAAAACACTTTGAGAAATTCTAAATCAAAAGAAACAGGCTCTTGAATTAATGACTATTTTTTAAATCACATTTGTGGTCTTCGATCTCAAAAAATGCACACTGTTCTCTGAAGAATAATGTCTTCTGAAAGATGTCCCATGTTGTAATCCATGGAACTTGTGAAAATGATATACCCCAAGTGGCAAAGGAGAATTAAGTTAACAGAGGGAATTAAGGTTGTTAAAAAGCTGAATTTAACATAGATATTTAGCCTGAGTTACCGGGGAAGGTCCAGTATAATCAAAAAGCTCCTTCAGTGTGGAAGAGAGGGGCAGACCAAGAGGTCATAGTTATGGGAAGTTAGATGCACTGACTGCTGGTCGCTTTGAAGGTGGAGGGAAAAGGCTGTAGTTAAAGAGAATGTAAGTGGCCACACAAAGATGGAAAGCAATTCTTCCCTAGAGCTTCCAGAAAGAAACAGAACACTGCTGAAACCTTGATTTTTTAGCTCAGCAAGACACATTGCAGACTTCTGACCTCCAGACCTAGAATATAGATTTTTCTTGTGTTAGGCCACTGGTCCCTGGCAGTATGTTCGGCTGTGATTGGAAATTCACACACACACACACACACACACACACACACACACACACACAGGTTTTGAATATCTGAATGGTCTTCAATGCAAAAAAAAAACTATTTCAGAGATGCTCATAAAAAATATTGATGATGGCCCTGGCCGGTTTGGCTCAGCGATTGGAGAATTGGCCTGTGGACTAGAGAGTCCCAGGTTTGGTTCCTGCTAGGGGCATGTACCAAAAAAAAAAAATATATAGTGATGATGTAGCCAATGTGATTCCGGTAGTTGTTATTGGCAGAAAACAAATTCACTGTGTAACTAAGTGTCAAAGACTTTTCTATGTGTTTTACATATGCTAAATCATTTATTTCTCACCATAACTTCATGATATAAATTCCTGAGGAACAGTTTAGATCACTTGTTGACGATTTAAGAACTAGTATGGAATCCAGGTTTTTTTTTTTTTTTTTTTGGCTCTAGAGGCCATGCTCTTAACCATACTTCCTTTCAAAGATTTAAAAAAAAAATTGTTGTGATGTGATTAATATTATAAACAATGCAAATAGTAGAGATTTTAGACTCACATAACTAAAATGGCCTTTTCTTCATTGCTGATGGTGGATAGGGTAGACAGGGGAAAAACATACTGAGAAAACTGAGTCAATGTAACACCTACAGAATCTGTTTGTAGGTTCTGATCTGCTACTTACTTATTGGCTTTGACATGAGTTGGCTTCAAAATTCACAGGGGTGCTAATTGTACTCAAGGAGGAAGAATTGTACTCAAGGAGGAAGAATTGTACTCAAGGTATCACGTTACTAGAGGAACATTAATAATTTGTCCAGTGTTAAAATGCAGACTTATTTATAGTCCAAATAAACAACCAGATAAAAGTACATATATTTCTCTGCACCTGTTTTTCATTTAAAAATAGACAAGTTGAGACAAACATACACTTAGACTAGAAATTCAGTTTCAAGTTTTATTTTAGTGATTCTCCATATCTGTACTCACTCCTGACTGTAGACTGTGAATATGTTCTTGACTGTTGCCATGCATAACACTTCCCTCACTGTGCATATAAAAAAGACTCAACTCTTTGTCTTGGGGATTTGTAAAATGAACAACCTAATGAAACTTGGCTCTCGTGGTTTGTATTTGTTGCAGGCACCCATCGTAAAAACATAGCTTTTTATCATGCTGAGGAGCATCATTTACTCATTTATATTATATAAAAAGTGGTTGCTTTGAACAGAGAAGATGCTCAAAAGGCTCTGATTACTTATATCAGACATAGTGAGATATACAAATAATTACTGTAAATCAAGAAACAGATATGGAGCGTAAATTGGATGCAAATAAATATTACTCTAAGAGAAAGAAAATACAGAATTTATTACATTTACTGAACTTTAAATTTAACAGGAGTTTGCCCAGATGGTACATTCTCAGACACCCACAAATTGCATTTCAACATTTAGTGGTTTGGTATGTGAGCAAATGTCTGTATAGCAGGAAATGAGTGGATGGTATAGCTTAGCTGAAAATGTAAATGTCATGAGTAAGAGTTCATAATGAATGATACATGTTCTGAAAATGATACGGAGAGATACTTTCTTTTAAAATGTTGTGATCTGATATAATATCCTTGAGATGGACATTAAATAGCATATTTTTTAAAAATTAATTTTAGACAGGAAGGAAAACAGAGAGAGAGAGAGAGAGAAAGAGAGATACATTGATGTGATGGAAATCATTGTTCTGAGATATTATAGAAATAATTGAATGCTATAGATAAATTAGGGGAACAAATGATTTGCATACACATGTGTACAAAAATTAAATAAAAGCCAATGAATCAAAGATTTAGGTATAGTATATGTATATAAATTAATTTTTGTTTAGGTGATCCCCTATATATAGATGTCTTAGGGCATTTAAAAATGTTTTTATGAATTAGAAACCTTAAAAACCATAAACTGAATCAGAATAAATGGTACCTTGCCTAGAATGGTAATGAAGAGTCTACTTTCTAAACAGTTTAGGAAGTAAATTTGAATGATAAGATAAAGTAATAAATTCAAATTCTGACAAAATTAATTCTGTTTAGCAATTTTCTTCTGAAAAATAAAGTGAGCAGTTATTCCTTTATTTCATAAACACATTTTGATATGGAGAGATAATTATTTGTAAATTATTTGATTTATATGCAGTTATAACTAACATGTTACATTTATAGTCCCTCTGATGAGCATGTATATAGAGAGTCTAAAAAGAGGATCAATAACGTTTATTGATTTCTTACTACATGACAGGTACTAATGTAAGTACTTAAACATCTATAACACATGAGCCCTATGAAATACGTTTCTTTTTTATCCTGTTTTCTACATAATGAAACTAAAACTCAGAAACACTAATAAATTTTCCAAGATCACCAACCTAGGAAGTAATGGAGTTAAGATTCAAACCCAGACATTCTGGCTGGAAAAATCCAGTTTTAACTGTCTTAATTGGTTACTATGCCTGGTTGGTCAGAAAAGCAGATACCATTCTTGCTAGTTCTTTTATAATAGATTCAGACTTTCTATGAAAAGTAAAAACCTGGGAGAATTCATGAAAATAATTTCATAGTATAGAAAATACAAAAGAAGCGATATAGAAATCATCATGTTTAATGACTTCACTTGTTCAAACATATTCCAATAATCTATGTGGAAAGATATATGATAAAGATTTAGCCTACCCTAGCTTCATTCCCAGAAAGTTGATTCATTTTTAGTACTACTTGACCACTATCAGTATTATGCAAATTCATATGTTAGTCATTATGTGTTCTGCAGATAACTGGCAGGCTGACAAGCAGTCTCCATTGAGGAAAACAGTAGAGTGATTTATTTAAAAAGAAGATGTGCCAGGCCAGTGTGGCTCAGTGGTTGAGCGTCGACCCACACACCAAGAGGTCACCAGTTCTATTCCTGGTCAGGGCACATGCCCAGTTGTGGGCCTGATCCCTAATGTGGGCATGCAGGAGGTGGCCAGTCGATGTTCTCTCTCATCAATGTTTCTATCTCTCTCTTCCTCTCCCTTCCTCTCTCTCAATAAAGAAGAAAAACAATTAAAAAGAGGATGTTAGAAACTATAGAAAGCAAGTTGAAATCCAGTAAGAAGTAAGAAAATTGATTAACAATATATTAGTACATATACATGATTTCCAAATAATTCAAGAAATTAGACAATAAAAGACAACAGGCCCAAATGAAAGAAGTTTCTTCAAGCCAAAACACTTTTTTAAGGTTATGAGATCCAGCCCAAATGTTTATAGATAGCTCTGAAATATAGACCATTCAGTGGATTAAAGTGGTAGAAAATGGTAGAGAAAGGTAGAAATCTATTTTAAATATTTTAAAAAACCAAATTCAGAAGCATATCTGATCATAGTGTTAAATCGAGGTGTGTTCTTGTGTGTGTGTGTGTGAACATGAGCGAGAGGGAGAGGTTATGAAAAGAAAATAATTTCTCCTAAAGCAATGTGAGGAGATACAATCATATAATTTTGTAAAATAACAGACTAGACAATATGAGGGGGGAGTAGGAGCAAAAAGGAAAAAGAGAGAGATCTTCTTCAAAAGAAAATTTTGGAATCCAACTTGTGGTCACTAAAAGTGAGAAGTGAAGTCAGTAACCCTTATCTACCAGATACACCAGAGAGCTAAGTTTTATGTAAAATTCCCTATACGAAGACAGTTGTCATTTTGACTTGGGTATAGGTTAGATGGCTTAGTTTGGCCTTTGATGCTGGCACCAGAGGGCATGGGGTGTAAGCTTTGAGGGTGGCCTAGTATCTTCCCACAGTAGGTCATTTCAGTGTAAATTTCATTGTGCTTATGATGTTCAGATATGAAATCTAAGATTCACACACACAGAGAAAAAATTTCTGTGTGGCCACTCTTATAGTAAATCTAAAATAGACTTAAACCCGAGTAATTCTAGAAGGAATATTTAGAAACAGGGTTCAGGAAAGGAAGCTTAGGTGAATTTACTGTTTGGGGTTCATCATAGGTAACATGTTCACATCTCTTGCTCCACGAAATTACAAGTGGTATATGTGCACATGCGTGATTGTTGACCTTGAATCAATTGTCAACCTATGTTGGCCTGAAAGCAAACCTTTCTGAAACTTTTTTTCAGCTAATTCAAATGAACTTTTATATAATAAGATGCAGTAACTCTGTGCATGTTGAGATGCCAGAAAAAAAATTATAAAAGGCAGAATTAATTATGTTGAAACAGTCTGCTAATGGACTAGGAGTAATTAGTAGTAACTTATGAGAGGAGTTTACACAGACAGACTTTATTTCATTAAAAGGCAGAATTTTCTAATAAAGTGGAATGAGCTATCTAATGAGGTATGAGATTCCCGGCACTGGAGTTGAAAAAGCAAAGGATAGACGGCCTCTTAAAGACAATTGCATTGAAGCTGTTCCCTGTGGGTTGTACTGTAAAGGAATTCTAAGGCTACATATGCCTGTGTTTTTAAATTTTAGGATTTATTTCAACGCTTCGAGTTGCAAAAGAAACAAAGCATTTTAATCGTGTATTATCCAGTCTTTCATCAAAGGTTGAGTTCAGCAAAAGATATTTAAAAGAATATTTTTTCTTGGCTGATGAATGCAATTATATCCCACAGAGAAGGCATACTTCAGGGAGTTAAAAATTCTCCACTCTATAGAAAAATACACCGTTTTATTATTTTACGGTCTGTTCCGGACCAAAGTTCAGCCACACAATGATTGTGGAGGTAGAACACTGTATGTGGTTATGTGTGTAGGTGAAAAAGAAAAGACACAAAAATGGCCTGCAGTTTGTGATTTTTGGACAGAGAAATGGGGAGAAAGGGGAGAGAGAAAGAGGGGTAGGAAGGAAACGGATGGGGAGAGGTGGGAGAGAGAAAGGGAATAAAAAACTGGGCAGGAGTACAGCAAAGCTGAAGTGCGGAAACATGGGAAAAGGAAAAGGGGAGGGAGAGAAGGTCAAGTTTTTGTTTTCTCTTTATTGATTTTAGAGAGAGAGCGCGATAGAAACATCAATGAGAGAGGACATTGATTAGCTGTCTCCTGCATGTCCCCCACTGGGGATCGGACCCACAACCTAGGCATGTGCCCTGATCGGAAATCAACCCAGTGACCTCTTGGTGCATGGGTAGATGCTCAACCACTGAGCCACACCAGCCGGGCTCTGCCCCAAATCTTACAGGAGTGTAGTGTTTCTGGGATTACACACCTGTTATTAATCCTCACGCCTTCACCTTTGAATGGAAAATCCTTTTTTAAATGATCAAACATTGAAATAATGCATTTTCTGCAGATGTCATAAAAAAAAGTGGCATGAAAAACATTATTTCACTTCATGACTTTCCAAACATCACTGATTTGATTATAAGATTATTTTAGGATAATCAAGTGGAGCCTTGATTGAACTATTTTGCAAATCCCCTCTAACTGGTAAAAGCAGATCTGTGTCTTGCAAAGCAGTTACTAATTCTGAAGTGCCCATTGAAAGACAAAAGTAATTAAAAGACCCAGCTGTATTCATCAAGTTCAGACACAATCAGAAAAGAAATTATTTTGTCCTCTGCTACTGTTCGCCAAGGGAGCGAGAATGGGCTACTCAGTGACCAGGTTTCTTAAAGAAATAATGAACTACACTTAGTGAAATATGAGTGTTTTCATGTACAGTATTACTTCCTGTTAGTGGATTTTTATTTCAGTATAGGCCATTCCAATACCTACAATACATTATTTCAAACTTCAAACACAATTTAGCACATTTCTCTATGCAAATATTTGGGGATATTTCCACCCTTGATGTATTTTAAAGCACATTTCTCTTAGGAAGAAAAAAGAACCCAGCTTATATAGGAAAGACAACATTAATGTGAGCTTGTAACCTTGATGTATTTAGATGCATTTTTTATTAAAATACACTCTAGTTTCCTAGTCTGTTGATCAAATCGATGCATATTTATGAACTGCTTAGGTAGTAAGCAATTATTTCTCAATTTGTCAGTGAATAAGAATTGCTGAGTGGGATAGTCAGTGTGAATAAGGGAGCATTTTAGGTGCCAGGCATGCATAAGCAAATCGCTTTTTGCTGGAAATCAGTGTTAAATTCTCCCCTTCAAAAAGTTTCTAGTGAGAAAGTAAATAACAACCACAACTTGTGAACAATAAACAAAAAAATCAGGTTTCTAAGTTGAAACATTTGTACTGGCCTTTTTGTGAAGTGTGCTTCAGAGAAAGAGAGATAGCAAAGTCGTGGTTAAGGATATGTCTCCATCCAAAGAAAACATTTTCAGTCTGTTCGTTAGGAGCAACAGGAGAAACTAACATCCCAGACAGCCAGATACATTCTTCTTTTCTTAAATGATCACTGAATATTTCATGTCAGCTATTTAAATCTTTAATTCATTTTAAATGGGCATTGTCTCTGTTTTTCTCTTTGCTGTTCCCTTTGTTCATTGTCCCTAACCATGGGAATGATATTGTAAAAGAATTGCACAGCCCAAGTGATAAGAATCATTGATTAGCCCTGGCAGGTTAGGCTCAGGGGTTAGAGCGTCGGCCTGCGGACCAGAGAGTCCCGGGTTCGGTTCCCGCTAAAGGCACGTACCTCGGTTGCAGTTTGTCCCAGGACCCTGTTGGGGTCGTGTAGGTGGCAATCACTGGATGTGTCTCTCGTGTCGATGTTTCCCTCTCTCTCCCTCTTCCTCCCTCTCTCCCTCCCACTCTATCTGAAGATAAATGCAAAAATGTCCTTGGGTGAGGATAAAAAAAAAAAAAAAAGGATCATTGATTAGTGGCATTCAAATTTTACCAGCTGGAGGGGAATTTTAGTTTCTTCAGGCTTGGTTAGAATAGCACCCACAATTAAAGATGTCTGTCACGTGCTCTAGACCTAACTTGCTAAAAGCATAACCTGCTCTTTTTGAGAATCTAACTTTTTTTTTTTTTCCCACTGAGACTTATAGGTCAACATTTATTCTTTTCTAAAATTGGAAGTTCTTGGCATAGTACTCCACTATTACCGAGGTTATTTTTTCTGACTGTAGTAAGGTTTATAGACATTAGTTATAGGATGCCTTCCTTGTGTCTTTTGGGATACTCTAAAATAGGTTAGGATGACCTTATTATCCACTTCTTTAGAACTATATAAAAACAGTTTAAATCAAATTTTAAGTCAGTATAGAATTTAAAAAATTCACTTTGGAGTATACTTATTCAATTCATCCTTTCCACAAAATCTTAATAATTTTGTTCTATCCATCAAATTGTTGTTGTTCATATGTGTATGTCACAATTCCAAGTAGGTCATGCCCATTTTTCATCAACAAAGGCCTTTTGTTACTGTCCTTGGTTCTCTATTAAATTAAAGGAAGCTTGAGTTTGGCCATTTCGCTCCTGAGAATCCTAGACAAATTATAGAAATTAGAATAGAATCCCATTGCAAATCTGTTAGTAAATTTAAACTAGAATAACACTGTCTAAAATAAATAATCCCGAAACTGGACAATAAATAGGGACAGTTATTGGAATGTTAAGAGAACAAGTAACTGACACAGCTTAATGAAGATCAGAAATTTGAAAGGGAAACAAGAATTTTTCAAGGTATACTAATTCAGGTAGAAAATATTCAGCGAACCCAGCCAGTGTGGGTGAGTGGACTGAGCATCCTGGAGGTCCCAGTTTGATTCCCGGTCAACGCACATGCCTGTGTTGCAGGCTCAATCCCCAGTAGGGGGCGTGCAAGAGACAGCCAATTGATATTTGTCTCTCACATTGATGTTTCTATCTCTCTCCCTTCCTCTCTCTCTAAAAAAATCAATAAAAACATATTTTTTAAAAAAATAAAGAAAATATTCAGCAAGATATGTTATCCCAATAATTTATCAAGCCTCTGAAATTCAGGTTTAAAAAAAACACCTTGTATTAAAAAATGAACTATGCAAGTGAGAAAGAATATTGAAACATGTTTTCAGTTTATCATGGCTATAGATATAAGAAACGTCTTTTACTGTAGAAGATCTAATATAAAAAGCTTGAAGACATATTGAGTGAAGAATGTTTCTAAAGGTATAAGTGAAATAGACATCATGAAATAAGAGAGAGATAAAAGAAAATATTTCAGGTAGTCTAGTGATCAGTTTTTCTAGATTGCTAAAGTATTTTTCATAATTTATAATTTTGTACTTCTCTTTACACTGAAATTGGCCCACTTTACATTGTCACTTATTCTAAAGGTAAATAATTTTCCCTAAGCAGCATTTGTTCCTAAACGTGTATGCTATTTTATATTATCAATAGCTTCGTTAATTTAACGATTTAATTAAGTCTTCATAGTAACCCAGTGCTGAAATCTATCAGACCATGTCACATTTTTTGTTACTGTCCCTTTTGGGGGGAACATCAGTTTCTTTGTCTTACCCAGGTACCTTATGTTTTTCAATTAAGTTATATAAGATCCAGGAGGAATTAGATTGTTTCAGCAGGCTGGTATCTACTGGGATAATATTTCTCTTTAGTACTCAATCAATGGTGCCTAAAAAGTTGGAAATCATTGAAGTTAGAGTTAAAGAGTAATTGGAAGTCCTCTGTGATGAAAATGTGATTTGTTTGAGTAATGTTAGCCTTCTTCACATTTAGCTGATGCATACAAGATAGAAACATATTTGATATCTTATAATTAGCTCATACCCCTAGCAATTACAATTGTATTTTCACTCCAGATTTGTTCCTCTCTGAAACAAATAGTTTTTTTTGAAACATATAGCTCCTCTTTCAAACATATAGCCTGCCTCTTATATTGTACAGTTTGAGTAACGTTGAGAATGGTTCCATGCCTATGGTTTTTGTCATTTGTCATTAACTTAAAGGTACCATTTTAAGTTGTTTTTGGTCTTTGAAAATCCTAAAAGGAATGATTTATGATTGATTTATGATTTAACTTTAGATGTAGGCTAAATTTTTGTATTATCATGGCATCAAGTCATACATGAATGAAGCTCATTGCTTGTTGATATCATACTATTATTAAAATAATTATTATATGAGCTTAATATTTTATCTTTGTAAAATTATTGCTTTATTATTGAATATGTTGGGGTGACAAATCAAATTCTACAATACATCATCTGTACACTGTATTGTGTGTTCACCATGCCAAGTCAAGTCTCCTTCCATCTCCATTGATCCCTCCTATACCCTCTTCTACCTCCTCTCCACCCCACCTTCCTTCTGGTTTCTAATTCAATGTGGATGCTTACTATTTTCTCATTTTGTTAGATTTACCTTTGTTATTTCAATCAGCTAAAATAATATTATACATTGTCTTGGTAGATGTAGCTCAGTTGGTTGGGTGTCATCCCATGCACTGGAAGACTGCAGATTGCCAGTTTGATTCCAAGTCAGTGCACATGCCTGGGTTGCGGGCTCAGTCACTGGTAGGTAATTACTTAAGTAGTTTATTTGTTTTGTTTTGTTTTTTTATCCTCACCTGAGGACATTTTTCGATATTTTGTTCAGATAGAGTGGGAGGGAGCGAGAGAGAGAAAAAAAACATCGACGTGAAAGGGATACATCGAGTGGTCGCCACCCACATGACCCAACCAGGGCCAGGGACAAACTGCAACCGAGGCACGTGCCCTTAGTGGGAACCACAGACCTCAGGCCGACGCTCTAACCACTGAGTGAAACCGGCCAGGGCTACTTAAGTAGTTTACTTCAAGGTCACAACTGGCAAAATAATCACTTTTGTTAAACTACAATAAATTTTTAGAGTTTACATCGAAATGCTATATAACTGATTATATAAATGCCAACTAATATGAATATGTCTTTCAAAGACTGAAATAGAGATTTTCTACATTGAGATGAGTTTAAACTCATCAACTTTTTAATTTCACTGTTTATATACACAGTGAGGAGGAAAATTGTAAAATGAGCATTTTGTTATGTTTATAACTCAGTATGCATGATTATTTTTCCTTTTAAATAATAATAGATACTAGTAGTATATTCTCAAGGTCTTTGTACAGTTTGTAAAATTATACAGGTTGTAAAATGAACTTGCCTAGTAAATGACGTCAGGATAAATGTTATTGTGTCTTAGATGGAAACAAATATTAAATGTCCAAAACTGATGCATTATGAAAAAAAATCAAACATCATATAGTTAAAATTTAGGAGGTCTGCATATAAGCTTCTCTTAAAATTACTTCTATCTGCTTTAGTAATTCATTTAGTTTGAGTTCTTATGAATCTAAAACACTAATATGAGAAAATGTATTTGATAATCATGTATTACTTTTAGTAATACAAAATCCTCTGATTTCTAATTTTGACTCTAATATACATAGTTTTTACTATATGAGAAGAATAGTGATTACTTTATTAGTTATGTCTCATTAGTTTAAACATTACACTATCTTTGCCTTTAGTGACTCTATAAGATTTTTCTTCATTTATAGGGTAATTACAACATATGATATAATTTCAGCCATTTTTCATTTCTTCATCATTTTTAAAAATTAAGTTCAATACCCTTATACAAATATGAACTTTTTATCTCATGCAATTGAATTAAATTTATTATGAATGTCTACTTGCCTGGTTGAGCTAGTAAAGTCACCATTAATTTTAAGTTGACTATTTGATGTTATGCAATTCCTTTCTAATTGAGAACACTAACACTAGAACATGGCATAATGAAACTGTCAATTCCTTTTAAAAATACATAAGCTTTTATTATGTATAAACCTTCATGTTAAATTTTCAAAAGAAAGATAGCATGTATAAATAAATATTGTCTTGTATCAAAGTACTACATCTTCCCTTTAATATCCAAAGTATCAAAGAGTCCAAGTTGCCTGAAATTTATAAACTGTAACCTGCAAGGTATGCCTTCAAAAGCACATTTATGGTTTTTAAAGCTACTTAAATATTTCTCCCTCTGCCGAAAATGGAATAACAGGAACCAGATTGATCCTAATTTCTGAAACAGTCCTGAGATAAAGAGAGAGGGAGAGGGATAGGGAGAAAGAGAATGAGTATGAGAATGCAAGACAAAATATGTGAAACGACGTTTCTAAAACTGTGAGCCTCAGGTAATGAAAGACAGTGATTTCTTAGAGATAGGAAACGAGCGTGGTAACTAACCACTAAGATTTCCAAAGTTTACACTCTTGACGGAGTTGCCAGGGTACAACACAGGGACAGGTGATTCAGGTGGATCCTGGAGAAATACCTGAGTTGAGGAGACAGAGATGAGAGTCCATAGAGACCAAGGTGACTAGAGTTTCTAGGACACAGTGCTGAAGGGAAGATAGAGACACAGCAGGAAATCCTGAGCATTAGTGGTGGGTCTCTTTAGGGTATTTCTCAGTTTATTTGTCATTGAACATATGAGGAACCTATATGAGGCCAGTGAAAAATCATCAACTAGTATTAGAAAGTAATGCCAGGTGTTTACACAAAGATAGGAATCGTATTTGTTTCCAACAACCAGACTGGAAAAACTCATACTTCTGGGTCATTAGGTAGAACACTCAACTATATCTTGCTCAGTAGTGGGGACTTATTAGCCCTCAATGGAGTATTACTTTACCAATCTAACAAATAATAAAAGGAAGATCTGAAAGGACCAAACTATTTCCAAGTAACTTAGATGCATCCCAGATAAAAGTTCAATAATATTTATAGGAATAGAAAAATATCCAGCAGCAAGCAAAGTGGAATTCAAAATGAATGACATCCAAAGAAATATTACCAGGCATACAAAAAGGCAGGGAAACATAACCTATAATCAGGAGAATAATCAACAGAAACTGACTCGGAACTGATGCAGATGCTAGAATTACCATAAAGTGACATTTTAAGCAGTTATTATAATTATATTCTATATGTTCAAAATATTAAGTAAAGATATGGAAGATATTAAAAAAACTCAGATCAAACTTCTAGAGATGAAAACCACAATGTATGAGATGGCAAAATGCATAGGATGGGATTAATGTCTGATTAGACAGAAAAGAAGAAAGATTAGTGAATGTGAAGACATAGCAATTCAAACTTTTCAAAATGAAAAAGAAAAATGAATTAAGTATAATAAAATAAGTAACTGAACCTCAGGAAAACTTTGATCAGCCTTAAATACATGGAACTGAAGTTCAGGAAGGAAAGAAGTTATGGTACAGGAGAAAAAAGTATTAGGATTAACAACAGTAAACTTTTGCAAAATTTATGACAATTTTTAATGCATAGAATCAAGAAGGTTAATTAACCCCATACACAACAAACATAGAGAAAGCTACACCAAAGCTTATCACAATCAAATTTCTTAAAATTAGTGATAGAGAAAAGAATTTTAAAGCAGCCAGACAAATGAGACACATTATGTAGAGAGCAGCAAAGATGACAATAGAATTCTTGTCTGAAAAAATACTAGTGAAAATATGGTGGAGAAACATCTTTGAAGTACTGAAGGAGGAAAAAAAAAAAAGCCAGTGAAGAATTTTATGGCCAGTGAAAATATCTTTTAAAACTGAAGACCAAATGAAAATACTTCTTACATACAAAAGCTGAAAGAATTTATCACCAGTAGACTTGCACTACAAGAAATGTTAAAAGAAGTCATTTGATTAGAAAGGAAAAAAAGCACGAGATAAAAATGTGGTTTATACACAGAAGAATGAATAAAAGTGATGATTTTCAGGCAAATATAGAAGATATATTTTTATTTACTTCTTTTTTAAAGTAATTCAACCATATAAAACTAGTGACAGTATATTTTGGAGTTCATAGCATACACAAGTAAAATGTATTTCAATAATAGCTTAAAGACTGGGAGAGGAAAAATGGAAGTGTATTATTGTAAGATTTTTATATTATGTGTAAAGTAGTATAGTATGACTTGAAGATAATCTGTGCTTTAAAGGTATATGGAATTAATCCTAAAATAACCACTCAAATAATAATTTTAAAAATATAGAACAATATACATAAACAAAACAGAAACAGACTCATAGATAGAACAGATTGGTGATTGCCTTAGGGGAGAGAGTTTGGAGGACTGGGGGAAAACTGTGAATAGATTGAGAAGTACAGATCGGTAGTTACAGAACAGTCACAGGGATGTAAAGTAAAGCATAGGGAATATAGTCAATAATACTATAATAACTCTGTATGGGGATAGGTGGGTACTGGAAATATCAGAGATAACACTTTGCAAAATACATGATTGTCTAACCACTATTCTGTGCTCCTGAAAGTAATGCAAAATAATATTGAATTGAAAACTGTAATTGAAAAAAACGTAAAAATACAAAGCTGATAATCCGAAAATTAATTAATTAAAAAATATCTACCCTAGGCTTCTCTCCTTGTATCAGGATTTAGTTCATGTCAGAAAAGAAAGCGGAAACATTTCCTCCTCCCACTAGCCCATACCCTGGGGGCCTGATCCATTATCTCCTTTCCTGTGGGCTCACCCTGGCCTCTGCTCTGTTGCATTGTCATAGTGAATTATGTACAAATGAATGAAGACCTGAGGGAACACTGTAAATTTCTGGTACTAAAATGATGAAATTAATTAAAGAAGTTAAAAGTGTTAAATACTCTATTGAACTTCTGATGTAATTCATAAAAGCCAAACTTCAATAGTAAAAAAATAAATGGCTTTAGGAAATTAATTACTAAATGTTTTTAAGATATGTAATAATCAAATATAAAGGCTTTCAGAGAAAAGCGATTAAATAGTAAATTAAAGACAAAGGGTTCCCAATTCTATATCTGAACAATTATTTTATTGTTATAAAATAGGCATTATGACTTAAATGCCAAGAGGTAGAACTCTTATTTACTATCTTATGGATTTATCAATAGGAATATCTTGAAAAAAATATCTGTCTTACAAAGACTCTCAAAATATTTTCAGATACTAGTTGGTAAATGAGAATTAACATAATTACATGAGACTCCCCCCAAAAAACTGGTGGAAGTAATGATTCACTTATATTTAGAAACATGGCAAATATTTTAATATTTTTTAGGAGATAATTAAAAACCCGTGATAAAATGTAAGGCGTTAGCACAAATTCATTAGGTATGTGAAAGTTGTCATGGAAAAACTATCTTGGAAAATAAAGTCTCCAAAGCATATTTATTGGGAGAGGACCAACATTTCCAAAAATAGTGGTTTTTGGCTTCTTAAATGAAAGGAAGACTCACATTTAATTCTTGAATTCTTGCTTTATAAAAAGCAGAAGCTAGAAATAATGAGTGTGGTGTGTAAAATCTAATGAATTTTGAGACGGGAATATCATATATATTTTTCAGCTTTATTAAAGTATAATTAACACATAAAATTGTAAGATATTTAAAGTGTAAAAAAAATCTAACAAGAAAACAAACAAGATACATTAAATTATAAAAAATGCACAATCTATAAAAGGCAGAATAGTTAAGTAGGAACAATGTAGGACAAAGGGAAAAAAAGCAACTCAGTTATCAACTTAATCCTAAACATGTTAATAATCATATTAACTGTAATGGGTCTAAACACCTCAAATAAAATGAAGAGATTTTCAGGTTTGATTTTTTTAAAAAAATACTACTATATGCTGCTACAAAAAAAAATTGTATTTTTTAAATATATAAAGCTACAAATAAGTTAAAACTGAAATGATAGAAAATGAAATACCATGTACACAATAGTCAAAATAAAATGGAATGGCTATTTTAATATCAGATAAACAGAATGCATAGCAAAGAATAGTAATAAGGCTAAAGGAAAATATTGCATAATTATAAACACATTAATACATTAATACATTCAGAGGACATAATCATCTCACATGTTTATGTTAAGCAAAAACTGATAGACTATCAGGTAGATATAGACAAATCGAAAATTTTAATTGGAGATTTCAATATTCCTCCCTCATTAATTGATACAGCAAATAAAGTGAAAATAAGATAGAATATAGTAGAATTGAACATCACTATCAACCACTTGAATTAA
The DNA here is from genome assembly GCF_014108415.1 of Molossus molossus. NCBI lineage: Eukaryota > Metazoa > Chordata > Mammalia > Chiroptera > Molossidae > Molossus > Molossus molossus. The sequence continues at coordinate 18,769,443 of NW_023425355.1, forward strand.
GGCCTTTTTCTTGTTTTCAAACAATTTTATAAATTTTTTTAATTGAATTGATGGGGGTGACATAGGCTAAAAAAAAATATACAGATATTAGGTATACAGTTCTATAATATATCATCTGTAGATTGTATTCTGTGTTCACCACTCAAAGTCAAGTCTCCTATCAACATTTATCTCCCATTTGCCCTCTGCTACTTCTCCCCAACCCCCTTTCCCTCTAATAATTATCATGCTGTTCTCTGCACCTATTTCACCTATGAGTTACATTTTTATTTGTGCTTAATCCCTTCACTTCTTTCACCCAGTTCCCCAACCCCCCCTCATATCACAGTGATAGTTTGTTCTCTATGCCTGTGAGTCTGTTTCTATTTTGTGTATTAGTTTATTTTATTCATTAGATTCCACATATAAGGGAGATCATGTGGTACTTGTCTTTCTCTGACTGGCTTATTTCACTTAACATAATATTCTCCAGGTCCATCCATGCTGTGGAAAAAGGTAAGATTTCCTTCATTTTGACGGCCTAGTAGTATTCCATTGTGTAAATGTACCACAGCTTTTGAATCCACTAATCTACTTATAGGCACTTGAGCTGCTTCCAAATATTGGCTATTATAAATAAGATGGCAATGAACATAAGAGTGCATATATTCTTTTGAATTAGTGGTTTAGGTTTCTTCAACTATATTCCCAGAAGTGGAATCGCTGGGTCATAAGGCCATTCTATTTTTTATTTTTTGCAGTAACTCTATACTGTTTTCCACAGTGGCTGCACCAATTTACATTCCTACCAACAGTACACAAAGGTTCCTTTGTCTCCACATCCTCCCCAACACTTATGATTTATGGATTAATTGATGATAGCCACTCTGATAGGTGTGAGGTGATATCTAATTGTGGTGTTAATTTGCATTTCTCTGATGATTCCTAATTGAGCTTTATTGAACATTCTGCCAACAACAGCAGAATTCATTCTTTTCAAGTGCTCCTGGAGAATTTATTAAGATAGGCTATAAAACCTTTAAAAAATAAATTTAAAATAATTCCAGTCATATGAATTATGTTTTGTGACTACAGTAAACTTAAGTTATGCATCAGTCAGGATATGATATTTAGAAAGATACCCCCCAAATTGAAAACTTAGTAACACAGCTCTAAGTAAATCATGGCTCCAAGAAAAAAATGTTTTGAACTGAATGAAAACAACATTTTTTTTTTCAGATTTTATGGGATGCTACTAAACCAGGAGATAAGACATTTATTTTTTATTTATTTATTTTTTGTTCAGATAGAGTGGGAGGGGGAGAGAGAGAGAGAAACATCGACGTGAAAGGGACACATCAAGTGGTTGCCACCCACACGACCCAACCAGGGCCGGGGACAAACTGCAACGGAGGTACGTGCCCTTAGCGGGAACCGAACCTGGGTCTCTCCGGACCGTGGGCCAACGCTCTAACCACTGAACCAAACCGACCAGGCAAGACATTTATAGACATTTATTAGAAAAGCAAGGTATAAAATCAATTAACTCAGTCTTTACTTTAAGAAACTAAAAAAAGAACAAATTAAACTCAAAGTAACCAGAAAAAAGCAATAAAGATAAAAAAATAGATGAAGAAATAACAAAGATCAAAGGCAAAATCAATGAAATTGAAAATACATAAAATCATCAGTCAAACCAAAATCAATAAATTTAAATTGATAAATCACTAGCCAGACTGATCATTTAAAACAACAACAACAACAACAACAGAGAAAATACAACTTACGAACATGAGCAATAAGAGAGATGACATCACTATAAATTCAAAAGATGTTAAAAGATAAAAGGGGGATATTATGAACAACTTTATGCCTGTAAATACAACAAATTTGATGAAATATTTTACCAAGTACTTGGGAAACACAAACTACCAAAGCTCACTAAAGGAGAAATAGATAAAATGAATACCCTTACACTTATTAAAGATAAACATTATGGTTAAAAGTCTTTAACACAGGAAGCAAGACCAGATAACTTCACTTGTGAATTCTACAAAGTTTTTAGGAAGACAAACTATTAATTCCACCAAAAAAATATTTGAGAATATTCCTCACTTAATTCTGTCAGGTCATCATCATCTTGATTTAAAAAAAAAGAAAGAAAATACAACAACAAACTAAAAACTAAAGAGCAATCTCCTTAATAGGTATAGCTACAAAATTTGGAACAAAATGATAACAAATGAAACCCAACATAATATTCATCATGGGCAAGTGAAGTTTATTCTAGAATGAAGGAATGGTTTAACTCTCAAAAAATTAATCAATATAGGATGTCCCAAAAAATGTATACACACTTTGAATAATTTTAAAGCCAGTATTTATTAAAATACATTCTACTTTAAAAATGTTATAGAATCTACAGAGACCCTGTATACATTTTGGGGGACATCCTGTGTACTGTACCATTTTTAAAATACTTGAAAAAAAACTTGATCATCAAAACAGTTGACAAAAAGACATTTGACAAAACCTGTCATCTGATACTTATACAAATTCTCAGCAACATAAGAATGGAAAGGAACTTCCACAACCTGATATACAACATCTGTGACAAAACTACAGCACATCATAATGACAGTGAAAATCAGAATGCTTTCCCCTGAAATTCAAAAACAAGGCAATGGTATCCATTCTCAGCACTTCTTTAAACATTATTCTGGAGGTTTTTCCCAGGGCGTTTAGACAAGAGAAAGGAATAAAAGTCATGCAGGTTGGAAATGAAGGAGTAAGACTGTCCACAGACAATCTGATTCTCTATGTAGAAAGTCCTATTGAATCTACATAAAAGCTGCTTGAACTAAGTGAATTTAGCAAGTTTACAGGATACAAGATCAATATGAAAATCGATTGCACTTCCGTACACTTGCAAGAAATAATCAGAAATTAAAATGAAAAATAAGACAATACCATTTACTGTAGCATTAAATATTAAATAGGGATGAAATTGCCAGAAGTTGTGAAAGATGGGTACACTGAAACAAGCAAGACAATGGCAAATGAAAGACGATCTAAATAAGTATATACTTTGTTCATGAATCCAAAGACTGGTTATTGTTTTTGTTTTTTATTTTTTTTCTTTATTGATTTTTTTTAGAGAGAGGGAGAGAGAGATAGAAACATCGATGAGAGAGAACATCGTTTGGCCACCTCCTGCATGCCCCCCACTGGGGATCGGGCCCACAACCTGGGCATGTGTCCTGACCGGGGAATCGAACCAGCAACTTCTTTGTGCATGGAAGACGGGTTATTGTTAAGGTACTAATTCTCCAAATTGGTCTATAGATTAACACAACTCCTTTCAAAATTCCAACAGATATTTTGAAATTGACAAACTAATCTAAAACTGATATGGAAATCAACAGGTCTAAACAACTGTGAAAAAGAGGAACAAATTTAGACAGCTAACCATTCTCATTTCAAAATTTATAATAAAGTTACAGTAAAAATGTGTATATAGCATTCATGGAGGGATACACACGTAGGTCAGTAGAATGGAAAAGATAGTCTAGAAATAAACCTACATATTTATGGACAAATGAATTTTGGCAAAGTTGCAAAGGCAATTGAAAGGAGAAAGGATAGTATTTTCAATAAATTGTACTAAACATTGGATGTCAAGGTGCAAAAAAAAAGAATGTTAATTCATAACTTGCCACATTTACAAAAATGAACTCAATCCTAATTAACTGAATACTATAAGGAATCTTTGGTGTGTGTGAAAATAGGAGAAAAGTTTTATGACTTTGGATTAGTGTTGGGAAAATTTTCCAAGGTGTACTGGAACCAGTCTTCAAAGGAGGATGAGGCCACGAGACCAGAGAAAGAGGCTGGGAATTCCAGAATTAAAGAGTTTATTAAGGGAATTTACGGACAGAGGCAGTCTTTGGTGACAGCAAGACAGTGGATCTCTGCAGGGAAAGTGGTGGGTCTTGATATACACAGCCTCCATGAACATAGGTAGCTTTTAGGCAAGTGGCACATGGTTGTCAAAAGCTGTATATTCCAAAGCAGTTAACACAGTAATGCGCCCACTTCTCCATGTAGGACCCTCTTTTCAGATGATACGGGCCCACCCCTCCTGGGGTAAAATGGTGGTATAAGAGCAAATTATTTCTAACAATGGCATTGGTCAAATCGAGGACTAGAAACCATTTTGCCTAATAATTAGGCACTGTTATTAAATATGAAATCAAAAGCATAATGTGTAAAAGATCAAGTTGATAAATTTAAATAAAATTAAAAATCTCTTTGAAAGACTTTTAATTGAATGAAAAGGTATGCCATTGATTCAGAAAAAAATGTGTATATCTGAAAAAGGACCTGGATGCACAATTTGTAGAAGAACATTCAAAACTCAAAAATAAGAATGCCATCAACTCAATTTGAAAATAAGCAAAATATTTGAACAGACAGTGCACCAAAGATGATATGCAGATGGCCAAAAAGCAAATGAGAAGATGATCAGTATCTTAGTCATTAAGGAAAAACAAATTAAAACTGTCCGTACGCCCCAGTGAGAAAAGCTAAATATTAAAATTGACCATACCAACCAATTGTTGACCAAAGTGTTGGTGAGGACGTGAAGGAACTGGAACACTGCCAGTTGAAATGTAAATGGTATGAACATTTTGGTACACAGTTTGGACATCCCTTAAAATGATAAATATACACTCTAGCCGGTTTGGCTCAGCAGTTAAAGCGTCAGCCCGTGGACCAGAGAGACCCGGGTTCGGGTATACCTTTCCCGCTATGGGCATGTACCTCGGTTGCAGTTTGTCCCAGGCCCCGGTTGGGTCGTGCAGGTGGTGACCACTCAATGTGTCTCTCTCATGTCGATGCTTCTCGCTCGCTTCCTCCCTCTCTGCCTCTCACTCTATCTGAAGATGAATGTAAAAGTGTCCTCGGGTAAGGATTAAAAAAAAAGATTAAATATACAGCTACCATATGATCTACTCATCAGTGCATATTTACCCCAAAATATGAAAGTTTATGTCTGTGAAAAGATTTGTATAGGGATGTTCATAGCAGCTTTATATTTTAATAATCAAAATGTAAACAATGCAAATGCCCATCAATAAAAGAATGGATAAATACACATTGATAATCCATACAATAGAATACTATTTCGCAATACAAAAAAGAATTAATTAATTTAAAAAATGTATAATGTGGATGAATTTCAATTATGATGAGTGAAAGAATCTAGATTAAAAAAGAGTACATACTCAGCTAGTGTTGCTCAGTGGTTGAGCATTGACCCATGCACCAAGAGGTCGCCAGTTCCATTCCAGGCCAGGGCACATGTCCAGATTGTGGGCCCGGTCCCCAGTGGGGGGCATGCAGGAGGCGGCCAATCAATGTTCTCTCTCATCGATGTTTCTCTCTCTCTCTCCCTCTCCCTTCCTCTCTCTCTAAAATCAATAAAGAAAAATAAATAAATAAATGAATAAAATAAGACTACATACTGTTTGGTCTATTTACATAAAATTCTAAAAAATACAAACTAACCTATAGTGACAAAAAGCAAAAAGCAGTGGTTACCTACAAAGTGGAAGTGTAGGAAGTAACAGGGATCTTGTACAGTGATAAATAAGTTCACTACTTTAACTATGTCCTTGGTTTCAAGAATGTATAAATATGCCCTGGCTGGTTTGGTTCAGCAATTAGAGCATCGGCCAACAAACCAATGAGTCCTGGGTTCGATTCTGGACAAGGGCACGTACCTTACTTGCAGTTTGTCCCCAGCCCTGGTCACTGTTGTGTGGGAGGCAACCAGTTGATGTCTCTCTCACATCGATGTTTCTCTCTCTCTCCCCTCCCACTCTGTCTGAAGATATTTGAAAAAGTATTCTTGGGTGAGGATTAAAAAAAAAAAAAAGGATGCATACATATTTAAAATCTTATCAAATTGTGCACTTCACATGTGTGCAATTTATTATATAACACTCATACCTCAATAAAGCTGTTACAGATATTTAAAAATTAAGTCAATTTAATAATTTTTTTCTCATTAAAACCACACTATTAAGTCATATTTGAGTTAGACAACAAAACAATTAACGTTTAAAAAGATATGCTGCTCATTTCCCCCCATTAGATGTTTTTAGTATATTTTTCTGCATTATGGCATTTCTTTGTTGATATTTTCCTCAAGATTTAAAACTATTGTTAAAGCAAAGGTTTAGATTTGTAACTGTTTTGGCTAAATTATATTTGATGCCTACATAAATAGTTGCTTAAATGTATTTTTGCAACAACTATATTAAGAAGCTAACAATGCAAGTGTTAATCTGTCAGTGTTTCCCATCTGACATTTAACAACAGAAAAACAGTAGGGACATACTTAAGAGAGAACACATGAATTATGCTAACCATGATACTCAACTTTTCTTTCAGACTGAAAAATAACAACAACTAGCCTTGGGCTTATTTCCATTTTTTTATATAACCATGAAAATATCTGAGTTATTTGGTGAGAAACATCTGTGATTTCACCTTGGCTTGTTTAACTGCTTTTCTTCTATTAGAACTGGGTGGTCCAAAAAGTTATCTCTTTCTGGATGTTTTTGGTGTTGTTGCCGTTTTTATTCATTGCTTAGTAACAGACCTACAGCAGCTTTGCTTTTTTAATACACAATTAGAACTTTCTTGATCACATGATAGTTGCACAAAAGAGGAAATCGATACTAATATGTGAAATGAGTAAGAGTGACTGAATTTAATAGGTAAGATGTGCTCACAAAAGTGGTTCAGTTTGAAATCCTAACACAGAGTTTTGTAATACTTGTAAATATAATTTAAGTTATCTATACTCAATAAAAACATAGATGCATTGAAACTTGTGAAAAGTAGTGTCCTACAGTACCTCAAGAACTATTAAAAATACTGTATCTGACTTTAGACAATAGGGATATTCACAAAAAATCTAGACATAAATCATTTTAAAATATTAATGAATAAATATATGAAGGACGTAATTTTCAGAGGGAGCATGTCGTGTATTATGTAACATCAAAAATCCTTTGACATTTCCTCATTTTTCTTGGATATTTATATACTGGCTCTATCAGTGAAAATAGTTTGGAAGGGAAATACTCTTACAGGATACAAATTAAAACAGTTTATTTTAGTTGATTTCTCAAAATCCCTCAGTAATAGACAAAGAATTATGTGTGGGTTTACTTTTGAAATGGACTGATAAAATTAATGAACCCATGTAATATGAAACTGGGGTGTTTATTACTTAGCATAATGTTATTATTGGTTTACTGAAAATAAACACTTGTAGAATTTTTAAAAAGGTGTTTAATACTATTAAAAATAAATAGTTTTCAAAACTCAAGTGAAGTACAGTAATCCATTAATTGGGATCACATCAATAATTAGGTCAAAATCATCACATGACACATAGTACTATAAGCTCATTCTTAAAATCCCTATTCTCTTAAAGCCTTTATATTAACTACTTACCCCTGCAACTCTTTCAATTATTTTTTGCTAAGTCTTCATAGAACGTATGTATATCTTTTGAAGTGTCAGAATGGTGTCACCATTTTTATAGAAAATAACTAAGCTTTTTAAAAATACACTGTTCCTTTAAAAATCCATCTCTGGAAGTTTAGATTAAGGGAAAATACTATTCAGGTAATAAAAAATCTGTATAAAGTGACTAATTTTATTTCTAATTTGTAACCTTTCAGGAGTAAATCTTTAAATTCCATCCCTAACCCATGCAAATAAATATCAGGACAATATTTGAGTGCCTTGTCAATTCATTTTGCTATCATATGCTAGGAGACAGAACTGAAAGATGAAGATTTTATGGTGGTGAGAAGATATAAATAACTCTGGTCTTTACAGTTATAGTCAAACACAGCCCTAATGAAATCCCTCATTTTCCAGGGCCTCTTTAATCTGTAATGATGAACAAGATGCACGATGTCCTTGTATTAACAATGTCATTATCTTCATTATTTTAAACATCTTTTTTAAATCAGAAGACATTATAATAAATCTCTGATATTTTAAGGCCAAAATATGTATTTTCTGATGTTCAGAAAATTCAGCCTGTTTGCAACATTATCTCATAAGTACTGTAAGTTCAAACTAATGGCAAATTTACACTTTGGTTACAGAGAAAGAATTGTATTAGCCTTTGATGAAAACTAAAATTTGTCTTCTAAATTTAGATAATGGGTGGATGAAACTGAATCTTTAGCCATTTTGAAATGACTACATCTTTCCAAACCTACCTTGGATTTTTTTTTTTAATTTTTTTTCCTTTATTGGTTTTAGAGAGAGAGGAAGGGAGAGGGAGAGAGATAGAAACAGCGATGAGAGAGAACATCGATTGCCCGCCTCTTGCATGGCCTCCACTGGGGAATTGGGCCCACAACCTGGGCATGTGCCCTGACTGGGAATCGAACAAGTGACCTCTTGGTGCATGGGTAGATGCTCAACCACTGAGCCACGCCCGCTGGGTTCACCTTGGATTTTCTACACCCTAACTTCCAATTCTGTTTCTAAATGTGTCATCAGGTTTCAGGTTAGACATTTGGTAGGAACTATTGTTGGTATGAACTAATTATTCAGGCACTAACTAAACAATTTTTAGTATGTCATTTCTGTATCTAACAATGTTTTTCAATGGAGCACACAACATATATAATGGATGAGGAAGATTTTACACACACACACACTCATTTCCATGTTGAAATTAGTTACTCTGAATTATTTTATTTAGTACACTAGGGTGTTTGGGTATTTTATAATGATTATGATCCTCACAAACCCAACAATACCTCTTTTGCTAAAGGTATTATTGTTACTCACATTTAACAGAAAAGAAGGCAAAAATATATTAAATTACTAGCTCAGGGTCTAAAAGGCATGTTGAAAATGAACATCCACATTATTTGTCTTCAACTAAATATTATACTTTGCTTTTTCACACTCATATTATTGGGAATATTATAAGTTATACTTTAAATATTATACAATTAATGTATTGATGCTAAAGAGGCTTTCTCATCTACTTGATCTGGTTCATAACATCTCATTTTTTAACTGAAATAATATAGGAATCCCACCGAGGTTAGGAAAAAACTGTACTGTATTTGACTGCAAGTATTGTAAATTACCCTAAAAATAATAAGGAAACTGTGTTTCTGTCACCCATGCTTGATGTCTAGAGTTTGGATTTGGACTCAAACCTGTTTCCTTGTTCTATTTTTTGCTATTTAAAATATTCAGTTAGGAGAGGCTTGTCATATCTATATCTTTACGAGAAGCAATGTGCATTTTTTAAATTTAGCAGCAATTTGCATATCATTAATTCTGATTTTCATTCTCTTACCCTCTCTCTCTCTGACCAATTAGCATGCTTTTCTTCCTTTGCATTGATTCACTATGGCTATTCAAATTTCTTCCATATTTATAAAGAGCGTTCGATAAGATATACTTGTAGCTATTTACTAAAGCAGGTCAGATAAAAATTTCCAAAGATGGACCTCAAAACATTCTTCATTTTACTTAATGTGCGCGTGTGTTTTTCATCTGAATTCATGTTTCAGTTATTGAGGTGAAGAGCGTGTAATTTAACTCTGGAACACCTAATGCAACCATATCCATAGAGAATGATAAATCCCAGGGCCCTGCATGCACGAAGCTGATTTGGGGTAGTGGTTAACCAAGGGGTGCAGTCACCATAAAAATTGTATTATCAAAGAATTCTTCAGGAAGACCTTATACCCACAATGGAACACACTGCTAAAATCTTGACACTAAGTTGTATGTGTGTGCGTGCACTTGAGCCTGCAAACTAGGGAGAGGTGAGTGTGTGGGGGAGGGAAATAGCAGTGGAAAAAAACCTTGATATTTGGGTACCTGAAATAGTTGTCTCGACCTCACTTAGGTGAACTTGATGTAAATGAGATACAAGAAACAGCAGGTAACAAGCAATTTAAGAATAGGGAGGACAGAAGTCATTCATTTCTCTCTCCTCACATTTAGGAAATATAGGCATGATTGCATGATATGTTTTGCATAACTCTTCTCTACAAAAAATGCCATTGTTTTTCCATACACTTTGTAGTTAGAGGGAGATTTATGTTTGAAACTCATATGTTCTCTGTTTATTTTCGATGCAATTGATAATTTTTGCAGCCAGAGATTGATAAAATTTTGCAGTTAAAGATTTGCAATATAATTTTGTTAGAGATTTAAATATAATTTTGCAGCTACGGGTTGAAAACAAAAGAAATCTCAGGGAGGAGGAAATGCCTATAAAGATTTTTCCAAGTCTGGCCGGTGTGGCTCAGTGGTTGAGCATCGACCCACGCACCAAGAGGTCACCAGTTGGATTCCTGGTCAGGACACATGCCCGATCCCCAGTGTGGGGCATGCAGGAGGCGGCCAGTAGATGTTCTCTCTCACTGATGTTTCTATCTCTCTCTCCCTGTCTCTTCTTCTCTCTCTAAAAATCAATAAAGAAAAAAAAAATTTAATAAAATAAAATCAGACCCAACCACTTGGGTAAAAGTGCCTTCTAGGCATTCCACTGAGTCATTCCACTTGACCCCTGTCATCTTCCTAATGTAGGCTCCCAAGGCCCCTGAAATGGTTTAAATTTTGCTATATGCCAACCTTCGTTATAGAATTTCCTAGGAGAAAGCCTAAGGTGCTTGCTCTGTATATAATTCATTTACATGTAAACAGTCTTTCTATTCTCGGATTCTTAGCTTCCAGTAAGGTGCTTCCACTAGGAGTTTTCAACTGTTATTAGAATACCATTATTTTTAAATGAGATATTAATGTTTCTACCAAGGAAATACTAAACCAACATAATATCTTTTTTTAATTATTAATTTCTTTTTGTTACAAATGTTTCTGCTTTTTCCCCCATTGACCCCCTCCTCCCGATTCGGCCCCCGCACCGTCCCCAGCACTGTTGTCTATGTCCGTGGTTATGCATACATGCATATAAGTTCTGTGGTTTATCTCTTCCCTTCCCTGCCCCCTCCTTCTGAGGTTTGTCAGTCTGTACTCTACTGCTATGTCTCTGAGTCTATTTTGTTCATCAGCTTGTTTTGTTCATTATATACCACAAATAAGTGAGCTCATGTGATATTTTTCTTTCTCTGATTGGCTTGTTTCACTCCAGGTCCCTCCGTGTTATGTCAAAGGATAAGAGATCTTTCTTTGTTACAGCTTCATAGTATTCCATTGTGTATATGTACCACAGTTTTTTTATCCACTCTTCTACTAATAGACACTTGAGCTGTTTCCAGATCTTAGCAATTGTAAATAGTGCTGTTATGAACATAGGGGTACATATATTCTTTTAGATTGGTGTTTCAGGCTTCTTAAGGTATATTCCTAGAAGTGGGATCACTGGGTCAAAGGGAAGTTCAATTTTTAATTTTTTGAGGTAACACAATAGTGTTTTCCACAGTGGCTGCAGCAGTCTGCATTCCCACCAGCAGTGTACTAGAGTCCCCTTTTTCTCCACACCCTCGCCAACACTTGTTGTTTGATGATTTGTTGTTGGCGGCCATTCTGACAGATGTGAGGTGATACCTCACTGTTGTTTTAATTTGCATCTCTCTGATGATTAGTGATGTTGAGCATTTCTTCATATGTCAACTCAACAAAAGGAAGACAAAGGGCTTACAAATGGCCAAGAGTCATAGTATCTTTAAAAAACAAAATACTGCTGAAAAAATAAAGAGGATAAAATCAGCAAGCGAAGCAAAGAAAAAAGCTTTGTTGAAATAACAGTTGGAGATTTTGCCCCCCATATTATTGCCAACTCCATGTTCTGTTGCAGCCCCTCAATGGAAACTGAATGGGATGCTGCTTATTCTGGAGTGCCAGGGGCTGTGGGTGATGGAGTAACTAATATGCAGAAGAAATATAAGACTACATAGGTACTCAGAGAATTACCTTAGGTTTGGAATTTAAAAAGTAGATGTTATGACTATATTTACTGTGCTTTGTCCTATACTAAGATGTGCCTATCAGCTGGTACCTTTATATCAGTTGAATATGTGACAACATATCACTAGTCTTCACTTTGTAGCTTAGCACTTTTCATATTATTGGGGAAACTGAGAATACATTACTAGGAAATGTGTTTATTGCTACAAGGTTAGAGTGCATGGAGTGGGTAGTAAGAAGGTATTATGACCTTTGGGGATTGATTACCTCAAGCAAAATTCTCAAAAAGATGAGTTGATCCCTGGCCTACTTGGCTCAGTGGTTAAAGCATTGGCCTACGGGCCAGAGTCCTGGATTTGATTCCAGCCAAGGACACGTACCTTTGTTGCGATTTGTCCCTGTCTTCTGCTGTGGTTGTATGGGTGACAACCAGTCGATGTGTCTCTCTCACATCGATGTTTCTCTCTCTCCCTCCCACTCTGTCTGTAATAATAATAATAAATGTAAAAATATCCTCAGGTGAGGATTGAAAAAAAAAAAAAGATGAGTTGAAACAACAGCAACTCAACAAGTCCAAGAGATGACTAAAACATCCAATTTATAGTTAATCAGATAAAAACATTCAAGTATATTTTTAGTTAGGCAGATTTAGTGGGTTAAATCAATGATAGAAAATACTGTGCTTTCCAAATAGGTGAGCTGATCCTGAGAGATAATATTTCTATAGCCTAAAGCATTTGGGATTTGATGGCATCTTATCATTGTAAAATACATATTAGTTATCAGGAAAAAATAAAAATAAAAATAAACATATATAAGCAATTTGGTACAGTGGAAAAATCATTTACTGGGAGTCAAGTGCTGATGTTTAGACCCAGTTCTGCCTTTGTAACCAGGGCGACTGTGAGGAAATCACCGAGCCTCTAGGATTCAGTTTGCTTTGCTATAAAATGAGGTTAGAGTAGATGATTTTTAAAATTCCATTTGAGATATATTTGAATGGTTTTATAGTTGAAAATGTAATCAGAACCACCAATAATTACTTAATTAAGTGGTACTATAAAAGTTCAAAAGAGGAAGAAATAATCAAAGGCTGGAATGATTGGGAGAGGGAGCATGGGGTTGATGGATAAGGCAGATTTTAAACTACATTTATCCTAGTTGCTTAAAAAGCTGGCTGGGCTTTTACAGGCAGAGAGGAATAAAATCCCAGTGTGGGTACTAGTAAGAGGAATAACTTGAGTGATGGGGAGTAGTATGGGTGTATTTGGGAGGAAGGAGCATATTTTGTGACTGGATGGTTAGAGAGATGAGCCTGACAGGAGTAGCAGGTCCAAAATGGCACGTGAGACAAAATTGAAAGATTTGGCGATTTATGCTAGTATGTTAAATTCTCATGGAATATATTTCAAGAACCAAATATATTTCAAACTTTCAAAATATATTTCCAAACATAAAATATTAAAAGACACCATCATGAGGTAGAATATTTTGCTGTCTCCATTAGGACTGAAGTTCTGTGGGATTATTGAGGTTTTTTTTTGCTCTCCAGCATTTAAAATAGTGCCTGGAATTTCAATCCATTTTACCCATGTTCAAATTTGGTTTTGAAAACGAAAACTGGTTTTCACAGGTTGAAAAATGGAATATTGCACATTAAAGGAGCCTTGTGAAATCACTCCCACAGAGATATAAAGTAGATACAATTGCTCTGAGCAGCCTTATTAATTCTTCAAAAGGAGATCTAGACGTTTTTGTAGCTTTTCTGCTTAAGGCATTTGTGAGTACATCCTCAGCATCAGTAAATAATGGATTTTCATTTTTCAGGTAGAAATCGTAACTAGTCATCATGGTTTATTATTTTACTCTCAGGGCACTGTGTTAAATGCCAGTGTACCTGGACTGTGAAACAGCCCTTGCCACTAGAGTGAAAGCCATTTGAAAGTCAGCATGATTACAAGTGCTATGCTGTGTGAGAATACTTGCTGGGCAGAGAACCTGAGCAGATCTCGCCCAAGAAGACATAAAAATGGCCAACAGAGATATGAAGGGATGTTCAACTTCACTAGCTATTAGGGAAATGCAAATCCAAACTACAGTGAGATACCACTTCACATCTGTTAGAATGGCTATTATCTACAAAACAGGTTATAAGAGTTATTGGAGAGGTTGTGGAGAAAAAGGAACCCTCATTTACAGTTGGTGGGAATATAAACTGGTACGGCCACTAGGGAAAACAGTATGGAGTTTCCTCAAACAATTAAGAATGGCCCAGCTGCTGTGGCTCAGTGGTTGAGCCTCGACCCATGCGCCAAGAGATCACCAGTTTGATTCCCGGTCAGGGCACATGCCCAGATTGTGGGCCTGATCCCCAGTGGCGGGCATGCAGGAGGCGGCCAATCGATGCTCTCTCTCATTAGTGTCTCTATCTCTTTCCTTCTCCCTTCCTCTCTCTACCATCAATAAAGAAAAAAAAAAAAAAAGAGTTACCATATGACTCAGGAATCGCTCTTCTGGTATCTACCAGAAAATACATATTTGCCAAGACATATGCACCCCTGTGTTCATTGAAGCATTATTCATGGTAGCCAGGACATGGAAACAACCAACAGATGTGTCCTGCAATAGAGCATTGGATAAAAAGATGTGGTACATATACACAATGGAATACTACTCAGCCATAACAAAAGATGAAATACTGCCATTTGCTGGTGACAACATGGATAGACAGTGAAAATATGAAGCTAAGAGAAATAAATCACTGAGAAAAAGCTAAGAAGTATAGGATTTCACTCATACATGGTATATAAAGCTGAAACTCCAATACACAAACAACAGTATGGTGATCAACAGAAGGGAGGGGATGGGGAGTAGCAAAGGGTAACAGAGGTCAAATGCATGGTGACAGAAGGTGATTTGATTTTGGGTGGTGGACACAATACAGTATACAGAATTTTACATATCATAGAATTTTACAGTTGAAACCTATATGATATTAATCAATGTTCACCCCGGTAAATTTAATTTTTTGAAAAAAGAAGAAAAGCCCTGGCTGGTTTGGCTCAGCAGTTAGAGCGTCGGCCTGCAGTCCAGAGAGACCCGGGTTCGGTTCCCGCTAAGGGCATGTACCTCGGTTGCAGTTTGTCCCCGGCCCTGGTTGGGTTGTGCGGGTGGCGACCACTCAGTGTGTTTCTTTCACATTGATGTTTCTCTCTCTCTCTCTTCCTTGCACTCTATCTGAACAAAAAACTGGAAAAAAAAAATGTCCTTGGGTGAGGAGAAGAAAGAAAGAAAGAAAGAAAGAAAGAAAGAAAGAAAGAAAGAAAGAAAGAAAGAAAGAAAGAAAGAAAGAAAGAAAGAAAGAAAGAAAAGTCAGCACACCTGCAAGTGTGATTTGCAGGGCAATGCTCTGGAATGCTGAGTAGAGAATATTATGTGAAACAATTGAAAACAGCAGGACAGCAGTGCCCCTCACAGTAACAGAATCTGTGTGCACTTCATTTTCTGCTTGGAGAGTAGTCTTTCTCTTCTTCTCTGTGATTTTAAAGTCCCAATTCTAATATTTAAATATTTATAATCTATCTAGAACTAACTGGCATTATCATTATTAAGAAGAAAGAAGCAGGCTTTGTTTTTGGACCCAAAGTAGAATCCTAGAGGGTTACTAAATTTCTTCATAGTATGAACTGAATTTCCATTTGAAATAAATGTTATTGGTGTTGAATGTTTTTTTCCCTTCGTGCATCAAATCTCCCAAATGCCGAAAAAATTTAAAAGAAATTTCTTCCTTATTGTTTTTAGAGAGGAAGGGAGAGGGAGAGAGATAGAAACATCAATGAGAGAGAATGTCAATTGGCCTTCATGCCCCCCACTGGGGATCAGGCCCACAATCTGGGCATGCGCCCTGACTGGGAATCGAACCAGTGATCTTTCGGTACATGGATTGATGCTCAACCACTGACCCACATTGGTTGGGCCCAAATGCTGAAAATTTATTTTTTAGCAAGACATCACTTTCAATGGCATTATTGTGACTTCTGACCTGTTGGTATATGTTTTCATAATTGCCCCAGTCCAACAATCACATAATACACAGTAAATCAGTATACATGACTTTTTCTCTCATCGAAATAAGAAAGCCATGGAGTAAATTCCATTATCCGATTATTCTCATCTATGGTTTTTGGAATGTCATTGTTATAGATGTGGGATTACCCACCAGCAGTGTGGGAAGGAAAGTTTCCAGTGGCTCTTTCAGGAGCCCTTGCCCGCTGAAGTTGCATTGGAAGTTGTAGCAGTAAAGCTTAGACCTGCTCGTTGGTATGGCTGCTACTATGGCAGCATCATGAGTGTTGTAACTCTTGATACTTCATCCTTCCATACTTCTTAGAAATGCTATTAGTCATCAGAACTGATGCCAAAAACAAAACTCCCCAAAGTATCCCAACAACATTCTCTACCGTTCTGTCACTCCTTTCTATAAGAAAATATGCTTCATGGAAATTCATCTTGTAGCAAACTTTCCAGAATACCCGGCAACAAACAATGGATGCAATGAATATACTTTCTAATGCCATTACTTTTGCCGTTAAGAATAGCTATAATAAAGCAGAAGAAGCCAATCAGAAAAAGACAAATATCACATTGGTCTCACATATTTGTGGAATATAATGAACAAAACAAGCTGATGAACAAAATAGACTCAGAAACGTGGATGTAGGGAACAGACTGACAAACCTCAGAGGAGGGAGGTGGGAGGGAAGGGATGAGATGAACCAAACAACTTATATGCATGTATGGGTAACCATTTGATATAGACAACAGTGCTGCGGGGGGTGGGGGGGAGGGATCAGGAGGAGGGTGTCAGTGGGGGAAAAAGGAGAAACATCTGTAACAAAAAAGAATAGCTATAATAGAGGAATTAGGTAAACTTGTTTCAGATTAGAGTTGGTTTACCCATGGATGAATTATTAATCAGTACTCTTTTTTAATGTAAATATTGTAACAGGAGTTTCACTTTGGGACGTA
This sequence comes from Molossus molossus, assembly GCF_014108415.1. NCBI lineage: Eukaryota > Metazoa > Chordata > Mammalia > Chiroptera > Molossidae > Molossus > Molossus molossus. The sequence continues at coordinate 18,786,450 of NW_023425355.1, forward strand.
ATGTTTGATGTAAGTTGAAAAATACATGTTATGACTTGTTAACTATGTAAGTTCAGCAACAAGCAATATTTTTCTACTTACTCCATTTCTTGGGTCAGTTTAAAGATTTCTCATTTTTTTCAGAAAAGAAGTTACCATTTTTCAACTTGGAAAAACTGAATACAACAGCACTTTTGGTGCATTGTTTGTATAACTGTGTTGGAAGGAAAAGAGAAACATTGTTTGGGGACATATCAACCAGTAAGGGATCTAATCACAATCTGTACTGAGGATATGCTGAGGGATCTTGAAGAAGTATCAGGCTGGATATTCTAACTAAAGTAAAATGAATTCTCTGCCCAGCCTGTGTGGCTCAGCAGATTGAGCAGTGTCCCATGGGCTGAGAGGTCCTCGTTCAATTCCCGGTCAGAACACATGCCCAGGTTGTGGGCTCGATCCCCAGTGAGGGGCATGCAGGAGGCAGCTGATTGATGTTCTCTCTCACATCAATGTTTCCATCTCTCTTTCTCTTCCTCTCTCTCTAAAATATCAATAAAAACATATTTAAAAAAATACATGATTGTTTTTTATATACAGAAATGGAAGCATTATAGAAAATCTGACGGTGTTGGAAACAGTGTAGCTATCAATCTTGACATACGTGTTGATATTAATAATGAAATATATTAGATAGAAATGCTAGTGAGGTGAACCTCAAGTACACAGTGATACTGTTCTAAGTAAACAGATAATATACGTTTATTAATATGTTATTGATAGCATCCATGGCAATCTTAAAAAATTCATAAGGCTTACTTAATTTTTTTCTCCCTGAAATAATTTAGAGAAGTTCAACCTAATTTTGGTTAAAAATGTAAATTTTTCACAATGTTACTTTTTTATTAGTAAGTTGCCTATAAAGTTATCAAGTCTAGTCCAAGACTCTTTCCTTATACTGCAAGGCTTTATCCAGATGTTTAGCTAGAAAAAATTGCATGTCGAGTGTTAATGTGATCAGGCCATGTTACATTTGTGAGCAATATCCTTTTTTTTTTTTTTCTTTAGAGAGAGGAAGGGAGAGGGAGAGAGAGATAGAAACATTGATGAGAGAGAACATCGATTGGCCGCCTCCTGCATGCCCCCCACTGAGGATCGGGCCCACAACCTGGGCATGTGCCCTGACTGGGAATTGAAATGGCGACCTCTTAGTGCATGGGTCGATACTCAACCACTAAGCCACACTGGTCAGCTGAACAATATCATTTTTATTTGAAACTTCAGTTCCTACAGCCGCATGAAGGCCACTTAAAGAATCATGATGGTTATACCTTAGAACTTTATTCTCACTGATTTTAAGTAATGTTTTTACATCATCTTTTCTAATTGAAAATTCTCCTGCTGAAGTGTGGTTTCCTCTTCTAGACCAACCTCCAGCAGCTGGATGTACACTGCTTTGTTCAGGGAACTGACAGATTGTCCTAGATCATATGTCATCTCATATCTGTGCCTCGGTGGCCTAGCAACATGCAATATGAGATGACCTGAAGTAAATAGGGTACAGGCTTAGACTATTAGGATCAGCAGCAGCTGCAGGCAGCTCTTAAAAACAAGAAAAAATAGATAAGCACAAGGCTGAAGGAAACTGCTTGCATTTGGTTTAAAATGGTGCCAAATAATAATTATCATCTGTGGGTGGCTGAGTTTCTTTCTTACAGACCTGGGGATGTGCCCTGATTGGGAATTGAAATGGCGACCTCTTAGTGCATGGGTCGATACTCAACCACTAAGCCACACTGGCCAGCTAAACAATATCATTTTTATTTAAAACTTCTTTCTTTCTTTCTTTCTTTCTTTCTTTCTTTCTTTCTTTCTTTCTTTCTTTCTTTCTTTCTTTCTTTCTTTCTTTCCTTCCTTCCTTCCTTCCTTCCTTCCTTCCTTCCTTCCTTCCTTCCTTCCTTCCTTCCTTCCTTCCTTTCTTTCTTTCTTTCTTTCTTTCTTTCTTTCTTTCTTTTTTCCAGAAAGATGACAGAGACTGAGTTTAAGTAATCTTGAATTTTTAAAGATGCATGAAAAGAGAAATATTGTATCACTACTGTTTTCAGTACTTGAAAGTGCATTCAGCTCTTTAAAGAAACAGAGGATGAACTTGAAGTTATTGCAAACAGAGGGAATGATCAAGGATGCAGTTATGTTAATCCTCGATTTTAATGAGTTATGAGAGTGGAAGAGAAAATGAAGGACAGTGAATGGGAAAGGAGAATATGTTATGAGAGGTGAAAATAAAATGGCTGAAAGATTGTTCTTCATTTTATTCTGTTTGGAAGATTAAGTTACATTAGAGGACGCATGAGAGTAGAAATGCAGTACATTCATACAAACCTAATTTATCATTCTTACATGTTAAAGCAAGCTGATGGGCTCTTCGCAAACTCAGTTTTTGACATTTTCTTTTCCCTCTGCTTCCATGACTTAAATAGGATGAAGAGTCCGTGCATACCAGATATGTGATTCTTAGCTTTGACGTTGTTGACAGCAGGCATTTAGCGCAGTACCTTGAGACACATCTGTGAGTCCAATTTAATTTATAGTTGTGTAAGCAAGGAACCAGACAATGAGGGGACTTAACAGAGAACACAAAGTTCCACAATTCATGGAATCTGATTTCTTCTATTTTTTAGATAATTTTTTTTTCTTTATTGATTTTAAAGGGAGAGGAAGTGAGAGGGAGAGAGAGATAGAAATATCAATGAGAGAAAAACATCGACTGGCCACCTGCTGCATGCCCCCCACTGGGGATCAGGCCCACAACCTGGGCATGTACCCTGACAGAGAATTGAACCGGTGACCTCTGGATGCATGGGTTGATGCTTAACCAGGGAGCCACACCAGCCGGGCTGGAATCTAATTTCTTTATTTCACTTTATAATATATGAATTCTCCCCTCCCTGTTTCCTTACAGTACATCTCTTTTAAAAAGTCCTGCTTCAATTAAGAAAGTTCTTTAAGCTGTAAGTGTTAGTTACACTCTCAGAAGTTAAACACATTGAATTGTAAGACAAGGAAAGTCTATACAATGATATTTTGATTCTCTGCTTTAAGAAGTGACATTCTGTGAGTTGAATGCATGGATATTTGATGTTTTGGGAGCTAAATTAAGTTATTCAGAATATTATTTCCATCCAGCCAGTGTGGCTCAGTGGTTGGGCATTGACCCATGCTCCAAGAGGTCACCAGTTTGATTCCAGGTCAGGACACATGCCCAGGTTGTGGCCCCGATCCCCAGTGGGGGGCATGCAGGAGGCAGCCAATCGATGTTCTCTCTCATTGATGTTTCTATCTTTCTCTCCGTCTCCCTTCCTCTCTCTCTAAAATCAATAAAGAAAAAAAAATTATGTTAAAAAAAAAAAGAATATTATTTCCTAGAATATAAAGAAGATGTGTCTCTCATCTGAAGATTTTCTCCTATTTTTTTCCTATTGCTTTTAACAGTTTGCTGGGTAAAGGGAAATTAAATTTAAGGGAGAGATGTTGGAGAAAACTGTCTTTGGTGTTAGTTTCCTTCCTCTCTTTTCTCAGTTACCTGTGTGTGCTTGTTGGAAGGGTGTAAACAGGCTGGATGAGTGAGAAAGCTTTGGGAAAAGGAGATAAGCATAAATATTAACTAAGTTTCATAGCCAGTTTTTAACATCCCCAGAGAGCTGACAAAATAGAGTAGAGGCAGAACCCCTTAGAATTATGACATGAGTAGACACCTTGAATTTAAGTCAGGGACCTTTATTCCATGGTCCCTATGTGGAAAGATCAATATGTAACCTTTCTAAAAACTATGCTAACAATAACAACTTAGTATTTCACTTCCTAGTTTAAAGAGCATTTTCATGTTCTTATTTCCTTAACAATTCTGAAAGGAAATATCATTATTATCATTATTATTATTATTTTAGTGAGGAGGAAATTTATATTCAAAGAGTTTTAACTTTTTACCCAGAAATCCAGCTGAGAAGGTACAATGCCAGGGCCTGAACAAGGTCTTTTGACTACAAGCTACCTGTTTTATTTCTTTATTTTTTACATTTAACTGCAAAGTTAATAAAAATTTAGAATTATGCAGTGGATTGAAAAAGCAAGCCTTTAAATATGAGCTAATTTTTGAAAATTGACTCTTCATTCTAATAGAAAACTTTAGCATCTATTTTTCAAAACCTGGTGAGAGAAAAACTTGTTAGCAGTGATGATTTCTGGACAGTAGATTTCAGATAGGGAGTTCACCTTTCTTTAAATGCTCTTCTGTGCCATGTTAATAGTTTTCCAATGGTTTCACACAGTTAGGTATTTATATTCAATCTATCTGCATTATAAAAATAAAATAACAATATAAGTATCCTAGGTTTGTATGTATAGTGTTTAATATATAGTATTTGTGTATAATAAGTACTACCACATCTGGTTTTTTTATATAAGATATTTTATTGATTTTTAGAGAGAGAGGAAGGGAGAAGGAAAGAGAGAGAAACATCGATTGGCCCTGGCCGGGAATGGAACCAACAACCTTTCGGTGCACGGGACAAAGCCGAACCAATTCAGCTACACTGGCCAGGGCCACACCTATTGTTTTTTACCCATTTAACAGTTACAGCAACTGTCACAAACAAATCAAGAGTGTTGTAAAGAGTTGTTGCCCAAGGTCTCACAGCTAGTTTGTGTACAGCACCAACCTCATGTTTCTAGGCCAGAGTTCTTTTTATAAAAACAGTACTTTTTAATTTCTCTCAAAAGTCTCCTCTTTTGTAGTCTTAGCTTAATTTTTCCTAGTCTCATAGGACTTTAATATGTTTCAGTGATGTGTAAACAACTACCATTGTATGTTGTTATCAAATGCCCTGATTACCTGAAAAATGTGTGTCTGTGTGTGTGTTAAGTATTACTTTCAACTCCAGAAGAACGGATGAATTTGGAAGGATCTAGTTTATCATGCTACATTGAAATATTACAACAAAACTTTGTGATTTATGACACTATATTGTTATAATCTAAAAATGGATGGCCTAGTTCAATAGTTCTCTGTGGATTCAGATACAACATAGATGTATAACATGAAATTATTAAACTGTAATAATTAAATTGGTGGGTTTCAGTGCAACTTAGAACTAAAAAAGGACATGCCTGTACTTTCTCTATCTGTTAGATAATATGAAATCTGAAGTTTCAGCAATAAACTTTCACAATCTAATTGAAACAGAAACAGAAAAGAAATCTGTATTTTCTTTCCCGGCTCCCTTTCATTTGCATAATGATTATAGGTTCTGGCAGACACAGAATGTTTAAGTATTCAGTGATACATCTTTTAATTAAAACACTATACAGCATATTTGCATAATACCAGATCTCCCATCATTACCCAAAGGAATGCAGTTGGTATAAAAATAGTTGGTTAAAAAGTGGTCACTTCTGAAAGAGCAGCTTAATTATATTTGCATTTTATTGACTCCAGAGAAAAATACTTTGCAAGTCCAAGGGCAACATTTACAAATATATCCACATGTCAAAGCAGCTTTTCCTGCACCAATTTGCACCATAAAATTAGTATCCAAACAAGACTTTGTTCATTTTATGTGCATTTCTTGGAAAATAATGTCTTCTTAGTATAAAGTAATTGTGATTGTTTCAAAACATAGCGTCGCATTTGAAAATTCAAGACATGTTGCTTCGAATTCTCTAAGCGTCCAGGTAGTAAGGATGTTCAAAGGACAGTAATTTTGTTTGGCAGTTTGGTCTGATGGACAGAGACTGGCCTAGATTCCTGATTCACCCAGTTCTTAATGCGGTAATTTTTTAAACCTCACTGAGGCTCTGTTTCTTCATCCATAAAATAGGTTTAATCAGACTTACCTTGCATGGTTTTAGTGAAAATTAGCTGTAAGGTAAAGTTCATAGTGCAGGACCTAGAAGGCATGTAATAAAGACAGTTTCGATTATTCTGCTGTTTAAAAAAACATCAAGTACCATAAAGCATGATGCAAAATAAATACCTTCAGATCAGAGAAAAACAAAATAGTAGGTACCTAACTTTAACAAAATAGTAGGTACCTAACTTTAACAAAATAGTAGGTACCTAACTTTAACAAAATAGTAGGTGCCTAACTTTGTCACTGAGAATACCTTGCAGACTACACAGCAAAGAATTTATGAGGGTATGAATCCTACTTCTTTCTCATTTCTTGCATGATCCTATGTGATTTACCTGATTTCCCTTGACTCGGTTTCTGCAACTAAACACCGAGATGTAAAACTACCAAGTTCGTTGAGAATAAAATGATGTGATATGGTTGGTGAACGCACCCAAAAGTGTTTGGCCCCTTTAACTTCCAAAGAGTGTCAGTTACTTTCCAATTTTGAATGAATTGTTAAATCTCAATGCAAGTGTAGGTGTGAGGCATTATAAATTGCAGTGTCCTGTAAAGGCTACTTAGTATTATCATCATTGAAAAAAACATTGAAATCATCATAAAGTTGTTTCTGTAGAAGAATGGGTAAGGGAGACAAAAGCCTAACTACTTGTTCTGTACTCACTTTCATTATTTAAAAAAACATTAAAGCAAGAGTAAGACAAGATATATAGTTCAAGTAAGCAAAGGAAGCTTTCTTTCCTTTTTGATTTTGCACTTGGGGAATTTTCTTGATCTTTTTCTTCAAAGGGAGCAGCAAATTCATTTGTGAGAGCCTGAGGTTACGATTAATACAAAAGAAAAGAAACTGAACAACTTTGCATACTTTGATGAAACAAAACAATTCAATTAAGCTTACTCAGTGTTTTAGCAAGATTGGAAAGGACACTGACTTCTGTTGTTGACAGTGGTTTTATAAACGTTTCTATCTGTACGAACATGTTACTCAGTTTTCAGCATGTAAATAAGCTCTAAACCAGGGAGTTTGTCAGTTACATAGACAATGAATCCAGTCTGGGAGACAAATTATCCACTGATGTAAAGGTGGCTGAATTTCTGATATAAGCAGCCCTGTGATCACGAGAACTTTACCTCTAATGATAATACAAATGTTTCTTCTGGAAAACCATTACCTCATCTTTAGTGAACAATTTGTCTTTTAGACTTCATGCATTAGCCTCTTATGTGACATATTTTTTTTTTTTCTTTTTTCCTTTTTTTGTGGTACATGCCCCTAGAGGGAACCAAACCCGGGACTTTCTGATCCGCAGGCTGACGCTCAACCGCTGAGCCAAACTGGCCAGGGCTGTGACATATTTTTTGCCTGTTCTAAAAACTGGATGGCAGAATTTTGACTGTGAACAAAAGCTGTCAGATAAACCCTTGCCATTTCTTCAAGTAGCTGGTCTATTTAACTTTAAGCATTGATCGTTCAAGGGAAATTGGAAGAAAACTTATTTTACTGTTTCTAGTATATATTTTTTCTATATATTTTATCAGCCATAGACCACCTGTTATCTACATATACCTTGAAAAGAAGTAACATGGCTCTAACAGGTTTGACTCAGTGGTTAGAGCATCGGACCAAGACAAATGAGTCTCGGGTTCGATTCTGGTCAAGGGCACATACCTTGGTTGTGGTTCGGTCCCTGGCCCTAGTTGGGGTTGTGTGGGAGGCAAGCAATTGAGGTGTCTCTCTGACATCGATGTTTCTCTCTCTCTCTCCTTCCCTCCCACTCCATCTGAAGAAAAATGGGAAAATATGCTCAGGTGAGGATTAAATAAATAAATAATATCAAGACACTTAAACAATTTTTTTTTCTTTACTGCTTTTACAGAGAGAGGAAGGGAGAAGGAGAGAAAGAAAACTCAATGAGAGAGAACATCGATTGGCCACCTCCTGCATGCTCCTCACTAGTGATTGGGCCCACAATCTGGACATGATTAGGAATCGAACTGGTGACCACTTGGTGCTTGGGTTAATGCTCAACCACTGAGCCACACCAGCCAGGCTAATATCAAGACACTTAAAATTGAATTAAAATACCGATAAAATTATTTTCTGATAATTTCATAAAATACAACAAATATGTGTTGAGTGTTGGTGTTCCAGACATTCTTCTAAGATGCTTGAAATGATATGTTAATGAAAATAACAACAATGAAAATGCCTGTCCTCATAGAATTTTCAATCTAGCAAAGGGAAAGAACATATTAAAAGCTAATCAAATTACCGAATTGCATAAACTATTAGAAAGTAATATTCTTTTGGAGCAATGTGAATGGGACTAGGGAGGCCAGCATTTAGGGTGGTAGTAGTTTTGCAGGTGGTCAAGATTTCATTCATTGAGAAGATATATTTGAGCAAATACTGAATGTGGTGAGGGCGTTTTCTAAGGAATATCTAAGGGAAGAATTTTGTGCCTAGAGGAAATAATTATGTTCTTACATGAAAATATGACAAGTATGTTTCTGGAGTTGTAAAGAGGCCAGTGTGTCTAAAGCAGCTTGAAATAAGGAGGAATGTTAGGAGAGGACAGAGGGGGAGGGGATGTTGATGGCAGCAGCTGAGAAATCTTGAAGGGTCTTGCAAGAAGCTACTGTGAAGACAGTGGTTTAACTCAGAGTAAAACAGGGAGTCATAGCAAGCTTTCACTCAGGAGTGAAAACATTTTCCTTGGATTGAAAGAGATCACTTTGGCCACTGTGTTGAGAATAGAGTAAATGGGGTGATGAGGCCAGTGGAGACCTTTGCAGTGATCTCCAGGAGACACAAGTAGCTTGGAACAGAATGGAAACACAGATGGTGGTGAAAAGTAAGTCAGATTGTATATTTATTTCAAGTAAAACTAGAATGATTCCCTGATAAAATAAAATACAAGGTGTGAGAAAAATAAATGTCAAGATGACATCAAGATTTTTGGCTTTAGTAACTGAAATAACAGAGACAGTATTAACTGAGATTGGAAAGAATGAAATTGGGGCATATTTGTGGAAGAAGTCCATTTGAAGCAACTTACGGTTAGGTGTCTATTAGACACTTATGTGAGATGTGAAGCAGGCAGTTGGGTAGAGGGAGTGATCTGGAGTTCGGGAGAGAGGTCTGGGCTGGAAATATCAATTTGGTGTTTGACAGCATATTGTTGATATTTACTTATTTATTTTTTCTTTATTGATTTTTTTTTTTTTTTTTTTTTTAGAGAGAGAAGAAGGGAGAGGGAGAGAGAGAAAGAAGCATCAATGAGAGAGAACATCAATTGGCCACCTCCTGCATGCCCCCCACTGGGGATCGGGCCCACAACCTGGGCATGTGCCCTGACTGGGAATTGAACCAGCGACCTCTTGGTGCATGGGTCAGTGCTCAACCACTGAGCCATACCAGCTGAGCCATATTGTTGTTATTTAAAGATGTAAGACTGGATATCACCAAAGGAATGAATGAGTAGATAGTACATACAGAAGGGAAGAAACCTTAGAGTACTCCAACTTTTGGAGATGTAAGAAGAAAGAGGAAACTACTCAAGGAGAATGAGACGTGGATCCAAAGATAAGAGGAAAACTTGAGTATGTTGTGTCTGGGGAGCCAGGTAATTAAAGCTATCAAAGGAGGGAGTGGTCCCCTGGGTTAAATGCAGTTGATCGCATCAAATAAAATGAAGAAAAAACTGACCATTGATAAGACAGTTTACTGACTTGTAGAAACAACATGACTACCCAAGTGAAAAAAAAAAGATACGTTAATGCCATTAATAATAGAAAGTCATCTATTAGGGTTTAGAGGTCACAATCTTATGACCTAGTGCCCCAAAGTAGCCAAAGGTAGCCACGGACAAGCAACATTTAGGGGAAAAAAAAGAAATTGAATGTGAAAGCTATTGGGAATATGTATTCTCCTATTGATCATAGACTCTGTATCATGTATGTTCTTGTACTTGGGAATCTTCATATATTTATGACTTTTGCTTGGCCCTTGGAGGCTTTTGAATTTGTGACACGAAAATATTACGTCTACTTTTGCTTTCACACCGAGAGAGGGAGAGAGAGGGAGAGAGAAACATCAATGAGAGAGAACTTCAATTTGATCACCGATTTGAACATTTGATTACAATGATCAAATGTAATTGTGAAGGTACAGTTATTTCCATTCATATATGTATCCCTGATATCCTTAAAGTTTTCATCCAAATTTATATTCCTTTTCAAGGCCAGACATACTTTTTTTAACAAGGACATTGAATGATGGAATGATTTGAGTAGAAACTCTTGACTTGTAGTTTGTTCTTCCTTCCTTTGTTCTCTTCTTCACAACAAAGGAATTTGAACACAGAGGTTCAGTGTCTTGAGTAAGGTTGGACATCAAATGGCCAGCTGTGATATGATCAAGACTCTGAATCCTCACACAGCCCTTGAGATTTTTAAGTATATCATATTGGTTTTTTGACATGAGGTTTGCCATTTTTTTATTATGTTATCAAACCACTTGTTCAATTAAACTATTCATTAATCATCTGCCATATATGAGAGATACTATGTTTATGCAAGTGATACATGTAAGTTGCCATCATTTTTGAAACCAGGAAATGCACTTAAATTGCATGCTTAAATATATCAGAACTGCATATGGTGCTTTTTAAATCACATATATTAGTTTTTAAGATAATATTTATCCATATTTCCTCAGTAATAATTTATGATTGGGTTAGCTTAAGTGGGGGAAATGATTTTAATGTTCCACTTTGGTCTTGAGATAACCACCTGTATAAAATCCATTATTCTTATTGTCTATTACGATTTCTTTTTTGTTCAGAAATTGTTCAACCCTTAGAATCAAGTCTCTGTGCTTCTTCGTTTATTTCCCTCACTTGAAATCTAAGTAGACTCCATGTCTGTAATCTTTCCTGCCACACCATGGTTTTAGATAATACATCTAAATATGTCTACTTCAATATAGATTGCAGGAGCAAAAGGATTAAATGTATAAAGTTACAGCAGAATTACTCAGCTGGTGTGGCTCAGTGGTTGAGCGTCGACCCATGCACCAAGAGGTCGCCGGTTCGAATCCCGGTCAGGGCACATGACCAGGTTGTGGGCCCGATCCCCAGTGGGCGGCATGCAGGAGGCAGCCAATCCATGTTCTCTCTCATTGATGTTTCTCTCTCTCTCTCCTTTCCTCTCTCTCTAAAATCAATAAAGAAAAAAAATTAAGTTATAGCTGAATTGCAATAGAAAATCACTATTAATTATATAGTCATTTTGACCTCTGTCAATGCTATGGCATATATATATATTTTTTTTTGGTTAGTCTGTTTTGTTTTTTGCCCAGCTACTTAAACTAGCCACTGTCCACCTTACAAAACAGCTAATATAGAAAAATAAACTAGCCTCTGGCAAAGGCTAAGCAATGTTCTATATTGCTAGGACCAAACTGCAGTATCAATATGTTTAAAAATGGCATTGATTTATACCTGTAAGTATCTACACATAATTTTTTTTTTCATTGGCAGCATGTAAGGGGCAGAGTTTTCTCTCTTCCTTTCTCCTTCCTTGTTACTGGGTGGAGTCAGCTCAAACACATGGCACTTTTAGTGTGTATTCTGATATCCTAGTGATTCAGGAATAACTGAAACAGTTTTATTCCCCACTCAAATAGATCTGGAATTCATCCTCTTTTTTGTTTCTCCATTCCATTTATTCAAAATGTTATCATCTTTTCTCCTGCATATGATTTAAAAAACTGGCATCCCTAAACCAAATTCTATCCTAAGTGATATATGGCCAAGACAGTTTTTCTTTTCCTTGAATTTAATGCCAGGTTGGGGGGTGGGGGGACAGCTTCACATTTGTATTATTTGCTGGGCCTTCAAAAGCATTTGGATTTGTAATCCTTGTCTAGACTATTGTAACCCAGTCTCCTAATTGGTATCTCCCCCTTTTTCCCTCCAGCCCTCCCTATCAAATTACCCCTACACAATTTCCCCAGATATAACATTCTAAAAAACACTTCTGATCATATTACTCTTCTTTATAAACCTCGTCGAATCCCTTGTTGAATGCAGGATAAGATCCAGACTCTTTAACATGGCAGATGAGAAATTTCATTGCTGGTTCCAATCTGCTTTTTTTTTTTTAGTCATTTCTACTTTTTCTTAACCTCCTGCCTCCACAATAAACACCAAGAGCTTGAGCAGAGCACACGAAACCTAGTCTCTGTGGCCTGAAAGGTTCTTCATGTCCCTTTCTTTCCTCTGCCTATACTGTCTCTGACTTCCTCCTCCAACTAGAAAATTCCTATTCTCCTACTAACCCCCCTTATCAGGTGACAATTCCCTTGTGAAAAGTTTCCTGAGTCTCTTAACAGTAGATTCTTTTTTCAGGCTACAAATCATACTTCGCACATAGTTTTATTGTAGCACCTATCACAGTGTGATTTAACATTCACGTGTCTCTGCTTCTCTTGTTATACAGGGAGCTCTCTCATAAGCAAAGTTTGGGTCTAATTTATTTTTTGCATTCCTACCAACTGGTAGTATGTGGAACATAATAAGTGCACAAGGGATGTTTCTTGAATAGGTTAGGTAGTGATCTCCCTATTTATCCCTACTTATGTTCTAGAAGCAGTTGCTATCAGGCTGTTGGTCTACCCGACCCTTAATCTCTTCCACTCAGGACCACTCAAACTCCTTCGTGACATTGCGCTTATTCATCTTCCATCCGTAACCTCTGATTTTGGAGATGGTGATAAAGGCAGGGCCCAGGGCTCTGTGATTGATTATGTGCAGACACTGCAGTTTGGTTTGGCTCCAGCATCCGTGACAGCAGCTGCCATCATTTTTCTCAATTTCCAGGATTTCTTCCAATGTCTTAGGGCATAGTGTACTTCTAGAGCTCTCTCTGATGATTTGAGGCTTATGGTATGTGTAATTTGGTACTTTGGGTCTGCATTTATTATCTAAAATAAAACTCCCATAAAGGTCAGTTTTGTCAGTTTCAAACTTAACAACAAATCAAAGATATTGAATGCTCTGTATATGTGGATGCGTTATGGTGAAAATATTTGAACACCATTCAGATGAAATGGAGTTTGAAAACCCTGTACTAATGACATCTTGTTTATATGCATGTAACAAACATGAGCAGGGTATCAGTTGGGAATAAATAACCATAGTAAGAATTAGTAGGATTATTCTTGAGAGTGAGATTACACAAATCCTAAAACAACAAACCTGCTATTTGGTGAGATATGGCATAGGAATCCGACAAAGTTGGTTTGCTAGGGTTTACATTAATATGAAATAACGTGCGTTGCTTTAGAATGTTAAGGCAAGTAAACACGTTTGTTACGTGTCAGTGCAAAATAAGAAAGAATAATCACGGGCTGTTTGTTGTTGTTATTTTTTTTTTAATCCTCACCCGAGGATACTTTTCCATTCTTTGTTCAGATAGAGTAGGAGGGACAGAGAGGAAGAGAGAGAGAGAGCGACATCAACGTGAAACGGACACATCGAGTGGCTGCCACCCGCACGACCAACCAGGGCCAGGGACAAACTGCAACCGAGGTACGTGCCCCTAGCGGGAACTGAACCTGGGTCTCTCTGGACCTCAGGCCGACGCTCTAACCACTGAGCCAAACCGGCCAGGGCACAGGCTGTTTTTTCAATTGTCCTCTTTAGTGTATTTCTGTGTCTCCTTCCTTTCAACAACATCCAGATTATATTCTTTTCCTGTGAAAACAGAGCATGCAGTTTTATAGATAAGGAAACAGAAACTCAGGGGGGTCTAAACGACTTGCTCGCCCAGCCTGTGTGGCTCATTGGTGAACGTCGACCCACGCACTAAGAGGTCGCTGGTTCGATTCCCGGTCAGGGCACATGCCCAGGTTGTGGGCCAGATCCCCAGTGGGGGGCATGCAGGAGGCAGCCAATCCATGTTCTCTCTCATCGATGTTTCCATCTCTCTCTCTCCTTCTCTCTTCCTCTCTCTCTCTAAAATCAATAAAGAAAAAAAAGATAAATACATAAACGGCTGGCTTAAAGACATGCAACTAGTTAGCAAAGCTGGGAGTAAAGTCAAGGTCTCTTGACTGGCACGCAGGGGATTTTTTCCCTTTTCTATGCTCTTCCCCTCCATTTGACAGATTTTTCCAGAGTGTAAGCAGTTTTATTTACTCCACAGAAAAGATGCTGTATTTTTCTATAAAGTGATTGCGAATTGTGTGGAATTACAGTCAACGTAGTTGTTCCCACAAATAATTGAAATACAAAATAATGAAAATGCCTTATCTTTACAGCTAATGGCAGTATAATCAAATGGTAATTATTGAATAACGAAAGAACCATGTAGCAACCGATCTAATTTTGAATGTGCTATCTAAAGGCAAATATTTTTTTTTGTAAAAACAGTGAATCAATACAATTTTCCAAATTCTGACTCATCAAATAAGAACTGAAGTTCTCAACTGCCAGTGGTTGGAGCAGTACATCAGAAACTGAGCAGCCACTGTGGAGGTTACCAAATGGGATGTTTTATCTTGAATTGCCCTGGTTTAAAATTAGCAAGAATGTGCTTGGTCTCTAATTTCTAAGAAGTGAAGACAACTGTGGTTATTTACCCTAAGTTTAGGACAAAATTGAACTGAATAAAAGTGAGAAGTGGAATAGAAATTTTAACATTTTATTTATTTATTTATTTATTTATTATTTATTATTATTATTATTATTATTATTATTTTAATTCTCACCAGAGGATATTTTTCCATTGATTTTCAGATAGAGTAGGAGAGAGGGAAGGAGAAAGAGAGAGGGAGAGAAACATCGACTTGAGAGAGACACATTGATTGGTTGCTTCCCAAATGACTCCAACCAGGGCCCAGAATCAAAATGCAACCAAGGTACTTGCCCTTGCCAAGAACCAAACCCGTTTCTCTTTGATCTGCGGACTGATGGTCTAACCACTGAGCCAAACTAGCCAAGGTGAAATTTTAACATTTTAAAAGCTGACAGCTTTAACCTCAACCAAAAGTATTTATTATCTAAAATAGTTCTGGGATCTTAGGTTACACCACTGTTTCTTGATGGACTGCCCTCCACGGATTTTTCCATCAATGACCTGTAGCATTTCTTTCAAAGCAGAGTCAAGTTGACCCAAAGCAATAATGTATCCTTGACCAATCACACTCTACTTGAAAGTTTTCTCAACAATATTCAAGGTTTATTCTAGCTCTTTATATGTATGTCATGGGTATTTTAGGAAAGCAATTTGAACAAGTCACAACTACAAAAAGCTAGGGATTTTATAGAGTATTTTGTGTTGCCTTGATGAAGGATATATGTAAAAACGATGAAACGTATTAGTACGTATTTTATGTTAAAAAGAAAGGAAGTAGGGATGAACAGTTGAAACTCGTTAATTTTTTTAATTCAGTAAATATCATTGTCTACTATATTCGAAGTTCTGTGCTAGTCTGAAGGTATTTATAGTAGGCAGTGTTGGTTCCATGTCTTTGAGAAGCTCATAGTATAGTGAAAGTCTTATAATTAGTAAATGTTTGGTAGTAGGTTCTCCGGTGCTAAAACTGACAGGTTATCTTTTTATTATTACACCTCCCTCCACGTTCAATCTCTGAATGAAGAATTGAATAAGGAAAAATGAAGGAGAATGAAGTTCCATCTAACTCATCACTATCTCAGTTAATATTTTTAACCCAACAGAAACTAAACTTGCCCTTGTAAAAATCAAAGATTCAATAGAGATTTATAGTTGTGGTGCCTTAAGTGGTCTGGGCGTCTACCATGACACAAGACCCAATAAAAAGCATGAGTAGCTAATTGGTAAGCCCTCCTTGGACTGTTGGTGTTGCATAAAATGATGAATTAATTTTTACAAATTAAATAAAAAAGTATAGGTTCTATTTCTTTTTTTAATTTTTTTTATTGATTTTTTTTAGAGAGAGAGAAAGAAAGAGAGAGATAGAAATATAGATGTGAGACAGAAACATCGATCAGCTGCCTCCTGCACGCCCCTTACTGGGGATCAAGCCTGCAACCCAGGCATGTGCCCTGACTGGGAACTGAGCCGGGATCTCTCAGTCCATGGGACTGATTCTCAATCCACTGAACCATACTGGCTGGGCAAAAGGGATGTTATATTTTATCACACAATTCTATGACTTATGTAACAAGATTCTCCAGATTATTTCTTCTTCCATATTAACAGAAATGGAAGTCTACTTGGTTTACACACTCAGAAGTTTCATTTGTGAGGTGAAAAACACTCAAAATCTGTTTGTCCCTTGTGTTTGCTTTCTTAAAAAAATATTGTCATACTTAACAGCAATGTGAGGACTTCTCTGAGATTTTTGTTTGTTTCCTTTACATCTAGACTTAACTTTTAAATATATTCTTCTTCTTTCTTGTGTTCTAAGTCACATCATTTCCATTTCAGAAGGAAAGGGTACTCTTTATAAAACTAGAAAAAAAAAAACACATCTAACTTGAAATCTATTCTATAGAAAAATTTAAATTAATTTGGAATAAAAATAAGTTAAATGCTAGTATGAAAAATCATCTTTTTTAAATGCATCTTTTTTTTCAAGAGCTTGAAATGTCTGGTGAAGAAGCATAATTCTTTCACGAAACGATTCATGAAGCACAGATGTTTTTCCAGCCTCCCACAGGGATATACCCCACCACAGTGAGGACGGCAGATGCCTCTTCTCCCACTTTCTTATCTGGCTCCTTTTCTTGGGAATCTATTTATTTCAGTGATTAGCTCAAATAAGCTTATTTCAGCACAGTTAACCTCAGCCTCTTCTTAAAAGTAGATTTTATGGGCTGAGGTAAGGAAGAAGTAGACCAACTCATCTGAAAATGTTAGCAGCTCCAACTGCCAATTTTTCCTTGCGTATCATTTTAAACTACGCACCCCCCCCAATCTAAGCATTCAAATTACCTTAGGGAAATAAGGTTCATATAATTTAAATTAATTGAATCATAAATGTGCCAACTTTATGTTAAATTATGTATGAGTCAAGCATTTTGCAACATGTTTTCTATGTATGTCATTGATTCTATGTTAACGTCAGCATGCAGCAACTGAATTGTGTGCATGTGTGTGCGTATGTGAGTATGTGGTAGTTTTTCTTCTTGTAACAAATTATCACAAACTTAGTGGATTAAAATAAAACAAATTATTTTATAGAAGTCCAATACAGATCTCAGTGAGCTAAAATCATGGGTGCAATAGGGCCATATTCCTTTACTTCTCTCCACCTTATCCTTCCTTTCCCTCTTCTTTTTTTTAAATGTTTTTCTTTATTGATTTTAGAGAGAGAGGAAGGGAAAGGGAGAGAGAGAGAGAAACATCGATGAGAGAGAACATCGATTGGCCGCCTCCTGCATGCCCCCCACTGGGGATCGGGCCCATAACCTGGGCATGTGCCCTGACTAGGAATCGCACCAGCGGCCTCTTAGTGCATGGGTCAATGCTCAATCACTGAGCCATACCCTTTTCCTCTTTTTTTCCTTCTTTTTCTTTCCCCTCTTTCCATTACTCTTTACTTCCTCAATTTTCTCTTTCTCTCTTTCCAGATAACTAGCCCTCCCCCTTTCTCATTCTAAAGTCATTCAAAACCTGTTACTTAAAAATGGTTAGTTAATATATCTTAAAACATATGTAATAGTGACATATAATCTTAATGTGTATTCCCTTCATTTGGTTGCTGAGGAATGTGCTGTCTTAATCTTTTCTCTAAAACCCTGCAGACAATTTACTACTCCTTCTTTCATATAAATAACCATATTGTAATTACAGTTATCAATTTACATACAGTAATCACATTAGCTGTGAGCATTATATGTATCACCTGGACCTATATTTATTTTAATAGGAAGAATCAATAATTCTAAAATGGGAAAAATGTGAAGCTGATTACCTGTTCAAGTGATCAAAGATTAGGTGGTATTTGATTGAATGAACTGCTTAGAGATTTGCAACAACTTTTGAATTGTTTTTACTTATTAATTTTTGAGAGAAAGAGATTGATTTGTTGTTCCACTTATTGATGTATTCATGGGTTGATTGTTATATGTGCCCTGACCAGGCTTGAAACCAGCATCCTTGGAATATGGGGATGACACTCCAACAAACTGAACTACCCAGCCAGGTTCTCTGCAAGTACTTTTGATCTGCAAAATAGAAAGTACTTTATTACAAATCTAAATTTAAAAATCATAGTCAGCCTGGCCAGTGTGGCTCAGAGTTTGAATGTCGACCCATGCACCAAGAGGTGGCGGGTTCAATCACCGGTCTGGGCACATACCCAGGTTGTGGGCCAGATC
The DNA here is from genome assembly GCF_014108415.1 of Molossus molossus. Taxonomy (NCBI): domain Eukaryota; kingdom Metazoa; phylum Chordata; class Mammalia; order Chiroptera; family Molossidae; genus Molossus; species Molossus molossus. Next base: position 18,804,709 of record NW_023425355.1, read on the forward strand.
CCCAGTGGGGGGCATGCAGGAGGCGGCCAGTCTATGTTCTCTCATCGATGTTTCTATCTCTCTCTCCCTCTCCCTTCCTTTCTCTCTAAAATCAATAAAGAAAATAAAATCACAGTCATTTCATCTTTGCAGATCTGTTATCATTTCTTGAAGGAATTCTCATGATATAGAACCTCTGTGTACTTCCTAGTATCTTTTTTGTCAAATATCAGAGAATAAAGATGAAAAATATATCTACAGAGTTAGGTAACATTCATTTCAGTGAAATGGTCAGTATAACTTATGTTTTCACTAATTTCTTTTTTAAATTAAGTCATTTTGAAACTAAGCGGTGGTGTACGGGCCCAGGTTCGTTGTCTCATAAAATCAAAGAATGAGTTCACAGACAAAGGGGCAAGTGAAATAAAAGTTTTATTTGAAAAATAGACAGAGTCCCCTTAGTGGGGAGGGGACCCAAGTGGGTTGCTGGTGGGGCTCTGTTGCCTAGGGGTAGATTTATACTCTGCTAGCCTCTGATTGGTCCTTTCAAGGAAGTCTGCCTTAGCAACATCCCATACCTTGTAAAGCTTTTGTTTCCTGTTTCCTGCCCGACTGGATTTAACCCTAGGTCATCTAGCTCTAAATTCATATTACCCTTCCGGAAAAAGCATGTGGGCATCACCAATTTTTTTGTTTTTTAAAGCTTGCCCTATCAGGTGAATTGGGGCAGATTTGATTAGCAAGATATATATTACCCCATAACAGTCCCTAGTTGAAAGTGGATAGGTTCTGATTTAAAAACAGACATTGATTAGCGATTCTGATATTTGTACCGAAGCTTTACTCCCAGGGAAGAGACTACTTAGTTGGGTGTGGTTAAGAACAAAGTAACCCCAGGTATCTATAGGGGCCTTAGTAGCTTCCTTTTTTTATGATAATTTCAACTTCTCCCAGACTGTTAGTGAAGAGGAGGGGAAAAGCCCTTGGAGTAACCTTATGCTTGCTTTTGGTTTCTTTTCTAAATTAAATTTTGGTTTCCTATAATCATTTTTAAGGTGACCTGGCTTTCTGCAGTAGAAACACACTCTATAGTTTTGCAGCAGAAGTCATTCAGCAGTCCTGTTGCCTTGCTCCCAGAAACCAGTAGGTATATTAATAGGAATATGTCAGGGTCACCAGCACTGTATTCTTTAACAGCAAATAATAGTCATTTGCAAACATATCAGGGTCCCACAAAAAGGAAATATACAATCACTGTGCCCCTCTTGCCTGAAGCCAACCTTTTTGGTATCTTTTGTTGTTGTTGTTGTTGTTATATAATTAACCTGTGCTCCTTCCAGGAGCTTCTAATTTTCAATCAAGATAAGCTTTCATTTCTATAAGTCAGGAGTATTAATGGGGGCTGGGAGTTTCTGGCCTTGGAAGCACAGTTTCCCATGTTGATTTTAGTTGTATTTTGAGATATATAGAGTCCAAATAAACCTCCAGTTCTACTGTGTACTGGGTTGTGCCTGTGTGCTGAGCTCCAAGTCCTTGCAAACCTCCCCTTGTGTCTCAGCCTCCCCTCCCCATGGTCCTGTCCCTCACTGCCTAACCTGCCTCTATCTCCTCAATTTGCCATTGTCTTTTAAACTATTTTAAGTTGGGGGATTAGTACTGAAGGTATCAGAGTACTTCATTTGAAAATTTAATTTGTGAATATCTTACTTAATAGAAACACTGATGTGTTCTCTTTAGAAACAGTAGAATACAGCATTAAAATACCACATAATTAAAAGCAGTTGATAACATTTTGAGCACATTTTTATTTTAATTGTAATATACAGCAACATATTCAAGAATGAATAAGAAAGCCGGTAAACTTGATGGATTAATCAGGATTGACGGTAATAAATTATGGTTGCTTCTCAAAGTTTGATTTTTAATAAGGTGATTAAAGTCCTTGATAGAAAGAATACTGAAGGTGAAAAATAGGACCTCTAGGTAGTTTTGTACTCACTGAGCTTTGTTTTAAATTCAGAATTTTTAGTCACCTTGGAAATTCATATTTGTACTAAAGTCCAAAAGTAGTATCTTTTGTGGTAAGAAAATATCTTTTATATTCATTTATGAAGTGTTTGCTATAAAATATACCTATTCAGAAAAGATGTTATCTGATTTCTCAATGTTATAATTATTTTAAAATGCAAAAATTATGACATAAATTTGTATGTGGATCTGTCTGGGATCCTTTCCACAGCCTTTATGAAACATTTTTTTACAGTTAGTCCCATAGGCAGAGAAAAGCATTGCTTTTTTTACATTTTCACTGTAATTCATCCATACCTCTGTTATAGTACTTATCAAACTATACTGAAATTTATGTATTTTCATGTATATCTGTCTTAGTATATTTTGAACACTTTGGGGATAGTGATTATGACATTAATTTCTGTAATATCTGCCTGTCGGTCAATAAATGTCTATGAAATATATTAATTGTATTAACATTTCCCATTTATTGTACTGTGCCCAAAGCACACATAGTAGGCTCAGTATTTATTTTTTTTATCTTTACCTGAGGACATTTTTTCATTTTTTGTTCAGATAGAGTGGGAGGGAGAGAGAGGAAGACAGAGTGAGAAACATCGATGTGAAAGGTACACATTGAGTGGCTGCCACCTACACGACCCAACCAGGGCCGGGGACAAACTGCAACTGAGATACGTGACCTTAGCGGGAACCGAACCAGGATCTCTCTGGACCGCAGGTTGACGCTCTAACTGCTGAGCCAAACTGGCCAGGGCAGGCTCAGTATTTATTGAATGAAGTTCTATTTGAACATCAGAATGAGTTGGCAGAGTGATAAATATTCCTCAGTATAGACAGTGTAAACTGTCCCCACATATAACATATGGAAATGAGGTCACTTACGTTTACATTTTTCTAATTGAGGTCCTCTGCCTGTCTCCACCTCAAATGGACCAATAATACTTTGGCATCCTGTGCAGTGCCAAAGTATTTTAAATCCAAGAAGTAAAATTTGATCAGTTCACTATGGCCATTGCTGCTGGTTGCTGTTTAATGCTGTCATTGCACAGTAGTCCTACACAGTCTGGTAGACGACACAGAGCAATGCTGTGATGGGATAGTGTAGATCTAGATCTTAGCACAATCTCTTAGGGTTCTTGCAAAAAGAATCATACTACATAGTGCTAATTAGCTTATCTGTCTAGGCTACCTATACATGGGCTTCCAAGGATTCATCACCACCTTCACTATCCAGAAATCTACTATTGGAGGTTAGACAGCTTTTCAAAACACAGTGACCTGATTAGACCCTGTTTTATTAGACAAAATTGTTTCTCACACACCCTTCTTGATGTTAACATTGCTTACATTGCTCAAATTTAAAAAGCTACTCTAATTGATTTGCCAACACTTTTAGTTAAAGAAAAAGGAAAGGAAATGACGAAGCCTGTAAGTTAATTCCAGGTGGGAGATGATGGTATGACCCATAAATACAGTTAGGAAAAAAATGGTTGCATATCTAATCAATTTTTAAAATTCTGATTTCATAATCCATATTAGCATATTCAAGGTTCTGAGAAGTCCTGGAAAAATAGATGTAAATGTGTTTACTCTGCTTCTTGAATCTGTAAAATTATGTATTTTTACTAAATTTGGAAATTTTCTACTATTATTTCTTCAGATACTTTTTCACGCCTGTCCTCTTCTCCCCGTGCAGAACTCTGATGATATGAATGTCAGATATTTTGTTCTAGTCCTACAAGTTCCTGAGGCTCTGTTTTTTTTTGTTTTTTAAGTTGATTTTCTCTCTGTTGTTCAAATTAAGTAAATTTATTCTGTCTGTCCTAAAATTCTCTGATTCTGTCTTCAGTCCCCTCTGTTCTGGTGTCAAAGCCACCCATTGAGCTTTTTCTTTTGGTTACTGTATTTTTCAGTTCTAGAGGTTCCATGTGGCTCTTCTTTTTCTTTTTTCTTTCCTTATCAATTTTTAGAGAAAGAGGAAAGGAGAGAGAGATAGAAACACCAATGAGAGAGAACATTGATTGGCCGCCTCCTGCATGCCCCCCACTGGGGATCGGGCCCACAACCTGGGCATGTGTCCTGCCTGGAATCGAACTGGTGACCCCTTGGTGCATGGGTCAGTGCTCAACCACTGAGCCACACCAGCTGGGTGATCTGGCTCTTTTTTACATGTTTTATTTGTTGTTGAGACTTTCTGTACCTCTACAGAGGCTTTCCGTTTTTCCAATGTTCTGAACTTGTTTGTTATTGCTTGGTAGAAAATTTTTATGATGGTTGCTTAGGAATTATTTTTAGGTATTTCTAACAACTCTGTCATTCTGATGTTGGTGGCTGTTATCCTTTCTCATCCAAGTGGAGATTTTCCTGATTTTTGGTATGATGGATGATTTTCCATAGAAATGTGGACATTTTGAACATTATGTTAAGAAACACTGGATTTTATTTAAAATGTTTGTTTTAGAGAGCCTTGTCTGACACCACTGCAGTGGAAAAGGGAGCATGCATGCCCCAATACTGCCAGGTGGCAGGGGAAGTTCTGGTTTCCTACTCAGCCTTCATCAAGACCCAGTGGGTGCAGGGGCTTCCCCCTTGGTGGAGTTAGGAGTCTCTTTTCCCCACTAGACCTCTGCTCATGCCACTCTATTGGGAGAGTTAGGGTTGCCTTATTACTACTGCTCATGTGACCTTCACTAACACTGAGGGGGTCTTGAATAACCCTGGGTGACCTGACATTTCACTAGGTCTTCCCTGACACTGTGTATCCCAGTGGAGAGTGAGAGGGACGTCTTGTTACAGCTGGGTGTGGTGAAAATAATTCTAGGTTCTGCACTTTGCCTCTGAGGAGGAGTGAGTCTTTGTTACTGCTAAATTGAGTGGGAATTCCAGCTCTCAACTGGTCTTCTGATGTCTCCCTGGCTGGGAGAGGTTGGGGTGACTCAGTACTGCCCCCCATGCAACCTTGTCTGACATTACTGTGGGAAGATGACAGGAGGTGATAGTGGTGGGAGATGTGGAGAGAGCAGTTAAAGCACCTTGTTACAATCTGGCAAAGGTACAAGGCTAGGGCCTCCACTAGGCTAGTATGTGTAGCGATGGGCCCACATGTATTTTCCCTTGTGGTCTATGGTTGAACAGGCTTTTGATGAGACTTTTTTTTAAATTTTGTGTTGGTGTTTCCTGGTTACTGACTTCCTCACTACCCAATCTGAATACATGAGGCAAAAAGAAAACCTTAGGGACCTCATCATCATGTCTTTCCTTGGGTGCTGAGGACCCTGGCCACTGGTCAGCCCTCTCTCTACCGTTCAGAGTCTCTTCAGATTGTCTTATATATAATGCCAAGGGTTGTTTTTAGCTGTAGTTAATAAAAAAAAATAGGGAAAAGTATATATACTCCATCTTTTGGTGTATCTTCTTTTTGTGATTTAAGAAATTTTGATGCTCAGTGTCCAGATCCATTAATACACTGGTGGTTACAAACTAGAACACTTTTATAAAGAGATGTTTCCCCTCATTTATTACTTGGTTTCCCATTGGTACAATTCATATAAGAAAAGTAGGAAAATTTTATGATTCTCTTACTCTACTTACTGGTTTCTAAGATAATGAATCGATTCTGTCATCCTCAGAGAAAACAGGTAGATTTTCATATCATTATGACTTTATAGATTTAAGCATATTTAATATGTTGTATTCTGTAATAATTCTTATCCTTATTGATAATCAAATTGTCCAATTTTTGGCTGGTGAGAGCTTCTTCAAGTTGGCTCTTGAGTCCTTTTGAAAAGACCCTAATCATCATGACAGCTATTTGCCACCTGGCGAGAGAAAATGATCAAGGATAACCTTGTGTATTTCATGCCTTAGACCTTGAATTTGTCATTATTCAAAGAGGGTCTCTTTTTTTGAGTGGGTACTATTTTGAAACCATAATCTAGGTACTAGGGATTCTCACTGCTACTAGTTGAGTCATTTTTATAGGCTTCTTCAGTGGGCAAAGATATGAAATATATATGTGTATGCTGACATAAATATTTAAAGATAAAACACTTTATAGATTCACACTGATATTTCAAATATAGTAGAAAAAAATTTATATATTGTTTTCTGTATTATATGTGTACCTTCTTTCTTTTAGATCTATAATCTTGGTTCTCAAGGACATAAGATATGAAAGAATCATAATTATTTATAGTTATCATTTGCTTCATCCCATATTATACCTTCAGTAGTTTTAGAGTAATAATACATATACTAAGATGACATATAATCAGAGAAAAAAGATTGAAATATTTTTGGCTATGCTCTCTCATTGTGCACCAATTTAAAAATAGTTGTACTATATCTACATTGATATAGTACATAAATATAAGTGCTACATTCTCTTTGTTTTAGTTCTAATTTAGTCTTTTTCTACAGTAACTGTATGTTTAATGCATTCTACTAGAGTTTATTTTTTGTCTCCATTCATTTTGGTTGTATGGTACTCATCCTCCAATGGAATCTTGGATAACTCATGAAAATAATCTTTCTGAATTCTTTCATAGTAATAGTAGTTGTGTTGTTTCAAAATTGCAAGTCTATTTTCTGACTATAACATCACCAAATACTCCAGTTGCTTCTGGCAAAATTTCTACTTAAAAGTGTTATGGCAATATGTTATAGTCCCTAATAAGTCACCCTCTTAGATGTCCAAAGGAATTTTTTACTCTTCTTCTGTTAACTCTAGTAATATTTAAAGACTATATACTGGGGTTAGTGATTCTGGGTTGATGTTTTTAGGCATGTGGTGTTATGGTATGGTCTTGCTTTTTTATAATCTTTCTTTTTAACTTTACTTTTATTGTTAACACTATTAGAGATATCCCCATACCCTACCCCCCTTTGCCACTTAAACCCAGGCCCCTCCTTCGCTCTGGCCATCAACACACTGTTGTTGTCTGTATTTATGCATTATATATGTTCTCTGGCTAATCCCCTCACCTTTGTTCATCCACTTCCTCCTTCACCCCTCCCCTCTGACAGGTGTCAGTCTGTTCCATGTATCTATGCCTCTGGTTCTATTTTGTTCATCAGTTTATTTTATTCATTAGATCCCACATAGGAGAGATCACATGGTATTTGTCTTTCTCTGGCCGGCTTATTTCACTGAGCATAATACTCTCCAGGTTTGTCCATGCCGTCTCGAGGTAAGGTGCTTTCCTGGAAGGGAGCCCTAACTGGACATTTCCCCAAGTTTATCAGGCTTTGCTAATTCCTTCAATCACAAATTCTGGCATCTTGCACTCCCTTGCTTTTGGAGTGGAGTAAACCTTTGTCAATTTCAACCTCTCTCTCTACTTTGCTCACTGCGCTCTCAAGTGTATTCTTCTTTGCTAGTTTTGGGAGTTGTCCGGTTCTCAGTTTCATTAGCCATCTTATTGCTTCTGCCCGCTTCGTTTTTGTTTTGTTTTGCTTTGTAATCTAGGTGTTCTGTCTTTTTTTCTGTGGGGATTCTGGATTTTAAAAAACTGCCATAACCACCATCTTTCCAGCATTGTTTTCTATTATACTGACTCTGCACTCACAGGTTGAGAAAGATGATCTTATCTTGGTCTCACACTAACCCTATGAATCAAGTATTATTATTATTAGATAAGAAAATGGAATCTGAGTGATTTAACAACACAGCCCAAGGACTCAAGTCTGGTAGACATTAAATCTGTGCTTTTAATTTTATAGAGACTACTTCTTCACTGGTGTAAATAGGGATCTAGTTTGGGACAGAGCTTGGGGACAATAATCTATGGAATTCATTAATTAACTTATGAATACATCAAACATTTAATCAACATCATATGCTAGGTATTGGGCTCAAAGGTAAATATTAGTGGTAGAGTTCTTGTTATCAAGAAGCAATAAAATTCTTTAAATCAGCAGATGAAATTGGCCACATAAAAGTTGTACCAATGTTCATTTGCAGGAATAACTAAACATTTTGCAAATGAGCTTAAATCTGTTTTCAAAGATTAACATACTGAGTACACCAAGGTGAAATTTGTTTAAGTTTAGAGTCTTTTCAGATTAACAAGTTTGCCAAGTCTGTGTTCTTGTTAATTAGTTTTACAATGTGATATGTTAACAGTAGTTTGTATTTTATGAAAAGTAATTTTGAATATACATTACCTAGTGCTTTTAGCACTCAAACATAAATTGGAACAGTGTATCTTTTATTAACTTTATCCTCACCTATAAGGGCTGTGATTTATTTCAGATATTGGAGAAAAGTTGCTATGACTACCACTGTTTTGAATGATCCTTTTACAGATGGGAAGCTGCAGGTTAAATGAATAATATGCATATTTTTTTAAACTTTATGCTACAAATTCTGCTAAAATTCAGATTAGAATCTTTTGTTTCTCTCATATTCTTTGAGAAAAAGAGGGGGGTGGAGGAACGCTAGGACATTAAAATTGTGTTCCTATGAAGTGATAAATGTAGAGCTGATGAAATGAGAAAAAATCTAATTTTCCCCAGGACCTGAAAATCTGTAGGAAGACTGACAAAACTACTTAAGAAGGCTGATTTCAGGGAATATAAAGAGATGGACCTTTGGGTTGTTTGGGTATTCTTCACTCTTACCTATAGGAGTAATGCTTCTTTCTGGTAATTAGTCTGACTTCATTCATACTTATATTCATTATTCATTTCAAGAATAAAATGTTCTATTACTGCACATATTCATTGTAAACTGATACTCTATAACATTTGGTCAATTACTGTCCAGTATTTTCTTTAGTTTTTTTTTTTTAACATTATTTTTATTGTTCACACTGTTACAGGTGTCCCCATTTTCCCGGCCTTTGACACTTGCACCCAGTCCCCACCCTCTCTTCCCTCTGGCCATCACTACACTGTTGTCTGTGTCGATGTGTTATATGTTCTTTGACTAATCCCTTCAACTCCTTTCATCCAGTCCCCCACTCTCCTCTTCTTTCTGACAGCTGTCAGTGTGTTCCATGTATCCATGGCTCTGGTTCTATTTTGTGCATCAGTTTATTTTGTTCATTAGATTTCACATATAAGTGAGATCATATGGTATTTGTCTTTCTCTGACTGGCTTATTTCACTTAGTGTAATAATCTCTAGGACCATCCATGCTGTCTCCAAAAGTAAGATTTCGTTCTTTTTTACAGCTTCGTTGTATTCCATTGTGTACATGTACCATAACATTTTTATCCACTCATCTACTAATGAGCACTTGGGCTGTTTCCAGATCATGGCTATTGCAAATAACACTATGAACATAGGGGTGTATATATTCTTTTGAATTAGTGTTCAATACATTTTAGGATGTATTCCCAGAAGTAGAATTGCTGGGTCATAAGGCATTTCCATTTTCAATTTTTTAAGGAAACGCCACACTGTTTTCCACACTGGTTGCACCAGTCTGCATTCCCACCAGCAGTGTACTAGAGTCCCCTTTTCTCTGCACCCTCGACAACATTTGTTGTTTGATGATTGTTGATGGCAGCCATTCTGACAGGTGTGAGGTGATACTTCATTGTTGTTTTAATTTGCATCTCTCTGATGATTAGTGATGTTGAGCATTTCTTCATATGTCTCTTGTCCATTTATATGTCCTGTTTGGAGGAGTGTCTATTCAGGTCCTTTGCCCATTTTTCAATTGGATGGTTTGTTTTCCTGGTGTTGAGTTTTATAAGTCCTTTATATATTTTGGAAATTAATCCCTTATCAGATGAATCATTGGCAAATGTGTTCTTCCATACAGTGTGTTGGTTCCCTTTTCATGTTGTTGATAGTTTCTTTTGCTGTGCAGAAGCTTTTTAGTTTGATGTAGTTCCATTTGTTCATTTTTTTCCTTTGTTTCCCTTGTCCTAGGAGATATATTGGCAAAAATACCACTACGTGAGATGTCTGAAATTTTACTGCCTATGTTTACTTCTTAGATTTTTATGGTTTTGTGACTGAAATTTAAATCTTTCATTCATTTTGAGTTTATTCTTGCATATGGTGTAAGTTGGTAGTCTACTTTCATTTATTTGCATGTACCTATCCAATTTTCCCAGCACTATTTTTTGAAGAGAGTGTTTTTAGTCCATTGTATGTTGTCTCCTTTTTCAAATATTAATTGACTATAAAAGCCTGGGTTTATTTCTGGGCTCCCTATTTTGTTTCATTGATCTATGTGCCTGTTCTTATGCCAGTACCAGGCTGTTTTGATTACAGTGGCTTTGTAGTATAACCTGATATCCATTATTGTGATCCCTCCAACTTTGTTCTCCCTTTTCAAGATTGCTAAGGTTATTTGGGGTCTCTTTGTTTCCATATACTTTTTTTGGAATATTTATTGTATATCTGTGAGATATGCCAATGGTATTTTAATGGGAATTGCATTGATTCTATAGATTGCTTTGGGTAGTATGGACATTTTAATGATATTAATTCTTTCAATCCATAAACATGGTGTATGCTTCTACTTATTTGTATCTTACTAATTTCTTTCTTCAATAATCTGTAGTTTTCTTAATATAGGTCTTTTACTTCCTTCATTAAATTTATTCCTAGTTAACTCATTTTTTGTTGTTGCAGTAGTGAATGTGATTGTTTTCTTAGTTTCTCCTTCTGATAGTTCATTATTGGTGTATTAAAATGACACTGAATTCTGAATATGAATTTTTATCTTCTCTAGTTTTTATTAGTAAAGCTGGCAGAATATGAATATAGTGTTCTATGTGTATAACTCTCTCATCATCTTTTTTTATTTGAGGACTTTCGATTTAGTATATAAGTTTAAATTTAACTATTTTCTTTTTTGTTTGTTTTTTTACTAATGAAGACTTGCATCAAAATATTAACCTTTATTATACAAAGGAAAACATGTGAACTAAAGCTTTTGAAGTCCCAAGGGTATATTTTAAGTTTGTATGTGGTAAAGTGAAATTACAAAGAGATGACATTTTTAAATGCTGTAAGTTAAATAAATGTTTACTGAGGAGAAAATGTATAAGAGAAAGCTTTTGCATGAAGGATTATGAGATCTACATTTATATCTTAGTTATATCTTGATATAGGAGGTGGTGTCTTGTCTATTTGTCTAATTTTAGCAAGCTCAGATTATGAGCAGAAACACTGCATTAATATGCCATAAGACTGCCCATTTAAACCTGTATCCTAGTGTTCCCAGAGTATGTAACACAAAACAACTAGCTTTCCCCATTACCTCTTTATCAAAATTACCTAAACCAAATACTAACAATCAATATAAGCAGAAATAATGGAATGCTTGTGTGTTTGTCATATATAATCACTACATTGATTAATATATCATATATGCTATTACATAGCCAAAAGTTGGAAACAAACCAAATGTCTATCAACTGATTAGTGGATAAAAAAAACATGGTTTATTCATGAATGGAATATTATTCAGCCGTAAGAAAGAAATGAAGTACACATATATGCTACAGTATGAATGAACATTAAAAAAACATTATGCCAGTTGAAAGAAAACAGTCACAAGAACCCACATACCTGTACAATTCTATTTTTTTTCTTTATTAATTCTATAGAGAGGAAGGGAGAGGGAGAGAGAGATAGAAACATTGATGAGAGAGAACATCGACTGGCCACCTCCTGCATGCCCCCCACTGGGGATCGGACCCACAACCTGGGCATGTGCCCTGACTGGGAATCGAACTGGCGACCTCCTGGTGCATGGGTCAACGCTCAACCACTGAGCCACACCGGCCGGACCCTGTATGATTCTATTTATATGAAATATTAAGTATAATCAAATGGAGAAAAAAAACATATTATTGGTTACCAGTAGCTTGGGGAAAGAAGGAATGAGAAATGACTGCTTAATAGATATGAGGGTTCCATTTGAGGTGAGGAAAAGGTTCTGAAGGTTAGGTGCTGGTGATGGCTGCACAACATTGCAAATGCATTGATTATCATTGAATTGCAATCTTTAAAACATAATTTTGGCCTTGGCTGGTTTGGCTCAGCGGTTAGAGCATCAGCCCGTGGACCAGAGAGTCCCGGGTTCGGTTCCCACTAAGGGCACATACCTCGGTTGCAGTTTGTCCCCGGCCCTGGTTGGGGTTGTGTGGGTGGCAGCACTCGATGTGTCTCTCTTACATCGATGAGTCTCTATCTCTCTTCCTCCCTCTCTCTCTCCTGCTCTATCTGAAGATAAATGCAAAAATGTCCTCGAGTGAGGATAAAAACAAATAAATAAATAAAAAATATTTTTGTTGTATCTATTTTACCAAATTAAAAGTATTTGCATATATTATACTTCTTGGGTATAATGTTACATTTTCGAATTGAAGGTCTTAAGAAGCCGCAGGCCATTGACGTAGCACATTTCAGTCTTTCTTTAATTAATGAGTAATATATGGTTAAAATAATTTTGTAAGTATTTTTTTCTCTCATCTCTGTTATTGTTCCTGTATCGCTACAGTCGTATTTGTAAATATCACAGAAGTCTCACATCTCACACAATCCCACTGTATCTTAACTGAATTATCATCATGCCTAATACAGTATTAACATTTAAAGGGATCAGTAAATCTGTTGCCTGATTAATGCATGTTTCTGTAAAAGATTAACACAGTAACAGTTCAGTTAACTGTCATGTTAGTGAATATGGTCTTTTGTCAATGAGTTTTTCTTTTAATGGTTTTCATCCTTTTATGCTGTGTAATTCTTTAAGGTAGGAGATTCCCTGAATAGAATATTAGGATCAACCACGAAAACACTCAGATTTGTGTTTTGATACTTGCTTGTATTCTTAATTATCTCTTACTTTTGGAAGACTTCTTTGTTTCTCATGAAACTTCAATCAGAGCAATATGCTTGGAAAGAGGCCACATAAAAATATTCAAAAGTCTACTGAAAACATTACATAAAAATGATAAACTTCCAAGGAAGTTGATATATTTTCTCTAAAATGCATGTGATTTAGTATAGTACAGACAATAGAGCTTCATCAGTGATGACAGCTTCAGCCCAACCAGTGTGGCTCAGTGGATTAAGCATCATCCCATGGACTGAGAGGTCCCGGTTCGATTCCCAGTCAGGGCACATGCCTGGGTTGAGGGCTCGATCCCCAGTAGGGAGCATGCAGGAAGCAGCCGATCAGTGTTTTTGTTTTGTTTTGTTTTTTTGTTTTTTCTCTCTCTCCCTTCCTCTTTCTCTAAAATATCAATAAAAACATATTTTAAAATTTAAAAAATAATGACAGCTTCCAACTGATTACATGAAGTGTATAAAGCTAGCATTGGTTCTTCTTGAATCTGACAACATTAGAAATTATGCATGGAATCAGATGGCTAGAAGAGTACCATTTATAACAACTGTGATTTCATTGCTACTATTGATTCAAATAATCTAGTGTGGCATATCTTTATCTCTCATTTTTTTCTTTTTTTATTCCTACCAAAGCTGCACGTCCTTGTGGTAAGACTATAGGAGTAGTGACCTTGTTTCCAGTACATCAGAGCAAGCAGGATTAAAGAGAAAGCATTAAAACATACATCTAAATTACAAAAGAAATAATCTAACATTGACTCTGGTTCTCTTCGCTAATGAACTATCCTTAAGTTAATGACTGAAGAAATAGTTTTCTTTATGTATATAAATTTTAACAGCATGAGACAACTGGCAGGCAAACATATTCTACCTGCCCTGGGTAAGAAAGTAATGATTATATATGATCAGCGTTAGAGTACACATAGGCTACTCTGAAGTTATACTCCTTAATTAATGTACATACCTCAGTTAATTAGAACCTAATCTGTTCCCTAGCGTCTTACAAATTTGTCATGTCAAAAAGGGGTTCTAGCCCTGGCCGGTTTGGCTCAGCAGTTAGAGCATCGGCCTGCATTCCAGAGAGACCCAGGTTTGGTTCCCACTAAGGGTACGTACCTCCGTTGCAGTTTGTTCCCGACACTGGTTGGGTCATGTGGGTGGCAGCCACTCGATGTGTCCCTTTTGCATTGATGTATTTTTTTTCTCTCTCTCTCTCCCCTTCCCACTCTATCTGAACAAAAAATGGAAAAATGTACTCGGGTGAGGATAAAAAAAAAAAAAAAAAAAAAGTTAGTCAAGCCCGGCTGGTGTGGCTCAATGGTTGAGTGTCAACCCATGCACCAGGAGATCGTCAATTCTATTCCCGATCAGGGCACATGCCCAGGTTGTAGGCCAGATCACCAGTGGGGGGCATGCAGGAGGTGTCCAGTTGATGTTCTCTCTCATCGATGTTTTTATCTTTCTCTCTCTCCCTCTCCCGTCCTCTCTCTCAAAAAAACAATAAAGGAAAAAAAAAATTTAATTTAGTAAAAAGGCAGCAGCCACTAATTTTATCCAAGGTCCTAGTTTCAAGGTTATTACTTAACTAACTTAATATAAAATGTGTTTCCCACCAGGAGTGTGCTAGGGTTTTCTTTTCTCTACATCCTTGCCAACAGGTGCAGCCACTATGGAAAACAGTATGGAATTTCCTCAAAAACTTAAAAATCTAACTGCCCTTTGACCCATTGTTCTCACTTTTAAGAATATATCTTAACCGCCCTGGAACACCAATCAGAAAGAATATATGTACCTCTATGTTCATAGCTGTGCTATTCACAATAGCTAAGATCTGGAAACACCTCAAGTATCCATCAATAGATGAGTGGATAAAAAAGCTGTAGTACATTTACACAATGGAGTACTATACAGCTACATAAAGGAAGGATCTCTTACCCTTTGAGACAGCCTGATGGGATCTGAAGAGTATTATGCTAAGTGAAATAAGCCAGACAGAGAAAGACAATTATCACATAATCATACTTATATGTGAAATATAATGAACTAAATAAACCAACAAACAAAATAGGTCCAGAGTCATGGAAGCATGGAAGAGATTGACAAATCTCAGAGGGAAGGTGAGAAGGTGGGCAGAGAATAACCAAAGAACATATATGCATAAACTGTGGACACAGACAATAGTGTTGAGAAGACCTGGGGTGGGATGGGAACTGGGTGGAGGAGGGCAATGGGGGAAAAATGGGGGACATCTGTAATATTCTCAACAATAAACATTTAAAAAATATAAATAAAAAGTAAAATGTGTTTTAATCTGGAGAGGGAAAATATTTCTGAAAATAAATGGGCTCCACTTGCTTGAGCAACTTCCGTGTTTAGGAGATGGATTAAATATAGAAAGTATGCAGTAGTATGTTAGAAAGGAAGCTTTATGGTCTTAAAGGATTTTAAAACCTGAAGAAGGTATAAACTCTATATGCGAAAAAATATTTTCTAAAACATTTAGATTATATAATTCCCCATTTCCATAATCCCCAGGATAACTGTTTACTGTATAAAGTAAATTAGAGATCTAGGTGATAGAGAGATAAACACATAGATAGAGATAGAAACATTTATTGCTAAAACAAGAAGGACGACGCTACCTAGATTTTAGAATCAGCAAGCACTGGAAGGGACTGTAAAACTCATTTCGTGAAAACCAGCCTTAGAGCTGAAACCTGGAGAACAGATACTTGCCTAGAGCGTAAAGTCTTGTTGATAGAACCAGCCTTAGAATCTAGGCCTCCTCACTCTTGGTCAGATATTTGCCCCATGCAATAATTCTGATAGATTTTATGTGAGTTGTCTAATATCTAATAGGCAATTCCTGTTTTTGTGTGAAAGCTTGAAAAAAGATAATTGACACATTTGGATATTACAACAACCTCATTGGTAAATCTAGCCTATATTCTTTTTACTCTGAAAACTTCAGACACAACTTGATTCTTTGCTTTATATGAATATAATGAAGTGATGGTGAATACATCGAACAGCTGTGTGTTTATAAAGACCATGTGTTATTTTTGTTTTATGTAGTAATGTTTTGATGTGCTGCTGAGTGGCTTGTCTTTGGGAGACAGTAAAATGGCAGCTGGTTTTACCCTAGAAGACCTCTTACTAAAGAAATTCCAGCTGTGAATATATGATACCTCCTTAAATGGGCAAAGAGAAGTTATCCCATATGTAAAATTGTTCTGCACATCTGTAGTGCTTTAGGAACCATATTCTCTTTGTAATTGGCTTCTATAAGAAGTTGTTTTTCACTTGAAAATAAAATGTAGAAATCTGAATTTGTACAAAATGTTTTAAAATAATTGGAATGAAGGTTTTAAAAACAAATGTGGCAAATGGGATCTTCTTGAGATTATAAATTTATGCTAGTATTTGAACAGAACTAGGTACAGTCAGGGTTAAGTAGTCAAATAATCAAATTAGCATATGCCTTATAAAATCCTTGTTTAAAGTCACTTGTGGGCTTTAAAAGGTAAACCTGGTACAAGTCCATAGTCTTCTTGGAAAACAATAATTTGGATTTAAGAAAATTTTATTGCATACTTTTTTTTTTTTTATCCTCATTCGAGGACATTTTTCCATTTTTTGTACAGACAGAGTGGGAGGGAGAGAGAGGAAGAGAGAGAGAGGGAAACATCGATGTGAAAGGGACACATCAAGTGGCTGCCACCCGCACGACCAACCAGGGCCTTGGACAAACTGCAACCGAGGTACATGCCCTTAGCGGGAACCGAACCCAGGTCTCTCTGGACCGCAGGCGGACGCTCTAACTGCTGAGCCAAACCGGCCAGGGCTATTGCATGCTTTTTATAGTAAAGAATAGATATTTGGCCCTGGCCGGTTTGGCTCAGAGATTAGAGCATCAGCCCATGGACCAGAGAGTCATGGGTTCGGTTCCCGCTAAGGGCACGTACCTTGGTTACAGTTCGTCCCCGGCCCCAGTTCGGGTCGTGTGGGTGGTAGCCACTCTGTGTTTCTCGCATGTCGATTTTTCTCTCTCTCTCTTTCTCCCTCTCTCCCTCCCGCTCTATCTGAATATAAATGCAAAAGTATCCTTGGGTGAGGATTAAAAAAATAGATATTTATACTTTATGTCAAATATTAGATATGTACACTTGATCGGATTATGAAATGTATGGATACCAGCAGCCACAACAAGCAACCAAATGGTTAGAATGAGACAACTAGATGCTTGACCAGCTGTTTACCATCTATTTCTCTTGTTTTCACTCTGTCACCAGAGCCAGTGGGGAGTGAATGAGGTTTATCATAGGAATAATTGGAGAAAGATTATTTGAAATCATTATGCACTAGTTGAGTCTCAACCTCAAATGATATTAAAGTTAGTTTTTCAAGTATTCATTAAATAAATCAATAAAATTGAGTAGATGAGTTTGGTTTTTAAAAAAATAATAAAAACTTAAGGTAGTTAAAAGAATGAATACTTAAATGTTAATACCTTAAAATCTTAAATGGAATTATGATTAACGTGCATCACCAGGTAGGACATTGTTATAAAGGTAATGTTGCCAGTGTTTAAACAAATTTACCAGAATGTTTGAGGTCCAAAATGTCATTGCCTTCACGGTAGTTACCTTGAAATGTCATTTCAAATAGAATATTCCAAAAATGGTGTGAACAATAGAAGCCTCTTTGTGAGAAATGAATATAGCCTCTCAAATAACGGCTTAGCATTTGTTCCAATATGTGTGTCACAGATCTTTCTGTTATAAACCACTTCAGTTACTGTGTAGCCGTGTCTCATGTAGTATCTAACTGTATTGTATGTACAGAAGCATGCTCATGTATGCATGTATGTGCATATGCACACACACACGGGACTTTTTTTTCTGCACACACACACAGGATTTTATTTTTTGTGTGCATGCACACACGGGGCTTTGTTTTCTTTATACATACACAGGATTTTATTTTTTGTTCGTGTACACACACACACACATGGACTTTGTTTTCTGCACACACACGATTTTATTTTTTGTTCGTGTGCATACACACACACACACATGGAAATTTATTTTCTGCATACACACACACACACACACATGGGAATTTATTTTCTGCCCAGCTGGAAATGAAAAGAAAAACCTCCTTGCCTGTCTACCAGTTCCACTATCCCTTTATTCATAATCTTACACATACAAGAAAGGACCTTGTACTGTAAATCCAGGACAACAAATTTTGACTCTTGAGCTACATTCAGCCTGCCTGTCAGCGAAGGTCAGTTTCCACAGTTTTTAAAGGTTGAAAGAAAAACCAAAGAAAAATAATGTTTCATTATGTGTGAAAAGGATACGAAATTCAAATTTCAATGTCAATAAATAAAGTTTAATTGGAACACAGCCACACTCGTTTGCGTATTGCCTATGGCTTCTTTCCAAATACAATGGTAGAGCTGAATATTTGCAACAGAAACCATATGGTCCACAAAGCCTAAATTATTTACTATCTAGCCTTTTATAGAAAAAAATTGCTGATCTTTGCTGTAAATCATCCACTTAGGAAACCATGTGAGTCAGAGGGAGTGCAGTTCTCACAAGACTCAAGGAACGTTCATTTTTCCATCTTCAGATAAAAATTATCTGGGTTGACCAATAATATAATCGAAGGAAAAGATTATCTTTGTCGGTTTTCCTGGGACCTCAAAGGAGGAATACTTAGGCATTAAACCCCAGTGAGCTTGTGTTTCTGAGTGTGGTGGTTCTGACATGAAACATGATCTAGGGTCAGACATGGGGAGAAAGAAGAAAAGACAGCTCGTGATTCTATCTCATTGCCAGCTTGCTTCTTCTTCCTTCACGGAATGGGAGACATTGTTTCTGCTTCCAGATGAGCATGGTTGCTACCTGGGGGTCCTAATCCCTGACTAGAATGCAGGTGCAAGGAAGCAAATGGCTCCTCTGAAGTCATAAAGGAAACATTTCTAGACTCAAAGGGGAGAATTTTATCTGCTTGGAATTTGGCCTGGTTGATCAGCCCTTGTTCTTAGTTTCATGGAAATGTGACTGTGATGAGTCTTTCTTGTTCAGAATCATCAAACTTCTATATTGCCACTTTGTGACTCTATCTAATCTTTTGTTGAGAAATATGCCTTAAATTTCTTTCTTGTACTAAAATCAGTGTGTGTGTGTATTCGCATTATACACACATAGGAACAAACCATACACATGTATATATATATACACACACACACATACTACACACATTAGTGTATGCATACACATTTGCATATTACATGTATGCATGCATGTGTCCCAATGTTAGTGTCACTGCTCTAGAAACATGATAATGATTAGTATGATGGAAGAAAACTTAGCTTTCTTATTTCATTAGAATACAGTTGCCAAGTGGCTTGTGGATCTGTACAGGAAAACTCCTAATTGGTATCTAAAATGTCCTTATAGTAGCTAAATTTCCATCTACTAGCTTTATAGAAGCCAAATAATATAGAGCATAAGGGGCCAAAGCAATTTTCACTGATTGCTTCTTAGTTCAAGGATAGGAAATATGCAGAACAAGTTAAATAGCCCTAGGGACTGTGTGTAGGATGGCCAAGAAAGACAGAAATGTGAGTCATAAATTAGGTTTATTACATCTTGTATATGGTATAGCAAGAGAAGCATGAAAGGGATAGCATATCACTCTTTTTTTTAATTCATCTATGCATATTAGATTTATCAATTATGCTTTGCGCTTAGTCCATGCATGAAAGAGACATTATAAAATCTATATTATCCTATACTCTAGCTGTGAAAATATAATTTAGTATCTGACAGTTATTTATATAAATCAAACTATAATATTCCAAAGGGAACTGACTCATTCAATGTTTCAGACCGGACATTAGACCTAAGTTATTGTTATAGACCTGTATGTGACCATTTCAATGTCATTGAATTGCAAGGAAATTGACATTAATATATAATTTTCTTACCATCCAAATCATGCATATTTAATATTTATTGTTTCTTGCTAAAAAATTATAAGCCCTTTATCATTTAACATTATTTTCTCATATTATTTGTCATAGATGAGTCCTGACTCATTAAGTACCTTAATTGTTCTTCTACCAGTTTTCCTGAATCTAACCTTCCCACTCTCATCTAGCTACAGTTTTCTAAATATTATTATTTAATTATCTCACAGTGTCTAGTGTAATGCTCACTGCACAGTCAGTGCCATCAAAAGCTTATTAACTAATTAAGAGAAACAAAAGTAAATGTTAAAATTTATTTAAAGATCACACAATGAGGCAGTCTGAAAATTTGACTGAAACTACTCCAAGCCTCTATCTGTGGGTTCCATTGCTTAGAAGTGGCGTCCTCATTTATAAGCTTCCTACTTGTGACTTGAAGTCAAACTTGGATTATTAAAAAATCATTTCTCACCACCTTCGTGATTTATACACTAGTCCGAGCCCCTATCATTATCTCTCACCTGAATTATTCCAATAATATCTATAATTATCTTACTGTCCCACACTCGATTTTCAACATAGCAGCCAGAAAAGAACTGTTAAAAAGGAAGCCAGGCCGGCCGGTATGACTCAGTGGTTGAGCATCAACCTATGCACCAAGAGGTTGTTGGTTCGATTCCCTGTCAGGGAATATGCCCAGGTTGTGGGCCCGATCCCCAGTGGGGGGCATGTAGAAGGTGGCCAATCGATGTTCTCTCTCACTGATGTTCCTATCTCTCTCTCCCTCTCCCTTTCTCTCTCTCTAAAATCAATAAAGAAAAAATAGGAAGCCAGCTAAACCTTCTGCTCAAATCTCTAATTAGCTCCCCTCTCATTTGGAGTTAAATCCAAGGTCCTTACAACAGTCTATAAGACCCAATAAGATCTGCCCTCACTTCTACTTACCTTCTATTACATTTTCTTCATTCAAACTGACCTAATTTCTCTATGAATTATCATATATGGGTTCTTTTCACATTTCCTTTATATTTTATTTTTTAATATTTATTGAATTTGTTGAGGGGCCATTGATTAATAAAATTATATAGGTTTCCGGTGTACAGTTCTATAACACATCATCTGTATATTGTATTGTGTGTTCATTACCCCAAGTCAAGTCTCCTTCCATCACCATTTACCCCCCACTTTATCCTCTTCTACCTTCCCCACCCCCCATACCCTCTGGTAATCACTATAGTGTGGTCTGTGTCTATGGGTTTTTATTTTCTTTGCTTAATCCCTTCATCTTTTTCACCCAGCCCTCCAACTCTCTTCCCTCTGACAGCTGTCAATCAATCCTCTGTATCTATGACTCTGTTTCTATTTTGTTATTTTGTTCATGAGACTCCACATATAAAGGAAATAATATGCTATCATCTTTCTCTGACTGCATGGATGGACCTGGAGAGTATTCACATTTCCTGTTTTAAAATCCTGGAAAGCAGAAATATCTTTGCACTACTTTCTAGTTTGTTGTCCTCTGAGTAGTTTCCTGGGACTCAACAGGTGTAAACATTGGTACAAAGGCGGTACAAAGCACATCAACAACCTGTTTTTGATCTCCTTCTGAGATGTTTTGGTTAAATTGCAAATTATGTCAGGTTGGAATGCAGACTCAATGAGCCACTGTGAGCAACCTACACACACTGTTGGTTTTGACATTTTCTTGTCTTTTTGGTGGGCCAGAGGGTACCATTGAAAATTACTGCTTCAGTGCTTGAAAGAGTTAATGTAGCTTCCAGAAATGCTTATTAAACTCCCCAGGAGTAGCGTATGCATTAGGAGAATCTGGCTTAGTTTATTGGTAAAATGCACATCTGCTATAGGACAGGATAGGGACAACCGCTGATTGAAGGAGACTTCAGTGACTCTGATTACAAAGTGCTTAAGGATTATAGTCAATGTCCAATGTGCATTTTATCACTCCTTCACACAAGTAATTAAATGAACATAATCGGCATTATTTTATACGCTCAGATCCTCTCCCCATTACTTTTAGCTGCTTTTCCATCTCAGTTCACTGGATTACTACTCATCTCTCCACTTCACTTTGAGCAGTCCAGAAGGGAGGCTGAAATGTCTCCCTCTATGCAGTTAAAATCTGAAATAAGTGACATCATCAGAGATTGGAGGAGATCAGGCATTTCAAATGGATATGAGTCTGTGGGGCCTCCAATGTCATTCAGATTCTTTTGTCATAATTTGTCCAAATTCTTCATATTTGAGAAATTCCCAAATCCATTTCTCTAGGTTGCCAATTCAGTCTGCCTTTAAGAGAGGTATTCTTTAGACTTACTGTAGCATATGCTATTTTAGGTCTCTTCCTTGCAAAGAAACAGAGAAGGGGGAGTCCATGTCAAAACTGTTACTGCCATTAGATAGCATTAAGTGTTTCTGAAATGCAAGAGAAAACTGGATTTTCAAAAATGTTCCATAATGAACATTTAATTCATTATAATTTTGCATGGTAAAACCTTATTTTATCAGCTATTACATAAAAAGGAATCTTACCTGATTTGTTTTTTCATTTCATACTTGGGTCCTGATTGATACTGAAAAATCATGTCAATAAGTACATTTTAATAATTTAGTATTTCTACATAGTAACTGAGATGTTTTATATTTTCACAATATTTTCTAGTAGAACAAAGATTTTACCAAAGATGAATGCATTTTGAAAATAACAGAAACATTTTCTTTTTCAATAGTTTCAGAATTTTGCCATTAAGACAAAATCATGGTTCAAAATCATTTTGAATGTTTTAGGAGTTACTGCTTATATTATTGTTCATTTAAGAAAATGACTGAGAAGTAGACCTGTTCATACAGTAGACTCTAAATTATAAAACACAAGTAAAGTGATTTTCATATACAAGCACTTTATTGGTACTGTTCTGTAAGAGCATTTTTCTGTTTTGGCCTTGATACTTTGCCTCATGATAATTCAGTGCAAACCATAATCACATAATTTGGTTATATAAACATACAGGGTTTTGAAATCACGGTCCAGGGTATCTGCTTCTTCCTAAATTTCCACATTTAAAAAGGCAATATAAGATGCCATGTTTTGGTAGTAGATCTGAAAAGGGATAAATAATTCTGGGTTCCATTCTTTGAACTTATATTGATTTTAATACCCCACGTATATACATTGCAGTTGCAAAAGGGTGAATGAGTACCACATAACCAGTTTTACAGTTTTTAAAAAATCTCTCACTAGTTCTCATCCCACAGGGATTCTTACTATATCAATGTTAATAAATGTAACAAGTCTAAAGCAAAGAGGTTATCGAAACATAATTTATTTTTAATTGAAATATGATAAGAACATGAGTGTGAATATTTCCTGCATAATCCATTAAAATTTAACATTCAAAATTAAGAAGCCCTGTCTTTAAATAGTCTATAATACCTTAAAATATTTAGTTATTGAGTTAAAATATACTGTGGAGGGTGCTGCCACTTTCTTTACTGAACAGTCAGAAATTTTATATTGAATAAATTATCAACTAAGCACATTTACTTTCATTAAATGCATGCCTGTTAGTAGAAATCCATCTATATTGAATGTATATATATTTCTGAAGATTTTTGTATGTGAAATATATGACTCAGATTAAAACATATTTTAAATAATATACCATTTCTGAGTATAAAATCTTTTGACAAATAATATAATTTATTATATTTTTCTATTGAACAACTCTTATGAGTTTGATAGTGACATATATGCATCTATTTTCTATCAATGAAGCACATTTTGCTATTGAATGTCTGTTTCCAACACAAAACTCTATGGAAAAAGATTGTGGTTCAGGAAGATATAAAGTAGTTGCTCATTTTGTAAGAGTACATTTCAGTGATCTTTCAGTTTATTATACCACTATAGGTGACTTACATATAATTATGTATTTTTCATATATTAGATATCTTTATATTGTTATTGAAGAGAGGTACCCTTTTTCTTGAAAGAGTTAACACACACACACACACACACACACACACACACACACACAAACGGTGCCTCCCCAAACTATATATACAAGGTGTCTGTAGATTCTATTTTGAAAATGAAATGTATTTTAATAAACACTGGCTTTATAATTACACTTTTTTGTATATACATTTTTTGGGACACCCTATATATATGTGATTAGAAGTAACGCAGTATATTATTTAAATATTGCCTCTGGTATATTGGCATATAAGAACAAACAATAGTGTGGTGATGCCTGAGGTGGAATGGGGGGGGGTGGAGAATGGAAGTGGGAGAGAAATAGGGGACATCTGTAATAATGTCAACAATAAAAAGTAAACTTAAAAAAGAAAGAATAACAGCCCTGGCCAGTTTGGCTCAAAGGTTAGAACGTCAGCCTGTAGTCCAGAGAGACCCAGGTTCGGTTTCCGCTAAGGGCACGTACCTTGGTTGCAGTTTGTCCCGGGCCCTGGTTGGGTCATGCGGGTGGCAGCCACTCGACGTGTCCCTTTCACATCGATGTTTCTCCCCCACTATATCTGAACAAAAATGGAAAATTGTCCTCAGATGAGGATTTAAAAAAAAAAAAGAATAACAGTGTTTAAATATAAACATAATTTCTCTAACATATTTTACTTCTATTAGCTGTGTTTCAGTGAAGTTTTATTGTAATTTCTGCAATTAGTGATTATTGCTGTATTTTATTTTATTTTATTTTGTTTGGTATGTGCCCCTAGCGGAAATCGAACCCGGGACTCTCTGGTCTGCAGGCTGACGCTTCAACCGCCGAGCCAAACCAGCCAGGGCTATTGCTGTATTTTTTTCCCTGTCAGTGCAAGTAAAGCATGGTTGGGTAAAACGTAGGGTACTGTGGTCCAAATCATTGAATCTATGAACAGCCGAGGCCCTAAAAATCTCCAGCAGATTGTTAGGGCTGTTATCCCATAAGGCCCATAATTTCTAAAATATTTCAAAGCTTGTGTTTAGGAATGAACATTTTCCAAAATACTTATACTGATATTCTCTTAGTCCTTCATCAGAGTATTAAATGATCTTTCCCTTTCAAGCTTTCATGGACCATTGGTCCATAGTGATGAAGCGAAAACCTGGAGATAGAAATGAAAATTAATACATGCAGAAAGATAATCTCTCAGCTGCTATAATTTATAAGCAAATGTTCCCTGAATATATAAAAAAAAAACTTCACAGAAAGAGCAAGTTGTCAATTTATCAGTCAAAATGAAGTATAATCTCCACAGAAGTTCAATCATATACAAATCCTAAGATAAAACTTTAATTTGTCTTTAAATGGTTTTAGCTTCATTGACAATCATACATCATAGGCATAACTTTCTTGAGGTTTAAAATAACAGCATCAATGTATTAGGTATAATCTTGCATTTATGAATGATTGATAAAGTTAATGAGAAAAATCCCACTTATTTAAAATCTTGCAAGGCTGAAATACTCAGTAAACTATTTGTTCAACTTGTCAATTTCATATAAGTATGTTGTTGAAATTCCTAAGGATGATGCCTAGTTGCCTGGCAATGGGTTGTAGTGAAATTCATTTAAAGTTCATTGAATATGGGAAGGATGTAATTTATTCAAATCTCCCTTTTATTAAATCAGGATTTGACTTTTTAAATATTTATTTTTTTTAACTAATGAAATGGACTTGAAAAAAAGTAGTGAAATCTCTGTAGAATTGTAGAATTCTGATGACTGTGTTTTCTATTAAAGTTTTCACTAACAGGAGCTGAAAGCAGAGTTGAGATGAATGTATTTACTGTTGTGTAGAGGATTTGTTTTCATTTTTATTTGTTTTCCAGAAAGAAAATTTACTTTTAAATTCTTTATAATCTTGCCAATATCTCCCTTTCCAGATAAGTAATGAGATTACATATATGCATATTTAATGAGCATATATAGTAACAAAAAGCTTACAAAAGGAATCCTGGATTTCTTAACATATAACTCATGATACAGGTAATGCAAGGCAGAACTTTTCCATGTCTTTATTGTATTGGTAAATAAGCATAGACTTTTAAAACATAAATATATGGCAGTTTTAAATATGTAAAATTTCAGCATCTGACTTATGCATTTTGATTATACAGGGTTTCTTGCTGTGTTTGTTGGTGTTATTCTCTGCATGGAGGTTATCTACCTGCTAACAGTCATATTTGCAACGATTATTCCGAGGTTTTAAATCTTAAAACTTAGTTGTGTTCCTTAGCATTCTTTGGTCAATACCACACTCTTGGACTCTTTGTTATTAAGAGAAATGCAAGCCAGTCAGAGAAAGACAAATACCATATGACCTCACCTATATGTGGAATCTAAGGAACAAAATAAACTGACAAGCAAAATAGAACCAGAGGCATAGATACATGGAACAGGCTGACAGAGGTCAGAGGGGAAGGAGTCGGGGAACTGGATGTAAGAAGGTGGAGAGATTAGCCCAAAAACATATATGCATAGACCATGGACACAAACAACAGTGCCATGGTGGTCAGAGGGAGCGGGTAAGGGGGCTGGGTAGAGGTGAGTAAAAGCGGGGGGGGGGGGCATCTGTAAGAGTGGCAACAGTAACTAAAAAGAGAAATGTCTTTGGACTTAGTTAAGTGGTGCTATTACAATGTTTTCTGAATGATGTCAAGTATGATAAAGCTAAAATTAAAGCATTAAATAGAAAAATTAGTTATTTGGAGGATGTCCTTTATTTGCATCAGGTAATGTGCATACTATATAATACACCTATATGGTCATGTGTTCTCGGCCCTCTACCACTCATTATTTTTCTCACTGAATTATAGAAGGGGTTCCTAGGGAGAAAGCGACATGGGAATGACCCAGAAAGATAAGCTATAAATTACATTTTGGTAAAACTAATAATGCTTTTCCTAAAATGACCAGGACTGGTTTCTGGATTCCTGTGCTCTAATAAATGAATTAGGTGCAGGTACTTATTTCAATGAGTGCATAGTGCCCTAAAGCTCTGGGAAATATAAAGATAAATTATAGCTGATGGTTGGCCTTAGGAAGCTCCAATTAGGGAAGATAGGAAATAGACAAATTGATCACAGAAAGGAGATTGTCAAAGCAATGAGAGATCAGAGGTAAGGGAGAAGAGATATATTCACTCAAGTGAAGATTCTTAGTCCAGGTGGCGCTTGAGCAAATTGTTGAAAGATCAAATTTAGACATGTGAGTCATCAATAAACGTGTGTTTAAGATGTAATAACAGCCCAGCCGGTGTGGCTCAGTGGTTGAGCGTTGACCAATGCACCAAGAGGTCACTGGTTCGATTCCCAGTCAGGGCGCATACCCAGGTTGTGGGCCCGATCCCCAGTGGGGGGCATGCAGGAGGCGGCCAATCAATGTTCTCTTTCATCTCTCATCGATGTTTCTATCTTCCTCTCCCTCTACCCCCCCATCTGATATCAATAAAGAAAAAAAAAATTAAAAAAAGGTGTAATAACAGATCCATTAAAGGGACAAAAAGGAAATTCCTCACATACTCTGATATACATAGTATAGTTCAGGGTTTTTGATGGCTTTTTTTTCTTTTCTTTCTTAAATGTATGATATAGAGCCATTGGAAGAATGTTTGGAATGTTAGATTTGGGTCTTGGTTGCCCGGTAAAGGAGCTCTCTTGACATTTATAATTTTGGCGTGGGAGAGTCAGGACTGTATACTTCAGCAAGTTTGGCCAGGGGTACAAATAAAAAAACTGCCTGAATGCCTGGCCGGTGTGGTGCAGTGGTTGAGTGTCTACCCAAGCACCAAGAGGTCACTGGTTCGATTCCTGGTCAGGACACACGCCCAGATTGTGGGCCTGATCCCCAGTGAGGGGCATGCAGGAGGCGGCCAGTCGATGTTCTCTCTCATCGCTGTTTCTATCTCTCTCTCTCTCTCCCTGAGAAAAACCAATAAAGGAAAAAAAAAGCTAAGATCTGGAATCAGCCCAAGTGTCCAACAGTAGACGAATGGATAAAAAAGCTGTGTTAAATATACACGATGGAGTACTATACAGCTGTAAGAAAGATCTCTTATCCTTTGAGACAACATGGAGGGATCTGGAGAGCATTATCCTGTGCGAGATAAGCCAAGCAGAGAAGGACAAGTATCACATGATCTCACTTATTTATGGACTATAATGAACATAACAGTCTGAGGAACGGGGTGGTCCAGAGACATGGAAGTGGGGTACAGACTGACAATCCTCAGAAGAGGGTGTGGTGGGGGAGAGATGAACCACAGAACTTATATGCATGTGTGCATGAACAGTGGACATGGACAACAAAGCTGGGGACAGGGCGGGAAGGGAGAGGGAGGGGGGAATCAGTGGGGGGAAAAGGAGAAACATCTGTAATAAAAATTAATTAACAAAAATAAATAAATAAATACATAAATTAAAAATAAATAAAATAAAACAGCCCTGGCCGGTTTGGCTCAGCTGTTAGAGAGTTGGCCTGTGGTATGGAGAGACCCGGGTTCGGTTCCTGCTAAGGGCATGTACCTGGGTTGCAGTTTGTCCCCGGCCCTGGTTGGGGCGTGTGGGTGGCAGCCACTCGATGTGTCCCTTTCATGTTGATGTTTCTTTCTCTCTGTCTCTCTCTCTCTCTCCCTCTCTCTCCCTCCCACTCTATCTGAACAAAAAATGGAAAAATATCCTCGGGTGAGTATAAAAATAAATAAATAAATAAATAAAAATAAAAAAAAATAAAGCAGAAAAAAGGGAAAGAACAATGATTTATTTGTTTTTATTTTCCCTTCTTTAGGGTGTATTTTGAAAGTAGTAAGATATGTTTCTGAGGATATCTTACATTTTGGTGATTACTTAAAAAACATCATCTCCTTTGCATAATGTATCTTCTATTATAATATGAAGCATAAAATGTATTTTCTATTATAATATGAAGTATAAGGCTATAGAAAATATACTAAATTGATTATAGCAATAATAACATTGTATAGTTTATCTTTAGAAGTAATTTCCTTTGTGTTTCAGTTTTCTCCTTTTTTCTGGTATTCCTTGAAACAAACATTTTTGGTCTCTATCGTTCATGTGTGTAACCTGGAAAAACTAGGATTCCACCCCAGCAGTTTTCTGTCTGTCTTGATTGATCTTATTCTGTACACATGGACAGAGGCACTAATGAGCTGCTGGGTTAATACAGTATCTAGCCCCTTTTGATAATTAGTTAATTTAAGATGATTCTGTTCTACTTTCACTTTGACTATTTGTTTAGCTATATTTTCACTTGGTCTGGGATACAATGTAATTGTGATGTGTATTAAAAGCTGATATGTGGCCCCGCTGGTGTGGCTCAGTGGATTGAACATTGTCCCATAAACTGAGAGGTCCCAGTTCGATTCCCGGTCAGGGCACATGCCTGGGTTGCAGGCTCAATCCCCAGTAGGGGACATGCAAGAGGCAGCTGATCAATGTGTCTCTCTCACATGGATCTTTCTAAAAAATCAATAAAAACATATTTTAAAAATAATAAATAAAAGCTGATATGTGGCACAGTGTAACCCAAATAGAATATATTTAAGGCTTAAACTTCCCCCAAATGTATAGAAGGGTGAGCAGCATTTCCTTTTGGTTGTTGTTGTTTCTAAGAAGTCAGAGTAAACAGTTCCCCCTCATCTTCTCATCTTTCAGACAGAAATTTGAAATCCATTGTGGTAAGAAGAATCCAGAGACAGATTTTTGGAAGTCTAATTTAGGAACGTTCATGCAATGTATTTTCAAGCAGCTAGAAAAGGTTTTAACAGCCCTGAAAAAAGCAAGCATTATCCAGTTCAGTGAATTGTCAAAATCAAAGCAGATATATTCACAGGAGCCACTTTAGCTGCATATTCCTTTTATGGGTGAAACTTAAGTGCGAGCTGCATTCAAATGTACGAGAGGGACAAGAATATTTCAAATGCACGAGCGGGACAAGAATATTTGTTGACTACTTTTTTCAGGTAATTTATATCAATACAAGATGGAGATTCTTTTTTTTAAATCCTCACCCAAGGACATTTTTTTTCCGTTGATTTTTCAAGAGAGTAGAAGGCAGGGAGGGAAAGGAAGGGAGAGAGAGAGAATGTGGGAGAGACATATTGATTGGTTGCCTCCCGCATGTGGATTGAACCTGCAACCCAGGTACATGCCCTTGACCAGGAATGGAACCATCGACCCTTTGGTGTGTGGGCCAATGCTCCAACCCCTGACCCACACTGGCAAGATGTAGATTTTTTTTTTTTTGCGTTTATCTTCAGATACAGCGGGAGGGAGATAAAGAGGAAGAGAGAGAGAGAAACATCGATGAGAGAGAGACACATCGAGTGGTTGCCACCCACACAACCCCAACTGGGGCCAGGGACAAACTGCAACCCAGGTACGTGCCCTTAGTGGGAACTGAACCCAGGACTCTCGTCCACGGGCTGACACTCTAACCACTGAGCCAAACCGGCCAGGGCAAGATGTAGATTTTAATTTTATTTTATTTTTTATCCTCACCCGAGGACATTTTTGCATTTTTTGTTCAGACAGAGCAGGAGGGAGAGAGAGGAAGAGAGAGAGAGAGAAACATCGATGTGAAGGGACACATCGAGTGTTTGCCACCCGCACGACCAACCAGGGCCGGGGACTAACTGCAACCGAGGTACATGCCCTTAGCGGGAACCGAACCCGGGTCTCTCTGTACTGCAGGCCGACGCTCCAACCGCTGAGCCAAACTGGCCAGGGCAAGATGTAGAATTTTACCTAGTTATTTATATACTGTGCTTGTGAATGTTTTCAAATGCAGGACTTTCATGGTTCAGAATAACTTAACTGAGGTTTGGAAGTGTCATATGAACATCTGAGAACACATCATTTCAAAATACAAATAATTATTGCTTGTGAAATGACACGAAACTTTCATTTTCAAGAAGAAAACTTTTTCTGTCTTCTTCAACAACTACTTTCTCACTTAGGCCATATTCAAAGTGTTCTTTCTCTCGCATACTTCTTAAAACTTTGAGACTACAGGACCTTTGCTTTATAGGATACAAATAGAAATAAATGAAATAAAAACTCTTTTTTGGGCCCTGGCCAGTTTGGCTCAGCGGTTAGAGCGTCGGCCTGCGGTCCAGAGAAACCCGGGTTCAGTTCCCGCTAAGGGCACGTACTTCGGTTGCAGTTTGTCCCCGGCCCTGGTTGGTCGTGCGGGTGGCAGCCACTCGATGTGTCCCTTCATGTCGATGTTTCTCTCTCTCTCTCCCTTCCTCTCTCTCCCTCCCGCTCTATCTGAACAAAAAATGGAAAAATATCCTCGGGTGAGGATAAAAACAAACAAAAAAACTCTTTTTTGGTAAACATACCATCAGCTTTCAATGACTAAATTCAAGGCACTTTACATTCACAAGCCAGATAATTCATTACCAAACAATTCAAAGTTTAGTTATATTAATTGCTAAAAAAAAAAAAAAAAAAAAAATACACCTTCTTTATGCAGTTACTTGAAGAAGCTAAATGTGGCAAAATACCTACATTTCTCAGTTAAAAATAACACTTTTTAAATTAAAAGTGTTATGTGTAAAATATCTATTAGAAAATTAATTCATTTTACCGCATTGACAATTATACATTCACAATCAATGCTGTTTTAAAGGCTCTTCTATGAAGGCTATTCACATGATTTGAAATTCTATCATAGTAATATTGAATTGACCTTTGATGGATTCAAACTGCACTCATAGATGAAAAAACAAACAAATAGGATTTGTAGAGAAATATACATTCTTCATTCAAAATAAATATAGCACCAATATTTTATATTTACTAAAGTGATTATTTCTTCCCATATTTAGTTATTATATGATATTCCACACTTTATTATACAAAATTACTAATTTTAGAACAATTGAAAAGTATTTTATTCATTATGTTAAGTTTTATCCTAACACAAGTCGTTGTTGGTGTGATTTAATTTCCAAACTTAAGTATTTGGTGTAGCCTGGCCAGTGTGGCTCAGTGGTCGCCAGTTGGATTCCCAGTCAGGACACATGCCCAGGTTGTGGGCCCGATCCCCAGTGGGGGGCACGCAGGAGGCTGCCAATTGATGTTTTCTCTCATGGATGTTTCTATCTCTCTCTCTCCCTCTCTCTTCATCCCTCCCTAAAATCAATAAAGGGGAAAAATTTTTTAAATATTTGGTGTAAAAATAGAGGTCTTATAGATATATACATACCAATATTTATTGGGGTTACTTTGATTAATAAAGTTATATAGGTTTCAGGTGTACTGTTTTATAATACATCATCTGTATATTGTGTTGTGTGTTCACCACCCCAAATTGTGTATCTTTCCATCATCATTTATCCCCCGTTTACCCTCTCCTGCCTCCCTCCACACCCATTTCTTTCTGGTAATGAACATACTCTTGTCTGTCTATCAGTTTTGTTTTTGGTTTTGTTGTTGTTGTTTTGCTTAATCCCTTCATGCCAATATTTTGATGACCCAGAAACATGCTTTGATTCATTTTCCATTTTTCAGTTACATGCAAAATTTTGTGTTATAGTTATAAGAAATAAAATTATCTTTAGTTCTTAGGAAAGCGAGAATTCATACCTCAAGAAAAATATTTTCATAGCATATAAGATATTGATATAATTTGAACTTTTGTTTTATTTTCCTGTATTGCTTATTATTTTATTGACATAAATATGAAAGATGGTAGAATGATTTCCCAACATAAAACTCATAGTCAACTAAAATTATGTTCTTATACTTTGTTCATTTATTTAGTATTTACTATAAAAACATTAATACAACACATTTTGTAGGAGTATAGACTTCGGAGCTAGACTGGGTTTGAATTCTTGCTGCTTGATGCTTTTAGCTCTGTGATCTGGGACAAGTCAACTGGTGGTTCTGTGCCTCAGTTTCATCATATTGTTTAATGGAGTTAATAACAACAGAATTACCTTAAGCAACGGTTCTCAACTTATGGGTTGCAACCCCTTTGTGGGTCAAACAACCCTTTCACAGGGGTCCGCCCACATGCAGATACACCCACATACAACATGAGGAACTGTATTAAAAGGTCGCGGTATTAGGAAGGTTGAGAACCACTGACTTAAAGAGTAGTTACCCCAAGTACCTGGACAGTAGATTGTGAACTTCTAAAGTGTAAGGTTTATAAGTATCTGTAGCCTGGCTGGTGTGGCTCAGTGGTTGAGCATTGACCCATGCGCCAAGAGGTCACGGGTTCGATTCCCACTCAGGGCACATGCCCAGGGTGTAGGCCCAATCCCCAGTGGGGGGCATGCAGGAGGCGGCCAATCAATGTTCTTTCTCATCGATGTTTCTATCTCTCTCTCCCTCTGCCTTCCTCTCTCTCTAAAGTCAATAAAGAAAAAAAATATATCTGTATATTCTCAGTACCTAGGAGAGAGCCTACCAGTTATACTAAGCAAATAATAAATGTTTTGAGTGAAAATAAATATCCTTTTATATGTTGGAAGTTGATTATAATTTCCTTAGAATTTCTGGCCCAGATTACACTGTAATCCAATGTGAAATTGTATTAGACCAAGTCTGTTGCTGGTTTTCAAGGTTGCAATGTAAGAAATATATGTTGAAAGAACAGTATAACAAGGTGTCCCCTTTTTTTCTGTTCATATTTACCCTGTTAGATGATATTCTTTTATTGTACAACACATGTTCAAGAATTTGTTAGAAATTTCTACAGTGTGAAAGTTAACGTTCCACAATTCTTTAAAAAAACATTAAATAATTTTTCAATCACTGTTTTTTAAAAAAATATTTTTCTTTATTGATTTTAGAGAGAGGGAGAGAGAGATAGAAACATCGATGAGAGAGAACATCGATTGGCCACCTCCTGCATGCCCCACACGGGATCGGGCCCACAACCTGGGCATGTGCCCTGACTGGGAATTGAACCAGCGACCTCTTGGTGCATGAGTCGATGCTCAACCACTGAGCCACACCAGCCACGCTCAGTTACTGTTGATATACAATATTATATTAGTTTCAGTTGTACATCATAGTGATTAGACATTTATACAACTATGATAATTGTGGTACTCATCTGGCACCATACATAATTATTACAATATTGTTGACTATATTCCTTATGCTGTATGTTACATCTCCATGACTGTTTTTATAACTGGAAATTTGTACATCTGCATCTTTTCCCTTTTTTCACGATTTCCACAATTCAATGGGACTACATCATAGGTTAACAGATGCATAAATGGAGGGATAAAATGATGGATGAGAGAATGCATAACCAGATAAATTGTATAGAATATAGTTAGAAAATGTTGCTGCCCATTCAATTCCAAACTCTAAGCCAGTGAGATACATTTTCCATTTCTTCCAATTTCCTTTATCAGAATACAATAAATCTTTCTGTCTCTCTCTTTTCTACATTCCCAATGTTGATTTACAATTGCCATTGCCCCTATTCACTGCTGAAAATTAGATAATTAAAATTGTTGTTAAAACTTTCATATTAAAAGAATTGGTGCTTCGAAAGAGAAAAGGTATCTATATGATTGTGTTATGATAAATGATCCAGAAATGATTTCAAACACAGTATGCCTTAAATTTCAAGCTGGCAGAAATATACCCATATGTTAATTAAGTATTTATTATTTATGGTTAGAAAAATATATCATCCATTTTGAGACTCATGTTGATGTGTAGGAGACATTCTTATTTTTCTTGTACTAGTAACAATACAATGAAAAATGTGCTGTACAGAAAGATGTGAGGATGTATTGGGATTTCATTAGTAAGATTGTACAATGTTGGTTTTAATATATCTCCAAAACATCAAATGGCTGTTAGGGTAAATGTTTCTAAAGCTGAAGTATATTAAAAATTTGTAAAAAGTTAGAATCTGGGTAAATAACTAACTCTAAGCATTCAAGGAAATAACCAAACAAGCATGGCTGGTAGTGCTGATTGCAAAACTCTGAATATGCAAAAAATGAATAAATTATATGTTTTAAAATGCAAAATTTTTCTTATATCTTAACAAATCTGTTCAAATAGTCATGTAAACAATTTAAATTTGGGAATCAACCCAAGTGTTCATCAGTAGATGAGTGGATAAAAAAGCTGTGGTACACATACACAATAGAATGCTACTTGGCCATAAAACAAGAAAATCTTAACTTTTGCGACACAATGAATGAACCTGGAGAGTATTGTGCTAAGTGAAATAAGTTAATAAAATAAACCAAAACACAAAATAGAAACAGACTCATAGATACCGAGAACAGACTGACAGCTGTCAGAGGGGAGGAAGTAGAGGATCTGGGTGAAAAAGGTGAAGGGATTCAGTAAAAAACCCAACCTTGCAGACATCAGTATGATGATTTCCAGGAGAAAGGAGTGGGGAGAGGTAGAAAAGATTAAAGTGGGATAAATGGTGAGAGGGGAATTGGGGTGGTAAACACACATGACAATATGCAGATGATGTATTGTAGAATTGTACACCTGAAAGCTACATACTTATATTAACCAATGTCACCCCTAAAATTTCAGTTTAAAAAAAGAAAAAAGTATTGTAGAATCTGTCCTGAACATTTTTAATTCAACTCTCATACAGTATATTTTACCTTAGTCTCTCCATCCAACTTCAATAAAAGTCACCACTACACACTAAGGAGTAACAAAGTGGTAAAATCCTGTTTCCATTCTTCTTCTAAATTTGCTCCTCACATTATTCTATTTTTTTAAAACTTTTTATTTATTAAATTTATTGGGGTGACATTGGTTAATGAGATTATATAGGTTTCAAGTGTACATTTCTATGATACATGACCTGTATATTGCATTTTGTGCCCACCACCCAAAGTCAAATCTTCTCCCATCACCCTATATTTGACCCTTTTACTACCTCCTATTCCTTCCCTCTGGTAACCACCATACTGTTGTCTATGTCTATGAGTTTTTGTTTGTTTTTCTTGTTTGTTCCTTTGTTGCTTTCAGTTTTATATCCCACATAAGAGTGACATCATATGGTTCTTGACATTTTCTAACTGCCTTATTCCACTAAGCATGATTTTCTCAAGGTTCAACCATGTTGTCACAAATGGCAGTATTTCATCTTTTCTTATGGCTGAGTAGTATACCAGTGTATACATATATGTGCCACATCTTCTTTATCCAATCATTTATCGAAGGACACTCCCCTTAAGTAACACATAGAAGGTGGAATGAATATCTCATCTCCCATTTCTCCTGCCTCAGTAAATCTTCTTGCTTTGCTAGTATGAATTGAGTTGAGTTTTGAAATTTAAATTACATATGATTAAAGAAACTATAGAAGTCACAATATATTTCAAGAGTTGATCTGCAAGAAAAATCAAGATAATACTTATAAGGGTTAGTTTACTGAACTCTGTATATCTTTATATACAAATTAGTTTTGTTAGAATGGGTAATACTATTCATTGAAATGATTTGTTTTAGAAAGTATGTATAAACTTGTGCTAATTTTCAAGTCACATTGATTGATTTGCTCTCTTTGATATATTATAAATCACAGAGGAATAAAAATCATTGTGAAGACGTTATAAAGTTCTGAGATAAAAACTATGAAAAAAATAGTATCATATATATAGCCCAGTTATAATTCATTACCTCTCTCCCTCCCTCGCTTTTCTCTTCCCTTCCTTTCCCTTCCCTTCCCCTTCTTTCCCTTTCCTTCTCTCCCTTATTCTGTCTCCTCTTCCTCTGCCTGTCTCTCAGTGAAGTTCTGAGTTTATAGGAAAGCCACCTACATAGAATAGAAACTGAATTCCAGGACACACACATTCCACACAATTCCAATCAACTTGATAGGTATAGATTTCCCTATATTTTACTCAATTCATTGTTGTCCACATCATAGCAAGCATTGTATGTTAACATCATAAATTTGAAGATATATTTTATCTACTTGTGACCTTATTTGAACTTCATTATATTTGTTATTTTAATTCTCTAAAACATTTATTATTTTCCCAGAATCCTTAGCTTTCTCCTCTGCATTCAGGCTCCCTGGCATACACACTATCAAAAGTTTTCTTAAGTAAGACAGTTTTATTATTTACTATAGACTTGTTTGAACTAAAGTAAAAAAAAAAAAAAGGACATTAAAAAATAAAATTATAATTTTTCTGCTGGGATTAGATGCAGAACTATTTTCCACTGTGAAAAAACAAACAACAACAACAAAAAAACCGATCTGCATATATTTAGTTGCTAATATATGTTCATTGAATAATAAATGCATTTTACTCACAGGAGTCCTTATTTCATGTGTGCTAATATTAAATACAATTCCAGTCATATATTTACATAGTTGAGTTGTAATTTGATTTTAGGAAGTTATTAGAAAAAACTTCATTACATTTCAGGTGTTTCCCAAATCTCCTGAGTGTGCTTTATTGCATTAGCAGAAGACAATTGATATTTTATTGGCATATGAATACACGCTTTAAGTGCGTCATGAGGCACAGGGCCACAAACCACATTAACTCAACAGACAATGGTATGATAATAAACCCCAGGTATCAATTTATGATTTAAAAAAAATAGCTATAAAATGGACTTTATATCAGATCTTTAAGATTTTATATTCTTTATAATGGTAATTCATAATTAATGACTTATACCTTCTGTCATTATTAAAAAAATTCATAATATAGTATGATGAAGGATGTATTGGTGATCATCAAAGCCTAAGAGGTTTGGTTAACTAGCATCCTTTTTTTTTTTTTTTTGTAAAATTTTTTTTTCTTTATTGATTTGTTTTGAGAGAGAGAGAAAGGGAGAGGGAGAGAGAGGTAGAAACATCTATCAGAGAGAACATCAACTGGCCACCTCCTGCATGCCCTCCACTGGGGATCAGGCCCACAACCTGGGCATGTGCCCTGATCAGGAATCGAACCAGTGACCTCTTGGTGGATGGGTCAATGTTCAACCACTGAGCTACACTGGCTGGGCGAACTAGCATTCTTATGGTTATTATTTTCCAGATAGGAGGCAAAAGGCGGGGCTAACATTGAATTGACAGTCTAATATCTTTTAAGCCACTTGTTAAATAATTTCATCTGCACTTACTACATCATTTAATTTTCAGAATAGTTAGTTGAGGTTGGTACTATTTTTTCCCATTCTCCAAATGGGGAAATGAAAGCTCAGAACTAGTATGTTACTTGGCCAAGGTCACAGAACTCATACTTAGTTGAACCTTGGCTCATACTCATGTAGACCTGATTTCATTTCACAGCTGACCATTTAATTGAAAATTTCTAACCTTTCAGCACTCAACATTGCTATGATGATAATTTGAAATGTGTCAAGAACTCACATAGATGCCTAATTAATTCCTAAATCACTTATAATCAGTAAAATTAGCTTAGGTATATCTCAATCTATAGTTTGAACCTAGAAGTAAAGGAGTGTAATTTAAAAAGGAATGAACAAGATCACTATTCTTGTCATTTCCTGACTGTGTAAACTTTTTAAAGTCACTTTATCTATTTAAGTGGCTGATGAGGATGATGTATGATGAATTCACAGTGTTTGGTGTGAATCCAATGAAACATTTCATATGAAAACTTTTACTTCATCATTTAAACACTTGTCAGTAAGAAACATCTGCCTTATTCCAGGTTTAATGTAGTCATTGCTCCTTCTCCTGAAGTTGAAAGTTGAAGTAAATACTTGGAATTAAAAAGCAAGCTCAGTGTACTCTTTGTGTTAGGCTTCGAAACTCAAAATAAAGCGAAGTCTCTAAAGGAACCCGTTGCACAAGAGAAATGATCAAAGTGTATAAAGTATACTTGCAGGGGGTCCTCGGGCTGTGTAAGGCTGTGAAATCAATACCAGCTAACATCACACACCTCACCACATTAGCCTGACCAAACGTAGCAGGCTCATTTTTAAGTTGATAATTTTGTATGGCCCACGAATGATGTTATAAATATCCAAATGGCCCTTGGCAGAAAAAGTTTCCTCACGCCTGCCTGAGAGAAATGGCGTTTGTCTTTCAAATGAGTATAAAATATCCATTTTGTGGTTATCAAGCACTTACCTGTCTCCCAGAAGACTTGAATTTCCTATTCCACAAAAGGTAAGGTGGAATTTTTTAAGTAATCATCATTTTAACTTTTCTTAGAGGAAAGTGGCTAGGAATAACAGATAGACCGGCAGAAATATGTTGGCATGAGATGTCCTGATAAATGTGCTTGAATAAAATTTGAACTAGTTTCCTTTACATTGATATATACTTTGATTTATACTGCCACTTGGTACATGCTTGTGTAGACATTGCAGGACCATTACATTACTATGTTTCAGTTATAAAAAGACGAGTTAAGATCCATCCATTAACACCCAATTTAGAATTTATTTTTAAACAGAAAATCAATACTGAAACAAAACCAGACAATGTGGAAAACTGGCCATAAAAGAATACTGGAATGGAAAGGACTATGAATCTTTTGTTGAAGTTTATGTGGGGTATTTGAAATGTTACCAAATGTCAGTATGTTATTTTTACTGAATATATTTCTATCACTTGTGTTTTGTGCTTTACATAAGAATCGTGTAAGCAGTTATTTAAATTTATGTGAATGTATTTAGATGGACTTTTAAAACTTTGTAATCCTAGTCCGGTCAGTGTGGCTCAGTGGTGGAGTGTCGACCCATGCACCAAGAAGTCCCAGGTCAATTCCCGGTCAGGGCACATGCCCAGGTTGTAGGCCCTATCTCCAGTGGGGAGTATGCAGGAGACAGCCAATCAATGTTCTCTCTCATCCATGTTTCTCTCTCTCTTCCTCTCACTTCCTCTCTCTCTAAAAATCAATAAAGGGAAAAATTAAAAAAAATAAATAAATTTGTAATCCTATTCTAAAAACTAAATTACTTGTACTTCTTTGATTTCTACCTGTAAAGAAATAGCACATACTGAGGAATTGAGTACTGTTCATATATAGAAAAGTGTTTGGTATTCTGATGTTTAGAAGGATAACATAATTCATTCTTGCTTTCATATGCATTTATATTGTTATACTACATTTGTGAACTCTTATTTCATTCTGGGCAAAGATGTCTAGCTATATCTATAGGTGTAAATTATACTTTACTATGATAAGACACTGAACTCAGAGGAGAAGCATGATGTTCTATTATGTAAAAAAGGATTTCACTTAATAAATCAGTCAATATTAAAGGAAGATATGAATATCTACTTGGGGGATTATATGGGGGCATATTGGCATTTGTAATTATAGATAAGGTCTTGGAATCCTCTGTTTTGAATCGTTTTGAACAGTCAACCCCTACTCTTTATAGTGAGTATTCATTTTGTCCCAACTAAGTGGGAACTACAGTTGATAGTCTATCTTTATGGCCACAGAATCTCGTCATAGGAGGTTTCTACATAAGGTGATTTAAGATACCATGTAATATATCAAAAACACTGTAGTGAATCTGCCAGCCTTTATCAATGGCTGATATGGAAGCTAATTTTACTTTGAAAATTGAAAATTGTGTTACCTTAATATATTTCAGGTATATCAAGGTATCTTTCCATTTATAGTAAATTTTCATTTTGTTATTAAACTGAAACTAAAGCTCTAACAACACAAATAAAATAAAATAATATTAATAACATTAATGGTGCCTTAATTCATTTATTAAAATACCAACATTATAACTTTGAAAATTGATTTTTCGATTCTTCATTTACATTGTTTGCCATGGGTTCTTGAACTTACATATGATGACCCATTTTTATACAGTTATGTCATTCAAATATATTGAGGACATGATTTATTGCTTATCTTTATAGGCAAGTGAACTTCATGAGTATACTGGCACTCTTTAGAGAGTAGACGTTTTGCTTATTATATTGTAGATTCAATAGTGAAGTTAGGTACTTTCCATTACAGTTGAAGTTATTTTTTTATATTTTTATTGATTTTTAGAGAGAGGGAGAGAGAAAGAGAGAAAGAAACATCAATCTGAGAGCTAAACATAGATCAGCTGCATCTTGCACACCCCATAGTGGGGATGAGCCCAAAACTCTGGTGTGTGAACAGACCGGGAATCGAACAGGCAACTTTTGGGTGCATGGGACAACGCCCAACCAACTGAGCCACTATCATGATGATAGTTGGTGATTTCAGAGCCATATATAATAAAATTGAATAGTCCAGTTAATCTGCTTTAATTCTTTCCATATTCATGCTGTTCTCACTTCAATGTTTGTCTTGGATACTCAAATCTTAGGACATAATTTCCCAGTGATCTTTCTCCACTTCTTTCAAGTCTACTCATTGTAATTCAGTCTCCTGGAGTCTCTAGTCACATGGCTTTGTGTTTTCAAATTAGGTAAGATATCTACCTTCCTGTTTATATCAGTGAATACTGGTGACCAAGGTAAAGGGTTGGTGGTGAGAGATGACAAGTGTCTATAAACTATCTCTGGGATGTATTTTGTAAACCTACCTAAATGGGCCATTAGAGGTTACAAGTGTTATTAGTAAAGTCATTTACATATACATAAGCACATATGTGTATATACATATATTTTTTTAACCTCACTCGAGGACACTTTTGCATTTATCTTCAGATAGAGCGGGAAGGAGAGAGGGAGGAAGAGAGAGAGAGAAACATCAATGTGAGAAAGACACATTGAGTAGCTGCCACCCACACGATCCCAAACAGGGTGGGGACAAACTGCAACCGAGGTACGTGCCCTTAGCAGGAACTGAACCCAGGACTCTCTGGTCCATGGGCCGAAGCTCTAACCGCTGAGCCAAACTGGCCAGGGCACATATATGTATATTTTAATTGTGTGCCTAATTAGTCTATAAACATGACCAGGTCACAGTGTTTATACCGTGATCACAGATAAATTATCATGTGTTTGTAAGACATACCTTTATAAAATATTTTGAACCAAGTAAGAGATATTATACTTAGTAATTGGTATTAGTACTATATTTTATAATTTAATATATTTATACATGTATGTTTATGTTTATGAAATATGATCCGAATTCAGGTTTACATGAAAAAAAAAACCTTAATAAATATTCAGATTGAAAATATCGATCTTCATTTTAATGTTGTATTGTACCCATGATTTATAATATCCAGAAATTATAATAGATAATTGAATTTTATATCACACTTCAAAGTATATATATTCTTCTCTTGTCTGAATTATTTCCATCTTCATTAACATTGGCAAGCTCTTGGAGGACTAAAGAAAATTGACGCCCTTAAGTGTTTCTAAAAAATAAAATTCCCAAGGGTTGAATTAGGTTTTGGACCAAAGTTAAATTGAAGCTTGAATTGTGGTGATGCTGTCAGTGTAGAGCTATTAAAAGCTATTAAAATGCTGATTCTATGTATCTATAAACATTTAGCTGTATGACACGAATGTTTTAGTTTTATACCTTAAAAGGAATGACTAAATTGAAGTTCCAAATAATATTCTTGACCATAAATAAATAGCCAGATATTTCTCCACAAAAAATGGGTTTGTTCAGGAATAACAAAAAACTAAAATAGATACATAAGGTCTATAGGCAAACCAAATGCAAGTCCAGAGAAACAAAGGGGGGGAAGATCTTTTATGGACTTGGGAGGAGCTATTGTACAAAAAGAGTCCATTAGAGGACACTGAAAGTTCTAAGTATAGTGACTTGTCATTGGCTGAGTTATGGCAGCCTCCCATTGGCTGAGGTGTTACTGGGCAGAAGGAATCTTTATTTCCTCCTGCTGAGGTGCTAATATAGTATCACCTCCTGTTGGGGATATTGGCATATCTTTTCCTGTTTGGGTCAGTAGTGTGCATTGAGTGACACATGTGTGAGAGTTTTGACTTCTGGCCTCCCAACTGTATTTTATTTATTTTTATTTATTTATTTTTTATTAATTAATTTTTGTTACAGATATTTCTCCTCCCCCCCCCCACTGAGTCCCCCCTCCACCTCCCTCCCTGCTCTGTTCCCAGTTTGTTGTCCATGTCCACTGTTCATGCATACATGCATATAAGTTCTGTGGTTTATCTCTCCCCCCACCACCAACTCTTCTGGGGATTGTCAGTCTGTACCCCACTTCCACATCTCTGAGACTACCCCATTCCTCAGACTGTTATGTTCATTATATTCCACAAATAAGTGAGATCATATGATACTTGTCTTTCTCTGTTTGGCTTGTTTCACTTAGGATGATACTTTCCAGGTCCCTCGGTGTAGTCTGAAAGGATAAGAGATCTTTCGTTCTTACAGCTGCGTAGTACTCCACTGTGTATATTTACCACAGCTTTTTTATCCATTCGTCTACTTATGGACACTTGGGCTGTTTCCAGAACTTAGCTATTATAAATAGTGCTGCTACAAACATGTGGGTACATATATTCTTTCTGATTGGCGTTTCAGGCTTCTGAGGGTATAATCCTAAAAGTGGGATCACTGGGTCAAATAGAAGTTCAATTTTCAATTTTTTGAGGTAACACCATACTGTTTTCCATAGTGGCTGCACAAGTCTGCATTCCCACCAGCAGTGTATTAGATCCCCTTTTCTCCACACCCTCGCCAACACTTGTTTGATGATTTGTTGATGGCGGCCATTCTCATAGGTGTGAGGTGATACCTCATTGCTGTTTTAATTTGCATCTCTCTGATGATTAGTGATGATGAGCATTTCTTCATATGTCTCTTAGCCATTTGTATGTCCTGTTTGGAGAGGTGTCTATTTAGTTCCTCTGTCCATTTTTTACTTGGGTTCTTTGTCTTCCTTTTTTGGAGTTGTATGAGCACTCTATATATATTGGAAATCAACCCCTTATTTGATATACCATTGGCAATTATGCTCTCCAATACAGTGGGTAGCCTTTCCGTTTTGATGATTGTATCTTTTGCTGTGCAGAAGCTTTTTAGTTTGATGTAGTCCCATGTGTTCATTTTCTCCTTTGTTTCTATTGCCTTAGGTGATGTATCAGTGAAAATTCTGCTGAGTATGATGTCTGAAATTTTGTTGCCTACAGTATCTTCTAGGATTTTTATGGATTCAGGAGTCACATTGAAGTCTTTTATCCATTTTGAGTTTATTCTTGTGTAGGGTATAAGTTGATGGTCTAGTTTCATTTTTCTGCATGTAGCTGTCCAATTTTCCCAGCACCATTTATTAAAGAGGCTGTCCTTACTCCACTGTATGCTCTTGCCACCTTTGTCAAATATTAATTGAGCATATTGCCTTGGGTCCATTTCGGGGTTCTTTGTTCTGTTCCACTGGTCTATATGACTGTTCTTGTGCCAGTACCAGGCTGTTTTGATTATGGTGGCTTTGTAGTATAAGCTGAAATCTGGTAATGTGATCCCTCCAACTTTGTTCTTCCTTTTCAAGATTGCTGTGGCTATTCGAGGTCTTTTTGGTTCCATATGAACTTTTGAAGTACTTGTTCTAATTCTGTGAAGTATGTCGTTGGTATTTTGATGGGGATTGCATTGAATCTATAGATTGCTTTGGGTAATATGGACATTTTAATAATGTTAATTCTCTCAATCCATGAACAGGGCATGTGCTTCCACTTTTTTATATGTTCCTCTATTTTTTTTTTTTTTCAATGACCTGTAGTTTTCTGTGAATAGGTACTTTATTTCTTTGGTTAACTTTATTCCTAGGTATCTTCATTTT
Organism: Molossus molossus; assembly: GCF_014108415.1. Taxonomy (NCBI): domain Eukaryota; kingdom Metazoa; phylum Chordata; class Mammalia; order Chiroptera; family Molossidae; genus Molossus; species Molossus molossus. The sequence continues at coordinate 18,849,266 of NW_023425355.1, forward strand.
TTTGCCGCAATGCTAAATGGGATTGTTCTTTTAGTTTCTCTTTCTGTGAGTTCGTCCTTGGTGTATAAGAATGCCATCAATTTCTTGACGTTAATTTTGTATCCTGCTACTTTGCCAAATTCATTTATTAAGTCTAGTAATTTTTTGATGGAGTCTTTGGCGTTTTCTACGTATAGTATCATGTCATCTGCAAATAATGACAGTTTCACTTCCTCCTTTCCATTTTGGATCCCTTTTATTTTTTTCTTCCTGTCTGATTGCTGTGGCAAAGACTTCCAGTACTATGTTAAATAAGAGTTGCGAAAGTGGGCATCCCTGTCTTGTTCCTGTTCTTAAGGGAAATGCTTTTAGTTTTTGCCCTTTGAGTATGATGTTGGCTGTAGGGCTTTCATATATGGCCTTTATTATGTTTAGATATGATCCCTCTATTCCCACATTGCTGAGCGTTTTTATCAGAAATGGATGCTCGATTTTGTCGAAGGCTTTTTCAGCATCTATTGATATGATCATGTGGTTTTTATTCTTCATTTTATTTATGTGGTGTATTACGTTTGTTTATTTATTTGCGAATATTGTACCAGCCTTGCATCCCTGGGATGAATCCCACTTGGTCATGGTGGAAAATTGTTTTGGTGTATTGCTGGAGCCGATTTGCTAGTATTTTCTTCAGGATTTTGGCGTCTATGTTCATCAGGGATATTGGCCTGTAGTTTTCTTTCTTTGTAGTGTCTTTTTCTGGTTTTGGAATTAAATTATGCTGGCTTCATAAAACAAGTTTGGAAGTCTTCCTTCTTCTTTTATTTTTTGAAATAGTTTGAGGAGAATGGCTGTTAGTTCTTCTTTGAATGTTCGGTAAAACTCTCCCGTGAAGTCATCCGGGCCTGGGCTTTTGTTTGCTGGGAGAGTCTTGATTCCATCTTCAATTTCTTCTGTTGTTATTAGTCTGTTCAAGTTTTCTATCTCTTCCTGGTTCAGTTTTGGGAGACTATGTGTTTCTAGAAATTTGTCCATTTCACTTAGATTGTCGAATTTGTTGCCATATAATTGTTCTTAGTAGTTGTTAACGGTCTTTTGTATTTCTGTTGTGTCAGTTGTTACTTCTCCTCTTTCATTTCTGATTTTGTGTATTTGGGTTCTCTCTCTTTGTTTCTTGGTGAGTCTAGCTAAGGGTCCATCAATCTTGTTTATCTTTTCGAAAAACCAGCTCTTTGTTTCATTGATCCTTTGAATTGTTTTTCCCAACTGTATTTTAAATGAGGTTTCTGTTTATTCATTTTTGCAATATATTTACAGAAGAAATCTAAAGTGTACTTTTTGACAATAAACATTGTGTGCCAGAAAACTGAAGCAAAATGATACTGCCTCATGTTTATACAGTACTTCCCCATAAATTACATTATGCAATCCTCAAAACCCTTGTGAATTAGCAAAGACAAGGATTATTAATCCCCATTTAAAATGAGAAAACTGTCCGGCTGGTGTGGCTCAGTGGTTGAGCGTCGACCCATGCAGCAAGAGGTTGCCGGTTGGTTTGATTACCAGTCAGGACACATGCCCAGGTTGTGGGCCCAATCCCCAGTGAGGGCATGCAAGATGCGGCCAGACTATGTTCTCTCTCATTGATGTTTTTATATCTCTCTCTCTCTCTCACTTCTTTTCTCTCTAAAATGAATAAAGGAGAAAAATTTTTTTAAATAAAATAAAATGAGAAATCTGCCCATTGGTGTGACTCAGTGGGTTATAGTGTCATCCTGTGTGCCAGAGGGCCGTGGGTTCAAATCCCCATCAAGAGAGGTACCTGGGTTTCAGGTTGGATCCCCTGCCCTGTGGGGTGCCTCTTCTCAAATCAATGTCTCTCTCTCCCTCCCTACCCCCTTTTAAATCGATGGGAAAAAAATATCCTTAGGTGAGGATTTTAAAAAATGAGAAAACTGTACTTTAAGAAGGTATTTTACTTTTCTAGGGTTCTAATTTTAAGTCCGGTGATATTTTTAGAACTCCACATTGCTTCTGAGTATTCTGAATCATATTTTCACTTAATTGAGGGTAAGGAACAGTTGTAAAATTAGAATGGTTCTAGGTCTATATATTCTTATAATATGTATGTAGATATAAAAGTTCAGTAGTGAGAATGAGGCTGGTATATATCAAATACATTATAAGCCATAAAAATTCTTTCAACAAAGTTTTTTTTTATGTCAATTCCATACCTATTTTCAATAGAGAACAATTATGTAAATATCACATTTGGGAACACACACACACACACACAAACACACACATTGACCTACATGGAAGAAAGCATAACACATTTAATTTCTATTTCTAGGATGGGGAACAAAATCAAACTTCTGATTCAAGAATTACAATCCTGTAATTCAGACTTCTTCAATATGATAATTTTATGATAACTCTCCAAGCCTGGGGGAAGCTACTACTTAACACCTCTGCTTACCTATTTCCCAGGTATTTAATGTTGATTCATTCATCATTTGCGAAAGATTACATACAGTTTAGCCACAGCTAAATGCATTTGCTCATCTTGCATATGCAATGTGATATGTATAACTAATTGAATATATATGAATTTTTCTTCATCCAATTAGGCTTTTCTGTTTTATTCCAAGGTATAGATTGTGGCGAGCACTGAAATAGCATCATTGAGAAACAGTTTGACTCTAAAATCCTGGATTAGCTAATTATTTGGCACTTTGGGACAATTTCATCCATACCCTGATTAACTCTCACTTTAAAAATACTGAAAAATTATTTAAATAAATATTATAGCTTTATTCTATTCTATGTGTCTTAAAATAAAAGGAATTCTTTAGGATGTGGGATAGTTTCTCTCAGTTTCATGTGGTCAAATAATTGTATGGTCATTTTATTTATAAATCTTTGGAAGAGTTACTACTATGCACTCTTTTTTTTTTTGTTTTTTGTCCTTTTGAAAATCTAACATTATTTCAATATACTTTATATATTATAAAATGCACCAATTGAAAAATATTTTTTCTTTGCTGATTTTAGAGAGAGGAAGGGACAAGGAGAGAGAGATAGAAAGATTGATGAGAGAATACATCAACTGGCTGCCTCCAGCATGCCCTGACTGGGAATCGAACTGGCCACCTCTTGGTGCATGGGTCGATGCTCAACCACTGAGTTCCACAGGCTGGGCTCCTCATGCCTCTTTTGAGTCACTTCTCCTTTACCTTGTCCTAGGCAACTACTGATCTACTTTCCGTCACTATAGGTTAGTGGGTTTTTTATCCTGGAATTTCATATAAGTGGAATCACACAAAAATTATAGATTTGTGACTGCGTGATAATTAAGGAACTTATTAGTTCTAAATTGAACTGTACAGTAATGTTTATAAAAGGAAATTACTCTTGAGGTTTAGTAATAAAGTAAAATCCTATAGCTGAGGATGTTTGACATTTCAAATTTCATTTTTTAGGCAGCATATATAATTCTAGTACCACTACTCTACAGAAAAGACTGAGAATTTCATGCAAAGTACAAGTCCACCCAAACTTCCAAATTAGCTACACTTCAGTGCCCTTTTTTGTGCTGAAGTTTCTGTAGAATTAAAACGTCTACAGTAAATATCTCAGTAGCACTTCAAGGTACCAAAAGATAAAAGCTATTTGATAGCTTCTGTGCCTTTAATACTTAAGTCCAAAAATTGAAAAATTATGAGTATATTCCATATTCAAAGAAAAATATTAATATGTTATGATTTATCAAGAGCTAAATCACACATTAATTTAAAGTTTTATGTAAGTATAGTTTTTTTTTCCTTTATTGCTTTTAGAGAGAGAGGAAGAGAGAGGGAGAGAGAGAGAGAGAAACATCGAGGAGAGAGAACATCAATCGGCTGCCTCCTTCATGCCACCCCCATGGGGATCGGGCCCACAACCTGGGCATGTGCCCTGACTAGGTATCAAACTGGCGACCTCTTTGTGCATGGGTCAATGATCAACCACTGAGCCCCACTGGCTGGACAGGAAAAATATTTTAATACCTTATATAGTTTTCAAAATTGGAGAAGGCAGATGAGTTACACTTGGAACTTGCCTTCATACCACTGGTTTGCTTCTTACAACAGTGATCCCCGGGCTGTACTTTGGCATTTCTTGGGTGCATTAAAAAGTAATGAAGGTCCTTCAGTCATTCCAATATAGAGCCACGCATGAGAATCATGGATCTAACCACTATAACAAGCCCCAGTGATCTTTGGTGGGTTTAGAACAGAACTCAGAGAAAGTAATTCATACCCCCCAGTTTAGATCTCTATTGTTATAATATTATAGAAAGACGAATAGATAAAATCAAAAGACTTGGATCCACCTGAGCTTTGACAAGTTGTTTAATATCAGAAAGAAGAAATAATCTTCATGGGACAGAAAATGTACAATATTTCCTAAAATAATGCTGCAATATTTAGTATTAATTATCAGATGATACTTCTGATTAATTTTAAAAAAAAAATATTTAGAAGAAAGGAACAACCGAAGATGTGCCATGTAGTTTGGCAATGGTAGGGTACGCACTGGTGCCTTTCAGGGGTCATGAATTCAATCCTAGCCTGATCATTTGCCTTATCCACAAAACATTCACCTCTTCTCTATTAAGGGCTAAAGTAATAACCCATTATGCTTTCTTAAGGAGGTTGTTCTTAGAATTACATTCAATTCTGGTGCAGCCAGTGTGGCTCAGTGGTTGAGCATTGACCCATGCACCAAGAGGTTGCCAGTTCAACTCCTGTTCAGGGCACATGCCCAGGTTGTGGGCCTGATCCCCAGTGGGGGGCATGCAGGAGATGGCCAGTCGATGTTTTCTCTCATCAATGTTTCTATCTCTCTCTCCCTCTCATTTCTGCTCTCTCTAAAATCAGTAAAGGAAAAAAATTAAGAAGAAATTACATTCAATTCTGTATTAGGAAGGTATGTGTCTGCATATTTACATTAATGTTATTTCTATTGAACAAAGCTTGAAAATTTTCAAGACTGTTGTTACCTACCTCTTCTTATTGAGAGGTACACATCTGAATATTTACTTACAAAGGGAAAACTTCTGAATTATCTTAAAATGGCTGTTGATGAACTCAATTCCCTAATGGATAATTTTAATTTAGTGTACACCTGCCAGGAAATGATAATCAGTAGAAAATGATGTAAGCTTACTACTCTTAGAAAAATACATTGAACTAAATTTCATTTAATATTATCCCTGTGATTATCTGTGTCCCTCATTCGCCCATGGAAAAGAAGGATTTTTTTTTAATGTTAATTAATACAATTGCTACTGCACACCTGCCATTACTGTTAATCAAATTTGTTTTCTTTTCTAAGCATTACAAAAGTAATGCTTACTTTAGCTACTGTTTATCTGTAATTGAATGCCTAAAAGTACATTAAAATAATGGAAGTTTCAATCTCCATACTTCTTTAAAAATTGGTTAGTGTGTATTGTTTAAAAAATAAGTTTAAAGTGTCTAAGAAGACTCACTGACATTTAGAAATGTTAGTGTCATGAAAAATTGTCTTATATACAGTTAGACATGCCTTAGGACAATGCTTTATAACATTGCAAAATCCAGTTTATGATACATTTTCAGGTCTCAAATGTGCTTTGATTTTTCAAAATATGGCCATTTCTCTGAGATAAACTGTCAGAAATTTTTCAGAAATAAAATTTAGGCCGAAGAAGAGTGGTTATGTAGGACTAGATTGACTCTGCCTACTGAGATCAGCAAAGATGGTAATGTTTTTCTTAAAGAAAAGTATTACCCAGCTGGTGTGGCTTAGTGGTTGAGCATCGATCCATGCACCAAGAGGTTGCTGGTTCGATTCCTGGTCAGGATATATGCCCATGTTGTGGGCCCGATCCCCAGTGAGGGGCGTGCAGGAGGTGGCCAATCAATGTTCTCTCTCATTGATGTTTCTATCTCTCTCTCCCTCTCCCTTCCTCTCTCTATAAAATCAATAAAGACAAAAAATAAAAAAAGAAAAGTGGTAGCATGCTTCTTTCACTTTAAACCAATCCTAAATCTGGAAAGCTAACCGGTAGAAGGAGTGATAATAAAATGCTCTATTACCATGGTTTATCCATCATACTTTGTATTTTCTAAATATCTGTAGAGCAATTAAATTGAAAGCTAGAGGTGATGGGAAGGCAGAGACTGTGTGTAGAGAGAAGGACTCATTGTGAGATCAGCAGGTATTTTATGGTGCTTCTCAAAGGGGTCAGTTTAAGGTGCAGTAGGGGCCTAGATGAGGTTGGTAGCCACTATAATGATGGGATAGTTAATCAGTAAGTTTTTGAAAAGGTTAAAGTGTTTTTTTGTTTGTTTATTTGTTTTTTGTTTTTGTGTTTGTTTTTTATAGAAAACCAGTTTGGTGACTAGAATATAGGGAAGCTGTACCACTTTAGAACTGTGGCAGGTGAGCAATATGTCAACCCATCTAGTTGGGGCAAAGCACGCTATAAATATGTATGGGACAATGTTAAGGTGCTCATTCCAAGTGCTTTGTGTCTGTATAATAGAATACAATCTGATGCTCAGCTCACTGGGTTCAAGTATTTTCTTATTTTCTTATGATGCGCCCTGACCAGGAATCGAACCAACAACCTTTTTAGTATATGGGACATTGCTCCAACCAAATGAACCACCCAGCCAAAATTGTAATTAAAATTATTTTAAAAGAAAACTACCCTCAGTCAGGCCAGAGTGGCTCAGTGGTTGAGCGTTGACCCATGCACCAAGAGGTCGCCAGTTTGATTCCCAGTCAGGGCACATGCCCAGGTTGTGGGCCAGATCGCCAGTGGGGGGCATGCAGGAGGCGGCCAGTAGATGTTCTCTCTCATCGATGTTTCTATCTCTCGCTCCCTCTCCCTTCCTCTCTCTTTAAAATCAAGGAAGGAAGGAAGGAAGGAAGGAAGGAAGGAAGGAAGGAAGGAAGGAAGGAAGGAAGGGAGGGAGGGAGGGAGGGAGGGAGGGAGGGAGGGAGGGAGGGAGGGAGGGAGGGAGGGAGGGAGGGAAGGAAAGAGAGAGAGAGAGAGAGAGAGAGAGAAAGAAAGAAAGAAAGAAAGAAAGAAAGAAAGAAAGAAAGAAAGAAAGAAAGAAAGAAAGAAGAAGGAAAGAAAGAAACCTACCCTTTTGGGCAATGGAAAAGAACAGAAATCATGACAATTATTTTGTATTTCAATAAACTGAAGTTAAAATGAGGACAGATTAAAACACATAATTTAGTTTCACATGGAAAGTAAAGCTTGTGGAAGTCAAGTTGACTATTTTCAGGAAATTTCAATGAACATATTTATGAACTTCAGTATGAAACTAAAGAGGAAATACAGATAATTCATTTTGCTTATTATATACCCTGACCGACTTCTATAAACTCTAAATGTATTAGTGTATCTTTAATAATAGAATTATATTTTTCGGTATGTTTCAGTCCTTCTTCTGCACAACCTGTATGTTACATGTTATCGGAATAAAACTGTTCTCTCTTTTTTTTATCCTTACCCAAGGATAGTCTTCCATTGCTTTTTAGAAAGTATGGAAGAAAAGGAGATGGAGAGAGAGAGAGAGAGAGAGAGAGAGAGAGAGAGAGAGAGATTGATGTAGGAGAGACACATCAATTGGATGCCTCCTACATGATTCTGATCCAGGCCAGGATTTGAACCTGCAATCACGGTATGTGCTCTTAACTGGAATTGAACCTGCGACCCTTTGGTCCACAGGCTGATGCTCTAACTGTTGAGCCAAACTGGCTAGGGCAAAACTGCTCCTTTTATTTACCTATTTACCCCTCAGTTTACTTTATTGGAAAACATATCTCTGTGTGAAATTGCTGTTATAGAGACATAAATCTGTGATGGAAACAACGTAATAAATCACCTGTTCCATTTCTAAATAGTCAATATCTTTTCATAGAATGCACCTTTGAGAATTTTACTTACCCAATATTTAATTTCATTTGTAATGAATCATCTATTAATCTGGAAGGGTATTAATTCCAACTAATATCACTATTTGATTTTCTGCATTTAGAAAAATTATTTTTGTTCTCTCCTTTCTAGGTTTTCTTTCCTAATATCATTGCATTGCTCTTAATTCTCTTTACTCGGGTGTTAAAGGCAATTGGGTGTGTTAAACCACAGCCTCAGACCTTGGCCATGTTAGCAGCCTTTCCCAGTCCTGTCTCTGTATCTTTGCATTCAAAGGACATGTCTTAGGGTAAAAATCAATATAAATAATGAAGCAAAACAAAGTTGTTCAATAAATGCATGGGAATATTTCCACTCTTGATAGTGATTCCAAGGAGGGGTTCATTTCTTCTCATGCAATGCTGGACTCTAGAATCAAAAATCCTTGAAATCAGCCTGGCCAGTGTGGCTCAGTGGTTGAGTGTCGACCCATGCACGAAGAGGTCTTCAGTTCGATTCCCGGTCAGGGCACATGCCCAGGTTGTGGGCCAAATCCTCAGTGGGGGGCATGCAGGAGGCAGCCATTTGATGTTCTCTCTCATTGATGTTTCTCTTTCTCTCTCCCCCTCTCCCTTGCTCTGTCTCTACAAAAAAATCTATAAAGAACATTTGAAAAAATTCTTGAAATCATTCTTCTAGTATTTATCTAGGTCTCAAAAAGACCTAAGTTGGAATTCTATAATAACTAGTCATTTTATTTCCATAGGCCAGTGGGTGTCAAACCTTTAATGTTTAGAAAAATAACCGAAGAATCTTGATGATGTGTAGGTACCACACCCAGAGACGATAAATTAGTAGCTCAGAGGTAATGTTTAGGAAACTGCATTGTAAACATGTGCCATGGCACCTTTGAATGGCTCTTGGAGTTCACTCTGAAAAGCACTGGTTCAGATCATGCCTATCCTGAGTGAATTTGTAAGGAATTTCTACTCGAATGAACAAATCATGACCACAGTATAAAAAACTGTGTAAAACCTAACAAGGGGACACACTTCTACAAAGCGAATGACTCTGACTAAACAATACTTTATCAATTTCATTAACTCTTTGAGCAAACGACTTTTTTCCAACAGTATTTTTGTTTTCATGGACTTGAAGTTTTAACTATATTTTTACCTGATTTAACCATCACAAAACTTGATGAGAGCAACTATCACTTTTTCATTTTACAAATGGGTAAATGGAACTTCACTGTGACCAATTTCCTCAGGATGTGCATTAGTAAAAACATCTCCACACTTCAGATATATTCACTTTGGCCATGACTCTCTTTCCACCATATTAAGCATTAGTGTAAAAAGATAGTAGATAAACAATTTATAATCAGAGGCTGTGGGGAAGGTGTGAGTGACTTATTGTTGGTATGCCATTCTTTATTATGGAAATGAGGGAGTAAGAAGACATCAGTGAAATTAATTCATTTGGAAGACTTGCTGGCACCATTCTGGTGACTGCGACTATTTATCTGAATGAGCACAGAAGATATTAGGACTTGCTGGTGAAAGATGAACTGAAAGGAAGTCTCTGTAAGGAAATATGTTAGCCTCTAGCCCAAACATTGTTCCAATGACAGCAGGTTTATGGTCTCTAAAAAGGTCATGCATCATTTTACTTGAATTCTTTTTCTAACATTTTTTTTTCTGTCTCTGAGAGGAAACCAATGAGAACACAGCTAGTGTTCGTCATTTTCATGATCAAATGAAAATGAGCCAAACATAGAAATCATTCCTAGTGCACTGTAGTGAGAAGCTGATGTTTATCACCCAGAAAGGGAAGCAAAAGACTCAGCTATAGTTTGTTCGGGAATGCTTCCAGTAAGGTCTGTGATCAATTAAGTGGTTCCTCTGTTGGATTTTACTGAGATCAGACTTTGATGCTCACAATGTGGAACAGACGCACTAAAAGAGTTGGAAAGGAATCAGTGTCATGAAGGCAGAATTACACCAAAAGGGAAAAATAACTGAAGCCCTATAGCCTTTGTGGGACTGAGGGTTCCCTCATCAAATATGTAAAATCTTCAAATTACATTATTTCAGTAAAACCCAATTTGAGTCATTTATTTTTATCGGCATTTGGATTTTTTTGTTTCCTGCCAGCTAACACAATATTCTGAACTGAATACATAAATACAATAAAGCTGACATCTGCCCAGCTGGGTTTACTCAAAATTTCTAGATCCCCAGTTTTTATTTTCTGGCATTAAAAATCACAAAAACGTTTCTGTGCATTCAAATGATCTCCTACACACCAAGTTAGATCTCGGTATTAGAAGCATGTGCTGAAAATCATTGGGGAAGAATAGATTTATTGGACAAAGAAAGCTCTTTGTAGTTGAAATATTAGATATAACTTTATAAAATCCCTCTGGGTTCTGAAACAGTGGTGTTCAATGAAACAGGCTCATCATTTCTCATTCTTCTGGCTAGTGTACCCTTTTGAACACAAAATTCATACTACAAAAGTCTTTAGCACCAACATGGGCAGAATATTCCACTAGTGCAAAGGAATAATGGCAAACAAGACAAAAAATGGTGCTGGCCTTCATATTTTTTATATGTTTTTATTGATTTCTTAGAGACAGAGGAAGGGAGAGAGAGATAGAAACATTAATGTGAGAAACATCGATCGGCTTCCTCCTGCACGCCCTCTACTGGGGATGGAACCCACAACCTGGGCGTGTACCCCGACTGGGAATCAAACCAGGACCTCTCAGTTTGTGGGATGATGCTCAATCCACTGAGCCATAACAGCCAGGCCCTCATATATTTTATATACTATCCCAGACAGCTTTTCAGAAATCTCCACAGCCATTAAGTGCTATCATATTTTTATTGAGGTTAAGTATTATGACAAAAAGAGTCTTTTTCTGACATATATATCTAGTTACATATAGCTAGTATTATGGCCAGAAAAATTACCCTAGCATACAACAACTTTTGGTAAATTCATATATATCAACTCATCAGCAGTTCCTTCACATGCCTAAAATTAAATTCGAATCACTATCATTTGAAATCATAACCTGGGATCTTTGAAAACAAAGAGATGAGCTAGTTCTACAATCATAGAAAACCCATGTGTTTTTTTCCCCACAGTTTTCACGTGATTTTGGACTGTAGTAGGTAGGCAGTGCATACCTCTTGCATGAACAGAAGACGGCATAATGTAAGAGAAAGAACACCTGAGCAAGAATAAGGAAATATTAATTCTAACTTTAACCCTATTGTATTATTATGAGATGCTGAAAAATTGTTTCAACTTCAAGGGCTTCAATTTCTTTAACTATAATGTCAGTGTAGTTGACTTCATGAAATTTGTTTCCTTCTATCTCCACCAAAATATAACTAAATAATACTAAGAGTGTCATTTTTAAAATGTATGAAGGAGCCCAGCTGGTGTGGCTCAGTGGTTGAGCGTCGACCCCATGCACCAAGAGGCCGCTGGTTCAATTCCTGGTCAGGACACATGCCCAGGTTGTGGGCCCAATCCCCAGTGGGGGGCATGCAGGAGGCGGCCAATCAATGTTCTCTCTCATTGATGTTTCTCTCTCTCTCTCCTTTCCTCTCTCTCTCTAATCAATAAAGGAAAAAAATAAATAAAATGTATGAAGGAAGATATTTCTCATTGCTTCCATAGGAATTCTTATTCTTTTTGACTGATTATATTCAATGTTTTAAAAACAGAGAGAGAAGAAAGAATTGAGGGCAGTGGGAAGGAGAACAGAAAGAGAAACGAAGAGTGGAGAAACAAAGATTTCAAGTAAAAACAAACCGATCACATAAATCTCACCTTAGTATATACTATATTAACTCCTAAAAAATAAGAAACATATAGGGCTATTTATGTGCTAGCTTAGTGAAGTGAAGGAATTTAAATTAAAGCTTACAGCTAAATATTTTCTGTTTGGCAAAGAAAAAAAAACTGTGATACATGTACACAATGGAATACTCTCAGCCATTTAACAAAAGAAAGAAATTCTACCCTTTGTGACAGCATGGATGGACCTGGAGAGCATTATGCTAAGTGAAATCAGCCAGTCAGTGAAAGACAAGTATCATATAATTTCACTTATATGTGAAATCTAATGAACAAAATGAATTAACAAGCAAAATAGAGACATACTTATAGATAGAGAGCAGGCTGACCACTGGTTGGGGGCAGGGTGTGATGAGTGTGAGGGTGGAGGGATTGAGCAAAAGAGAAAAAACAAAGATAGAAAAACTCATGGACGTGGACAACAGTGCTGTGATTGCCAAGGGGTGGGAAGGTGGAGGAGTGATAAATAGTGATGGATAAATGGTGATGGAAGGAGAATTGACTCAAGGTGGTGAATACACAATACAGTACACAGATGGTATGTTGTAGAATTTTGCACCTGAAACCTGTATAATTTTATTAACCAGTGTTGCCCCAATAAATTTAATAAAAAGAAAAAGAAATCAGGAATAGTTTTATTTCTGGTAGTACTTTGGACCTCCAATAACTTAATTAAACATTTTCAAAAATTTATATTATAATAATGATAATGGTTAATTTTTTATTTATGATCATATTTAATCTGTTATACCTTCAGTGCCTCAGTAGGGAAAATAAATGCCTTATAAATATTACTGTTCGCTTTAGCACTATGCTTTTTCCTGGAAACAAAGTAGAGTAGTTTTTTCCCTGTGGACTCAATAGATTATTAAAACTATTTTGGGTCTTTCCTGTACACTTAATAAAATTAATATTCTCATTGAACGCTTGAACAGAAATATATATTCTGCTAAGCTTTCATCTTTATTTTAATTTTTGCAATAATTATAGTCAGTTATGAATACATTTGTCTCCTTATTTACTGAGAATTGAACTTCAAGGTTTTGTTGTTTTGGTTTTTTTTTAAATGATGATGCTGGAAGATTTTGAATCCTTACAATATTCCAGTTTAAGCATTGCAAAGATATGCTCACATTGGAACATATTTATGAAATGATTTGTCTAATGTAATTAAATCTCAATAGCACAGAAAGCTTAAATCCTTCATTTCTTCTCCCTTTTTACTTGTACAGATAATATACTCATTTTAGGCACGATTTGCTCTACTTTTTGAAACTCAGCATTAAATATGTGTTTACAAACGTGTTGATTAAGATCAGTTTTCTTGAGACTTGCTTGTAATATTTGCAGGGGGTATCAGTTTTAAGTTGTTTTAAAGACGCTAATGAGTGATTCTGAGGAATTTTGGCAGAATGAGGGCAGTTATAAAAAGAAACAGCGACACTGTCTTTATAGTATTGTACCACTCTCCCGATTAACAGTATTTTACATTAAAACTTTTGCTCAGTTGACCAGCTGACTATGCTAATTCTTCGGTTATGTTAAGCCTTACTCATCCCCCCCCCCCCAAGCCTACTTGCCAGGAATAGCAAGAGAAATGAAATTTTTCAAGGTCAGGGAAAATGAGATTACATGGCTGTTTCATTGGTGTTGTCATTCAGTGTATTCCTGCATGTTTGTATTTCTGGAGACCTTGGTCTGACTATAGCTCTTTCATGATCTTACACACACACACACACACACACACACACACACACACATCTCTATATGAAACTATCATGAATATCTATGTCTATCTATAGATATCTAAATACTTTTTAATTGTCTGACCTACCCACCTTGTTAAAAGACTAAAGGGAGTCTGTCTCTGTCTCCAGAACCTAGAGCAGTGTTCTGTTGATCGTCATTGTGTTTGAGTTCAGTATTTGCAAATTCGCTTACTCATGAAAATTAATGTCTGGCGGTGTGGCTCAGTGGTTGAGTGTCGACCCATGCACCAAGAGGTCTCCAATTCGATTCCCGGTCAGGGCACATGCCTAGGTTGTGAGCCCGATCCCCAGTGGGGGGCATGCAGGAGGCGGTCAATCGATGTTCTGTCTCATGGATTTTCTATCTCTCTTTCCCTCTCTGTTCTTCTCTCTCTAAAATCAATAAAGGGAAAAAAAAATAAGAGAAAAGTTAACTCATTAACTCCTAAATCAATACTTGTAGAATTTCACAGTTGTTTTTAACAGACATGTGGAGAGCAGTGAAAATTTTGAGTTGTCTCTTGTGCGCATTCCCAGCTGAGATCCACCTGATGCTGCTCTACCTTTTTCCAGCTCAAAGACAGAAGTGACCAGAAGATGGGGACATGAGGGGACAGGACAGTGTAGTATACAAAGCTCTGACTCTGGGGCCAGTTGAATGAGGTTTAAATCTTAGCTCTGGTACCTGTTAAGGAGGTATCCTCAGGCAAGTCATTTTGCATGTATGAATGTCATTTCCTCTTCTGTAAAATAAATCAAATATACCAGGAAGAATTGTTTTTTAGGCTTTAAAATTTATATATAAACATCTGTGTTCCACCTAGAAATGATTCATTATTGGCTAGTTCAGTGTTTGCAACAACTTCATAGAACAGAACTCTGCAAATAAGGACAATTGACTGTGTTTGTTGAATGAATCGCTGGCCCAGAAACTGTAACTCATATATATATATATTTTTTATTTTATGACTATTTCACATGAATGGATTCTAATGATCGCTAATGATTTCTCAAAGAATGCTGTAGTTGGCAGAATAATGGTGCCCCAAAGATGTCTGCATTCTAATCCTTGGGACATGTGAACATGTTAAGTTACATGGCAAAGGAGGATTATGTACAAATGTAATTAAACAAGCTTTTCAGCTGACCTTAGAACAGGGAGATCATTTTGGATGATCATGTTGCACCCAATGTAATCACAAAGGGCCTTACATGGAAAAGGGCAGCAGAAGGAGAACCACAGCAATGTCGGTCTGACAAAGACTTGACCCAACGCTGCTGACTATGGAATTGCTGGGAAACCATGATTCAAGGAATAATATGTGACCTCTGGGAGCTGGAAAAAACAAGGAAACAGATCTTCCTTTAGAATTTCCAGAGAGGAATACAGTCTTGCTGACATCTTGATGCTGTGCCTGTGAGATCCATTTCAGAATTCTGACCTTCACAACTGTACGAGAATAAATCTGTGTTTTTAAAGGCCCATCTCTAGTCATTTTTCCAGTAGGGATAGAAAACAAATACAGAGCCCAGGCCGGTTTGGCTCAGCGGTTAGAGCGTCGGCCTGCGGTCCTGAGAGACCTGGGTTCGGTTTCCACTAAGGGCACGTACCTCGGTTGCAGTTTGTCCCCGGCCCTGGTCGGTTGTGTGGGTGGCAGCCACTCGATGTGTTCCTTTCACATCGATGTTTCTGTCTCTCTCTCTGTTCCTCTCTCTCCCTCCCACTCTACCTGAACAAAAAATGGAAAAATGTCCTCGGGTGAGGATATAAAAAAAAAAAACAAAAAAAGAAAACAAATACAGATATATTTTAATTATAAATCGATACTTTTCACTACTGTTGATGTTATTTTTTGTTAAAATGAAAAAATGGACCTGGTACTAAAAAAGAGTCAAATGAGAACAATCTTTAAACTGAAAAAAAAAAAAATTCCCCTTCAATAGCACTTGTCATCATAGGGTAGAAAAGGTTAGAAATGACAGCACAAGTTGGGAACTTTACCAGGAGCAACTATTGGTTACATAGATGATTTACTTTGATACAAATAAAATACGCACTCCTCACCCGGCTGGTGTGGCTCAGTGGTTGAGCGTCGACCCATGCATCAAGAGGTCATCGGTTCGATTCCCGGTCAGGGCACATGCCCAGGTTGTGGGCCCAATCCCCAGTGGGGGGCATGCAGGAGGCGGCCAATAGATGTTCTCTCTCATTGATGTTTCTATCTTTCTCCCTCTCCCTTCCTCTCTCTCTAACATCAAAAAAGAAAAAAAAAAAAAAAAATATATATATATATATATATATATATATATATATATATATATATAAAATACATACTATTTCAAGTCCCAGAGGGGTGGGTCTCTTATCAATGTATCATAGGGAAGATATATCTTTGTAAAATTTCAAAAATGACATTATTAAAATAAAAACAATGAGGTAAGAGAGAGTGCATCTCATATAATTTTCAGGGCCCAGAAAACCTACATGCATCTAGGTTTGAATGCATCATCAGGATATTTAGACAGAGAGGGAAATTGACTCTGACCATAATAAAATGTCAGCAAGATGGAACACCTGTGTGTCATGTACACCTGTGCATGTTTTCCTCTCAAAATACATTTTTTATCACGAGGGGAGCATATGACAATGACATATGAATAGTGCCATAGAGATAGGGAACTGGTACCAAATACATAATTCATCTAGTGTTGATCAATTAAGCACTTACTACGTGGCTAATCATTGTGGGCTACAAGAGACATCTATGACTCATTATAATTTCACTAATAACTTACAGTCTAATTGAGAAGATAAAGCACACAGACACATCATCATTAGTATGATGTAATACATAATTAAGCGCTAATATATAAGACACTGGAAATCAGAGAATAACATGATAAGGTACAGCTTTAGCTGAACCAGTAAGACACACACACGTACGCGCGCACACACACACGCAGAATTGGATATTAGTTTCATAGAAGAGCTGAAATCTGAACTTGGTTTTATGAGGTGACTATTTTATGATATGTTGTTCATTTACAGCAGTGACTCAAATAATGTCACAATAAATGTAACACAGTTGTCTTATGAATGCAATAAGGAATGGCTTGATTGGAGAAAATCAAAATATCTGACAGGCTGAGTGCCCTATATCATGTATTTTATTTTATCTTTGAAACAATCCTTTGAGGTCGGCACTTACTTTCCTTGTTTCATTGATGGGGAAACTTAAGCTGCTTCAAGAATGTTCCCAGTGTCACAGATGTATTGTGTGACAAAGCCAAGATTGGAACGACTACTAAAATTAAATAAATACGATTCACACTCTTGAGGAGTCGGACTCTAAAGAGAAAATAAGACTAGGCAGGTGTAAATGCTTAAGGTAGACTTCATTCAGCTGATCTTTGATAGAACTTCCCTATCTATGAGGCATATCTTTGCATAGATACAAACCTAAGATTAAACTAGCAATCTCCAGGAGGCGTCTGTATTACTTTGACATCGCTATGTAAATTGCTGCAGTACACGTTAACATCTAAAATAATTTGTCTGAGTGTCGCGGAAATGAAGTTAATGGTGTGATAGACTGCTCTTGTTATCACAAGAATAATATGGAGTACTTCAAAATATGTAATATGATAGGATAGTTATGTTACATTAAATACTTTCTAAGTAATACTAAAAATATGATGAGTGTGCTTAGGGGCATTGCTTTTTTAGAAGTGAAGAAATGTCAATTGGTGATACTTAAAGCAAGTGGGCAGATGACTTGAATTGGAGTAATTTCACTACATGTGAAAGCTAGTGCATGACTCAGAATCTATACAGATTTGAGATATGATTTAAGATTCAATATGAAATGCCTTAGAACAGTGCACAAAATTTCATTAAGTTTCTCAATAATTATAGAGACATTAACAGGTGATGGCACATACTATTAACCTGAGGTTGAAAATACTTGGAAGAAAAATATCTTGTGACAACCAGCAGCTTTCCTTGGCTTTCCAGCTTTTTTTCACTTACCTTAAACAAACTGAGCATTACCTTCACATATATGCATTATTCATTTTTATTTATTTTTATCCTCACCCAAGGACATTTTTTTTTTTTTTGGCATTTATCTTCAGATAGAGTGGGAGAGAGGGAGGAAGAGAGAGAAACATCAATGTGAAAGAGACACATCGACTGGTTACCACCCACACGACCCCATCTGGGGCGGGGGACAAACTGCACCTGAGGTACGTGCCCTTAGCGGGAACAGAACCCGGGACTCTCTGTTTTGCAGGATGATGCTCTAACCGCTGAGCCAAGCCAGCCAGGGCTACAAATATGCATATTTTAATAGCACAACTACTGCAGAATTTAAAAAAGATGCAGTGGGATCTGAAATGCATAACTGAATACATTAAGTCTGATATGTGATTAATTAGAACTCATTAAAAATTAAAGGAATGAAGTATATTAAATAATACAGTTTGTCATAAATCTTTGGGAACACTAGTGTTATATGTAAATTTAAAAAGTGCTGTCAATTTTCTGTTTGTATTTTCATGCAATAGGAAAAAAAGTCCTGAGTAGTTAAATTGTTTGTTTTAAGTCAATATATTTACTACTAAAATTAAACAAATACAGCTACTCAATTTAAGTAAGATCATTGACATGAGCCATTAAGATTTGCTGTTTTCAGAGTGAACAACCAATATTGTGTCTTGATTTTAGTATTGGAACTCTTGTCGCTTAGTATAGTCCCAGCTTCTAACTTGTGTGACCTTGAAAAATGGACTTTTCCATTCTACTAACCTAATTTTTTCATCTTTAGAGTTAGGTGGTTGATTCGATTTTTATCCAGTGTAGTTTTTGCACTAAAATTGTAAGGTCCTTTGATTTGACATTGGCTATAACTAAAGTATTACACATTTTCAGTAAGATGATTAGATGCAGTTGGCTGTATTTGGAAAGGTAAAGTAGACGCATTTATCTCTTCTGTGTTAGTAAAAGATCATACTTTTCTCAGATATTAAATGTTAATAGAAATTATAAACTAATACTTGCAAGAAGAAATGAAGGAGAATAACAGACATAATTAGTTATTTCAAATATTACGTCTTGAAATACTAAGTTATGTGATAACACTTTTATTACTAAGTAATTTTATAAGAATATAGATATAAAATGTGTCAGGACCACAGCAGTGTTTAGATGAGAGGGCCTTAGTATGGTTGCAGGTGTAGATAGTATCAACGTTGCGAATTACCACAGTTAACACTATACTACCATAATATATATATATATTTTTTTTTTCTTTTTTGATTTTAAAGAGAGAGGAAGGGAGAGGGAGAGAGAGATAGAAACATGGATGAGAGAGAACATCAATTGGCCGTCTTCTGCATGCCCCCCACTGGGGATCGGGCCCACAACCTGGGTATGTGCCCTGAACGGGAATCCAACTGGCGACCTCTCAGTGCATGGGTTGACACTCAACCACTGAGCCACACTGGCTAGACAATAATACATATTTTTTAATCCTCACCTGAGGATATGTTTTCCATTGATTTTTAGAGTAGAAGGGAGGAAGGGGTAGGGGGGGAGAGAGAGAGAATCATTGATGTGAGAGAGACACATCGATTGGTTGCCTCGCGCACAACCTCTGACTGGGGCAGGGGATCTGGCCTGTAACCCAGGTACTCCCCTTGACCTGGAATTGAACCTGTGACCGTGACCCTTCATTGCATGGGCCGAGGCAGTAACAATTGAGCCACACTAGCCAGGGCAACTACTATAACATTAGAAGATGATATCTTATCAGAGATAATACATTTATCTAGGAAATATATGGTTGAGTGGAACCCTGTTAGAACTGGAAGCTGCTACCAGAAATTTATGTAAAACATACAATTCTTTAGTTTACTGTATGTTATTTACTTTTAAATTTTACTAAGTGTGGGCACCATGTCTTACAAACACCTTACTGTAATTGTATCTTGATTTACCCTATTGGTGAAGAGAAATGCATTCCAACCTTGAAAGCTGGGCCTAACTTAAACTGTGTGCCCTTTGAAGAACAGGACAGGATAAACCCAAGAAATACATTAAAGCAAACTTAGGAAATTGCAACTTCAAGGAATCTTTGGCTTTGAAATGAGTCTAATACTTGTTCTACATTGTTTTGAAGTTCAGAAAAAATGCATTGCAGTTTCTCTATTTTCAATATGAGAAGAGTATTTGAATACATAGTCATGTATACTACAAACTAGGAAGTGTACACATTTTAAATATTCAATACCCTTACACAGCACTATTTCTCACATTTTCATTAACAAAGGTCAAAAGAACTCCAAAAAGTTGCCTTACCATTGTTTTGGGTTGGGTTAAACACTATATTCCTTTTAGACTCAAAAGGCATCTTTCTGAACCCCAAATCAAATTTTGTTTTACTTAATGAATAATTTCAAAATCTGAAAATCTCAAATCACCATTTTATAAAGATATCTTGCAGAGGAAAGAAGCAGCTAGGAAAAAGCTATCATTTAAATAGCTTACTTTAGACCTGTCTGGTTTGGCTCAGTGGTTAGAGCATCACCTCGCAGACCAGAGAGTCCCGGGTTCAGTTCCCACTAAGGGCATGCACCTCAGTTCAGTTTGTCCCTGGCCCCGGTTTGGGTCGTGTGGGTGGCAACCAGTTGATGTGTCTCTCACATCGATGTTTCTCTCACTCTTCCTCCTTTCCCTCTTGCTCTATCTGAAGACAAATGCAAAAATGTCCTTGGATGAGGATAAAAAAAATAAAATGAAATAGCTTACTTTATTTATACAGTTTACTATAACATGTTTGTTGTTACCCTTTTTTAAGTAAAATAGTCTAGGTTTTCCTGGGAGAACTTGGAAGAGCTCAGTTAATAACGATACATTAAGTTCTGAATATCTCACTTCATTGAGATACTCTAATATTAACAGGAGATCAAATATTTTGACTTAATTCATTTACATATAAAATTAAAAGCAATTTGATTATAGTAAGAAGGAAACTCCAGGGAGGTTGTAGCTAGCATGCAGTCATTGCGCCTCTAGAGGATTACAGGTACTTGGTTAGACTACCAAAGTTGGACTACCTCATGTTGAAGAGTGTTTTTTAAAAAGTGGTTGTGCCGGCTGGTGTGACTCAGTGGTTGAGCATCGACCCATGCACCAAGAGATCACCGGTTCGATTCCTGGTCAGGGCACATGCCCAGGATGTGGGCCCGATCCCCATTGGGGAGCCTGAAGGAGGCGGCCAATCAATGTTCTCTCATCGATATTTCCATATCTTTCTTCCTCTCTCTCTAAAATCAATAAACGAAAAAAAATTTAAGTGGTTCTTACACAATGACACATTAGTCAATGTAGTAATATAATGGCTTGAAATCATAGTCTGGTTATAAATGAGCTTAGCCCACTCTCTTTTATAGTATCTGAATCCATTATTCATTTGGCCATAGGTTTCTTTATTGATATAGGGTAAATATTGTTACATGTAGCTCTTACTGTTTGGAGTTAAAATGAACCTTTCACTGGGTCCTGCAGACTCAATTTAAAACTGCTCCTTGTGCTAGAAATGCATTCCCTAAAAGTCTCTTCTTAACTTGGTTCCAAAAAAAAAAACAAAAAACATAAAAAACACCCATGTGCCATGGCTGCCTGTGTGTTTTTACCCTGGAATTCTGCCATTCCTTAACAGTATGTGCTCAGCTATGTAATATGTTAAATCTTTACAACCCCCACCCTCATATTGTAGAATCAAAGAAAAAAAAAATAGTCCTAAGAAATTCTACCATCTGCCATACTGAGATTTTTGAAAACTAAAGAAGGAATATTAAGTTATGGTCAGAACTTTTTTTTTCTTTCCAAATAACACCTATGCAAGGAAAAAGTGTGTGTGTGTGTGTGTGTGTGTGTGTGTGTGTGTAGCCAGTATAGTAGCTAGTAGCCATGTGTGACTCCTGAGCACTTGAAATACATCTAGTCTGAACTGCAATGTACTCTAAGTACAATATATACTACGTTTTAATCACTTAGTATGGATAAATGAATGTAAAACACCATTGATAATTTTTATATTGATTGCATGTTGAAATGAGAATATTTTAGATATACTGGGTTAAGTGTATTAAATTAATCACCTGTTTCTGATCACTTTCTTTACTGTGGCTACTAGAAATTCCATATGTAGCTTGTCTTACTTTTTTATTAACAGCTCTCTTTTATACACAAATTAGGAAGATTTTATCTAAAGGTTGCTTGATACTAACATGTTTGGCTTTCTTGTTTCTTATGTTGTGGCTGATTAAAGATATAATAAGAAGAGCATGCACTATTTATGGACTTTAATATTAAATATTAATATAAAATTATTATTAATTGTTTGTACAGTGACATTAAGTATGTTTTTCAGAATCCAGAAACCTGAAAGTGAATTAGGGACTTCACCTCTTTTCACAATATCTTTAAAAAAGAGATTATTCTTGTCTGACCAGTGTGGCTCAGTGGATTGAGCAACATTCCATGGACTGAGAGGTCCAGGGTCGATTCCTGGTCAGGGCACATGCCTGGGGTTGCCAGCGTGATCCCCAGTAGGGGGCATGCAGGAAGCTGCTGATCAATGTTTCTCTCTCACATTGATGTTTCTCTCTCTTCCTTCCTCTTTCTCTAAAAACATCAATAAAAACATATTAAAAAAATAGCCCTGACCAGTTTGGCTCAGCGGTTAGAGCGTCAGCCTGCGGTCCGGAGAGACCTGGGTTAGGTTCCTGCTAAGGGTGTGTACCTCGGTTGCAGTTTGTCCCCGGCCCTGGTTGGGTCGTGTGGGTAGCAACCACTCTATGTGTCCCTTTCAAGTGGATGTTTCTCTCTCCCTCTCTCCCTCCCACTCTATCTGAACAAAATATCAAAGAATGTTCTCGGGTGAGGATAAAAATAAATAAAAGGGTATTATTCTTTAGGCCACAGAAATAGTGATAACTGCCTAATTAAAAGCAATGTTTATGAAAAGTTTTTCTAGTGATCATAAGAAGCTATCTAAACCTCAAAATAATAAATAACCTATACTACATAGGTTATATAAAGACACAATGCTAAATGGAGAGTAGATAGATGTTTCATAAAGACTATGGGTTTTTTTTTTTTTTTTTGTAACAGAGGACATACTCATTCTAGCCCATTGTGTGTCATATTTTGCTACACTCAAAAGTATAAACTGTTTTTTTAAGTTTTCTGAATTATGAGAAAAACAGCCACACAGATTTCATTACATATATATATGTCAAAATATATATCTATATATATTTTATATATATATATATATTTTTTTTTTTTGGAGAGAGAGAGATAAGAGATAGAGCCTGAAGAGAGAGATAGAAACATCGATGAGAGAGAACATTGATCGGCCGCCTCCTGCATAACCCCCACTGGATATTGAGCCCGTAACCCGGGCACGTGCCCTGACTGGGAATCAAACCGGGACCTCTCAGTCCGTGGGACGACGCTCAATCCACTGAGCCACACTGGCTGAGCTAATATATTAAGTGTATTTGCAACACATAAATTTGCACATAATTCATATCTAATCAAATAATAATTCTTTCAAATGCTTGCTGAAAGTCTCCTTTATTATTTACTGTTGGAATCGTGACCATGCCAGTTGAAACAGGTATTCATTGTATTATAGCATGACTACGGTTATTTGGTCCAGCAAGTCTTCTTCACTTGCAATGGCAAACAATTATGCTAGATGATTAATGAGAGTTAAAGAATGCAGATTTTAGCTAGTTTAAATATTTCTTACTGGCTTAATAAGTGATTTCACTGTATAAATAAGATCTTGATCACTTGGGTTCTCTTAAAGCTCTAATAGTTTTGAGTGCACGGTTTCCGGTTTGAGCTCAGTTCTTTGAAATCTGAAGTTATCCCAGGTATAGTCAGTATAATTAAATAAGGAAACATATAGAACAACTACATTTAAAGTAACAGACTACATAGATTTAATAAATTTGAATGGTTATAGAACTATTAGGCTATGTAATTCTGAGAAACACATTTTTTTCTTTTGAATATTGTTTTCAATTGTCATAATAGTTATAGCAGCCTATTCTCTTTCTGGTTAATAAATTTAAAAAGCAATAGTAACAATTATGTCGCTGTTTTAGATGAAGTATTAAATATTCCTCCTTTAAGGAATTCTTTTATTTTTTTTCAATGCTTTGATCCTGTGTCCTGGGAAATCATTAGGAACTTATATACACGTCTGCTCATTTAGTTAGTCCTGAATTTTCTGACAATTCTCATTTTAAATAAGTAGGGAATGTGCTATAAGAAGAGAAATTACTTTTGCTTATTACAGTACCCCAAAATTATGCTCTAAAGCTCAAAGACACTTTCGATTTATTAGCTGGTGTGTGATTGGAGGAGCCAGCAGACATCTGGGAGATATCATACAGATTCAAATCAGAATGTCAAAGCAGAGAGATAGTAACTGACTAGATTTCCCCAGTGCAAAGTGTGTTTCTTTCTTTGAATTGAATGGAAAATCTTCCAATAACTTTTTACATTATTTTCTTTCCACAATTCTATCAGAATTGGGATTTCTTTCTCTCTACCTCTTTAGGACTATTTATTTTTTGGCATATCCATTAAAGTTGGAGATCCTTGCAGTGTACCACAAAACACTATCATCTTAAAGGTAACACATTCATATATAAGTTTCCTAATAATAGTTTCACTTTGTTATGCTCAGATCCCAGAAGGAAAGAAATTACCTAAACAAAACTAAACAAAACCTAACACAAGTTGTTTTACTTGAGGGAAAAAGAGTGTAGACGAAAATAACCCTTGCAGTGTGCAACAGTTTTTTCATGTATTTACAGATATAGCATAAGTAATGCTCATAACAGCATAAACACTGGTCTTCTCATTTCATACCTTGAATATAAAACATTTGCAAGTCAATTATAATCAGTGATATCACTATACAAAAAATATAGAACTAACATGATTTAATATGGAGAAAATTGTGGCATCTATTCATTTAACTGGAAATTGTGCAATCTACCTAAATAATTCATAATTTAAATATTATTTATTAATTTGTTTTCTGAACAGCGTTATCTCAGTAGATGTTAAATCATTTTTGCATTCTATGGTCATATACAATTATATGGTATCAGTGTCGTTATATTTTTTAATGTTTCAGGGTCGCTTTAATTTAGCTTTATCAAAAATAAAATGAGTCCGGCTGGTGTGGCTCAGTGGTTGACTGTCGACTGATGCACCAAGAGGTCACTGGTTCGATTCCCGGTCAGGGCACATGCCCAGGTTGTGGGCCTGATTTCCAGTGGGGGGCGTGCAGGAAGTGGCCAGTCGATGCTTCTGTCTCTCTCTCCCTCTCAGTTCCTCTCTCTCTCAAATCAATAAAAAAAAAAAAAAATGAAAGCCCACAATCAACATTCCTTTGGTGGAATGTGGCCATACCTACGTTAAGTAAGCTTTATTAAAGCCTTTTCTTGCTTGTTTAGAAAGAGATGTAGCATGAATTTGTGGCAGCAGGTAATTTGGGATTTGCTGAAATGAACTGACAGACTGCTCAGAGCCTCATTCAGCATTGTAATGTTATTGCAATAAGTCTTTTGCAATTTGCTCTTATTTTGCTTCAAGATCAGCATCTCCATTGTAATTTCGGTGAAGTCACATAGCTACTGCATTTACTTTTTTTCCAGTCCATAATTTGAACCACATTTTTAAAGAGTGGACTCAGTTCCTAAGGAGTTAGGATTGTATGACATGGTTAAGTTAGTCGTAGATGGTAGAAATGTCAACATTTACCACTGAGTATATAAAGAGCTACACAGAGCCCTGGCCAGTGTGGTTCAGCGGTTAGAGCGTCGGCCTGCGGTCCAGAGAGACCCGGGTTTGGTTCCCGCTAAGGGCACATACCTCGGTTGCATTTTGTCCCCGGCCCTGGTTGGGTCCTGTGGGTGGCAGCCACTTGATGTGTCCCTTTCACGTTGATGTTCCTCTCTCTCTCTTCCTCTCTCTCCCTCATACTCTATCTGAACAAAAAAATGGGAAAAAATGTCCTCGGGTGAGGATTAAAAAAATAAAATAAAATAAAGAGCTACACAGAGAATTTAGTATTTTCAGGTGTGTTTAGATACATTGCCACTTTTTTATTGAGGGCAAGGTGAGCTTACGATAATGCAGTTTTTCAACGAGTTCTGACTAATGGCAATATTTTTTAATACCAAGGGCTGCATGAGAAAAACTCCTTGCAAAAATGGATTCCAAAGAGTCTTAGAGTCAATGGATTAGGTTTCTAACCCTATCATCAGTATAGACAGCTTTTACAAACATCTAGAAAAATGCCAGTTTTGACATTAGTATTCCAACTTTAGCTTCAAAGTTAATTGTCCTAGATTTTAAAACAGTAGGGCAAAGGGATACTGCTATGAATACTAATAGAAATGAAAATTGTGGAAATAGTTGCATAAATGAGACAGACATAGGAAAATGGAAGCCAGGCTTTCACGTTTTTCCAAGGTAAGCATCATAGACGAATAGAGACAGCTTTGACCCAGACTAGAGAATCCTGAAGTAGGAAATACCTAACAAGTTGTTTTAATTGCTAATGCATTTGTATTAACAGGGCAATCTATGCCAATTTGTGCTATCAATAATTACTGAGACATGGTTAAGGAATAGACAAAACAAGAGATGATATTTCAGACAAATGGAGGTCCGGTAATTGTCTGCAGTATCAAACTCTCATGTATAATGATTTTTGAAGGTTGAGGTTTATGAGAGCAGTTCATTATGTATTTCAAACAAAGCTCTATGTTGCTATTGTTCTTCCATCGACTGGAGTAGTAAGCACTGCAGCTGAAATTGTGCCCAAGGGAACCCATGTCTACCAGTTGGTTAACCTTGTGACATTCCACTAAAAAGCACCAAGTTCTTTTGAAATACATAATGCATGAACCTCTCTGATTGTTAGCATTGATCAGCACTTGAATAAATTGAGTTGCTATCATATTAACATAAGTAGTAATGCTTTAGTGAGGTTTTTGCTTTTTCTTTCTTTTCGACAGTCTATCAAGTGGTTCAGGCATTTCTAGTTCTTAGAACAGGAAGTCAATTTAGAAGACTGCCGAGTTATGAATCCAACGACAGTGATAGCAGAAGGCTGTGAACTACATCCTTACAACTGTTTGCATTTCCATTTAAGCTCCCAGATTAGGTTGCCAGTATAGATTTGTTCTCAGACTTCTTGTCTTCTCTGTTGTCAGATCTGTCTATCTTTGTATTTTTTAACTCCATACAAAATTCTTCTCAAATCTAGATAGGTTGATGGGGTTATAATTGCCCAATATGTCAGCAGACAAGGAAATATAATTTCTGTCCTCCAGGACCTGACAAGGTAATGCACTGAAGACATCAGTGGTTCTCCCTCTCTCTCTCTTTTTTTTTTATATCCTCACCCGAGGGCATTTTTCCATTTTTTGTTCAGACAGAGTGGGAGGGGGAGAGAGGGAGAGAGAGAGAGAGAGAGAGAGAGAGAGAGAGAGAGAGAGAGAGAAACACCAATGTTAAAGGGACACATCAAGTGGCTGCCACCCACACGACCAACCGGGACCGGGGACAAACTGCAACCGAGGTACGCGCCCTTAGTGGGAACCGAACCCAGGTCTCTCTGGACCATGGGCTGATGCTCTAACCTCTGAGCCAAACTGGCCAGGGCACATCAGTGGTTCTCTAAGGAGTACAAATGGAGATAGTAGTGATCTCCATGGATATGGAGCGATGTGACTATTTTGTGGCAGAGGGAAAGGTTTTCATCTTCACGTGTTGAAGAATGAGAAGAAGAATCCATTTGAGAATGTGCTTTGATGAATAGGTATAATTTTCACAGCTTTTCTTTCTCAACATAATTTGCACATTTTAATTTTTATTTGTATGTATGTATTTATTTATTTATTTATGTAGAAGACTGCCGAGTTATGAATACAACGACACTGATAGCAGAAGGCTGTGAAATACATCCTTACAACTGTTTGCATTTCCCCTGAGGATATTTTTCCATTGACTTTCTGATAGAATGGGAGGGAGGGAGAGAGAGAGAGAGAAGAACATCAATGTGAGAGAGACACACCAATTGGTTGTCTCCTACAGGACCCTGACATGGGCGAGGGGATCAAACCACAACTGAGGTACGTGCCCTTGACTGGAATCGAACCTAAGACCCTTTCATCCGCAGGCAGACATTCTAAGCCACTGAGCCAAACCGGCCAGGGCAATTTGCACATTTTAAACCAGGTAACTATTTAAGGAAGAAGAAATCATGATTAATTATGATATAATTTTCTTTACAGTTTGAGTTGTAGAAAAAAAATTCATTACTATGGCAATGTGAGCTGGACCCTATTTGAATAGATTATATAATATATAAGCACAGGGTTCCACATTGGTAGTAAGAAGCCCCCAGTGAAACTACCCTTATTATTGGGACGGAGTTCCCCTGGGGAGAACTGAATAGGCACAAATGTCTCACATGATTTCATACCTCATCACTGTTCGTTCTAAAGACTCATCCATGTGTACACAACCTTTCTACTGGGAATTCTTCAACACCATATCTGTGTGATAAGCAGCAGCCTTGGAAAATTAGTTGCAGATTTGCCTGTAAGAATGGTAAGTATCTAGTGAAGCAAAAAGGGGATATAAAGTATCCTCTGATTCATCTGAGAAAGTGACTCAATTTCCCAGTGTATCAGCATTTGTAGAACAAATATATAGTAATATGCAAGACATTAACCCTCCAAAATTTTTTTAAAAGTCATTTTCGTCTAGTATATTAAAATGTCCGCATTCTTCACTTAGTCAGGTTATTAGTATAAATAATTTAATACACATTTGGTAAAACTCATGACTTCATTTTTGTCCTATATCTATGTGTTTTGATTAAATGTAAATTATATATGAGGTTTTATTCATAAAGCTTTATTCTTTTCTACTTATTTACATTTTGCTATTCAAAAATACTCAGCATATTTGGTTAACATTCCACACATATTGGCTCAAATAAATGAAAAAATTGACACTAACATTTTATCAAACTTTTCCTTTAAAAAAAGTTGAAATATATACATAAAATGAGTAGAAATAAGTTTAATCATCATTATAGAATCTATTTCTAATAGAGATTTGAAATGAAAATTTAATCTTGAACCATCATCTCTTGTTAAAAAAATCCTCTGATGTCTTATGATATGCAATATGTTATTCAGCTTTAATTGCTCATATCTAACTTTGTAGATATCTAGCTCCATTTGAGTAATAGCCCACTTCTTCCTTTCTTCCTAAAGGAATATACAAAAGACAAGGGTATGGAAATCTGTCTTTTTTTCTCCCCCATTTTATACCAGAGGGCAATTTGAAACTCCTGGACTAGCTTCCAACTGTTCTATCATCTCCATTACCAGGCTGTCTGCCAATTGGATGATCAACTTTCCAATTCTCCTAGCCCCTAGTAATTCAGCATTTAGAACAGTTAGAGTTTGCCAAGAGGATTCACTAGGACAATATGCTCTGCCATCCTGAACACTTCCTGGATATAGAAAGAAAAGGTTGAATGCTTTTTAAAATATGCTTAGAATGGGTTTTGAAATATATATCAGTAATTTCTAAAATCTAGAATTTAAACGTATTAAAATGCTTCTTTGATTTGATTGTTTACTATGACACACACACACACACAAGCAAACACACATTATTCTTAAGTACATTAAAAACGCAATATACAAGAGTGAAGCCTTTTCATTGCAGTACACATGGTAACAATTTTAGCATCACCTAATGAGCATAGAGTAACAACTGAATTCTGTGGGGATTTCACTCTAATGAAAATGCAAGGTCAAATCCTAAATCTGTACTTAAATGTTTCTCTGTTGGTATCTTTTCAATCCCACACCCTTCCCACTCCAACAAGGCATTTTCACTGCAGAAATACCTAGGTTATCATTAGTGTTGTGAAAAAAGCTGATGTGTTTGTTCTCCCATTCCCCACTATTTTTTTCAGGCTTTTTCTGTATTTCATATCTTTCTTTTTGCTTGCTTACCTAGTATTTTTCTATGGTAACTTTTATGAAAGATTGTAATATGTGTCTTACAAATTCTATTCTTTTTTAAATATGTTTTTATTTATTTTTTTGTTTTGTTTTGTTTTTGTTTTTAGTGAGAGAGGAAGGGAGAGATAGAAACATTGATGTGAGAGAGAAACATTGATTGGTTGACTCCTGCACACCCCTACTGGGGATCAAGCCCACAACCTGGGCATGAGCCCTGATTGGGAATCTAACCAAGATCTCTCAGTCCATAGGACAACGTTCAATCCACTGAGACACCGGCTGGGCAAAAATTCTATTCTTAATACAGTATGTTTTTTATTTTTTATTTTCCAATAACAATTTATTTCAGAACATCATGTTATTTTTCAGAAATATATGCCCCCAAAATAAGTTATGCCTTTAAATGTATATTTAATAAAATAAAAATATTTTATTCTGGCATTAGTGTGCCATATCCCTAGGAATGAAATTTGCATTTCACCCTCACACTGTAATTTTTGTGGGATTTTTAATGTAGATGCAATCTCTTTTTCATGCAATGATCTGTATAGTTCTAAACTAATTCTAATTCAAAGTTTAAAATAATGAGAACTCCTAACTGAGTGATTACTTGGAAGTTCCTCATATCTAAATTGGAAATTTTAATGACCCATAATATGAAAAGTTGTTCCATTTAAACATTGTGTCCTACACATCAATGGTAGTGATTTTGTACTTCTGAATAATTAAATTTGTACACATTTTAAAATTATTTATGGATATTGACAAACCAGAAAACTTTACACTGGGAAAATTTTTCTTTTCCTGGGAAATTTTGAAATGTTCTTCCAATGGCAATAAAATTGACTCAGAATTAGTTTTTACCATTCAATTTCCTGGACAAAGAGGATAATTGAGTGCTTTTAGGCTGACCATTAGGAATATGTTCTTCAGAAAAAATTTAAGGAGTTCCACATTTTTGGCAAATTCTTGAAAGCTATGTTACAATAAAATAAGGAAAATAAAAGTGCAAATAATAGAATTAGTTACCAACAGACATGATCACAGAGGGAATCAAAGACAAAAAAATTTCCTTACAAAGAATTTTCCTTAAAGCAACAATAAGGCAGACTTCAAATATTGCTTTATATATTCTTTAATAAAGTCACCTGCTAGAAGATCAATCTTCATTCAAATTTAAGGTAATCGAGAGAGCGCCTCATCTCATTCATGGACTGAAGAAGTGAGGTTCATTCTGAATGATATATATGAAGGCTCCTTTCACCATTATGAACTAATATATAAGGCATTTTGGACATGAGGAACATTACATGTATTTGCTCTCATAGAGACTATGTGAGAGTGCTGAATGAGCAGCTAAGCTTTCACATTGTTTAGAAGTATGAGAGCGTGTGTTTGGATAATTTTTACCTGGGACAAATTGGAATTAACTTGAGAACTGAACTTCATAGGTCAACCAAATGCAAGTTAATCACAATTGGACAGATGTCCATCTTGTGATCATATTTTAATTAATAGCAAGGTGTAAAATGTTGCTAATGTTGTTTCCATCTTTCTAGAATTCTATTTATTTTCTCCACTCAGATTAGAGAGCAAAATTTTAGAGGTCCTCAAGGAAGAAGTATGGAAATACATTTCACTGCTCCATTCCCCCAACACCTTTTTTCTTTTTACTTTTGCTCTAAGTCTTTATGATTCTAATTATAGTGTATATCCATGCGAAAAAAAATCATTATTTAGCATAACTGAAGCTCAGTTGATATACAAAGTATAGATTATGATTACACACCTAAAATATGTTAAGCAGAACTACACTGAATTTCGAGGCATGAATCTTCATTTTATTCGTGTGTGTGCTTTCTGTATTATAGATATGACTAGATGGTTATCCATAGATAATGTATTTTATGTTTATATATTTATTCATGTGTAATTCCATATATTAATATATAAATACGTAATATATATTGTATATATTCAATCAAATCAACGTCAAAGCACATACGTTTACAAAAAATATAATGTAGCCTGGCCAGTGTGGCTCAGTGGTTGAGCATCGACCCATGCACCAAGAGGCTGCCGGTTCGATTCCCAGTCAGGGCACATGCCCAGGTTGTGGGCCCGATCCCCAGTGGGGGGGCATGCAGGAGGTGGCCAATCGATGTTCTCTCTCATCAATGTTTCTATCTCTCCCTCTCCCTTCCTCTCTCGCTAAAATCAATAAAGGAAAAATTAAAATGAAAACAAAAACAAAAAAGTAATGTAGCAGATAATATCTCATTTATCCTAAATATTTACTTTATTTCTTCTTACACCTGACCTACACAATCAAACTAGTGTCCCTGGCTAGTGTGGCTCAGTGGATTGAGCGTCCTCCCATGGACTGAGAGATCTCAGTTCGTTTCCCAATCAGGGCACACGCCCGGGTTGTGGGCTTGATCTTAAATGGGGGGCGTGCAGGAGGCAGCCGATCCATGTTTCTCTCTCACATCGATGTGTCTCTCTGTCTCTGTCTCTAAAATTCAATGAGAACATGTTTTTAAAAAAATAGTGAAAAACCACATTTTATGCTGTGACGTTATGTGAGCAGAGCTTGAGTACAAGAACAAATGTAGGTGGATTAGACTCAGTGCCAGTGATAAGTAAGTACTCATTAAATGTATTTCAAAGGTAGAACACAGGCCTAATACAATCAATGATTGAAATAGCATCCATCTTCATTTCTACTTTGTTTTCATGAAATAATATAAACTCTTATTTAAATACACATAGAGCTGGCATTTAAACAAAAAGGCTAAACTGAAACATCATGTTTGAATTGGCTCATCTCATTTTTCTTCCCTTGGGCCACCAGCTAAAATCTCATTTGTGGTTAAAGCACAGACACAATTCTGGAAGTGTTCTCAGGATTGCCAGCAATCAGCTGAGCTGGCTGTACTTGTCCAGAGAAGCTCCAAATGCCCTCTTTTATTTAATAATTGCAGATACATATGGATCTGTGTGTTCCTGAAAGCCTAATACCTAATGCCATATTGGGACACATCAAACGAATGACTACCTTGTCATTCACATCTATTTTACAGAACCATTTCTAAAATCTCCTCTTCTGATTCATTTTTTGTTGTTGTTGTTGTTGTTCTTGGCTTTCTTTGTCATTTCTCTGCTAGAATTG
This sequence comes from Molossus molossus, assembly GCF_014108415.1. Classification (NCBI taxonomy): domain Eukaryota; kingdom Metazoa; phylum Chordata; class Mammalia; order Chiroptera; family Molossidae; genus Molossus; species Molossus molossus. The sequence continues at coordinate 18,882,153 of NW_023425355.1, forward strand.
TTCATTCACAACTTGGCTCACTAAATGCTTTGTGTTGTTATTAATTCCATATGTACAGCTGTTTAGAAACTTTTACTGAAAGTCTGTGTTTGTTTGGAAATGAATCCAATTAAGAAATATAAATGACATTTCTTTCCAGCTTGGCAGAAACTGTGAGAGAGAAATGATTGCCAAAAGTTTATTGCTGCGTCTTCTTTTCAGTATGCTCCTTTCAAACTTCATGGCCGTAAATGCCGAAGAACCTCATGTATCAAACTTATAGCAAGCTGTGAGCCAGGTGTCTTCAATTGCAGGTCATATGCTGAGCTACATTAATCATTTTAATCTTTTGAATAAAATTCACACAAATCGAGTAACCTTATTCTCAGGGAAACTGTGGTTGCTAAGAAGTTCTTTATTCTCCCACTCTTGAATTTTCGCATCTTCTGCCTGGAATAACCACAGGGAAAGAAAAAGCACAGTTGCTGCCTGTAGGATGAAGGCAATGTGTGTGTTAAGTAAATGTATACTGTTAGCACCTTGAGAGCAAGGGCCGGAACCTCACTTTTATATGAAACTTAAGCCTTTACTCTATTGCTATACATCCCGCTGTTACTCAGTGAAAATCTGTTCATATATTTTTAAAATTATTTTTTTCTTTATTGATTTTAGAGAGGAAGAGAGAGTGAAACATCAATGAGAGAGAACATCAATTGACTGCCTCCTGCATGCCCCCCATTGGGGATCGGGCTCACAACCCTGGCATGTGCCCTGACTGGAAATCGAACCAGCGACCTCTTGGTGCATGGGTTGATACTCAACCACTGAGCCACACTGGCTGGGCAAAATCTGTTTGTATTTACACTTGTAAGTAGCCAAAAATAAATGATGGCTGAACTCAACAAACGAATTCAAATTCTGAGTGAAGCAAATATGAGTTCTAAATATTTCCTCTATGTTTACAGGACAGCCATTTATACTATTAGTACAGCATATGCATATTCTGTATACTTTTCCTTTTTCTCGGGTGTTTAATTTTTTTTTTTAATTTTGTTTTGGTGGGTTTGAATAGGTAATGTATTGGAATGGTTCAAAAATCAAAACCATGTGCCTGGCCAGTGTGGCTCACTGGATTGAGTGTCATCCCATGAACCAAGAGGTCCCAGTTCGATTCCCGGTCAGGACACATGCACAGGTTGTGGGCCCAATCCTCAGTAGGGAGCATGCAGGAGGTGGCCAATGGATGTTCTCTCTCATCGATGTTTCTCTCTCTCTCTCCCTCTCCCTTCCTCTCTCTCTCTAAAATCAATAAAATGTATTTTTTTATCCTCACCAGAGGACATTTTTGCATTTATCTTCAGATAGAGTGGGAGGGAGAGAGGGAGGAAGAGAGAGAGAGAAACATCAATGTGAGAGAGACACCTCGAGTGGTTGCCATCCACATGACCCCAACTGGGGCCGGGGATGAACCACGTGCCCTTAGCAGGAGAGAAACCCAAGTCTCTCCAGTTTGCAGGCCAATGCTCTAACTGCTGAGCAAAGTGACCAGGGCAATAAAACTGTATTTAAAATAAAATATCAAAACCATGTAACAAGGTGCACATCTAGAAGCCTTCCTTCTGTGCCCATCCCGGTCTATCCCACTATCCCTGTGTCTGGAGGTAATTACTTTCACTATTTTCTCACATATGCTTCCAGGGTTACTTTATGTCGATATAAGTAAATATCCCTAAATATACCTTAGTTGTTATGAATAGTCCCCTATAGGTGGATACCGGAATTTATCTATACTTTTAAAATGGTAAGCAGTGTTGTAATGAATAACATTGCACAGATATCATTCACATATTCCTGGAAGTGTGATTATTGGGTCAAATGTACTTTACAATCAATTAATCTAGTTCTAGAAAAATGCTATTATTGTTTTGAGTATAGCGCCAAATTTAATATTAACTTAGGGAGAAACATCCGCTTTATGATGTCGAGTCTTCCTATCTAAGATTACAGCATGTCTATTCTATTCTTCTACTTTATGTTTCTGTCCTGAACTATTTTAAATTGTTTTCTTATGACCATTGCATAATTCCAATTATGTTTATTCCTAGGTATTTCATCTTCTTATTGTTGCTATTGGAAATGCCCTTGCAGTTTTAGCAAAGTAATTTCTGCAAATGTAATAAATAAGATAATGAACAAAATTAGAAGTAGCACACAGTTTGTTTTTCTAAAATATATGCTGATCAATTACTTTATTTATCTTTTATTTTTTTATTTTATTTTTTCATCCTCACCCGAGGACATTTTTGCATTCATCTTAAGGTAGAGCAGGAGGGAGGGAGGGAGGAAGAGAGAAAGCGAAACATCGATGTGAGAGAGACACGTCAACTGGCTGCCACCCACACTACCCCACCCGGGCCGAGGACAAACTATAACTGAGGTACGTGCCCTTAGCGAGAACCAAATCCGGGACTCTCTGGTCCACAAGCCAATGCTCTAACCACAGAGCTACTGGCCAGGACCAAATACTTTATTTTCACTGATATTTAATACATAATTTTTTTTTCTTTTACTAAGTTTATGATACCACAGTATAGGACTGGGCATTCCTCACACACCTGCAGACTAATATATTATAAAATGTTTCGAATTGGAGAAAATAAAAAGGGCTTTTTTTTTTATCAATTAGTGATTTATCTGTTTTTAAAAAATTCAAATACTGAATTGACTCTATAGTTAACAAGATTTCATTGCCATTTTCTTTTCTTTTTTTAAATTAGTTTTTTTCCTTGTTATGAAATTTAGAGAGAGAGGAAGGGAGAGGGAGAGAGAGATAGAAACATCGATGAGAGAGAACATCGATTGTCCGCTTCCTGCATGCCCCCCACTGGGCATCAGGCCCACAACCTGGGCATGTGCCCTGACCGAGAACCGGTGACCTCTTGGTGCATGGGTTGACGCTCAACCACTGAGCCACAGCGACCAGGCATCATTGACGTTTTCTACTCTGGTCACTCGGATTTAGCTGTGTGATACCCTTTGATGTCAATTTGATCCATTGCTTAAATCCTTATGAGCAGCTTGGAACTTTCACATGACTGTGAGACAATAATGTCACAGCTGCGGTCTTTTTACAGTTTTTTAAATTTATTTCATTTCATATATATATATATATAAACATTAGTAATATTGAGCACTTTTCATCATTAAAACACCGTTAAATCATGAACTGTAACATCTGTATAAAGGAAGTAAATAATTTTACGTTCATTTTAGCAGATGGACAGTAAAATGCTGAGGCCAAGTCACAAGATTAAAAGACAAGGTAGCTATTTGACTGAACTGCTGTTGGATTCAGGCACAGACCAAGTCAGAAGTAAAAAACCTGATGCAGAAAATGAATGTAGGAACCTAGCGGTGTGTAACAATGCTTGCTCTGAGATACCTCACCCACGAGCTAGCCTGGACAGGCTCATATCTGCTAGACTTAACTTATCCCTTTTTTTATATCTTTCCCAGCTTCTGCTGTAGAATAACTCAGACCCTCTCTAGTTATTTAAGTAGAGACTACAAAATTAAAAAGCAATTTAAAAGAGAATTTATTTCATGTTATAAGCCATACTTTTGACTATTTTATTTATTCTTAACAAACATTTTCCCATACAAAAAAATTGGAAGCAAGAGTAATCTTAATAATATAGTACTTTTAGGAGAAGGGAGAGGATGGTGGCCCAAGGAAGTGATATAAGGGCAAAGCTTAATTAAGTTATGAAATAACTGAAGCATAATGTTTAGATACATACAATTTCATATTATCAGATTTTATTTTTCAAATATTTTTATTTATTTATATTGATTTGAGAGAGAGAGAGGAAAGAAGAGAGAGAGAGAGAAACATCAATGAGAGAGAACATCAATTAGCCACCTCCTGCATGGCCCCCACTGGGGATTTGGCCCACAACCTAGGCATATGCCCTGACCAGGAATCAAACTGGCAACCTCCTGGTGCATGGGTTGATGTTCAACCACTGAGCCACACCAACCAGACTATATTATCAGATTCTAAAAGTATAACTTCCATAAGCTATTAACCATGATAATGTGCATAGAAATATACTAGTCAAATTAATTTATTAGCGTTATTTGATAGTTTGCAAAATTTCTTTGTGTGTAAGCAGTATAACCTCATATAGAAATTTTTTAATTCATATGTCAGAATGCAGTTTCTTGACAAGCCCAGTGAGTGAAAAGTAAATAGTAAAGGTATCCTAGATGTCCTTTACTTTCTAAGTATCATGCAGTCCAAGATCTCTCTCTGCAAATACACTAGGTTCAAAAAAGATATTTTTTACCTGGCTGGTGTGGCTCAGTGGTTGAGCGTCAACTCATGCACCAAGAGATCATCAGTTCGATTCCCGGTCAGGGCACATGCCCAGGTTGTGGGCCAAATCCCCAGTGAGGGGCATGTAGGAGGCAGCCAATCGATGTTCTCTCTCATTGATGTTTCTATCTCTCTCTCCTCCCTTCCTCTCTCTCTAAAATCAATAAAGAAAAATAAAAATTTTTAAGAGATTTTCTCACAATGTACTCAGCTACCTTGGACTTGTGAGTCATTCAGGAGAATTTAACATTATGATAAGAAAATAAATAAAATTAATTTTGTACTATTCCATTGCATATATGATCCATATCTTCTTTATCCATATCTTCTTTTATCAAAGGACACTTCAGTTATTTCCATGTATTGGCCACCATGAATAGTGCTGCCATGAACATAAATGTGCATATATATATATACAGTTTTTTAAAATAAATATTTAAAACATTTTTAGCTATATTCTCAGAAGAGGGATTGCTGGGTCATATGGTAACTCTATTCTTAATTTTTTGAGGAACCGCCATACTGGTTTCCACAGTGGCTACACCAGTTTAAATTCCCACCAGCAGTGAATGAGGGTCCTTTTCCTCCACAACCTCCCTAACACTTATTATTTGTCTTGCTGATAATAACCGTTCTAACAGATTTGAGGTGGTATATCATTTTAGATTTGATTTGCATTTCCCTAATAGTTAGTGAAGTTGAGCATCTTTTCACATATCTATTGGCCATTTGTGCATCCTCTTGGGAGAAATGTCTGTTCAGGACCTCTGCTCATTTTTAATTGGGTTGTTTTGTTTGTTTGGTGTTCACCTGTATGAGTTCTTTATATAGAGGGGTGGGAAAATATAGGTGTATAGTTGGGAGTATGCAAAACAGATTTTAAAAAGCTGTTGTATAATCATAATCTGCATGTCTTTTTCCATATAAACAACTGTAAACGCACTTTTGCCCACCCCTCTATTTTGGATATTAACCCTTTGATGGAGCTGATGTTTGCAAATATCTTCTCCCATTTAGTTGGTTGCCTTTTTGTTATGTTGGTGGTTTCTTTTGCTGTGTCAAACCTTTTTGGTGTGACATAGTCCCATTCATTTATTTTTGCTTTTACTTCCCTTTCCATGGTAGTCAAATACATAAAATCTTCTGTATTACCCAGGCACACAAGTTTAACAACTATGTTTTCTTCTATGTAATTTATTGATTAAGGTCTTCTATTTAGATTTTTGTTCCATTTAGAATTAATTTTTGTATATACAGACAAAAAGTAGTCTAGCTTCATTCTTTTGCATCTGACGTCTTTTCTCAATACACAATGGAATACTACTCAGCCATAAAAAAGATCACTGCCATTTGCGACAACACGGATGGACCTTGAGAATATCATGCTAAGTGAAATAAGTGTTACAGAAAAAGTTAAGAACCATATGATTTTGCTCATATGTGGGCTATAAAACTGAAAGCAGCAAATGAACAAACAAGAAAAACAAATAAAATGAACAAAAACGGATAGACACAGACAACAGTATGGTGGTTACCAGAGGGAAGGGGGTAAGGGGTAAAGGGGTTCAAACATATGGTGAAGGAAGATTATTTGACTTTGGGTGGTGAACACACAATACAATATATGGATCATGTATCATAGAAATGTATACTTGAACTCTATGTAATCTTATTAACCATTGTCATCCCAATAGATTTAATTTTTTTTAATTTTTAAATAAATAAATGGAATTCAATATTTCCAAGTCTGACTGCCTTGAGAAGACACTGTACTTTAAATCAGCATGCATCACTGTGAATATTAAGAATAGAACTGAAGCAAATATTTAATAGAGGCTTAGAAAAGTACAAAACACTATCATCCTGAGGTTGGTTTTCTGCTGCATTGAGTTTTACTTTCCATATGTCAATATGATAAAAACTTTCCCTCAGTCTATCAATATAGATTAATGTTTCACCATTATGGTATGAATATAATGCAGTGTTTTGTTTCCCACTGTAACCTTTACCACAAAACTATTGTGTGCTTTTTAATAGCAGATTGTGGGAGGAAATTTTTTTTTTAATAGAGTTCCAATAATGCATTTGTAAACATAACCTCTATCCTTTGAACTACTGAGTGTTAACCTTGCTATAAAATGTGTTTCCTTTGGTTTTTGAATAAGTTCTAAGTAGGGACATAAAATTAAAATGCAAAGGTAATTATGATTAGAATTACCTAAGATTAATCTAAAATGTGCATTTCTAAATATTGGATAGTGCTATATAAAATATTGTATTATTATTAAGAGCTTTATAATGTTAGAAAGTTAGTCTGTGAAGGTCCATTTATTGAAGACACTATAATTCAGCAATTGGTCAGTGGAGCTGTAATTCCTTTCAACAGTTCATCTTTTCTAGAAGTTCCTTTGTATGCACCGCTGGTGTGGCTCCGTGGTTGAGCATTGACCTACACACAAAGAGGTCGCTTGTTCAATTCCCTGTCAGGGCACATGCCCAGGTTGTGGGCTGGATCCCCAGTGCGGGGCATGCAGGAGGTGGCCAATCAATGTTCTCTCTCATCGATGTTTCTATCTCTCTCTCCCTCTCCCTTACTCTCTGTCTCAAATCAATAAAGAAAAAATATAAAATAAATCAGTTACTTCATAAATGAGATAGCTATTTTTAATAAATTGATGAATCCCTTAATATAAACAAATAATATGTTTAAAGGGGTTTTAATTTTAAACTTACCCATGGAAGCTTGTGGATACAACAAATGAGAAGTTTTGGCTTATTGAAAATGAAGAGAGTTTTTTGTGTCACTTTAGTAATTCAGTTAGAATTTTAAACTCTTTGGATCTTCTAAAGAAAGAAAAAAATTAAATTCTAGATTAAGACTTCACAGCGAGAATATCAGTATACACTAAATATATCAAAATAAAAGAGAAATTTTTGAATGTCAGATGACATCATATTTCTGGCAGCTCCAAATTTTCCTGTCAGGCTCTGCTTTGTTTTCTCGTGGGACCAGAATATCCAGATCACCCTTTTTTTAAAAAAAAAAAAAAAAAAAAAGGTAGGTTAATCTATAATTCCAGTCAGCATCTGGGGTATTCGGGGACTTTGGTAGCTGAACAAACAGAAAATATCGTCACTTGGAGAAAGTACCTAAATCCTAGTCTTCTTGGCAAAAGAAATATTGTCATGAGTCTGATTTAATTTAATCTACATCCATGATATTTTATTACTAGCATTCTCTCTGTAGGTTGGGAGCCTATGAAAGTAAGCTCTATATTTTCCTTAAATTTTATAAACTGGATTTGAATCACTGAAGATGTAAATATATATATATATATATATATATATATATGTATATATATATATATATATATATACATATATATATATATAATATATATCTGCTTCAACTGCTCAGAAAGTTAGTATACCTCTTCCCGAGATTGTTAGGAATATGTGTGTATTCAGAATAACAATAATTAAAAAATATAGACTTAAAAATTTCATATCTTACTTTAATGTTTCTAATTTTTTTTATCCTAACCCAAGAACATTCCTGCATTTATCTTCAGATAGAGAAGGAGGGAGAGGGGGAGGAAGAGAGAGAGAGAAACATCGACGTAAGAGAGACACATCTAGTTGCCACCCGCACGACCAACCAGGGCCGGGGACAAACTGCAACCGAGGTACGTGCCCTTTGCGGGAACCGAACCCAGGACTATCTGGTCTGCAGGCCGATGTTCCAACCACTGAGTCAAATCAGCCAGAGCAATGTTTCTAATTATTGATAAGAAAGGATTTTTTCACAAAAATGTAGTTGTTCCTCCTTAAGAAACTACTCAAATGAGCTCTGTCTACTAGTCTCAAACAAAAATGTAATGCTCCTTGGTGAAAGCAAATTTCCTCAAGTTATGATCAATATTATATATATATATATATGTAAATATATATATATTTCAATTTAAGGGAACAAGTAAGTAGAAAATGCAAAATGAAGAAAACAAAACAACCATCAGATATTTAATGTTTTGTTTAATCATAGAATCACTAAGTTGAAAGAACCCTAGAATATGCAGTCCAATGCCATCGTTTTACAAGAGGGGAAATTGAAATCCTGAAAGATAATTTTTCCTAATCACATAGTTAATGACAGAACTAGGTTAAACTGTCTTGGAACCACCACTCTAAATGCTCATTTCACTAAACTGCACTGATACCTAACCAATTATTGTGCGGAATGCAGAACAAAGATATAAACTCTAATTCTTGCTCTCTTGGAACTTGTAATTTAGCAGCAGAAACATACATAAAATAAAATCTGCCCATGATCATGACAGGTAAGAGGTGCACTATTTGTCCAGAAGGAACATGGACAAATATCATGGTGCACTTGTAGGGTTAGGAGAGGCTTGATAAACGGGCAATATCTGAGGGTAAGGTGAGACTGTGATAAGAAATTTTATATTTGTTATAGTGTCCTACTGTTTGAAAATTTTAAATAATTTCCCAAAAACTTTGGTTCATTGTTCTTTTTTTCCAATGCAAAATGCAAATTAATTATAATATTGATCATTTTGATCATATAATTGCTAATTACCATAATTTGTATGGATAATCTGATTAACCACGTTTTTCTTTTTAGCTAAGGGGATTATATTTTCATAGGCTATTTTTATATAATCATGTTGTGCACTTATATTATTTAAAAAATACTTATCTCTCTCCTTTATTCATTCCACCACAATATTCCATTCAGAAATTAATCCACCATTATTAAGCTTCTAATAATGTATTTAAAAATCTTTGCCATTAATTTGTTTAGCCATGTTTTTCCCTTTATAAAAAATTCAGGATACCTGAGTTCTAATGATAATTGTTTAAGTTGATCATTTGGAGATTCCTGAAAGAATTACTTAAGCTGTTTCAGTGTAAATTACTTGACTTTAAAGGAGACAGTTATTTATAGTTTGTATTTTTGGTGCAAGTAATTAACATCAGGGATAAATTATTTTTATCTGAGACTTATTGTTTAATTTTTTGCACTGTGTGTATGTTTTAAGAAACAAATAAAACTAGAGAAACAACACAGAAAAATTAATTTTGCTGTGAATGTAAAACTGCTCTAAAAATAATATCTATGAATTTTTTTTAAAAGAACCTCTAGTGCCCTGGCAGGTTTGGCTCAGCGGTTAGAGTGTCGGCCTGCGGTCCGGAGAGACCCGGGTTCGGTTCCCGCTAAGGGCACGTACCTCGGTTGCAGTTTGTCCCCGGCCCTGGTTGGTCGTGTGGGTGGCAGCCGCTCGATGTGAAGACACGTCGATGTTTCTCTCTCTCTCTCTCTTCCTCTCTCTTCCTCTCTCTCCCTCCCGCTCTGTCTGAACAAAAAAAGCAAAAATGTCCTCGGGTGAGGATAAAAAAAAACAGAAAACTAAAAGAACCTCTAGTAACACTCAGCTTAAACCAGCATTTTATTTTTTATTTTTTATTTATTTTTTATCCTCACCCGAGGACATTTTTCCATTTTTTGCACAGATAGAGTGGGAAAGAGAGAGAGGGAAACATCGGTGTGAAAGGGACACATCGAGTGGCTGCCACCCGCACGACCAACCAGGGCCGGGGACAAACTGCAACCGAAGTACGTGCCCTTAGCGGGAACCGAACCCGGGTCTCTCCGGACCGCAGGCCGACGCTCTAACCGCTGAGCCAAACTGGCCAGGGCTAAACCAGCATTTTAAAACTATTTGCACTTCCCATATGTTTGAGGAAGGTCAGTGAGTGTATGTGGGTTAGGTGCACTGAGCTGCTACTCCTATGTAAATCGCAATAGCTGCCCCTTTGGGTATTGTCTCTGTTGTGGCTTTGATTCTGTTAAATTTTCATTAAAAGGTTGGGAGATATCTTACAAAGTTTATACTTTTCAAATTTTTGAAAATCCCTTGTTGAAAGGACAAAGAACAACATTATTCAGCGTTCTCCACATCCTCATTTTATTTTCTGCTTCTTTTTCCTCTAAGCAACTTGTGTCAGCCAAGCTTATTTCCCAGACATTATCTGAACTTACCTTGTGGTTTCCTTGCTCTCTGTGCCTTTCTGTAGCTTTGCAAGCTCCACCTTGAATGTCTTCATTTACTGCCCCCCAATCCCTACACTCCTAACAAAATGTCAGTGTCCTTTCAATGGTTGATTTAAGTTAAACTTCTCCCATGAAGTCTTCTAAATCATGGTAGCATGAAGCTACCGCTCTATTCATGGCACAACAGTACCATTTATCACTCATTCTTATCACTACTTTATATTATAGTCATCTATGTAGACTAGATTTAAATGTCCTTACTTTTTGTCCGGCTGATGTGGCTCAGTGGTTGAGCATTGACTGATGAACCAGAAGGTCGCCAGTTTGATTCCCGGTCAGGGCACAAGCCCAGGTTGTGGGCCAAATCCCCAGTGGGGGGCATGCAGGAGGCGGCCAATCAATGTTCTCTCTCATTGATGTTTCCATCTCTCTCTCCGTCTCACTTCTTCTCTCTCTAAAAAATCAATAAAGAAAAAAAAATTTAAAAATAAATAAAATGTCCTTACTTTTCAGTTAATATGTGTTGAACGAAGGAAAAATTAGTGAATTTTTCATGCATCACAAGTTTTGCAAAAGTAATAAAGTTTTATTGTTTTTCAAGTTTTAAACACTAAGAAAATAAAATCTATGTATTTAACTAAATAGCTATCATGTAATGTTATAACTCTAGGAGTCTATAATGATCCTATCGTCTCAGATTCGGAGTTTTTCTGAATGATAGTTGCCTATAATTTAAAATTTAAAATTCATTTCTCTGAAGCAGTGTATTTTGTATGAATCGTTGATGTGTTTTTTTAATTAGTCCTTCAAAACTTTACTTTCTAATAATTAGAATGGCATACCTGAAATATATTTCTAATTTTTCTTGAGAATTTTCCTAAACCTAGTATTAATCCATTAAGACATAGGTCTTGTATTCATCTTGAAGGTATGTATTTCTTATAAATTATAATCTGTTATTTAATTTAAAAATAGTTTTTAATTTTAAAATTGATACATGAGGACATCTCGTCTAAATTATTGAACTGAAGAAAGAATCAAGAAATATCTTTTTCTATCATCTTTTTGGATAATCTGATTAACCTGTTCCAACTTGAACAACATTGGTGGTCAAAACCAATAATAATACACTAACATTGATGCAGTTCTGGACAGATGTAGAAATGTACAGGAAAAGTAAATTCTTAAAAAAATCATTCTGCCTGTTTTCTTCTTTCAGCAAATAAATTTTATGTTTTAAAATACCCATTTTAGAGGGACAGTGTTGTATAGTAGTACATGGGATACTATCCTGAATAGTGTGAGGGATCCTGAGTAGTAATTAGCTGTGTGTCTTTGAGAAAGTCTCTTCCCCTATATGTACCTGAAATTATCAGTTCTGTAGAATGATGGTTTTGGAACTTGTAGATATATAAGGTGTTTCCTCTACTTTGATCCTTTTATATCGTTAGACTTACACAATGTAGGAAAAGTCCCCCAAAAGTAATATCATGTTGACACAAATATTCTCCAGAAGAACGAATACAAAAGGTCTGTATATACTCATGAAAGTTGTTCTTCAGAATTCAGTATTTGCTTCTTCGTGTCATGCATGGGAAAGATGCTTTATCAACTTTTTGTTAAATAAAGAAAATAAAAGTAATTTTAAATCCAGAAGTTGATGTCTGTGGCAGCAGAAATTCCTCCATGCATTAAACAGAGGCAGAAAAAAAAAAAAAAATGCCTCAGAAGTGCACTTTAAGAGAGCGATATTCAATTTCACAGGAAAGATTCAACATCGCTAGTAACCCCTGGGTCCTTTCAATGGAGTGCTGTAATTTATACATCAAAGTGAGAACAAGCATGCTGAAACATAAGGCCTGCAGAAACAATTCAATGTTTCTATCAAAATGTAGTTCAGCAGTTACCCAGTCCATGAAATGCTCATTAACAAGCTGAGGCAATATGCACCAAGTATACAGGCTCACCTTTGCATATTAATGAGCGATGTGTAATAACATTTATGGCTCTTGCTGTTCCACATGCAGGGAACATTGAGATTAGAGCTGGGCTATATAAATGTCAAATGGATTTATGGTCATGCATACCGCTGTTTTAAAACAGTAGTCTCTTAACAGCCACAAATGCCCTATTTATATGCAGGTACTTGGCACCTACCTACCTTATTTCTTGAGCCACGGATTACTTCTGCTGTAGATTTCCGACCTATAACACAGATCTACCACCAACAGTTTTATGAAGCCATATGCCCTTCAGAAACAATGTAATTTTGCTTTTCCTGCTATAATAATGTACATTCTCCTAATGTTTCATAATAATCTTTCATTTAAAGGGGCAAAGCAAGATGTCAGGTTAAAAAAGGCAGATAACATGTAACTAAACAAGACTCTAAGTGCTGAAATAAAAATAATGGTTTCCTGTTTTACTAGCAGCATGAGATCTCTTTAATATAAACACTCTAAGCCAACAAGAAGGGAAGAGAGGAGGATATACACAATTATTCATTCATTTCTACGCATTTTTAAACATTTTAAAATAAGAAAACAACACATATCAATAATTTAGCTATCTCCTCTGTTTCTAAAATTCTTGCCTGACCAGCTCACCCTTAGAATTCTCCTCCATATATATATTACATTATGAATTAAACATATATCTTCAAAAATTAATAGTCCCATAACATTTTCGTACAGATTTATCTCATTTCAAAATGTATTGCATGTTTTGTATGCAAACTAAGCTTGTATATTTTTGGTTTTGTAATAAAATACTACAAAAAGCTGATAAATTATTTAATAAATCAAAATGATATGGTGCAACCAGACCTTATCAGTAGCAAATTACCTATATGGCGTGACTTTTGGGAGTACAGTATTTGGTATAGATATTCCACAGTAACCAAAATCACTTTAGTAGAATGAATAGGAAATTAGAAAACTATAGATGGAATTGTGGAAGGTCCAAAGCAATTCAATAACTTTGTTAAATGAAGTCAAAACATTAGGCCTCTAGCTCATTGTTTTCTGCTATAATTTCCATTGTTTCATGATTTCTGTTATTTCCAAATGAACTTCTTTATAGACGATATGTATTTAAGCCAGGCTGATCAGCTAGCACATAGCTTAGCAAATTGTACAGGCTCTTAAATGCATGTCTAATATCTAAGATGTATTTATGTATTTTCTGTTTATATTTTTTATATTTGTTTGTTTATCTCTGAAGGAAAACATATTTCTATTTAACTTTTTTGCAAAATCTAACTTGAGACTTTTACACAATAAGGTTTTTGTCTTCTTGTACTATTTTTTTTCTTTATTGATTTGAGAAAGAGAGGAAGGGAGAGGGAGAGAGAGATAGAAACATGGAAGATAGAGAACGTCGACTGGCTGCCTCCTACACGCCCCCCACTGGGGATTGGACCCACAACCTGGGCATGTGTCCTGACCAGGAACCAAACTGGTGACCTCTTGGTGCATGGGTTGATGCTAAACCACTAAGCCACACCAGTCAGGCTCTTCTTGTACTTTTAAAAATTTTATTGTTTACAGTATTACAGATGTCTCCCATTTTCCCCCTGTAACCATCTTCCACCAAGACCCTGCCCCACCCCAGGCCTTCACCACACTATCATCTGCATCCATGGACTATACATACATGCATATATGTTTTTTGGTTAGTCTTTTCCTGTCCCCCCAACTCCCCCTCTCCTCTGAGATCTGTCAGTCTGTTCCATGCATCCATGTCTCTGGACCTATTTTGTTAGTCAGTTTATTTTATTCATTAGATTCTACATATAAGTGAGATCATGTGATATTTGTCTTTCTCTGACTGACTTATTTCACTTAGCATAAATACCTCCAGGTCTCTCCATGCTGTCTCAAAGGATAAGAGATCCTTCTTTTTCACAGCTGCGTAGTATTTCATTGTGTAATGTGTCACATCTTTTTTATCCATTCATTTATTGATGAACACTTGGTTGTTTCCAGATCCTGGCTATTATAAATAATGCTGCTATAAACATAGGGGTGCATATATTCTTTCTGATTGGTGTTTCAGCATTCCTAGAATATATTCCAGAAAGTGGAATAGCTGGGTCAAAAGGCAATTTCATTTTTAATTTTTTGCAGAAATTTTATACTGTTCTCCAAAGTGGCTGCACCAGTGTGTATTCCCACTAGCATGTAGCCATTCTGGCAGGTGTGAGGTGATAGCTCATTGTAGTTTTAATTTGCATCTCTCTGATGATTAGTGACCTTGAGCATTTTTTCATATGTCTATTGACCATCTGTATGTCCTCTTTGGAGAAGTGTGAGAAGTGTCAATTCAAGTCCTTTGCCTATTTTTTAATTGGATTGTCTTCTTGGTGTTGTACTGTATGAGATTTTAAATATATTTTAGAAAGTAAGCCCTCATCAGATGTATCATTGATGAATATGTTCTCTCACACAGTGGATTCTCTTTTCATTTTGTTGATTATTTCTTTTGCTGTGAAGAAGCTTTTTAGTTTGATGTAGTCTCATTTGTTTATTTTTTTCCCTTTGTTTCACTTGCCCTAGGAGATGTATCAGCAAAAATACTGCTACGTGACATGTGTGAGATTTTACTACCTATGTTTTCTTCTAGGATTTTTATGGTTTTGTGACTTACATTAAGTCTTATAATCCATTTTGAGTTTATTCTTTTTTATGGTATAAGTTGGTAGTCTAGTTCCTTTTTTTTTTTTTTTTTTGGCATGTATCTGTTCAATTTCTTTTATCACCATTTATTTTAGAGACTGTCTTTACACCATTGTACACTCTTGCCTCCTTTATCAAATATTAATTGACCGTGATGGCTTGGGTCCATTTCTGGGTTCTCTGTTCTGTTCCACTGGTCTATATGCCTGTTCTTATGCCAGTACCAGGCAATTTTGATTGCAGTGGCTTTGTAGTATAGTTTGATATCCAATACTGTGATCCCTCCAACTTTGTTCTTCATTCTCAAGATTATTGAGGCTATTTGGATCTTTTTTAGTCCCATATACATTTTTGGAACATTTGTTCTATATCTGTGAAACAGGCCATTGTTATTTTAATAGGAGAGATCACTCCTTTTTACCCAAGCCACTGGGGCTTCACCTTGCACCCTTCCAGAAAGTAGAGGGTCCCACAAAGTCACTGATGGGTACAGCCCACAGACCCCTCCACCGGAACCAAACACAGCTGCACAGCCTCTCCAGCAGTTGAAGTCCAAAGGGAACTTCTCAGCGGCTAACAATAGTACACTCCTTCGCTGGGAAGGGAGTGTCCCAGGCGGAGAGAATTCCCCTGATTCCCTCTGCCCAATGTTCTGCTGGCTTTTTGTCTTGTCTCTCTTGCTCTGAGTTGGGGATCCCCTCGTGAGGTTCAGATGCCACACTCTCAGGGGGAAGGAGGTGGAGAGGGGCTTTCCCTTTCTATGCCTTCTTGGACTTTCTGAGAGAAGGAATAGCTTTGGTCTTGACTGTGAGTTGCATTAACATGATATAATGTAACTGCTTCAAAACACACTGCCAGAGTATGACGAGAAGGGACAGGAAGGGTATACCAGGTTAGTTTTCAAATAATGCAAAGTTTTCACTATACCATACACATATATACTATGAAGTAAAGAAAACGACTTAGAGAATGACAACATCTAATTTTTCTAAGATGTTTGGGTAAAATAAAAGAAGTGTAGTTAAAATGGAAATTAAGAATAAGTAAAATTGCCCTGGCCGGTTTGGCTCAGCGGTTAGAGCGTCGGCCTGTGGTCCAGAGAGACCTGGGTTTGGTTCCCGCTAAGGGCACGTACTTCGGTTGCAGTTTGTCCCCGGCCCTGGTCGGTCGTGAGGGGGGCAGCCACTCGATGTGTTCCTTTCACATCGATGTTTCTCTCTCTCTGTTCCTCTCTCTCCCTCCCACTCTACCTGAACAAAAAATGGAAAAAAAAAAATGTCCTCGGGTGAGGATAAAAAAAAGAATAAGTAAAATTAATTTTGTTAATACTCACATGAGGATATATATATATATATATATATATATAATCTTTTTTTAGAGAGAGTGGAAAGGATGGGGAGAAGGGAAGAGAGGGAGAAACATGGATGTGAGAAAGATACATCCCACTGGTTGCCTCCCACAGGACCCTGACCAAGGCTGGGGATTGAACATGCAACCCAGGTACGTGCCCTTGACCAGGAATCGAATCTGCGACCCTTTGGTGTGCAGGCAAGTGCTCTAACCATTGATCTACAATGGCCAGGGCTAAATTTTCATTTTTAACTAAATAGTTGTAGATTCTAATCACCAAATTCTTATTTTACACTTTTTGAAAAAAATCGTAAGCCTCATAGTTTTACAGTGACATTATAGTTAAACAGTGATGCCTTTAAGATAGATGAATGAAGGAAGACATATGTAGTTGGAAACTAATGTCTTGTTGCAGAAAACAACTTATCTTTCAGCAAGTGACATGACTATGACAAGTGAAAATAAAATAAACATTCATTTCTCTTCTCAGGCATAAATGTTTTAGCTGAACAAAATTACTAACTATGGTTATCTGTAGTGTGTGCACACTGGATTATGACTCCTTCTAAGTACTGATTTTTTAAGTATTTAAAGATCTAATACACATTTATATACATTTTTGTTGTAGCGAATCATCAAATTTTCTGACCCTATTTCATTGTCTTGATAGTATGAGCATGTAGCATTGGCCAGTAATGAAGTTTATCTATCATTTTTATGCTAATTAGTTTTTTATGGGTTATACATTCTTAAATGTTAATAACATGACATTTATTTTCAAACATATTTTCTAGCTTTTAAAATTAACTCTGACACTTTATTATGTAACCTAGGTCATATTAAGTCACGTTACTGGAGCACCTGTGTTATCAATACATATTTTTCCTGATCTGTATGTAATCTGTTACATACGCAATGCTTCTTTTATCTCTTGGAGCTCTTTAGAAATAATTGAATAGTAGGGGCAAAATATAACCCTTTTATAAATAAGGAGAACACCACATTTTTTTCCCATTCTTAAATGTCTTTAAATTTTAACTCATTTGTTTTTAAATGTTTAGAAATGAAAGAAAACTGAAAATTACCTTTTGTGGGGGGATATATGATTGGGAGAAAATAATTATTTTTATCTCAATTTACTTTGTACCCAAATACTTACAATTTTAAATGACAAAGGACAAAATGCAGTAGCTTCTTCCTTTATAATCTCCCACCTCTCCCACCTACACGAAAACAATTTTTTTAAATTAAAAATAACACTGCCAAACTGATAAAAGAAGCAGTCACTTCTTGAAAAAACAAATCCAGCTAGAATTTTAACCATTTTTTTCCTATGCCTAAAAATCAACATAATAGGACCATTTCTGAAACAATTTTTGAAATTGTTGAACTGTGAACTGGTTGGTGTTTTCTTGCTCTGCTCGTAACTAGTTTCAAAGTGTATGATGTCTAACCGCTGTGCTGTACATCTAAAGTAAATACAAAATAAAGTTGAATGCAAAGTGTAATTGAAAAATAAAATTTTTAAAAATCCAAAAAACAGTTGCATAAGACGTCTCTATTTCTTAATCATCTTTGTTCCTTTTGTCGTTAAAAATGCCTGCTGTATTTGTGAACCCAGCTATAAATTCCTCTATAAGGAAAAGAACTAAAAGGAGTCAACGAATGTCACATAAAATGGTGGTATAGTGAGAATGAAGGCCAAGCGATACTCTTGAGTACTTAATGTTTACATTTAAGAAAATTATAATCTCAAAGTATCGCCCTTCATTCACTCTATGCTTTAACCAATTGAGCAACCTGTGGTTCTTGCAACGTGAACAACTTTGTCCTGCATCCTCATTTGGGGGGAAAGTTCATTCTCATCTGAAATCCTTTCCCTTCCCTCCTCCAGTCCTCCCCTCTGCGTGTCGACCTGTGTAATTTTTTTCTTTAATGTCAAATCCACTTTCTCTACTAAGTATTCTCCTTCGAATATCCCCAATTAGATGAATATTTCTTCTCTTATCTGAACAGCATGTTCCTCAGTTTATAATACAGTGATTCATATGAACTTAGACTGTAAGCACTTCGTGAGCAGGAAGCATACAATGTGTTATTGTCACAGCATCTACTCAACCTGTAAACATTGTAGATCCTCGGATCTCAATGATAGGCTACATTCTACTTTTCTTCTATCATCTCCCTCTTTTGAATATATATATATATATATATTCAGTGAGAGACATTGATTTGTTGTTTCATTTATTTATGCATCATTGGTTGATTCTTGTCTGTGATCTGACCAGGAATTGAACTCACAACCTCTGCATATCAGGACAATGCTCTATCCAGTTGAGCTACCCAGCCAGGGCTATAATCTCTCTCTTGGTGTTATCATGTCTAAGGGGTTAGATAACATCTATATGCTAATGGCTCCTTTTCATCTCTGAATGCTTATATCTAACTACTCACTTTATATCTAAACTGTCATAAGTAACAGGAACCTTAAACTTCAACTGCCTTTGTGCTGCACCAACCCTAGTTCCTTCTTCATCATCCCTGTCTCAATAAATGATGCTAACATCAGCTCGGTTTAACTCATTATTTCCCCTAGCCAGCCTCCATTCAGTCCATCACCAAATCCTATTGGTTCTGCCTCAGAATTCTGTTACTCATCCAGTTCTTACCATCTGCGCTGCTTTCACATTACACAGGCCATTGCCCATCCATCACACATCATTTTACCAGTCTTCTAAACAGCATCCCCAGCTACCATTCTCATATTTCTTTAATTACACTCTTTTCTGCATGTAGAGTTAGAATGATGTTGAAAACTATAAATCAGATTATGATGACTTCCCAGTGCATTTAGAATACATGTCAAATTTGTACCATGACCCACAATATCCTACATAATTTGACTCTTGTCTATGTCATTAACCTCATTTCATTCCACTTTCCTCCGTGCTCAGTATATATTCCAGGCACACCAGTCTTCCTTTTCAGGTTTTGTGAAACAAGGCAAGCTCTGTCCTGTCCCAGTATCTTTGCCTTGCTATATGCTCTTTGCCTAGGACACTGCTACTGCACACCCTCCACTTTTCTCTTTTTTAAAATTTTTTTTTCCTTTTATTTATTTTAGAGAGAGAGGAAGGGAGAGGGAGAGGGAGATAGAAACATTGATGAGAAGAGAACATCGATTGGCTGCCTCCTGCACGCCCCCCACTGGGGATCGGACCCACAACCTGGGCATGTGCCCTGACCCAGAATCAAACCGGCGACCTCTTGGTGCATGGGTCGATGCTCAGCCACTGAGCCACACTGGCCAGACACCCTCCACTCTTATCATATTTTAGGTTGCAGCATCCCAAAACATGCTGTTTACAGTACTGCTATTGATTCAGTACACCTCCTAATACCACATTCATTTTCCCCTCTATTGTATGCACTTCAAGTGTTACAAACTCAAGTACTACAGCGGCCAGACAGATAAAATAAATGAGTAAAAAGGGCCTGATATAAACTATGTGGTATGGCAAGAATTCTGTCTGACTGGAGATGACATTCTGGGTCTAAGATGGACAATGGGAGGAGGTGGAGGAAGGTGTATGGGAAATAAATGGTGATGGAAGGAGACTTGACTTGGGGTGTGAACACACAATATAGCGTACAGTTGATGTGTTGTGTAATTGTCACTTAGAACGTGTATAATTTTGTGAACCAGTATCATTCCAATAAATTCAATAAAAAGAAAAATAAATACATTTAAAAAAATGGGCAATGGCTATTAGTCCAAGTCATTTGGAAGTAGGGCTGTAATGTTGGAAATATACAAAGGTCTTCAAGAAAAACAGGGAGTCTAAATATTTATGTAAATGTTCCGTATGTTTTCATTCATGTAAAAGAATATTTTGTTGTTAGTCCTCGCCTGAAGATATTTTTTCTAGATAGTGTGGGAGAGGGAGGTAGAGAGAGAAAAACATTGATGTGAAGGAGACACATCGTTTAGTTGCCCCCTGCATGACGCCAACCCAGGCAGAGGATAGAACCTGCAACCCGGGTACATGCCCTTGACCCTTCCATCCACAGGCTGACACTCCAACTGCTGAGCCAAACCGCCCAGGGATGTAAAAGAATATTTTTGAAACACTGCTTAGACCAAACAAACATGTTTCCTGACCATGTCTGGCCTTAGACCTCCAGTTTATGACCTCTGATTCACTTACCCATTTTTTTACTGTTGGTTTCCTGTTTTGCCTGATGGACTGTATGCTCTGTGTGGGACAGGGAACATGCATGTCTTGTTCATATTTGCATCTCCAGTGCCTAACAAGTATCTGACACACAGCATGAACTCAGTAAACATTTATTACATGAATGGATAGATATATTTAAATTTTAGGCACATACATTTTAATCATGTTTTCTAATTTAATGAATGAAATTTAATGCTGAATCATTTGAAAACCACAATGTAGTAGAGGCAGGCAACATTTAATTTTATGATCCATGATGAATGGTTCCAATTATGTGTAAAAATATAACACAATGTTCATTAATATGATATCTTCAATATAAATAATATTGTGCCTTTTCAGTGTAGTCAAAACAATAGAATTAGTAAAATTACAATGATGTATGCATCAGTAAAAGTTATTCATATTGGTTATATGTGTTTTATGTTTCTATAAAAATCTCAAATAGTACCATACACATACTGTTCTGTACTCAAAGGAAAGTTCTATTTGTCATTATTCTACAAGGTATAACTATAAGTAATGGGACTAGTGTCAATAACTTAGTTATTGAATTCTCTCTCATTGCTTTATAGACACAGTGTATAGCAGTAGTCAACAGTAGTTATTACAAATATCTTGAAGGTTTTTGGAATGAACAAATCTATTTTTAACCTAATGATAAATGCCTGATATTTACAATGGATATTACAATAAACTAACTTATAGGGTATTTGCTCATTTTTTAAAAGTAAGTTTGATTATAATCTGAAATTTCTGAATTATTTCAAGAAGGCACCAGATACATTTTCATAATTAAAGAGGAATAGTATATATGTCAATTATACCTCAATAAAGTGATTTTTAGGAGTACGTTTCACCTCATATCTTGAAAAAGAGAAATAGCTGTTTTCTAAGCATATCTGCATTTTATGCTGTTTTTAAAATTGTATTTTATTAAATATATTTGGATAATCACAGATTTTTAAATTAAACATTAAAAATATAAATCATACCTCTTTTGATTTGGAATAGAATTTTCACTAGAATGAAGGGGTGTGTGTGTGTGTGTGTGTGTGTGTGTGTGTGCAGTAGGTTATATTTTAAGGAGAAAAATGTTTAATGTATGGGAAAATATAATTTAAAAACTAATAACTTAAAATCGATGCTTTAGGAGTGATATGCTTCTTTGCTTTTGTTAGGAATATATTTTTAAAATTTCTCTACTCATGATTCAGAATTTCAAATGAAGGAAGCTGAATTTTGCTGCTGAGTAGAAAAATACTTTTTTTTTTGGTATGTGCCCCTAGCAGGAACTGAACCTGGGACTCTCTAGTCCACAGGCCGACGCTCCAACAGCTGAGCCAAACCGGTCAGGGTGAAAAATACTTTTTGATACATTATTTGATTCAATTCTAATCCACAATGTCTTTTCTTTTTCATTTTAACTATCCTTGATGGGCATATCTGATATAGAAATGTTCATAACTGTTTGAAAACTGATTCCATGTAATGGATGAAACTTTTACAAGATGGTGTGATCAAATGAAATATATGGACTTAATTAATTACTGCTTTTATGAAACATATATGTTTTATACAATGCATTTATTGCCAGATTTCCAAGCATTTTTATTAGTAAAATGTGTAAGTTGATAAATCATTTTATATTAGTAAGTACCTAACATAGTCCATGTAATTTATTAGTGTTCTCATTCTATAGACATTGTTGCTGAGTGACTCACCTAAATTGTAAGAGTTTTGGATCTCCCTAGTCCTGGATTCATTTGTTTTAGGCCCTCCACCCTTGGATTAGATTGATTTTCTTTACTATATTTGGTTGTACATATGTTGTTAATTTACTTTGAGAGTTGAAACACTATCCTTACATCCTTTGTGGAATAAGGACGGGTTTTTAAAACGTAATTTAAATGTCACATCAGGAGAGTCACATATTTAACCATCCCCCTTTCTTTTTCACTTTTAGTTGCAAACCTCAAGCCAAATGTCAAATACTGTCAGTATAGAACTACTAGTTTTATGTTCTTGTTGTTGTGATTGTTGAATCAGATTAGACTCAGAAGTGGGGATCTGGTTATTGTGTGTTAAGTGCCATTGAGTGGACTCTCACTTCTGGCCACCCTATGAATGAACGATGTCCACAATGTCCTGTCTTCAAGAGGCCCGCTCAGCTCCTGTAGACTCGTGCCAATGGCTTCTTTTATTAAATCAGTCCATCTCGTATTTGATCTTCTTTTTCTGCTGCTGTCTGTTTCCCGCAGAATTATTTATTGTCTTTTCCAAGGAGCCCTGCCTTCTCATGAACAGCTTCAGTTTAGTCATTTTTGCCTCCAGTGATGTTCCAGGCTTAATTTGCTCTGGGACCCACTTGTTCATCTTTCTGGTGGTCCAGAGTATCCATAGAGCTCCCCTCCAACATCATATTTCAAATGAATCATTTTTTTTTCCTATCAGCCTCCTTCACTGTCCAACTTGCACATCTGTATACAGATAGAGACTTGGAATATAAGAGTGTGAATGATCTTAGCCTTGGTCTCTAATGACTCATCTTTGCCCATTGTGATTTCTCCTAATTTTCCCATTGCTGCTCTTCTCAGTCCAAGTCTTCTCTGCATTTCTTGGCTGCAGCCACCATTTGAATTGATGACTGAACCAACGTAAGCAAAATCTTCAACAATTTGGATGTCTTCCTTGTCTGTGTTAGAGTTGTGTGTTTCTTCTGTGGTCATGATTTTTGTCTTCTTGCTGTTCAAATGCAGTTCTGCCTTGGCATTTTCTTCTTTCATCAGAAGTTGTTTCAAATCTTTGCTACTTTCTGGTTAAAAAGAGTAAATAACCAAAAGAGTAATTTGGTCTCATTAAGAGGGTATTTTGATCAGAATCAGGCTCATTTATTCTGTGTTTGGTATGTAGCTATTTGTAAGTAGCTTTTAAAAATCTCTAGTCTTCAAACTCCTCCACCAATGGCTCTACCAAGTAAGGTGCTACAATTAATTATAATGAATGTGGAAGCAATTGGAGACACTGTTAACTGATACACAAATGTAAAATATTAGGCTAGTGGGAGTATGAGCTAAGTAGGATTTACAGAAATAGAAAAGAAATCATTGATCTGACATCCTGAATTTACTCTCCTGGGTCTCAGTCAGAAAAATAGTTGATGAAGAAATTATGTTCTAGGAATTGTGCATGCCTTGGACAGGGAAGAGAGATACAGATAACTAAAAATAGCATCTTTATCAAAATCTCTCAGTATTAGTTTTTAAAAGATGATTCTTGGTTCATCAGAAAATATTTATTTACCAGATAAATAATTGGACAGAAAGCAGATGATGTATCAAAATTCATTTCACATTTTCTAATACAATGAGTTAATATTAATAGAACATATTTTTGTGGGTGTTATAAAAAGTATTAGAAGAGCATAATGTTCCAAACAGCGCAGACAGTACATTTTAACTGTAATAGTTATCATTGTTGGAATTGATGGTGCCCTACATATCCAGAAAATAAATTCATTAATTAAAATAATGAATTCTTATTTTTATCCAGTTCTTATAAAGAAGTGAATGCAATTAAAGAGGATCTTTTTAATTGATTCCTTAACATCATTCTTTAAGACAGTTTTGTACTATTTTTTTTTTTTTAATCCTCACCAGAGGATATTTTTCCATTTTTTGTACAGATAGAGTGGGAGGGAGAGAGAGGAAAGGAGAGAGAGAGAGAAACATCGATGTGAAGGGACACATCGAGTGGCTGCCACCCGCACGACCAACCAGGGCCGGGGACAAACTGCAACCGAAGTACGTGCCCTTAGCGGGAACCGAACCCGGGTCTCTCAGGACCACAGGCCGACGCTCTAACCGCTGAGCCAAACTGGCCAGGGCCAGTTTTGTACTATTAACATACAACCATTTTATGAAACATGTAGCTCATATATGTCTATATATTTTCAATTTTAAGGTGGTTTTTCTAATATTATATACACCTCTATAAGAATATATATAATATATACATGTATTTAATACTAGGAAACTCAGAAGAAAAAAATGTGAAGATTGCTAATCTACTCATTAAGTAAAAATGTTGCACATTTTGGCAAGATTCTTTTTCGCATTATTATTATTAAAAATCATTGCACATATTAACTTCTGTGTTCCTGTTTCTACAAGAAACCCTTGAATAAAATTCTACAAGCATGCCTCAGAGGTAGTGCAGGTTTGGTTCCAGACCACTTCGATAAAATAACTATCACAATAAAATGAGTCACATTAATCTTTGGGTTTTCCAGTGTATATAAAAGTTATGTTTATACTGCACTTTGTTAAGTGTGTAATAGCATTGCATCTCAAAAAGCAATGCATATACCTTAATTAAAAGAATAATTTATTCCTAAGAACTCCTAACCATCATCAAACTGTGATGCTGCTTAATAGCCTTTTACAAACAATAGAACTTCTTTCAAAATTGGAATCAGTCCTCTCAAACCCCGCTGCTGCTTTAGCAACTAAGTGTATGTGATATTCTATACCCTTTGCTGTTGTCCAGCTTTGGTGTGGCTCAGTGGTTAAGCGTCAACCCATGCACCAAGAGGTGGCCAGTTCGATTCTCAGTCAGTGCACATGCCCAGGTTGTGGGCCCGATCCCCAGTGGGGGGCATGCAGGATGTTCTCTCTCATCGATGTTTCTATCTCTCTTTCTCTTTCACTTTCTCTCTCTCTCTCTCTAAAATCAATGAAGGAAAAAAAAAAAAAACTTTGTTGTCATTTCAACAATCTTTTTTTAAATTTTATTTTTGTTACAGATGTTTCTCCTTTTTTACCCCATTGACACCCTCCTCTCCATCCGTCCCCGCCCCATCCCCGTCCATGTCCATTGGTTTTGCATACATGCATATAAGTTCTGTGGTTTATCTCTTCCCACCCCCCACCACCCCCTCTTCTGAGGGTTGTCAGTCTGTACCCTACTTCCGTGTTTCTGGGTCTACCCTATTCCTCAGACTGTTATATTCATTATATTCCATATATAAGTGAGATCATGTGGTATTTGTCTTTTTCTGCTTGGCTTGTTTTGCTTAGGATAATGCTCTCCAGGTCCCTCCATGTCGTCTCAAAGGATAAGAGCTCTTTCTTTCTTATAGCTGCATAGTACTCCATTGTGTATATGTACCACATTTTTTTATCCACTTATCTATTGATGGACACTTGGGCTGTTTCCAGATCTTAGCTATCGTAAATAGTGCTAGTGCACTGCTGGTGGGAATGCAGACTGGTGCAGCCACTATGGAAAACCATATGGTGTTACCTCAAAAAATTAAAAATTGAACTTCTTTTTGACCCAGGGATCCTGCTTCTAGGAATATACCCTAAGAAGCCTGAAACACCAATCAGAAAGAATATATGTACCCCCATGTTCATAGCAGCACTATTTACAATATTTTAAAAAATTTAATTAATTTTTGTTACAGATGTTTCTCCTTTTCCCCCCATTGGCACCCTCCTCCCGATCCAGTTCCCCCCTCCCCCAGGCATGGTTGTCTGTGTCTATAGGGTATGCTTATATGCATACGTTCTTTGGTTTATCTCTTCCTTCCCCCCACTCCTCTGAAGTTTGTCATACTGAGCCCTACTTCTATGTTTCTGGGTCTATTTTGTTCTTCACATTATTTTGTTCATTATATTTCACAAGCAAGTGAGATCATGCGATACTTGCCTTTCTCTGACTGGCTTATTTCACTTACCATAATACTTATTTCAACAGTCTTCACAGATTCTTCACCAGGAGTAGGTTCCATTTCAAGAAACCACTTTCTTTGCTCATCCAAAAGAAGCAACTGCTCATCTGTTAAAGTTTATCATGAGACTGCAGCAATTCAGTCCCGTCTATAAGCTCCTTGTCTAATTCTAGTTCTCTTGCTATTTCCAGCACATCTGCAGTTACTTCCTCCACAGAACTCTTGAATTCCTTAATGTCATCCATGAGGGTTGCAATCAACTTCTTCCAAACTCCTGTTCATGTTAATATTTTGACCTCTTCTTTTGAATCACAAATTATTTTCATGTCATCTAGACTGGTGAATCCTTTCCAGAAGGTTTTCAATTTACTTTGCCCAGACCCATCAGCAGAATCACTAACTATGGCAGCTAAAGCCTTACCAAATGTATTTCTTAAATAATAAGGCTTGAAAGTCAAAAGCACTTCTTTATCCATAGGCTGCACGATGGGTGTAGTGCTAAGAAGCATTAAAACAACTTTAATATTGTTTTACATCTCCATCAGAGCAATTGGGTGATGAAGCGGCTTGTCAATGAGCAGTAATCTTTTGAAAGGAAATCTTTTTTCTGAGCAGTTGGTGTCAACTGTGGGCTTAAACTATTCAGTAAACCATGTTGTAAATAAATGTGCTGCGATCCAGGATTTGTTGTTCTATTTATAAAACAAGGCAGTGTAGATTTAGCATAATTCTTAAGGGTCCTATGATTTTGAAATAATAAATGAGTATTTGTTTGAATTTAGTCACCAACTGCATTAGCCTGTAATAAGGAAGTCAGCCTGTCCTTTGAAGCTTTGAAGCCAGTGATTGACTTCTGCTCTGTAGCTATGAAAGTCATAGATGCCATCTTCTTCCAATATAAGACTGTTTTTCTACTTTGAAAATTCATTGTTTAATGTAGCCAACTTCATTCATTATCTTAGTTAGATCTTCTGGATAACTTGCTGCAGATACTACATCAGCACTTCATGCTTCATGTTACACTCTATGTTATGGAGACAGCTTTATAGTTTTAGTCTCATGAACCAACTTCTGCTAGCTTTCAACTATTCGTTCGCACCTTCCGCACCTCTCTTAACCTTCACAGAATTGAAGAGAGTTAGGGCATTGCTCTGGATTAGGCTTTAAGGAAATGTTGTAGCTAATTTGATCTTCTATCCAGACCACTAAAATTTTCTTTATATCACCAATAAGGCTGTTTCACTTACTTATTATTCATATGTTCACTGGAGTAATAATTTCCTGCAAAACCTTTTTCTTTGCACTCACAACTTAGCTAACTGTCTTGCTCAGAGACCTAAATTTTGGCTTCTCTGGGCTTTTGACATGCCTTCCTCACTAAGTTTAATCATTTTCATCTTTTGCTTTAAAGCGAGAGACATGCAACCCTTCCTTTCAATTGATCACTTTGCGGCCATTATAGGGCTATTAATTGCCCTAATTTCAGTATTGTTGTGTCTCGCAGAATAGGAAGGCCTGCGGAGAGGGAGAGAGCTAGGGGGACGGCAAGTTTTGGGAGGAGCCAGAACACACACATTTATTAAGTTCACTGTCTTATAAGGGCACAGTTCGTGGTGCTCCAAAACAATTAAAATAGTAAAGTCAAAGATCACTGACCACAGAGCAACATAACAAATATAATAGTGATTAAAATGTGTGAAATATTGCAAGAATACCAAAATGGCATAGGCACATTAATTGAGCAAATGTTGATAGAAAAATGGTGCCAATAGACTTGCCCAACAAAAGGTTGCCATAAATCTTTAGTTTGTAAAAAGAACAATGTCTGCAAAGTATAATAATATAAAATAAGGTATGCTTGCATCTTCCTACTATATCAGTAGATAAATTGTTATCAGTGTACATCCTTTTAAAATTTTTACTATTAAATCAATTTAAAAATTATTAAAGAAAAAATTTGGCATTTCAATTTTCCTTGGGATACTTACCTTTTATATCTGTATTATGTTAATTATGATTAGCACATCCAATACTTTGTGATCATAATATACATTTTTTGTTGATAAAAGCTATTTTACATTATTACTGTTTGATATAATCAACATTTCTTTTTGTGATGCAGAGCTACAATCACCTAGATAAATAATTCTAACTCATTTAGTACACAGATGCCCTGCTACAACTTGTAGAGTATAAATGTTCATGTAAACAGCCCTGGCCAGTTTGGCTTAGCGGTTAGAGCATCGGCCCATGAACCAATGAGTCATGGATTTGATTCTGGTCAAGGGCATGTACCTTTGTTGCAGTTCATCCCTGGCCCTGGTCGGAGCATGGGGGAGGCAACAAGTCGATGTGGCTCCATCACATTGATGTTTCTCTCTGTCTCTCTCTCCCCCTCCCTCCCACTCTATCTGATAATAAATAGACAAAAGTATCCTCGGGTGAGGAATAAAAAAATAAATAAATGTTCATGGAAACATGTAGAAGAAACTCATCCATCTGCTTACTGGACTATATGCTGGAATTCATTCTCCTACCCTTCTTTAAAAAAATAGTTAATGAAGACAAGAACATTATCTGTCTCTGTGTGTTACATGTCATTGTGTTGGCTCTGACGACTGGGGACCCTATGAATGTGTGATGTCCACACTGTTCTGTCCTCAACAACCCTGCTCAGCTCCTGTAGACTCATGCTTAGGGCTTCTTTTATGAGTCAGGCCATCTCATATTTGGTCATCTTCTTTTCCGGCTGCCTTCTATTTTTCCCAGCATTATTGTCTTTTCCAAAGAACCCTGCCTTCTCATGGTGGGCTTGAAGTAGGACAGCTTCAGTTTTGACATTTTGCCTCCAGTAATGATTCAGACTTAATTTGTTCCAGTTCATCTTGTTGGTGGTCTAGGGTATCCATAGAACTCTTCCCTAACACCGTATTTTAAATGAATCATTTTCCCCCCTATCAACCTTATTTATTTTCCAACTTTCACACTCGTACATAGTAATCGGGAAAATGAGGGTGAGGATGACATACTTGGTTTATCCCTAAATCTTTAGGAACAAGCAGCATGCCTGGTTTATGACTGGTATTTCTAAAGATTTATTGAACAAGTGAATTATTATATAGTTTCCATGGAGATTGGGGGAAAATTGTAGCTTCAAAACTATCATATGTTGTATATATCAACCCTGGGTGTAGTTGTTAGGCTAGAGAAATTAAGGTTATTTTAAGATTTTTAGAGCTAAAACAATTATAATATAGGGTTCAAGTGTCAAGTTGGAAGATTTTCTATGCTTTTATGAACTTCCTGGAAAGATTTTAGTTGTGAGTGCAAAATATATTACCATTTACCATAATGTCCTTATAATATTGAAAACAATACACATCTAAATCACAATATGCATTTGAACTGATCTCACTGAATCATCATCTGGACAAGATGATTTTCTAATGTTGTATAGCATTTAAAAATGAATGGTTTTATATTTGTTAAGTTCTATTAATATTTATTGAGTTTAAAAATATATACAGTGTTCATTTTAACTTTACAAGTCCTAAGGTCAGGCTAAATTTTTTATGGATTCAAATGTTAAATCAAGAGACTGGAAAAATAAATAAAGGTCAAGGAGGACTTACTTATATGAAACACAGCAAAAGTTGTAAACTTTCTCCTCCATCAGGTGAGAAAATAACCTACTGTGACATGGAATAATTTTTATTTTTATAACATCCAACTTCATCCACAGTTTGCTGTAATCTAAAGAATTAATAGGGAAATAAACTTCTTTTGGATTAGGAATAATTTATGTTTTTTAAAATTAATTTAAAAATCTACCACTTCTTTACATTTATAACATAAGTAAGTGCATGTTTAGAAGCAAAACAACAAGAATTCAATGAACTTGATTTTGATTTTTTGAGGGTTTTTTTTAAAGGAAAATTTCTTTCCCTCATTTTAATTTAATGTGAAACAGTTCTTGCCGAGCCAGTGTGGCTCAGTGGATTGAGCATCCTCCCATGGACCGAGAGGTCCCAGTTCGATTCCTGGTCAGGTCACATGCCCCAGTTGTGGGCTCGATGCCAAATAGGGGGCGTGCAGGAGGCGGCCAATAGATGTTTCTCTCTCACATGGATGTTTCTATCTCTCTCCCCCTTCTTCTTTCTCTAGAAAAAAAATCAATAAAAATATTTTAAAAAAAGAGAGAATTTAGCGTCATTCATATTTTTAATCAAAACCAATTTGCTACAATGATAACAAGTACATTATTTCCATTACATGAATATCATATCTAAGAATGAATAATTTTTTCAAGTATAATGACAGTGCTCTTTATTATTAGGGCATGGTTACTTTGTCCAATAAAAAGTCCTGTGTGAAAGGCAAATTTTTTTTGCAAGGAAGGCACTACATTTCATTAATATTCTGTTTTGTGTTTCCAGTAAGAGTGGTAAAATACATCCCTCAAGTGGTTGCAAGAATAAGGTTTATGTTATAATATCAATATTAGTTTGAACACTGCTGAAGGAAATGATCATGTTTCTTGGGGAGAATAGTATACTTATAAAAAACTAATTGTACTTACCCCAAAGCTCAGATAGTACGTTTGTGATTATGATGTATTGTGTGTTTATGTGTGTAGTGGAATACATTAAGTCGATTGGAAAGTTGGTTTTCTAATTGGAATTAAAATTATAATCTTGGTGAAGAAAATCTGGGCCGTCTATATTTGGTAATGAGAAAGAAATAATTGAGCTGAGAGCACATACTGTAATTTGAAGACGACATATGCAAAAAATGTCATTAGCTCTAAACAAAAATATTTGAGAGTGGGTAATAGGTTGCTCACTTGTAATTATTTAGTCAATAATTGGTTTTCATTTACAAATTACAAGCACATGGCAAAAAGTCTTCTTCTATCTTCAAATTAAGACACTAGAATGCTAATTAGTCCCACATTCGCTCTTAAGCACTATTCATTAGCAAAGCAAAGAAACAAGTCAAACACCTTCTTTTGGATATTATAGGTGACATCTGAGCAAAGATTTGAAAGAGATGAGGGAGAAAACCATGTGACCTTGGAAGGGCTGATTCCATGCAGAAGGAACAAAACTGCAAAGGGCCCTGGCCGGTTTGGTTCAGCAGTTAGAGCATCAGCCCACGGACCAGAGTCCCGGGTTCGGTTCCCACTAAGGGCACATACCTCAATTGCAGTTTGTCCCCGGCCCCAGTTGGGGTAGTGTGGGTGGCAGCCAGTCAATGTGTCTCTCTCACATTGATGTTTCTCTCTCTCTTCCTCCCTCTCTCCCTCCTGCTCTATCTGAAGATGAATGCAAAAGTGTCTTTGGTTGAGGATAAAACAAAACAAAATAAAAAACTGCAAAGGTACCAGATACATGCCTCAGGTAGACAGCAAGATCAGCTTCTCTAAAGCCAGCCTACCAAGAAGAGCAGAAGGAGCTAGGGGAAGAGAGACAGCAGAAGTTAGCAAACAGTGCCTGTTTTTGAACAGCCCAAAAGCTAAAGGGTTAGCAAAAATTCCAAGAATAATACTATTACTTCATACGTGGAGAGCTTATGAATTTCAAATTTCAGGTCCGTAAATAAAGCTTTATTGGCACACAGTTATGCTTATCCTTTTATGTCCTTCCTTCGGCTGCTTTCATGCCTCAAGGGCCAAAATGAGCAGTTACAGCATTCACCTGAATGCCCAGCAAAACCTGAAATATCTACTATCTGTCACTTTAAGAAACTGTTTGCCAACCCACTGCTGTTGTAGGTCCTTGCAGGCCATTCTAAAGACATCAACTTTTAATCTGAGTGAGATGAGAAACCCCTGGATGGTTTTTGAGCAGAGAAGTGATATCAGTATATATTCTTTTCAAAACAAGATCCCTTTGTCTGGTACCACCTATGTTAATAACTTGGGGGGGTGATGGGTAGTAGCTTCCTATTTTTATTTTTCCTAAAAATGTTTATCTTCACAACAGAAAAATGAATCTTCTAATAGGTCTCCCTTTTACATACATATACATTCACATGCATAAAAATATTGACACAAGTCTGCGTATATGAAATATAATTACAAAATACCAAGTTGATTTTTGTTAAATGATAGAATGAAGGATACATGTTTCCATATATGCTTGAGTATATGAAGTTCTTTTTCTGGTAACAGATTCATTGAGATATAAATTGCATACCATTTAATTTACACACTTAGTGTGCAATGCAAAACTCAATGGTTTTATGGACACCAAAGCTGGGGACAGGGCAGGGAGGGAGGGGGAGGGGGAAATCAGTGGGGGAAAAGGAGAAACATCTGTAACAAAAATTAATTAATAAAAAAATTCAATGGTTTTTATTATATTCACAGAGTTGTGCAATCATCATCACAATTAATTTTATAATGTGCTCTTTACCCCCGAAAAGAAACACAATACCCATTAACAGTCATCCCACCAATCCCCTACCCAGCTGCAGGCCACCAGTAATCTTTGTTTTGTCTCTATAGATTATTCTAAACATTTCATATAAATGAAATCATACAATATGTGGTCTTGTCACTGGTTTCTTTTACTTAGCATAATGTTTTGTGATGGCTTTTTAGGGGCATGTCAAGTTCTGAGAACTGGTATGCCCTCAGTATTACCCTAGCATCAGAATCTATTTTTATTTCCATAAATTGTCTCAGCATAGGCATAGGCACTTGGGTAGAAATATCCTTTAATATGTGCTTTGGAAATATAGTATCAAATGTGGTTTATCATATACTCTGTGCATATTGAAATAGCCTAGGGTGTCAAAGCACATTGTAATTGTTAGTTCTTATCTGAGTCCTGGCTTATAGAAGTATATAATGTACCAGAACCCAGAAATAAAAGTAACATACAATATATTTATAATATATAATGGGCAATCATTTGTAGTACTATACTCAGATCTAAGTCTTTAGCTTAATATTAATTTATCTAATTAGTTTCTATAATTATGCTGCTGTTCTAATTTTCTAACACATTTAGGACAGTGTGCAAAATAACATCTTAGGGTGAGGTTTACCATCGATATTATTTTCTTCACCAACCAATTTCCTAGGCTTCTTACACATGCACAACACATTTGAGTTTTATTGGACAAAGAAGAATGTTCACTCTGGATACAGATGTTTTTGCTAATTGATAATGGCATTGTAGGGCATATGTCATTGAAAATTAATTGACATAGAGATTATTTTCACCTTTCCTCTTTGACTGGTAATACAGAAATAGCAAATAAACCGTGATTTTTTGAAAAAAAAATCTTTATTGTTGAATGTATTACAGATATCCTCCCTTTTCCCCCCAACTGACCCCTTCCTCTCTGCTCCTGCCCTCCTCCTGCCTCCCCCACGCTATTGTCTGTGTCCATTGGTTATGTACATATGCATAGAAGTTCTTAGGTTTATCTCTTCCCTTTGAGGTTCCTCAGTCAAACAACTGATTTGTACCTCTTAATCCCTTCACTTTTTCTGACCATCCTCCCCAAACCCCTTCCCATCTGGCAACGCACAAAAAGTTTCATCTATGAGTCTGTTCCTGTTCTGTTTGTTCATTTCATTTGTAGATTCAATTGTTGATAGATATGTATTTATTGTCATTTTATTGTCCATATTTTTTATGTTCTTTTTCAAGAAGACCCTTTAACATTTCATATAATACGGTTTGGTGGTGATGAACTCTAGCTTTTTATTGTCTAAAAAACTGTAAGTCCATCGATTCTAAATGATAGCTTTGCAGCACAGAGTGATCTTGGTTTTAAGTCCTTGCTTTTCATTATTTTGAGTATTTCTTGCCACTTCCTTCTGGCCTGCAAAGTTTCTTTTGAGAAATCAGCTGACAGTCTTATGGGAGCTCCTTTGTAAGTAACTAACTGCTTTTCTCTTGCTGCTTTTAAGATTCTCTCTTAGTCTTCAAACTTTTTCATTTTGATGATGATGTGTCTTGGTGTGGGCCTCTTCAGGTTCACCTTGTTTGGGACTATTTGTACTTCCTGGACTTGTATGTCTGTTTCCTTCACTGAGTTAAGGAAGTTTTCTATCATTAGTTTTTCAAAAAGGTTTCCAATGTCTTGTTCTCTTTCTTCTCCTTCTTGTACTTCCATGATGTGAATGTTGGTATGCTTGAAATTGCCCCAGAGGCTCCTTACACTATCCTCATATTTTTTGGATTATTTTTTTCTTTTTACTGTTCTGATTGGTTGTTTTTTGCTTCCTTATATTCCAAATTGATGGTTTTCTTCTTGGCTTTTCCTACTCTACTATTCATTCCCTGTAAATTCTTCTTTATTTCAGTTCATGCACCCTTCATTTCCAATTCATCCTTGTTTATCCTCTTGAAGTCTTCACTAAGTTCCTTGAGCATTCTTATAACCAGTGCTTTGAACTCTGCATCTGTTAAATTGTTTATCTCCATTTCATGTCATTCTTTTCCTGGAGTTTTGTTCTGTTATTTCATTTGGGACATGTTTCTTTCTCTCCTCATTTTAGCTGCCTTCCTGTGTTTGTTTTTATGTACTCCCAGGCTTCATATGGTGGCATATTGTTGTAGGTGTCCTGTAGGATCCAGTGTCACAGCCTCCCTGATCACTCTAGCTGGGCCCTTGAGGTACACCCTCATGTGGACTGTACACCTTTCTGTGGTAATTGAGTCTTGATTGCTGCTGGCATGTCAATGGGAGGGATTTACACAAGCTGATCAGCTGCAAGGACTGGCTGTGCCCACTGACCTCTGACTGCCTTGGAGGATCATCTGTGCAGGAGCCCACCACACAGAATTAACCTTATTTCACCAGGGGTCTGGTACCCACTGAGTCTCTTCCTTGAGTGTGTTGCTTGTGGAGGTATTTGCATGGTGGTGTTTCGATGTGGCCTGAGGCTGTCCACTGGGTGAGCTGGCCCTGGGGCAAGGTCAGCCGCTTCCTGGTGTTCTGTTCTGGGCTACCAAGCAGATGGCTGCTTGTTGTGCTGGGCTTGGAGGTGCCCAGGCAAAGCTAAGATGTGAACCAAGGCTGGCTGCTTCTAGTGCAGGGCCTGGAGCCACTTAACTAAAGGTATGGGTTTCGCTGAGACCAAATGCTGCTTATTAGAGAGAATTTAGGAAAATCTGAAACAGGAGCCAAGACAGGCCAATCCAATGGTAAAGCCACTGGCCACAGCTTGGGTGGGCCCAAAAGTTGGGTGGGGCGGGGCCTCAGAGAATGACCAGGACGGGACCAAGTGTATGAGTCAGGTTGCTGGAGTCCCAGATATAGTGGCTGGATGCCAGCCCCCATGGAAGGGCTCATCAAAGAACAACAGCCTCCTCCAGTATATCTGGGAGAAAGCTGCCTCGCCAGCCCTTGCCCTGATGCCAAGAACTCAGTTCTTCCCCATATGTCTCTGGTACCTTTCATGCTGCCTCCCCCATGCTGGAGTCTGGAGAGAGCAAGTCCAAGTAAGTCCGTGCACGGGCCCTTTAAGAGGAGCTGCCTGGGGCTCCCGCAGCTGCAGCCTCCCTCAGCCTCAGTTCCTACTGGTTTTACAGCCAGAAGTGATGGGGATTCTCTTCCTGGCACTGGAACCCTGAGCGGGGCACCTGGTGTGGGACAGGGACCCCTCACTCCTCAGGAGGACCTTCCCAGCTGAGGTGTCCTCCTGATTTTTATCTGCCACACATGGGTGTGGGATCAGCCTGTCCACCTCCAGCCCTCCTACCAGTCTCCTTGGGGCTGCTTCTTTAATTAGGTAGTTGTAGGACTTCCATTCAGCTCGATATCAGGTGGGTCTAAATGCTGGTTGTTCTGTGGTTTAGTTGTCAACATTATGACTTTTGATGAAAATTCAGCTCAGTTTTATTTTTCCTTTTGCATATACATAACATTAGATTATCTACAGTTAATATTTGGTACTTTTGTGA
The DNA here is from genome assembly GCF_014108415.1 of Molossus molossus. NCBI lineage: Eukaryota > Metazoa > Chordata > Mammalia > Chiroptera > Molossidae > Molossus > Molossus molossus. The sequence goes on from NW_023425355.1 coordinate 18,918,507, forward strand.
GAAGAAAGTCAATTTTACTTTTAAAAAGTTTCAGTCAGGATAACAGTATCTACGTGCACATGTACCTTACTAAAATAAAACCTGTAGTCATTCCCTCTGAACTATTTATTCATGAAAGAATAAGAAACCTTCATCAGAAAGATAGTTAATATATGCAGTGTAGCTGTGAGAGCCATTTCAGAAACTTTTTAAAAATTAATATATTTATTTTTGTTACAAACGTTTCCCCTTTTTCACCCACTGATTCCCCGCTACCCCCACCCTCCTTACCCTGTCCCCACCTTTGTTGTCCATGTCCATTGTTCATACATACATGCATATAAGTTCTGTGGTTTTTCTCTAGCCCCCACCCCCTCTTCTGGGGATTGTCAGTCTGTACCCCACTTCCACGTCTCTGGGACTACCCTGTTCCTCAGACTATTATGTTCGTTATATTCCACAAATAAATAAGATCATGTGATATTTGTCTTTCTCTGCTTGGCTTGTTTCACTTAGGATAATACTTTTCAGGTCCCTCCATGTCGTCTCAAAGGATAAGAGATCTTTCTTTCTTACAGCTGCATAGTATTCCATTGTGTATATGTACCACAGCTTTGTTTTCCACTCATCTACTGATGGACACTTGGGCTGTTTCTAGATCTTAGCTATTGTAAATAGTGCTGCTATGAACATGGGGGTACATATATATTTTCTCATTGGTGTTTCAGGCTTCTTAGGGTATATTCCTAGAAGTGGGATCACTGGGTCAAATGACAGGTCAATTTTTAACTTTTTGAGGTAGCACCATATTGTTTTCCATAGCGGCTGCACCAGTCTGCATTCCCACCAGCAGTGTACTAGAGTCCCCTTTTCTCCACACCCTCGCCAACACTTGTTTGATGATTTGTTGATGGCGGCCATTCTGACAGGTGTGAGGTGATAACCTCATTGCTGTTTTAAATTGCATCTCTCTGATGATTAGTGATGTTGAGTATTTCTTTATATGTCAAAAACTTATTAATACTTTGATCATAGTTAATATTTGCACACATGTAAAAACTAGTGTTTATGTGCCATGATTCAGCAGGGTATGTGATATGTAACTTCATTATTAAAATTCTATTAGTGTCTCCCAGCCAGTGTGGCTCAGTGGTTGAGTGTCAAACCATGTACCAAGAGGTCGCTGGTTCGATTCCTGGTCGGGGCACATGCCCAGGTTTTGGGCCCGATCCCCAGCGGGGGACATGCAGGAGGCAGCAAATCAATGTTCTCTCTCAATGATGTTTCTTTCTCTCTCTCTCCCTTCCTCTCTAAAAATCAATAAAGAAAAAGAAATGCTATTAGTGTCTATGATCTATTAATAAAGAGAGGACAATATATCTATATTGTTCTTAGTTATTTATATTTGTTTTAATGTACTGCCCTTCTACTTTGTTCATATTTTTCTTTGCCCTCAGGGGTAAAATGTGAAAGGCAGTAATATCCAGGATTAATACATATTAAAAAGAGAATAATTTGCCCTGGCCGGTTTGGCTCAGCGGTTGGAGCGTCGTCCTGCGGTCCGGAGAGACCCGGGTTCGGTTCCCGCTAAGGACACGTACTTCGGTTGCAGTTTGTCCCCGGCCCTGGTTGGTCGTGCGGGTGGCAGCCACTCGATGTGCCCCTTTCACATCGATGTTTCTCTCTCTCTCTCTCCCTCCCACTCTATCTGTACAAAAAATGGAGAAATGTCCTCAGGTGAGGATTAAAAAAAAAAAAGAGAGAATAATTTTAAAGTACAGATGTAAAAACATTATTTTAATGTTTCTAAAGATAGCTTCAAAAATAAAATTTTGAAATGCACAATATAAATATGTATGTATATATGGAATAACTATAAACATATTTATGCATGAACGTGTGTATATATGGATGTATATATTTATTATGCATATATGTGTAATAAACAGAGCAGACATCAGTTCGATGATTGTTCCCAAAGATGTTTTATCAGTATTGATTTTGTGTTCAATATCTTAGCAGATTAAAATTTTTTTCTTATATAACATAACCAATATACATCTATTTATTATTACTCTACCATTAATTTTCCCTGGGAATTTGGGCATCATCATCTATTTAATTTGTGTCTGAATACAAATGCCCCCTTCTATAGAATTCTTATAGTTATTATTCACAGAAGGAGAAAGAGTTGGAGGTAGAAAATTGCACTGACTTGATTTAACTTTGTCCATTTTTCTTAACAGTCTTCTCACAAAAATGAATTAAATAGAAATTTGATTTGAATGGCATGCAGGATTTTATTGGTAATCAGTAACATTGAATTTTACATACATTTTAAAAATTCTATATCCCATTTTTTTTTTTGTTCGTGTCATTTACCAACATGTTAACATTGCAAATTAGTATGTCATATTAGTATGGGACCGCAGCTTGACTGATTGCTGGATCAGCAAGTGTAAAGTGGAACATGATGAATTACTTGGTTTATTAAAAAAAAACAACTTGAAAACAAAACAAGGGAATACTGTTCAAAGATGATCACATCTTAATTTAAGCTGGACAAAAACAAGTGCTTTAATATTAAGAAGTGAAGCCATAGGCTACATTAAAAATGAAGCTTTTCCTTTCCATTTTAAATTTCATATTGTTGGGTAAGATGCTTGATACAACCAAAAGACCATTTAAATACAATGTTGGTTTTCAAATACCACTTTTTTCTTGCCACAATTGCATTACAGTTTTTATATTTGTATTAAACCCATGTGCTTTTGTTAAAGAAATTGGCAATTTATTTTTAATAATTTGCCATATTTCCACAGTGCATTTATTATATATATAGTAGTCTAAGATATCAAGTGACAGCATAGATAAGTGTTCGAATGGGAAACCACGCAAAGTAAATTTTTTTTTATCCTTACCTGAGGACATTTTTGCATTTATCATCAGACACAGCGGGAGGGAGAGTGGGAGGGAGAGAGAGAGAAACACCGGTGTGAGAGAGACACATTGACTTGTTGCCACCCACACGACCTCAACCAGGGCCGGGGACAAACTGCAACCAAGGTACATGCCCTTAGCGGGAACCGAACCCGGGTCTCTCTGGTCCGCGGGCCGATGCTCAACCACTGAGCCAAACCGGCCAGGGCACAAAATTAATTTTGATAATAGCTCTATATTTGACAATATGTTTCTATTTCCTTATAATTTGCTTATTTCATCTATTGGTCCCAAAACCGTATGTATGTTTGAAAATACAACTCTTCACTCCATAAATTTCGGCATATTTGTAAAATATTGTTCTATATGTCTTAATAGACCTGGCAGATGTGTATAATTTATAAAATTTTACATTAAATACAAGCTGTATACATTTAACTGAATACATTTTAGAGATCGTCTCAAATTCACCAGATAATTATAAAACAGTCCTGTCCTACTATGGCTGTGAACACAAGGTGCTTTCAGTAATTAAGTGGCTCAATTCTTTGATATAAAGTTTAAACATAGAGATAGGGATTGAATGAGTCTAGTTTAATAACTGAAATAATCAAAGCCCAATTTAGCAGTCCTAGTATTTCATAGTTTTAGCACTTAACTAAAGCATTGGGCATAAGCTATTTAGGATTTACACAGCTGCATACATACACACACACACACACACAAATGCATGTATGCACAATATACCTTCAAAACAGTCTATTTTACAAATACAGATAACTTGTAATTTTTTTTGGTAGTGAATTATTGTGCCATCTGTATTTACTGTCCTTTGATTTTTTAATCTTCACAACCTTATGTAGGATGGTTTTGATCTGTATTTCAAAAGTTTATCTAGCCCTGGCCACCAGGTGGTTCAGTTGGTTGGAGCATCTTTCTGTACACCAAAAGGTCTCCGGTTCGGTTCAATTTCCCAGTCATAGAACACACCTAGGTAGTGTTATCGATCCCAGTTGGGAAGTGTATGGTAGACAACCAATCAATTCTCTCTCTCTCTCTCTCTTCCTTCTAGTCTGTCTCTAAAAATCAATGAAAAAATAAATCCTTGGGTGACAAAAAAAAAATTTATTCTAAATATATACATCTATATATATACAGACACAAACACATACACACACCTGTATATGCATTTAAAATTATGTGCAACTTATTTTGTCTACCATACTATTGATCATTTTTTTTTTCTTTCTTCCTCTTACCCATAACCAATTGTTTGATAAAATAGGACATAGTAATATTACAGATTATTTCAATATAAAACATTATATATTAATTTTATGGTTTAGTTTAATATTATTATTATTTTGTACAGTGTACAAAGATTATATGGATATGTTTGTCTCTGCTTTTTTCACTTGAGCAGAGTCATTATAAAAATTTAAAACACTCGTCCAAAAGAATGCCTTTCCATGTTGTGAGGTTTTCAAAAAATTATGATCATAGAAGAAAATTTAGTTATCATCATCATAGAAAAATTTTTAATAAAAAAATGGGATTGCTGCATGAGCTCACACTGGTCTCAAAATGCAAATTACGTACTGACAATGAAAACCAGTTAGTGGCACACGTGTTGCTATTAATTCTGTAAGTTTATGTTCTGGTTCCAGTGTTTTAACAGTGATACCAATGGATTCACAAAGCAACCTCCAGAGAGGCCACTTCAATCGCCACAACTTTTCCTTTTCTATAGCAGGACAGGAAAAGCAATTTTCTCAAATTTTCATTCTCTCCCAGAAGCCAGTAGAGTTGCAATCTACTTCAGAAACAGTTTTGGTTTATTTTGATGTGATAACACAGAAGTCATATTTTAGTGTTCTGCTTTTTTATAATGCAGGACCCTGAAACCCACAAACATTGTAACTGCTTCAGCCAGTCATAGATAGAGCAACATAAAATACGTAAAAATGCTCAAGTAAATCCAATTAATCGAGGGGAAGGAAAGAATAGAAAAAAATTGATAGAATTGGCAGTTTACAAAGCTCATTTCAAGAATCGCTGTTGGGGAATGTTCAGAGCAGGGAGCCTGTAAAATGGCTCCTTTGTTTACAACCATCCAAAAGCAACTTGGTTGCCGGGCTGGTGCTGCTCAGCGGTTGAGTGTCAACTGATGCACCAAGAGGTCACCAGTTGGATTCCTGGTCAGGGCACATGCCCAAGTTGTGGGACCGATCCCTAGTGGGGGGCTTGCAGGAGGCCCCTAATCAATATTCTCTCTCATCGATGTTTCTATCTCTCTCTTCCTCTCATTTTCTTTCTCTCTAAAAATCAATTAAAAAATAGCAATTTGGTTTACTCATCAAGGGTGGCAGGATACTATGACCTTCCTATGACATTACACACCCTATACATGGGAAAATAAATTGCTGTTGCTCTATTAGTTCTGTACATAAATACATACGTGGTGTTTTAAAATACCATTAAAGATTCAGTTATACTTGGCTGCCACTCTCTTTTGGTTATTTGGCCTTTTGGCACTTGGACATTTTCAGACAGTATCACCAAATACTTCAGATACGTTCTCCTCCTATTCTACAATACTGTATATCCAGCTATTATAATGTCATTGCTACTACACATTCACAGGATTATATTTTTTAGCTCTGACTTTTTCTTTCTGCTTCATGAAACCAGTGGAGAAAGATGGAAGGAATAACATTCACATATGCTGAAATTTTAGGCATTGATAATCTTTCTGTATACTTTTGGCTGATTTAAATTTTTATTTTCTTTATTGATTTTTAGAGAGGAAGGGAGAGGGAGAGAGAGATAGAAACATTGATGAGAGAGACATTGACTAGCCGCCTCCTGCACGCCCCCCACTGGGGATCGGGCCCACAACCTGGGCATGTGCCCTGACCGGGACTCGAACAGGTGACCTCTTGGTGCATGGGTTGACGCTCAACCACTGAGCCACACCGGCCGAGCTTGGCTAATTTTTTAAAATAAATTTATTGGGGTGATATTGGTTAATAACATTATAAAAGTTCCAAGTGTATGATTCTATAACATCATTTATTTATATTTTGGCTGATTGATTTCAATGAGGTATCACCTCACACTTGTCAGAATGGCCACCATCAACAAATCATAAAACAACAAGTGTTGGCAAGGGTGTGGAGAAAAGGGAACTCAATTTCTAATCTTTGAACTCCATCTACAGATTTGCTTGTTGCATATACAAAACCTAAATGCTACCTAACATTTATTCTGCTAAGCTCTATTGATCCTTCTGTTTCAATTGTTTAATCTATTAAAACCATTGCATGATCACCATAGTGTCTGTCTGCAAAATAAGGTTGGTTTTCAAAACAACATAACCGGCAGACAGTGAGATTATTGTGCAAAGTAAATAGCTGCATGTGTTTAACTCAAATATACATCCAATGTGAGGGCAGTCCTCTAGCAGACTAAAAATAATTGGAACTTCCAGAGAATTGTTGCTATAGTCACTTGATGAATCCAAATAGCTACAGCAGGAAAAGTTTCACAACATGAGTCCAGGTGAATTTTAGAGGACATTTATTAAAGCTGGGGACAGTGAAACAAGGAAGGGCTGGGGAAATGAGCCTGGACTGGTCTGCTTTGGCTCGCTAAGAAGTCAGAGGAAAGGGGGCCTTGGGGACAGGTTCAGGGGGTTTGCCTGGGATAAACTTCTGTTGCCCATTGCTGCCCTGGTTGCAAGCCTCATGGGGTCTTTCAGAGTCTAGGAGATGCAGGTCTGTGGGGGAAGAAGGGAGGAAAAAAGAGAGGAAAGAGGATGGTGTGGGTTGCTCACCAGAGGAAGAGGACGAGCTGGGTCCTTTGTCTTGAGGCTTTTATCTGTCTGTTGTAGGCAGGTATCTTAAGGATGGTCTCAGGTGAGTGTTTTAACAGAAGATGCATCAGTTTTCTAGGTGTGGTCCTCCAGGGCCGTGGTCCCCACTGATTGGTCTGTGTCAGGGCAGGGGATTGTTAGTAATTGCAGCTGGTCCTGTGTCACCTCCCTGGTTTTGCTGCTTTTCTGAGCCTGGAGCTGAAATACAACTGAGACCTAGATGTTATCTCTAGGGAGGTGACCTCTGTATCTGCTGTAAATTGCTCGGCCAGTTTGTTCAGCTATCTGTCTGTTTCCCTTTTCCACTTGTCCTGGCTTACTGGCCTGTCTCAGTCTGACAGGGCAAATAAAAGCAACATTTTATCGAGATTTAAAAATGTATTGGCAAAGGCTGTTGCATCAAATAAGATGTCTCTGTTTTATCAACTGCGTGTGTAAGAATAGCTAAAATATTTTATTTAAAAAAGATATTACAGTGGTTAGATTTTTATTTTTAGAATATGCATTTTAATGAGAGGTGGCAGTCTGAAACTGCTTTTCAATATTGTCAGCTGTAACAGTACCAAAACCCTCAGGATCGATCAGTGACCAAGGCAGGTTCTCAAATTTTGAAAATAAATAGATGACTGAACTGGACTTATTCACTTAAACTGTTATTACAAAAATTCATTCATTTCCTTGGCAAATAGATACTTGAAGGTCAGATTTAGATTTGTATAGCTCCCCCCACCCCATGGGACTTTTGAGTCTACTTCATGATGACTTAATAATGTTGTTTTTTTTTTCCACCAGTTTTAATCATCTCTTGAGAGATGGTTCAGATTCACATGCTTAGAAATTATTTTTCAAAGAAAAATGTTAAGCTGTTCCAAAGTTTTTTTGTTTATATAAATGTATAATATATTCATTTGGAAAATGCAGAAACACTCCATTGTTGCATCGCTTCTGGTCTAGCGCCTTGCGAATGTGCTTTGCACATAGCAGACAATCCCTGAATATTTTTCTCTCATCAAAATCATGAGACCTCGGAAACATGCTACAGAACTGCCATGAGTAATATTTTTCATAAACATCACATTTACAGGGTGTTTTAGTATACTCTTCTTTTCTTCCTGACTCTGACGAAGAAGAGGCCAATAAAAACTGAACTGTTAGTTTGAAATTTAATTTGGACAACTGAAAATCCCTGAAGATATTCCAGTCAGGTACAACCATCTTTCCTTTCACCCTGGGAGACTATTAAATTGGAAAACTCTGCTGCTGCGTAAACCCGCTTGCTGTTTGTGCATGGGAGGGACGATGGACAGCCCTTATGTATGGATGTGGAGTTTGTGCCAAAGCTAAAAGTCAAAATGTCTCTTAGAAAGCAACAAGGCAGGATAATGTTTTTTCTCACTAATTGAGGTCCTTATGTTCTCCAAATGCATTTTTTTTTTTTTTGCAAAACAACATTAAGCTTTTTGGGGTGGATGTTTGGGGTGTCCATTAGCACTTCTACATTGCAGAAATCCCCTGGTAATAGTTCAATGCTAAAGTACACTCTTAAAATTGTAGAAACCTATTTCTGTACCTACAAATGTCACATAGAATTTGAGGCGTGGATAATTTGGAGGTAAAATGTAACTTTAGTGATGTATACTCAGAGAATGTTGCTAATAGATGTAACGGTATAGGATATAGGGTACATTTTGATTTCTCTTAAATGGGAAATATATGGCTATCATTAGAAGCTTCATTATTGTGAACATTAGTTTATTTTGAGAGGAAAAAAATGGAATTTGGAATGATAATTTTTTATGTATTTCTTTAAAAACGTTTTTATTGATTTTTCAGAAAAAGACGAGAAAGAGAGAGACATCTATGTGTGAGAGAAATATCAATAGACTGCCTCCTGCACGCCCCCTACTGGGAATAGAACCTGCATCCTGGGCATGTGTCCTGACCAGGAATTGAACTGGGACCTCTTAGTCTATGGGATGATGCTCAATGCACTGAGCCACACTGGCCTGGCTGGAATGATAAATTTAAAAAATCATCAGCAAAAACAAAATCGAGAAAGGGACTGTTGAACACTTTAGGTTTAAAGTAATGATTTATTTTTTAAATGGAAATATCACCTGACAAAGTTAATACTTTTATTTGATTGCAATCTCTAGTTGCAACATTTTCTGAGTGTCTTTATATTATGTCTTTAGATTTTTTAATGAAACTTCAAATTTCATTCCTAGGGGCCTTCTTTACAGATTCTGCTCTGATGTATATTTGAAAGGAAGACTTTGCCTTTGGTTGGTTAGGCTTTGGGCCAGCGAAGCTTGACAGCACAATGACTTATCGTTGGAGGGGTGGGGAGAAGGAAAAGGAGGGCTTCTTTGAAATCCTACCATTGTTTAATCAATTGGCAAGATGTCCTGAGGTCTTTCTAATATCCAACAGAGAACTTGATTGCAGATTGCAGTTTAACTTCTTCCACCAATAAATCAGTGATTAATTTGCTAAACACCTATGTGTTAAAGAGGGAAATGAACAAGATTGCCAAGGCATGTGGGCATCTTTGGAGCAGAATAGTGAAGTGTCAGACCTGTGATGAAAGAAAATGACTCATTTTCTACTCTTACTTTGAGATAAATAAAATTTGTAATGTTTCCAGAACTCACAGAATCACAGATATTAGATAACTACAAACAAGTACAAGTTTTTGTAAGTTAACAGTAAAATATTATACTTGTGACGTCCTTTCCATTAAATTTTAGGCTCTATGTCTGTTTTACTTGTAGTACCTGACATTATGATTTGTATGTAGTAAGTGCTCTATCATAGTTCAGGGTCTTTAGGGCAGGAAGAATTCTGAAAACCTTTGACATCTGGGCAGGACTGAAGCCACTAGCCTCATGTGGCTATTGAACATTTGAGATTAGGATGGTCAGAGTTGAAATGTCCTATGTGTGTAAGATACGCATAGGATATAAAGATTTAGTGTAAGAAATATAAAATATCTCATTAATAATTTTCATGGCGAGTATTATGCTAAGCGAAATAAGCTAGTCAGAGAAAGACAAGTACAACATGATCTCACTTTATGTGGAACATAATGAACAAAATAAGTTGTTGACCAAAAGAGATCCAGAGTCATGGAAGTAGGGAACAGACTAAAAAACTTCAGAGGGATGGGGGGTGGGAGAGGTGGGAAGAAATAAAGCAAAGAACTTATATGCATATATGCATAACCAATCTACAGGGACATTAGGCTAGAGAAGGCAGGAGGGGGGTGGGAGCGGGAAGGAGGGGGTCAGTAGGGAAAGAAGGGAGATATCTGTAATACTTTCAACAATAATTTTTTTAAATGATATAAAATAATTTTCATATTGATTAAGTGTTGAAATAATACGTTGTTTATATTAGATAAAAAGTATATTATTAAAATTAATTTCAACCCAGCCGGTCTGGCTCAGTGGCTGAGCGTCGACCCATGCACCAAGAGGTCTCAGGTTCGATTCCCGGTCAGGGCATTTGCCCAGGTCATGGGCCCGATCCCCAGCGGGGGGCATGCAGGAGGTGGCTAATCGATGTTCTCTCTCATCGATGTTTCTATTTCTCTCTCCCTCTCCCTTCCTCTCTCTCTAAATCAATAAAGAAAAAAAATTTCCAGTTTTTAAAAATTTTATAATGTGGCTACCAGAAAATTTAAAATTACATACATGGCTTACATTTAAAGTTTACATTATATTTCTACTGGACAGTCCTAGTCTGAAAACGTAAACGGACTTTTCTAAGGTCATAAAACTTGTAATGAAGAGAAGTTTTTTTTTTTTTATCCTCTCCAGAGGACATTTTTTCCTTTTTTTTTTTTTTTTTTTTTCAGATAGAGTGGAGAGAGAGTGGGGAGAGAGAGAAACATCGACATGAAAGGAACACATCGAGTGGTTGCCAATCGCACAACCCAACCAGGGCCGGGGACAAACTGCAACCAAGGTACATGCCCTTAGCGGGAACCGAACCCAGGTCTCTCCAGACCTCAGGCCGATGCTGTAACCGCTGAGCCAAACTGGCCAGGGCTGAATAGGAGATCTGTAGGACAGTTTTGGATATTGGGAAGTATTTATCTGTGCTTTGTAAATTAGAGGCATAGTCGGCACAGGTGAGGCCCAAGGAGACATGAAGAAATAACAAAAATGGGCAAGCACAAATGAGGGCAGGTAGCAGCTGGCAGCTTGAGAGATTGTGGCAATCATTATGGACAGAACCAAACACGTGTCCGAAACAGGTTTCTTTGGTAAGAAACTTTTAAAAACATGAATCTAAGAAACTCAGTTCCTCTTCACATTATTGGATCTTGAATCTAAACAGTTGTTACAACAAAGACCATTTATGTGCCTAATTATAATGAAATTTTACAGTATTATAAGTTTTTTTTTGTTTTGTTACAGATTTTTCTCCTTTTTTCCCCATTGACACCATCCTCTTCATCCCCGCCACCCTATCCCCAGCTTTGTTGTCCATGTCCATTGGTTATGTATAGATGCATGTAAGTTCTTTGGTTTATCTCTTCCCTCCCCCCACCACTCCCTCTTCTGAGGATTGTCAGTTTGTACCCTACTTCCACGTCTCTGGGTCTACTCTATTCCTCAGGCTGTTATGTTCGTTATATTCCACAAATAAGTGAGATAATAAAATATTTGTCTTTCTCTGTTTGCCTTGTTTATCTTAAGATAATATTCTCCAGGTCCCGCCATGTCATCTCAAAGGATAAGAGATCTTTCCTTCTTAAAACTGCATAGTACTCCATTGTGTATATGTACCACTGCTTTGTTATCCAATCATCTACTAATGGACATTTGGGCTGTTTCCAGATCTTAGCTATTGTAAATGGTGCTTCTATAAACATGGGGGTACATGTATTCTTTATGATTGGTGTTTCAAGCTTCTTAGGGTATATTCCTAGAAGTGGGATCACTAGGTCAAATGGCAGGTCAATTTTTAATTTTTTGAGGTAAAACCATAGTGGCTATACCAGTCTGCATTTCCACCAGCAGTGTACTAGAGTCCCCTTTTCTCCACACCCTCGCCAACACTTGTTTGATGATTTGTTGATGGCGGCCATTCTGACAGGTGTGAGGTGATACCTCATTGTTGTTTTAATTTGCATCTCTCTGATGATTAGTGATGATGAGCATTTCTTCATATGTCTCTTGGCCATTTGTATGTCCTGTTTGGAGAGGTGTCTATTTAGTTCCTCTGCCCATTTTTAATTGGGTTCTTTGTCTTCCTGTTCTTGAGTTGTATGAATACTCTATATATTTTGGAAATTAACCCTTATTTGATGTATCATTGGCAGTGATGCTCTCCCATACAGTGGGTTGCCTTTCCATTTTGATGGTTGTTTCTTTTGCTGTGTAGAAGCTTTTTAGTTTGATGTACTCCCATGTGTTCAATTTCTCCTTTGTTTCTGTTGCCTTAGGTGATGTATCAGTGAAAATTCTGCTGCGTATAATGTCCAAAATTTGTTGCCTACAGTTTCTTCTAGGATTTTTATGGATTCACTGGTCACATTTAAGTCTTTTATCCATTTTGAGTTATTCTTGTGTACGGTGTAAGTTGATTGTCTAGTTTCATTATTTTGCTTGTAGCTGTCCAATTTCCCCAACACCATTTATTAAAGAGGCTGTCTTTACTCCACTGTATGCTCTTGCCACCTTTGTCAAATATTAATTGAGCATATTGCCTTGGGTCCATTTCTGGGTTTTCAGTTCTGTTCCACTGGTCTATATGCCTGTTCTTGTGCCAGTACCAGGCTGTTTTGGTTACAGTCGTTTTGTAGTATAATCTGATATCTGGTATTGTGATCCCACCTACTTTGTTCTTCTTTTTCAAGATTGCTGTGGCTATTCGGGGTCTTTTTTGGTTCCATATGAAATTTTGAAGTATTTGTTCTAGTTCTATGAAATATGTCGTTGGTATTTTGATGGGGATTGCATTGAATCTATAGATTGCTTTGTGTAGTATGGACATTTTAATGATGTTAATTCTTCCAATCCATGAACAGGGTATGTGCTTCCACTTTTTTTTTTTTTTAATCCTCACCCAAGGACATTTTTCCATCTTCTTGTTCAGGTAGAGTGGGAGGGAGAGAGAGAGAGAGAGAGAGAGAGAGAGAGAGAGAGAGAGAGAGAGACATCAACGTGAAAGGAACACATCGAGTGGCTGCCACCCACACAACCGACCAGGGCCGGGGACAAACTGCAACCGAGGTACCTGCCCTTAGCGGGAACCGAACCCGGGTCTCTCAGGACCGCAGGCCGACGCTCTAACCACTGAGCAAACCGGCCAGGGATGCTTCCACTTTTTTATATCTTCCTCTATTTCTTTTTTCAATGACCTGTAGTTTTCTGCAAATAGGTCCTTTACTTCTTTGGTTAAGTTTATTCCTAGGTATCGTAATTTTTTTGGCGCGATGGTAAATGGGATTGTTTTTTCAGTTTCTCTTTCTGTGAGTTCATCATTGGTGTACAAGAATGCCGTCGATTTCTTGATGTTAATTTTGTATCCTGCTACTTTGCCAAATTCATTTATTAAGTCTAGTCTATTTTTGATGAAGTGGTTAGGATTTTCTATGTATAATATTATGTCATCTGCAAATAATGACAGTTTCACTTTCTCCTTTCCAATTTGGACCCCTTTTATTTTTACTTCTTGTCTGATTGCTGTGGCTAAGACTTCCAGTACTATGTTAAATAAGAGTGGTGAAAGTGGGCATCCCTGTCTTGTTCCTGTTCTTAAGGGAAATGCTTTTAGTATTTGCCCGTTGAGTATGATGTTAGTTGTGGGTCTTTGATATATGGCTTTTATCATGTTGAGATATAATGCCTCTATTTCCACATTGCTGACAGTTTTTATCAGAAATTAATGCTGGATTTTTTCGAATGCTTTTTCAGCATCTATTGATATGGTCATGTGGTTTTTATTCTTCAATTTATTTATGTGGTATAGCACATTTATTGATTTGTGAATATTGTACCAGCCTTGCATCCCTGGGATGAATCCCACTTAGTCATGGTGAATAATTTCTTGGATGTATTGTTGGATCCGATTTGCTAGTATTTTGTTCAGGATTTTGGCATCTATGTTCATCAGGGATATTGGCCTGTAGTTTTTTTTCATTGTACTGTCTTTTTCTGGTTTTGGAATTAGAATTATGCTAGCCTCATAAAATGAGTTTGGAAGTCTTTCTTCTTCTTGAATTTTTTGAAATAGTTTGAGGAGAATGGGTGTTAGTTCTTTGAATGTTCGGTAAAACTCCCCCAGGAAGCCATGGGGGCCTGGGCTTTTATTTGCTGGGAGAGTCTCAATTACCTCTTCAATTTCCTTAGTTGTTTTTTGTCTGTTCAAGTTTTCTATCTCTTCCTGGTCTAGATTTGGGAGACTATGTGTTTCTAGAAATGTGTTCGTTTCGCTTAAATTGTCTAATTTGTTGCCATATAATTGTTAATAGTAGTTGTTAACAATCTTTTGTATTTCTGTGGTGTCAGTTGTTACTTCTCCTCTTTCATTTCTGATTTTGTGTATTTGGGTTCTCTCTCTTTGTTTCTTGGTGAGTCTAGCTAAGGGTCCATCAATCTTGTTTATCTTTTCAAAAAACCAGCTCTTTGTTTTCTTGATCCTTTGAATTGTTTCGTTTTTTTTTTGTTGTTGTTCTCTATGTCATTTATTTCTGCTCTGATCTTTACTATTTCCTTCCTTCTACTTTCTCTGGGGTTTTCTTTTTGTTTGCTTTCTAGTTCTTTAAGTTGTGAGGTTAGATAGTCTATTAGTAATGTTTCTTGTTTCTTGAGGTAAGCCTGTAGTGCTATGAACTTCCTTTTCAGAATTGCTTTCGCTGTATCCCATAGATTTTGTGTTGTTGTGTGTTCATTTTCATTGGTTTCCAGGAGGTTTTTAATTTCATCCTTGATATCCTCAGTAACTCATTCATTGTTTAATAACATGCTATTTAGCCTCCATGTTTTCAAATGTCTTTGCATGTTCTTGTTGCAATTGATTTCTAGTTTCATGCCATTGTGATCTGAGATGCTTGATATGATTTCAATCTTCTTGAACTTGTAGAGACTTGGTCTGTCTTTGAGAATGTCCCACGTGCACTTGAGAAGAATTTGAATTCTCTAGTTTTGGGTTGTAATTCTCAATAGATATCTATTAAATCCATTTGGTCTAGTACTTCATTTAGAGTCGCTGTTTCCTTGCTAATTTTTTGTCTAGAGGATCTATCCAGTGATGTCAGTGGGGTGTTGAGTCCTCTGCTATGATTGTATTGCTGTTGATTCTCCTTTGAAGTCCTCCAGTAGATTTTTAATATATGTTGGTGCTCCTATATTGGGTGCATATATGTTTTCCAAGGTTATATCTTCCTGTTGGATAGATCCTTTCTATATTATGTAGTGGCCTTCTTTGTCTCTAGTTATCGTCTTCATTTTGAAATCTTATTTAGCAGATATCAGTATTGCTCCCCCAGCTTTTTTTCCTTTGCGTTTGCTTGGAAGATTTTTTTTTTTCATCCATTCCTTTTCAACCCATGTGAGGTGTATCTGTTGTAAACAACATATAGATGAGTCATGCTTTTTTACCCAGTCAGCTACTCTGTGTCTTTTTATCGGAGCTTTCAACCCATTCACATTTAAGGTGATAATTGGTATGTACTTATTTATTGCCATTTTTGTTTAGTGTGGTTCTGTTTTTCTTTCTATTTCTTCTACTAATTACAGCAGTCCTTTTAACATTTCTTGCAGTGCTGGTTTGGTTCTAATGTATTCTTTTAGTCTTTTTTTTTTTTTTTTTTTTGTCTGGGAAGCTATTTGACCTTCTATTTTGAGTGATATCCTTGCTGGATAAAGCTGTCTTGGATTCAGATCCTTGTTTTTCATGACCTTGCTTACTTCATGCCATTCTCTTCTGGCCTGTAGTGTTTCTGTTGAGAAGTAAGCTGATAGCCTTATGGGGGTTCCTTCGTAGGTAACCTGTTGCTTATCTCTTGTTGCCTTTACAATTCTCTCTTTGTCTTTAATTTTGGCATTTTAATTACTATATGTCTTGGTGTGGGCCTGTTTGGGTTCTTCTTAGGTGGGATCTCTGTGCTTCTTGAACTTGAATGCCTTCTTCCTTCACCAAATTAGGGAAGTTTTCTGTCACTATTTCTTCAAATATATTCTCTAACACTTGCTCATTTACTTCTTCTTCAGGGACTCCTATGATGCAAATATTATTACGTTTCCAGTTGTCTCACAGTTCTCTTAAGCTGTCTTCCTGTTTTTTAATTGTTTTTTCCTTTTTTGTTTTCTTATTGGTTGATTTTTTCTACCCTGTATTCTAATTTACTGATCTGGTCCTCAGCTTCCTCTACTCTGCTGGTTAGTCCTTCCAATGTGTTCTTAATTTCTGCTATGTCATTCTTCATTTCTTCTTGGTGGTTTTTCATTTCCAACTGGTTGATTTTCAACATTTCTATGTCTTTACTCATGTATCGATGACCTTACTCATGCTGTTGAGCGTCCTCAAGATCATGGCTCTGAATTCCAGCTCTGTTAACTTGTTTAACTGCACCTCATTTATCTCATCATCAGTAGAGGTTCTTGTTCTTTCATTTGGCATTTGTTTCTTTGTTTCACCATTTTGGCTCTCTCAGTGGGCTTTGGAGCTTGCCAAATTTTCCCTGTGGGTGTTGATGTTCTGCTGTTTGTGGCTCTCTCTACTGGGTTTGGGTGAGCATGGGAGGACCCATTTTAAACACCACTGTCAAGTCTTACTTTTTTGGGTACAGTTGCAAGTTCAGGAAAGGTTCAGTTATTCTCTAGCTTTTTGCCAATGGGCTATAAGTCTTGTCTACTTGAAGAGCCTTCACTTCTCAGTTTAATGAAAAACTCCTTCAGGTGTTCAGTGTAAGGGGATCTCCAGAGGGTAGGGTAGATGATGGTTGTTAATGAGCCTCCATTTGCATTTCAGTAGCCCAAGGGGTGGGGTTGAATCTCCAAGGGAGGGGTCACCACCTCTCCCCAGAGCCCTGGGAAGGAGTAAGATGACCACAGTCCTGTGTGGCTGCAACTCAGCAAAAGCTCTGTGCCCCCTCCAAATCCCGAGTGTCCCCACTCAGTTCCAGTCCAGTCTGCCCTCTCTCTGCCGGAAGCCAAGGTGAGTGGCTGTGGCTATTTTAGCGCTCTGCCCTGGCTCTGTGCTGTGAAGCCACTTGGGTCTTTAACCCCAAGGGTGCTCCTGTTTGTGGGCTCCCAGCCTCCCTCTCACACCTCTGCAATTCTACCAGGATTGGTTCAGTATCCCTGGTTATATGGTCCTCACAAGCTGCTTTTCTGTTGCTTTTTTCTGATGCTTGTCTTTATTTTAGTTGTAATTCCAGTTTGGTCATGGGAGATCGTCTGTGTAGCTTCCATTCACTCCGCCGCCATTTTGGAATTTCTGTTTATTTTAAAATGGATTTTTAGAGGGATAGGGAGAGATAGAAACATCAATTGGCTGCCTCCTGCATGCCCCACACTGTGGATCAAGCCTGTAACCCGGGTATGTGCCCTGACCAGGAATAGAACCTGCAACCTCTTGGTGCATGGTATGAAATGCAACCAACTAGTATTACTAGTTTTAATTTGATATTTTGAAGTGTATCTCGACTCTGTTTTTATAACATTTTATATTAAATAAAGTTTTATTTTCATATATTTGTTTTTTACTTCAGAACAGAGCAACTTGTTTGGGAACTTTACTTATTTAATTGTCTTGAAAATGGCCAAATAGTTGTCTGTTAGCACAGAAGAGACTATGGAATGTCATTGTGTGTTTTAAAAATATTTAGACAATTTCTAATAATTTGCTTTAAAAATTGTATGTGTTCCCACCCTGGCTGGTTTGGCTCAGGAATTCGAACATCACTCTGTGGTCCAATGAGTTGTGGGTTCGATTCTGGTTGCAGTTTGTCCCCAACCCTGGTCAGGTTGTGCAGGAGACAACCAATCCATGTAGTTCTATCACATTAATGTTTCTCTCTGTCTCTCTCCCTCCTTCCCACTCTATCTGATGATAAATAGAAAAGTATCCTTGGGTGAGGAAATTTAAAAATTGATGGTATGTGTTCCCCTAGCATAAACCCTCTCAAGATTTTCTGTCCCCCCCCCCAACTATGTAGTTACACTGCTCATTTACTCATTTTTCTAAATGTACAGGAATAACACCTGATAGAATATATTAGAACCACCTACTTAGCACATGTAGTATAGGGACATCTAGTTTTATATAATATATACATTAGGGAATTATTATTTTCTTTCAAATACATATTCTTCAGCCTCTTCAATACATTTTGTCCTTGTAAATTCATCTACAAGCATAATTTCAGGAAATTGCTTTGGATAAATTGATATATGCATGCAAATAATATCTAATAATTTTAATATATATATAAATGTTTTTTGGAGTAAAAAATCTGTAACCTGGAAAACTACTGTTACATCTTGCTTTGTATATATTGCATATTTAGAGAATTTGCTCTCAAGAGTTTGGAGAATGCTTTGCAAGTGCACTAGATTTACCTGGATGTCAGAGGTACATCACAGACATGGACATTTTTCCTCACTTCATATTTTGTGTGACATTGTTTTTTATGTTGTTTACATTATGGTTGGTGATGGCATTTCAGTTAACAAAATTACTTCAACTGTGCCACCCTCATATTCCAGAAACAAGAGTAAATCAATATTTTAAACCATAAGCCCCAAAACTGTGGATCTGAAAGTTTCTTGGCAATGCCAATGGGTACCTGTCATTTCTAATTATAGCTAAGGGTAACTGAGATTAATATCTCTGCAATGGTCTATTACACTAATGAAAGCTGGACGTGACATAGCAACTAAAGGAGCTCTACATTGCTATGTAATGTCTATTTTCCATTAACATATAGATAGATACTAAATATACAAATCTATGTACATTTATGTACAAATTTATATACATAGATGCACAAAATTGGATTCATTTAACTTGGTCATACCAGAGAAAGATTAGCACAATAAGAACAATCTCCAGACTTTTCATAAAGTTCAGCTAATTAAACCATTTTTGTGCCAAAGATATAGGTTGTAATGAGAGACAATGCAGATTTTTTTAAAAGCATGTTCACAAGCAAGATCCCAGCAATTTTTTTTTCTTTATTGGTTTTAGAGAGAGAGGAAGGGAGAGGGAGAGAGAGCTAGAAACTTCGACGAGACAGAACATCGATTGGACGCCTCCTGCATGCCCCCCACTGGGGATCAGGCCCATAACCTGGGCATGTGCCCTGACCAGGAATCGAACTGGCGACCTCTTGGTGCATGAGTAGATGCTCAACCACTGGGCCACACTGGCTGGGCAATCCCAGGAATTCTTTTACAAAATATATTTATTAAGGTATAATTGAAGAAGAATGAACTGTAAATATTTAAAATTTTAAATATATATTTTTACCAGTTTTGACATATGTGAAAACATTGCCAACATGAAGAAAATTAACATATGCCTCATACCCAAAAGTTCCCACAACCACCTTTTAATAACTTTCTACTTCTCTCCACCTTTACCTGAGCAACCACTGATCTGCTTTATGTCATTATATTTTAGTGAGCATTTCCAAGTTTATATGAATGGGGTCTTACAAATATGTTTTTATGTATACCAGCTTTAAGTTATTGTGATATTTTAAATGTTTATCCATTTACTTTAGCATGTACTTTATGATTTCTTTTTGCTGAATAATATTCCATGCTATTTATAAACCACATTTTATTTATCCATTTATAGTTAATAAACATTTTTGTTTTTTCCAATTATGTCTAGATAGAACCATGAACAAAGTTTATAGTTCATATATTTAAATCTTATTTAATTTCTTTTGACAATATTTTGTAGTTTTTAATGCAGAAACCTTGGGCAACTTTGTTAGATTTATTCCTAAGGTATTCAGGTTTTTGGCATTACCATAAATGTTATTTGTTAATTTCATGTTTCAACTCTTTTCTGTTCATATATAAGAATACAATTGATTTATGGATATTAATGTTGTATCCTGCAACCTCACTAATTTATTCTCATAGTTGTTTTGTAAGTTCCCTGAGATGTTTTACATAAGCAATCGGATCGTTTGCAGATAGGGTCAGTTCTACTTTTCTCTCTCTCTTTCTGATCTTTATTGTTCTATTTTGTTTCTTTGGGTTTTATTTATTTGTTTATTTACTTTGGCCTTAGTCTAGTTGTTATAACCTCCAGAACATGTTGAATAAAAATGACAATACCAGGCTTCCTTGCTTTGATCCAAATCTCAGAGAGAAAACATGCAATCTTTCAAATTTAAGTTTTATCTGAGCTGTAATTTTTTTCTTGATGCCTTTTTTCAATTGAAGGAATATATCTACCAGTGCTAGTTTCTTCCGAGTTTCATTTTTAATATGAATGGATGTTGAATTTTGCTAAATGATTTTTCTGCATTTGCTGAAATAATGGTCTTGCTTTCATTTTGTTAATATGCTATAATCTGTAACATATTAATTCTAGTGTTTTCTGTTTGAAGACATGTGAACAAAAATAAACTTCACTCTAGTATTTATTAGGGGGTAACATTTATTATTGTTATGTTTATTTTGTTTCATCATGTTTTGTAGACATTACTCGAGAAAAAAAGTTTTTTGCCTTTACAAGCAAATCTTAGAGTTCATTTATGTATTAATATGTATATTATTAGTCCATTAAATTTCTATAGAACTATTTGTTTGAAAATGAGACCATTTGCCTGGGACTACATCCTACCATGTGCTTTTAACATTATAGTTCTACTATTTCAGGAGGCAAATTTCATAACAATCAAGAATAAGATACTACAACATTACACAAACAAGCAAGGAAAGCATATAGGTGATAAAACAGAATTTTTATCTGTAGATATACTCTAAAACCGCACCTATTTTGTTTGGCACCTGTAGCTTTTAACTCTGGCATTACAGCTTTTGGGTGGGCAGGATGCCATTCTAACAGATGTGTTGATTGTGTGGAGCCACCAATGAAGCAGAATGTATTTAAAGCAAAAAAGAGTTTGTATGAGTGATTAAGAGAAATGCACTGTAATATAGAAATGGCTCTACAAACATCAATCTGCACATTTCTATATTTGAATAGTTATATTCAGTACTGAAGTCAGAACACAAAGTCATATTATGCTGGAAACTTAAGATATCACCTAGTTATGGCTTATTTTCAATAGGAGCCAGATGATCTAGTAAATATTCTTTAGCTTTATGTACATTTCTTTTTGTCCTAAATTGTTACTGTCATTAAGATCATGATTTTTTTCACTTAATATTGTCTTTTTTATTATTATATGAATTTCAGGTGTACAGCATTATAATTCCACATCTATATACACTACAAAGTGACCACCTCTCAAAAGTCTAGCTATTATCCATAACCATACAATTGACCTCCTTCCCCCTTTAGCCCAACCCCCAACTCTATTTTCCTTTGGTACCCACTGATCTGATTTCTGTATCTGTATGTTTGTTTTTGTTTAATTTGTTTGGTTTTAGATTCCACATAATAGTTAAATTAAATAGTATTTGTCTTTCTATTTTTGACTTATTTGACTTAGCATTATACCCCAATGTCCATTCATGTTGTTGCTAATAGCAACATTTTATTATTTTTTTATAGCTAAGTAGTATTCTATTACACACACAAACACATATTTTCTTTATTTGTTCATCCACTGATGGACACTTAAGTTGTTTCCGTATCTTGTTTATTGTAAATAATGTTGCAATAAACATAAGTATGCATATATGTTTTTGAATGTGTTTTCTTACTCTTCAGATAGATACCCAGAAGTTAAATAGGTGGATGATATAGTTCTATTCTTAATTTTTTGAGGAATCTCCATTGTTTTCCATAATGGCTATAGCCAGTTACAAATTCACCAGCAGTGCACAAGAGTTCCCTTTTCTCCACATCCCCGCCAGCATTTGCCATTTCTTCTCTTTTTATTAATAGCCATTCTATCAGGAGTGAGGTGATAGCTCATTGTGGTTTTGGTTTGTATTTCCCTACTAAATAATAATGTTCAATATCTTTTTATGTACCGGTTGGTCATCTGTATGTCCTCTTTGGGAAAATGTCTATTTAAATATTGGGAAAAATGCCCAATTAAATATTTTTTTAGTCGTGTGCGTTATTTATATATATTGGATATTAACTTCTTATCAGATGTATGATTTGAAAATATTATCTTCCATTCAGTAGGTTACTTTTTGTTCTGATTATGGAAGCTTGTTAGTTTGATCTAGTCACCTTATTTTTGGCTGTTATTTCCCTTGTGTTTGGAATCAGATCCACAAAAACACTACTAAGACCAATGTTAAAGATGCCACTGCCACTGTTTACTTCTAGAAATTTTATGGTTTCAGATCTTACATTCAAGTTTTTAATACATTTTGAGTTCATTTTTGTGCATGGTATAAAGTAATGGTTTAGATTTATTCTTTTATATATGGCTGTCAAGTTTCCCCAGTACTAGTTATTGAAAAGACTACTCTTTTTCCACTTTATGTTCTTGGTTTTTGCTGTAAATTAACTACCCATATATGTGTGGGTTTACTTCTGGGCTCTGAATTATGTTACATTAGTCTGTGTGTCTGCTTTTGTGCCAGTATCATACTGGTTGATTACTGTATCTATGTAGTATAATTTAAACTCATTGACTGTGATGTCTCTAGCTTTGTTCTTCTTTCTCAAGATTGCTTTGGCTATTCAGGATTTTTTAGTGGTTTCATACAAACTTTAGATTTATTTGTTTTAGTTCTGAGAAATATGCCACTAGAATTTTGATAGGGATTGTAATGAATCTATAGATTACTTTGTGGGATATTGTCATCTTAATAGTATTAATTCTCTTTATTCATGAGCACAGAATATATTTTCTTTTATGCCTTCTTCAATTTTCCATCAGTGTCTTATTGTTGTTGTTGTTGTTGTTGTTGTTGTTTTCTTTATTGATTTTAGAGAGAGAGGAAGGGAGAGGGGGAGAGAGATAGAAACTTGGATGAGAGAGAACATCGATTGGCTGCTTCCTTCAAGCCTCCCACTGGGGATTTGGCCCACAACCTGGGAATGTGACCTGACCGGAATCCAACCAGCGATCTCTTGGTGCATGGATCGATGCTCAGCCACTGAGCCACACCAGCTGGGCTGTCTTATTTGTTTTTAGTGTATTGATTTTTCACACTTTTGGTTAAATTTATTCTCAGGTATTTTATTCTTTTGATGCAGCTGGAAATGAGATTTTGTTTTTTAATTTCTATTTCTGTTAGTTTGTTATCAGTGTATAGAAACATCACAGATTTGTGCATGTTGATTTTTCATACTGCAATTTTTCCGAATTCACTTATTAGTTCTAACTGCTTTTCGTTTTGCTTTTTTGTAGCCTTGAGGGCTTTCTACACATAGTTACATTAAATTTGCAAATAGTAACAATTTTACTTCTTTTCTTTTTTATTTGGGTGCTTTTTATTTAATTTTCTTGCCTAATTCCTCTGGCTAACACTTCTAATACTATGTTGAATAAAAATGGTGAGAGTGGGCATCTTTGTCTTGTTCCTGACCTTAGAGAGAAAAATTTTAGCTTTTCACCATTGAGTATGATGTTAGTTGTGGTTTTGTCATATATGGCCTTTATTACATTGAGTTGTGTTTCTTCTATACCCACTTTATTGAGGTTTTTTATGATGAATGGATGTTGAATTTTATTGATTGCCTTTTCTGCATCTTTAGAGATGATCATATAATTTTTATCATTCATTTTGTTAAAGTGGTATATCATATTGATTGATTTGTCGGTGTTGAATCATCCCTGCATCACTGGAATAAATTTCACTCGATCATGGTGCATGACTCTCTTAATGTATTGTATTCAGTTTGCTAATATTTTGTTGAGGATTATTGCATCTCTGGTCATCAAATATATATTGGCCTGTAATTTTCATTGTTGTGGTGTCTTTGTCTGGTTTTGGTATCAGAGTAATACTGGCCCCATAAAATGTGTTTGGAAGTGTTCTTTTCAATTTCTTTATAAGAGTTCAGGAAGGATAGGTAGTAAGTCATGTTGAATGTTTTGATGAATTCATCACAGAAGCTATGTGACCCTAGACTTTTATTTATTGGGATATTTTTGATTATTGATTCAATATCCTTACTATGGTCAATCTATTCAGGTGTTCCATATTTTCATGATTCAATCTTAGAAGATTGTATGTTTCTAGAAATTTACATATTTCTTCTAGGTTGTCTAAATTATTGCTGAATAATTACTTGTATTAGTCTCTTATGAACCCTTCTATTTCTGGAGTATCAGATATAACTTCTTTTTCATTTCTGGTTTTATTTATGTGAGCTCTCCCTAGGGTTTTCTTGGTTAGTCTATCTAAAAGTTTATAAATTTTGGCCCGGCCAGTGTGGTTCAGTGGTTGAGCATCAATCAATGTACCCAGAGGTCAACAATTTGATTCCTGGTCAGGGCACATGCCCAGGTTGCAGGCAAAATTTCTCATAGGAGGCATGTAGCAGGCAGCTAGTTGATGTTCTCACTCATTGTTGTTTCTATTTCTCTCTCCCTCTCTAAAAAAATCAATAAAGAAAATAATTTTTTTTAAGTTTGTAAATTTTGTTTATC
This sequence comes from Molossus molossus, assembly GCF_014108415.1. Taxonomy (NCBI): domain Eukaryota; kingdom Metazoa; phylum Chordata; class Mammalia; order Chiroptera; family Molossidae; genus Molossus; species Molossus molossus. The sequence continues at coordinate 18,943,031 of NW_023425355.1, forward strand.
TTTTCATAGAATCAGCTTTTAGTTTCCTTTTTTATTTTATTGTCATTTTAGGCTCTATTTCACTTATTTCTACTCTAATATTTATTATTTTCCTTCTACTAATTTTGGGTTTCATTTGTTTTTCTTTTTCTAGTTTCTTTTAATGTCAAGTATGATTGTAATTTGAGATTTTTCTTGTTTCCTTTTTTTAAAGATGTTTTCATTGATTTTTAGAGATAGAGAGAGAAAGAATGAGGGAGAGAGAAACACATCAATGTGAGTGAAACATCAGTCAGCTGCCTCCTGCACATCCCTTACCAGGGATGGAGCCCTCTACCTGGGCATGTGCCCTGACCGGGACTCGAACCAGCAACTTTTCAGTGCATGGAACGACAGCCAACCAACTGAGCAACACCAGCTAGGGCTTTCTTGTTTCTTGAGGCAGGCCTGCATTGATATGTACTTTTCAATTGTAGTTCAAAGTAGGAAGCTCTTTTCCCAAAAGTTTATACTCTAGAGCAAACTGATATTTTCTTGTTTAGCTTCAGTTACACTTCATGAACATTTTGTGACTACTTGGAATGCTAAAATGTTTCAAATGGTAGAAGAAAAGTCATAAAGACGATGTGTTTTAGAATTGTACTTTAAACTTTTATTTGAAGAGTTTTTGCTTATTTAAAATAGATAAATGTTTTTATATGCTTATATATATACACATCTGCAAAATCTGAGAGAATAATCTTATGAAGCTCACTTCAGAATGTCAAAGCTTTATTCAAGTTTTATTTTAAAAAGTCTAGCCCTGGCCAGTTTTGCTCAGTGGCTAGAGCGTCGACCTGTGGTCCAGAGAGACCTGGGTTCGGTTCCTGCAAGGGGTGCATAACTTGGTTGCAGTCTGTCCCCGGCCCTGGTTGGTTGTATGGGTGGCAACCACTCGATGTGTCCCTTTCACATTGATGTTTCTCTCTCTCTCTCTTCCTCTCTCTCCTTCTCACTCTATCTGAACAACAACAAAAAAAATGGAAGAAATGTCCTTGGGTGAGGATAAAATAAAAATAAAAAGTCTAAAAATTGTAGAGATCCATTGCATCTCTTTTGGTATTAATAATAATACTACAACTAATAACTAAATACAGTAAAATTGTTTTGAGAATATGGTTTTTCCTCCAAGGATGTACTTGGCGGGGCACATTAAAAACTATATCACAAGATCTGATATTAGACATGCAAGGGAATATATCTGTACAGTTCCTTTATGTGGAATCCTTACTATCATTTTCCATGAACAAAATCCAGTTGGAATAAAATGCCATTCCTGCCCTGACCTCTGTGGCTCAGTGGTTAGAGCGCTGGCCTACAGACCAAAGGATTGTGGATTCAATTACTGGTCAAGGGCTCATACCTGGGTTGCAGATTCAAGCCCTGGCCCCGGTCGGGTTTGTGCAGGAGGCAGCCAATTGGTGTGTCTGTCTCACATAGATGTTTCTCTCTCTCTCTCACCCTCCCTCCCTTCCACTCTAAATATCAATGGAAAAATATCCTCGGGTAAGGATTAACAACCACAACAACAAAAATGCCATTCCTATCATACACTGTGAAGCCATTTCATATGGTGTATACACAAGGACAAAAATTCTTTAAAACAGAGCCTCATTGGACTTTGTATGCATTTTGAAAATAATAAATGTTTTTCAGTTGTTTCCTGTGATTTATTTTTATTAAGTTGACCACTTAAATAATACAAGAACAAGTTTAAGTACAATTAGGGGTATATTGAAATCCCAGCCACTTGTCTTACAGGTGATTATTCTATCTAGAGACTGGGAGCATTTTTCATGTTATCTATGTGTTTATTTAAAATCTGTTTTTATTGATTTTTTTAGAGAGAAAGGAAGGGAGATAGAGATAGAAACATTGATGTGAGAGAGAAACATTGATTGGCTGCCTCCTGCATTCTCCCTACTGGGGATCGAACCCACAACCCGGGCATGTGCCCTGACCAGGAATCCAGCCAGGACCTCTCAGTCCATGGGACGATACTCAATCCACTGAGCCACACTGGCTGGGCTCTAGCTGTTTATTTATATTTCAAATTGTGTATGGTTTTTATTACTTAAAAGATTTCCCTCTTCCACTAAAACTGGGAAGTTCAGAAGGGACAGGCATGTATTGGGATTGTGAGCATAGCAGGGACTACAACATTTCTATCACTAAATAAATCTAGGATTTTGTAAGGATTGTATGCTTTTAATACTAACAGTTATTTTATAAGAATCAGCAGTCATAGCAGAAGATTATAACAAAGTGTCCTTGCTTCAAGCTGTTTTATTACAGACTTCTTTAATTTTTTTTAATGAAAACAAATAACAAAACAGGATAAAAATACCATAGCAACAAACAACAAAAAGGTAGACATAAGGTAAGAAAAGAAAACACCCACAATTAATGGCTGTGGACTTTTTTAAAAAACAGTTTATAAATAAGCAGCCTAAGTATATTTAAATAAAGCTTCATAATATTTGGGTTGAGAATACTGTGTGGGAGCTGAACCATAAATTTGTTATTCAGCTTTGATAAACGACTCTACTGTGGCTAGTTGTGTATTTATAAATGGAAATCCATCTACCTATCTATGGATTTAGAAGTAGGAAACTTGACCACCAGTTTTCTCAAGATTCATTCCATTATTCATCACTCTTATACATTGGTATAAAATAGTTTGATTGAAGAGACTTCAGGATAAAATATTTAAGAAGTTTCTATATAAAATCTGTTATATGCCATGAAGAACAATTCCATTTGGTACATGACAAATAAAAGTCAAATTCTAAGTTGTTAGGCTTTGTCTTAATCTACTTCTCTTGGTTTTCTAGGGTAGTGTGGTTTATGCCTGTTCTTATGGTATAATATATGAACGATACCTTTCACTCTGAAGAGTATACTGCTAGTAGGATTGATTATATATCCTCTTTGTTATTTTGTTGTCAGAAAATGCTACAGGGGAGGACCAATGGTCCAACATGTCACGGAGGCTTAACTCTAGGGGAAATAATTCTAAAAGTTAGCATTTTACCCTCAAACCTGTATTTTTTCATTATTTTCTTTATTCAGCAAATGTCAACAGCATCTTTCCAGTTGCTCAAAACAGAAACCTTGAAGTAATCCTCTTTTATCTTTTATTTATTTATTTTTGTATTTATTTATTTATTTATTTTCCTCACCCGAGGACATTTTTTGCATTTATCTTCAGACAGAGCGGGAGGGAGAGAGGGAGGAAGAGAGAGAGAAATATTGATGTGAAAGAGGCACATCGACCGGCTGCCAGCCACATGACCCCAACTGGGGGCAGGGATGAACCGGACGAACCGGAACGGAGGTACGTGCCCTTAGTGGGAATCGAACTGGGACTCTCTGGTCTGCGGGCCAACGCTCTAACTGCTGAGCCAAACTGGCCAGGGCTGAAGTTATCCTCTTTCTTTCATACCCACATTTACTCTATCAAAAGTTCCAGTGGCTTTTACTTTTCAAAACATACCCAGAAACTTCTCATGTTTTATTGCCTCTATCACTACCTCTGTGATCCAAACTTGCACTGACTGTCACATCCGTTACTCCAGTAGTCTCCTAACTGGTCTCCCAGCTTCCACTCCTAACCCTCCATGTCAACTATTTACTTATTTATTTTAAAATATTTTTTTCTTTATTGATTTTAGAGAGAGAGAAAGGGAGAGGGAGAGAGAGAAACATCGATGAGAGAGAACATCAGTTGGCTGCCTCCTGCATGCCCCCCACTGGGGATCAGGCCCACAACCTGGGCATGTGCCGTCACCGGGAATCGAACCAGTGACCTCTTGGTGCATGGGTCACCGCTCAACCACTGAGCCACACTGGCTGGGCTCTTATGGTTTCTGAACTCACACAGAGCAAAGGAAAAAGTGTTTAAAATAGTTTTCCTGGTGGTATAGGGCTTACACAATCTATCCTTTTTGGCTTCATCTCTCACTCCTACCTTCTTTGCTCACATAGCCTCAACCACCCTCTCCTTGTTTCTTGAAGATGCTAAATATGATTCTGCCTTAGGACCTTTGTACCAACTGCTCCTATTGCACAGAACTCTATTCACAAAATATTTCTCTAATGTAGTCCCTTGCCCCTTCAATATTTTGCTTAAATGTGACTCTTTCAATGAAACCTTCCTTGATCATGCTATTTGAAATTGCAACCCCCCCTTACATCCACATGACCTTTTCCTGATTTTTGTCATAGCACTATTATCATCTAACATACTATGTAATGCACTAATTGTTAATTTATATGTTTCATGCTCTTGCCTACTAAAATCACCATGAGAGTAGACATTGCTGTATTGCCAGCACCTAATTAAATGAATGGCTTGTAATAGGTGCTCAATAAATATTTCTTGAATAAAAAAATGTAATTAAGAATCTGTACCCATATTGCCATTGTGTTAGAGTTTTTTATTCTATTTCTGTAGTGGTTAAATCACATAATTTAACTTATTTACCATTTATATACTCATCATATTTTTGTATATATGTGGACTTTACTGTTTCAAAATCATACACAAAGAATAAGTTCACACACAAATAATAAGTGTCCTAACATATCTTTTGGTAAGTTGAAGGATAGCAACAGTACTTAAATTTTATTTTTTGATAGGTTTAAAATTATTCCATAAGAGATGTTTTAATGTACTTTAAATTATAATATGACAACATTGCGGGTTTGATCCCTGGTCAGGGCACATTCAAGATTCAACCAATGAATCCAAAAATAAGTTGAACAACAAATCTATGTTTGTTTCTCTCTGTCTCAAATCAATAAAAATAAGTAAAATAAGACAAGGGCTTTATTTAGCTCATGCATTACCACTTCCAAAAATCTGTCTCTACAAATACGAAGTCCAGTGGTTGAAATATGTTCTATATCAATTCATAGGTCTAATTATTTGGAAGACCAGTCGAGCACATTTTTCAAACCTAAAACTCAGAAGGGTCATCTACCCAAGGTCCCTGAGCTTTGAAAACCATATAATAAGGTGCCTTTCTGGTGTGGTATTGTGGCTTTTATGAATGTCTGAGTTAAAATAGTTTTCTGTTACTGAGATAAAGGGACTATCCTTCTCCTTCAACTTATCAAATGGCTTGTCTTTTGTTCTCTGCTGATCGTGGCAGATACTGGTTTAATTGCACAGTGTACAACTTACAACTAGTCTATACTTTTTTCCTGTTAAGGATTAATATCATTTGCCATTAATTACTAGGCAAGAGCAAAAATGGAAAATATAGAATCATTTAATGTCATAAGCTAGAAGCATTGGTCTATTAACCAAATAAAAATGACAGAGTATAAAAAAAGTTGTTACAATATATGGTCAATTGCTGTAATAAAACCATTTTAAAGCACATCAGGGTACTATTTAAAATGAAACCATTTGTGGCAATATGCTTATTTCAGTTAAAAATGGCATTTACAATAAAAAGGAATAAATAATTGTTGATAAACTCAGATATTCACTTTTTTATTACTGGTGTTATTGGTCTTAATATCAGCATCTATTCAGAAGCTAAATTAGAAGTTATGCATATATTACTCTTACTAGGTTTATATTTTTATTATACCAACTCTATTTTAGAGTTTTCTTATGTTCATTTTTATAATATAAATAAATATTTGAATAATATCAATAATAGCACTTGTTCCTTTTAACATGGAAAGACATATATTGAAAGCCAATTCATCAATGGCTTTCTATTAGAAGTTAGAGAATATCAAATGTTCTTTTAATAGTTTATAATATTTAAATCCTAACATAGTTGCACTTCATTTACTTTTTTTTTTTTTCATTTTCACCAAAGGATATTTTCTCATTGATTTTCAGATAGAGTGGGAGGCAAAGAGAGAGAAGAAAACATCAATGCAAGAGAGACATCAATAGGTTGCCTCCTGCATGACCCCAACCAGGGCCCGGGCCGAACCACAACTGAGATATGTGCCTTTGACCAGAATCGAACCCGCGACTCTTTGATCTGTGGGCCGATGCTCTAATCAACCGGGGCACATCGTTGTACTTCATAGAAAATGCATTTCATAGATAGTTGACTCTGTTCACCTTATGTATCATTATGACCATAGATTGGATTTCAAGACTGCCTAACTATTAATGTACTTTAGTCTTTACTTTGCAATTGATCAGTTTTATATTTAGCAACTACACGTGCTTTCTTTGCCTTCATTGTTCTGCCTGTGAGATTTTGAGGAAGAAAGCAAGTACACATTAAAAAGAACTTAATATCTCAAGGAAATTGTAGTCTTTATCAAATTAACATACTAATAACCCAAACTTCGCTCTTCTAATATAAGTAATATGAATGTCTAGAAGTACAGAAACTTTAGAAGGGATAGTTAAGTAGTATACAGAGATATATGATGTAACAATGAATGGATGAAGTTTGGAAACCCTACTCATTGGATAAATACATCGGTAGAACCTCTGAGTCTGCTCTGGTTTCAGATGCGGATTAAGAGTGTAGGCTTGCTGCATTCTTTCTCAGGGAAGCCACTGTAAAAGATTCAACAAGTGTTTAATGGAGAAAAACACCCTTCACAGTGAGGAAGAGTCACACCTATGAATTCTTAATTTGCATAGAATGAATTCATCACATTATCATTTAAAATTTTTTTTCCTTTATTGATTTTAGAGAGAGAGGAAGGGAGAGGGAGAGAGAGATAGAAACATCGATTTGGGAGGCAGGAGAGTTCCCACAGGAGAGTTCCCAGGACTGGGGCGGGGTCACAGCGGAGGCTTTAGCAGCAACTTCCCGCCGCTGCTGCCTACATGGAGGGACCTGGAAAGTATCATCCTAAGTGAAACAAGCCAAACAGAGAAAGACAAGTTTCATATGATCTCACTTATTTGTGGAATATAATGAACATAACAGTCTGAGGAATGGGGTAGTCCCAGAGACGTGGAAGTGGGATACAGACTGACAATCCCCTAAATAGGGGGGTGGTGGCGAAGAGATAAACCACAGAACTTATATGCATGTATGCATGAACAGTGGACATGGACAACAAACTGGGGAAAGGGCAGGGAGGGAGGGGAAGGGGGAATCAGTGGTGGGGGAAAGGAGAAACATCTGTAACAAAAATTAATTAATAATAAAAAAAAGAAACATCGATGAGAGAGAACATCGATTGGCCACCTCCTGCATGCCCCCACTGGGGATCAGGCCCACAACCTGGGCATGTGTCTTGATTGGGAATCAAACTGGTGACCTGTTGGTGTGTGGGTCGACGCTTAACAAGTGAGCCTCACTGGCCAGGCAGGAAATACTTTTTGATCAGAATAATTATCTAGTTTCCAAGTACCCTGCAATGGTATATTTATCTTGCAGAAAGTTAGAAATGTCATTATCTAAGGCACTACCTTCTAGTTACTGAGATATACTAATAAAGAACCTGATGGATGTTTTTTAAATTTTTTATTGTTTGTTTTGTTTTGTTTTGTTTTGTTTTGGCTTGTAAAACAGAAGGACTTTATTATTGAATCAGAATGTTAGAAAAGTACAGTTTAGCTCATATAAAGACAGCAACATGAAAAGCTGGTTAGGGACAAATACACCGCCATCTAAAAACTTGATGTTATTTAAGCTCTAAGATAACTATTTTTTTCTTCATTTGTCTTATTAATTATGAGTAATTCTAGTTTGTTGTTTATTAGTTAATTAGAAATTGTCTGAGACACATCTGAAATAAGCTTTGGAGGAAAGTGTGAATGCATGTAAAAGAGCAATGGAAATGTGAATAAGACATAAAACACAGACAACTGCTTAAAATGAATACAAATACACTTCACCACAAAGAATTCTTCAGTTAAATTAAAGAGTGGCATTCTAGCTAGCTGTGATGGAAGAACTCCGTTCATAGTATGATGTATGATAAATTATCCTCATGATGGTATGTTAGGATTAAGAGTAATTGACTTGATAAAAATAAGGTAATAATTTAAAAATATTGTAAATAGATATAGTGAAGAGTTCCTGCTATATATGAACAGAAAGATAATCTTATTGTAGATTCAATGCAAAAATCTTTGTATTTTAAAGATGTTCTGACAAGCAACCATCTCTACGTATAATTTGAAAAATGAAAATGAGTTGCAATCACACTGTTTTTCTATTTGGTTGTAATGTTGACAATGAACATGAACCCCCTCAAATAAAGGAGACTTTGCAATACCTTAATGTATGCTCAAGTAATCTTGCTATGGGATTTTGATCTCTATACAGGATATTTGTCATGATAAAATCTGTTTTTTCCCTTGCTCCATTACATATGTAATGCCCCCACTTAAACAGAATTAGGCAGCACAAGTGAAAGAGATTCAGTTGAAGAGGCTATTGGCTTTGCTGTCAAGCGCCATGGATGTACCATAATTATACACAACCCTACATTGCTTCTGATGTTCTGCAATTATGACCAGTGGTATATGTTAATGATTTTAAAGCAATTTAGAACTGGTCCATGTTCAGATTTGAATAGCTATGTACACTGTAATTGCTTTGGTAATGTGTCTATGTTATATTTAAATGCTTAAGGATTGTTTTCCAGCTAATGAAAAACCATTGTTTGCACTTTTGTGTTTCTAGCACTTCCTGTTATAAATGCATCTACCATAGCAGAAAATAATTTTTATAACATTCAGAAATGGATTACATGACAATTACTAGATACACAAGATCTGCAAGGGGAATTTTGCCAAAAAAGTGATATACAGCCCAGCCGGTGTGGCTCAATGGATTGAGCGTCATCCCTCGGACTGAGAGATCCCAGTTCAATTCCGGTTCAGGGTACGAGCCCAGGTTGTGGGCCCGATCCCCAGTAGGGGGCGTGCAGGAGGCAGCTGATTGGTGTTTCTCTCACATCAATGTTTCTCTCTGTCTCTCCCTTCCCCTCTCTCTAAATAATCAATAAGAACATATTTTTAAAAAGGGGGATATACAGAAGAAACTTGAATACTAAACACTAGCAGAAGGGCATTTACTTATTCTTTTAGTTAGTGTATTGATAGAATTTATGAATAACATCACTTCCCTTGTCTAGTTTTATGAAAATCTTTTGTTCCCTGGCCAGGTGGGTCAGTTGGTTGAAGTGTCATCCCATACACCAAAAAGGTTGTGGGTTTGACTTCCTGTTGGGCAGTTATGGTAGGCAACCAATCAAAGTTTGTCTCTCACATCAATGTTTCTCTCTCTCCCCCCCCATTCCTCTCTCTCTAAAAATCAATAAAAAATATATCCTTGGGTGAGAATTAAAAAAACAAAAATAGTTTCTAAATGTATAACTAAATATAATATACAGTAATATTAATTTCTGAATATAGAGTTTCTAACTCCTTTGTACACCTTCTATTTCTCCTATTAATGTTCTGCAGGTAAACACTCTATTGTTTTACTTCATCATACTATAATGAATTATATTTTCAAAAGAAAAAAGTTATCAATGGTATATATTAGCACTTATGCAATTTTGTTCAGAAAATACACATACTTCACTTTTGTTCCATTACTGTAATTCTTGAATCAATTTTATTTTTACAAAATTACATTCTATTTATAGTTTGATGTTATTTTGCTATGTAATTTTTTGTAGATTCAGTTATGACTACGCCTTTCAATATCAGAAAATAGTTTCTAATATTATGAACCTTTTTTTAAAATGTGGGTTTTCCACAGACTTCACAACCTTATATCATGTGTAACATTTCAGATGGAGCTCTTGCTACTAATTCCTACCTCAATCATCTTAACACTAACCATACATTAAAATAAATTATCTAAGCAGAAGTTTTTAAATACCAAAACTTTTTTGCCCAAATAGAATTTCCTGTAACATTTCTGTTATAAGAAATTCATCTGACAAAAGAGGCAATTAGTTTGGTGAATGACAACAGGAAATGTCACCAGTGGTCGTAAATTGATGATTCTATTCATTATCATGTTGGCAACTCTCCTTATTATGAACATTAAAATGATTACTTTCCTGTCACTTATCCCTGCACCTACATTTCTCTTTACTGAAATACCCTAACCTCAGTTGTATGCTGTAGTTTTACTAGCTAATTCTTGTTTCCTTTTCCTCACTTAACATAAAGTGCTATATTAATCCTTAAGGTATATATTAAGGGATTATCTAAAAACTATAAAATTGGAAGTTCTATTACTGATAGGGAATCTTCTCTGAAAGACTATTGAAATCGACATTGAATAACACTGCAGTTAAGTAGTCTAGACCAGAAAATAAGCAACCTAGAGACCATCAAACCATGTAATCATTAAAGGAAATATTTATTCATGTCTCAATAAAAAATAAAAGCATAATAATTTATTTTAATAATTTTTTGTAAGTTCCCATTTCATAGACAAAAATCTAATGATATCTAACTTCAGGGAACTATGTGGTTCTGGGAAGAGTCAAAATTTCACTTTCCATATTTTGCTTTTATTTATTTTGTTTGTCTCCATAACTATTAATTTCCTATGTTGCCTTAAGGTGAAAACAAAAGCCAAAATATAGAAAATGTTTTACACACACACACACACATTTTTTTACTTTTCAATAGTACAATAATACAACAAAATAAGAGTAGAGCTAAGAATGACTTTCAGAAGCATCCTTACTCTTCTGAATGTTTTCATCCACAATGCTCACAACCGATGGAGAATGAAACTGAGTATCCACTTCACAAGAAAAGCGCTAGTGATCTTCTTGGATTTAGGTGTTAATTCAAATGGCGAATGATAACTATTGTGAATTCCACCTCCCCAAATATTTCTGGACCAATAGCTTTAGAAAGAGACTGTAGCATCCATTCCTTATGCTTAGCCTCACTGACTCCTTGAATAAATGCCTAGATGGTGTCTTAATATAACCCCTATTTTGTGTTGATGATGTACTGGAATATATTACATTTATTCCTTCTTGAAGTTTCATAAACATTTATTCAGTGCTCACTCTAAGCTATGAACTGTGGTAAACCGTAAGTTCACTGAAATCCTGCCACCTAGTATGGTATCTGGTGGGAAATAAATACCCAGAAAAATATGAACTGGTGATACAGTGATACATTTCTTGCCTTCAAGGGACTCCCAGTCTAGTGGAGTCAGACATACTTAAATAAAAATCATGAATTGTAATAGCCGCTTTATATAGCATGAAATAGGAACAGAAGGCAGTATAGACCCAGAGGTAGTAGCAATTAATTGACTTAGGCTGGAGAAATTAATACAAAGTGTTTTCCAGACTAATCATTCTATGGTTAACATCACGTCACTTAGATGAAGATATATTTTGCAAGAAAATATGGACATTGAAATAAAATAAAAATACTTCTTTATATATTTCATATCCCCCTCAATTTCAAACCGAAAGCTGTATTTATAATTGTCTGAAAATATTGAGGGCTAACATGCATAAACTATTACACTCTCTTCACCTACCTAATATTAAAGATAAACTTAAGGCAAGATGTTAGTTTTATGAGTATTCTATGATTTATCTATGCTTTTCTAGTCAAAGGATGTTATACATTTAAATACATGTGTGTGAATTATACATCTAGAGAAGTTTAATTCTGTTGTTAAAGAATAGTCTAGGATTGCCTGTCCAGTATGGCTCAGTGGTTGAGCATCAAGCCGTGCACCAAGAGGTCACTGGTTCGATTCCCAGTCAGGGCACATGCCCAGGTTGTGGGCCCAACCCCCAGTGGGGGACATGCGGGAGGCGGGCAGTCAATGTTCTCTCTCACCGATGTTTCTATCTCTCTCTCTTTCTCCCTTCCTCTCTCTCTAAACATCAATAGAGAGAAAAATAAAAAAAAATAAAAACACTGTTACCTTGTTCCTAACCCCCAGAGATTTTAATGGACTTAGTTTGAGAGACTGGGTTTTGGGATTCTTAAATTAACTCTATGTGATTTTAATGTGCACTGAAGGTTGAGAACTCTAAAGTAGGAGTTCAAATAAATGGTTGTTGAATGAATGATAAATAATTTTTTAAATTGTTTCTTTATAACAGCTTTATTGAGATACAAATCACATACTGTAAAACTCATTCATATGGAGTGTACAATTCGGTGTTTTTAGTATATTCCCAACCATCATTACAAACAATTTTAGAACATTTTTATCACCCCAGAAAGAAACCCAATACTGCCCTGGCCAGTTTGGTTCAGCGGTTGGAGCATTGGCCTATGGACCAGAGAGTCCCGAGCTCGGTTCCCTGTAGGGGCACATGCCCCCCCCCCCGAAAAAAGAAACTTAGTACCAATTAACAATCAGTCATCATTTCCCCCAAACCCTTACATGCCTAAGCCATTAATTTACTTTCTGTCTCTATAGATATGCTTATTCTGGACATTCTCTATAAATGTAACCAAACAATAAGTGGTCTTTTGTGTCTGACTTCATTCACTTAGGATAATATTTTCAAAGTTCATCCACATTTTAGCATTTGCAATACTTCATTCTCTCTATGGTCGAATAAGACCGCATTGTATCAATATGGCACATTTTAATCCATTCATCAACTGATGGACATTTTGATTATTTCCACTTTATGACTTCTATGAATAATACTCTGAATATATGTAACCATTGTTGTATAGACATATGTTTTCAATTTTCTAGAAGTGGAATTGATGAGTCATATGGTAACTCTACGTTTAACCTTTTGAACGAAATTATTTTCCAAAGCAGCTGCACCATTTCACATTCCCAACAGCAACGTTTGAGGGTTTCAATTCCTTCACATCCTAGAAAACACATGTTATTATGTGTCTTTTTTATTATAGTCATCCAAGTGGATGTGAAGTGGTCTCTCACTGTAGTTTTCATTTGCATTTCCCTGATGGCTAAAGGCATTCAGCAAGTTTTCGTGCACTTTTTGTCCATTTGTATATCATCTCTGGAAAATCACTCTTCTGAATTATTCTTTTTTTTTTCTTACTAACTTTTTATTTATTTATTTATTTTTTATCCTCACCCCAGGACATTTTTTGATATTTTGTTCAGATAGAGTGAGAGGTAGAGAGAGAGAAACATCGATGTGAAAGGGACACATCGAGTGGCTGCCACCCGCACGACCCAACCAGGACCGGGGACAAACTGCAACCGAGGTATGTGCCCTTAGCAGGAACCGAACCTGGGTCTCTCTGTACCGCAGGCCAATGCTCTAACCACTGAGCCAAACTGGCCAGGGCTTTTTTACTAACAAGAGTTCTTTATAAATTGTGGACACTATTCTATCATTAAATATGTGAATTGTGAATTTTTCTTGATTCTTTGAGTTGTCTTTTCAATTTATTGGTGGTATAATTTGAAACAAAAAAGGGTTTAATTTTAATGAATTCTAATTTACTTATTTTTCTTTTGATACTTGTGCTTTTAGTGGCATATCTAAAAAGGTCTTGCTCAACCCAAGATCATGAACTTTTCCTCATATTTTCTTTTAATAGTTTGTAGTTTTAGTTCTTAAATGTAGGTTTGTGATCTATTTTGTGTTACTTTTTCTCTATAATGTGAGAAAGGAGTCCAATATTTTAAATATGTGGTGTCCAGTTTTTCTAGCAGCATTTGTGTAAGAAGACTGTTGTCCCCCATTGAGTTGTCTTGGTACCCTTGTCCAAAATAAACTGTAAATGTGAGGGTTTATTATGGACTCCTAATTATTTTTCATGGATCTATATGTCTATCTGTTATTTTTAGTACCACACTGTCTTGATGTTCCTGATTTCTAGTAAGGTTTTTGTTTTTGTTTTTGTTTTTTATCCTCACCCGAGGACATTTTTGCATTTATCTTCAGATAGAGCAGGAGGGAGAGAGAGAGGGAGAGAGAGAAAAAAACATTGATGTGAGAGAAACACATCAAGTGGCTGCCACACACACACGATCCCAACTGGGACCAGGGACAAACTGCAACCCAGGTACATGCCCTTAGAGGGAACTGAACCCAGGACTCTCTGGTCTGCAGGCCGACGCTCTAAACCACTGAGCCAACCCGGCCAGGGCAATAATAAGTTTTAAAATTGAGAATTATGAGCCCTCCAATGTTGTTCTTTTTCTTTTTTATTTTCAAAGATTATTTTGGCTATTCTGGATTCTGTGTACTTCCATATGAAGTTTCTGATCAGCTTATCAAGTTATTAAAAAATGCAGTTCGTGTTATGATAAGAATTATGCTGAGTCTGTAGTTCGATTTAAATAGTTTTACCATCTTAACACTATTAAATATCTTGATCCATGAACATGGGGTATATTTCCATTTATTTGGGACTTCTTTGATTTATTTTAACACTATTTTGAATTTCCACTGTACAAGATTTGCACTTCTTAAATTTATTCCTATATATTTTATCCTTTAGCTGCTATTGTAAATGAAATTATTTTCTTAATTTCATTTTTAAGTTGTCATTGCTACTATATAGATATTCAGATAAGATTTTTTATATACAAAACCCTGTCATGCCCTGGCCAGTTTGACTCTGTGGTTGGAGCATTGGCCCAAGGACCAGAGAGTCACGGGTTTGATTCCTGTCAAGGGCATGAACCTCGGTTGTAGTTCGTCCGTCCCCAGCCCTGGTCGAGGTTGTGTGGAAGGTAACCAATCAATGTATCTCTCTCACATTGATGTCCCCCCCCCCATTCTATCTGATAATAAATGGAAAAAGGTCCTCGGGTGAGGATTTAAAAAAGATCCTATCATCTTCAAATAGAGGTAGTCGTATTACTACTTTTCCAATATGGATGCCATTTGTTTCTTTTTCTTGCTTACATCTTATAGCTAGAATCTCAGGTACAATGTTTAATTGAAGTGTGAGAACAGAGATCCTTGATCTTAACAAGGAAGCATTTAGTCTTTCACCATTAAATATGTTGCTATCTGTGGTTATTTCATAGTTGCCCTTTATCATGTTGAGAAAGTTTCCTTATCATTTTCATCACCATGGTATGTTGATGTCATCGCAATTTTATTTAAAACATTTAATTGACTTTCAATTACTAGTGAACCTATATATACCATTGCTCAAAATTCACTAAAAGAGAAGCAAAACAAAACAAAAAACCTTGTGAGCAAAATGTTTAATCCACACACAAAGTTACTAATGGTTAAGTGTAGAACACTGGTCTGGGCAGTGAATGGTATCCAAAGAAAATCAGTTGCTTAGAACAAGTCTGAGATTCTTCTGAAAGGAAGATAGATTTCTTTCTACAGAATTGACATTCTTCTCAAGTGCACGTGGGACATTCTCAAAGATAGACCACATGTTAGGGCACAAACTAAGTCTCTACAAGTTCAAGAAGATTGAAATTATATCAAGCATCTTCTCAGATCACAACTAGAAATCAATTGCAAGAAGAACATACAAAGACATTTGAACACATGGAAGCTAAATAGCATGTTATTAAACAATGAATGGGTCACTGAGGAGATCAAGGAAGAAATCAAAAACTTCCTGGAAACCAATGAAAATGAAGACACAACAACACAAAATCTATGGGATGCAGGGAAAGCAGTTCTGAGAGGGAAGTTCATAGCACTACAGGCCTACCTCAAAAAAGAAGAAAAATCTCTAATAGACTATCTTTCTATGTTTTAAATGAATGAGTCTCATCTTTACAGGTTTGGAAACAGTGCCATAACTGTCCATTCTATGTTTACTCCAAAAGTGTTTAAGGCAACTGTCCACATCATTTTGGTCATCAATTTCCTTTCTAAGATTGCTTTCCATAAAATATCCAAATGATTCACACATTTAATTTTGAAATATACAGAAAATTGCCTCAGTTAATTAAAATTTAAAGTGTTCACACTTAAATTTTCTCTACAAGAAATAGTTCCATTGTCTTCATCTTCCATAACAAGACAGAATATCTCAAATCATATTTTCTGCATGTATGCTGTAATTGAAGAACTATTTCACTGAAATAATGCCAGAAAAGGCATTATTAACCTTTCTTTACAGGATCCTAAAACATTAAGAATATAGGTATTGACTTTGAGATTAGATTGCTTTTAGATGACATAGCCTGAGAGTCTAGGACTTATTAAAGGCAGGTCTGTTCTGACTCAGTGCTGGTCAATTCAATCATGAAATAATCCCTAATATATGATTTTTTTCAAATAAATAGGTGAAAAGAGCCATTCATTGTATTTGTTTGTGGCAGCCATTGATTTAAATTTCTTCTTGTAAGTTCTGAATTTGGTAGAAGATAACGATATAATCTGACAAGGCAAATAATGCTATTTAGCTTTTTCTTGAAAACATGTAGCCAGCATTGATCAGGTCATACATTACTTCAATATACACCAGGGAAATAGGCACATAGAAAAAGGTATATTTAGAGATCCTACTTTCCTACTTAATTGGCAGGAAACCAATTGCTCACCTAAGCAAGAGGCTTTGGTAAAATAAAAATAAAGATTAGAGCAAACTTATTAAGGAGTGGGACAAACACAATGATCTATAGACTCTTGGAAGGAAATCAGGACAAAGGAGAAACTACTTTTATTTTTAGTGGCAAAGGTTATCCTAAAAATAGACTACAGACACTAATGACTAAAAAGAATAATGAAGGAGATGATAAACTCGTAATACCCAGCTTTAATTAGGCAAAGAGGGATAAAAAGCAAAAGGTGAAAATCTTGTTAGTTGGCTTGGGGGAGAATGTGAGGAATTTGCTGGAGTCTTCCTTGAATTTGTGTTCACACTTTGGAATGTTGGCTACCAAAGTGACATTTCTACTGTTTGATAATGATACTAATCGTGATGGTTTTGGAAAAAGGGGAAATGATTGAGTATTGATAGACCATGATGAGTACAGTTTCTTGTTTTGTTAATCCTCACCTGAAGATATTTTTCCATTGATTTTTTGAGAGAGTAGAAGGGAGGGAGAAAGGGAGAGAGCACGTGCGCGCGAGAGACATAAATGTGAGAGACACATCCATTGGTTGCCTCCCGTACATAACCCCACCAGGGTGGGATTGAACCTGAATCCCAGGTACATGCCCTTGACTGGGAATCGAACCTGTAATCCTTTGGGAAGACACTCTAACCACTTAGCCACACCGGCCAGGGCATGAGTGCAGTTTTTGTTAGGTTGCAAGTATCAATGGCACCTGCATGTGAGAATCAGAAAATGGAGAGAATCAAATGCTGAATAAAGATCTAGGTCCTAGCCCTGGCCGGTTTGGCTCAGCGGTTAAAGTGTCAGCCTGCGAACCAGAGAATCCTGGGTTCGGTTCCCGATAAGGGCACGTATCTCAGTTGCAGTTTGTCCCCGGCTCTAGTTGTGGTTGTGTGGATGGCAGCCAGTCGATGTGTTTCTCTCACATCGGTGTTTCTTTCTCTCTCTTCCTCCCTCTCTCCTTCCTGCTCTATCTGAAGATAAATCCAAAAATGTCCTTGAGTGAGGATGTAAAAAAAAGATCTAGGTCCTAGCTGAAATGTAGATTTGACATAATTTCATGCTGCCACCAAAAGAGTCTTTGACTTTTTAAAAAAGAAGATTTAATTGTTTACGAATGACCGTTTTTGGTACATCCCACAAATATATGATGAAATGTATAGGTCTGAATACCATTCATCGTTCACATATAATCCCAAGGTCTGTTGAATATAATT
Source organism: Molossus molossus (assembly GCF_014108415.1). NCBI lineage: Eukaryota > Metazoa > Chordata > Mammalia > Chiroptera > Molossidae > Molossus > Molossus molossus. The sequence continues at coordinate 18,960,714 of NW_023425355.1, forward strand.
AGTTAAGTCCTTAACACTGACCAAAATAAATGTTATTACTTGATGGTAAGATCTAGAATCTTTACCATTTTTTGTTCTGCAAAGGGTGCAATACTATAATTACATAGTTTCTTGTGCCTCAATGATAAAAAAAAAGATAGTTTCCCAGAAGCTATTAAATGTGGTTAACCACAACAGAACAATCCTACGAAACTTAGTTCCAGCATAAAAGCATCTAAAATATACAAAACTTTTAAAATGTCATTTAATCATTGGGGGTGAAGAAAAGTAGATATTGTACATCTGCAGCTTCCCTGAAAAACCACCACAACCTAGCATGAAGTTAATTTTATGGTGAAAATAGTCTGATTTTTCAAGGTAACATGAAGTATAAGCCATCATTTAGGATGATTCATTAAATGGCCCTGTTGGGTAAATAAGATTCCAATGTTAGCAACTTTAGTTAAAAGTTTCTAACTTTTTGCCCAACCAGTGTGGCTCAGTGGTTGAGCGTTGACCCATGCACCAAGAGGTCACTGGTTCAATTCCTGGTCAGGGCTCATGGCCTGGTTGTGGGCCCGATCCCCAGTGGGGGGCGTGCAGGAGGCGGCCAATCCATGTTCTCTCTCATCGATGTTTCCATCTCTCTCTCCCTCTTCCTTCCCTTCTCTCTAAAATCAATAAAGAAAAAAAATTATTTTTTAAGTTTCTACCTTTTTGAAGCCAGTATGAATTATACATCAAATTAGTACTAAATGAAGAAGATATTCTCCCCTGAAAAGGACACACATAATACATAAAAATATGCAGTCATCCCTCGTTTATCGCGGTTAATCCATTCCAGACTCTAGCGGTTGCACCTGGCGTTGAAGGATTCCTGGGGTGCTTGAATACATAGGCCTACAGTCCATACGTACAGTAATTTTTATTTTAATTGTAGTACAGGGGTATATAATTGACTCAGACAACTGAGTGCATGCTGTATCATTTTTACTGTCTTGATCAACTTTTTAATGACTGTATTTGAAAAAACTGCAATAGAGTGAAGCCGTGAAAGTCCAAGTGTGAAGTGGCGAGGGTCGACTGTACTTGTGCCAGGCTCAAAATATACTTGTGTGGCTCAGTGGATTGAGCATAGTCCCATGGACCAAGAGGTCCCAGTTTGATTCCCAGTCAGGGCACATGCCTGGGTTGCGGGCTCGATCTCCAGTAGGGGGTGTGCAGGGGACAGCTGATTGATGTTTCTCTCTCATCAATGTTTTTATCTCCCCTTCTCCTCTCTATCTAAAAAATAAAAAAGTATATATTTTAAAAAATATATATGTATTTAAAATATATATATACTTGTATACCCTAGGTGTCCACACACTTGTGTGCTAATCTAAAATCCTTACAAGAAGAACTTTCCCATCTATAATCCTATGAAGGGAAATTATTCAGATTGTTTTTCTCATTTAGTGAAATATTACAATTTTTTCATTTAACAGTCTTAATAATGTGGAAGCTAGTGACAAAAATCAACCCAGAACCCAAACTCCTGAATTTTTTTTAATCCTCCCTCAAGGGTATTTTTACATTTATCTTCACACAGAGTGGGAGGGAGAGAGAGAGAGAAAGAAAAAAAGAGAGAGAGAGAGGTAGAGACATCGATGTAAGGAAGACACACATCGACTGGTTGCCACCTACATGACCCCCACCAGGGCCAGGGTCTGAACCACAACTATAGTACGTGCCCTTGGCCGGAATCGAACCTAGGACTCTCTGGTCCGCAGGTCAATGTTCTAACTGCCAAGCCAAACCAGCCAGGGTACCAGACTCCTGAATTTTTATGTACTTTTTTCCACACTAATACACTGCCACATTACCAGCTTTCTAGAATGAAGCCCAGTGAACACGAGTAGCTGCCATATGGTTGGTTCACGATTGGAATGTCACCTTGGCTTTCCAAAATTTAGGATCTACCTAGGAACTCATTCCTCCTACTCTTTCTGGACAAAAATGAGTAGATTTAGAGATACTTTTAACTTGATTCTTATTATTCATCCTAATGGATTTCATTCGAGCTTTAAATCCCTCACTGAAAATGCCACAGGAATTTAATGGATTAGTCAAATCACAGGCTCCTAGATATTTTCAGGCAATGTGCTGAGTTGCTTGAAAAGTAAAGCTTCCTTAATCTTCCAAGTTTAACTTTCTGCAGTACCGACAACACCTGCCAACACATACATTCATTCAGTGTCCAATATAGCAGGGGATATTGTTTCAAGAATGAGATCCAGATTCAACATGCAGAACATTTGTCAATTTTGTAAGTTAACCTTTATATCGTTGTTCATCAAACCATATGCAGTTCTGTAATTCAAGCCTTCTACTTTTACATGGGAGTGGAAGAAGCGGAAAATTGTGTACAGGGAGATATTGTAATTTCCCTACCTGGGTTAATAGCTTGGGCCATGTTCTTGACTGTTCTCTAGGGCATACATCACAGATGCTTAAAATAGGTTTCCATGATTTTGTGTTTTGCTTTTTTTTTTTTCCTGGGAAGGATGTGGAAGCATGTACCTCACTGTGGCTTTTTTAAGCTGTAAACCACAAGTCAGTGATTCTTATTCCAAATTTAGTTTGGGGCAGAGTGGGGAAATTCTTACACAAGCAATGAGCCTCAATATTAGGTTAAAAACTCGGCAAATTGAGAACAGCATATTCTGACTTTATTATAAAAGTTTCTTTGAGGCTAGTATCCAGAATTTAGATGATCTATAACCCTCTCACCCTGGAGGTGGCCTATTTCCTAATAAGCAGTGAAGCTTACACGTTAGTTGAATTATGGGGACATTTCTAAGTTTGTCATTATTTAGCCCCCAAAAAAATTATCCTTTAGTGCTTGTCTCCACAAATTTTGGAAACCTATTTTGATGTCTTTAACATACTGGAAGATGCATGAACACAACAGACGTTTTGCAAGTAACATTTCTGAATTTCACTGCAACATTCAAACAAAACCTAGACTGTTTTTTGTTGTTGTTGTTTTCTTTCTTTTTTTTTTTTTTTAGTATTCAGTGTCAAATAGAGCAGGAGGGAGAGAGGGAGTAAGAGAGAGAGAAACATCCATCGATGTGAAAGAGGCACATCTACCGGCTGCCACCCACGTGACTCCAGCCGGGGCCAGGGACGAACTGCAACCGAGGTACGTGCCCTTAGCGGGAACCAAACCCGGTACTCTCTGGACCATGGGCCGATGCTCTAACCGCTGAGCCAAACCGGCCAGGGCAAACCTAGACTGTTTTAATTGAAATCATTTTTTATACATGTTTTGAGATGGTGTGTGAGGATTGTATGCAATCACAATTACTTGACAATTTTTAAATAATAGATAATTACCTACACACACACACACACACACACACACACACACACACACAATTTGCAAAATGTTCTCTGTTTGATAGTACTTCATATGTGGCTTGTTTTGTTTCCCTGTTTTACTGAAACACCTCTAACTAGCCTCCATCACTACTCACTTTTTACTCATGAATGTCTTTCCATGGAGGCTTCCTGTGTTCCAAAGAGAGATTATAAGACATGGATAAATGAGTTGTGGGAGAAATTCAGTGTGATTTATTTTCCCATGATTTTCAAGATAAGAATTCACAAGCGCAGAACCAAAGACACTTGTACAGAAATAATTTGAAAACTATTTGGTGAACAGTAGAAATCCCAGGTAGAGGGAAAGCATTTAAATTCTTGCTATAAAATCTGAAGCCCCCCCCCCCCCCCCCCCGTGACTCAGAGTAATGAAAATTGAAGAATAATGTCTGGATTTTGAAGCTATCGTAAACACAGAAGAGTGAATATTATTCAGTTAAATAGGATGGCTGCAGATGTTCAATTTATGTTCGTTATTAGCATTTTTCCTTTGTGCTTTAGATAGCCTATAACCATAGAATTGCATCTAGCTGAAGACATATGACAAGAATTAAAAAATGAATTTATTTGAAATTCACATTTTTGTGGTATTATTCTGTATTACCTCAAGCAGGGGCCTAAAAACATGCCTCCATACTTTAAAATTTATGAAAGTGGCAAAATATTATAATGAATTCATACAATTTGGGAAATGTGTGTATATGTGTGTGTGTGTATATATGTGTGTGTGTATGTATATATAGATAGATAGATATAGATATATATATGTATATATATATAATTGATATTAGAGAGAGAGAGGAAGGGAGACAGAAAGATAGAAACATTGATGAGAGAGAACATCGACTGGCTGCCTCCTGCATGCCCCCCACTGGGGATCAGGCCCACAACCTGGGCATGTGCCCTGACCAGGAATTGAACCTGTGACCTCTTGGTGCATGGGTTGATGCTCAACCACTGAGCTACACTGACTGGCTGGGAAAAATGTGTATTATAAATGCATGATCTCTAATTTGAGTGTTTACCTTGCTTAAAATTTATTAAATATTTGTGCAGACTTTCATTTTCCATGTCCTGTATTCCATGGTTTTTCTGTTCTAAAGCTTGTCAATAATTCACCTTTATTAAACTTTATTTTGATTTTCCAAGGATGAGGGAGAATATTTTTTTGTATTGACAGATCTTTCCAAGTTTGAAAGTTTCACCTAATAATTTCAATAATAAATTTAACTAATTATTACATGTCACACAAAATTCACTGTCATTTAGAATAAAAGTTATAAAAAAGAGGATTTTTTTGGTTTCAAATCTAAGTCAAAGAATGTTTGAGAATTAAATGAAATATTTTATGAAATGTCTACAAGGACATTTTTTTGCTCCCAGTAGTACTGTACTACCTAGACACATGGATTTAGATGAAGTGTTTTCAAATTATTACTTGATTTATTTTATTTCTTTTTAAAAAAAATATGTTTTTATTGATTTTTTTTTTTAGAGAAAGAGGAAGGGAGAGAGAGATAGAAACATTGATGTGAGAGAGAAACATTGATCAGCTGCCTCCTGCACGCCCCCTACTGTGGATCAAGCCAGCAACTGGGCACATGCCCTGACTAGGAATTGAACCAGGACCTCTCAGTCTGTGGGACGACACTCAATCCACTGAGCAACATCTGCTGGGCTGAATTATTATTTTAATTTTTTATTTTACTTTTCCCATGAAAACAGACAAGGACCATTTAAAGCAAGTGAATATTAAAATTACAGTATGCCTTTTTATAAAAGATATAGACATAAAGGCATTGGGTTCAATTTCCCAAAAGGTAGAATATTTCAAATAATGCTCTTTTCAGAAGCATTTTTGCTTTACATTCATTTTATTTTATATATCAATCTCTAATAACACCAAGATTTGAAATTTTTAAACCATCTGAATTTCAAAAAATAGGTGTAACATACATATTACCCATGACTGTAAGAACATTTATATTAAAAACACAGAAGATCTAGAAACAGCCCAATTGTGTGGTACACTTACACAATGAAATACTACTCGGCAGTAAAAAGGAAGAAAATCTTATCTTTTGTGACAGCATGGCTGGACCTGGAGCGTATTATGCTAAGTAAAATAAGCCAGTCAGAGAAAGACAAATACCATATGATCTCACTTTATGTGGAATCTAATCCACAAAATAATTTAACAAACAAAATAGAAACAGATGCTTAGATATATAGAACAGACTGACAGTAGTCAGAGGGGTGGGGGTTTGGGGGACTGGATGAAAAACGGTGAAGGGATTAAGCAAAAAAATATTTATATGACACATAGACTCGGACAACTGTGTTGTGATAGAGGGAAAGGGGAGTTAGGGGAGGTAGAAGTGGGCAAAGGAGGGATAAGAGGGAAAGAAAGAGACTTGACTTTGTGTGGTGAGCTCACTATGCAGTATGCAAGCAGTGTGTTCTAGACTTACACACTCGAAAGCTATATGGTTTTATTAACCAATTTCACCCCAATGAATTAAAAAAGAAGGCATATGTTTAGGCTTCTCAACCATATATTGGAATGACATAGAGCAAGTGAAATAAAAATGTTCAGTTTTTCCCTGGCTGGGTTGCTCAGTTGGTTGGAGCATCATCCCGTATACCAAAGGATTGCTGGTTTGGTTCCTGGTCAGAGTGCTTACCTAGGTTGTAGGTTCAATCCACAGTTGGGGCATATATGGAAGGTAGTTGATGATGTTTCTCTCTTACATCCATGTTTCTCTCTCTCTTTCTTTGAATCTCTCCCTCTCTACTTTCCTCTCTCTCTAAAATTAATTTTTAAAAAACGTATCCTTGGGTAAGGATTAAAAAAAAAGTTCAGTTTTACTGAAAAAGCTTTGGTATAATAATAAAAAGTCACAGATGCTCATCAGAAAAGTGCTTATTTGCACATAGTTTATAGTTTACTTAATGAAATAGGTAGTGTAAAAATGAGTTGCATACTTCCCTCATGGAATCCTTTTGAACTTATGCAGAAAACAATGAGAGAGAATACGATTGTAGAAACATAAAAAATGTTTGGAGAGCCCGGCTGGTGCAGCTCAGCAGTTGAGCATCGACCCATGCACCAAGAGGTCACTGGTTTGATTCCCGGTCAGGACACATGCCCAGGTTGTGGACCAGATCCTCAGTGTGGGGCATGCAGGAGGCGGCCAATTGATGTTCTCTCTCATTGATGTTTCTCTCTCTCTCCCTCTCTTGCTAACATCAATAAAGAAAAAAAAATGTTTTGTGTTTAACTTATTTATTTACATGTTTCAGAATATCCATTTTTAAAATCCTTACCTGAGGATATTTTTATTGATTAGAGAGAGAGAAAGGGAGAGAGAAAGAAATATTGATCTGTTGCCTCCAATATGAGCTCCAACAGGGGACTGAACCAGCAACCTAATTATGTGCTCTGTCAGGAAATTGAGCCTCAGACCTTTTGGTGTATCAGATGATGCTCCAACCAACTGAGTCACATGGCCAGGGCAGAATATCCATGGTTTTAATTTAACTAAATGTTTAGTAGGTGTATTGCTGTTGTAACATATAACACAAAATTAGTGGCTTAAAACAACAAAAATATATTAGTTTATGGTTATAGGAGTCAAAAGTCCAAAATGGTTCTTTTGAGTGTAAAACCAAGGTGTTATCCAGGTTGCATTCCTCCTGGAGGCTCTTGGGATGAATCAGTTTTCTTGTCTTTTCCAGCTTCTAAATAGCTTTCCACATCCATTGGCTCATTCCCCCATCAATTTGAAGCCACTCTCCTCTTCAGATGTCTTTTTCTGACTCTCCTTCCTCCTTTTGTCCCTTATAAGCACCCTCAGGATTACACTGAATGCCCATGGATAATCCATTATTTCAAAATTATTAATTTAATCACATCTGCAATTTAACATATTCACAAGTTCTGTGTTTAGGATGTAGACACCTTTGAAGGGTCATTATTCTGCCTACCACATAAGGTTGAATTTTTTTTTTTAACTTATTTTTGTTACAGATGTTTCTCCTTTTTTCCCCATTGACACCCTCCTCCACATCCCCCAAGGTTGAATTTTTAACAGAATGAATTTAAAGTGGTGATAGAAGACACATCAAAATCTAAGCAAAGAATGAAATAATTCCCAAGGTAATATATGGATCTTAATATGAGAACATTAGGTATAAAAGTAAAATTTTTTCATGTTGTTCATGATCCTGCCTGTGCTGTTAAAAGAATATATTCTGCAAACTAGTCTGCAAGTTCAGGTTTTCTTCTTAGCCAAGAAGGAAATGCTGATACTTATGTAAATATGATTTAAAACACTACCATGTCTTTATTAAATAGCAAACTGGTTTGTTTCTAGTCTGGGATGAAGGTTCAAGTGATTTTTATTTGGTCTAAATCTTGGCTAATCCTGAATATACACATAAGGGTATTTGTTCTTCTCTGTGTTATCATAGACATGAAAATCCTCTGTATTGATTTTTATAGTTAGTAAAAACAAAGCTGAAAGTGAGAACTTGGATGAACTGCCTAGGGAGAGTGAAACTCACATGAGAACTGATCACATGAAGCTCTTGCAAAGCCCAAGAAGCCAAACATCTAACTGAGACAAGTCTCACCTCCTCATATTTGCCCATTGGACTGAATAGACATTCCTGTGATCTGTGTGGCAGAGGTCAAGAAAGCTGTGACTAGATATTATAAACAGAATGATTGATGAAATGATGAGACAGGACTATGGAGGGGCTGGCTTCTCAGCATCTCCCACCTACCTTTTCCTTCTTTCTAGGTTCTTCCCTTGTTGGTCTGTCCCAGCCTTTGCATTTCTCATTATTACAGTTATCTTATTGGATTAATACATTAGGTCTCCACAAGTGCAAATTAAGCCTGTGTGGAATTAGCATATAAGTGTGAAACTTTAGGATATATTAATCAAATTAGCCTGTGATTCACTGTGAAAAGTCCTGAGAAAACAAAGCACTAAAATCTATTTGATGTAATTTTAGAAAAAAAAAAAAAAAAGATGAATGGAGACCTGCTGAATGGGAATACTTCTAAATGGGATACTTCAG